>NW_027256885.1:53973943-55288943 GCF_029215685.1 Pituophis catenifer annectens
TAAGTGCGCTGATACGCCCCTTTATTATATCAGTCGTGATACGGAATCCACGTACCTCTCAAGTGAGTCACAGGGGAGCATTGATAGATTCTGGTTGCACCAGATGTTTAATTAGCCGAGCGATAGTCGAGGATCTGGGGTTACGCACAGTGCAATAAAGAACCCTGATAAGGTTTGAACAAATGGATGGCTCTGTACTTGGGGGGGGGGGACGTCCAAACTCATTACTGAACTCGTAGAGTTACAAATAGGGGAGCACAGGGAGGCCCTGTGTTTTATCATAGTGGAACGGATGGTGGAACCCCTCATTTTGGGCTTAGCGTGGTTGGACAAATAGAAGCCCCATATTTGGTGGGAGGGGGGTATCAGAAATTACGGCTGGTAGTAGGTCCAGAGCCAGAACCTGAGGAACAGGTGGAACAAGCTGGGGGACAGAATGAGGGCTCGTGTGGATTCCCAAAGGTGTATAACGAGCTCAAAAGGGTTTTTAACGAAGAAGAGAGTGAGGTATTACCACCCCATAAACCAACAGATGGTGCTATCGAACTGATCCCAGGGGCTAAACTGCCGAAACCCCGGATGTATGCTATGACACCGGCCGAGATGGAAGATCTTCGACGGTATATCGATAAAAATCTCGCAAGAGGGTTTATCGAACCTAGCAGATTGCAGTTGGTGGCCCCTGTGTTGTTCAGGGAAAAGAAAGACAGAGGCCTGCGTCTTTGTGTCGACTTCTGGGGATTGAACACGGTGTGTGTGGAGTACCTATACCCTCTACCTTTGATTAAGGACCTCCTGGCCGTATTGTCCACCGGACGAGTTTTTACCAAACTCGATTTGCGTGAGGCCTACTATCGTGTGCGCATATGACAAGGAGATGAGTGGAAGACCACCTTTAACTGTCCCCTGGGGAGTTATCGGTTTAAGGTGATGTTGTTTGGACTGCAGGGAGCCCCAGCCGTGTTCATGCAAGTCATTAATGAAGTGTTGCATGAGCATCTTTATAGAGGCGTATTAGTATATCTAGATGACATCTTGATATACACAAAAACGATTGAAGAACACATTCAGCTGGTACGGCAGGTGTTGAGCAAGTTGCTAAAGGCACACCTTTTTGTTAAGTTATCAAAATGTGAATTTCATCGGACGCAGCTGGATTATCTAGGCTATCGGATTTCAGGAACGGGGGTGGAGATGGACCCGAACAAAGTAAAGACAGTCCTAGAATGGCAGGCACCCACAACGAGGAAGCAACTGCAGAGCTTCCTTGGCTTCGCAAATTTTTATAGACAATTTATTCCAGCATTTGCACAAGTAGCGCTGCCGTTAACAGACCTCTTACGCACTAAACATATGGGGTTGAAAGCAAGGCCTGGTCAAAAAATTACAATGGACGATGGAGTGTCAACAAGCGTTTGAACGGTTGAAGAACCTTTTCTCTCGAGAGCCGCTCTTAAAACATCCTGACCCAGGTCTCATGTTCATCGTTGAAGCAGACGCCAGCAACGTAGCCATGGGTGCTGTGCTACTACAAAGGGCCAAGGACGAGGTGTTACACCCTTGTGCCTACACCTCCCGAAAATTGACCCCGACAGAGAGAGGCTGGGCAATTTGGGGAAAAGAGGCCTTCGCAGTCTGTTGGGCTTTGTTAACGTGGCGACACCTCTTAGAGGGGATTGGTACTAAGTTTGAAGTGTGGACTGATCATAAAAACCTGCAGGCCCTCCAAACACCGAGAAAGCTATCTCCTAAACAAATCCGTTGGGCACAATATTTCCAACGCTTCAACTTCAACCTGAAATATGTGCCAGGGGGAAGGAATTTCTTGGCGGACGCGCTGTCATGAATGCCTCAGTATCATAGCAAAAGAGAGGATGTTATCCAAGCTATGATACCAAAAGGCCCTAACGAAGAATGCTTACACACTACAGAACCTGCATGGCAAACTGACCTGCGGCGCAAAACAAGTCAAGACCCCTGGGTTTGTGCTCACAAGTCGATATTAACACACCAGAATGGAATCGCCTGGATGGGACCGCACATTTACATACCGACGGATCTACACCAGTCAATGTTACAGCGATGTCATGATTCCAAATTGGGTGGTCATTTCGGTTTCCTCAAAACATTACATCTGACCAGATGACAATTTTGGTGGCTACAAATGCAAAAAGACATTAAACGATATGTAAAGGACTGCTCCACTTGCGCAACTACCAAGCCACGATCTGGACGGCCCTTGGGCCTTTTGCAATCAGTGGCTAATCCCACAGAACCCTGGGAAGAGATTGCAATGGACTTTGTGGTCGATCTACCCCTCAGTAATGGGAATACCGTAATATGGACCATAGTTGATCTCTTTTCCAAGCAGGCTCATTTTGTTCCGTGCAGCGGATTGCCGTCAGCCAGAAAGCTCTCAAAAATTTTCATCCAACATGTCTACCGCTTACATGGTGTCCCACGATGCATCATCTCGGACAGGGGGGTCCAATTCACGGCACGGTTTTGGCGTAACTTCCTAGCCTCGATTGGGTAATCTCAGGGCCTGAGTACGGCCTACCATCCTAGCACCAACGGAGCAGCGGAACGAGCTAATGCCATGATAGAGCGCTACTTACGTTGTTACGTATCTTATCAACAGAACGATTGGGCAGATCTGTTACCTTATGCTGAAGTAGCATATAATAACACCATTCACCGCGGTACGGGAACCACACCTTTCAAAATCGTCTCGGGGAGGGAATTCAGGGCCATCCCCGAGTTAAATAGCCTAAGACGAGATCACATATCTCCAGAGGAATGGGGTAACTGGATAGGGATGATATGGCCGCAGGTGAAAGCCACATTAAACAAGGCAGCAGCCGAATACAAAACCTATGCCGATAGGAAGCGGGCCACCCATAAACCGTTTCAGGTAGGAGATCAGGTGTACCTCTCCACCAAATACATACGGTTAAAAACTCCATGCAAAAAACTAGGGCCCCAGTACTTCGGTCCATTCCGTATCCGGAAAGTGATTAATCCCGTTACCGTGGTTCTGCAATTGCCACCATATTTGGGAAAAATCCACCCCGTCTTCCATTCTAGTTTGCTGAAACCAATAGAGCGCCTGACAAATACCAAACCCCCGGGCCCTGTAAAAGACGACCATTATGAAATAGACGGGATCCTGGACTCACGGGTCCGGCACGGTGGGTTACAATATTTAGTGAAGTGGAAGGGATATCCTTTAGCTGAAGCATCCTGGGTAGCCACCACGGATCTTAATGCTACAAAACTCCTTAAGTGGTATCATGAGACCAATCCTCAAAAACCTGGTTCCATAACCTAACCTCTTGTTTTCATGTCTTGCAGGTGGGCTCCTGGTAGAGGGGGCCGCCTGTCGAGTGTCAACCCAACTTGACACTGAAGTGGGGAGGGGATATCCGGCAGGACCATCAGTGACGGGGCAGCTCTGCCGCACAACAACATTTCTGCTACGTCGTGATGACAGTGGGGGGAAAGTGCTGATTACAGTCTCACACAATGGTGGTGGGGGGTGTTGAATCCGAAGAATAGGTGGTCGGTCACCCCACGGCCGGGACAGGGCTATGTGAGGGGAGGGAGAGCTGTTCCCGGCCGCTGCAAAAGAGGGGCGGGAGCGGAGCCCAGAAGTACTGCCAATTGGCTAGAGATGCTCCCGGTTTAATTTGATTATTGTTAAAAGGGCACTGGGAGGCAGCCGCTCCCAACGCCGACTTTATGTTCCTTGCAACGTTTATGTATGACTCCACCGGGATATGAGGATTAAACCTGTTAACAACCTCGTGGTTTGTCTGCGAGTCGTGTTTACAGCAGGTCGAGCCAGCTCGGTGAGCAGAATACGACAGAGTAGTCACAAAAACTTTAAACAAATAGCCAGGGAAAAAAAGCCAACAAAAAAAGGAAAAATAAAGATTCTTCGGGTTCTTCTATACCCTAATCCAATTTAAAAGGAGCATGTATTAATCCAAATGTCCATGAAATATCAAGAAAAAAAAAACAAAAAGGAAGGGAAAAGGAAAAAAAGAAAGAAAAAAAAGCCAACCAAGAGCAGAAAAACAATCTTCAGGCACTTGTGTACCTTAATCCACTTCAATTATTTATGTGATGGGGGGGGGGAAAGGAAATTAGTTACGAATTAAAAAGAAAACAATAAAAAAAAAAGAATCAAAGATCCTCCATCATTTCATAGGCCAATTAAAAATGCTTAGACAGGGGAAGGGTACAGAGAGCTATCACTTAGCAAAAAGAAAAGAAGGAAAGAAAAAAAAATCCAATTTTTATTTACAGTTCTTTTTCCAAAACACTGGCAATTCTTTCTCATTCAATATCAGACTCCTGCTTCTGATAGTTCCCCAAAGAACACCTGAATAAACACTTGCAGATAGTTCAAATGTTCCTAGATGTTTGTCCAACTATCTTATCTGTAAAAGAGCTCAGAGTCCTTGAGTTGTAACACAATGTAGCACAGTTATTGCTGTTTAAACAGGAAAAAAAGGGAAACAAAATTTCCAATCCACTAGATGGCAATGTTACTCACTCTCCTTCCCTTTCCACTGTTATATTCAATAAACTTTGAAGAATACAAATGGCCAGATAGAGGAAAAAAGAAAATCCTCAATTAAATTAAAAAAAAAGTTATAGTATAAAGGCACTGAGATTTAAAAATGCCAAACACAAACTCTGAGTTCTGTTAGTCCATACCAACCCAGTCCAGGTCAAAAAGCAGAGATTTAAACATCCACCAATACGAATGGTTTAAAAATGAAAGAAAAAAAATCAGGTTTAATTTCGCCGCTTAATTTTCTTTTGTCTCCAATTTGATTTCCCCTCCAATCTCAGGGTGTTCTTTTATATTGATTTAATTTACAAGTCTCTCACCGATTTGACTCACTGCATTCTGATCTTCTTCCGTTCTGGAGCTGTCCCAACTTCAGCAGCACAATGGCAGAATAGGAGAGTGCAGACTTTTAAAATACAAAAGAAAGGAAGAAGAAGGGAAAACAAAAGGCAAAGAAGGAAAAGAGGGTGGAGGAGAAGAAAAAATATTAAAAACATAAATGATTACACTGGGATTTACAGTGGAAATATAAGAAAGAGGGAAAAGGGATGGAAAATAATGGGAAATAAAGGGCAAAGATTTTATGATTTTAAGATACAAAATATTAATAATGAAAAGATACAAAAAGGAAAAGAAAAGTAGAAACAAAGGGAAAACTGTAATAAATGTCACATGCTCAATAATATTGGAGGTTTATAGAATGATAAGTTTTGACAATATGAATAAACCAGTTGGGGGAAATGTAATATTTGGAATATCTTAAACTATATATTTGAAACATAAGTAAAAAGAGAAAAGAAGACAAATTATGAATATTTTAAGAACTAATTGGATTGGGTAAAATGAGAAAGGATTAAGATCCACTTATTCAAATATAAATATATATTTGAATAAGTGGAAATATATCATTAAGATGTTTTGAGAAATATATTTAATGATTGAAATTGAATGTAAAACTGAATGCAATTGAAATGATAAAAATGATTTAAATGTTATACTTGCAAGAAGTAAAGCAGAAAAAATGGATTGGTAAGAGTAAAACAGATAAGAGATTAGAAAAGTGTTTGAGTAAAGATTTGAAGGAAAAAAGAGAACAAGATGAAATATATTGTTAATAATTAAAAAGATAAGGGATCGGGGCTGCCTGGACTCCACAATGGAAAACATTAAATTGAAAATGAATACAGCAATAGAGAGAGATGAAGGAATTGGAGGGGAGCAGGAAGGAGAGAGAGGGATGAAAGAGTAGGGAGGAAGGAAGGGAAGGGAAAGTAGAGTAGGAGAGAAGGTAAGACAGGGAGGAAGAGAGGAGGAGAAGGAGAAGGGAAGGGGAAGTAGAGAAGAGAAGAAGAAGGTGGGGAAAGAAAGTTGGAAGGAGAAGAGGGAGAGGCTAGGTTTGAGGAGAAAGATTGCTGTACAATAAAAAAAAGATGAAGTGGAAGAAAGGCAGCTCTGAACAAACAAATATAAATATATTAAGAAAAAGATTATTATTATTATTATTATTATTATTATTATTATTATTATTATTATTATTATTCACATTTCTATGCCCCCCACTCTCCGAGGACTCTGGGCGGCTTACACCAAAGACAGTATACTAAATAGCATATTGCCCCCAACAATCTGGGTCCTCATTCAGAACAATTGTTCAGAATGAATTGTTTAAGAATAAAAGAGGACAAATATGTATAAATAGTAAAGTTAGAATTTAGGGACAAATGAAGAAGATGTTTACATATGCAAGTATAGAAATACTGAGGTATATTAGGACTTCCGGTTGGCACCGCGGGGACACGGACGGGGAAATGACGAGCTCTGCTGAGCCCTGCCAAATCCCCTCTGCTAAGCTGCCGCCGATAAGTCTGCGGACCTCCCCTGTCTTGTAGGGACAGGGGGACAAGAAGGATCACCTTGGGCGGCTGAGAGGAATGGGCAGGTTCCTCGGGGCCGGAGGCTTCTCCTTCACGTCGGCAGCAGCGGAACGGCAGCCATGGCGGCTGCCCTGAAACCGCAGCAACCGGGAACAAGGATTGTGCTGGAGGAAGAAGATGAAGAAAGAGCAAAGATAAAGAAGCCGGGTGAGTGACACTAACCCAGGCAATATAACGTACCTATTTGGAATTAGTGGAAAATAAGACCCCAAAATTAAAAGCGGCTGCTGGACTGCGGGGCTTAAAGATTGAAAAGAAAAAAAAATGGGTAAAAGACCCTGTTAGGTTCAACTTGTAGCTTACCCCTAACTTGTTGGTCAGGCAATATATCTGTTTCTTTAAGAAACAACTGAGCCACGTAATCAGGGTTTGCTGAACCCTGTAATTAGGCTACAGTGCATAAATAAGGAGCACAGAGAAGCATTCCTTCTTCCTGATTGATCCTGTTACTGTTGCTTCCTGCGTCTTTCTGCTGATTGGTGTTAGACTGGATTGGTATATGGTACTGTATACCAAGAGTTACTAAAGTCTGTTTGCTTTGGTAAGGGAAGATACTTACTGGACTGATATTACTGTTTATGACCTTGGACTGTTTTACTTACACCGAGACTGCTTCTTATCTTGTATATAAAGTATTTTTCTCACACGAGCCACACGTTTATCTCCTTCCCTGTGTGTTTCTGCTCTGCTCGTTGCACAAGCAACAAATACTTTTTACACACACCCTAACATTGGTTATGGGCCCAGAACGTTCCAGGGCTCTTTAATTTGTTTTTGCGGAAGTGAGAAGTGCAGGCAGTGGGTGTAGTAGTCAAGATGATGGCTTTTGAGCAAGGTACAAGTTATTCTACCATAACCCGGTTGGATGGTACAAACTATGTTACCTGGTCCACAAAATGCTGTCTACTTTTGCGAAAAGAAGGACTGTGGGACATGGTTTATAATCCACCAGACATAACTGCATTGAATGCTGCTGACGAAGAAGATGCCAAAAAGATAGCGAAGTTTCACAGGGACAACGAGCGTGCTTTATGCATCATTGGCCTGACACTGGGAGACCAGCAACTTGTCCATTTCTGGGGCGAAGAGTCTGCTGCGAGGTGTTGGACAAAGCTAAAGAAGCTCTACGTTCGTGACTCTGTGGGTGTCCATATCTACCTGACACGGAAATTATTTCGCTTACATCTTCAGAAAGGAGGAGACATGATGGCTCACCTGGACTCCATGACAGGGCTTTTCCAGGAGCTACATGAGAAAGACCTTGTGTTTACTGAACTGCAGCAAGTTTATATTATTCTTTCATCGTTGGATGACAGTTATGACTCTTTTGTTTCATCATTAGAAGTATTGTCTAGAGATGAACTAACATTGGCCAGTATAACTGGTAGGTTACTGGATGAGGCCAAACGTAGGCAAGAACGAGACCAGTTAAGGATGCAACAGCAACCAAAAGTGGAAGCTGTATATGAGAATGTCAATATTGTTAAACGCTGTTATGCATGTGGGGCTAAGGGGCACATTGCAAAATATTGTAATAATAAGAAAGTGTCTGCTAGAAACTCAGCTAAACCCAGGAAAGGGTGTAATTTAGCAACCAGTTCATCTATTAATATAAGAGATGATTGGTGGGTGATTGATAGCGCCTCTCAATCCATAACAAAAAACAGAAAACTGTTTCTAAACATGAAGAAAAGTACTAAAAAGGTCAAATTAGCTAATGGCTGGAATGTGACTGTAGCTGGGGAGGGACTTGTTCAATGTTCTATTAGTAAGCACCCTTTACCCATGCTTTATATCCCTAGTTTGAAATATAACCTTTTATCTGTAAAGTCATTACTACATTCTGGGTTTACAGTAACTTTTAAAAACAACAAATGTTTGCTGGAATGTGAAGGCACTGTAGTTACTGCAGAATTAGAAAACGACTTATTTGTCATTAGGGATAAGTCATTACTGTTAGTTCAGTCAAAAGCTAAATTTGGAAATGTAAAGCCACATGATGAATGCGTACATTTACTACATAGAAGGCTTGGTCATCTGAATTTCAGGTTGTTGCATTCGACTGTTAAGCAGTCTAAAGGCATTAAGTTAAGGGCTTGCAGCAAATACCTGAACTGTAATACTTGTAACCAGCATAAAAGTAAAGTTACACCTGCAAACCGCTGCAATGGGTTTAAAACAACTAAACCTTTGGAGGTAGTCTTTTTAGACTTAATAGGGCCAAAGAAACCCAGTTTAGGGGGAGCATGCTATATTTTGAGTATAGTTGATCACTTTACCAGATATGGTTTTTGCTACCTTATGAAGTCCAAAAGTGATACGTTCCAATGTATCACAAACTGGCTTCGTTTTGTAGAAAGGAAGCAGAGGTTTAAGGTGAAATGCATTGTTACTGACAATGGAACTGAGTTTACTAACCATCAGTTGGCTAAGTTTTTGAAGGATGCTGGGATACAGCATAAACGTTCTGCCCCTTTTCGGCCGGAACATAATGCATATATAGAACGAAGAGGCCAGACCCTACAAGCTATGACTAGGACTATGCTGGCTGATGCTTGTTTACCTGATAAATTGTGGGGAGAAGCAATACTATGTGCCAATCATATTTTAAATAATGTGGTGCACTCCTCTACAGGAAAAATTCCTTTTACTTTATGGCACGGAAGGAAGCCTGATTTAAGTTATATACATACTTTTGGTGCACCAGCCTGGGTGCATATACCGGTTAGTCAGAGAAGGAAGGATCAACAGAGAGCAAAGAAAATGATTTTTGTTGGCTATGAGGCTAACCATAGGTCCTATAGGTTCTGGGAAAAAGGAACAACAAAAGTTTTGTGTAGCGCTAGTGCTAAATTCCTAGAACATGAAGGCTGGGACAGGTTAGAAAAAGCAGACTATGGTTTTACAGATGTGGATGTTAAGATAGACCATATTCCTGATGATAGTTCATCTGAGATGGATGATAAACCATCTATTAAGGTTGAAGAACAGGAACAGGAATCAGGGTTAGGGGAGGATGAACCCAATATACCTGATGTTAGTCCTGTTATGCCTAGACGATCTTCCAGGGACCGGCATGCACCAGATCGCTATAAAGCCACAGTGGTTTGCCAAGTAGATATCGAACCATCCAGTTATCATGATATAAAATTATATCCAGAAAAGGAGCAAAAAGCCTGGCAAGAGGCAATGGATAGAGAAATTGATTCATTGAAGAGGCTTGGTGTCTATGAAGTCGTAAGAATACCACCAAATGAGAAACTTATAGGCTGTAGGTGGGTCTACAAGGTAAAGAAAAGTGTAGATGGGGTAGTAACCCATAAAGCTCGGCTTGTTGCACAAGGGTTCTCACAGACAGATAGAGACTATGATGAGGTTTTTGCTCCAAGTTTACGAGCAAGCACTTTGAGAACGATGCTGGTTTGGGCAGCTAGAAATAAATGCTCTATTACTCATATAGATGTCGAGACAGCTTACTTGAACGCTCCATTGAGGCATACAATATATATGAAGAAACCTCCTGGTTATGATACACAGGATAGCATTGAGTGTTGGAGGCTACAAAAAAGCCTATATGGTTTAAGGCAATCAGGTTACGAGTGGAACCAATGTATAGTGCAGGAATTACATAACATTGGGTTCTATGAGGGTGCAGCAGATAAATGTCTGTTTAAAAAAGAACAGGATGGATGTGTTTCATTCTTGTTACTCTTTACAGACGACATTGCCATAATTACCAGAACTGACGCTGAGGCCAGAGAGATTATCGGTCAGTTGCAAACAAAATTTAAACTTAGAAATCTAGGACATATACGGCATTATCTAGGGCTGGATATCCTGAAAACATCTAGAGGATTTAAAATTTCACAATCTAATAAAATCTGTAAATTGTTGAAAAAATATGGGATGGAATTATGTAAACCTGCCAAGACTCCTATGACACAAGAATTCCAGCAGGATAGTTTGCAGAGTCCACAGTTCAGTAAAGAACTGTATCAATCATTAATAGGCAGTTTGTCGTATTTGAGCAACTGGACACGGCCTGATATAGCTTTTAGTGTTAATCAACTAGCACAATATAGTTCAGAGCCTACTGATAGGCATTGGCAAGCTGCAAAACGTATTCTTAGATATCTTAAAAGAACGTTACATTTTGCTATGTATTTAGAACCAAATGCCAATATGGTGTTAAAGGCATATGCTGATGCCAGTTTTGCCAGAAAATCTACGTCTGGAATAGCAATCATGTTGGATAACTGCCTGATTGGATGGAGATCAATTCGCCAGAAACACATCAGTTTGTCTACCATGGAAGTGGAATTTTCTTGTCTATCACTTACATGTACTGAACTGATTTATTATAAACAGTTGATGGAAGATATTGGATTCAAAATGGACTATCCTATTACGGTTTATGAAGATAACCAGGCAGCCATTACAATGGCAACGAATCTTGCTGTAAAGACAAGGACTAAATACACTGATATACGTTATCTGAATGTTCGGCAATGTGTTAAGGATAACATGATTACATTGGAATATTGCGCATCAGAGGACAATATTGCCGATAATTTTACCAAAGCACAAGGTGCCATTAAACACACCAATTGTTGTGAAAGATTTGGATTAAGAATCTGAAATGTAACTGATACCACTGTACAATGTATGATTTGGATGTGCATTTTTGTTTCTGTATCTAGTGTGTATATTGTCCTGCCCAATGGGGAGAATGTTAGGTTCAACTTGTAGCTTACCCCTAACTTGTTGGTCAGGCAATATATCTGTTTCTTTAAGAAACAACTGAGCCATGTAATCAGGGTTTGCTGAACCCTGTAATTAGGCTACAGTGCATAAATAAGCAGCACAGAGAAGTGTTCCTTCTTCCTGATTGATCCTGTTACTGTTGCTTCCTGCGTCTTTCTGCTGATTGGTGTTAGACTGGATTGGTATATGGTACTGTATACCAAGAGTTACTAAAGTCTGTTTGCTTTGGTAAGGGAAGATACTTACTGGACTGATATTACTGTTTATGACCTTGGACTGTTTTACTTACACCGAGACTGCTTCTTATCTTGTATATAAAGTATTTTTCTCACACGAGCCACACGTTTATCTCCTTCCCTGTGTGTTTCTGCTCTGCTCGTTGCACAAGCAACAAATACTTTTTACACACACCCTAACAGACCCGAATTGAATTTTGTTGCAGTAAACTTAAATTGGATGATTTGGCATTAATAAATTTCTGAAATTTGACTGTGCCTTTAACTGGAGTGGATAGGAGAAATGGATATTCCTGAGAATTAATGCCTCTAAAAGAAAATGAAGCTAATGAAGCTAATGAAGATAGACAGATGGATGGCTACAAAATAGCCATGGAGTCTGCAGTGACTAAGCAGGGAAGTGGATTGAAGAGATTTCCCTTTCTGGGTGGAAAAGAAACATGTTAATTGGCTTTTTACCTTGGATTACTTGAAAGTAATATTGGATATAAGGATTTTGGAGATTCCTACTCTGTCCCAGATGATTTTAAGAAAGAAGAAAGAAAGAACATTTTGGATTTTAACAATGGAGACTGACAAAACTGTAAACAAAAGCTAGGTGTGGCATAGTTAACAAAGACAGGAAGCTGATGCACTACGCTTGGAACAGACATTTTAAAAGTTTTAAAGGGACATACAGAAATTCTTTATTTTGAACTGATTAACCTTGAAATACAGCACTTTGGACAGAGAGGAAAAGGAAGAAAAGGAAGAATTAAAGTGGATAAATTTAAATGTGACTAACTGAAATGTAAAGTTTAAAAGCCTATGTATATATGATAAAGTTTAAAAGCCTAGGTATATATGATTTTTGGATTAAAAACAGGAAGGGTTGTGAAATAATAAAAATAGAAAATAAGAGGTGGCTATTAAAATAGTGGATGATATCAAGGGGATAAAAATAATAAAGAAGAATATATTTTGAGGCAAGAAAATTTTAAGAAAATGTACTGTTTGATGTAATATGTTTTAATTTTAATTTGCAAACAAATGTTAAACTGATGAATAAGGATTGATTGAACAAAATACAAGATACACAGATGCTAGTGATTAGTCTTGAATTAAGGTAATACAAGTTGGAAATGATGACTATTATGAAATATACTAAGATTTAAATTGAAAGAGTAGGATGGAAAAATGATATAAAACAGATAATTATATTACAGTTAAAATGTGTGGGATGGATAGCAACTAGATAAGAGTTTGAGACTCGGTGGAAATACGTTGGAAATTAATTAGAAGTGCTGGAAATCAGCTAAACAAATAGGAGGAGTGCTGGAGGGAATTATGCTGGACACCAGCCAAACAATTCATTTATTTTGAGATAGCATTGAAGTCTGACAGGAGGGAGTTAAGGAGGAGACTATGCTGGAAATCAGCCCACAAAATGCTGGAAACAGTCAAACAAATAGGAGGACAGTTGGAGGAGATTGAGGAACTATTCTGAAATTAACTAAATAGTTGGTGTTTTGGAGGGGATCAAGCTGAGAATTAATCAAATAGAATAAACTGGAAGATAGTTAAATATTACAGGGAGATATAGTGGAAAATATATTAGAAATTGGAGTAAATAAAATATGCCTTTGTGAGAAATCTGTGTAATATGTAAACTGGGAGAAAAAAAAAACCTAAGATAAACTGATTTGAGGATAAGGGTCAAAGGATTAAAATTAGACAAAATGTTGTTTTATAAAATATAATAAAAATGGAGTGGTATTGAATTGAAACTAAGAATAAATGGTGATAAAATTGTAAGGTAAACACTTAACAAGAGGTTAGAATATTGTAAAAATTATTTTGATATGACTTGTATAAGATATAAGGTAAAGAAGAATAAAGATATGTTTAGAATTGTTATGCAGATGTAAAAATGAATGAAAGTGAATTTGAAACTAATTTTGGATAGATATAATGGATTTATATAGATGAAAATGTTAAATTTGAGGCAAAATTGGTTTTTCCTTAAGTTTTGAATTTCTTTTTTATCTTCTTTTCTTTTCTTTTCTTTTTTTTTTTTTGTTTACTTATAAAAGATGTAATGGAAATTGTGAATTGAGCTTGTGAAAGGAATGTAAGCGTGGTAACCATCTATGACCGGATCGAGATTTTTGCTCTTGAAAGTTATGTTTTTATGTTTAAATTTGGAAAAAATAAATAAAAAATATTTACAAAAAAAAGAAAAAAGAAATACTGAGGTATATTCAAAAAAAGGAAAGGGGGGAAGACGATATTGACAAAAATTGTAATTGAGTGACTTCCGGTTTGGTTTCCGTCGTCGCCAGACAGTCTTTTTTTGGACCGCCAGCCCCGTCGCCTGTAAAGAGCCACTTTGAAAAAGGAGAAGCAGCTTGGAAAACTCCAAATCCTGAGGGAATTGCGAGGAGAGCCGGCGAGAACAGGTTGAGCCCCTGTGAAGCCCCCAGACTGCTTTTTTTTTGCTTCTGGGGGAGGAAACAGGCGAGGCTCCCTATCCAGCTCGCCGAAGCTCCGGACCTCGGGGACGATTCTACATCTTGTAGAACTAGACGGCATGACCAGCCTTACCAGTGAAAATAAAGAGAATTTCCTAATTGAATAGGGTGAAACCGGGACTTGAACCTCAAAATCGCAAGTATTTGTGCTAGCCCTGTGATTAAATTTAAGTGAAAGACTGAAAGCCTCTTGAAAATGGCGCCCAGCTTCAGCGCTAGGGAAAGCTGAAAGCGAAAGTGGATTTGTATAGTTATTTTAATATGCTACAAAGTAACACTGCTTGTAATAAGCGAAGAGAAAGGAAAACTTTTTTAAAGTAAGCCTGATTCTGACTTAACTTCATTCTTAATTTGACTAAACCTGGGGGAATTTTTCAGAGGATTCTGTGGAGGAAGAAAGGGAAAAAAGACCTCCTTCTTTGAAAAAGTTAGACTACGTGGCAGAATGGCCTCTAAACAGTCTAAGCAAGAAACAAAGGCGGCGGGGGGGGGGATCCCCCACGCACAAGCCACAACAGCAGCCTCCTAGCCAGCAGAGCCAGAGAAAGGAGATTGATCTTGAAAGCTTGAAAGAGTTTATTACTCAGGCTTTGATGAGGCAAGATGAAAATATGGATGAGAAGTTTAAAAAATCTCAACAGGAAATTAAGCAGGAGATTAAAGAAATTAAAGAGGTGGTTCAGGAAAAATATGAGAAGGTGACCAAAAAGTTAATGACAGTGGTGACTGGTTTGTCAGCTGCAGTCATGCAAACGGATAAAAAAGTGGAGGAATACAGATCTGAAGTAGATGCTAAAATGAAGGAGGCTGACCATAAAATCTTTAATGTTGATAATAAAATGCAAAGGATTGAAAATGAGTTGACAATGATGCAATTTAGGTCTATGGAATTTGCTATAAGACTTAGAGGTATAAAAGAGAATACTAGAGAAGACCTGAGAAGGATCTGTGCTGATGCTCTAGCTGTGATGTTAAAGACTAGTCCTGAAGAGATTTTTTGCAAGATGGACAAAGTTTACAGGGTGAATTCCTGGGTGGCTAAACAAAGACAATTGCCTAGAGATGTGGTGATATACTTTACAGATAGAAGAATAAGAAATGACATTTTGCAAAGGTCCTTTGTTTCTACTGTGCAAGTGGAAGGAAGGGAAATTGGAGTTTATAAAGAGTTGCCGCCTAAGATGTTAAAAGATAGAAAGGATTTTGGATTTTTAGTGACTGAACTAAAGAAACAGCAAATTCCATTCAGATGGGATGCTCCAATTGGCATAATATTGAGGTTTGAAGGAGAAAGATACCGATTAAATACTGTTGAGAAAGCAGAAGAATTTTATTCTACAGTTTTCAAAACAGGTTCAACATCCCCACGTACATCTTCAGTGTTGGAGATAAAGGAGAGTGATAAGGAGAAGCAGTTTGAACAAGAGACTGAAGAGCAGTGTAAACAGATGAAGCGGGAGGCAATGGAAATGCAGGGAGCTACGGGGGGATTTCTGGATGAGCCCCTGTTAGACCTCCCTCTGGAAATTGCAACCGGATCACCTCCTAAAAATACAAGAGAAGTGGCTTTGGACCTGGTTCGGATGTGTGAAGCTAAAGATCAGCGTATAACTCGAGCAGCTTATAAGCAATTCAAAGAAAAACAACAACAGGAAAGGTCCAAGCCACAGCAAGACAAGAAGGGAGCTAAGGGTATTACACAAGCACATGAAGCTATGGGAGGAGCTAAGCCGAAGACTATTAACCTGGAAGAAAGCCTTCAGCAAATGTTCTTATCGCTTCAAGAGGCCCCAGATGACAATTAAGTTTTTATCTTGGAATGTGAATGGATTAAACTCACCACAAAAAAGGAAGAAATTATTTAACTATTTGAGACAGTTTAACAATGATATTTTTTGCCTACAAGAAACCCATATTCAAATACAAGATCAAAAATACTTAATAAACTCCAGATTAGGAACACAATTTATAGCTTCGAATTTGGAAAAAAAGAATGGCGTAGTAATTTATATAAATAAAAGACTGTCAGCTAAAATTATAGAAGCAGATGACTGTGGGAGGTTTATAGCAATTGAACTTTATACAGAAAATGGTCCAATTTTGGTGATTGGAATTTATGCTCCTAATCAACAACAAGAAATTTTTTATAAAATATGGTATTCTAAAATACTGCAATGGGATTACAGATCTATTTTAATTATGGGAGATTGGAATGGAGTAATTGATCCCAAAATAGATAAAAAGAGTTTGGCAAAGTCAAGGATTAGACTGCCACAGACTTTTTTTGATATGAAAGAAGATCTGGAACTAAAAGATATTTGGAGAATACATAACCCGAAAGATTTGGACTTTACTTTCTTCTCAGACAGGCACAGATCCTTTTCTAGGATTGATTTTATTTTATTATCATCTGATTTACTTGTTAAAACAAAAAAACCAAAGATTTTTCCAAGGACTCTAACTGATCATAGCCCGGTATGGATAGAAATTGAAATGGGAAAGATTGAGAGAAGATCATGGAGAGTAAACGAAAATTTGTTTAGATATGAAAATAATGTAAATGAACTCAAAAAGCAAATGAAAGAATTTTTTCAAATGAACTTGAATAAGGGTACCCCTATTGAAATTGTGTGGGACGCGAGCAAGGCATATATGAGGGGGGTACTCATTTATATGAACTCTAAACATAAATTAAACCGACAAAAGAAAAGACTGGAAATGGAAGCAGAGATAAAGAAGAAAGAACAGTTACTTATAAAAAATCCAACAGATGAAAGAATATGAGGAGCTATAAAACTTTTGAAAGATCAATTTCATTTGCTTATGGTGGAACAAACAGCAACTAATTTACAATTTGCGAAACATAATACATTTTGCAACGCTAATAAACCGGGCAGATGGTTGGTTTACACACTGAGGAAGCGTCAGAGCACACGGGTTATTGGCAGCATTGAGAGTGGAGGGAAGGAAATTTTTCAACAAAAACTAATCAAAGAAGCTCTCGGCTTGTCGTTCGTTCAGAACTGCGATAGGAAATAATCACCAGTAACACACAGAGAATCAGGGTTTACTTTGGCAATGATAAGCTTGCAGTCAAAAGTAAAGTACAAGTCGGTGTTTTGGTTCAAAGTCAGCGCTGGGTGTAATCACACCACAGCGCTATTTAACAAAAACTCAGCCCCTTAAACATACATCCGGTGATTATCAATCAAGCACCCCCCACTCCCTTAACAGTAACAGCTGCGAGCAGCGAGGACAGCAGAATCGGAGAGGCCTAGCAACGTCATCAATCATTGCCCTGAATGCTGCTATCCAGGAACTGTTTGTGTGTTCGCTGTGGCTGCTTATCTCCACTCCTTCGTCTCCCACACCCCCCATCGATGGCGAGCTCCGGCAGGACTCGACAGGCGGCCCCCCCCTACCAGGAGCTCACCTATAAATAGAAAGCATACAGATGTTAGTCACTGTTACGACCCTGCATTAGGTTTGTCTGGGTATTTCCGATGGAACCGTTGTATCAATCGGGCAGCGTGAACATCGGGTGCTGCCACCCACGAGGCCTGTGTTACAGGGTATCCTTTCCACCGCACAAGATATTGTAACATCCCCCTACGAACCCTGGAGTCCAATATTCGGTCTATCTCATATTGGTTGGTATGCACGGGACCCGGTGGAGTAGTTGAGGTACCTGGCCTTTCTATCGTCACCGGTTTCACCAAACTGCTATGGAATACGGGATGTATCCTACTGAACAGAGGGGGAAGTTTAAGAGCTACGGTTACAGGATTGATGACTTGTGTTATGGGAAATGGTCCTATATATTTAGGTCCTAATTTTTTACTGGGCAGTCGGAGTTTAAGGTATTTCGTAGATAAGTATACTTTGTCTCCTATCCGGAATGGTTTTGGATCAGCTCTTTTCTTGTCTGCATATTTTTTGTACTCGTCTGCTGCCTTTTGTAATGCTGTTTTTACACTTGGCCATACATTACTAATTTTATCGGCCCAACTGCGTGGCGTGTCACCGTCTGTCATAGGGGGATCTAACTCTGGAATGGCTGAAAACTCTCGGCCATATATTACTTGGAAAGGGGAGAACCCAGTACTGCGGTGGGGTATGTTGTTATATGCCACTTCGGCGAAAGGCAGGAGTCCTGACCAATTCGTCTGCTGGTATGAAACGTAGCATCTGATATATCTTTCGACCATGGCATTGGCCCGTTCAGCCGCCCCGTTAGTGCTCGGGTGGAATGCTGAACTTAACCCTTGAGAGGACCCAATTAAACGGACAAATCGTCTCCAAAACTTAGAGGTGAATTGAACACCGCGGTCGGATATAATCCTCTTAGGTGCTCCATGGAGATGATAGATATGTTGCAAAAAGAGTTCGGTTAATTGTCGCGCGGATGGTATGCTTTTACATGGCACAAAGTGGGCCTGTTTCGAAAACAGATCTACCACCATCCAAATTACAGTGTGGCCATGGCTAGGGGGGAGATCGACTATGAAATCCATAGCGATCTCTTCCCAAGGCCTGCTAGGATTCGCGACTGTCTGTAATAGTCCTAATGGTCGTCCAGACCAGGGTTTGGCGGTTGCACAGGTTGTGCAACCTTTTACGTATGTTTCTATGTCCTTACGCATTCGTGGCCACCAGAATTGCCTCCTCACAAGGTGTAGAGTTTTTAAATACCCAAAATGGCCTGCTGATTTGGCATCATGGCACCTGCATAACACTACGTTCCGTAAACGTTCTGGAACATATATTCTATTCTCCCTCCACGCTATTCCATCATTATAGCTAACCATAGAGGGGTTTTGGATTACCCATTGATCCTGTTGTAAAGCTGTTTTAAACTCGGTACGTAAGTGACCATCTACTTCTGTAAGTCTTAATAGGGTTTGGGAAGGTGCAATTAGAGGTTCTATCACTTCCTCTCGCTTGCTATTATACTGTGGCATCCGGGACAGCGCATCAGCCAGGAAGTTTTTCCCAGCAGGAACATACCGCAACCGGAAAGAGAAACGCTGAAAATATTGTGCCCACCTTATCTGTTTGGGAGATAGTCGCCTGGGCGTTTGTAAGGCTTCTAAGTTTTTATGGTCCGTCCATACCTCAAAAGGATGAGACGCCCCCTCCAAGAGATGTCGCCATGTCATCAACGCCCAACGGACCGCGAATGCCTCTTTTTCCCAGATCGCCCATGCCCGCTCTGTCGTGGTTAACTTTTTAGACGTATAGGCACAAGGTTGTAACCCTCCCTGCTGTGTTCTTTGTAGGAGTACTGCTCCTACAGCCACGTCGCTAGCATCTGCTTGGACTACGAATGCCTGCGTTGGGTCTGGATGCTTGAGTACTGGTTCTTGAGCAAAGAGTGTTTTTAACTGCTCGAAAGCCATTTGACATGCTGACGACCACGTCAACGCTTGTCCCGGCTTTGGTTTAGCTGTGGCCGGTTTGGTCCGTAACAGATCCGTTAGTGGTAGGGCTATTTCAGCAAATCTGGGAATGAACTGCCGATAGAAGTTTGCAAAGCCTAGAAAGCTCTGTAATTGCTTTCTGGTTCTTGGGGCCTGCCATTCAAGCACTGCCTGGACTTTTCTGGGATCCATCTCTACCCCGCTCTCTGATATTCTATAGCCTAGATAATCTATCCTCTTTTTGTGAAACTCACATTTGGATAGTTTCACGTACAGCTTAGCAGCTAATAATTTGTCTAAGACCTGTCGGACCAGAGATATATGTTCCTCTTCAGTTTGCGTGTAAATTAAGATGTCATCCAAATATACAAGGACACCCCTGTACAGATGTTCATGCAGCACTTCATTGATGAACTGCATGAACACCGCAGGGGCGCCCTGTAGTCCGAACGGCATGACCTGGAACTGATAGCTTCCCAAGGGACAATTGAATGTTGTTTTCCACTCATCCCCTGGTTTGATTCGTATCCTATAATACGCTTCGCGTAGGTCGAGTTTCGTAAAGATACGACCGGTGGCTAGGGCAGCTAACAGGTCCTTCATTAAGGGAAGTGGATAGAGGGGCTCCACACACACTGCATTGAGACCTCTGAAGTCAACGCATAAGCGTAAACCCCCGTCTTTCTTCCCACGAAACAGGACAGGGGCAGCCATCTTTGATCGACTAGGTGTGATAAAACCCCGGGCCAAGTTCTTGTCTATATATTTTCGTAATTCTTTTAGTTCGGGTTGTGTCATTGAATACATCCGGGGCTTGGGTAGCTTCGCCCCGGGTATTAACTCAATACTGCAATCCGTAGGCCGGTGAGGGGGCAGGGTCTCACATTCCTCCTCACTAAAGACTCTGGCGAGATCCCTATACACATCAGGATACGTCGTGTCTACTGGTGAGCTCTCTGCTTCTATTCCCCCTGCTGGCTCCTTTTCCTCCTTGGTAGGGGGAGGTCCCAACGGTAATCGAAGTTTGCGAAAATCCCCTTCCCACCATATCGTAGGAGCCCACTTGTCCAACCATGCTAATCCTAAAATCACTGGTTCTAACATTTTCTCCACTATAATAAACCGAATAGTTTCGGTGTGCTCCCCAATATCGAGGTGCACCTTTTCTGTTATATGAGTCACTGGTGCCCCTCCCAGCAATGAACCATCCATTTGTTCAAAGGTAATAGGGGTTCTCAACCGCACAACCCGCAGCCCAAGTTCGTCAACTATCGCCCTACGAATTAAACAACGAGTACACCCTGAATCAATCAATGCCTCATATCGGCGTCCAGTGGTGGCCCGTGGGTTTCGGAGTACGACTGGTACCACAAAAGGTCGGATGGGGTCGCTCACCATCGGGTCATGTGGGTCCTCATCGTCGTCATCACTATCCCCAGCCACAATCTGGAACTTTTCCGCCACCACTTTCTTAGTATCTGTAGCCAGGGGATCCCTCTCCATACAGGATGTTCGAGTCATTTGGGACCGTTCGGATGTTGGTCGGCCTCTGCCTCTCAACACAGCTCTAGGAGGGGGGTTTTGGTCCAAGTTGCGGGGCATGGGATGAGGACAGTCGGCTGCTCGATGACCAAGGCGATTACATCTGAAGCAACGAAACGCAGGCCGCTGGATCCTTTCCCCCAAGCCGGAGCCAACATTCGGTTTAGTCTCCTTGGGTGTTTGTGTGCGTTCTGCTGGTCGTTTTCCTTGACTTGCAACCCCTTCACCCCGTATACGGAATTCTCGGAGACCGACGTCCAATTCGATGGCTGCCTTGTACCACACACTCAACTTGGGGGGCAAGCCCCGGTACACGCAGGCTTGCCGTAAATCACGGTCTAGTCCTTTATGGAATTGGTGCACCAGAAGACGTTCTGGCCACCCCACCAACCGAGCCGCAATCTTTCGGAACTCCTGTACATATTCCTTTGCTGGTACGCCCCGTTGCTTAAGCGCAAACAGATCCCCCTCTGCAACCTGGGCGCTTGTTTCGTCTTCAAATCTGGCACGAAGAGCCTCCAGAAATCGTCCCAGGTCCACGAGTTCCCTTGCATGTTTAGCATGGAGGCCTGCCACCCACTCAGCCGCTGCTCCCGTCAGGACCCCCGTAACAGCAACCACCATAGCCCACTGGGAGGGATACCACTGTCCATATTGGTCCATATGGCTTATCACCTGGCTTAAGAAAATAGCCACTCGTTCAGGGTTTCCGTCAAAGGAAGTCTGCAGGGCAGGTGGTCCCCAAATGGCCTGCGGGACCCACAGCCCCGGCGGGGCCCCCGGAGGCCAAGGCATGGGGCCTGGGGTCCTCGCTGCTCCAGTCGCTCTCCTGTCCTGCCTAGGTTGGTCCCTCGTCGCCCCGCGACCCCCAACAGGTAAGCCCCCTGCCAATTGCGTTGGTTGGGGCTCAGGACCGGCTCCAAGGTCTCCCGACGAGGCACCTTGGTCTTGTTCTGGAGGGGGTTGGTCCATGGATCGTCTAGAGGTCCGCTCCATCCTCAATTTAGGACTTGTGAGCCGGAATTGGGTCTCCGAAGCGGTCACCCCTGTATCCTGCCAAGAAGAACCTGGAGGCTCCAGCCCTGCAACCCAGGGCTGCCAGGATGGGGCGTCACGAAATCCAGATTCCCCAAAACGCTCACGTAGCGTATCCATGGTGCTGGGACCGGATGAGGCAGGATACCCCCAATCCCCTTCATCCTCCTCAGTCCATCGTCTTTCCCTCCAGCCCTGGAAAGATGCTCCCAAGCGAGGGGGTGTTGGCATCCGTGGCCCGAGGAGAACAGAGCTGTGCCACCAATCCCCCGTCCGAGCCCGTTGTCCTGGAAAACTCTCCTCCTCCGGTCGGGGCGGGGCGCTCTTGGGTTGCTTGACTTTTGGTTTCACTGCCAACTGTTCCACACTCTCCTTCACCTCCTCTATTAGTGGTTCCTCCCCCTCCACATCTCCACCACACTCCTGCTCTTCCAAGGCCGTCCCTTCTGCCATATCCCCCTTTGCTGCAAAGCCACAGGGACTCCTCACCTCTTGCGAAAAGGAACCAAGCGCTGACTTTCTCTCGGCTTGTCGTTCGTTCAGAACTGCGATAGGAAATAATCACCAGTAACACACAGAGAATCAGGGTTTACTTTGGCAATGATAAGCTTGCAGTCAAAAGTAAAGTACAAGTCGGTGTTTTGGTTCAAAGTCAGCGCTGGGTGTAATCACACCACAGCGCTATTTAACAAAAACTCAGCCCCTTAAACATACATCCGGTGATTATCAATCAAGCACCCCCCACTCCCTTAACAGTAACAGCTGCGAGCAGCGAGGACAGCAGAATCGGAGAGGCCTAGCAACGTCATCAATCATTGCCCTGAATGCTGCTATCCAGGAACTGTTTGTGTGTTCGCTGTGGCTGCTTATCTCCACTCCTTCGTCTCCCACACCCCCCATCGATGGCGAGCTCCGGCAGGACTTGACAGAAGCTTTCTTAGATTACTATATCAAATTATACGCCAAAGATGATATAAAGATTGGACTTATAGATAAATATTTAAAAGAAAAAAGAGTTATGAAAATTTCTAGTGAACAAAAGGAAAGAACGAGTCAACCAATAACAGCTGAGGAGATTATTGCCGCAATTAAACAATTGAAAACAGCTAAAGCACCAGGGACGGATGATCTAACTGCGGTGTACTATAAAACTTTACAAGCAGAAATGATTGAGCATCTTAAAGACTTATTTTGCAGTATACAACAAGGGGGTAAAATACCTCCTTCATGGAAAGCAGCTTATATTTCATTGATACCGAAAGAGCAAGCAGGTCCTAAAAAACCTGAGAATTTTAGACCAATATCTCTTCTGAACAATGATTAAAAGTATTAGCCAACAGGTTAATGCCAGTTATTCAAGAGGTGATTCATCATGATCAAGCAGGATTTATAGAAGGAAGATACATGAAGGATAATGTAAGGCAAATAATAAATTTATTGGACTATCTTGAGAAGAATAAACAGATATCTGCAGTGCTGGTGTTTTTGGATGCGGAGAAGGCCTTTGATAGAGTGGATTGGAACTTTCTATTAAAGACTTTAAGAAAAATGGACTTTGGGGATCAGTTTATACAGGCGGTTTCAGCAATTTATCAACAACAAATGGCACAAATTATTATTAATGGAAGTTTGACTACAAATTTTAGTATTGAAAAAGGAACAAGACAAGGTTGTCCGCTATCCCCATTGTTATTTATTTTAACATTAGAAGTCTTGTTGAATACAATACGGGACTCAAACTTACTACATGGCATAGCTATTAGGCAAGAAGATTATAGGGCTAGGGCATTTGCAGATGATCTGGTTGTTACCCTAACACAGCCGATGGAATCAATAATTCAGATGAAAGACATTATAAAAGAATATGGTATGATATCAGGATTTAGACTGAATCAGAAAAAAACTAAGACGATAGTTAAAAATATGACACAAGATCGAAAGCAGGAACTCAAAAGCAAGGCAGGTTTTGAAATAGTATCAGAAGTTAAATATTTAGGAGTTCAAGTTGCAGACTCAAATATAAAATTATTTCAAAATAATTATGAAGTGTTGTGGCGAGAGATACAAAAGGATATGGAGACTTGGAAAAAACTGCAGCTGTCGTTGCTTGGAAGAATAGCAGCAGTTAAGATGAACGTTTTGCCTAGATTTCTCTTTTTGTTTCAAATGATTCCGGTGCTTAAAAGTGACAAACAATTGAAAGAATGGCAAAGAGGAGTGAATAAGTTTGTTTGGAATGAGAAAAAGCCGAGAGTCAAATTGAAAATTATGCAAGATGTTCCAGAAAGAGGAGGCCTTAAACTTCCAAACCTACAATTGTACTATGAAGCAGTAGCTTTGACGCAAGCAAGTGACTGGTTTGGAAGGATAAAGACTGGAATATTGAATATAGAAAGTCATGATCTTGAATTTGGTTGGCATGCATATTTATTCTATGAGAACAAAGTGGATAAAGTATTTAAAAGCCACATACTTAGGAACTCTTTGATGAGAGTTTGGAAGAAGCACCGATTCAAATGGGATTATAAAATACCGTTATGGCTGGATCTTGGTCATATTATGTGGAATATAAATATAATGTCACTCGGGGGTTTTTTATACAAAGAAGTTCTTTTTATGGATGGGGGCAGATGGCAACTAAAGACATTAGATATACTGTTGGAAGAAGGGATTAATTTAACTTGGCTACAGTATAATCAACTTCAACTGAGATGGAAAGAAGACCAAAAAATTGGTATAATGATGCACGAAGAAGAACTGGTTAGACATATAAAAGAGAAAGGTCCAATGCATATTAAGAGGGTTTATAATGCTCTGTTAGAAAGAGACTCGGAAACTGAGCTGGTTAAAGATTGTATGGTAAAGTGGGCACAAAATTTTGCAGAACCAGTGATGTTGGAAACATGGGAAAAAATATGGGTCCAGAATGTTAAATTTACACAGTCGCAGAATTTGAGAGAAAATTTTTATAAAATGTTTTATAGGTGGCATTTAGATCCTAAGAAATTATTGTGTATGTACCCTAATGTTCAACCAAAATGCTGGAGATGCGATTGCTTAGATGCCACATATTACCATATGTGGTGGACCTGTAAGAAAGTCAAGGCTTTTTGGATAAAAATCTGGTGGGTTATGCAAAATGTTTTGAAGAAAAAACTTCAGTTTTCTCCACAATTGTTCTTATTGGGTATAGTTAAGGGTTTTACATTGGGTGAAACAAAGCTGATATTGTATATGGTGACAGCAGCGAGATTATTGATAGGTCAATATTGGAAAAATGATACTATGCCTACTATTGAAGAATGGACTTTGAATATGGCCAGTTTTGCAGAGATGGCGAAGATTTCAGCATATTTAAAAGACCGAACTCAAGAGACTTATGTGTGGGAGTGGAAAAAGTGGATAGATTACGTACAGAATAAATATCAAACTAGGAAATATCAGATAGCCTTTAGCTGAATGTGTTATGTAGAGATGGATTAATTGAGTTCTATGTAGTTATAAATACTACACAGGGGGTGGAGGGGTTTAAGTCTCATAAAATGTATTTTTGATTAGGATTTTATTCTGAGGAAGTCTTGGGGGAAAAGGGGGAGGGTTAGGGAGGGTTTGGGGGGGGAAATTGGAGAGAAAATGTATTTGTAAAACTTTTCAAATAAAAAAAAATTGTAATTGAGTAAAATGTATTTGAATTTAGTTTACTCAAATAATGCAGTTTTAGCAAATGCCGGCTGTTAATAAAGCGTTCTTAACAGCCTGCCAGAATTCCACAGATAAGATAGTCAGAGTCTTACTGGAGTTGGCAGAAAGCCCAGAAGCAAGGTTGCAGAGACATCCCAACGTGATGATTAGCAAACTAAAGTTGTTTCCTGCAGCTTGTTACAAGCTGCGTACTTTCTTAAATAGGCTAAGGGAGTGGCCAATTAGCCCCAAGCCTTACTCTCGAGGAGACCTCCTCCTGAGGAACCACTCCTGCCTTTTGGCAGCTCTGCGTGCCTGTGCATTGAGAAAAGGCTCCTCCTCTTCATCCTCTTCACTTAAAGGAGCCTCTGGAGGTTCTGAAGGCCCTGACTGAATCCCTGCCTCTGGCACCACATCTTCTTCAGCCTCCTCACTGTCCGACTCGAGCACCGGCTGCACAGGCTGCTGGCACAGCACCACACCAGCCTCCTCGTTGGGATCAGCAACAATCTGTGCAGGCCGCTGGCGGGCCAAAACACGTCCACCATGTCCACCACTCAACACACAAACCGCAACTAGGACCGGAAGTTGGCGTTGCAGCAAAACAGACTGAAGATTTCAGGGCTCCGAAATCTCCGCTGATAGCCCCATTGCGGGACGGTCATTTTTGGACCACACAGTCTAGTTTTGACTGTGGTAGTGGAGGGCATCTCCTGTCGATCCCAGGGACATCGCAAAGTCCCTGGTCGATCCAGGAAAGCCCTTTTCTGGCAGCGGGGTCGCAGCCATCAGCTGCCAAGGCTGGGACAGCTTCAGGAGAAGAAAGGAGAAAGACAGCGAACTGGAGCGGTGAGAGAATCTTATTTTTTAATTGATAAAAAGAACATCCTGAGGAACTAGAGACTTTGAAGTTAAGATGGAGATGAAATAAGCGGCGACTTTAAATTGGAATTGATTTTAATACCCTATTACTTAATTTGGAAGACTTTTAAATTAGCCTTTTGTTTTGCTGACCGGGACTGGATTGAAAAAGAAGTCATTAACATTTGGTTGAGCTCGCCTTTTTAAAATGAATGTTTGACTTCGGTTTGGTTTTCTTTTTTGGTGATTGAAGCCTCTCTATTTTTTCCCCTTTTTTTCCTTCTTTTGAAATTCTTTGTAAACTTTCAATAAGGAAGCTTTGGACCTTAAAGATTTTAAAGCACAGGAAAGACACAGGAGAGTGTGTATTGCTGCCATCTGCTGGAGGAGATACTTTGTTGCTGTGTTTTTTTTTAAGGCAATTACCAGAGGAAACATTGTAGCCATAACTAACTGAGACTCTGAATCTTGAGCTGATAAGTGTGTGTGAGAAAACCAGAGGAAGTGGAACTATCTGTATTGTTTACACAGGTGTTCTTGTTGGATTTAGCTGAAGTAAGAGTCTGGAAACACTATAGAAGATTTTTTGCTTTTCTCTTTATCATTGCGGCTTGCTTAAAAGACAACTCTCCATATGCTTTCTGGATACAATTATATTTGATGGACCTTTCTCTTTTTTTATCTCTTCCTTCCTTTTTTGTGGCTTCTCACCTCGGCCTGGGACCATATAAAATTGGATTAAGGCAAGCAAGAGCCTGAAGATTTATTTTTATTTTTATTTTTACTTTTATTTTTATTATTGTTGTTGATTTTCTTATACCTATTGGATTAGGGTTTAGAAGAACCTGAAGAGTGGTGGTATTTTATCTGCTTTTTTTCTCTCCTTTTTGTGTTTTTGTTTTTTACTTCTCCCTTTTCTTTTTTTAAAAATTGGATAAATTTTTAAATTTCCCCTTTTCCTTTTTTCTTTTTTTTTTAATTTCTTATTTTGGAATAAAATGAGTAGGAAAATTGCAACTGTGGGATCGGCTGCAACTACACTTTCTTCGTCACCATCCGGAGGACAACGATCCATCCAGACAATGCTGCAGCAAGATAAAGAAAGAGAAAAAGAGAAAGGGAAAGATTTACCGATACAAATGATTTTACAAACAGTTTTGAGGATGGAACAACAGCTGCTGAAGACAGATGAGAAAGTCCAGAGGATGGAACAGCAACTACTTAAGACAGATGAAAAAGTGGTCAATATTCAGCAAGCAATGTCGAAATAAGAAGAAAGGCTGTTGAAACTGGAGAAAAGGGAGGAGCAAAAAGAGGAAAAGATGAGAGATATAGAGCATAAATTGGGAGAGATTCAGCGAGAAGGGAGCAACGTAATTGGGTTGGAAATGGATAAAGCAGAATTCTATCTTAGATTTCAAAACGTGGAAGAAGAAAAGGGAGAAAATCTATCAGACGTTATGATTGGGATGCTGGCTGAGGCACTAGAAATTTCTAAAGAGAAGGTGATGGAAGGGGTGGACGAGATATATCGAGTCTACACTAGATATGCAATGTGTAATAAATTGCCACGAGAAGTACATATAGGATTTACTAAGAAATCGCTTAAAGCATAAATTTTACAGGTGGCCAGAGAAAAAACCCTGAAACATAAGGAGAAAGAAGTGATGGTTCTGAGACAAATACCAAGAAAGATGAGAGACTTGAGAAGAGAATACCAGTTACTGACCAAAATCTTAATCCAAAAAGGAATTAATTATAGATGGCTGATTCCAGAAGGGTTAATCTTAACGTGGCAACTTCAAAGATACAGGTTGGATACAATTGATAAAGCGAGAGCCTTTTATGAAGACTTTTTTAAAGGAAAAGAAGCGGAAATCGAAACGGAATCTTCAACTACAGTGGTGCCAGTAAAATTCACAGAAGAAGAATTGGCTATGATTGAATCAACAGAAGGCGCTGTTGGTGGAGTGGTAGAACACAAGGAACAACGTGAAGTAAGATCAACTAGAGCAACAAAACCTACATATAAGGTATGAACATGGAAGAAACGAAATTAATTTCAATAAACATAAATGGACTCAATTCAGTAGCTAAAAGGAGTAAAGTGTTTCACAAATTAGAGAAATTAAAATTGGATATAATATGCTTGCAAGAAGTTCATATTAAAAAGCAATATGAACAACTATTGATACGGCCCAAACTAGGTAGAACTTTTCTATCGTTGCCACAAGGCAAAAAGAGAGGAGTTGTCTTATATATTAGAAATTCATTACCCGCGAAACAAATATATGCAGACTCAGAGGGCAGATAATAATGGACAATAATATGAAAATTTTGTTGGTTGCAATATATGCTCCAAATAATAATCAAAGTGATTTTTATAGAAAGTTGCACATGAAAATAAGTGAAATGGAATATGATAATATATGCATGATGGGTGATTTTAATGGAGTGGTAGATGAAAACCTGGATTATAATACACTTAAACCAATAAGACATACCAGAAAGATATTACCGAAAACCTTCTTTAAGATGATAGAGGAAATTAATTTGAAAGATGTATGGAGAGACAGAAAAGGGAAAAATAGACAATATACTTTTTACTCTGATAGACACTCATCTTGGTCTAGATTAGATATGATTTGGACAACAATGGACTTGACTTTGAAGATAGATTGTGTGGAAATAGAAACAAACTTGTGGGCTGACCACAATCCTGTGACTGCTACCTGGAAAGGTTGTAAAAGAAAATCTAGATGGACTTTAAATAAAACAATATTAAAAGAGAAAGAGTTCGTACAGAAAATGGAGAGAGAATTGACTTTCTTTTTTAAAGAAAACAAGAAAGAAGACACATCGGCTCAAAATGTATGGGATACAATGAAGGCCTATACTAGAGATCTAATAATGGACTATACAAGAAAAAGAAATTTGAAGAAAAGACAAACTGCTAAAATGTTAATTGATGAACATAAGATATTTGAAAAGGAACTCCAGAAAGATCCATGTAAGAAAGATATAAAAATAAAAATGGACATAATAAAGCATAAAATGGACTTATTGGAGAAGGAAGAACTAGCCCAAAAAATAAGAAGTGCTAAACAGAACTATTTTGAAAATGTGAATAAACCAGGAAGGTGGTTAGCATATAAATTGAAAAAAGAAAGAGAATCAAGGAAAATAACGCAATTAATCGATGACCATGGGCAAAGGAAATTTGGAAATAAAGAAATGGGAAAAATAATACAAGAATATTATCAACAACTTTATAAGAGAGAGATGATAGAAGATGAAAATGTGATGAGATATTTGCATGAAGCTAAATTACCTCGGCTTTCTAAAGATGTGGAGGAGATGCTGGAGGGGAATATTACGATGATGGAACTAACAGAAGCAATTAAGAAACAAAAGAATGGAAAGGCACCAGGGCCAGACGGCCTACCTGTTGAATATTATAGGACATTACAAGATCATTTAAGTCTCCCACTACTGGATGTTATGAACGAAGTGATGACAAAGAAGAAAATACCCAAATCATGGACTGGGGCATATATCACATTGATCCATAAAGAAGATACAGACCCACAACAAATTAAAAATTATAGGCCTATATCTCTGCTAAACTCAGACTATAAAATTTTTGCATCAATATTGGCAGAAAGGCTTAATAGATATTTGAATAACTTCATACACATAGATCAAAATGGCTTTCTTCCAAAAAGACAAATTAGAGACAATATAAGAATAATTCTGGACACTTTAGAATACTATGAAACACATCCTGAAAAGCAGATGTTGTTGATATTTTTAGATGCTCAAAACGCTTTCGACAATGTGAATTGGCAATTTATGATACTTCAAATGGAAGAGATGGGCTTTGGTAGGAAATTTATCCAGGCAATTGAAACTATATATTGTAAACAGACTGCAAAAGTAATAATAAATGGAGAATTGACTGATCTGATTGAGATAGAAAAAGGCACTAGACAAGGATGCCCGTTGTCACCATTGTTGTTCATTCTGAAATTGGAAGTTCTAAATAGAAATATTAGAGAAGATAAAGAGATAAAAGGCATGAAAATTCGGAAAGAAGAATATAAATTGCAAGCCTTCGCAGATGACCTGGTCTTTATTATTGAAGAACCATTAACAACAATGAAGAAATTGATAGAATCTATTGATGAGTTCGGGACAGTAGCTGGCCTGAAAATTAACAAAGATAAAACGAAGATAATGACCAAAAATATGTTAAAAAGGCAAAAAGAGGAATTGACGGAGATGTCAAAGATACAGGTCACAAACAAGGTAAAATATTTGGGGATACATTTGACAACAAGATGTAGTGCGCTCAAAGAAAATAATTACAATAAGCTGAAGCAACAGATTGGGCAAGATTTGGTGAAATGGGGAAACTTGCAGTTATCTTTGATTGGTAGGATCTCAACTATTAAGATGAATGTTTTGCCTAGATTGTTGTATTTATTTCAGACAATTCCAATTAAGTTGGGCAAGGAATTTTTTGAAGAATTGAATAAAATGATATTGAAATATATTTGGCAGGGGAAAAAGGCAAAGATAAAATTAAAGCTGTTACAAGATGCTAAAATGAGGGGTGGCTTCGGCTTGCTCAATTTCGAATTATATTATCAAGCGACATGTTTAATGTGGATTAAAGAGTGGATAACTCTGAGAAATACTAGATTATTGAATTTGGAGGGTCATGATTTGCTGATGGGATGGCATGCTTTTTTGTGGTATAAAGGAGCAAAAATACAGGGATATTTCAGAAGGCATCAAATATGGGAAGCTTTACTATTGAATTGGGAGAAGGTTAAAAAACATTATTATTTGAAAATTCCAGTCTGGGTATCAACAATTGAAGCTTTCACTTACTCGGTAGTATTGAAAAGGGAACAAATTGTTAGATATAGTGAATTATTGGATGAAAAGGGTGAACTTAAGTTAAAGCAAGAATTAGAAGATCAGGGATATAAGATGGATTGGTTTTCTTACATGCAAATACGTTCTAGATATAAAGAAGACTCTAAACAAGAAGGTTTTTATAACGCTTTGACTAACTTAGATAAGATTTTAATGGGTTCTCAGGACCATGTAATTAAAAAAATTATATGGATATTTATTAGAGATGAAATTGGAAGAAGAACAAGTTAAAGAATCAACGATAGCTTGGGGAAAAATCTTTGGGCATGGCATTGATTTAGAGAAATGGCAAAAATTGTGGTCACATAATTATAAGATGACAATGTCTACAGCGTATAAAGAGAACTTGTATAAGATGTTTTACAGGTGGCATTTACCCCCGACAAGAATAGCCAGAATGTTTAAGGACAAATCGGAGAAGTTGGAAGTGTCATCAGACTCCAGGATCATATTACCATATGTGGTGGACTTGCGCAGATGCTAAGAGATACTGGACTAAGATACATACGTGGCTGGAGAAAATGATAAAGAGACATATTGACTTTAAACCGGATATATTTTTTACTAGGGATTTTACCAGAGTCATATAATAAAGAATTGCAATATTTAATTGTGAATGTCTTAACAGCAGCTAGAATTGTGTTTGCCAAAAATTGGAAAGGAGAGAAAATACCTAACAATGAAGAAATTATTAAGAAAATGATGGAATGTGCTGAAATGAGTAAATTGACACTTGAAATACGAGAACAGGAAGATAAACAATATTATTTGATATGGGGTTTGTTTTATCAATGGATAGAAAATAAAACATGGAGATGAGATATGAAATATGAAATGCAATAAGATAAAATATTTTAAACTCTTCTTTTAGGAAATAAGCTTGTATATTTATTTATTTATTTATTATTCAAATTTCTATACCTCCCTTCTCCTTTCGGACTCAGGGCGGTGAACAGCCAAAATAAAACATTTATACATAAAGTGCGATTAAAAATAGATTTAAAATAATTAAATTTGGCCCATAGTTTAAAATTTATCAATTTAAAATACATATCAGAATCAAAATTTAAAATCAACCATAAAATCATAAAATCAAGAGAGACCGGCTAACTGAAAGAGATGAGTTTTTAGGGCCCGATGAAAAGTCCGGAGGTCGGAGATCACTCGTATCTCTGGGGGTAGATTGTTCCAAAGGGTAGGTGCCACCACAGAGAAGGCTCTCCTCCTGGGGGTCACCAGCCTGCATTGTCTAGCCGACAGCACCCTGAGGAGGCCCTCTCTGTGGGAGCGAACTGGCCGGTGGGAGGCTATTGGTGGCAGAAGGCGGTCCCGTAAGTACCCTGGCCCTAAGCCATGGAGCGCTTTAAAGGTGATCACCAACACCTTGAAGCGCACCCGGAAGTCCACCGGAAGCCAATGCAGCTCGCGCAGGAGAGGAGTCACATGGGAGCGCCCTGTCGCTCCCATAATCCCCCGCGCAGCCGCATTCTGCACCAGTTGGAGCCTCCGGGTGTACCCCAAGGGGATCCCCATGTAGAGAGCGTTACAATAGTCCAGACGAGAGGTGACGAGTGCTTGAGTGACTGTGCATAGGGAGTCCCGATCCAGAAAGGGGCGCAACTGTCATATCAGGCGAACCTGATAAAAAGCCCCCCTGGCCACGGCCATCATATGCCCTTCTAAAGACAGCCGTGCGTCCAGGAGGACGCCCAAGTTGTGGGCCCTTTCCGTGGGGGCCAGTGATTCACCCCCAATAACCAGCGATGGCGTCAGCTGGCTATACCGGGACGCTGGCAGCCACAGCCACTCGGTCTTGGAAGGGTTGAGTCGAAGCCTGTTTCTCCCCATCCAGACCCGCACGGCCTCCAGGCACTGGGACATCACTTCCAAGGCATCGTTGGGATGGTCTGGGGTGGAGATGTACAGCTGAGTATCATCAGCGTACTGATGGAACTCCACCCCAAAACCACGGATGATCTCACCCAGTGGCTTCACATAAATGTTGAACAGGAGGGGTGAGAGGACCGACCCTTGTGGCACCCCACAAACAAGGTGCCTCGGGGTCGACCGCTACCCCCCTGTCAACACGGATTGCGACCGGTCGGAGAGATAGGAGGAGAACCACTGCAAAACGGTGCCCCCCACTCCCAGTCCCTCCAGCCGGCGCAACATGATACCATGGTCGATGGTATCAAAAGCCGCTGAGAGGTCTAACAGGACCAGGATAGAGGAATAACCCCTATCCCGAGCCCTCCAGAGATCATCCACCAACGCGACCAATGCCGTTTCCGTGCTGTACCCAGGTCTGAAGCCGGACTGGAGCGGATCTAGATAGACAGCTTCATCCAGGTACTGTGGAAGCTGTCGCGCCACCACACTCTCAACAACCTTCACAATAAAGCGAAGGTTGGAGACTGGACGATAGTTAGCCAAAACAGCTGGATCCAGGGATGGCTTCTTGAGGAGAGGCCTCACCACCGCCTCTTTCAAGGCGGCCGGCAGGACACCCTCACTCAAAGAAGCGTTGATAATTCCCTGGAGCCAGCCTCGTGTAACCTCCCGGGAAGCCAGCACCAACCAGGAGGGACACGGGTCCAATAAACATGTGGTGGTGTTCAGCCGTCCCAAGATCCTGTCCACGTCCTCGGGAGCCACAGGATCGAACTCCTCCCAGATAACACTCTCAAGGCCTGCCTCAGTCATCTCGTCTGAACTAACCCAGTCAGCGGCCAAGTCTTCCCGAATCTGAGTTATTTTATCATCCAGATACTGTACAAAATCCTCAGCTCGGCCTTGCAAGGGGTCCTCCCGCGCTCCCAGATGGAGAAGGGAGCGGGTCACCCTGAACAGGGCGGCTGGGCGGTTATCTGATGATGCGATAAGAGCGGCAAAATAGTTAGATTTCGCCGCTTTTATCGCCACTAGGTAGGTCTTAATATGAGACCTTACCAGTGTCAAGTCAGATTTGGAATGGCTGGCCCTCCAACCGCTCTCTAGGCGTCTTTTCCGGTGCTTCATCTCTCTCAGCTCCTCGGAGAACCAAGGAGCTAAGTGAGTTCGGTGCCGGGTCAGAGACCGCAAAGGCACGACCCGGTCCAAAGCCCCGGCAGCCGCACTATCCCAGGCGGCCACCAGGTCATCAGCCGAGTCGTGAGCTAGAGTTTCAGGAAATGGCCCAAGCTCCATCTGGAACCTATCAGGATCCATCAGGCGCCTGGGGCGGAACCACCTGGTCAGCTCCACCTCCCTGCGACGGGGTGCGGCGGTCAGAAAGTCAAGTCGAAGGAGCGAGTGGTCAGACCATGACAAGGGTTCAGTATCTATATCCCCTATATCAAGGCCACTCAACCACTGACCAGAGACAAAAACTAAGTCCAGAGTGTGTCCCCCCATGTGAGTAGGGCCGTGAATTACTTGGGTCAGGTCCATGGCAGTCATGGAAGCCATGAACTCCCGAGCAACCTCAGAAGTTTCACCAATGGATGGCAGGTTGAAATCCCCCATGACCACAAGTCTGGGGGTATCAGCCGCCACCTCAGCTATAACATTGAGGAGTTCGGGCAGGGTCGTCGCCACGTGGCAGGGAGCCAGGTACGTGATCAACAGACCCATCTGCACCCCACGACCCCACTTCACGAAAAGGGACTCACATCTGGCTATCTGAGGCACAGTGGTCTCCCTCGGATCAAGACCCTCTCTTATAATGACCGCCACCCCCCCCCGCCCCTGCCCTGAGCTCTCGGCTGATGAAATGCACGGAAGCCTGATGGGCACATCTCCATGAGGGGAACCCCCCCTCATGGCCCAACCAGGTCTCCGTAATACCTGCCAGGTCCGCTCCCCCCTCCTGAATAAGATCACAAATGAGGGGGGCTTTATTTACTACGGACCTGGAATTACACAACATCAGCCGGAGACTCGGGCCCTGAGACTCTAAGCAGCCTGAGGAATGGGAAGAGCTAAGGGGACCGGGGCACGCAATCGCTCGGAGATAGCGAGCGCGTGCCCCCACCACATGATACGGCCCCCTGCTCCCGCCATACCTGCCCCTCCCACTCAGCGTATTGATGGAGAAGCTCTCAGTAGAGGGCATTCTAACAGTCCCCTTTCCCCCAGAGTCCGTACCCCCTATGGCACCATTAACAGCCGGACTGGCCATCCCCTGTGTTCTATAGCGCAGTCAGTAGGTCTATGGGGTGGTAACGCTTCGCATTCTTCTTCCTTAAAAACTGCCTCCAGATCTTTATACACATCTGGGTATGCCGTTGGCGTTGTACTGACTAAACCCCCCACCTGTGGTCCTTTCTGGCCTGCCGGTACCTCTGGCTCCGGTTCTGGACCCACACTCAATCGAACTCGCCGAAAACCCCCTTCCCACCATATAGTGGGCCTCCATTTATCCAACCACGCGAGACCTAATATTACGGGTTCTACTATAGTATCAACGACTACAAACCGAAGGGTCTCCCAATGCTCCCCAATGCCTAATGTGACTAATTCAGTGATTCAAGTTGCCGGTTTCCCCCCTAACAAAGACCCGTCCATTTGTTCAAAACGAATGGGAGTGGGCAACTTTAGTATGCGGAGACCCAGTTCCTTAGCTACAGTCTCCCGAATAAGACACCGAGTACACCCAGAGTCTATTAGAGCGCCCTGCTGGATTGTCTTTCGGGTGTGGGGATGTCTGAGTGTAACAGGGATAACGAAAGGCTGTATCGGATCACTCACCATAGAGTCAACAGGAGCGTCGTCATCGCTGCTTTCAGAGACCCCCGGGATGACGTCCTGCTCACGAGACTTCTCCGCTTCCACTCGAGGTCCTCGGGGTGCGCTTGGTGTTGTTGCTCTGGACCAGTCTGACGAGGAACGGGCCCGTTCCCGTCCTCTGGCCACCGTTGGTGTACTTTTGGTGGACGGTATTGCTGGTAGAGGGCAGTCGGCTGCCCGATGCCCTAATCGGTTACAGCGAAAACACCGGATCGAACCCCATCCCATTGGCACTAGAGAGCGAGGGGCTGTTACACCGACTGCCGGAGGACCCAGTGGCTTGTCCGCACTACACCGTGCTGGTGGAGGATAATTAGCCACCCCACGGGTCCGGAACTCTCTCAAGCCGACGTCTAAATCCACTGCTGCATGGAACCAGTCCGACAGTTTGGGGCCCAATCCTCGATACACACAGGCCTGCCTGAGGTCTCTATCCAGACCTAGACGGAATTGGTGCACCAACAACCGTTCAGGCCAAGCTCTTAGACGGCCAGCTACAGTACGGAACTCCTTGACGTACTGTCTCACAGGCCGTCCACCCTGACGTAAAGCCACTAGCTCCCCTTCTAACAACTGTGTTCTCGACTGGTCCTCAAAACGCAAGTGCAACGCTTCTAGGAAGAGCCCGATGTCTGTCAATTCGTTGGCGTGGTCGCTGTGAAGATCAGCGACCCAATCTGCCGCCTCACCCATCAAGACGGAGGTAATAGCGACTACGATGGCCCATTGTGACGGGTATAAATGGCCATACAAATCTATGTAACTTAAGACCTGACTCAGAAACAGGGACACTCTGTCTGCACTTCCGTCAAATGCTGCTTGTAGAGGGGGAGGGCCCCAAAATCGATGGTGGGGTTGACCTACTGCGGGTGCCCAAATAGGGGCCTGGGCCCCGGATCGAGCGTCTTGGTCTGCTCTAAAGGCAATTCCCCCCTGGGATTGTCCTGGCGGCCCACGGAGTTCCGTATGGGCTTGACCCGTCCGGGCGTGTCCCCGCCGCCTAGGAGCTAACTGGTCCCCCCCTTGCGAAGATACTGGACCAGGAAGCAAAGGGCCCCTACCGTCGAGCCTCAGCTTTGGGCTGGCTAAACGGAAGCGGGAGTCAGCGCTACTCCGGAACTCCCCCCCGCCCTGCCAGGTGTCCTGTGCAGGCACCCATGGCTGCCACGAGTGGGCATCCCTGAAGCTTCCCTCACCAAACCTCTCACGTAGTACATCCAAGGTGGAAGCCCCCAGTCCTGTAGAATGACTTCTTTCCGTTTCATCGTCCTCCAGCCAACGCCTCTCTCTCCACCCCTGGAAAGAAGGCTCACTGGCTTGGGGGGTTAGCTGGCTGGCCCCGGTAATAGCAGGGCTTTGCCACCACTCCCCCTTTTCGAGCCGTCCAGAACTAGGAACAGCCACCTCCGCGTCCACCGGCCCCAACTGCTGTGGCTTCTCCTTGGGTCTAACCGCCGGCAACTCCGCCACTTCCTCCTGACCGTCCATTGCAGGGCCCGTCATCACGTCTTCTGCCGCAACGTCGTCTATCCCCGGCAAACCAACTGTCGTGCCTTCCACCATGCTCAACACGCTCCAGCCGTTCGTACCGGATAAAGGCGAACGCCGACTTTTCTGTCAAACCCCCTGTTCGTTGTTTCACCCAAAAGGAAACGATGACTCGAATACCAGTTCTTGTGTGCATATAGTCTTTACTTCAATCAGATCACAACGGCAACGGAGAGTGACAATAGTGCGCTGTGCACAAAGTCGGCGTTGGGAGCGGCTGCCTCCCGACGCCTTTTAAACATTCGCGCCGTCAAAGTAAACGCCCTTCCGGGTTGGATGGCCATAGCGCATGCGCCACAGCCCCGCAGGAGCGGAGAGCGTTAAAGTAACATTCCTACCCCGGCCGCAGGGGTGACCGGCCGCCTGTATGCCTAAAACTAACACCCCCCTTCACCACCGTGACTGTACAACGCCGCCCGCGACCCCCCCCCCCTGGTTATGCCGCTGAATAGTGCATGAGCCCAGCTGCGGATCCAGGGATTGAGGTCAGGATCGATGATGTGTCGAGGGCTCTCGACACCCTGTGGGTTCTCCCCCAAACCCACACAACCCCCCCACCCCTTATTTACACTAAGCCCCTCCCCACCCGGCTCCACACCTCCCAGTTCGTGCCCCTGTGCCAAGCCTGACCTATCCCCCTCCCTCCCCACCCCCTCCCCAAACCCCTTAAAAATTTACACAAAGACAATTTTAAAAAACCCCTCAGCCCCCTCTTTGCGGCATGCCACCTCTCGGGATTCCAAAATCCGTCATCGAGGTAGGCCCTCGATAACGTGGAGGGCCAAGCCTGTGAGAGGGGGGAATCTCGCAGACCAAGAAGCTCCGCTGCTGTGTACATCTTGCTGCAGGGATGGGGTGACCATCCCCTAAAGGGTCCATACAGAAAAGTCCGAGGGAGAACATAAAAAAGACAGGAGCCACAAAAGTATTCAAGACCCAGTCCGCTGTTCTCTCACAACAGAGGCCAAGTCTGTCTCCAGGTCGACACAGTCCAAGGGGGGAGGGGGGATAAGTCATACCGCCCTCTCACAGCGGCTTGGCTCGATGGTCTGCCCCCTTTACTGGTGAGATGGAAGTAATGGTTCAACTTGCGCACTTAGCACCCATAATATAGGTCCAAAATCCGCCCTCTCACAGCGGATTCGATGATCCGTCCCTCTGCCAGCAGAGTATAAAGTGCAGGTGCCGAATGATGGTACAGCAGAAACAGTGCAGCACCCAGGATATAAATCCCCAATCCGCCCTCTCACGGAGGTTTGTCCGATGGTCATTCCCCTGCCAGCAGGTACAAAGTGCAGAATGCAAAATAGCTAATGCCATCCCAGCTCAGCCTGTGGGGCCCAGAGCCCAAACCACCCTCTCACGGTGGTTAGGCTCTTGGCTGGTCCTCTCAGCTGGTGGGATGGAGTCATATACCAGCTCCTGTTCAGATGATATTAGTCCTCCACACAAGTAGGGGAAGGGCTCAGGTGGAATAAGCGAGCTATTTATGTCAGTGAGATGAAGCCAAAAGAGGGCGCAAGTCCGAGAAGGGCGTGTTCCAAGGGGGGAGAGATGGAAGGAGGGGGGGATTACACTTTAACCCCCCCAGTCCCCGAGGGCACCCCAGCGGAGACCCCCCCTCAATAACACACCCAGTCCTCGTCTATCCTGGCTCGAAAAGATGGTCCTCGGCCACATTAGCGCCCCTCTTCAAGGCCATAGAGCGCTCCTCTCCCCGCCAAGAGCCAGCCGGAAGTCTTCATATTGATATTATGAAGATTGCAGGAGCACAAAAGGATGAAAACCGTTCTATACACTGTCTGTAATGAGTAGGAATGATGATGTTTTTATGTTTTGTTTTTTTTTTGTTTGAAAATAAAAAAATGTTTTTCAAAAAAAACAAAACAATCCGCGCAGGCTGCTGGCGGGCCACAACACGTCCGCCACGTCCGCCGCTCAACACACGAACCACAACTAATGGGGATTTGGGTGGGAGGCAAACACACCAGATACGTAGCGTGGTGAGGGTACATGAGTGTTGGTAGGAACCAGGATACGGACGGTGATGGTGGCACTGGGTGACAAGCAGCTGAAGTTGTTGGCAGCGATTGGAGAGAGACAACGCAGGAAGATGACACAGAAGGGGATAATGAGCAGCTCGTTTGAGCACATTCCCCCCAACAGCTGTGATAGTCGGCGGAGCGAGACCCTGAGTGATTGGGGGCATGTACTTGCCTTGAAAACAGGAGCTGAGAGGCGGAAGCTCTCAGCACCATCTTTAAACTTGCAGAACTCTGTTTGTCTTGTAGCCGGCTTGTAGCTGTAATAAACCTGCCTTTGACCAGCATTCCAGCGCGTTAGAGTCCTTTGTGGCACCTCAGCACAAGTGTGGCCAAGCAAGCCAAGATTCTTGTGATTTAATTTTTAATCCCTTTATTTCTGAATTATCTCTAATTTTAGACATTAGTGTCTCCACAGACAGAATGAATAACAGAGGAGACAGTGGGCAAACCTGTCTTACTCCTTTAGTTATCCCAAAGCTTTCTGTTTGTTCCCCATTAATTATTATTTTTGCCCTCTGTGTAGTGTATATGGCTCTAATCATTTCTATGAAATTTTCTCCAAAATTCATTCTTATTAATTGATTTATCGTAGCGTCCCAGTTTCGTATTCCATTTCCATTATTTTATTATGTATCTTTTTAAAAAAATCATGTTGATTTTTGTTTGGAGCATATATTGCCGTGAATAATATTTGTTTTTGCTCCACTTCTAACTCTATCATTAAGTTTCTACCCTCTTCATCTGAGTATATTAATTTTGATTTTATTCTTTCTTTAACATATGTTGTGATTCCTCTTTTCTTTTTTTGTGCTAGGGTTGTGTAAAGTTTCCCTATTTTTGCAGTTTTTAGTAGTTTACTATGTTCCTTCTTAATATGCACTTCTTGTAAGCATATCACATCTGCATCTAATTTCCGTAATTTAGCAAAGGTTTGTATTCTTTTTCTTGGGATGTTTAATCTGTTTATATTTAATGAAAGCAGCTTAATTTCCTCTTCCATTTTTACTTATTCTGTTTTCTTGTGTTTCTTGTCTCCCTTAGTACTCTCCCTCTTGCACCTTCTCTTTCTGCTCATTCTCTTTCTTGTGTCCTTTTTCCTTCCCTCTCCCTCTCTTTTTCCTCTATTTGATCTTCTTCCTGGCTTCTACTCTCCAACTCTTCTCTACTTTCTTGTTCCTCTTCCTGTGTGAAATGGTGTTCATAAAATTCCTGAGCTTTTTCCAGTGTGTCTATTTTGAATTTTTTTTCTTGCCATGTGATTAATATACAGGTGAAACTCGAAAAATTAGAATATCGTGCAAAAGTTCATTTATTTCAGTAATGCAACTTAAAAGGTGAAACTAATATATGAGATAGACTCATTACATGCAAAATGAGATAGTTCAAGCCTTGATTTGTCATACTTTTGATGATTATGGCTTACAGCTCATGAAAACCCCAAATTCACAATCTCAGAAAATTAGAATATTGTGAAAAGGTTCCATATTCTAGGCTCAAAGGGTCCCACTCTAATCAGCTAATTAAGCCATAACACCTGCAAAGGGTTCCTGAGCCTTTAAATGGTCTCTCAGTCTGGTTCAGTAGGAATCACTATCATGGGAAAGACTGCTGACCTGACAGTTGTGCAGAAAACCATCATTGACACTCTCCATAAGGAGGGAAAGCCTCAAAAGGTAATTGCAAAAGAAGTTGGATGTTCCCAAAGTGCTGTATCAAAGCACATTAATAGAAAGTTATGTGGAAGGGAAAAGTGTGGAAGAAAAAAGTGCACAAGCAGCAGGGATGACCGCAGCCTGGAGAGGATTGTCAGGAAAAGGCCATTCAAAAGTGTTGGGGACTTTCACAAGGAGTGGACTGAGGCTGGAGTCAGTGTATCAAGAGCCACCACACACAGACGGATCCTGGACATGGGCTTCAAATGTCGTATTCCTCTTGTCAAGCCGCTCCTGAACAACAAACAACGTCAGAAGCATCTTACCTGGGCTAAAGAAAAAAAGAATTGGTCTGTTGCTCAGTGGTCCAAAGTCCTCTTTTCTGATGAGAGCAACTTTTGCATCTCATTTGGAAACCAAGGACCCAGAGTCTGGAGGAAGAATGGAGAGGCACACACTGCAAGATGCTTGAAGTCCAGTGTGAAGTTTCCACAGTCTGTGTTGATTTGGTGAGCCATGTCATCTGCTGGTGTTGGTCCACTGTGCTTCATTAAGTCCAGGGTCAACGCAGCCGTCTACCAGGAGATTTTGGAGCACTTCATGCTTCCTTCCGCAGACGAGCTTTATGGGGATGCTGACTTCATTTTCCAGCAGGACTTGGCACCTGCCCACACTGCCAAAAGTACCAAAACCTGGTTCAATGACCATGGGATTACTGTGCTTGATTGGCCAGCAAACTCGCCTGACCTGAACCCCATAGAGAATCCATGGGGCATTGCCAAGAGAAAGATGAGAGACATGAGACCGAACAATGCAGAAGAGCTGAAGGCCGCTATTGAAGCATCCTGGTCTTCCATAACACCTCAGCAGTACCACAGGCTGATAGCATCCATGCCACGCCGCATTGAGGCAGTAATTGATGCAAAAGGGGCCCAAACCAAGTACTGAGTACATATGCATACTTATACTTTTCAGAGGTCCGATATTGTTCTATGTACAATCCTTGTTTTATTGATTTCATGTAATATTCTAATTTTCTGAGATTGTGAATTTGGGGTTTTCATGAGCTGTAAACCATAATCATCAAAAGTATGACAAATCAAGGCTTGAACTATCTCGCTTTGCATGTAATGAGTCTATCTCATATATTAGTTTCACCTTTTAAGTTGCATTACTGAAATAAATGAACTTTTGCACGATATTCTAATTTTTCGAGTTTCACCTGTACCTTCTGGCACCTACCACCTAAACATGACCGTGTATCTTCCTAATTGGGTTGTTAGGAACTGGTACTGTCTTCTCTGGTCTCTTATCCTGCGTGGTATTTGTTTCAATGTTATTATTTCTTTCCCCTTGTATATTATCGGTTCTTCTCTTGTTTTTTTATATATTTCATCCCTTATCGTTCTTTTAGTAAACCTTACATGCAGTTCTTTCGCTAACCTGTGCCTTGGTGCATAATTCGTATGCACTCTATACACTTCATCCATATCTCTTCTTACTTCCTGTTTGTCCTTCTGTAATATCGCTGTGAGAATCTCTGCCATTTTCTCACCCAGATCTTCCTCTTTCTCTTCTGTGATATTTTGAAATCTTAAATAATAAGATGCTTTTTCCATCTCGAGAAAGGCAATCGATTCTGTTAATTCTCTATTCATTAGCATACACTTCTGTTCCATTGTCTCCATTTTATGATCTACTTGATCCATTTTTGTTTCTACTGTTTTTATCCTCTGCTCATTTTCTGTGATAGCTTGTTGGATATTCCCTATTTTGTCATTCATGTTTTTAATGTCTCCCTTCATTTCTCCAATTTCAGTTTTAATTTCTTTATGATATGTTTTCGTTTCCTCATGATTGTCTGCTATTGCCTCTTGAGTTTTAGTCATTGTTTCTTGAATCATTTGCAGTGTAGCCTGCATACTCTGAACACTTAATGCCAATCCTGACTTTTCCTTTCCCAGCATACTTTCTATTGTTCTTTGGCTCAAGGGTGATGCTGTTGTGGATGTTGGGTTCAGCGCTGTTTTTTTCCCCTATTTTAGTTATAGTAGTTGTGCTTGTCATTTTTATCATTTGGCAGATATTTCTCCACAGTATCATACAATTTTGATTAGTAACAAGTTTCTTTTAAGTTTTAAATTAATTATCAGTTCCAACGCTCCGAACTTACTTTATGATTATACTTTACAAATACCCAGTTATTTAACAATATACAAATATATGGACTCTGTGTATAGAGCTATTTCTTATCTTATACTGATGCTATATAACACAACTAGTAATACACTTGATGTACTTAATGTAATACACTATAACTCTAATGTAGATGTATTTTCCTTATACCATAATATTTTAACACAAGTCTATATGTAAATAAATGTCAATCAATAGATATACAAATATAAATAATTAGAAATAAAGTTAAATAAACAGCTGTAACTATAGTTTCACAATATATTGCAATTACTCTCTCAATATAGTCACTTATAGTTGTTGCTTAATTATATTAACTTATTAATTTCTATTGTTCATATATTTGTAAAACTGCTATTTTATTTCACACCGTTTCTTCCTTTCATCCAATCCCCGATTATGTCAGTGTGTTACAGTGTTGCATCAGTCTTACTTTTTTCTTTTTTTTTTCTATTCTTACATATAGTCCGTGAATGAATTCTACTAGATGGTGCCTCTTGCTTCTTTCTTTAGTTCCTTTTGTCATTTGTCTCAATATTTTCAATGTTCTTAATTGTAATAATCCACAGTTAAAGAGTTATGATAGTTATAATAATGTCCGATCTCCCGGAGAAAGTTTCAGTAAAAGATATTGATTTTCTTCGCTTTTCTAAGTTCCGTTTTTAGTCCTTATACACTTTGTGTCAGGATCCTTAATATTCCTGTCTTAATACTTTAGTCAGTTTTTCACGATCTCTTGGCCACCACTTATCACCTCAAAATGTCTATTTTTATAATCGTCAATCTCTGCTTCTTATAATCCTGTAGCAATTTACTTTGTTCCTTAGCGTTGCTATCACCATTCGACTCTGTCCCTCTCCTCTACTCCATTTTTAGTCGCCGCTGCCTTCCAGGCAAATCTGCCCTTCTCCTTAGAGCAGCGGTTCTCAACCTGGGGATCGTGACCCCTTTGGGGGTCAAACGGCCATTTCACAGGGGTCGCCAAAGCCCTCTCTCACCCCCCCACGCCTTCACTCACCCTCACTCTCTACTCTGTTGGATCGCCGGCCGTTCGCTTACCCCGCCCACTCTCAATCTATTGCTGCCTCCTGAGTCCCAGCTGATGGCTAGAGGAAAAAAAACTGTTTAAATTCTTGCCGCGGGGCTTCAAAGGGCCGCCCTATAGCCAGTGGTGGGATTCTGCTGGTTCCGCCCCGCCCCTTGCCCCGCCCCTCTGCACCACTATTTATTGCCAATAAATAGTGGTGGGCGAGGGGCGGGCGAGACAGCAATTTAACAAATGGTTCGGTGTTTTTTTGTAATTTAATTGGCCCGCGGAGCTTCAGCATAGGCTAATTAGCCTTTGATTAGATCGGCTCCCGACTCTCAGCTGATTTGCTCTCAGCTGTTTTGCTCAGGGCTCTGCTGCTTGTTTGCAAAGAGTGCTGGAGCAATTTTTTTTCCCCCAGCTATGCTGAAAAATGAAACTGAAAGTAAACCAGGCTGTTGGCTTTGCTGTTGCTGCAACGTTGGAAAATTAGGCAGGCAGATTTCTTTTCTTTTTCCTCACCAAAAAAGGTAGGTGCAAACAATTGGAAATTTAGGGAAAAAGTGGAGAGTTCAAGATTTTAAAACACAAAAGAAAAAAAGCTCTATTTAACTAGGGAATTGTAATAATTGAGATACTATTAATTGTATATTGTGTTGAAAGCAGAAATGATTAAGTTGTGGTTTGGAGGAATATATGGGGGAAATTATTTGGTTTATTATTATTGGTAAATATAATTAACTGATTTGTAAGAAATTGGATTGCATGGAAATAATTGGAATATTCATGTTCATATTGATTAATATACAAAAAGGTAGTTATATAACTAATTGATTTATATTAAAATGTTGAATTTGTATTAAACAACTGTATTACATAATTAACCAATGTGAGGATGGATATAAAAATAGATGACAATGGGAAGGGGTATAATATAGAATAGAAGGGAAAAATTGAATTTGATTAAGATTAGAGATGAGGACGAAGGGTAATATTGGTTATTTTAGAAAAATAGATGAGGAATAAATATGGCAAAAAGGAAATATAGAAATTGTAAATTTAATTGAAATGACTAAACACTGTTTAAATTTGTGAACTGGCCAAATACTCTGTTCAAAGAAAATACATTGTATGTTTGTATGTGTGTTTCTAATTATTGTTATTTATTCATATTTATTCTCTTTTATTCTTTAAAGTTTAACAATTCATTCTTTATCTTAATATCTTTATATTTGTTTGGGGTTGGCTTTCTTCCCTTTCATCTTTTTTATTGTACAGCAATCTTTCTCCTCAAACCTACCACCTCTCTCTTTTCTTTCCTTCTTACTTTCTCTTCCTCCCCCTCTTCTCCTCCTCCCTACTTCCTCTTCCTTTCTCCTTCTCCTCCTCTCTTCCTCCCTCTCTTACCCTCACTCCTACTCTAATTTCCCTTCCCTTCCTTCATCTCTCTCTATTGCTGTATCCTTTTATGCATATGGACTACTCAGAGGGCTGAAAAAGTTATTTCTGACTGGTCCTCGCACTTTTGACCAGTCCTCGAACTTACGACTGTCCTCACATTTTACATTTTTGCCCTATCTTGTCACCATGGTGAAGAGAAGCAGTTGTGAAATGAGTGACACGGTTGTTAAGAATGCTACAATGGGCATAAATGATGACCAGTCATAAGTGCGAAGACTGATCAAAAGTGCGAGGACCTGTCAGAAATAACTTTTTTCAGCCCTCTGGGTAGTCCTTTTGTGCACATGGACTATTCAGAGGGCTGAAAAAGTTATTTTTGACTGGTCCTCGCACTTTTGACCAGATCTCGAATTTACGACTATCCTCACATTTTACGTTTTTTGCCCTATCTTATCACCATGGTGAAAAGAAGCAGTTGTGAAATGAGTGACATGGTTGTTAAAAATGCTGCACGGGCATAAATGTGAGGATGGTCATAAGTGTGAGGACCAGTCAAAAGTGCGAGGACCTGTCAGAAATGACTTTTTTCAGCCCTCTGAGTAGTCCCTATACACTTAGCCATGGCCACCCGGTCACATGACCAGCTAGCCACGCCCACCCAGTCACATGACCTCCAAGCCACGCCCACAGAATAAGCCACACCCACAGAACCGGTAGTAAAAAAATTTAGAACCCACCCCTGGTTGGGGGTCACCACAACATGAGGAACTGTATTAAAGGGTCGCGGCATTAGGAAGGTTGAGAACCACTGCCTTAGAGACTATCACTTTCCAATCCTCCAATCCACAAAACTGTTCTGCCCCAGCTCCGGATTCCCGAGGATATTGACACACACCAACGGTCCTTATCAAATTTATTAAGTAGCAAGAATAAACCAAAGTCCGGCAAAGGTTGGCAACCAGCCCAGAAAACAAGATATGATAAGACTTTTCCAAAAATGCTCTGATGATAATTACAAGTTGTTTCCAGCAAGAAACTTACTAAAGGCATGTGACTTAAATAGGCTAAGGGAGCGGCCAATTATCCTCAAGGCTTACTCTTGAGGAGACCTCCTCCTCCTGAGTAGCCACTCCTGCCTTTTGGCAGCCCTGCGTGCTCGAGCATTGAGAAGAAGCTCCTCCACTTCGCTCTCTCCACTTGAAGAAGCCTCTGGAGGTTCTGAAGGCCCTGGCTGAGTCTCTGCCTCTGGCACCACATCCTCTTCAGCCTCCTCACTGTCCGATGCGAGCGCCGGCTGCGCAGGATGCTGGCGCAACACCACACCAGCCTCCTCGTCGTCGGGATCAACCACGATCCACGCAGGCCGCTGGCGGGCCACAACAAAAACAATCCTCACCTCCTTTCTGGGGTTATCTCATCCATTGATCCTGACTGTCGTTTTTCACTTTTTGCTTCCTGCTCATGCGGCTGTCATCGCTCCAGATTGGCCTTTATGGCTGATTTCTCCTCTGCCGGTTTAAGAGAGTTCCTCCTATCCGTTTGGGTGATTGCCTTTCCCCTGATGACTTCAGAGTTTCCTCCTTGTTTTACCAATCTCTTCGAGATCAATGTTGCCCTTAAAGGGCTCCTGGCAAAGAAGTTTCGGGTTACAGGTACAGAGCTCTGTTCCCTCGTCCGCTTTACGATGATGTCACTGCCGGAAGTCCTAAATATACATAATCTTGTACGTCCTAGTTATAACCATTATTCTCATAGTTATACCATAACACTCTATACACTTGTCACTCTATACCCTTTAATCTATAGTCGAGTACAGTCCAATGGTAATATTACTTATAGTATATATACTTATATATATCTATATATATCTATATATGTATTTATTTCTATTTTGTTAATCTTCTTTTATTATTAAATTACTAATCTCTGCACCTGTTAGCTAACCATTTGTACAATAAATCCCATGTTAAGTAATGCTCTGAGTTCTCTTTATCCTTAATTTCCATCATTAACCTGTCCATTTCGGCACATTCTAATACCACATATGGTAATAGGATCCCGGTACTTGTTTACATTTCCAGCACTCTGGCAATGTGTTTTGGAACAGTTTTGCCATTCTTGCTGGTGGCAAGTGCCATCTATAGAATGTTTTGTACAGGTTTTCTTTGTATGCTGTTGACATCGTTAATTTGTAATTTCATTCCCACAATTTTTGCCAATTGTCTAATTCTACCCTAAATTTTTTGCCCATACTATCATGATTTCTTCCACATATTCTTCTTCCATTTTAAAGTTCAATAAGTAATTATAAATTTTCTTTATTAATTTATCATCTGTCCCTAACAGTATCTGGTCCAATTCTTGGGGTTCCTTATAGAATCCATATCTTTCTGCATCTTTCTTACGTCTCATTTGTATTTGGATACATGGCCACTAGTCCAAGTCAATTCCTTAATTTTTTAGGTCCTGTTTTGATTTTAAGTCCCCTTGTTCATTTAGTATATCTTTGTACCTTACAATTTTATACAGTTCTAACACATTAGGATATATTAGTGCTTCCATCATGGATAGCTAGACCGGTATTTTCATATAAAGATTCTGTTTGATTTTTTTTCCCATACTGAGAACAGAGCATTCCTGATATAATGCCTTTGGAAGTATCTATGTAGTTTACTTTTCCCGTCCCATACAAAGGCATGCCACCCCAATTGTAAGTCATGCCCATCTAACATTAATATTCTTTTGTTCTTCAAATTTATCCACTCCTTCATCCATGTGAGCACTGAAGTCTGGTAATACAGCTCCCAGTCTGGTAGCCCAAACCCTCCCTTGTTTTTAGTATCTTGTAGCATTTTCAATTTGATTCTTGGTTTTTTTGCCTTGCCAGATGAACTTTGACATCAATTTATTTAAGTCCTCAAAAAACTTTTGTCCTAATTTTGTCAGGATTACTTGAAATAAAAATTTTGGTAAAATATTCATTTTTGTTGTGGCTATCCTTCTGACCAGCGACAGCTGTAGATTTTTCCATTTGTCCAAGTCTGTCTTTATTTGCTGTATTAATTTGGTATAGTTGTCTTCTTTAATGGATGTACATCTTGCTGTTAGCCAAATTCCCAAGTATTTAACTTTTTTAGTTATTTGCATGTCCATCTTTTCCATCAATTCATTTTTCTGTTTATTTGTAAGATTCTTTGTCAATATCTTGGTCTTTTCCTTGTGGGGATAGTGGACATCCTTGTCTTGTGCCCTTGTTTATGTTAAAATTTTCTGTTATTTCTCCATTTACTATCACTTTCTCCACTTGATTGGAGTATATTGCTTGGATCATATTTACAAAGTTTTCACTGAAGTCCTTGCTTTTCAATTGTAATGTCATAAACTGCCAGCTCATGTTATCAAAGGTTTTTTGCACATCCAGAAAGATCAACGCTAGCTGTTTTTCAGAATGGACTTCGTAATATTCCAATACATTCAAGATGATCTTCATGTTATTTTTCAATTGTCTTTTAGGTATAAAACCATTCTGGTTGGAGTGTATGAATTTGTTTAAGAATCTTTTTAATCTTTTTGAAATTATAGAGGCATATATTTTATAATCTACGTTTAATAATGAAATTGGTCTGTAATTTTTTATCTGTTGAGGATCTGTGTCTTCCTTTGGTATTAATGTAATGTATGCTTCTGTCCAAATTTTAGGGAGCTTGGCCTTTGATAGAGCTTCATTATAGGTCTCCAGCAATAACAGTCCTAGTGCCTCTTGTAAACTTTTATAAAGTTCTGCCGGAAGCCCGTATGATCCAGGTGTTTTATTATTTTTTTGTCTTTTAATTGCTTCCATTATTTCCATTGTCATTATTCTTTCATTTAACATTATTCTCACTGTGTCTGGTATTTTGGGTAGACCAGCCTTTTCCAGATATTGTTTTATTGTATCTTCTGAAGTTTTTTCTTGACTGTACAGTTTCTTAAAAAAATCCTAGGTTATTTTCTTTTTATCTTCATTCTGATGATGGAGGATCCCCTTCTCATCTATCAGTTGGTGTATCATTTTCTTCTCTTTTTCTTTTTTCAACTTATACGCTAGCCATCTACTTGGCTTATTTGCATGTTTAAAAAAGTTTTGTTTCGCCATTTTAATTTTTTGTGCCATTTCATCTTGCACTATTAAATTCAGTTTATGTTTTGTTAAATCGATTTTCTCTTTTATCTTGTTGTTTTGCGGGCCATTCTTCAGTTCTATCTCTTATCTTTTAAGCTCTTCTTGTAGTATATTTTGCTGTTGTTTCTTTTTCTTGCTTCTTCTTGCTATATATGTTATCACTAATCCTCGCATGTATGCTTTTGCTGTATCCCAGATGTTTTGCAGTGATGTTTCTTCTTTTCTATTTTATTTCTTGTCTTTTAAAATAGTTTGATTCATTGTCCATCTCAGTTTCTTCTTTTGTCCCTTCCATGTAACTTTTTTTTTTTTTTTTTTTGCTTTAATTTATATGCCGCCCTTCTCCGGAGACTCAGGGCGGCTTACAATGCATTAAGCAATAGCCTTCATACTTTTGTATATTTATACAAAGTCAGCTTATTGCCCCCACAATCTGGGTCCTCATTTCACCTACCTTTGAAAGGATGGAAGGCTGAGTCAACCTTGAGCCTGGTGAGATTTGAACTTGCAGTAATTGCAAGCAGCAGTTGTTAATAACAGTGCTTTAGTCCACTGTACTACAGGCTCTTTTATAGGGTTGTGGTCTGCCCATATGTTCATTTCTGTATCTACCTCTTGGACATCTGTTCTCATTTCTGACATCATTCACACCATGTCTATTCTCAACCACGATTGATGTCTATTTGAGTAGAATGTACATTTGTTTTTCTTTGGGTTTATCTCTCTCCATACATCCTGTAGGCCTATTTCTTGTGTCATTTCAAAAAAGGTTTTTGGAAGTGTTCTTATTTTTTTACTTCTTTTGCTGCTTCTATAATCTATTTTAACGTCCACAATTGCGTTGAGGTCCCCTATTATACATATATTTTCGTAGTCCATTTCAGTTATCTTTTTATGAAGTCTTTTGTAGAACTCTTCCTGCTTATTATTTGGAGCATATATTGCAATCAGGAGGGTGTGTTTCTGGTTTATTAACACCTCCATCATTAGTATTCTCCCTTCTTCATCTGCATATATTTGTTTGTTTTTTAACGATTCTCTGACATATAGTGCCACCCCTCTTTTCTTTTGATGAGCTAGTGACATGTACAATTTCCCAATTTTGGGGTATTCCAATAGATTGCCATGTTGCTTTTTAATATGCACTTCTTGAAGGCAAATTATATCCAATTTTAATCTTTGTAGTTTTGTGAAGATTTTTTTTCTTTTTATAGGGGAGTTCAATCCATTTATGTTAACAGATAGCATCTTTATTTCCTCATCCATCTTTTCACTTATATATAGGTCTTACCCTTCTAGTTGTTCTTATCTCTCTCTGTCCTTTTGTTCTTGCGCCTTCTCATTCTGTCTGCTGATTTTCCACCCTCACTCTTTCTTCTTGATCTAAAGCTGTTTCTTCTGTTTGCATTTCATTTTGACTTTTGCTTTTTATCTCCTCTCTGCTTTCCTGTTCTTCATTTGCAGTAAAATGGTGTTCAAAAAATTCATGTGCTTTATCTAAGGTATCCACCCTAAATTTTTTGTCTTGCCAGGTGACCAGAATTCTTTCTGGTATAAGCCATCTGAATGTCACATTATATTTAATCAGTTGTGCTGTTAAAAATTGATACTGTCTCCTCTGCTCTCTAACTCTCCTGGGTATCTGTTTTAAGGTCAGAATTTCTCTCCCTTTATACTTGATAGGCTCATCTCTAGTTCTTTTGTATATTTCATCTCTCAGCATCTTCTTGGTAAACCTCATGTGTACCTCTTTTGGTAATTTAAGCCTTCTTGCATAGTTCGTATGGATTCTAAATATTTTGTCTATTTCTCTTTATACATCATGTTTATTTTTCTGTAATACTCCAGCCAGCAGCTCTGTCATCACATCAGCCAGGTCTTCCTCTTTCTCTTCCACAATATTCTGAAATCTCAGATAATAAGCCGCCTTTTCCATCTCACGAAAAATTACTGTCTCTTCTAATTCTCTATTAGCCTGTGAAAGCTTTTGGTCCATTTCTTCCATTTCCCCCCCCCCCCCCCCATTTGCTCAGCCTTTATTTCTATTTTCTGTATCCTCTGTTCATTCTTCGCTATCATTTGCTGGAAGTTCCCTATCTTTTCTTCCATCTTATGTATATCCCCCTTCATCTCCCCCGTTTCATTTTTGACCTCATCATGGTTCTTTGACATAACTTCCTGACTTTTGGTCATGGCTTCTTGGATCGATAGTAGCATTGCTTGCATACTCTGAATAGAAATTGACTTCTCCAGACTTAGCATGCTTTCTATAGATCTTTGATTGGATGGGCTTGATGCTGCCGATGATGTTGCTGATGAGGGTGTAGATAATGCTTTCTTTCCTATCTTCGATATGTTCGATGTACTTGTCATCTCTGATACTCAAAAGGGGCTTATCCAATATAAAAGACAAAGTAATTATTTTTACACAGCTAAAGACTATTTCCCACACCCCATGGTGTACCTCCTTCAACTCTCTGATATTATATCAGTAAAGATATACCCACAATCTCAAATTTCCAATCACCCCCGTTTAACAAAAATATATATCTTTTAGTCTACAAAGTTGATAATTCTGTCAGATCTATTAATTACTCATAAGTCTTGAAGGTAGGTGCTTCCTCAATTTCTTCTTCCTCCAACAGTCAAATTTATAGTCCACGTAGCTCTATCCACACTGTTATTATTGTAGTCCTTTTAGAAATCCTTTTACGAATTAAGATTTGTAATCCACCAAGGCCCCAAAACCCATTAGGTCACTAAGCTTTTTTTCCCCCTTCAAAACAGTACCTAGATAAAGGTACAATTTCCAAATTCACCAAGAGTATTCCCCTTCTTTTTTCACTCTTCCACCATTCAAGCTGGTTAATGTCCTCACAAATTATCTCTGGGTATCACAAGAGTCTTTATGGAGTCTTTATAGATATTGCATCAGACACTTCCTTTTTGTATACAGTCTTCTGGTCAGTAGATGGTGCCCTTACTCTTTTTTAAATGCTGAAAAAGCTTCTCCTCAATGTCTTTTTTCATCTTTGGCCACCAAAATTGCCTTCTGGCCAAGTGCAGGATTTTCAAATAGCGAAAGTGCACCCCCCCCCACACACACTTAGAATCGCGACTCTGCTGGAGTACTTGGAGTCGCAGGCTTTTAGCCACATATACTTTTGAGCCTTTCCAGGCTAGTCCATTTCTCAGGGTCAGTGCCTCTTTGTTGTCATTGTATTATGGGTTGGCTGGCAAGCTCGTCCCTTAGTTTCTGGGTCACACACACCCTGCCATCTTTAGCTGTTTGTCATCTAGCCTGTCTTCTGGTTGTGGCTTGCAAGGCAGGTTGGGAGGGGGGAATCATAGCATGAACCACTTCTTCACGTTTAGTATTGTATTCTGGCTGCACAATAGGGCATCTGCCAGGAAGTGTTCCCCCCCCAAGATGTATTTTAGCTCAAAATTGAACCGTTTGAAGTACTGTGCCCAATGAATTTGTTTTGGGGAAAGTTTTCATGGGGTCTTGATTGCCTCTAGGTTCTTATGATCAGTCCATACCTCAAATGGTACATGGCTGCCCTCGAGGAAGTGTCTCCAGTTCAGTAGGGCCCATCAGACTGCATAGGCTTCCTTCTCCCACACCGCCCATCTCCTCTCAGTCTCCGACAATTTTTGGAGGTGTATGCACAGGGTTGCATGTTGCCATCGGTGTTCCTCTGAAGGAGAATGGCTGCGACGGCCACGTCACTGGCATCGGCTTGGACTATGAAGGGCTGTTCTGTATTAGGATGCCTGAGGATTGGCTCCTTGGCTAATAGGGCTTTAAGTGCCTTGAATGCCTACTGGCATTCTGAAGTCCAATTTAGGGGTTGGGTTGGCCATGGTTGCTGTGGGCCTCCCCCAGTTTTTAATAGCTCGGTGGTGGGGTGGGCAATTTCAGCAAAGGAGGGAATGAATTGCCTATAGAAGTTAGCAAACCCCAAGATCTAAAGCTGTTTTCATGTGTGAGGGGGTTGCCAGTCTAAGACCGCTTTAACTTTAGCCGGGTCCATTTCTATGCCCTTGTTTGACACTTGGTAGCCCAGGTTAGTCTTGTGGAATTCACATTTTGACAGCTTCGTGTATAGCTTAGCCGCAAGGAGTTTTGTTCTGCCCCAGCTACGGACCCCAAAGAATGCAGCACACACAAACTCTATACCAAGCTTATTTTACTCAAATAACTCAGTCTTTATCAACCATAGGCTGTTAATAAACTGTCTTAACAGCCTACAAAAATTCTAAGATAAGGTAATCACAGTCTTACTAGAGTTGGCAGTAAGCCCAGAAGCAATTTTGCAGAGAATCCAGACACAAAGGAGAGTGAACTAAAGTTGTTCCCTACAGCTTGCTGCAATCGGCGTTCCTCCTTAAATAGGCTAAGGGAGTGACCAATTAGCCCCAAGCCTTACTCTCAAGGAGACCTCCTCCTGAGGAGCCACTCCTGCCTTTTGGCAGCTCTGCGCGTGCACTGAGAAGAGGCTCCTCCTCTTCATCCTCTTCACTTAAAGGAGGTTCTGGAGGTTCTGAAGGCCCTGGCTGAATCCCTGCCTCTGGCACCTCATCTTCTCCAGCCTCCTCACTGTCTGACTCGAGTGCCAGCTGCACAGGCTGCTGGCGCAGCACCACACCAGCCTCCTCGTTGTCGGAATCAGTTACAATCTGCACAGGCCGCTGACGGGCCACAACAAGTTTTTTCAGCACTTGGTGCACCAATTTAATGTGCTCTTCTAGGGTTTCAGTAAAAATGAGAATGTCGCCCAGGTACACGAGGACTCCTTCATACAGGTGCTCATGTAGCACCTCATTTATCAGTTGCATAAAGACTGCAGGGGCTCCCTGCAACCCAAAGGTCATTACTTTGAATTGAAAACTCCATAAGGGACAGTTGAAGGTGGTTTTCCACTTGTCTCCTTCCTTAATTTGCACCCAGTAGTATGCCTCTTGTAGGTCTAGCTTGGTGAACACCTTTCCCTTGGCTAGGTGTGCCAGCATGTCTTTCATGAGGGGGAGTGGGTATGTGTTTTCCACACTTATGACATTAATTCTCTAAAATCAACACAGAGCCTCATCGACCCATCTTTTTTTCTCTTTAAAGAGAACTTGGGTGGCCACTCTGGATTTTGCTGGCTGTATGAACCCTCGGATTAGATTGGTGTCAATGTACTCTCTCAGCGGCCACTTTTTCGCTTTTCTTAGTGCCATTCTATCTACGGGACCGCCTGCTACCACCAATAGCCTCCCACCGGCCAGTATGCTCCCATAGAGAGGAGCTCCTCCGGGTGCCATCGGCCAAACAATGTCGACTGGCGGCCCCTAGGGGGAGAGCCTTCTCTGTGGGGGCACCTACGATCTGTAACGAGCTCCCCCCGGAGATACGGAGGATCTTGGATCTGCGCACCTTCCGTTGCGTGCTTAAGACTTTTTTATTTCATCAAGCTGGCCTGGCCTAAATCTTCTCCCCTTTTTAAATGTAAATTTTAATTTGTTTTAAATTATGGGGTATTTTAAATCCAGCCAAATTATTTAATTCGTTTTTAATTTATTTTAAATTTTTGTATTTATGTGTTTTATCTTGTGGCTGTTCACCGCCCTGAGTCCTTCGGGAGAAGGGCGGTATAGAAATTTAATGAAATAAATAAATAAAATAAATAAAATAAATTCAGTCATTGGAGAGTTCCTTCCCCTGCAGTATTGGGGGGGGGGGGGGAGAGGGCCTATTCCCAGCTTCAGCTTTCTGTAGCCACCTTCCCAGGAGATGGTGGGGCCCCATTTGTCCAGCCATGCCAGACCCAGAATCATGGTTTCTGTCATTTTTGGCACCACTACGAATTGGATCAGTTCTCAGTGCTGGCCCATCTCTAATCTCACGGGTTTGGTAGAGTGCATGGCTGGGGCTCCTATTAGTGACCCATTGTTGTGACTCCAACCCCCAAGCCCGTTTTATTGGAAGGAGAAGACTCCGAAGGTGAAGGAGAGGAGTTGGCCAGGCCTCCCCCTCCAGGACCCTCCTCTCTGGCAATGCCTCAGGTGTCTCCTGAGGGAGAAGAGATTGGCCAGGAGCCAGGTATCTCTGAACAGTCGCAGTCGGACAGTGACGGAGATAAGTCTTGGCTGGATCCACACCAGCGTTGGAGAGACAAGCGCACGCAGCAGAAAAGGAGGCGTGCCAGAGATTAAGCTGAGTCACTGGACCACACCCCACAGGGGATAAAAGGGGGTGTGGTGGCCATTCAGGCTCTGTGACGGACAAAACTAAACAACTAGTGAGTCGCATTGTATCTCTGAAACTACGTTATCTGCCTGCCTTGGATTTAATATGGACTGGACTTGACAATTCTTTGACTTTGTGTATTTGTTTTGGTTTATCTGACGGAGGAGGAATACCTCCCTCTGTGAGTAAAGTTCTTGGCAAGCAGCTACTGGGTTGCTGCCAATCCTGTTATCGAAGGAATTTATTGTCTGCAAGTTTTATTTAACCCCTGGCTGACTGTTTGTGTGCGTGTGTGAGACGGGGACAGAACACCCATTGACTTGCTCGAAGCATATAGGGTGTCAAATCCCAGTCTGGGGATCGCCATACCTGGGGGGGGGGGGCGGTGTTGGAAGGATGGCAGGGTGGCAGGAGCATCTGTCAGGTTCCGTAAAGACTGGAAAAATAAACCTCAGTACACAAAAGCAGTAACCAAGTCTGTTTATCCTGATAGCGGTACTAACTGACCACCTTAAATTGTTACAGAAAGGAATCTTTGTTGGAGCTGAGGCTCTGTGCTCCCCATCACCTTTTAATCAGCATACAGCTCCACCCCAGTGCAATCACTAAATTATCCAATTACCCTGTATCCTCCCTCTCCCTCCCCAATCCATCATAAGCCACTTCAGTTGTTCTGGCTGCTCTGTCTTTCCTTAAAGTGATAAGTTGATAATGTTCTGTCCCCGTCCCCACACACACACAAACAGCCAGCCGGGGGTTAAAGAAATACTCGGCACACACAAGGTTCGTTATCAGGAACTTGGCAGCAATACGATAACCGTCTGCCAAGTGCTTTACTACAAGAAGAGGGAGTGTTCCTCCACCAGATAACACCAACTAATACACACAGTTTTCAAAACAGTCCAGCTCAAACATGAAACCTTCAGCTGATCAGGCGTTGTACAAAGTGACTAGCCAGAAGTTAGCTTTGTCCGTCACAGAGTCTAAATGGCCATCACACTCTCTTATATAGCCTGTAGGGTGTGGTCCAGTGACTCAGCTTAATCCCTGACACGCCTCCTCATCTGCTGCAAATGTTTATCTCGCCTTCGTTGGCGTGGATCCAGGAACGACTTATCACCCACATCGCTGTCATCGGAGACACCTGGCTCCTGGTCAATCTCCTCTCCCTCGGCAGACACCTGAGGCATTGCCAGAGAGGAGGGGCCTGGAGAGGGAGGCCTGGCCGGCTCCTCTCCTTCATGTTCGGAGCCTTCTTCCTCAGATAAGATGGGCTCGGGGATCGGAGCCACAACAGATAAACTGCTTCAGTGCATGACCCTGACATCATCTAGCATGTGGCTGGGAAGTCGAAGTGAGAGGCATGCCTCGGGGCTGATGACCCAGGAGAGCAGGCACACAGAAAGGGTCATCATCGACAGTGTGCAGCAGTGGAATGGCGATCCCAACATGAATGGCACCCCCAAGTACCATTGCAGGGCTGGGGCTGACAGCTTTGTGGAGACCTGAGCGAGTGGCGGAAGCTGCTATAGCGGTGGCGGCTATTTCTGGCTGCAACGACCATCTGTTCGTCAGGTGGCTGGGAAGCCACAGATCACCCGACCGCCAGCTGAGTATGCCGACAATCGGCAGGGAGCACCACCGCAGCCAACGGAGGATCTGGACACCGCTCCTCAGGCGTCCTGCACAAAGGCCACCCAGCATTTCCGGGGCCCTGGGACATTCACTGGATGGTGATTACAACACAGGGGCATGTCTGGCCAGCTGAAGGGCATGGACCTTCGCTGATAAAGCATGCTGGGAGGCAGAAGCTCCCAGCACTGACTTTACAACAGACTTTGTTCACAAGCATACCACTCATTGAGTATCGAGGTTTCAGCCTGATTAAAAGTTTTTTTGGCTTGATGGTTCCTGAGCATGATTGCTTCAGTTCTACCCAGGTCCAGCCTCAGACCCTTGAGAGAGTCAGCGTATCCGTTCGTTCATTGTCCCCGTAACCATAGTGGGGCCCCACTCTGGGTGGCGTGGGATGTATGGGGCTCTGATTGACTCAGGGTGTACCCGGTGCCTAGTCAGCCAAATGGTAGCCACCGCCTTAGGGCTCCGGATGAGGGAGATGGCCAAATCTGTTTGCTTCGAGCAGGTCAATGGCTCATTGCTGGGCAGGGCCCTGGCAACCCACGTCACAGAGCTGGTACGGCTGGTGATGGGGGAGCATCGGGAAGTCATTTGGTTTATCGTGGTGGTGACGATGACCGAGTCCATTATCCTGGGATTGTCCTGGTTAGATAAGTGGGGCACTACGATATGGTGGGAAGGTGGGTATAGAAAGTTGAAGATAGGTGTTGGGTCCAGACCTCTGCACGAGCAAGCTCAGGGAGGGGCCAAATGTGGGATGGAGGAGAGTCCCAGGGAGGCTCCGGAGCCAAGGCATTCCTCCTTTCCTTTCCTCAGGTCTATGCAGACCTCACAGAGGTTTTTAGTGAGGAGTGTGAGGTACTGCCCCCTCACCACCCCACTGATTGTGCCATGCCCTGGATTGCCCTCAGCGCGAAGGTTGGCTAAACTGCTTATACAACATGTCTACCTCATCCATGGAGTTCCATGGCGGATCATCTCGGACTGGGGGTGCAGTTCACCACAAAATTTTGGTGGGAGTTTATTCACATGATCGGTTCCTCCCAAGGCCTTAGCTTGGTGTTCCACCCCAGCACAAACAGCACAGTAGAGAGAGCAAATGCCATGGTTGAATGGTATCTTGGGTGTTACATCACCTATCAGCAAACCAACTGGGCAGAACTCCTGCCATTTGCGGAGGTGGCATACAATAATGCGGTTTACAGCAGTACCAGTTTCACCCCCTTCCAGGTGGTTAACAGGGTAGAGTTCATGCCCATTCCTGAGTGGCCCCAGGACCCTCAGGCCCTGAGTAGTCCAAACAAGTGGATGGAAATGATACAGGGGGTATGGAGCGCTGTGAAAGCTGCCCTAAAGAAAGTGGCCGAGACCCATAAGGTTCAGGTTGACAAAAAACGGGCTTCCCATAAGCCGTTCCAGGTGGGAGGCCGGGTGTACCTCTCAACAAAATATTTAAGGTTGAAAGTGCCTTGCAAAAAACTGGGCCCAAAATTTCTAGGTCCTTTCCCAATCGTTAGGGTGATCAATCCGGTTACCATGGAGCTAAAGCTTCCCTGGCTATTAGGCCAGGTTCACCCAGTGTTCCACAGCAGCCTGCTAAAACCGGTGGAAGAGGCCAATAGCCGACCCCTGCCCCATCCGCTGGGTGGGGGACCATTACAAAATTGACCAGATGCTGGATTCCTGACACCATAGGGGCAGGCTACAATACCTAGTACGGTGGAAGGGGTATCCCTCTACAAACGCTTCATGGGTGGGGGACAAAGATATGAAGGCCACACGACTCCGTAGGTGGTACCATCAGCAGTATCCTCACAAACCTGGGGGGGGGGACACTGATCATGCATGCTGAGGTGCCGTGTCTAATGCCTATGTTTGCTGTCTTCCAGGTTGCGCCCCTGGTAGAGGGGAGACGCCTGTTGAACCCCAGCCTGAGGTTTGCCATACCTGGTGGGGGAGTTGGATGGATGGCAGAGCAGCAGGAGCGTCGTGGAGAGCTGAGCGAGTGGCGGGAGTGGCTACGGCCACGGCAGCTATTTCCGGCTGCGATGACCATCTGTTCGTCGGGTGCCCATCCTACTTTCGGCATCGCCAGTCATCTGTTTGTCGGGTGGCCGGGAGGCCACAGCTCACCCAACCGCCAGCTGAGCGTGCCAACTATCAGCGGGAAGCACTGTCCCAGCCAATGGAGGATCCGGACGCCGCTCCTCAGGTGTCCTGCGCAATGACTGCCCAGCGTTTCTGGGGCCCTGGGACATTCACCAGATGGTGGTTACAATGTGGGGGTGTGTCTGGCCAACTGGAGGGCATGGACTTTTGCTGATAAAGTGCGCTGGGAGGCAGAAGCTCCCAGCACTGACTTTATAACAGACTTTGTTCGCACGCATCACACTCATTGAGTACTGAGGTTTCAGCCTGATTAAAAGTTTTGTTGGCTTGATGGTTCCTGAGAGTGATTGCTTCAGTTCTACCCAGGTCCAGCCTTGGACCCTTGAGAGAGGGTTGGCTAAGGGATTTGTCCTCATTCCTAGCTTCAGGACTGTGGGTAGACTGATCAGGCATCATGCAAAAGATGGCTTCCAGGCCTGACAGGATACACCCTTTGTCTATGATTGCTTCTACTTCCCCCTGTGCCCCAGTCTTGGGTACCACTAGTGTCGACTTAATGGCAAAAGGATGGATGGTTTCACTTACCATCGGGTCGTCTTTGCTGTCTTCATTGCTGTCATAGTCCGTCGGCAGCTGGGTCTCTGGGACTGGAGTTCCCCCCTCCTTGCTGAGGGGAGGGGGGACCTCGACAGCTTGGCGGGCAAATTTTACCTTCTCCGTAGCTTTTTGCGGCAGCTTTTTCAGCTTGGCTGACTCTGAGGTCTTTGCTTGTGTGACGGGGGCTGGAGCCAGGCACTCAGCCTCTCAGTGGCCTTGCTGGCCACATCGGAAGCATTTAATCATTGAGGGTCCCCTCGGTTGCTCTTATTCTTGGTGGGGGCTGGATCGCTGGCTGAGCTGTCACCGCTCAGGTTGGCTTTTGGGTTTCTTATTGGCCAATCCTCCCTTCTTGTGCCGATGGAGCTTGAGGTCCATGGCCACTGCCATCCGGTACCACTCATGGATTCAGTCGGGAACTCCTTGGCAGATGCAGGTGTGAAGCAGCTCCTTGTGCAAGCCTTCTTTAAAGAAGTAAACCAGGAGTCGCTCAGGCCATTGCCGTAGCTTGGCAGCAACTCTCCTGAACTCTCGGGCGTACTCTTTGGCAGACCCCTTGATCCCTTTAATTTCCTCCTCAGCTTCCTGGGCTTGGGATTTGTTGTCTAATGTGGCCCTCAGCTCCTGCAGGAAAACATAGACATTTTCCAGCTATTCCGCGTCCTCATCGTACAGTTGTGTCAACCACTCTGCTGCTTCCCCTGTTAGGTTGTCAGTGATGATCCGGACTATCGTTATGTCATGGGGGTAGTCACCTGCATACAGCACTTGCCAATTTGGTGGGAGCTGTGGCTGGCCGGGCGGGCTGGCTGCTCTCTGGCATCTCGGTGGGCTCTGCTGCAGTCCTAGGCTCGACTGCACTGAATGAAGCAGCGGAGGGCTGGCTGGTCGGGATGCTGCAGTGGTAGACTGTCAAGGCTCAGATGGTCAAACCTTTCTGGCAACTCCTCAAGGGTCTGGCTGCACAACACAGTCCGGTATCACTAGTCTCTCAGGTCCAGTGGTCCCATCGCCCTCCACTCGAGGATCGTGGTCCTTGATTCCCTGGTCAATGTCACGGGATGATCCCCCATTGGCTCCTGGAATGACCCTCGGCTTCCGAGGTCCTCCTGCACCTGATACAGGTCTCCAGAGACAGGCCACTCAGTGCGGACTTTGGGCCGGGAGCCCACCTGGCACGCAATCTCCGCCACTGCCTCTGCCACCTGTTGGGTCTCTGAGGGGTTTTGTGGGCTTCACAGGGTCCCTCTGCAGGCTCCAGCAGGCTCGTCCCATTTCTTCTCCATCTCATCTTCCCCGAGTCTTCCTGCTCCTGGGGTAGACCCGGTAGCAGCTGGGGCTCAGGACCCTGGAGAGCTGCTCCGGTTGGAGCGGAAAATTAGGAGAGTTGGTTTAATGTCAGGGTTCCAAGTAATACACCCATAACAAACAGAACTCTGAGGCAGGTAGATTCCTCAAAGAATAGTTTTATTGGATATATCATATTGACACAGTTCTGAAGGTTCCAATGGTTTTCACTTAATTAAAAGTAAACGTTTCCCCCCTTTCCCAAACAATCAGTCACATGGTCCAATCAAGGTGCCGTTCGGTTGCCTGGTAACGTCACTGTCAGGGTTCCAAGTAACACCCCCAACGAAATCAAACTCTGAGGCTTGAAATTCTTCAAAGCTAACTTTTATTAGGGATGTCATATTGGCACATCTGGGAAAACCCGAATCTGAAAGCTTCTGGGTTTTCCTCACCCACAAGAAAGTTCAAGACCTTGCCCACATCTCCCACATGTCCACACAGCTCCAATCAGTTCTTTCCCAAACAGAAGACATCCTCCAATTTCTTCTTTGCACAGCTGCCGGACACCATGGCCTTGAACTTCTCTTAGAGAAGTTTGTTATGGCTATCTCTACTTCACTCATGCAATCCCCCCTCCCAACTTCCCACGGTATGATTGTGGCAGACCTGGATCCTCAAGGCACACAGGTAATATGGCTTCCAGGCATGACAGTCACTCCTCCTCCTTCTCTGGCCACCTGTGAGAAAGTCCTTGGTTCCCAGGAGAAAGTATTTTGTTTTGGCTACAAAACCCCAGCTATCTCTATTCCCCCCTCCCTATCCCTCAGCTCCAGTGTGGCAACACTGAACCTTCAAAATGCCTTTGGTCAGGTCAGCTTCAGGGTTGACAGGTGCCCCCCCTTACTTGAAAGACTTCCTGCAAAGAAAAGAAAGCGCAGAGAGGTTACTCACAGTTCAGCCTAACCTCCCCTTCCTCCCCAATGGCACAGTTGGTGTGGTGGTGGTGGGGTAGCACGCCACATTCTTTCTCGCTGAACATCCCCACTAGGTCAGGGTATTCTTTGGGGATTAGCTGGGTTCCTGGCAGTTGCTCTGAAGCAGCTTTAAGGAGCTCATTTCCTTCAGTTTCTGCTCAGTGCTAGGCAGCTCCTCCCTTCTGGCTGCCTTGAGGAGGGAGAGGGCCTCTTCCTAGCCTCATTTTTCTCTCTCCCCCTTCCCACCAGATTGTTGGGCCCCACTGGTCTAGCCAGGACAGTCCCAGAATCACTGCCTCTGTCATCTTTGGGACTATTACAAATCGGATGATCTCCCAACGTTGGCTCATCTCAAGCCACACTGGCTCAGTGAGGTGCATTGTAGGGGAACCTCCGATCAGTGATCCATCGACTTGCTCAAACCTCATGGGTTGGGGCAGTCTCTTCGTTCTGATCCCTAGTTTCAGCACTGTTGGTAGGGGAATTAGGCACCTGGTGCAGCCTGGTCTATTAGGGCATCCGCTTCTCCCTGAATTCTTGACTTTGGCACCATGATTTTTGCAGGGATGGCAAAGGGGTGGATGGCTTCACTTACCATTGCATCATTTTCACCCTCATCATCGCTGTCATAGGGAGCAGGCTTGCTGGTCTCTCTGGGCCGGAGTTTCCTCTCCCTCACTTGAAAGGGTGGAGACCTTGACAGCCTGATGTGCCAAGCTCGACTTCTCCCGAACCTTCCATGGTGGCTTTTCTGGCTTAGACAATGCGGCTGGGGTTGCTTTCGGCTGGGGTGTTGGTGCCAGGCACTCAGCAGCTCGATGACCTTGCTGCCCACATCTGAAGCACTTGATGGGGGCTCGGGCCACAGCAGGAGGAGGGTCAGTGGGCATAGTGGTGACAGGTTGGCAAATGAACCAGCAACGCTCTTGCATCCACTTGGGCTTCGGTTCAGGTGCGCTGCGCTTCTTGCGCTGTGCTTCTTGCACTGCTTAAGCTCGAGGTCCATCACTATGGCCATCCGGTACCAGTCCTGAATTCACTCAAGGACCCCTCGGTAAATGCAGGCTTGTTGTAATTCTCGGTGTACCTTAAAGTAGTAGACCAACAGTCGGTCTGGCCAATCTCTCAGTTTGCCGGCCACTCTGCAGAACTCCCACACATACTCCTTTGCTAGTCGGTCCCTCTGCTTTAGATCTCGGATTTTGGCTTCTGCTTGCAAGGCTTGGGACTCATTGTCATGCCCCCCTCAGAGCCTGAATCTGTGGAGGAAGATGAGCCGGAACTGGAGCAGATGGAGATCAAGGGGGTGGCTTTGTTGGCTTGGGAGGAAAATGGGGAGGAGCAAGCCCAGTCAGGCCAGGGACATTCAGGATTGGGATGGCTTGTAGGCAGGGAGGAAGGGGGGCAGGATGACCAGGAGAGGCTAAGCAGTGAACATGAGAGAAAGCTCAGGAGATGAGCAAGGACCACCCCCTCCTGATCCTTGAGCACGGAGAGTGGAAAGAAGACGAGAACAGCACAGACTAACCTGACTACTTGGGAGGAGAGCGCCCCACCCCTCTTCACAAGGCACACCTGGGGACTGAGACTTAAGGAGACACTGTGGGGAGGGGCATTTGTCGGGAACAAATGCTGAATTCCTGGAGTGTTGAGTGCCAACGTTTGAACTTTCCTGGATTCCTTGTATTCTTTCTGGATTTCTGGATTACTTGCCTGGCTCCTTTGCTTCCTGGACTCCTCGACTTGCCCTGCTGAATTTCTTGATTTTCAGCTGTGGTGCTCTTAGCGTTGGGCTGGACTATTTGTAGCCAGAGGCTGCTTGAGGTGTGTTTGTGATCAGTTTGCTCTGGGACTTGCCAGAAACATTGGTGCATTTGGGGAAATTTGGAGCAATAAAGGGGTGGTGTCATCTTTGGAATCCATATTAGGCCGGAAGCTTCCATGCTGCCACCTTCTCATGTGTGGGAAAGTAGGAGGGGGGATTTAGTAGAGGGGTTGTCTTTAGACGTAATAGCATTCTTCCTGTCGGTCAAGGTCAGGCTGATCCTGCATCTGGAGAAGGAGTGGTCGGAGTGCTGTCTCGAGATGGGACAGATGGTGATTGGAGCATGTGATCGACTGAGGAGGGGATGGTTTTGGGGGTTTTGATTTACTGAGGGAAAACCCGGACTTCTCAGATTTGGGTTTTCCCAGATGTGCCAGTTTACCTATTCTAGTAAATAGAACTTTGAAAAATGCTTGCTTCAGAGTTTTACTTGGAGTTGGGTTTTTTTCTGGAACGCTGACATTAACCCAAATTCCCCTAAAGCATAATGGCACCCCGAAAGGGGGCTGTCAGGGGTGCTGAGCCCCAGAATCTACCTAAACCTCAGGTGGTGTGAAGACTCAGTGAAAATGGAGGAGAAAGAAGAGATTGCAGAGGGGGTGTGTTGTGGCTCCGTTACCTGAGCCTGTGTCATTGGCAGGAGAGGACTCCAAGAGTGAAGGAGAGGAGTTGGCAAGGCCTCCCTCTCCAGGACCCTCCTCTCTGGCAATGCCTTCGGTGTCCGCTGAAGAGCAAGAGATAGGGCCGGGGCCAAGCACGTCCACGCAGCCACAGATGGACAGTGATGAGGGTAATAAGTCTTGGCTGGACCCACGCCAGCATCGCAGAGATAAGCACGTGCAACAGAAGAAAGGGTGTGCCCGAGATTAGGCTGAGTCACTGGACCACACCCCACAGGATATAAAAGGGAGCGTGGTGGCCAGTCAAACCTTGTGACGAACAAAGCTGAAAGCTTCCACGCCATTCTGCATTGCCGGACTTTTGCTTTAAGACTTTGCTGGAAGTATCTCTGGACTTGATTTAATTCCGTAATTATTGAACTGCTTTCCTTTGATGTATTAGAAGTGGGGAGAAGTTATCTCTCCTCTTTGTAAATAATAAACTTTTGGCAGGCAGCCACAAGGTTGTTGCCAAGTTCCGTTATCATAAGGAAAAGGATTTTGCCGGCTGGTTTGGTCTTTAACTCCTGAACGTCTGTTGGTGTGTGTGCGTGGGGTTGGGGACAGAACAGGGCCATAGGGACGGATACTGAAGGATTTATCGACACCCTGTATTCTCCTTCTGAAGAAATGGTGCAATCCATTGAGGCTGCAGAGGAGGCCCGAAGGCTAGGCGCTTGGCCCAAGGAGTTGGATTCCTGGAAAAGTTGCCAGTCTGATCCAACTCCAGAAAGGGGACCAGAGGAGAGACCACCTGGATATCGTGCCACTCCCAGCCCAATGAAGTCATCCCATAAGCCTTTGTGCTACCTCCTGCTGAATGTATCCCCCCAGGCTGGGGATTCTATCCCGGCCAGGGGTGGGTCCAGTGCCACTGGTATCCAGTGTCATCTGCTCCAATTTTCCAGGGATCCCCATGGCCCCAAAATGGCCCAACGATCCCAGCATTGCATGGGGGGGCTAATCCAGCAGTCAGATGGAGTTCCCCCCCTCTCTGCAGCCCAGCAAGCAGCTCAGCCACCGGCCCCTCTCCCTCAGCAGGCTGCCGTCCAGCAACCAGCAGCAGCTCCACCACAGGTCCCAGCTCAGCCACCTGTTGCCAGGCCCAATCCACCTGTGAGGCAAATGCCACCCCGCTTCAGAGTAACATTTGATGGTACACCTGCCAAACTGGTTTACTTCCTCAGCAGGGTCTAGGCTCATATAGATCAGTATGGAGACTAATATGAATCAGATCGGGACTTGGTATCAGCGATTTCTGATGGGATAAATGAAGGGGAGGCTTCTGAATGGATAGCCCAGCTGCACAATGAAGGTGCTGCTGAACTAAATGATGCCGATGGGTTTGTTGAGCTGCTCCGGGCCAGATTTGAAGACCCAGACTGAATCAATTAAAATGAAGCCACAATAAAGGTGATGAAGCAAGGTAATCGACCCATAAAAGACTTTGTATGGGACTTTAGACGGGTCGCAGGGAACCCGGGGCATTGGCCAGACTGCATACTCCTACACTATTTTAAAGAAGCATTGATCAGGAAGTCAGAAGAGCCTGTGGAGTCCGGGGGGTGCCTGAGTGACTGCACGACTGGTATACCATGTCCATAGCTCTGGATAGAGAAATTCACCCCCACCGCAAAACCCCAGCAGAGAAGCCTCCTCAGAGAGCTTTAGCTAGACGGCCCCTTTCAAAACCTGAAGTCTCCCCCCATCAACTGGCAGGGGTGATTAAATGCTATCGGTGTGGACAAACGGCACATCGAGCTTCTGAGTGCCTGGCCCCTGCCCAAGTTCCACAACAATGTCCAGCCATGGCCGCCTGAGGCAGAAGGGCTCCAAGGAAGGCCCCAGACACCAGTCGATTTGCCAGACAAGCTGTAGAGGTTCCCCTCCCCACTGAAGAGAGCAAGGAACCTCCGGCCGAAGAAGCCCCTCCCGACGAGGCTAGCAGAGAAGACGACCCGATGGTGAGTTCACCCATCCCCCCTTTTCAATTAAAGTGAAACTGGTAGTGCCAGAGACAGGGGAGCAAGGAGAACTGCCAGCAATAATAGATTGCTGGCAATAATAGAAGACATCATGAATTTATACAATTTAGAGTAACCCCAAAGATGTCAGAATCTGTCATACTGGGCCTGGCTTGGCTGGACAAATGGGCCCCCACCATGAAAGCCGATGTAGAGGACTATGTTAAAAGCTGCACCACCTGCGCCACCATGAAGTCCAGACCAGGGAAGCCCCCTGGGCTTCTCCAGATCGTGGCCGAACCCACAAAACCCTGGGAAGAGATTGCAATGGACTTTATAGTCAAACTCCCTGACAGTGGAGGGAACAAGGTGATTTGGACTGTCATCGATTTATTCTCCAAACAAGCACACTTCACTGTCTGCAACGGACTACCCTCGGCCAAGAAGCTGGCAAAACTTTTCGTGAAGCATATCTACAGACTACATGGGGTTCCAAGGAGAATAATATCAGATTGTGGGGTCCAGTTTACTGCTAAATTCTGGAAGGAGTTCCTGCGGTCCATTGGGTCGTCCCAGGGGCTTAGCTCAGCTTTCCACCCATTGACTAACAGATCTGCTGAAAAATTGAATGCAATGGTGGAACAATACATTAGATGTTATGTAAATTATCAACAAGAAAACTGGGCAGAGTTATTACCGTTCGCAGAAGTGGCTTATAATAATGCAGTACACAGTAGTACAGGGTTGACTCCTTTTCAAATAACTACGGGCATGGATTTTGTGCCGATGCCTGAGTTGCCTAGAGAGCCACCCACTTCCATGTCCCTAACAGAATGGATGACCTCATTAAAAAGGGGTTGGGAAAATACTAAGAAAGCTTTAGCTGAATCAATGGAAAAATATAAGGCCCAGGCCGACAAATGCCAGTCTCTCCAACCACCTTTCTGAATAGGAGATAATGTGTATTTGTCAACCAAATACCTAAGATTGAGATTACCTAGCAAAAAGTTTGGACCCAAATTCATAGGTCCCTTCCCTATAGTGAAAGTGATTAACCCAGTGACTGTCCAACTTAGCCTCCCTCGCATATTAGGGAAAGTGCACCCAGTTTTTCACAGTAGCTTATTGAAACCAGCAAGAGGATCTAATTTAAGGCCCTTACCAGCTGCTTCCCCTCACTCCTTTGGTAGTACAAGGGGAGACTCATTATGAGGTGAAGAAGATCCTTGACTCTAGGCTATACCGGGGTCGGTTACAATATTTGGTACACTGGAAAGGGTACCCGTTGTCTGAAGATACTTGGGTGAAAAGTTGGGATGTGAATGCTGATACTCTAGTAAAGCAATTTCATGATAAATTCCCTGAGAAACCAAAAGGTCCGCCTGGAGGGGGGAGAGAGGGTTAAGAGGTTTTATGTACAAGGTGTTAACCCCTTCTTTTGTGTTTTGTCTGTTTTATTTTTCAGGGTGTGATTTTTTCTGCAGGGGGGATGCCTGTCAGCTTTGGAAGCCATATTAGGCCGGAAGCTTCCATACTGCCACCTTCTCATGTGTGGGAAAGTAGGAGGGGGGATTTAGTAGAGGGGTTGTCTTTAGACATAATAGCATTCTTCCTGTCAGTCAAGGTCAGACTGATCCTGCATCTGGAGAAGGAGTGGTCGGAGTGCTGTCTCGAGATGGGATGGATAGTGATTGGAGCATGTGATCGACTGAGGAGTGAGGGGATGGTTTTGGGGGTTTTGATTTACTGAGGGAAAACCCGGACCTCTCAGATTTGGGTTTTCCCAGATGTGCCAGTTTACCTATTCTAGTAAATAGAACTTTGAAAAGTGCTTGCTTGAGTTTTACTTGGAGTTGGGTTTTTTTCTGGAACGCTGACAGGCGGTTTGAACTGCCAGCTGCCTGTGTTACCTCTGTGCCATGCCCTGGGTCATCACACACATCCTCAAATCTGGATCTCAGCTCCCCCATGAAGGCTTCGACATTCCCTAACTCTGGCATGTCTTCATCGTGGAGTTTCATCACCCACTCCGTGGCTTCCCCCTCTAGGTTGGCAGTCACGTCATTCACCATCGCCATGTCCGATGGGTAGGCTGGGGCGTAGCAGTCCAGGTGGATCCACACCTGGTTGAGGAACAATGCCAATTTCTCAGAGTGTCCATCAAACGTGGCCTTCATGGGTGGTGGGTATGCCAGCAGTGGAGGAGGAGTGGGTGCCCACAGGCTGGGGAACCAACCAGGTCCCAGATAGTAAGGCCACAGTGGATACCCATGCCATCCAGGAGGAGGCTGAGGTTGCCCTGCTGGACCTGCTGCTGGTTGCTGCCTTGGGGGGCTTTGCTTTCAGCTTGGACTTGCTGTCCCAGCTGGTTGGGGAGGCAGGCTGGCCACTCATGCCACCAGGCTCTGGGGTCTGGCCCTGGTGGGTCAGCAATGGCTGAGCTGGCCAAGCCACTGTCACCACGTACGACCTGATTTGGTGTATCGGCTCCACTCCTTGGATCTCCATGTGGTCGAACCTCTCCCTCAGCCACTCTACCGATGGGTTGTGAAGGGCAGTCAGGTACTTCCATTCCCTTTGCTTGTCCCACTTGGTGGTGCTCTTCACTTTCCATCTCAGGACGAGAGTGGCCAGCGACCGAGAGGACCTCGGGAATTCCACTTCAGTGGCCTTTGGCATCCACTTGTGCCCAGCACCCACCTCTTCTTGGTAAAGGTCCTCAGTGGCTAGGGCTTCTTCCCACGTCGCTGGGTTCTTAGTCCTTTCCAAATGGACCTTCGGCCTGGCCACCAGTGGGAGGGCCGCCTCACCAGAGGGACTTGCCTGTGGTGTGATCCTGGCTAGGGCAGCGCTAGGTTTAGGAGTCGCTTCCCCCATCTACTCTAACTCCGACCTTCCCTGAGTCTTTTTATTATTTATTTATTTATTAGTCATATTTCTATGCCGCCCACTCTCTGAGGACTCTGGGCGGCTTACACCAAAGACAGTATACTAAATAGCATATTGCCCCCAACAATCTGGGTCCTCATTTTACCCACCTCGGAAGGATGGAAGGCTGAGTCAACCTTGAGCCAGTGAGATTTGATCAGCTGATCTGCTGAACTAGCAGTCAGCTGAAGTAGCTGCAGTACTGCACTCTAACCACTGCGCCACCTCGGCTCCTTTTCCACCCCTCCAGGGTTGTTGGGAGGGCAGTTGGGGCTCAGGACCCAGGGGTAGATTTATGAGATTTGGTTTAATGTCAAGGCTACGACTAACGAACTCAGGCAAATCAGAACTTTGAGACTTGGCTCCTTCTCAAAGGTCTTTCATGAGTATGCGTGGGAGGTTAAGCTGGACTGTCACTGGGTTAATTATTTTCACTATTGGAAAAGGTCCTAGAAACTTAGGTCCCAGCTTTTTACTGGGCAACTTCAATTTAATGTATTTGGTTGATAGGTAAACCCGATCTCCCACACGGAAGGGGGGCTGGAGAGATCGATGTTTGTTCGCTTGTTTTTTATACGCCTCAACAGCTTCCGCCAGCGCTTTTTGGGTGTCTTCCCATCCCTTCTTTAGTGACTCCATCCGTTCGGTTAATCCATTCAGTCAACCCAGTGCTGCTGTGTACTGCGTTGTTGTAAGCCACTTCTGCGAACGGCAGCAGGTCCGCCCAGTTCTCTTGCTGGTAATCCAAATAACATCTTATATATTGCTCCACCATTGCGTTCGTACTCGGATGGAAAGCCGAGCTAAGTCCCTGAGTAGACCTGACCGATTACAGGAACTCCCTCCAGAACCTAGTGGTGAATTGGACGCCTTGGTCTTAGATTACCTGGCGGGGCACTCCGTGCAGCCGGTAAATCTGCTTGATAAACATTTTTGCCAGTTTCTTGGCTGAGGGTAATCCCGAGCATGCAGTAAAGTGGGCTTGCTTGGAAAACAAGTCGATTACCGTCCAAGTGAATGTATTTCCTCCACTCTCCGGGACCTCAACTATCAAGTCCATTGCGATTCCCTCCCAGGGCCGGCTGGCATTAGCCACTTGTTGGAGGAGCCCAGGAGGTTTCCCTGGTCTCATCTTCATGGTTGCGCAAGTGTCACAGCTCTTTACATAGTCCTCTATGTTGGCCTTCATCTTTGGCCACCAAAACTGTCTTCTGGCCAGGTGCAGAGTTTTCAAGAAGCTGAAGTGGCCTGCCAGTAGTGAGTCATGGCTGTCCTGTAAGACTTCCAGCCTCAAGCTGGTAGGGACATATAGTTTGGACCCTTTCCAAGCTAGCCCAACTCTCATAGTCAAAACATCTTTGTCGTCTGTAAGCCATTGGTAAGCTGGGAGCACTGCTTTCAGTGCAGCTGTCAGTTTGTCCCGCATGGGATCGGGTTGCCGTCTAGCTTGGTCCCTAGTGGTGACTTGTTCTGCTTGTTATGAGGGGGGTGGGATGATGACGTGGACAACTTCCCTCCAATTATCAAACTGTGGCTTTTTTCTTTTTTGAAAATTTTTAAAATTTTATTTCTTATACACATATTGTAAATGTACATTCTGTCAGCCTCTGCTTTTTCTTTTTCTTTTCTTTTTCTTTTTTTTTAAATGATTTTTATTGAATTACATTACATTACATTGCAAGTAAAATTGGTTAGACAGTGGTATTTTCTATACAGATTAAGTTCATTCTTTTGCTATGCTGTTATAGGAGAAATGACGGAACTAGGCCAAGCTCTTCAATGCAGGAAAGAGTTTATTGCGCAAGGTTCAAACAGTCCAAAGACAGCAAAGGGTCTGAACAATGTTGGCGCTTTTGGCCAGATATTTATACAGTATAAAGACAAAGTTATTACGAAGAGTGAGACATTTCACACGTAGAGGTTACCCTTTAATCTATCTCTAGGAAAGACATAACAGCCCTTTTCCCACAGGCTCAGGTTCTCAGCTCCGGAGCTCAAGACATAATAAAAAGGAGATAAGGGGCTCAAAGGCGCCTCACGAGCAGTAAAGAGGACAGTAAGGGAAGCAGTATTTCTTCTCTAGAATCTACCTGACATTTGGGGTGTAATAAACATTAAACAACAGGATGTATCTGTTTAGGGTCAGTTTGCCCTTTTACAATTCTGTACCTACATCAAATACCATTTGTCATCTCAGCACCTTGGCACGGAAGAGGCACTTCTGTCTTGACCAAAGATTTGGATTTCTAATATTTGAGTTTTATCCCAATATCGAATCTTAGCCTGGCTCATACCCCCCTTTGTGAATCATCTGTCTTATCCAGACGAGTCACACCTCCAGGTCCTCCAGGTCCTCTTCCTGCTGGAGCCGTTTTTAATCCCACATAGCCATCACCTGAGCGGTTGTCTTACGTTCCACCAGCAAGGATAGACTTTTAGAAATAGTTTTAACAAACAGAGGTAAAATCCATGGGAGAAAAATACACCCTGCAGCTATTAATCCCACCAGGCCAAAAATGGCCTGCAGGCCAGGTAACTTTGGCCACCATCCTGAAAACATATCCTGTAAATTAAGGCCTTTCCAAGTCTGGACTGGCACATGAGCTATTTTAACCATTTTGTCTGTTATTTCCTTAATAACCTTTCCGCTTTCATCAACTTCTATGCAGCAGTTAGTCAAATTAAACTTTCCACATACCCCTCCTTCCTTAGCTAACAAATAGTCTAAGGCTAATCTATTCTGCATAATATATGTCCTTGTTTTGACACTCTCCCTAGCTAATTGAGTAAGACCTTTTACAGTTTCGTTGGTGATAATTTCAACCACAGCTTGCAGACGAATTAAACAGTTCAGAATGTATATAGGGGTCCGATAGCCATACATGCCATCTTCCGCCCATGTAGCTGGTCCATAAACCTCAATAATTTGCTCTGCAGGCCACTCTTCACTTCCCCAACTACGTTGGTTACCTCCGACCCTAACTTTTCCTATTGCAGATGTGTCTACATGTCTTCTTTGTCTTAGGTTTCCCACCTCATCATATACCGGGACACCTAAAACCTGTCGGGTTTTAAGGGGAAGCAAAAAGAATCCGGGCCTAATTAATCCCAAGACACAGGCTCCACACCAAGATTTTGGTAGAACCCCATATGCCATTTTACCACATATCCAGTATAGTCCATCAGGAGCCAGCCATTCAAGGGTCTGATTATCTGGATCCTTTAAAAAGGATAACCCATTTACCAGAAACAGAGCCATTTCATCAGTTCCCTCTGTGGCATTGCTTCCTGACCACCATACCTTACTTTCCCATTTGCCTGTACATATGAGGTTTCCTACCTGATGACAACCTGCCACAGTTTTTCTCTGAAAACACAAGTTCCCTACCAGACTAGTAGTCAATGTCCAATCTCCATCCTTACCCTTATTATATGACAGGTTGTTTTTCTGATCCATTTCTAATATTTTGGAATAATTTAATTCCTGGGCTTCCCATGGCCATGTTTCTCCCATGTTAGTCCCACCACAAACAAAACAATTTGATACATTCAGGGTATGGGCTATGTCTTCTGCCAATTTGACAAAGGTATTTGTTACATGAGTAGGAATTTCAGGTATATTCAACTTCTCCATCTCCAAATAATATGACCAGAACAATCCTTTTGTATCTTGTGTTGCTCTGGTAACCTTAGTATGTCACAAGTAAATGCCTTATTCTCAAATGGGGAAAATGTACATACACAGGGTATCAGGGGTTAATTTATTCTTCCTTCCTTAATATATTCATATGTAACCACTCCCATCCTTTACTCCGCCTCATTGATATAAAAGGGGATGTATGCACCTCCTTCCTCGCTTCTATCTATGATCATTCAGAGAATATAGAATGCCTAATGTAAATAAATAGTGCTTTGTTTAAATACTTTGTTCCTGAATCATTTATTGAGTCTGATCTTCAAAAATACGCAACAATCTGGTAGCAGAGGATGGTTGGACTGACTCAATAAAAATTAGATATGCCTAAGAGAGAAGACTCCAGAAACAAAAGAGAAAGACCCAACACCAGGGCACATAATAAAGAGATGGAAACGGATCAAGAAATGATCGATGAATCCACAACTATAATAACAAAAGAATCTGAAGACTGCGCTACAGACAACGAAGAGATAATCGATGAAACTGATGACCAAGAAGAAAACGAGATAGAAAACAACGAACTCAGATCAGAGATACTGAGGCTATTGAAAAGCCAAAAAGATGACGAAAATCTCATCGCGAACCTCCAAGACATCATAAAAAACAGCGGAGCAGCGAGAGAAAAACACATCGTAACAGATGAATCTAAAGAACTAAAAATGGTGAGCGAATTGCCTATAGATAAGAATATAATGAAAAGGAAGACTAATGGTCCCGCACAAAATTTCGAATGGCAGCCATCTTGGTTTCAACAGACCACTAAGATGAGCGAAGCAGAGCCAATCAGAAAACAGAATTCAAAATGTCTGGCACGAAAAGCCCTACATAGTGTAAAAAGTAAAAAAGGAAAAATCTACTCTTCAGAAGAATCTGATACAGACATCGAAGAAACTTCAATCGAACTACAAATAGAATCAGCAATGAAAACTCTCTTTGCAACATTCGGTCCGAATTTAAAAATCACAAAAGAACCAACGAAAGCTGGCGATCAAAGAATAAAGAAAAGGCAAGCAAGCAAGCAAACGTCTCGGAATCTACCCGCTTCTATCCAAACGGCAAGAGCACCTACGCCTGAGCCCAGAGAACCCTGTAAATACTCCCCCATGCCGCAGACGATTCCAGGGGCCAGAGACCTCAACAAGAACAACTTCAGCGAAAAGAAGCAAGCGCCAGTCGTCACCTGGACACCCAAGATCGAGCCGGAGACCGAGTCATCGGAGGAAGAACACTACGAGGGAGCTACAGCAACGAGAACCTCTCCCGACAGCTTCAGAAGCGAAATGAGCAACGCGCATGCGCAAACACACGCAGACAACTACGGAGGACATGAAGAACAGAGAGAACCATTCAGACTTGTTGCAAGCATACCTACACCATTCTGCAACTATCAACATTTACAAGATCATGGACAACCTCCAGTTGTAAGTAATGGAACAAATAATATTGGGAACTTGCCCAATGATTTCCCAAAACTGAGAATAGATGGTATTAATTTACAGGAATGGTGTCAACAACTTCAGGTTGTTTTTCTAAAAGAGAACTTATTATTTTTTATAACTAACCCCCCCAAAAGGCCTTGGACTCTAAAATTGGACTGTCTGCACCACAGAGCATTCTACTTATTAATATCTAGTATATCTCCTGCTATGTATCATAGTATTAAGCATAACTTGACTGTCTCAGAGATTATTCACTGCATGTTTAAATTGTTTCATAGTGAAAGTGTAGCAACCACTACAAGAATGTCTAAAGATTTATTCTCAGCTAGGATAAAACCTGGGGTTACTGTAAGTGAACATTTAATATCTCTAAACAAAGTCAGAGCAGAGCTACATTTAAGGGGAGAGATAATTTCAGATCAAACAATGAAAAGTGTCATCATTAATTCATTAGACCCATCGTGGGATAATTACATATCACATTTAGACACAATTAATTTGGGATACTTATCCATAGAAAATTTATCGAATAAGCTAATAGCTGAAGATAATTTAAGAAGAAGCCGCTGTAATACACACATAGAACATAGACAAAGTAAGAGAGTGGTATTTCAAGAAAAATATTGAGGATCAATTGAATGTTATAATTGTGGATCCAAAGAACATTGTAGAAGAGATTGTCCTAAATTTCTTAGAGAAAGACAAAAACATGACTATAGAAGCAGATATCATAACAGACAATCGTCTATTGACAGACATAGATATAGAAACTCACCTAATTTTAGAGAGCATAGAGGGGGCAGAGATAATTCAAGAGATAGAAAGTCTGGATCATTAAATGGATTAGATAAACATAATATAACTAACACACAGGATTCAAGGGATAATGCTTGGCTCATTGATTCTGGGGCAACTAATCACACAACACATGACAAAATAATAATAATAATAATAATAATAATAATTTTATTTCTATACCGCCCTTCTCCCGAAGGACTCAGGGCGGTGTACAGCCTATTTAAAAACACAAACAAAACAATGATATAAAATTTAAAATAATTAAATAAATGGCTCAAATTTAAAACCCCAATAAATTTAAATACCCCAATTTAAAACTATTGTATTGATAGTCCGGCCTGGCGGAACAACAGGGTCTTCAATGCGCAGCGAAACACCCGGAGGTCAGATATCTTACGAATTTCCGGGGGCAGTTCATTCCACAGGGCTGGGGCTCCCACAGAGAAGGCCCTCCCCCTGGGCGTCGCCAGCCGACATAACTTGGCTGACGGCACCCTGAGGAGACCCTCTCTGTGGGAACGAACTGGTCGGTGGGAGGCTATTGGTGGCAGAAGACGGTCTCGGAGGTATCCGGGTCCTATGCCATGGAGCGCTTTAAAGGTGGTAACCAACACCTTGAATCGCACCCGGAAGACCACCGGGAGCCAGTGCAGCTCGCGCAGGAGGGGTGTCACATGGGCATAACGGGTTGCGCCCATAACCACCCGCGTGGCCGCATTCTGGACCAGTTGGAGCCTCCGAGTGCTCTTCAAGGGGAGCCCCATGTAGAGAGCATTACAATAGTCCAACCGGGAAGTAACAAGGGCATGAGTGACCGTGCGCAGGGCGTCCCGATCCAGAAAGGGCTGCAACTGGCGAATCAGGCGAACCTGATAAAAGGCCCCCCTGGCCACGGCCGTCATATGCTCTTCTAAAGACAGCCGCGCATCCAGGAGGACACCCAGATTGCGAGCCCTCTCCGTGGGGGGCAAAGATTCACCCCCAATAGTCAGCGATGGCACCTGCTGACTATATCGGGGCGCCGGAAGCCACAGCCACTCGGTCTTGGAGGGGTTGAGTCTGAGCCTGTTCCTCCCCATCCAGGCCCGCACGGCCTCCAGGCAGCGGGACATCACATCAAGGGCATCGTTGGGGTGGTCTGGGGTGGAGATGTACAGCTGGGTATCGTCAGCGTACAGATGACACTTCACTCCAAAACCACGGATGATCTCACCCAGCGGCTTCACATAAATGTTGAACAGGAGGGGCGAGAGGACCGACCCTTGCGGCACTCCCCATGCGAGACGCCTCGAGGTCGACCTCTGCCCCCCTGCCAACACGAACTGCGAGCGGTCGGAGAGGAAGGAGGAGAACCACTGCAAAACGGTGCCCCCTATTCCTAACCCCCTCAACCGCTGCAGCATGATACCATGGTCGATGGTATCAAAAGCCGCTGAGAGATCTAATAGGACTAGGACAGAGGAACAACCCCTGTCCCGAGCCCTCCAGAGATCATCCACCAACGCGACCAATGCCGTTTCTGTGCTGTACCCCTGCCTGAAGCCCGACTGGTACGGGTCTAGATAGATAGCTTCATCCAGGTGCCGGGGAAGTTGTCGTGCCACCACGCTCTCAACAACCTTCGCCACAAAACGAAGGTTGGAGACTGGACGATAGTTGGCTAATTCAGCCGGGTCCAGGGAAGGCTTCTTGAGGAGGGGCCTCACTACCGCCTCTTTCAAGGCAGCAGGAAAGGCACCCTCACCCAAAGAAGCACCTATAATCCCCTGGAGCCAGCCTCGTGTAACCTCCCGGGAGGCCAGTACCAACCAGGAGGGACACGGGTCCAATAAACACGTGGCGGCACTAATCTTACCCAGAACCCTGTCCACATCCTCGGGAGTCACAGGATCAAACTCCTCCCAGATAACATTCTCAAGGCCTGCCCCGGTCTCCTCCCGTGGACTCATCCAATCGGAGTCCAAGCCATCCCGAATCCGAGCGACTTTATCGTGCAGGAATTGCACAAAATCCTCAGCACGACCCTGCAAGGGATCTTCCCGCACTCCCCCCCGAAGAAGGGAGTGGGTCACCCTAAACAGGGCGGCTGGGCGGTTCTCTGCAGATGCAATAAGAGCGGAAAAATGGTTAGATTTTGCCGCTTTTATCGCCACTAGGTAGGTCTTGATATAGGACCTCACCTGTGTCCGGTCGGAATCGGATTGACTAGTCCTCCAAATGCTCTCTAGGCGTCTTTTCCGACGCTTCATCTCTCTCAGCTCCTCAGAGAACCAAGGAGCTAATTGAGATCGGCATCGGGTCAGAGGCCGCAAAGGCACGACGCGATCCAAAGCTCCGGCGGCCGCCCTTTCCCAGGCGGCCACCAGCTCTTCAGTCGAGTCATGTGTTAGAGTCTCAGGAAACGGCCCAAGCTCCGTCAGGAACCTTTCGGGATCCATCAGGCGCCTGGGACGGAACCATCTGGTCGGTTCCGTCTCCCTGCGGTGGGGGCAAGCGGTAGGAAAGTCTAGTTGAAGGAGTGAATGATCTGTCCATGACAAGGGTTTAATATCTAGGTCCCCTCTACCAAGATCATTCAACCACTGACCAGAGATAAAAATCAGGTCCAGAGTGTGTCCCCCTATGTGAGTGGGGCCTTGAACTAACTGGGTCAGGTCCAAGGCCGTCATGGAAGCCATGAACTCCCGAGCCACCTCTGACGCCTCACCTGCGGATGGGAGGTTGAAATCCCCCATGACAATAAGTCTGGGGGTATCAACCGCCACCCCCGGCAATGACGTCGAGTAGCTCGGGCAGGGTCGCTGCCACGTGGCAGGGAGCCAGGTACGTAGTCAGCAAACCCATCTGCACCGCACGGCCCCACTTCACACAAAGGGACTCACATCCGGCTATCTGAGGAACAGTGGTCTCCCTCGGACAAAGACTCTCCCTAATGATCACCGCCACTCCCCCACCCCTCCCCTGGGCCCTTGGCTGATGAAATGCACGGAAACCTGGCGGGCACATCTCTACGAGGGGGACCCCCCCTCTTGGCCCAACCAGGTCTCCGTAATACCTGCCAGGTCTGCACCCCCCTCCGAAATAAGATCACAGATGAGGGGGGCCTTATTAACCACCGACCTGGCATTACATAACATCAGCCGCGGACCCTGGGCCTGAGGCTCTACACAACCCAGGACACGAGTCACGCATTGGGGGCCGGAGTGCGCAATCGCTCGGAGACAGTGCGTGCGCACCCCCGACACTTGATATGACCCCCTGCGCCCGTCGTACCTGCCCCTCCCACTCATGATTTCAATTACACAGCCCTTTCTATCGTCCCCCTGCCCCCCAGTTAAATTTCCTGTCACGACCCCTCTGCTGCAGCTAACCAACCCCTCATCCCGCACAGTCGCTATCTGGACCCCCCCAGGTCCACTTTTACCACTCCCACCCGTCCTCCCGGGTCCCCTTAAAATTTTCCTTAAAAATTTAGCTAAAAAACCCCTCAGCCCCCTCTTTGCTGCATGCCATCTCTCGGGGTCCCAAAGCCCGTCATCAAGATAGGCCCTCGATAACGTGGAGGGCCAGGCCTGTGAGAGGGGGGAGTCTCGCAGCGCAAGAAGGTCGGTTTTTTGGAGCATCAACCGAGCCAAAGATGGGAAAAGAAAAAGCCAGTCCGGGAATCTATCATAGTCCAAGGGATAACTGAGCATAAAGGTCACAAAATATCCATTTATAGGGCTGGACTCCACTGTCCTCTCACGACAGGGAGAGGGTCCAATGTTCTTTTTCTCCAACAGAGGTTAATGGCCAACCATCCTCTCACGATGGCCGGTCCCGTTACAAAGTTGACGGGAGCAGTGTTCTATCCTCTCCGTTGGGATGTGGAAAATCCCTCAGCTCTCTCAAATGGTGCACAGTCTCTCCAACCAGTGAGGGTATGAGTGGAGCATAATAAAGGTCCAAAGTGTCCAAAGTGTAGATGTTAATAACGATGGTAATAATAAAGATATTAATAAGATGATAATAGACCCACGGGCACAAGATCTTCCTTGAGGTGAGAGTAGAAGATTTATAGAAGATAAATTTGTAATTAAGGTAGCCAATCAAGAAAAGGTCCAAGTTATTGGAAGAGGAAATGTAAACTTACCCGGTCTAGGGAAAATAGAGGGGGTATTATTAATACCAGAAATACCTCATAACATACTTAGTGCAATAAAACTAAGTAGAGATTCTGATATAAATATAGTATTCTCAAAAGGAAAAGCAACACTAGAGAAAAACAAAACAAATTTGGGTAGTGTGGTTATCAAAGGGGGTCTACCATATTTAGTCACAGAAGAAAAATGGCTACACAATATTGATTCAAACATGGAAGATAACACTAACATAGAGAATGAAGACAATAGCAATAGTGATAATGAGGAACATGAAACAAATCACAATCACAGAAACACATCTATTAATGACACACTCAATAACAAAAAACCTACGATTGGAAAACCAATCCACGATGAATGTGCACACATATTACATAGAAAGTTGGGACATGCTAGTTTTCCTGTAGTACAAAAAATGATTGAACATGCTGAAGGTGTTAAAATAAAAAATTGTAAAAATTATTTGGAATGCTCAGTATGTAAGTCCTCAAAACTCAGAACTAATCCCAAGCCAAAAAAGGCAACAAGATCAACTAATCACATTTTTGATCTGGTACATATGGATCTAGTTGGTCCATTAACCCCATCAATCACATATAGAAAATGATATTTTCTAACTATTGTAGATGACTATAGTCGTTATGGATTTGTCTATACTTTGAAACACAAAGATGAAACATTTCAAAAATTTAAAGAGTTTTACAAACGTGTAGAAACACAACATAATATTAAAATAAAACAAATCATGACAGACAGGGGATCTGAATTCATGTCAAAAGAATTCTCCCAATGGCTAAAAAACAAAGGAATGCTACACTTAACATCTAGCCCTTTCTCTGCATTCCAAAATGGGGTGGTAGAAAGAAGAACTCAATCACAATGCACATGAAAACAAAAATAAAACATGGACAAATAGTCACCCCAAAATAAAAACAGATTCATTAACAAAAAAGGAGGCAAGATATCTACACGATAACGATAGCAAACCAGAAAAAACAATCAGATGTAACAGAAATCAGGTGCCAAGTAAATATAAGGATTACATAATGCACTTGAATAATGAAACATCAACACCTAACACATACGAGGATGTATTAAAGCTCCCCATTGAAGAAAGAAAAAAATGGGAATCAGCTATGGCCAAAGAGATGGACAGTTTGCGAAAGTTAAATGTATTTACACCTACTCCTGCACCTAAGGACAAAACTATTATAGGCACCAGGTGGATATTCAAAATTAAAAATCTGGAAGAAGGCAACACATTATATAAAGCTAGATTAGTTGCACAAGGTTATACTCAAAAGTATCCTGAGGATTACACAGACACATACTCTCCCACAGTAAGGACTGAGAGTGTTAAAACAGCTTTAGTCATAGCATCTGCACTTAATCTTGATGTCTTTCAATATGACATACAGACAGCGTATTTACACGCAAAGCTCGATAAAGAGATATATGTAAGAGCACCTCATAGCCAATACACAAACAAAAATGAAACTTGGTTATTAAATAAAAGTTTGTACGGACTAAAACAATCTGGCAAATGTTGGTATGAATGTTTAGTCAACGTACTCAAAACTATGAATTTCAATGCCACAACTGCTGACAATTGTTTCTTTGTTAAAAAGGAAGGTGACTCATTAGAATTTGTGTTAATTTATGTGGATGACATTTTATATATCGGTAAACATAAAGAGAAAAGAGATACATTTGTAACAAAGCTAAATGAACATTTTTCTTTAAAAACATTAGGAAAAGTAAACAAATATCTTGGAGTTCAAATCAGTAAAACTAAAAAAGGATTTAAACTTTCTCAAAAAGATAAAATTATAGAACTCCTGAACAAATGTAATTTGAATGATGCCAAAACTTGTGATACTCCAATGCAAGCTGATTTCTTAAGAAACATGGATGAATCATCCCCTGAATTTAAAGATAATACACTTTACAGATCAGTTATTGGTTCCCTTTTGTATATATCTAATTGGACTAGACCTGATATTGCTTTACCCCTCAATCTGTTATCCAGATATGTTGGTAAACCTTTAATGTATCACTGGGAAGCCATTAAACGAATATTAAGGTATTTGAAGCACACCTTAGACTTCTGCCTACTACTGGAACCCAATAATATTAAAGAGCCCATCCTCACTTGTTACGCTGATGCGGATTGGGCAGGTGATACTAAATGCAGAAAAAGTACCTCAGGTTATATATTCTTCCTTAATAATTGTCCAGTCTACTGGTATACTGGAAAACAAGATTTAGTAGCCACATCAACAACCGAGGCAGAATATGTTTGTTTGTCTAAAGCCTCCAATAATCTAGTATAGTTTAATGATTTATTATCAGATGTTTGGAAAAATCCTTCATTACCATTTATCATACATGAAGATAACAAAGCTGCTATTGAGATATCTAGATCTGATGCCATTGGTCAAAGGTCCAGACATATAGATATCAAATTCAAACATGTAAGGCAATTATCTCAAGATGGTTTCATTAAGGCCGTTCATTGCGAAACTTCAGAACAAATAGCTGATATATTGACTAAGCCTTTGCAATCTAAGCAACATAAATATTTAACTTCAAAATTACAAGTCTTATATTGTTCTGAATCTGAATGTAATTATTGTTGTATATCGAATCGGCATTTAGAGGGGGATTTGTCACAAGTAAATGCCTTATTCTCAAATGGGGAAAATGTACATACACAGGGTATCAGGGGTTAATTTATTCTTCCTTCCTTAATATATTCATATGTAACCACTCCCATCCTTTACTCCGCCTCATTGATATAAAAGGGGATGTATGCACCTCCTTCCTCACTTCTATCTATGATCATTCAGAGAATATAGAATGCCTAATGTAAATAAATAGTGCTTTGTTTAAATACTTTGTTCCTGAATCATTTATTGAGTCTGATCCTCAAAAATACGCAACATAGTAACATACCATCGAAGGGTTACAAGGGGATCTTTTCCCTTAGCATAGATTCCTAATCCATAATCCTCCTTCCATAGTTTTGTCGGGATACATGTGATCTTTATAGGATTACATTCATTCTGTCAGCAGTTGCTACTAGCTACCCCATTTTCCAACTTGCATCTCTGGGTACCCCCTGGTTGATCTCCTGTCCACATAACTGCACAAGACCAATATGGACAATAACTATATGTGCTTCGATCACTGCATTCTCCCTGCTTTCAGCACATATACTTTTTGTCCAACATATAACTTCTTTCCCATTCTAATGTCCCACATGTTGACTTCCAGACATCACAGTTATGATTAATAGCTAAACAGGCATCAAATGTTATCTCTACTGGATTCCCCAACTTCCTAAATTCTGTCCTGTTCAAAAGTTCTTCTCTCCCACATTCTGTTGTGTATATTGACATTTCATAAGTAGTTATTTGTTTGGCTTCTGCTGGGTTATAGCACTGCACCTTATCCTTTACTATACACATGTGATATATGGTATTGTTTACTTGACAGGTTCGGGGTGTGTGTTCCTTACACCCATCAGGTTTTTGAGTGTGATAAATCAAGGTTTTAGAAACTCGTGTTCCCTGTAATGTTGTGCGTATGCACGGGTCACAATTCTCCTTGCTTGTTGCTTCTATCCTGGGAATATCTGACTCACTTCGCAGTCCCATTACCCATCCACTTATCCATAATCCCAGTCCAACAATCACCATGTTCTGCATCCTCCCAGTCCTTTTTATTCCGATCTCTCAATGCTATCTCAATAGTGGGGCTAGTCTTAAGTGTATAATAAGATGTTTCCAAACCTATCACCAAATAGTGCTCTAGCACATCTTCTATGATCTTTATGTCACACTCAACCAAACACCCTGTTCATAAAACACAATCTATACAATGAGCGCAACAACAACACGCACATCCACAATTACAAAACCAACACATTGGAAAGACAAAAAATTTGGTACATTCGAGAATCGTCTTTCACCTATTACAACCAGTATTTCTTTGGTAAGCAGACAATTTATACTATATGGGTGTTCAGAAGAAGATCTGGGCAGTTATGGATTTGAGTAGCTGGTGCCTCGATGCTCTTCGGTTGTCCACAAAACCACTGTTTATACCTGTAAAACACAATAATTGACAGGACCAATACCCCCAATCCCCAACACGCCCACATCCAACTCTCCTCCCACATGGATCCTTGTTCTTCAGCCGCTTGTCTTTAATCCGCCTCCAAAATAATGCGCCACCCAAGGTATCCAGTCCACTTTCTTGATCTGTTGCGGGTCCCCACAATTGGTCACAGCTCCAAGTATCCTATATGTAAAATAGAAAAAGCTGTCTTTAAGCACGCTTAAATGTTAGCTTAGTGGGATTTTGTTTATCCATGGTCACTTTCCAGCCAGATTCTGCTGCTGCCTTGACTCATGTCCAATGAATCCACGACTTTGATTCTGCAATCTTGATAGCAAGGGGAGAAGTCATAATAATGGTAAAAGGTCCTTTCCACCGTCCTTCCAGTGGATCCTTTTTCCAATGTTTGTCCCATCCTTGATCCCCTGGTTTGAATGGGTGACAATGGGGGGGGCACTTGTTCCATCACATATCGCTGGAGCCTCTCAACTTGCTTATTAAGTTCTTGTACCATTTCCATATTCCAAACTCCCCCCTTATGCCCCAGATCCGGCCACCCTGCCAAGTTCCTTCTTAACAACCCTGGCGGTCGTCCATACATTAACTCATATGGCGATAACTTGTGTTGGCCCCTTGGCGAGCTTCTAATTGCATACAAAGCTAGTGGTAGAGCATCAGGCCACTTTAAATGACTATCTGTACAAATCTTAGTAATTCTTTCCTTAAGAGTCCTGTTCATTCTTTCTGCACATGTACCTGATTCTGGCTGAAATGCACTGTGAAACCGCCACTTTATTCCAAATTACAAATTAGTATGGATCAAAGAATGGGTCACATTACAAAATAAGAGAATCCTGACGCTAGAAGGCCACGATCTACAGGCAGGCTGGCACGCTTATTTATGGGGCCCAAAGAACAAAAAGAAATCACATTTCCACAGACACAAATTAAGGGAGACTCTGATCCAAACATGGGAAGAAATTAGACAAAGATTTTATACGAAAATACCGATTTGGCTCTCAATTATGGAGGCGTTGATTACTACTAATAAAAGGGATATTGGGAAATTTGGCACGTATAAAGACATATTAGATGGAAATGGTATTCTTAGATCACGAGAAACACTAAATAATCAAGGTTTTAATTTGGACTGGTGAAGCTACACGCAGATAAGTTCTAGATATCAAAAAGATAGGGATCAATTGGGTATAGAGACGAAGTATAACAATCTAGACAAAATTATGTTGGGGATTGAAAAGAAAATGCTAGCCAGATTTTATAACCTCTTATTAGGCGAAGACAGAGCAGAAGGGATAGCTAGGAACCAACTAAGCATTTGGGAAAAAAATATTGGCCACAGACTAAATTTCAATGACTGGGAGGAGGCTTGGAATAGAAATTATAACCTTACTAAATCAGCAACTTATAGGGAGAACCACTACAAAATATTCCACAGATGGTATCTAGCCCCAGCTAGATTAGCAAAAATATTTCCTAGCGCCTCAGGAATTTGTTGGAAGTGTGGAAAGGAGGTTGGCACCTTCTTTCATATGTGGTGGTCCTGCTCAGAGACAAAAAAGTTCTGGACAAAAATACGAACTTGGCTGCGAGAAATAGTGGAAGAAGATATAAAATTATCTCCAGAAATTTTCTTACTAGGAATGATGGGAGATGGACTCTCTAAGGACAAGACACAATTAATTATACATATTATAACAGCGGCCAGATTAACCTTCGCAAAATACTGGAAAGATAAACAAATTCCTCCAGAGATGACAATAACAAATAAAATTTTGGAATGTGCAGAAATGGCAAAATTAACCAGTATGCTTAAAGATGATGAGAATTCAAAATTTAAGGCAGTATGGGAAAGGTGGTACAAATGGTGGAATAATAGAACAAGACTATAAGGATATGCCTATTTCTAATAATGATAGATTTGAAGATACTTGTTGTGTATATAATGTATATATGTAATCGCACGATACCTCAGATGTTACCTGAGATTTGATATTTTCTTTTTAAAAAAACCTTTTTTAAAAAATCAATAAAGTATTTATTAAAAAAAAAAAAAAAGTAGTCTCCCGTGCCTGCTTGGTCTTTGTTGGAAAAGCCTCAGGCCACCCTGTAGACATATCCACCATAACTAACAGAGCTTTAAACAATCCACATCTAGGCATATCAGTAAAGTCTATCATAATATAATCCATGGGGATGTATGACCGGGGTATGGCACCAGGGGGCAGTAAGGGCCCTTGCCTTGGGTTAACCTTAGCACATGTAACACACTTTGCAACCGTTCTGGCAGCAACTCCGGCCAGCCCATTGATATAATAATCTCTTCCTAATGCTAGTTCTAAAGCCGTTTTACCCATGTGTGTTTTTTCATGGGCTAGGCGTGCTAGTGTCCATGCCATCGAGGCTGGTACGAAAATCCTCCTGACTGGTAATACATACCACCCATCTTCAACCTGAGCTTTCAAGTCTGTCACTGCTTTCACACTTTCCTGTTGTGTATATGTTGGTTTGATTTCAGGGGGTATAACCCCTAAATCCATTGCTACACAAACAGACAAGTCGGGCAGCGGTCCCTCTTGCTTTGCCGCTTCCCTTGCTTCTACATCAGCTGCTCTATTCCCCATAGCTACCTTATCATCTCCCCTCTGATGTCCTTTACAATGCATCACTGCCACTTTCTTTGGTTTATTCACAGCTTCAATCAAGCGGCTAATAAGATGTCCATGCAAAATACTTTTCCCTGCTGAATCTCTAAACCCTCGTTCCTTATAAACCTGCAATTGCAGCCAATACTTTTAAACAATGTGGCCAGCCTCGTGCTACTCCATCCAATTGTTTTGACAGATATGCTACCGGTTGTTGCCAACTTCCCAGCGGTTGGGTAAGCACCCCCACTGCAATATTTCTACTTGTATCTACATATAAATTAAAAGGCTTCTGCAGATTTGGCAAGGCTAACGCCGGAGCCTGGGTTAGCACAATTTTTATATCTTTAAAGGCTTTTTTCTGTTTCCCCCCCCATTTGAGGGATTCCGTATTAGCGCCCCTGGTGGCTACATACAAGGGTGCTGCCATCAAAGCAAAATTAGGAATCCAAATACGACAGAAGCCCGCCAACCCTAAAAAGCTTCTCAGTTGTCTCTTTGTTCTAGGTTCAGCCAGCATCAAAACTGCCTGTTTCCGCTCTGGTCCTAAAGCTCTGTGTCCTTTCTCAATATCATATCCCAAATACCTCACCCTCTCTTTCACTAATTGAGCTTTCTTCCTTGATACCCAATACCCACACTCTAGTAACAAATCCAACAACATTTTAGTATTATCCCAGCATAAATCCTCTGTCCGTCCTGTCACCAAAACATCATCAACATATTGTAAAATTGTATCTCCCGGTTGCTGAGGAATGTAATACTGCAGGTCCCTAGCCAATGCTGTCCCAAACAATGTCGGGGAATTTTTAAACCCCTGTGGCAACCTAGTCCATGTGTATTGCATTTTTGTGCCCGTATGAGGGTTCTCCCACTCAAATGCAAACAGCAGCTGGCTTGATGGATGAATAGGAATTGTAAAGAAGGCGTCCTTCAAATCAACTACAGAAAACCACCCCGCGTGGGGTGGGATTAAATTTAACAAAGTGTATGGATTGGACACAGCTGGGTGTAAGGTAACTGTTAGGCGGTTAACAAATCTCAAATCCTGAGCGGGGCGATAAGACCCATCTGCCTTCTTAATTGGAATAATTGGGGTATTCCATGGGGATTGAGTAGGCACCAAAACATCCGCTTCCAAATATCTCTGTATACTCTCATAGATGGCATATATTGCTTCCCATGAAATGGGACGTTGCCTTATTCTTACTGGCATTGCTCCCGGCTTTAGCTCAACCACCACTGGAGGGTGGTGTGCTGCAAAACCTGGCGGATTATCCTCTGCCCACAAACCTGGCACATCAAACATCCTCCACTTTTCCTCCTTTTCTTTCTCACCGACCTGTCTCCCTATCATCAACCTCCAAATCTCCTCCGGGGAATGCCTTATGGTCATTTTCTGACTACCTTCATCAAAAGAAATTGTTGCCCCTAATTTGCTCAGCAGATCCCTGCCTAGCAACGGAATAGGGCACTCAGGGATGTACAAAAATTCATGCTGGATTTCAGCTCCTTTAAAATCACACATCACAGGCTTTAGGACCTGCCGTCCCATAATCTGTCCTGATACCCCCTGAACCTGGATTTTACGTGATCCAGGGGCTTCAATTTGCTTATTTACAACTGATCTACCCGCTCCTGTATCCACTAAAAATGTTGTCTGCTGGCCCCCTATCCTCATTGTAACCAACGGCTCAGGCGGGGGTTCTTCCAAGCCTGGTCCCCGTCACTCCGACCACACCATGTCTGCCAATCCAATACTCTCCGCTTCTCTTGGTCCGGCACCCCCTCTAGCTCCTCTACCAAAACCTCGTCCCAAGCCTCTTTGTCCAAATCCTCTATTCAAGCCCCCCCTTATTCCTCGTTCTCCCCTTCTCCCCGCATACTGCCCACGCATCCCTGATCCAAACTCCGGTCTTCTCGTCATCCCTCTACCTCTCATCACCCATCTGGGGCATTCCCTTTGCCAATGCCCTTCTCCTTTACAATAGGCGCATTGGTTAGGGCCCAGGGGAGCCCCTAGGTTAGGGTCCAAATTCATTCCTCCCTGTAATGCTACTGCCAATAATTCAGCCTTCTTTTGCATCCTGGCTTCTTTCTCCTTCTTTTCCACCTTATCCCTATTTACATACACTTTCCGTGCCAATTCCAACAATTCAGTCGTGTTCTTCCCAAGCGCTCCTTCTACCCGCTGCAGTTTTCGCCTTATATCTTCATAGCTTTGAGCTATGAATCTTTCATTCAGCATCCGCACATTATCCCCCTGCCGTGGATCCACCTGTGTATATAACTCATATGCTTCAATCAATCTCTGCAGGAAACTTTCCGGACTTTCATCCGCTCCCTGCATCACTAAAGATGGCTTAGACATATTCACTGGGGGCTTCCCTGCTCTTCTGAGACTTTGCACCACCAAATTCTGATAGTCCCTCAAACGTGTCCGGTCCTGTTCCTCCTTAGGGTCCCAGCCCGGATCCATTTCGGGCGCCCGGACCAACACCTCCGGCTGCACATCCGCATCATTTGGCAACATCTCTTTCACACACTGCCTAACTGCGGCTTTCCACTTCTCTCGTTCTTCCGGAGTTAACAGAGTGCGTAACAACTGTTGTACATCCTGCCACGTTGGATTATGTGTTAACATGATAGTTTGAAACAGGTCCGCCATCTCAGTGGGCTTAGTGGTCAGCGGCCCATAGTGTTGCTTCCGGTTTAAAAGATCAGTAGTAGTAAACGGCACATATTGAAAAAGGGGCTGACGTTCCACCTGCCCCTGCTGGTTTACTATTATCTGATCCACCTGGCGCAAAGGTGCTGTAACTTCTTGCTTGCTAGCCTTCAATTTAGCTGTCAACGCGCGAGTTTGCACCCCCACCTGCTCTTCTCCTGTTGCTTCCTTTAACCCCTTATCATCCCGATCTTCTCCTTCACTCTGATTACCTTCTCCCAGCGGGGGACTTTTCCTAACTTTCAGTCTAGCCCCAGGATCGCTCATGCGTCTCTGATTTCCACCTCCCTCTCCTCCTACAGCTCCCTGCAGCTGCTGCTGTTGGTCTAGGGTCTGCGCTGGGGGCGGCTGCTGTGCCGGGGGCTGCTGCTGCGCTGGGGGCTGCCACAATGGAGCATACGGGGGGAGGGGGTCTAACTACCTCCTCCACATCCTCTGTCAATACTTTTCTCCTTCTTGGATATTCCTCTGCTCTTTCTGCCTGAGTTTTTCCTTGCTCACTTCTCCCCCCTTTAATCTTTCTGCCAGATCTGGATACACATAGCCTGACCATTTCATCCTGACACTGCAGCAAATCTTCAGCTTTTTCTGTTAGGGCTCTCGCCCATTGATCAATGTATTGAAATTGATCAAGATATTTATCCTGATTCACTACAATTACCCCCCACAACTTATCCACCATTTCCTCCCTTAGTGATCCCTGAGGGGGCCACCCTGTCCCCAATAATGGCCACACATGCTTACATAAAAATTTTAATCGCTCCTTTGATCCTTTCGGATAGGAAGGGTTGCTAAAATACTTGTCAAAACCTTTTAACATGCATGCCAACGGAGTATTTGGCACGCTCTGAGCCCCTCCCATTCTATCACACTGCCGCCGACTCGTAGCCCCGGAACTTCACGGCCACTAGCGATAAATGCGACGACTTAACCACCCACACAACCTGACACGGACTTCGTTAGGGTAGCTGTTAGGGTGTGTGTAAAAAGTATTTGTTGCTTGTGCAACGAGCAGAGCAGAAACACACAAGGAAGGAGATAAACGTGTAGCTCGTGTGAGAAAAATACTTTATATACAAGATAAGAAGCAGTTTCGGTGTAAGTAAAACAGTCCAAGGTCATAAACAGTAATATCAGTCCAGTAAGTATCTTCCCTTACCAAAGCAAACAGACTTTAGTAACTCTCGGTATACAGTACCATATACCAATCCAGTCTAACACCAATCAGCAGAAAGACGCAGGAAGCAACAGTAACAGGATCAATCAGGAACAAGGAATGCTTCTCTGCGCTGCTTATTTATGCACTGTAGCCTAATTGCAGGGTTCAGCAAACCCTGATTACGTGGCTCAGTTGTTTCTTAAAGAAACAGATATATTGCCTGACCAACAAGTTAGGAGTAAGTTACAAGCTGAACCTAACATTCTCCCCATTGGGCAGGACAATATACACAATAGATATAGAAACAAAAATACACATCCAAATCATACATTGTACAGTGGTATCAGTTACATTTCAGATTCTTAATCCAAATCTTTCACAACAATTGGTGTGTTTAATGGCACCTTGCGCTTTGGTAAAATTATCGGCAATATTGTCCTCTGATGCGCAATATTCCAATGTAATCATGTTATCCTTAACACATTGCCGAACATTCAGATAACGTATATCAGTGTATTTAGTCCTTGTCTTTACAGCAAGATTAGTTGCCATTGTAATGGCTGCCTGGTTATCTTCATAAACCGTAATAGGATAGTCCATTTTGAATCCAATATCTTCCATCAACTGTTTATAATAAATCAGTTCAGTACATGTAAGTGATAGACAAGAAAATTCCGCTTCCATGGTAGACAAACTGATGTGTTTCTGGCGAATTGATCTCCATCCAATCAGGCAGTTATCCAACATGATTGCTATTCCAGACGTAGATTTTCTGGCAAAACTGGCATCAGCATATGCCTTTAACACCATATTGGCATTTGGTTCTAAATACATAGCAAAATGTAACGTTCTTTTAAGATATCTAAGAATACGTTTTGCAGCTTGCCAATGCCTATCAGTAGGCTCTGAACTATATTGTGCTAGTTGATTAACACTAAAAGCTATATCAGGCCGTGTCCAGTTGCTCAAATACGACAAACTGCCTATTAATGATTGATACAGTTCTTTACTGAACTGTGGACTCTGCAAACTATCCTGCTGGAATTCTCGTGTCATAGGAGTCTTGGCAGGTTTACATAATTCCATCCCATATTTTTTCAACAATTTGCAGATTTTATTAGATTGTGAAATTTTAAATCCTCTAGATGTTTTTAGGATATCCATCCCTAGATAATGCCATATATGTCCTAGATTTCTAAGTTTAAATTTTGTTTGCAACTGACCGATAATCTCTCTGGCCTCAGCGTCAGTTCTGGTAATTATGGCAATGTCATCTGTAAAGAGTAACAAGAATGAAACACATCCATCCTGTTCTTTTTTAAACAGACATTTATCTGCTACGCCCTCATAGAACCCAATGTTATGTAATTCCTGCACTATACATTGGTTCCACTCGTAACCTGATTGCCTTAAACCATATAGGCTTTTTTGTAGCCTCCAACACTCAGTGCTATCCTGTGTATCATAACCAGGAGGTTTCTTCATATATATTGTATGCCTCAACGGAGCGTTCAAGTAAGCTGTCTCGACATCTATATGAGTAATAGAGCATTTATTTCTAGCTGCCCAAACCAGCATAGTTCTCAAAGTGCTCGCTCGTAAACTTGGAGCAAAAACCTCATCATAGTCTCTATCTGTCTGTGAGAACCCTTGTGCAACAAGCCGAGCTTTATGGATTACTACCCCATCTACACTTTTCTTTACCTTGTAGACCAACCTACAGCCTCTCAGGAATGCCGTGCAAGACGCAATCAAAACACAGCTACAGCCTTATTCAGCTCTTTTGGCACGCTGATTTATTCGCATCCGCATCCGGCTACCCGCTGTGATTCGTAAACACGATTGAAATCGGCGCTACATTACACCAAGAATGGGGCGTTTATATAGCCCATCTTTCCATTAACTCATTAGGACCGCGCCCTTGTTTGTTACCACACCCCTCTTTTAGGGGCGTAGATCGCGCCCTTGTTTATTACCACGCCCCTCTTCTAGGGGCGTAATTGGTCTTCAGCGTGTTCTGGAAGGTGCTGCCGCTGTGTCCTCCGGAATGGCCCTAATCCCGTCGCACCCGATACCACCACCCCACACCCCGCATACGGCCGCCTTCACCCAGTGCCACCACCACCAAGTATGTATATGTCCCTCGATGCTTTCAGCACGCGTTAGCGATGTCGAGCAGGTTGCTAGGCTCGACACAGCCTATAAGTTTCTCATTTGGTGGTATTCTTACGACTTCATAGACACCAAGCCTCTTCAATGAATCAATTTCTCTATCCATTGCCTCTTGCCAGGCTTTTTGCTCCTTTTCTGGATATAAGTTTATATCATGATAACTGGATGGTTCGATATCTACTTGGCAAACCACTGTGGCTTTATAGCGATCTGGTGGATGCCGGTCCCTGGAAGATCGCCTAGGCATAACAGGACTAACATCAGGTATATTGGGTTCATCCTCCCCTAACTCTGATTCCTGTTCCTGTTCTTCAACCTTAATAGATGGTTTATCATCCATCTCAGATGAACTATCATCAGGAATATGGTCTACCTTAACATCTACATCTGTAAAACCATAGTCTGCTTTTTCTAACCTGTCCCAGCCTTCATGTTCTAGGAATTTAGCACTAGCGCTACACAAAACTTTTGTTGTTCCTTTTTCCCAGAACCTATAGGACCTATGGTTAGCCTCATAGCCAACAAAAATCATTTTCTTTGCTCTCTGTTGGTCCTTCCTTCTCTGACTAAATTTGCCGCTTTGTAATATATCTCCCACGCTGGGAGTCCAAAGCCTCCCCTACCTCTATTATCCTGTAGTGAGCGAAGTGAGATTCTTGGTTTTTTGCCACCCCAGATGAATTTCCTGGTAGTTTTATTAAGCTCTACGAAGAATCTTTTATCTAAAGTGACTGGAATGTTTTGAAATAAGAATAATAATTTGGGCAGGATATTCATCTTTATCGATGCTATCCTGCCCAGAAGTGATAGTTGCAATTTCCCCCATTTTTCCAGATTTTGTTTAATTTTCTTAATCAAGGGTGTATAATTGTCTTCTTTCAGGGCCGAGCATCTTGCTGTTATCCAAATTCCTAGGTATTTAATTTTTTTTAACAATTTGTAAGTCCAGTTTCTTCTCTAATTCTTCCTTTTGCCATTCAGTCAGATTTTTGACCAGCATTTTAGTTTTTCCTTTGTTTAATTTAAACCCAGACACCTCGCCATATCTTCCTAATTCCTCAAGGGTCCTTTGACCCATTTCTAGTGGTTCCCCAATAATCAGTACTACATCATCTGCAAAGGCCTGTGTCTTATATTCCTCTCTCCTGATCTTTAGGCCTTTTATTTCGCTATTGTTCCTAATCCTGTTTAGCAAGGTTTCTAATGTCAGAATGAATAATAATGGTGATAATGGGCACCCTTGTCTTACTCCTTTCTTGATTTGGAACATTTTGGTCATATTCCCGTTTATTATTATTCTTGCCCTTTGTTGATTGTAAATTGTCTCTATCATTCTCTCAAAGTTCATTCCAAATTTCATTATTTTAATTTGTTTGATCATAACCTCCCAATTAAGGTTATCGAATGCTTTTTGGGCATCCAAAAATACTAAGGCCATTTGCTTGTCTGAGTGGGCTTCGTAGTATTCTAAAACATCTAGGACTATTCTTATATTATTCTTACTTTGTCTGCTGGGTAGAAAACCATTCTGGTCTGTGTGTATCATAGCATTTAATATTCCTTTCATTCTTTCAGCCATAGCCTCTGCTTTTTCATTGCTTGCTTGCTCAGCTGCCATTGTAACGGGGGGAGGGGGGACCTGTTTGAATGTCTGGGAGGGGGAAATGAGCTGGTGGAGAAGAGAAGAGAAAGTTTTCTTCAGCGTTTTCTTTGAAGCTGATAACTACTCAAGGTCAACCATCATGGCATACCAGGAGGATGGCACCATTGGATGCTGCACCCCACATGACCCCTGGGGGGAATGTGGATTGGATAATCCTGACTGGATGAATGGGGGAAGGGTTTTAGGGATGCTTTCTATATGTAATTTTCACGCCTATTACCTCATACCTTGATTTTCTTTGGTTGCATTCAGTTTATACTCAGTAAAAGTACCTTTCTCTATGAAAATGGAGTTGGGGTTTTTCTTTCTTGAGTACTGAAAGGAGGCACACCTGACATTAAGCAAGGTCTTCAATTAACAGCCATCCCAGAAAACTACCGTGGGGGCTGACCAAACAATGTCTGATCAAGACAGTGACCAGGAACAGATGGGAGTGGCTGGCTCAGTGACTCCCTCATCACACCCCGGCTGGGAGCCTTCAGACTGGATGGCTAATTTACAGCTGGAGGAGAAGCCAGAGAGAGCCAAATGGTCGCTGGGCATCGGGAGGTTACCGGAGCTGGAGAAGACCCCCCCAAGGAGTAACAACTGCCAGAAGCCGAGGTGGAGATGCTGCCTGGCAGCAAGAGCAGAAAGAAAATCTTCTGATCACCCATGCTCTGCAATTACTGAGAGAGGCTGAGGAGAGTTGTAAAGCCCGTGAAAGGTATGGATTGCCTGCCAGGAGGGAGGATGAACGCCCCGGGGGTGAAACAGAGGCTGCTGCTTGTGTGGAAGAGAGAGCCCAAGCCCGGGAAGAGACAGCTCAGGCCTCCGGAACTCAAGCGGCTGCTGCAGCCCACGGCCCCCCTACTGGACAGGCCCTGCCATGGAGGCGAAGCAAGCCCAAAATTCCCTATCAGTAAGATACGGGGGAGATCCGAAAGGACTGGGATTCTTTTTAACCCAAGTGTGGAACCACATGCAGGACTGGGGAGAGGATTTCCCCTCAGATGCCGCATGTGTGAGGTGCGTTACCAAGGCCCTGGAGGGGGTGGCAGCTGAGTGGATGGTGGGACTCCATAATGAAGATTCCCCCCTGATGAGGAATTATGACCAATTCATGGCAGCCCTCAGAACGCATTTGAGGACCCGTTAGCCGAGTGAAGGGCAAGAATTAGAATGAAGTCCATTCACCAGGGGCGGAGATCGGTGGCAGAGTACACCCAGGAGTTCCGTGAGTTGGCACCCTACATGAGAGGGTGGTCAGAAGTAGCCCTGCTGGAGAGCTATAAAGATGGGCTAAATGAGGATGTCTACAAGGATTGCTGCTCCCGAGGGGCCCCTAGGGACCTACAGAGTTGGTACGTGCTGGCTGCGGACGTGGAGATCGACTTGGCCAGAGATCGTTTCCACGGTGGGCGCACCTGGAATCAACCACCCTCCTCATTCCACAAGGGGGTTCCAAAGGCCGCAGTGGGACAGGCAGGCTCCAAGCCGAAGTCCTCCACGTGATTCAGATGTGGGAAGGACGGGCACCGAGCAGCTGAGAGTTTCTCTAAGCCTGGACCCAAGGCGACCCCTACTGGAGGGAAGAGAGCCGATAAAGCACCCACGAAAGCCCACAAAGCCGCCCTAAAAGGGGTAGAAGTCATTGAGTTTGCTCCCCTGAAAGAGGATGAGTTGGGAACTCCGACCATCGCAGACGATAGTGAAACTGAAACCGATTCTGATGAGGACCTCCTGGTAAGTCAGAATGAGGGCCCCATGACCATCCCAGTAGAACTAAAGGTACCATCCACTGGGGCCCATGGGCAGATGCTAGCCCTTCTAGATTCGGGATGCACCAGATGTGTCATCAGCCCGGACATTGTGGAACAGATGGGGCTAAGACTAAAAATGATGAAAGGGCCCATCGCATTCTGTCAGCTGGAGGGATCAGTGGCTGGGGGCCCCCCGGCCTATTTTGTAACCGAACCAATTGAGATGAGGATGGGGGATCACCTAGAGAATCTGAGTTTTATTGTGGCCACGGGCATGGAACAGCCCCTCCTACTTGGGTTGCCCTGGCTCCGAAAATGGAACCTGCGTATAAATTGGAGAACGGGCGTGTTGTGCATCCGCTCCAATCAACAAGGGAAGAGAGGGGAGGATCCCTATTGCATGGCCAAAGTGGCGAGCGAGGGGGCAGCGACTGCAACGGACCACATCGTGGGGGAAGAAAAGATCCCAAAAGAGTACCAGGACCTCCAGGAGGTGTTCAGTGAAAAGGCGTCAGATGTGCTGCCCCCCCCCCCACCGGTCTACAGACTGTAGCATAGAAATCCTTCCTGGGGTAAAACTCCCTAAACCAAAAATCTACCCCATGACCCCCCGGGAGTTGGGGGAACTGTGAGACTTTATTGATAAAAACCTAAAACGCGGCTTCTTTTTTTTTTTTTTTTTAATTTGATTTTTATTATAACATATAGTGATACATTCAATACATTTTCGGTTCATTGGTGCAAATATATACATATATATATCTACATGCATTTTTACTTGTCTTTTATTTGATATTGTTTCTTAAAGCTAAATTTAATTTTAAGACATTTAAGGATAATAGTGCTCCAATCTCTAAGACTAAATGTAATACTGTTCATTTCTCCATGGATTTTGTTGATTAATTAATACTTAATCTCTATACTCTATTTCCTTCTTTATTTCTTTTCCCCATCCATTCATACCACATGTCCCACACACTATAGAATTCCGAATCTTCTCTGTCATTAATTTCTGAAGTCAGTTTGTTCATTTCGGCACACTCCAGTATTTTCCCAATAACATGTTCTTGAGGTGGTATTTGTTTTTCTTTCCAATACTGGGCAAAGGAAATTCTAGCGGCTGTCAGAATATGTATAATTAAGTACTTTTTCTTTTTTGCATATTCAATTTTCAGAATTCCCAGGAGAAAGGCTTTTGGTTTGAAATCAAAATTTTCTTTTATTATTTCTCTAATTCACATCCATATCATCCTCCAGAATTTTTGTGCCTGATTACAAGTCCACCAGCAGTGATAGAAAGTACCCTGCTGATGGTCACATTTCCAACATTTAGGGCTCGAATTGGGGTAGATCTTCGCTATCCTAGCTGGGGCCATATGCCATCTATAAAACAGCTTGTATTGGTTTTCCTTGTAAGCCGTTGCCTTTGTCATTTTAAGATTATTATTCCATATTGAATCCCATTCGTTCAGATTTATATTTTGTCCGATATTTTTGGCCCATGCTAACATCGGTTCTTTAACTACTTCCTCTGCCATATTGTACTCCAATAAATAATTATATAATTTGGCTAGAATTTTGTCATCCGTACCCATCCATATCTTGTCAAATCCATTTATGCTCGTCTCTATGCCAAATTCCTCCTTATCTTTTTTATATCTGGATTTAATACGATTATATGGCCACCAGTCTATAGAAGTACCTTGTTCCATCAATTCTTCCCTTGTTTTAAGATTCCCTCCCCCATCTAATAACTCATTGTATCTGACCGTTTTACCCATTTCTAATACATTTGGATATATTATAGCCTCCATGGTGGAAAGCCATCTCAGAATTTCCCTATAGTGCTTCTGTCTCATCTCTCCCCATATTTGTATCAAGATCTCCCTTATTTTATGCCTATGGAAATAAGTTTTCATCTTCTTCCCAGTATCCCAGAGATATGTATGCCAACCCTTCTGGAGATCATGCCCTTCTAAAGTTAACAGTCTTTTATTTCTCAGGGTTGCCCAATCTTTCAGCCATACTAGGTTTGCAGCTTTTTGATATAACTCCCATTTAGGTAATCCGAAACCCCCTCTTTCCTTCTTGTCCTGTAAGTTCCTAATTGCTATTCTTGGTTTCTTTCCCTCCCAAATAAATTTTCTGATGATGATATTGAGCTCCAAAAAGAATTTTTTATCTAATTTAACAGGGACCGTTTGGAATAAATACAATAACTTGGGTAATATGCTCATTTTTATTGCCGCAATTCTACCTAATAATGATATCTGTAGTCTTCCCCACTTTTCCAGATCCTGTTTAATATTTCTAATCAATGGTAAATAATTATCCTCTCTGAGGGCCGAGCACCTTGATGAAATCCACACCCCCAGGTCTTTTACCTTCTTGGCGGTTTGGATCTCCATTGATTCTTCCAGTGCTTTTTTTCTTACCTCCGTCATATTTTTTGTTAATAATTTAGTTTTGGATTTATTTAATTTAAGGCCTGCTACCTCTCCATAATTGCCCAATTCTTCCAAAATTTTAGTGCCTGATTCTAATGGTTCTTCCATAATTAATGCCACATCATCCGCGAATGCCTGTGTCTTATATATCTCTTTTCTGATTGTTAAACCCTTTATTTCACTGTTATTCCTAAACTTTCTCAAAAGTACTTCTAGTGCTAAAATAAATAAAAGTGGGGATAGAGGGCACCCTTGTCGGACCCCTTTTCTAATTTGAAAAGCATTAGTTAATTCTCCATTCAGTAATATGTTAGCCTTTTGTTTTTGATAGATTGTGGATATCGTATTGACAAAATTTAATCCGAATTCCATTTGAATAATTTGTTGTTTCATAAATTGCCAATTAAGATTGTCGAATGCCTTTTGGGCGTCGACAAAGACCAATGCCATTTCTTTGTTCAGGTGTTCCTCATAGTATTCCAATACATCTATTATCATCCTTGTATTATTCCTGATTTGCCTCCCAGGGAGGAATCCATTTTGATCACTGTGTATTAATTTATTCAGAATTATTTTTAGCCTTCCTGCTAAGATGCCCATATAAATTTTGTAGTCCGTATTCAGGAGGGAGATCGGTCTATAATTTTTAATTAATTTTGGATCCTCTCCTTCTTTTTGGAGGAGTGTAATATACGCCTCTCTCCATGATTCTGGGATTTTGGATTCTGTTAGGGCCTCATTATAAATTTCTAACAGCTTTGGTAATAAAATTTCCTCCAAATCTGAATTTTTATAGAATTCTCCTGGGAGTCCATCTGGGCCTGGGGATTTGTTCTTTTTGTGTTTAGATATTACTGTCCTTAATTCTGTCATCGTTATTTCTTTATTAAGTATTTCTTTATCCTCTTCCCCGATCTTTGGGAGATTTTCTTTTGACAAGTATTGGACCACCTTTTCATTGGGAATTTGTTCTTCTGCATACAGAGCCGCATAATACTCTCGGGCAATCTCCAATTTATCTTCCTGTTTAATGTTAAGATGGCCATCCGGGTCTTCCAATTGATGAATTATGCCTTTCTCTTTTTCTTTTTTTAACCTGTAGGACAGCCACCTGCCCGGTTTGTTTGCATTTTCAAAATAATATTGTTTGGTTCGTTTCATTTTGTACGCCAATTCCTCCTGATCGATAATATTTAATTTGTGCCGTATAACCATCCAATTTTCTTTAACAGCCTTGTTATCTGGTTTTTGTTGTAGTTCCCTCTCAGCTTTCCCTAATTCTTCTATCAGTGCCTTCTGCCTCTCTCTTCTTTCCTTATTCCTATGTGCACTATACGATATTGCTACTCCTCTTATGTATGCTTTCATTGTATCCCATATGATACCTCGAGATGTTACTTCCTTTTCATTTACTTCAAAAAATAGATTTAGTTCTTTTTTTACTTTCTCAACATTTTGCTTGTCCTTTAGAAATTGATTATTTAATCTCCATCTTGTATTTCTTCTCTTGTGCATACATTCCCATTTAACCTCTAATGGATTATGGTCTGCCCAAATGTTGGGCATAATTTCCATTGACTTAATATCTAACCCTATATCTCTGCTTACCCACATCATATCAATCCTGGACCAGGATTTTTTAGGGTTAGAGTAATATGTATACTGCCTTTTATGTGGGTGCAGAACCCGCCAAATATCCACTAGATTACGTTCTTCTACCATATCAAAGAATGGTTTTGGTAGATTTTTCCTCTTTTTCTTTTTACCTTTGGTCCCCTTATAATCTCTATTCGAATCTATTACCCCATTAAAATCCCCAATTATGCAAATCTTGCTCTTATCCATCATGCTTAATCTTTCCTAATTTTTTATAAAAGTCTCTTAAGTTTTCATTTGGAGCATAGATTGCTGTTAATAAAATTGGATAATTGCCTCTCTTAACTTCCACCATTAATATCCTTCCCTTAGGGTCTGCATATTTTAGTTTGGCTTTTATTTCCTTCTTGATGTACAATGCTACTCCCCTCTTCTTTTTGTCAGCTAGAGAGACATAAAGATTCCCCAATTTCTTATATTCCAAATATTTTTGATTTTCCTTTTTAATATGAACCTCTTGAAGACACACTATATCCATATTTTGTTTAGCTAATTTTGTAAAAAAAAAAATCTCTTTTTGTTATCATTCAGGCCATTTACGTTGATCAATATCAATTTCCAATCATCCATCTCTTAATTCTTGTATATTATCCTAATACTTGTTGGCGCGTGTAACTCTTTGTGGTCTTCGGTCTTTCTTTGTCTCTTTACTATCCTTATCTTCCTCCTCCTTCTCCTTCGATGTCCCTTCTTTCTCTCTTTTCTGCTGGGTTGCTTCTTCTTCAGATGTTATCGCCTCTAACTCCTCTTTACTGCTTTGATCCTCTTCAGACGCTCGTAATTGATCCAAGAATTCTTGAGCTGCTACTAAACTATCTATCTTAACTTTATTCCCTTGCCATGTGATCCACATACCTTCCGGTAAAGTCCACCTGAAGAGGATATTCCTTTTATTTAGTTGAGTAGCCAAAAACCTATAATCTCTCCTTATCTCCCTTACCCTCTTTGGAATTTGTTTCAATATAATCACCTCCTTTCCCTTGTACATGACTGGTTCATCTCTTGCCATACTATAGAAGATATCCTTTACCTTCTTCCTTGTGAATCTTATATGCACCTCCCTTGGCAATTTATTTCTTCGTGCATAATTTGTCTGGACCTTATATACCTCATCTATTTCCTTTATAATATCCAATTTATCTTGTTGCAACACGTCAGCAATTAATTCCGCCATCACCTGGCCCAGATCTTCTTCCTTATCTTCCGCAATGTTTTGGAAACGGAGATAGAAGGAGGCTCGATCCATTTCCAATTGGGTAATTGAGTCTGCCAATTCCCTGTTCTGTGCCATCAGTTTTTGGTCAACCGTATCTAAATTTTTTTCCTGTTGTTCCATTTTAGCTTCCATCTTTTTAATCTTCTGTGTATTGGTTTGTATCGATTCCTGTATACCAATCATTTTTTGATCTAATGCCCTAATATCTGTCTTCAGTTCAGTGTGATTACTAGACATTTTTTCTTGCATCATAATCATCATGTCTTGTATTGCTGTCAGTGTTGATTGCATTGCTTGCATTGTGGGAATCATTCCTGATTTCTCCATTTTAGAAAGACCTTCAGTCAATTTCTGCATAGCAGGTGATGTCGTTGTGATCGTGGGATTTGAGGGTGTTTTCTTTCCTGTTTTTGTCACCGTGGATGAGAGGCTCGTCATCTCCTTTAACACCTTTTTCTGTTTTCTTATTATCTTTTCAATGTTTTTTCCAGATTGTCATCCACCAATATTTAACTGCCTCTATCAAATGTATTTATATTAAGTCGTTCCCCCCATTCCACTATTCAATATTGTTTAGTAATACAATAATTCAAATTTTTATCCATTGTATAAATCTATCCTGTAATAAGTCACTTATTAATCAATTAATATTTAAACTAATTTAAACTGAGATAACCTTCTCACCTGCTATCACTGCTTAAGCAAATGAGCTTTACCTATCCTTATTTAACACTTAAACACTGATGATATTCTAATATATATTAAGTAGTCTAAGTACACAAATAAATAATTAATTATGCAATCTCAATATTCCAAGTTATAAAAAGCTATCAAAATTAAGAATCAATAATTGAAAGAAGAAGAGAGGAGGAGGAGAAAAAAAAGTCCAATTATAAAATATATAAGATTATAGATTGTATAAATTCTTTAATAAAAAAACCCTAAAAAGTACTTAATAAATTTCAAATAAGTTCACAATTAATTTAAATTATCTGAAATGGAATATATAATATATATAATATTGATATAGATATATAATTATAGATATATAGATTTTCTAATGTTTTTTTGTTATTTGCCCAACTCGTTAATTAATTAATTGCTCAATAACTTCTCTCAATCATAAAAGAGCAAAAGGGAGAAGCAACCAAAAATATTAAAAAGTTCTTTTACAACAGTGCAGCAGGCACTCTTTGCTGTATAATCCGCTTCGCGTTGCTCTTAAATTCAATCACTCTCCATTTGCATTGTCATTCAGATTTCATCAGCCACGTTGTCTTCCCCAAGGGCTCCTTCTCACTCTCTCAGTTCCAGACAGTCTTATTATTAGTCCTGACAATTGCCACACTTCCAAAATCCAGTTTCCTTTATTCAATTAGTCTATTCCACACACTCAGCTTTCAAAGTTTATTTGCTCAAAACAAAATATCAATCCAATCCCCTGGAAGTGCCGTCTCCCGTTCTAAAAGTATCCTCAGTCTCACCGGCTCGTCTGCAATCTCGCTTCCCACCGATCTCCTCCAGCCTCAAAATCGCCACCAATTCCTTCCAGGATCCTTCTTATCCGACGCAGCCAGCACAATCCGATTAAACTCACTCTGACAGTGTTCAGGGGAGAGTAGGTATGAATGATAATAGGCACCAACTTCACCAAAATCTTCTTGCTTCCTGTCTTTTGTTGGCTATCACAGCTTCGAGTCTGCCATTTAAGGCAGACGTGCCGCGTTAGTTTGACTGCGGCTGTTGGTTCAGCAGAGAGTGTTTGCTCCTCACTGCTCTGCCTGCTGACACCCCGCTATCGTCCGCGGAGCTCTCCGAGGTCCCACGCCTCAAAGGGACCCCAAAACACTACGATAAAGTGGCGCTGAAAGCAGCGATCACTGTCACAGCGCCATATCGCTGGGATTCACCAACCGGAAGTCCTAGTGAAAAGGCGTCAGATGTGCTGCCCCCCCCCCCACCGGTCTACAGACTGTAGCATAGAAATCCTTCCTGGGGTAAAACTTCCTAAACCAAAAATCTACCCCATGACCCCCCGGGAGTTGGGGGAACTGTGAGACTTTATTGATAAAAACCTAAAACGCGGCTTCATCCAACCGGCTAGGCCGCGGGTGGCTGTGCCGGTACTATTCCGGGAGAAGGATGGGTCTTATCGCCTGGTGGTTGACTATCGAAACCTCAACGCAATCTGCGTAGAAAACATCTACCCCCTGCCCCTCATGAAGGACATGCTAGCCCACCTGGGCAAAGGAAAATTTTTTACTAAGTTGGACTTGCAGGAGGCGTATTATAGAGTTCGGATTAAGGAAGGTGATGAATGGAAAACTGCTTTCAACTGCCCGCTGGGATGTTTCCAGTTTCGGGTGCTCCCTTTCGGTCTCCAAGGAGCCCCTGCCGTGTTCATGCAACTGATTAATGAAGTACTGCACGAACACCTGTACAAGGGGGTGTTTGTCTACCTTGATGACATTCTTATTTACACTGAGACCATGGATGACCACGTAAAACTGGTGAGAGCCGTCCTGAAAAAACTTAGAGCTGCTGAACTGTATGCTAAGCTATCAAAATGCGAATTCCACCAGACTAAAATTGACTATCTGGGGTACCACATTTCACATGAGGGGATAGAAATGGATCCAGAGAAGGTCCGGGCCGTGTTGGAATGGGCTCCCCCACGCACCCGCAAACAACTACAAAGTTTCCTGGGTTTTGCTAATTTCTATCGACAGTTCATCCCCTCATTCACAAAAATTGCCTTACCAATTACTAAACTTCTGAAAACAAAAGGAGAGGAGAGGCCAAAACCCTCCCGGCCTCTCGAGTGGACTATGGACTGTCAGGCGGCTTTTGAGAAACTGAAACAACTGTTTGCTGCCAAACTGGTCCTTAAGCATCCCGACATGGAAGTCCCATTTGTTGTTCAGGCTGAAGACAGCAATGTGGCCGTTGGGGTGGTGTTACTCCAAGCAAATGCAGAGGGGACGTTGCAACCCTGTACCTATACCTCTCGGAAATTATCGGAGACCGAAAGGAGGTGGACCATATGGGAAAAGGAGGCTTTTGCTGTTCGTTGGGTGCTGTTAACGTGGAGACATTTCCTTGAAGGGGCGAAGCACCCTTTTGAGGTGTGGACTGATCACAAAAACTTAGAAGCTTTGAAAATGCCACGAAAGCTATCCCCCAAACAAGTCCACTGGGCTCAGCACTTTAAACGATTTAATTTTTCCCTGCGCTACCTTCCTGGAGGAAAGAACTTTATGGCAGATGCCCTTTTGAGTCTGCCTCAATACAATAGCGTTAGAGAGGAAATAATTCATCTGGTTATCCCAGTCTGAGAGGGACAGTATTACAATACGCCCATGATGCTAAAATCGCTGGGCATTTTGGTTTCGTGAAGACTTTACACTTAGTTAAATGACAATTCTGGTGGCCAGCGCTGAAGAAAGACATAGAAGCATACGTGGCAAGCTGCCCCATATGTGCTTCAGCAAAGAGGCCTCCTGGGAAACCACCTGGGCTGCTTCAGAGTGTTGCCAGGCCGGGAGCCCCATGGAAGGAAATCTCTATGGATTTTATTGTTGAATTGCCCGAAAGTGGAGGGAATACAGTCATTTGGATGGTTACTGATTTGTTTTCTAAACAAGTGCATTTTATCCCATGTCCCAAGATCCCTTTGGCTAAAACTCTTGCAAAGTTGTTTGTCCAACATGTGTACAGATTACACGGGGCTCCAGAGCGAATAATTTCGGACAGAGGGGTCCAGTTCTCCTCCCACTTTTGGAAAGAGTTCCTATGGTTGTTAGGCTCCGCCCAGGGGTTAAGCTCTGCCCACCACCCTCAGACCAATGGGGCTTGTGAGAGAACTAACTCAGTGTTAGAACAATACCTTAGATGTTACATAAACTATCAGCAAGATAACTGGGCAGACTTGCTGCCATTTGCAGAGGTCACCTATAATAACTCTATACACAGCAGTACTGGGTTTACCCCCTTTAAGGTAGCCTCCGGCCAAGATTTTGTGCCCATCCCAGAGTTACCTCAGGAGAACCCACAGATACCTTCTTTGGCTGAATGGATTGAACAGCTACGTGGTACTTGGTCAGTAACACGTAAGGCCCTGGACGAGGCTCACCAAGCTCATAAAGTCCAAGCTGATAAGAAAAGACTTCAGGGTTGGGATTATAAGGTAGGAGATAAGGTTTTCCTTTCCACCAAGTACTTGCAAACTACCGAAAAGTCAAAAAAACTTGGGCCCAAATACGTGGGTCCTTTTCCTATCGTCTACATAGTTAACCCAGTTATGGTGGAATTAGAGTTGCCCAAAACCTTGCGAAGGATTCAGCCGGTGTTTCATGTCAGCCTGCTGAAACCAGAGCATTCGTCCCCTTTGCGTCTGGACCAACAACCTCCTCCTGTCCCCGTACTCATTGAAGGGGAACAGCATTTTGAAGTCAAAGAAATATTGGATTCCAGGAAACATCGCGGTAAGGTGCAGTACTTGGTGGCTTGGAAACATTTCCTGTTAGCTCAGGCTGAATGGGTAAATAAGTGAGATGTTCGGGCTCCAAAACAGCTGCAATTATTTTTATTTATTTATTTATTTATTTAAATTTGTATACCGCCCTACTCCCGAAGGACTCAGGGCGGTGAACAGCCATAAAATAAAACATATAGATACAAAATTTAAAACAGAGATAAAACCGATTAAATAAATTTGGCTGAACCATTTTAAAACCCCAATAATTTAAAACCAAATTTAAAATTCCCATTTAAAAGAGGGAAATTTAAGTCAGGCCAGCTTGATGAAATAGGAACGTCTTAAGCGCGCGACGGAAGGTACGCAGATCCAGGATCCTCCGTATCTCCGGGGGGAGCTCGTTCCAGATAGTATGTGCCCCCACAGAGAAGGCTCTCCCCCTGGGGGCCGCCAGTCGACATTGTTTGGCCGACGGTACCCGGAGGAGCCCCTCTCTATGGGAGCGTACCGGTCGGTGGGAGGCTATTGGTGGTAGCAGGCGGTCCCGTAAATAACCAGGTCCTAAGCCATGGAGAGCTCTGAAGGTGATAACCAAAACCTTGAAGCACACTCGGAAGACCACCGGGAGCCAGTGCAGCTCGCGCAGGAGAGGCGTTACATGGGAGCGCCACGTGGCTCCCATCAGCACCTGCACGGCCGCACTCTGTGCCAGTTGGAGCCTCCGAGTGCTCCTCAAGGGGAGCCCCATGTAGAGAGCATTACAATAGTCCAGACGGGAGGTGACGAGGGCATGAGTGACCGTGCGTAACGAGTCCCGATCCAGAAAGGGACGCAACTGGCGGATCAGGCGAACCTGATGAAAAATCCTCCCGGTCACAGCCGTCAAGTGCTCTTCTAAAGACAGCCGTGAATCCAGGAGGACACCCAAGTTGCGAGCCCTCTCCATGGGGGCCAATGATTCACCCCCAATAGTCAGCGATGGCACCAGCTGACTATATCGGGACGTCAGAAACCACAGCCACTCGGTCTTGGATGGGTTGAGCCTGAGCCTGTTTCTCCCCATCCAGATCCGTACGGCCTCCAGGCACTGGGACATCACTTCAAGGGCATCGTTGGGGTGGTCTGGGGTGGAGATGTACAGCTGGGTGTCATCAGCGTACTGATGGTACTCCACCCCGAAACCACGGATGATCTCGCCCAGCGGCTTTACATAAATGTTGAACAAAAGGGGCGAGAGGACCGATCCTTGTGGCACCCCACATATAAGGGGCCTCGGGGTCGACCTCTGCCCCCCAGTCAACACATACTGCGACCGGTCAGAGAGAAAGGAGGAGAACCACCGTAGTACAGTGCCTCCCACCCCCAACCCTTCCAACCGGTGCAGCATGATACCATGGTCGATGGTATCAAAAGCTGCTGAGAGATCTAATAGGACCAGGACAGAGGAACAACCTCTGTCTCGAGCCCTCCAGAGATCATCAACCAACGCGACCAATGCCATTTCCATGCTGTACCCAGGCCTGAAGCCCGACTGGAACGGATCTAGATACATCACTTCATCCAGGTACTGGGGGAGCTGTCGCGCAACCACACTCTCGACAACCAGGGCTGTTCACCGCCCTGAGTCCTTAGGGAGAAGGGCGGTATACAAATTCAAAATAAAATAAAAATAAAAATAAACCTTTGCAACAAAGCGGAGGTTTGAGACTGGACGATAATTAGCCAATATTGCCGGGTCCAGGGAAGGCTTCTTGAGGAGAGGTCTCACCACCGCCTCTTTCAAGGCGGCGGGAAAGACACCCTCGCCCAATGAAGCATTTATAATCCCCTGGAGCCAGACTCGCGTCACCTCCCGGGAAGCCAGCACTAACCAGGAGGGGCACGGGTCCAACAAACATGTGGTCGCATTCAGTCTACCCAGAATCCTGTCCACTTCCTCAGGGGTCACAGGATCAAACTCATCCCAGATAACATTCTCAGGACCTGCCTCCGTCATCCCCGCTGGATCTACCCAGTCGGAGTCCAGATCTTTCCGAATCTGAGTGATTTTGTCATGCAGATACTGAACAAAATCCTCGGCTCTACCCTCCAAGGGGTCCTCCCTCGCTTCCTGGTGGAGCAGGGAGCGGGTCACCCTAAACAGGGTGGCCAGGCAGTTATCTGATGATGCAATAAGAGCAGCGAAATGAATGCATTTCACTGCTTTTATCGCCACTAGGTAATTCTTAATATGAGATCTTACCAGTGTCCGGTCAGATTCAGTACGACTGGCCCTCCAACTACTCTCTAGGCGTCTTTTCCGGCGCTTCATCTCCCTCAGCTCCTCGGTAAACCAAGGAGCCAGGTGAGATCGGCGCTGGGTCAGAGGCCGCAAAGGCACAACTCGATCCAGAGCTCCAGCGGCCGCCCTATCCCAGCCGGCCACTAGGTCTCCAGTCGAGGCGTGAGCCAGAACCTCGGGAATTGGCCCAAGCTCCATCTGGAACCTATCAGGTTCCATCAGGCACCTGGGGCGGTACCATCTTATCAGTTCCACCTCCCTGCGGCGGGGTGCAGCGGTTCGGAGGTCAAGGCGAAGGAGAGAGTGATCCGACCATGACAAGGGCTCGATGACTATGTCCCCTATCTTGAGATCACTCAGCCACTGTCCGGAGACAAAAATCAGGTCCAGTGTGTTTCCCCCCATGTGTGTAGGGCCATGAATTAACTGGGTCAGATCCATAGCCGTCATGGAAGCCATGAACTCCCGGGCCACCTGAGATGTCTCACCCGCGGACGGCAGGTTGAAATCCCCCATGACCATAAGTCTGGGGGTATCAACCGCCACCGCGGCAATAACGTTGAGTAGCTCGGGCAGGGCTGCTGCCACGTGGCAGGGAGCCAGGTACGTGATCAGCAAACCCATCTGAACCCCATGACCCCACTTCACAAGGAGGGTCTCACAACCGGCCGTCTGAGGAACAGTGGCCTCCCTCGGCCTAAGGCCTTCTCTAATAATAACCGCTACTCCCCCGCCCCTCTCCTGTGACCTCAGCTGATGGAATGCCTGGAAGCCTGGTGGGCATATTTCTACCAGAGGGACCCCTCCCTCCAGGCCCAACCAGGTCTCCGTAATACCCGCCAGGTCCGCTCCCCCCTCCTGAACAAGATCACAAATGAGGGGGGCTTTATTTATTACGGACCTGGCGTTGCACAACATCAGTCGAAGCTCCGGGCCCTGAGGGTCTGTACAACCTGGAGAACGAGTGGAGCCTTGGGGGCCGGAGCACGCTACCGCTCGGAGACAGCGGGTGCGCGCTCCCTTAACATGATATGGCCCCCTGCTCCCGCCATATCTACCCCTCCCACTCACAGTACCGATGGTAAAAACACAGTCTGGACAAGCTCGACCCCCCCCATTACCTCCAGATCCCCCACCCCCTCCGCCGCGCATAGTGGCCAGGCCTGACCCTCCCCTTAGTGGGTTTTCCCCCAAACCCACAACCCTAGTTCTGATTTTACCCTCCCCCCCGGGTCCCCTTAAAAGTTTACCCAATTTACTTAAAAAACCCCTCAACCCCCTCTTCGCAGCATGCCACCTCTCTGGGTCCCAAAGCCCGTCATCGAGGTAGGCCCTCGATAACGTGGAGGGCCAGACCTGCGAGAGGGGGGAGTCTCTCAGCGCAAGAAGCTCAATGGCTGAGTACATCCACAAAATGGGAAAGGGTGAAGATGGCATCTGGCCAGGATTCCATAGAGTCTAAAGGTCCTAAAGACAAAAAGGCAGCAACAAAAGCATGGGTAGCTGAACTCCACTGTCCTCTCACGACAGTGGGAGGAGTCCCATGCCATTTCGATAAATCTAGGGGATGTTCCTCCCAGACATCCTCTCACGATGTCTGGCCAGATGGAATATGCTATGGAGAAGTTCAAAAGCTGTCCCCTCTAATAGAAATGGCAGTAGTGACCCGGACTCCCTAGGAACCCACTTCAAAGCTGTCCGTTTGTCGTATAGTCCGGGGCATAGATGGAATAAGCCAGTCCCGAAGGCAGAGGTAGATATTATTCCAAATATCCTGATAAACCTTAATCTTGGTGCTATAGTCATGTTCCTGGTTGCGTAATTATCTATTTTCCCTTATTCTGTTTTTCTTGTAGGAATAATGTCTTTTCTGCAGGAGGGCCGAATGTCACCCTCCGCTTTTTCATTGCTTGCTTGCTTGGCTGCCATTGTAACAGGGGGAGGGGGGAGCTGTTTGAATGTCTGGGAGGGGGGAAGTGAGCTGGTGGAGAAGAGAAGAGAAAGTTTTCTTCAGCGTTTTCTTTGAAGCTGATAACTACTCAAGGTCAACCGTCGTGGCATACCAGGAGGATGGCACCATCGGACGCTACATGACCCCTGGGGGGAAATGTGGATTGGATAATCCTGACTGAACGGTTGGGGGAAGGGTTTTAGGGATGCTTTCTATATGTAATTTTCGCGCCTATTGCCTCAGACCTTGCTTTTCTTTGGTTGCATTCAGTTCATACTCAGTAAGAGTACCTTTCTCTATGAAAATGGAGTTGGGGTTTTTCTTTCTTGAGTACTGAAAGGAGGCACACCTGACACATTCTCTTATCCATAATTGATCATACATATACATATTTTTTTGTAAAGAAAGCATAAAGATAAGGCATTTCAGGGTTGCTCTTCTACCCTTTCTTTTCCCTCATTTTACAACAAACCTTCTTCTCCTTCTTTCTTTCCCTTCCCTTCCCTCCCTCCTCTCCTACTTTCTCCCTCCTCCTCCTCTCCTTCCTCTTTCCTACTTCCCCTTCCTTTCCCCCACTCCTCCCCTCTTTTCCCCCTTTCTCACCTTCTCTCCTACTCCTGTCACCTGTCCTTTCTTCCTCTCCTTTCCCCTTTCTTCCATTCCTCTCTCTCCCTCTCCTCTTCTATCTTACCCTCTACTCCTCTCTCCTTTCTTTCTCCTTTGTTGTGGAATATTTTCCTTGTTTGGTATCTGAGCAACTCCAATATTCTAATAATATATACTTTCTTTTTGGTTTCTTTTCAATTTTACTCAATCTGTCACTTTTATCATCATAATTGTACATTTATATTATAACATTCTTTCTCCCCCCCCCCCCCCGCCCATCCTCCTTTTCCCTTTACTCTGGTGTCATCTGAGTTTCTATTTCTTTTTGTCTTCTCCCTCATTTATCTCTTATCTAATTTATTTATCTATTATCTTTTGTTAATATTTCTTTTCTAACCATTCATAGAATCTTCCCCATGTCTTGAAATACACTGATTCCTCTTTATCTTTTATTCTTAGAGTTAATCTATTCATTTCCGCACAGTCTAAAATCTTTTTTATTACTTCACCTTCTGACGGGATTTTCTCTGTCTTCCAATTTTGAGCAAATACAATTCTTGCTGCTATTATTATGTGTATGATTAGATACGTATCTTCTTTGCTATATCTCTCTGGCAAAATACCCAATTAAAAAATCTCTGGTTTTAATTCTATACTTTTATGTAAAATTTCCTCTAACCATGCCTGTATTCTAAACCAATAGTTTTTTACTTCTATACATGACCACCACATATGATATGATCCTGGCAAATGCGAACACTTCCAACATTTGGCTGATTTATCCTTAAACATTTTTGCTAGCCTTTCTGGTGGCATATGCCACCTATAAAACATTGTATATAAATTTTCTTTATAAGCAGTTCCCATTGTCAATTTGTAATTCCTTTCCCATAGTTGTTGCCATTTCTCTAATTCTATTGTATAACCAAAGTTTTTCGCCCATGTTATCATTGTTTCTTTTACTTCTTCATCTTCTAATCTGATTTGCAACAAGTAATTATACAATCTTTTAATCATTTTTTCATCCTTTCCAGTCATTATCTGATCCAACTCTGATTCCCCCAAATTAAAACCATATTGTTTCAAATTTTTATCATATCTTGATTGTATCTGCAGCCGTGTGTACCAATCAGTCTCAATCCCTTGTTTTTCTAAATCTTGTTTCTGTTTTAGTTCTCCCTTCTCTGTTAAAATGTATTTGTATCTTATAATATTATCCATATTAATCATATTTGGATGTGTCAACGCTTCTATTGTTGAAAGCCACATTGGTATTTCCATATAATGTTTTTCTTTTACTCTCTCCCATACTGCTAACAAACCACTCCTTACAAAATGTCTCTGGAAGTATCCATGTATCCTATTTTTCCCATACCATAAGAAAGCATGCCAACCTAGTTGCAAATCATGTCCTTCCAAAGTCAATAGTCTTGTATTCCTCAATAAAATCCATTCTTTAACCCAAGTTAACATCACCGCTTGGTGATATAATTCCCAATTTGGTAGACCAAATCCTCCTCTAGTTCTAAAATCTTTTTTTTTTTATTAAAAAGTTTTATCAAATATTACAACAATTTTTCCCCATCCCTCCCCCCCTTCCCTCCTCCATCCACCCCCCAATCCCCCTTCCCCAATCCCCCCTCTCCCTCCAACCCCCCCTCCCCCCACCCCAGACTTCCCAGAGCAAATACAGGGTATAACATTTAACAAACATAAACTAAAATATGCTAACTTTCTGTAGGCTCTTAATTCCCTCTTGCTCTTTAACTCCCCTTTCAACTAACAAAACATAATTCAAAAAGAAAAAGTTGGTTTCATTCATAAGCTATTTGAAGCTTTTTAGTCTGATATTTGTTTTGAATATAGTCAATCCATCTTCTCCATTCCGATACATATCTTTCATTTGAATGGTCCTTCAAATACGCTGAAATTTTGGCCATATCTGCTAGGTTCACTACTTTTAGTGTCCATTCTTCAATAGTAGGCAGGTCTTCCTTCTTCCAATACTGCGCCACCAAAAGTCTGGCTGCTGTTATTAAATTTAAAATCAACTTAGTCTCTATAACAGTACAATCTGTAATTATACCTAACAAAAAGAACTGTGGAGTAAATTTTATCTTCTTTTTGAGAATATTTTGAATAATCCACCATATTTTTATCCAAAATGCCTTAATTTTTTTACATGTCCACCATATATGATAATACGTGGCATCATCACATTCACATCTCCAACACTTAGGTTGCACACTTGGATACATACAGGCTAGCTTTTTAGGATCTAGATGCCATCTATAAAACATTTTATAAAAATTCTCTCTTAAGTTTTGGGCTTGCGTAAACTTCACATTTCTAACCCATATTTTTTCCCACGTTTCCATCATTATTGGTTCTTCAATATTTTGTGCCCACTTTATCATACAATCCTTAACTAACTCTGTTTCTGAGTCTATTTCTACCAATGCATTATACAGCCTTTTTATATGCATTTGACTTTGGTCTCTAATCTGTTTTACCACGTTCTCCTCATTTTGCAAAATACCAATTTTCTGATCTTCTCTCCATCTAGCTTGCAACTGTCCATACTGAAACCATGTTTGAATTATCCTTTCTTCTCTTAGTTGATTCAAAGATTTTAATTGTAGTATACCTCTTTCCTTGTTAAGAAGCTCTTTGTATGTAATCACATCTTTTTTTAAAAATAATCTTTATTTACATTTTCCATTAAAAAGAAAAAACAACACATCATATAAATAACACACAAGACAATACAACAACAACAACAAAAAAAACAGGTATACCTCTATGTAGTACCTTAATAACCTAATATTCGGTACTGTGTATCCATATTATATTCCGGAGAAGACCGAACAATTTATATATCTTTATACAGCAATTAGGTCTATCCGACCTCACTTTATTTGTACAGTATAAGTTTCTCAATAGATACAATTCCTCATCTAGTGTGGGTTATAATTTCCTCTTCTCTAACCACTTATAAAATTTTTCCCAAGATAAACATGTTTGTGTTTGGTCTCTGTCTTTTAGTTTTTTGGTCAATTTATCTGCTTCCACACATTCTAAAATCTTCTTTATAATTGTCTCCTCTGTTGGGATATTTTGATTTTTCCAAAATTGAGCGTACGCCAATCTCGCCACTGTGATAATGTGTAATGCAAGATACCATGAGTCTCTTTTAATATTTTCCAGCTTGGAACCGAGCAGGCATGTCTCTGGTCGCCATTCAATCTTTTGCATTAAAATCTCATTAAGCCAATTCCTTAATATATTTATTTTATTTATTTTATTTTATTTCAAATTTATATACTGCACCTTCTCCCAAGGGACTCAGGGCGGTGTACAGCCAGATAAAAACATACAATACAAACATTAAGAACAATTAAAAGAATATATATTAATTTGGCCCCAGTTTAAAATGACAAACCAATTAAAAATTTAAAATTTAAAAATATGTTAAGCCAGCCCGGCTTGATGAAAAAAGAAAGTTTTAAGGGCACGGCGGAAGGCACCAAGGTCTTGGATTCTCCTTATCTCAGGGGGCAGCTGGTTCCATAGGGTAGGTGCCCTCACAGAGAAGGCCCTCCCCCTGGGGGTCACCAGCCTACATTGTTTGGCTGATGGCACCCCGAGGAGGCCCTCTCTATGGGAGCGCACGGGTCGATGGGAGGTTGTCGGTAGCAGCAGGCGGTCTCGAAGATAACTAGATCCTATGCCATGGAGCGCTTTAAAGGTGGTAACCAACACCTTGAAGCGCACCCGGAAGATCACTGGGAGCCAGTGCAGCTCGCGCAGGAGCGGTGTTATGTGGGAGCGCCATGCAGCTCCCGTAATTACCCGCGCGGCCACATTCTGGACCAGTTGGAGCCTCCGGGTGCTCTTCAAGGGGAGCCCCATGTAGAGAGCGTTGCAGTAGTCCAGGCGAGAGGTGATGAGGGCATGAGTGACTGTGCACATGAAATCCCGATCAAGAAAGGGTCGCAACTGGCGAATCAGGCGAACCTGATAAAAGGTCCCCCTGGCTACAGCCATCAGATGTTCCTCCAAGGACAGCTGCGTATCCAGGAGGACTCCCAGGTTGCACGCCCTCTCCGAGGGGGCCAAAGACTCGCCCCCAATAGTCAGTGATGGAGTCAGCTGACTATATCGGGATGCCGGGAACCACAGCCACTCAGTCTTGGAAGGGTTGAGCTTGAGCCTGTTCTTCCCCATCCAGATCCGCACAGCCTCCAGGCACTGAGACATCACTTCAAGGGCATCGTTGGGGTGGCCTGGGGTGGAGATGTACAGCTGGGTGTCATCAGCGTACTGGTGGTACTTCACCCCAAAGCCACGGATGATCTCGCCCAGCGGCTTCACATAAATGTTGAACAAAAGGGGCGAGAGGACCGACCCCTGAGGCACTCCACAGATGAGAGGCCTCGAGGTCAACCTCTGCCCCCCTGCCAACACAAACTGCGACCGGTCAGAGAGAAAGGAGGAGAACCACCGTAACACATTGCCCCCCATCCCCAACTCTTCCAACCGGTGCAGCATGATACCATGGTCGATGGTATCAAAAGCCGCTGAGAGGTCTAACAGGGCTAGAACAGAGGAGCAACCCCTGTCCCAAGCCCTCCAGAGATCATCTACCAATGCGACCAATGCCGTTTCCGTGCTGTGCCCATGCCTGAAACCCGACTGGAACGGATCTAGATAGGACGTTTCCTCCAGGAATTGTAGAAACTGTTGCGCGACCACACTCTCAACAACCTTCGCCATGAAGCGAAGGTTGGAGACAGGACGGTAGTTGGCCAATACTGCCGGGTCCAGGGAGGGCTTCTTGAGGAGAGGCCTCACCACAGCCTCTTTCAAGGCTGTGGGGAAGCAACCCTCACTCAACGAAGCGTTAATAATTTCCTGGAGCCAGCCTCGTGTAACCTCCCAGGAAGCCAGTACTAACCAGGAGGGACACGGATCCAGTAAACATGTGGCCGCACTAAGTCTCCCCAAAATCCTGTCCACGTCATCAGGGGTCACAGAGTCAAACTCTTCCCAGATAACGTTCTCAAGACTATTCCTCGCCACCCTGCCCGAATCTACCCAGTCAGAGTCCAAATCCCCCCGGATCTGAGCGATTTTGTCATACAGATATTGTCCGAAATCCTCGGCCCTGCCTTCCAGGGGGTCCTCCCGCACTCCCGGTTGAAGCAGGGAGCGGGTCACCCTGAACAGGGCGGCCGGACGATTCTCTGATGACGCAATAAGAGCGGAAAAGTAATTAAACTACGGCCCCACTTCACACAAAGGGACTCACATCCGGCTATCTGAGGAACAGTGGTCTCCCTCGGACAAAGACTCTCCCTAATAATCACCGCCACTCCCCCACCCCTCCCCTGGGCCCTTGGCTGATGAAATGCACGGAAACCTGGCGGGCACATCTCAACGAGGGGGACCCCCCCCTCCTGGCCCAACCAGGTCTCCGTAATACCTGCCAGGTCCGCACCCCCCTCCAAAATAAGATCACAAATGAGGGGGGCTTTGTTAACCACCGACCTGGCATTACACAACATCAGCCGTGGACCCTGGGCCTGAGACTCTACACAACCCAGGACACGAGTCACGCATTGGGGGCCGGAGTGCGCAATCGCTCGTAAACAGCGTATGCGCACCCCCGACACTTGATATGACCCCCTGCGTCCGTCATACCTGCCCCTCCCACTCATTATTTCAATTTCACAGCCCTTCCTGTCATCCCCCTGCTCCCCGGTTAAATTTCCTTTCGCGACCCTCCTGCTGCAACTAATCGACCCATCATCCCGCTCAGTCGCTATCCGGACCCCCCCAGGTCTGCTTTTACAACCCCCACCCGCCCTCCCGGGTCCCCTTAAGATTTTCTTTAAAAATTTAACTAAAAAACCCCTCAACCCCCTCTTCGCTACATGCCATCTCTCGGGGTTCCAAAGCCCGTCATCAAGATAGGCCCTCGATAATGTGGAGGGCCAGGCCTGCGAGAGGGGGGAGTCTCGCAGCGCGAGAAGGTCGGCTTTTTGGAGCATCAACCGAACCAAAGATGGGAAAGAAAGGCCAGTCCGGGGGTCTATCATAGTCCAAAGGGATAACTGAGCATAAGGATCACAAAATGTCCATTTGTAGAGCTGGACTCCACTGTCCTCTCACGAAAATGACTTCCAGCATTTTAACTACTTTCACATATTTCCCGAGTCTCAAACTCTTAACTAGTTAGTGCCCATCACCTCTTCTAATTCCCTTGCAAAATAATTATCTATTTCATGTCAGTTTCCCAACATACTTTTTCAAATTAATTCTCAGTGAATTTCATAATAATCCTTTCCAGCATATTTTAAGTTAAATCACACTTTGTTACTAAAATCTGTGTATCTTCTTGTTTCATTCAATAAAACCATAATTAAACATATTTACCAATCTAACATTGCTTACAAGTTAAAGTCAAAATATATTACATCAAACATTTATTTTTCTTGAAGTTATCTCATATTTATACATACTCTTTTTTAATATTTTTAACCACCTTTATCTCACTCCTCTATTTTAATTACCATCCCTTATTTTCTGTTTTTATTACTCCAAAACCCCTCCAATTTTTATCTAGAAATCATTTATACCTTTAAACTTTTAAAAATTACATTTCAATTTAATTACATTTAATTTTATTTTCTTTCTTTCCTTCTCCTTTCTGTCCAGCTGTTCCACTTCAAAAGTCTCTCTGCTCAATTTAAAAAGTTATATGTGTGGGGACTTCCGGTTTGCTCTCTGTCGCTGCCAGACGGTCCCTCGGGACCACCAGCCCCATCGCCTGTAAAGAGCCGCCTTTACAACAGAAAGGCGGCTCGAAAAACTCCATTTCCATAAGGAAATGTGAGATAGAGCAGGTGAGGGCAGGTAGAGCTCTCCGCGAAGCCCCCAGAGTTTTTTTTTTACTCTTGGGGGCGAGCGGATGAGGCTCCCTATTTCCCTCGCCGCTGCTCCAGGCTTTGGGAGACCTCTGCCTTTTTGCAGAGCCAGGCGACGAGAACAAGCCTTTTAAAGAAAATTAACAGATTAAGTAAAGAGGATGAGATCTGGATCTGTGACCCTAAATCGCAAGTATTTTTATTTACTTTATAAAAGATATTGAAGAAAGCAAAAAAGAATTTTTAAAATGGCGACTGCCGAGGCTTGAGCAGGGAAAGCTGAAAAGGGAAAGACCTTCCATTTCTTATTAAGCCACAAAGTAGCGGAATAAATACTCCTGGCTACAATTGAAGAAAAAGCTCCACTTTTGTGTTTTCTCTTTCCTGGAGATTTGATATTGATCTTGTTTGGAAAGAAGCTTTTTTTTTCTTTGCCTTTCTTTTCTTTTCTAAAAGAGTTAGTCTGTGTGGAAATATGGTGTTTAGACTAACAAAGCTAGACAAACAAGCAGTGGGGGGGGATTCCCCCATCTACAAACTATATGAACAAGTTCTAAACCTACAGACTCAGAAAGCTGATTTTAATATAATTGAATTTCTCTTGGAGGAGATTGTAAGAAGGGATGAGATTGTGAACCAGAATTTTGAAAAATTTAAGCAGGAAATTAAAGAATTGGTGCAATTAAAGTTTGATACTTTGCAACGAAAGATTGCAAAAGTGACTAATGGTTTTTCAGAAATTGCTATGAAGTTGGATACAAATATCAATTTATTAGAGTCTAAAATGGAGGAAATTGAGGATAATTTGGACAATAAAATACAAAGAATTGAAAATGATTTGATAAACACTCAAGACAATAGCTTAGAAGAAAACTCTAAAATGGAAGCTGATCATAAGACTTGTAATGCAGAAAATATAAAACAACGGATTGAAAAAGAAGTTTTAATGATGCAACATAATTTCACAGTATATGCGATTAGACTGAGAGGATTACAGGAAAATAACAGAGATGACTTAAGGAAAATATCTTCTGAAATTCTGGCTGGGATCTTAAAGGTTCATCCTGAGGAAGTATTTTGTAGGATTGACAGAGTCTATAGAATAAATTCCTGGATTGCAAAGCAAAGGCAACTACCTAGAGATGTGGTGATTTACTTTACAGATAAAGAAATAAGAAATAATATTGTGCAAAAATCTTTTAATTCTACTTTGCAACTGTTTGGAAGAAAGATTTGGATATATAAAGAGTTACCGCCTAAGATGTTATTGGAAAGAAAGAAATTTGGATTTCTGGTGACTGAGCTTAAAAAATATTTTTAATTTTAATATTTTAAATATTTTATTTAGGTGGGATGTTCCAGTTGGTATAATATTGAGATATCAAGGAGAAAGATACCAATTAAATACTGTTGAAAAAGAGGAAGAATTTCATCAAAAATTTTTGAAAATGAGCTCAACATTTTTATGCACAACACAAGATAAGCAGAAGGAGTTGGAAATAAAGGAAAAATATCGAGCTACAGAGGCCTCTGTAGATGAATCGCCTTTGGATTCTTTAGATGGATAGCCTCAGTTGGATTACCTATAAATAAGAGAGAAGTGGCATCGGATTCTAATGTGATGACTCATCAAGTCACAGACAAGCATGGAAATCAATTAGTTGATACACAACTTATAGAAAAGAAATATGAATGGCAATCTAAGCCACAAAAGCAAAACCAACAAGATCAAGTCATAAATCAGAACGAAAACCGATCAGTTGATATACAACTCGTAGAAAGGAAATCAGGATGGAGATCAAACCCACAAAAAGTCAAGAAAAAAAGAAATAGGTCTCACAAAAACAAAAATTTCTAAATTAGGCAACAGTGAAGCCAGTTATTTAAAAGATGACTGAATACATGAAAAGATAGTTGAGGCGAAGTATTGGTTAATATTATCCTGAGGAGAGTGACAGACCTCTGCAATGCCGTAATTTTGGGATGTGAAAAGGGCCTTAAATTGTTGGATTGGAATTATCTATTTTGGATTTTTTTGATAAATGTATTATGTTTATGCTGAGCTACATGGCAAGAGAGCTATGCTGGGGCATGCAGAAGATCTGGTTGTTACCCCATTATGACGGTGGGAATTAATAATCCTGAAGAAAGACACTACTACAGATATTATATGGAATACAATTATAATGTCACTCGGGTGGTTGTTTTCTTTTTTTATATACATGAAGATATTCATTACTGATGGGGGCAGATGATAACTGAGGATTTTGAACATTCTGTTGCAATCAGGATGTTATGTTACCCTAATATGGGTGATGGAGTTAACAATCCAGTGGAAAGACATCAAAGAAGACATTATATGGATTATAAATTTAAAGTTACTGATATTATCTACATAAGGGAATTTTTTTTTTTTTTTTTTAGGGTGGGCAGAACAATAAAGTTATTAAGAATTGTTATGTATGAAAATTTTGTAGGGAAGTGGGTGGAGACAGGTTAGTTTACTGATTGTTTAGTTTAAGAAAAAGGATGTTTAAGAGACATACTTATGGGAGTGGAGGAAACAGATAGATTATGAGCATAAAGACTATGAGAATAAATGTTAAATTAGGATTTATTATATAGTTTTATAGTGGAAGGCTGCTTTGAAATGTTATATTAATATACATAAAAGATTAAACATTAAATTAGGATTTATTATTTAGTTTTAAAGTGGAAGGTTGTTCTGAAATGTTATATTAATATATTATATTAATATACATAAATGGTTTGATTTAAGAGAAATATGTATGGGGAGGAGAAAAAGGGCAGATTATTGTTAAACGGGGTGTTATAATAATATTACTATGCTAAACCAGAAGTTATCATATAATCTTATAGTAGAATGTTATTTTGAAATGTATAGTAAAAGAGGGATATAATAATATTATTAGAATATTATTAGAAAGAAAGGGTCAGTATTTGGGGGATGGAGTAAGGGGATGGTAAAGTATCATATAATCTGTTATGAATTTGGATTTTATTTTGAAGAAGAGGTCACAGGGGGAGGGGTGGAGAGGGGGGGTTAGGGAGAGGGGGGGAGAAAAAAGGGGGAAAAATCTGTATTTGAAAAACTTTTTCAATAAAAAGTTATATGTGTCACTTTAATGCTTTTGGAATGTCTGGTTCACATGTGATGCATCAACTTCCTGTCTTTGTTCCTGCGCCACACCCAGTTTTTTTTGCTAGACTTGTTAAATTCCATTGTAAAAAGTCCAAAATATTTTTTCTTTCTTCATAGAATCTCCCAGGGACAGAGTGAAAATCTCCAAAAACCATAAATTTAATGTTAATTTCAAAAAAATCCAAGGTACAAAGTCATTTACAATATTTCTTTTCCAAACGAAAGGGAAATCTCTTTAATCCACTCTCCTGCTTAGTCACCGCAGACTCCATGGCAATTATGTAGCCACCCATCTGTCACTCTTCATTAGCCTTGTTAACTTTCAAAAGGTGTAAATTCCAAAAGAAACATTTCTCCAATCAACTCCAAATAAGTAAAAGAAGCAAGAATCCACTTTTAAAATTGTTAAATGCCAATTATTCCAGATCAAATTTTCAAAGTCTGTCATGGGTCTTTGTCTCCAAAAGTTTTTTTTTTCTTTCCTTAATCTTCAAGCCCCGTAAATTTACAGCCGCTGTTTAAGGCTTGGGGACTTTTTTTTCCAATCCATTTAATTCTATTACTTTGCCTGGGTTGGTGTCACTCACCCGGCTTCAAGGTATTGCTCTCTCCTCTTCTCTCCAGCACAATCTTTTTCCCAGTCCGCCGCGGCTTTGCGACAGCCGCCATGGCTGCCTACCCCCATCTCCGACTTAGAGGATTTCCTCTGGCCTCCGAGGAACTTGCCTGTTCCTCTTGGCCCAACGAGGTGCTCCTCTTCTCCCCTCATCCCTACAGGATGAGGTCGGTCAAAGACCAATCGGAGAATGGATCGTCAGTCGGGGTTTCCGTGGGCTCGTTAGAGCCCGCCATTCCCCCGACTGTATTGCCGCGGTTCCAGACCGGAAGTCCCCCCATATTGCTTAATTGTATCCATTAAACCTACAACCGACTGTAATGGTTGGGTTAAAGTAACAACCAAATCATCTGCGAATGCTCGTACTCTGTATTCATACTGCCTGATTTTAATTCCATTTATTTTGTCCGACCCATGTATCTTACTCAACAAAAATTCCAAAGTCAAGATGAACAATAATGGAGACAAGGGACATCCCTGTCTTGTTCCTTTTTCTATATTAAAAGTATCTGTTAAACTACCATTAATTATTATTTGCGCTGTTTGTTTCTGATATATTGCCTTAATAGATTGTGTAAAATATTCTCCAAACTGCATCTTTTCTATTATTTTCAATAAGAAATGCCAATTCAATCGATCAAATGCTTTCTCCGCATCGAGAAAAATTAGCGCCGCAGGGATTTGGTTGTTCTTCCCCAGATACTCTAATAAATTAACCACTTGCCTTACATTACTCTTCATTTGTCTACCATTTATAAAACCAGTTTGATCATTATGAATCATTTGTTGCATGACTGTCATTAACCTATTTGCTAATATTTTAGCAAAAATCTTGTAATCTGTATTTAAAAGTGATATAGGCCTATAATTTTTTGGCTGAGTATGGTCTTGCTCCTCCTTTGGAATCAAAGAAATAAAAGCTGTCCTCCAGGATGGGGGTACATCTCCTCCAGATTGTATGTTGGTAAATAAATCTTTGAGTGGTCCCACCATTTCTAGCTACAAGTGTTTATAATAAGCAGCTGTCAAACCATCCGTCCCAGGGGCTTTGCCCACTTTCAACTGCTTAATTGCAAGCATGATCTCTTCAGAATTTATTGGTTGATTTAAACCCTCCCTTTGCTCTCTTGTAATTATAGGAATATTCTCTTTCTGTAAGTATCTATCTACATCTATACTTTGAATTTTATCACTAGTATACAACCTCGTGTAAAATTCTAAAAATGCTTTTTTAATCATGTTTTGCTGATAAAACTCTTTACCTTTATATTCTATTTTCTCTATGGTCCGTGACTTTTGTTTTTTCCTTAACAGATATGCTAACCATCTCCCTGGTTTATTAGCATTGCAAAAAGTATTATGTTTAGCATATTGCAAATTAGTTGCGACCTGATCTGCCTTTAGCATATTAAATTGCCCTCGCAATAAGTTAATTGCCTCTTTTATTTTCTTGTCTACTGGGTTCAGTATCAAAGCTTGTTCTTTTTTTTTAATTTCCTCTTCTAAGTCCTTCCTTTTTTTCTCCCGTTTATGTCTATGTTTATTATTCAAATATATCAAAATACCTCTCATATATGCTTTGCTTGCATCCCAAACCATTTCCATAGATGTACCCTTATGCATATTTATAATAAAAAATTCTTTCAAAATTTTTTTGCATTCTTTTACATTTTCCTCATATCTAAACAAATTTTCATTTAGCCCCCAAGACCTCTTAGATCCCATTCTATACTCTAATTCCATCCAAACTGGACTATGATCCGTTAAAACTCTTGGGCAGATCTTCGTCTTCTTCACCCTGGAAAAAGGATCATTAGTAATTAATATGAAATCAATCCTAGAGAAAGATTGATGTCTATCAGAGAAAAAAGTAAAGTCTTTTTCTTCAGAGTTCCTCTCTCTCCAAATATCTCTCAACTCCATATCATCCATCATTTCAAAAAATGATTTTGGCAATCTAGCATGCGTTGAGATATTTTGCAAGACTCCCTTCTTATCTTTTTTAGTGTCCAAAACTCCATTCCAATCGCCCAATAAAATACATGATTTGTAATCCCATTGTAATAACTTGGAATGTAAAAGCTTATAAAAATTTTCCTGCTGTTGGTTCGGGGCATATACTCCAATTAAAAGTATTTTTTCTCCTTTTATTAAAAGTTCAATTGCTATAAATCTTCCTTGATCATCTGCTTCAATTAATTTAGCAATTAAGTCTTTTTTTAGGTATATAACTATACCATTCTTCTTCTCGGGAGCAGATGCAACAAAATGTATACCTAACCTTGCATTTATTAAATATTTTTGATCTTTACTTCTAATATGAGTCTCTTGTAAACAAATTACATCATTTTTAAACTGTTTCAAATAATGAAATATTTTTCTCCTCTTTTGTGGTGAATTTAAGCCATTAACATTCCAAGTCAGAAATCTAGTTGTCATTCTTGGCCACCTGAAGCCTTTGAAGCATCTGCTGAAAGTCTCCATGCATTTTACTTTTTGGTCTTGCTCCTCCCACTGCTTCTGTTTTTGTAGTTTCTTGAATCATCTGTAGTTGCTGCAGTCTTAACTCTTCTTGACGCTTGGCTGCCGCTCAAGTCTGTCTTTGATCCTTAGGTTCTTATATTTTATCGAACACCTCCAAAGCTTGAGCAGTAGTTGAAAGTTGTATTAAATCTTCTTGAGTAATCAAAGCTTCCCTTTGGGCCTGTGCCAGCGATTCTTCCTTCTCCCACTTTCTTGCCCCCTCTGCTTCCGTCTTCCTTCTAACTTCTGGGGACTGTGGGCATCCAGCCTTTAGCACATTGGTGTAAAAATCTCTTGCCTTCCACACTGAGTTAAGACGATATCTTTCTCCTGAATAGTTCACCACTAATCCAGCTGGAACCTCCCATCTGTACTGTATCTGACGGTTTCTCAGTTCTTCCACCAGAAAGGCATAATCCCTTCTGGCTCTCAACATTTTGGGGAGGATTTCTTTCAGTATTAAAACCTCCTGCCCCTGCACTTGAAGTTTATTTTTAAAGGTGACTTGTAAGATTTCATTGCGTATTCTCCTTGTTGTAAAATAGACTACAATGTCTCTTGGTAGATGTTTCTGTCTGGCAACCCATGAATTGACACGGTAAATTTTGTCAATTTGCCATTCAAGATTTGCTTTTTGATCTCCCATTATTTGTGCAAATGCTTCTGAAAAGATCTCTCTCAAATTCTCTTGCTTATTTTCTTTGAGGCCTCTTATTCTCAAAGTAAATTCCATATCTCTATATTGTATCATTATCACATCAGCCTCAGCTCTTTCCATCTTGTTCTGGACCTCTCCCATTTTATTTTCCAAGTTCTCATTAGACTGCTTAATTTCTTCCACTTTTTCATCTATTGCTTCAATATGGCCTGCCAGACCTTGAACTGCCATGATAATATCTTCTCTAATTTCTTGATTACATTTTCGAATAATCTCTTTAATTTCAACTATCTCTTCAGCAATGTCTCAGATTTTATCTTCAAACATTGAAGCAATTTTTTTTTCTGTAACAGAGGCTTGTGTTTTAAGGGCTTCCTGCAACATTTCAAGTGTTAATATTGGTGGTTCCGTTGGAACAGAGAGAGATTGCAATTTGGATGTTTGAGCTGGCGAGGTCCCAGCACTTTTGGTAACAATAGTCTTTACTTGTTTTGAAGCCATTTTTAGTTTCCAATTTGAATTTATTTAGCAGCCAGAACAACAAATCCACCAACTCCAAAAATTCCCAGTCTTTAAATAATATCAATCCTTTTTTTAAAAAAATCACTGCTGTAGTCTTTTTAGCCTTAATCTTCTTTTTTCTTTAAAGCAAAAATCTGTAATTTTGAACTGGGGCTACCAGCGCTAAACGAAACTTTCCTTTTTAACTTTTGCTTTCACGCCCCATTAAAGCTCAATCGCCATCTTGGTTTCACTTTCTCCCCTTAATGAATCAGAAGGAAGTAATACACATTTGGAGTTAAAGTTCAGTACTTGCAAATCTGATCTCTCCTGAGTTTGCTCAGCCTGTTTCCGAATGATGTTTATCCAAGCGTTGTTTGCAGGGGTGGTCGCGGAGTCTTCTTCTGCTTAAAGCAGAAACATCCCGGATCTGGAGCTCTGTCGGGCTTCCAGGGAGCTCTCACCCTTTGATCCCCAGAATTGTTCCTGGGGCTTCTTGGGGAGCTCTACCTACACCCGTCTGCTCTCTTCCTCCCCTTTTCCCAGGGAGAAAGTTTTCAAGCCGCTAGACAGCTGATTTACGCGATCACGGGGCTGGCGCTCAAAAAGGATCATCTTCGACTCCTGCGGTGCCACCGGAAGTCATCTAGTTCGAGAATCTTGAAGCAGCTTAAGGTTGATTCTTGCTTTTTTCCGTTGCCATATATATTTCCACATCATTTTATTCAGATTCTCAAAGTATTTTTTCTTTGGTAATACATTCATTTTAATTAACGTTATTCTTCCCATTAATGATAATTGCAAATTTTTCCATTTTTCCAAGTCTGTTTCAATTTGCTTTCTCAGTTTATAATTATCTTCCTTCACTGTAATACATTTTGAAGTTAATTGGATGCCCAAGTATTTCACTTTCTTCACTATTTGAATATCCAACTTCTCCGTTAGTTGCTTCTTTTGTTATTCTCTCATATTTTTAACTATAATTCTTGTCTTATCTTTATTTATTTTCAATCCAGCAACTTCTCCATATTCCTCTATTTGCTCAATTAGCTTTGGGCCCGTTTCTATTGGTTCTTCCATAATAAATACTAAATCGTCCGTGAATGCTTGTAGCTTATATTTTTCTCTTTTAATTCTCATCCCTTTTATTTCTTTATCTTGTCTTATTTTTCTGTTTAAAATTTCTAGGGTCAAGATAAATAATAATGGAGATAGCGGACATCCTTGTCTAGTTCCTTTTATTATATCTACTTTCTCTGTCATTTCACCATTTATTATGACCTTTGCTGATTGGTCTTTATATATAGTCATAACCATGTTAATGAATCTATCCCCAAAGTCCATCTTTTGTAATTGTAAAGTCATAAATTGCCAATTCATGTTATCAAATGCTTTCTGCGCATCTAAAAATAACAATGCCATTTGTTTCTCTGGATGTGCTTCATAATATTCCAATGTGTCCAGTATAATTCGTATATTGTCTCTAATTTGTCTTTTAGGCATAAAACCATTTTGGTCTAAATGTATAAGTTCATTTAACAACCTCTTGAATCTTTCCGCCATAATTGATACAAATATTTTATAATCTGCATTTAATAGTGAAATTGGTCTGTAATTCTTTATTTGTTGTAAATCTGTTTCTTCTTTTGGTATAAAGGTTATATATGCCTCCATCCATGAGTTCAGAACCTTGGCTTCTATTAATAAATCATTAAATACTTGTAATATTGTATTGCTTAGTACATCTTGCAACTTTTTATATAATTCTGCTGGTAGTCCATCTGGTCCTGGGGTTTTTCCATTCTTCTGCTTTTTAATTCCCTCCATCAATTCCATCATTGATATTCTTTCTTCTAATGCTTTTTTAAATTTTTCTGATATTTTAGGAGTTATTGCTTTTTCCAAATATTGTTCTATTTTCCCCTTCGGATATCTGCTCTTGTTGATATATTTTCTTAGAATATTCCTCAATTATTTTTTTCTTTTCCTCATTTCGGTGACATATCTTTCCATCTTGAGCTAATAATTGAGTTATCAATTTCCCTTTTTTTTCCTTCTTCATCTTGTATGCCAACCATCTTCCTGGTTTATTTGCATTTTCAAAGAAATTTTGCTTCGTTGATTTTATTTTCCTTGCCAGGTCTTCATTCTCTATTAAATTCAATTTATGTTTTTTCAAGTCCATTAGGTTTTTTATTTTTTTTGTCTTGTGGATTTTTTTGCAATTCTTTCTCTAATTAATTATATTCCTCCTCCAACTCCTTTTGAGTTTGTCTGTTCTGTTTGTTTCTTTTTCCTGCATAGGTCATTGCCAAGCCCCTTATATATGCTTTACTAGTGTCCCATACATTTTGCAATGATGTATCTTCTTTTCTATTTTCTTTAAAGAAAAAAGTCAATTCTTTTCCCATATATTGTATAAAGTCTTTCTCATTTAATAAGCTTTGATTTAATGACCACCTCATTCTTTTTCTTTGTCCTTTCCATATCATTATTGGATTGTGATCTGCCCATATATTTGCTTCTATATCAATCTTGTTTATCTTAGATATTAAATCTGTTGACATCCACATCATACTGTATCTATTCTTGACCATGACATATGCCTAATTTGAATAAAATGTGTATTGTTTTTCCTTTAGATTTCTTTTTCTCCAAGCATCTTGTAAGCTTAATTCATTTACCATTGTATGAAATGCTTTTGGAAGTGTCTTTCTTGGTTTTTTATTCACTTTTGTTAGATTCATAGTCTAGCTCGTTATCAACAATCGCATTAAAGTCTCCTATTATGCAAATATCTTCATATTCATATTCTAGTATTTTCCTGTGTAGTTTTGCATAAAATTCTTCTTGATTTTCATTTGGAGCATATATGCCCACAAGTAATGTTGTTGTTTTTTTTGTAATTCATTACAATTTCTACCATTAATACTCTTCCTTCCTCATCCTCAAATATTTGTTTGAATTGAATTGTCTGTTTGATGTAAAATACTACTCCTCTTTTGCTTTGACAAGCCAGTGTTGTATACAATGTCCCCAATTTTATTCACTCCAAAAATGTATGTTGCTTTCTAATATGAACTTCTTGTAAGCATATAATTTCTAATTTTAACTTCTCTAGTTTAGTAAATATTTTCCTTCTATTTATTTATTTATTTATTTATTTATTTATTTATTTATTTATTTATTTATTTTATTAGATTTTTATACCGCCCTTCTCCTACTGAACTCAGGGCGGTGAACAGCCAAGAATAAAAACATCACATAAAAAATTTAAGATTAATTTTAAAAGAATTAAACAAGTTTTGGCCCAATATAAAATTTAAAACACCCAACTAAAATCAATTAATAATTAAAAATGTCTAAGGGGGGGGTCAAGCCAGCCCAGCTTGATGAAATAAAAAAGTTTTAAGGGCATGGCGAAAAGAACAGAGATCTGGGATCATACGTATCTCCGGGGGCAGGTTGTTCCAAAGGACAGGTGCTGCCACAGAGAAGGCCCTCCCCCTGGGGGTCACCAGCCGACATTGCCTGGCCGACGGCACCCTGAGGAGTCCTTGTCTGTGGGAGCGTACTGGCCAGTGGGAGGCTATCGGTGGCAGAAGGCGGTCCCGTAAGTACCCAGGCCCTAAGCCATGGAGCGCTTTAAAGGTGGTAACCAACACCTTGAAGTGCACCCGGAAGACCACCGGGAGCCAATGCAGCTCGCGCAGGAGAGGTGTCATATGGGAGCGCCCCATCGCTCCCATAATCCCCTGCGCGGCCACATTCTGCACCAGTTGGAGCCTCCGGATGCTCCTCAAGGGGAGCCCCATGTAGAGAGCATTACAGTAGTCTAGGCGAGAAGTGACGAGTGCCTGAGTGACCGTGCGTAAGGAGTCCCGATCCAGAAAGGGATGCAACTGGCGAATCAGGCGAACCTGATAAAAAGCCCCCCTGGCCATGGCCGTCATATGCTCTTCTAAAGACAGCCGTGCATCCAGGAGGATGCCCAAGTTGCGAGCCCTCTCCGTGGGGGCCAGTAACTCGCCCCCAATAGCCAGTGATGGCACCAGCTGGCTATATCGGGACGCCGGAAGCCACAGCCACTCGGTCTTGGAAGGGTTGAGTCGAAGCCTGTTTCTCCCCATCCAGACCCGCAGGGCCTCCAGGCACCGGGACATCACTTCAAGGGCATCATTGGGATGGCCTGGGGTGGAGATGTACAGCTGAGTATCGTCAGCATACTGATGGAACTCCACCTCAAACCACAGATGATCTCACTCAGCGGCTTCACATAAATGTTGAACAGGAGGGGTGAGAGGACCGACCCCTGCGGCACCCCACAGACAAGGCACCTCGGGATCGACCTCTGCCCTTCTGCCAACACCGACTGCAACCGGTCAAAGAGATAGGAGGAGAACCACTGTAAAACGGTGCCCCCCACCCCCAACCCCTCCAACCGGCGAAGCATGATACCATGGTCGATAGTATCAAAAGCCGCTCAGAGATCTTACAGGACTAGGATAGAGGAACAACCCCTATCCCGAGCCCTCCAGAGATCATCAACCAATGCGACCAATGCCGTTTCCATGCTGTGCCCAGGCCTGAAGCCGGACTGGAGTGGATCTAGATAGACAGCTTCATCCAGGTACCACGGAAGCTGTCGCGCCACCACACTCTCTTTTTTTTTTTTATTGAAAAGTTTTACAAAAAGTTTACATATTCCCCCCCCTTCCCTACCTCAACCTCCCCCCTCCCCCCCTCCTCTTCCCAGAACAAATTACAGGGTATAAACTTCAACAATCATAATCAATCCTAGTCTAAACAATTATGACATTCCACATCTCTTGTTCCTTCAATTCCCTAATTACCCGCCTAGCTTTATTACTTAAAGACACACTAAATATCAATATAATCATTCATAACCTATCTACAATTTCTTATTCCGGTATTTATTTTGAATATAATCTATCCATCTTCTCCAGTCTCTTAAATATCTTTCATTTGAATGATCCTTCAAGTACGCCGAGATTTTTGCCATTTCCGCTAGATTTGTAACTTTCATTGTCCACTCTTGGATTGTAGGTAAATCTTGCTTCTTCCAATATTGTGCCACCAACAGTCTTGCTGCAGTTATTAATTTCAAAATCAATTTAGTCTCTATAACTGTACAATCCGTAACTATACCCAGAAGAAACAGCTGTGGTGTAAATTTCAACCTCTTTTTAAGAATATTTTGTAAAATCCACCAGATTTTATTCCAAAACGCTTTAACCTTTTTACATGTCCACCAAATGTGAAAATAAGTGGCATCCTCACAATTACATCTCCAACATTTTGGTTGTACATTCGGATACATACGAGATAACTTTTTTGGGTCTAGATGCCATCTATAAAACATTTTATAAAAGTTCTCCCTTAAATTTTGCGCTTTGGTAAATTTCACATTTGTCACCCATATTTTCTCCCACGTTTCCATCATTATTGGCTGTTCAAAATTCTGCGCCCATTTTATCATACAGTCCTTAACTAACTCTGTTTCCGAGTCCCTCTCTATCAATATATTATACAATCTTTTTATGTGCATTGGGCTTTGGTCTCTAATTTGTTTAATTAAATTTTCATCACTTTGTATAACACCAGTTTTCTGGTCTTTTCTCCAGCTGGCTTGTAATTGTACATATTGAAACCATGTTTGAGTTATTTTCTCCTCTTTCAACACATTCACAGGTTTTAATTTTAATATACCTCCCTCCATAATAAGAATATCTTTATACGTAATTACATCCTGTCTACTTTCTATACTCGTATTCTCTATTGCGTGCCTGGGTGCTGTCCATATAGGTATGTTTTCATTTAACTTATATTGATATTTCTTCCAGACACGCAATAAAGCATTTCTCAGTATATGACTCTTAAATGCTCTATCCACCCTTTTTTCATACACTAAATAAGCATGCCAACCATAGACCAGGTCATGCCCTTCAATATTCAATATCCTTCCATTTGTTAAATTAATCCAATCACTAATTGCTGATAAAACAGCTGCTTCATAGTACAATTTTAAATTTGGCATTTTCAATCCTCCTCTTTCTCGTATGTCCTGCATTATTTTCAGTTTTATCCTTGGTTTCTTACCTTGCCATACGAACTTATTAATACCTTTCTGCCATTCTTCCAGGTTGGCATCCTTTTTTAGTATTGGTATCATTTGCACCACGACACTCTCAACAACCTTCGCCACAAAGCGAAGGTTGGAGACTGGACGGTAGTTAGCCAAAACAGCCGGATCCAGGGAGGGCTTCTTGAAGAGGGGCCTCACCACTGCCTCTTTCAAGGCGGAAGGCAAGACACCCTCACTCGGAGAAGTGTTAATAATCCCCTGGAGCCAGCCTCGCGTAACCTCCCGGGAGGCCAGCACCAACCAGGAGGGACGCGGGTCCAATAAGCATGTGGTCGCGTTCAGCCCTCCCAGAATCCTGTCCACATCCTCGGGAGCCACAGGGTCGAACTCCTCCCAAATGACATTCTCAAGACCTGCCTCCATCATCCCGCCTGTAGCTACCCAGTCAGAGACCAAGCCTTCCCGAATCTGAGTGATTTTATCATGCAGATACTGCACAAAATCCTCAGCACGACCCTGCAAGGGATCCTCCTGCGCTCCCGGATGGAGAAGGGAGCGGGTCACTCTAAACAGGGCGGATCTGCAGATGCGATAAGAGCGGAAAAATAGTTACATTTTGCCGCTTTTATCACCACTAGGTAGGTCTTAATATGAGACCTCACCAGTGTTCGGTCATATTCGGAACGGCTGGTCCTCCAACCGCACTCCAGGCATCTTTTCCGGCGCTTCATCTCCCTCAGCTCCTCGGAGAACCAAGGAGCCAGGTAAATTCGGTGACGGGTCAGAGGCCGCAAAGGCACGACTCGGTCCAAAGCGCCAGCAGCCGCCCTGTCCCAGGCGGCCACCAGCTCTTCAGCCGAGCCATGAGTCAGAGCCTCAGGAAATGGCCCAAGCTCTGTCTGGAACCTATCAGGATCCATCAGGTGCCTGGGGTGGAACCACCTAGTCTGTTCTGCCTCCCTGCGGTGGGGTGTGGCGGTTAGAAAGTCAAGCCTAAGAAGGGAATGATCTGACCATGACAAGGGCTCCGTCACTATCTCCCCTATCTCAAGATCATTCATCCACTGACCAGAGACAAAAATCAAGTCCAGAGTGTGTCCTCCCGTGTGAGTGGGTCCATGGATTAATTGGGTCAGGTCCATGGCCGTCATGGAAGCTATGAACTCCCGGGCCGCCTCAGATGCTTCGCCAACAGATGGCAAGTTGAAGTCCCCCATGACAATAAGCCTGGGGGTCTCCACCGCCACTTCGGCAATCACATTGAGCAGCTCGGGCAGGGCCGCCGACACGTGGCAGGGAGCCAGGTACGTGATCAGCAAGCCCATCTGCCTCCCATGTCCCCACTTCACAAGGAGGGACTCACATCCGGCTATCTGAGGTACAGTGGCCTCCCTTGGAACAAGTCCTTCCTTTACAAGAACCGCCCCTCCCCCGCCCCTCCCCCTCCCCTCCCCTGGGACCTTGGCTGATGGAATGCATAGAAACCCGGTGGGCACATCTCAACGAGGGGAACCCCCCTCCTGGCCCAACCAGGTCTCCGTAATACCCATCAGGTCCACCCCCTCCTGAACCAGATCACAAATGAGGGGGGCTTTATTTACCACGGACCTGGCATTGCACAACATCAATCGAAGGCCCGGGGCCTGAGGGCCTGCACAACCCGGGGAACGAGAAGAGCATTGAGGGCCGGGGCATGCCACTGCTCGCAAACAGTGGGGGCACGCCCCCATGACAGGATATGGCCCCCTGCTCCCGCCATATCTTTTTTTTCTGCCCCTCCCGCCCACAGTACTGATGAAAAAACCCTCATTGGTACAAACTCTAGCCCCCTCTTTGACCCCCAATCCCGCACCCTCTAAACTGTGCCCCCCAGCCCGACCAGACTCCCCCCTGTGGGTTTACCCCCAAACCCGACAAACAACCCTCCCCCCTCCCAGACCCTCTTAAAATACGAGATAAAAATTTAGCTAAAAAATCCCACAAACCCCTCCTCGCTGCATGCCACCTCTCTGGGTTCCAAAACACTTCATTGAGGTAGGCCCTCGATAGCGTAGAGGGCCAAATCTGCGAGAGGGGGGAATCTCGCAGACCAAGAAGTTCAGTCCTAGAGTACATCTGAGGGACTGTAATGATGGTAAAATAAGCTGGCATAGTCCGGGAAATCCCAGAGGAGGAAAACTTCATCGGCTGATGACAAAGTCCAGGGAAAAAACACAAAACGTGATGAAACAGTAGCCCTCCCCCATTGCCCTCTCACTGCAATGTGGGGGGGATCCGTAGGTCAAGGACCACATGGACCGCTCTCTCACACCGGTCATGTTGGGAGCACTAACATCCCAGTCCTTCCATCGGCAGGCAAGTTCCAACAGTCTGGTGTATCGTCCCTGGTACCTCCTGGAGGGGGGGCAAAGCGGAGCACCCGGAGGGCATACGGATAGATCCATGCCAAAGACATGTCCAGGTGAAACAAACAATAAAGATCGGCCTCTCACACCCCCACCAACCACATCCCCAAGTAAACCCCTGGGGAGGGGTGGCGGGAGGAGCCTTGGGGAGCCCCCGTCTACCATGTTGACCCCACTGTCTGGCGACCCCAACTCCTCCGACCACCAGAGGGCCACACACAGCATCGATGGTATCAGCACGGTCCAGGGGCGAAGAGGAAGCCAGGGGCACTCGGAACGGAGCCCAGTGGGAGTCCAGCGAGTCCAGCAGCCTCCGCAGTGACGCAGCGATGTATTATAATGGGAGCCGCAGCAACCTCGGCCGCCTTGGGGGCGCCCACCAACACAGCAAAAACCTGGGGCAGCCCCCCCCCGGTTCGGCTGCTGTGGCCACAGCCTCCTCGACGCAGCCCAACCGCGGGCGTTTTTCCAGCTATCCAATCGCGCCGACTGCGCCTGCCACCTCTCAGCTGATTTCCTCCGGCTCCGACCATGTCTCCCTCTGACACTGACAATGCTCCCCGACCGCTCCCCGACAGCTCCACCAAGTCCCCAAGTCCTCAAGTCCGAGCCTTCAGGTGTTCCGACAGACAGGCGGGCCCTCAAATAAATGGCAGGACTCCCCAAATCCCCTCCAGGGAAGCCAGAAGCCTCCCCTCAAGGTGAGCTCACCGGCATTGAGCAGCCATCTTGAGGCATGCTTTTATTGCTGAGTTTAGTCCATTTATGTTCAAAGATATTATTTTAATTTAATTTCTTCTTCCATTTCTTATTTATTTACTTGTTTTGTCGATCTAGTTGTTCTTATGTCCCTTTGTTCTTTAACTACTTTCACTCTTGGTCCTTCTCTTGTCGCCCTCTCTTCTTGTTCTTTCGTTGTCTCCCTTGGCTGTTCTTTCTTCTCCTCCTGTCATCCATCCCCTTTTTCATCTCTCAATCTTTCTTCCTCTTGGAAACCTATGTATTGTTCATAAAATAATTGCCAATTCACCAATATTCCTTCTGGAATCAACCATCTGAAATTTATTCCTCTCTTTATCAAACATTTCATAAGGAATTGGTATTCTTTTCTCAGGTCTCTCACTCTTCTTGGAATTTGTTTCAGTGCCACTATTTCTCTCCCTTTGTGCTTTATCGTTGCATTTCTCATCATTTGCAATATCTCTGTTCTCAGCATTTTCTTGGTAAATCTGACATGGATTTCTCTAGGCAAATTATTTCTCATCGCATATCTTTTGTGCACTCTATATATTTCATTGATCCCATTTAAAGTATCAGCATACCTGACATTTTCTTACTTTCTTCCATTGCTTCTGCTAATATCTCTGCAATTTTCTCTGCTAGATTTTCTCCCTTTTCTTCTTCAATATTTTGGAATCTTAAGTAATAATCAGCTTTATCCATTTCCAGAATTATAATTGTTTTTTCCTGATTTTTATCAGTAATTGTAAGTCTATAATCCATTTCTTCCACTTTTTTCTCTGTTGCTTCTGTTTTTTCTTCCACTTGCTGTAATTGTTGTTCATTTTTCCCTATCATCTTTTTAACTTCTTTCAGTTCTCCTTCTATTTTTTCCATTCTCTCATCTACTTTGTCTAATCTTGTCTTGAGGTCTTCATATATAGTCTGTAGCATATTTTTTAATTCTGTGTTGATTTTCTCTTGTTGTGGTGTGGGTTCTGTTGTCTTTTGCCCTGTAGAACCAGATGCTGTTGATATGGATGGTGATGATAGATGTTGTGTTGTTTTCTTCATCTTGTTTCTTCAAATCTTACTGCCCAATTTATAATCCAAGTAGTCGACTTCTTCAAATTCAAGCTGCCCAATCAGACTCTTCAGGTTCTTGATACCCTAATCCACATAGGTTTAATCCATAGTCCATATTAAAAAAGGTAAAAAGACTGTATCAAAAAACAAAAACCAGAAAACCCAAAACAACCAAAAAGCCCAAAAAGCCCAAAATTGGCAAAAATGGAGAAAAGAGCAAAGAAAAAAAAAAAAACCAAGATCAGAACAAAAATAAAAATTCACTGATAAAAAATTTCAAAACCAAAGTGTTCACTCAAAATATCCAACCAAGCAATAAAAAGATGAAAAAAGTATAGAATATATCCTCCCAGAAAAAAATAAAAAATGGAAAAAACAAAAACCATACCAATCACAAAAAAATTAAATCCAAGAAGAAAAAACCTCTACAAAAAAAGAGAAAAAAGAACAGAGAAAAAACAGAAAAGAAAAAATAATATTCCAAAATACCAAATATTTATAAATCCATCAGGCGAAAGGAAAAAACAGAAAATCACAGGACCACTTCTTATCAAAATCTTCTTGCCAGTTTCCAAAACATTGCCCAAGGTCATACCACTCTTTGTTCAATATATCTATTTAATTTTCTCAATCACCACTTAGATGGCACTGCAATTCACTTAAAATAGTCTTTAAAATATCAATTTACTTTTCTTCTTTCAGCTTTGAACTCCCAGCTACAAAAGTCAAATTTTCAAAATACAATTCCTTAACCAGGGAAGCCTCTTTTCCCAATCTGCTTTCAATTCATTAAGTTAATTTTTCAGCTTTCATTAATTAGTCTTTATTAATGGCTTCCACTTCTTCACTGCTATTCTGGAAGTGGGGAGGTAGCCTTATTCCGCTCCCTCCCCTCTCCTCTTCGCCAATTTTCTCAAGTAAAATAGTTTTTAAAAGTTCAGGAGTAAAATATGTAAAAGGAATCTTGTTTCCAAGACCTCAATTTTTCACCCAGATGATCAACTCGTTCTTCTCTTCCTTTTCTTGCATGTGGCCGCCCCGGCTTTTGACAGCTCCTAATGGTTGCCTTCCCTCACCGCTGGGTCAGAGGCTGATCACTGGCACTTCAGTGAACTTGCGATTTCCCTGTCCATGCCAGCCTGTGCCTCCGTTCTTCACCATCCCTACAGGACAGCTATGATCCCTGGGGATCCCCAAAAGCGGCTGGAATATCGGTGTTTTTCCAGAGCCCCAGAATTCCATGCCATACTGCCGCGACGCTGGCCACGTCCCCGAACTGTGGCTTTCTTGATAACGTGTCAGCAAGCAGATTCTTCCCCCCATGTATTTTTTTTTTATTAATTTTTTTATTCATTTTATATTTTAAATTACTAACATTACAAACAGCATATACAATATTTCACCCTGTGTTATACATAAGAAAGGAAGATTTGGTTCTTCGGATATATCCTCATGATCGCCAAAATCCACGTTCTCGGGGTACAGGTACTGAAGCATCCAATTTTCCCAGCACATAGTCCACAAATGGTTTCCAAATTTTCCAGAAAATATCTTCTTTATAGTCACCATTTCTAATTTTAATATCACATGTCATTTTATCATTTAAGGCTAATTTCCACATTTCACAATACCATTCTTCTATTCTAAAATTCACATCTAATTTCCAATATCTGGCTATTATAATTCTACCCATTATAATCATAATTCTAATCAATTCTTTCTCATATTTTGTTGGTTCTATTTCCTTAATTATCAACAGTAATATAGTTTCTGGTCTCAATATTATTGCTTTCCCCATCATTTCAAATATCATTTCCTCCAATTGTTGCCAAAACTTTTTAACTTTATCACATTTGTACCACATATGTTCATAAGTCCCTAATTCCATGTCACATCTCCAACATTGTTTACTAATTTTTTTATCCATCAATGACAATCTTAATGGAGTCAAATACCATTTCCAAACAACCTTATAATTATGCTCTTTAATCCTTACAGATAAAGTCTTCATAATTCTACTCTTCCAATTCACGTTCCAATCTAAATCTGATATTTTAATATTAAGTTATTTTTCCCAATTCATCTTCATCACCCTTTGTGGTTTTCCATCAAAATTTATAATCTTATATATCTTACTAACGAGTCCCTTTAGCCCAATTTCATCTTTCATAATTTGGAATACTAAATATTCAAATTCAGTTTTACTTCTACTTATCGAACAATTGTCCCTTACCTTCTTAGTCCATTTTTCTATCTGTATTTTTTCAAACCAGCCTAAACCCAATTTTTCAATGATTTCTTTTTTCCTCCTTTCATTTTCTGAAGTTTTTAACCTATCTATTATAGTTTGTATATTTTCATCTTCCATTACCCTATCACGACTTATATTAGTTTTAATCAGCCAATTTTCAATTGTCTTCCCTAAGAAAATTATATCTGGAATTAAAATTTTAACAAATTTGTTCCAAATTTTACTCAGTCCCTTTAACCAATAGCTATTAATTACACATTTTGATTTTGCTTTATCTAAAAACCATGTTGAGCCAAATCTCTTGATGTCCTTTAATTCTAAATCTCTCCAATGACTATCTTCACCTTTAAATATTTTTACCACAGTCCGAATAGCATAAGCCCAATAATAATTGAGTAGTTTGGGGATTCCTAATCCACCTTCCTTTTGATTTTGATACCACATTTTCTTCACTAATCTAGGTCTTTTCCCACCATTGCAAAATTTATCCAATTTCTTCTGATATCCTTCAATATCTTTCTCTGTCAAGTTTAACGGTAACATCTCAAATAAAAAATTAAACTTTGGCAACAACATCATCTTACACATTGCAATTCTACCAAACCAAGACAACTTTATCATTTTATATTTATCTATCTTTTTCTCAATTTCATTCATCACCACATCATAATTTAATTTTTTCATTTCTTTAACTTTGAATGAAAGTGTTATGCCCAAATATTTCAATGTTTTTTTAATCCTTATCCCAAGTTGTTCTTGCATATTCTCCCACTCCTTACCATTATTATTCATTAATAATTCAGATTTTGACCAATTTATTTTCAAACCTGTCATTTCCTCAAATTCTTCCAAATGCTTATGTATCTTTTTCAAATCTTTCTCTATATCTTTCAAAATAATCAAAGTATCATCCGCATACAGATTTATCTTATATCCCTTATACCCTTCCAATTCTTCATCTTTTTCTATCATTTTAGTCAAAATTTCCATAACCAATAAAAATAATGTTGGAGACAGGGGACATCCTTGTCTTGTACCCGCTTCCAATCTTATCTCTTCTGTCAGCCTTCCATTCACCTTCACTCTTGCACTACTTTTTTGATACAGTTTTGAAATAACATGTATAAACTTATTACCAAAACCTAGTACCTCAACAATTGTTTTAATAGTTTCCCATTGTACAGAGTCAAAAGCTTTAAAAATATCTAATGATATACCTATTTTATCAGCATTATATTCAGCAACATCTATAATATTTAATACTCTTCTGACAATATCACTCATGTATCTACCCATCACAAAACCTACTTGGTTATAACTTATATATCTATCTATAAATCTACTTAATCTATTACTTATAATGGCAATAAATATCTTTGCATCTTGATTAATCAAAGAGATGGGCCGATAGGACTCAATCCTTTCTAAGTCTTTATCTGGTTTAGGGATTATAGATATCACCGTTCTGTTCCATGACAACGGAACTTCTCCACCATGTAAAATTCCGTTAAATAGTTTTTGCAATTTTGGTATTATTATTTCCTTAAATTCTTTATAAAACTCAGCAGGTAATCCATCTTCACCTGGAGCTTTCCCTAATTTTATTTTTTGTATTACTCCATTAATCTCATCTTGTGTTATATCTTCTTCCATTAAATCTTTATATGTTTGGTCAATTTTCACAACATGTTTTTCTAAATAGCTTCTCAGTTTTCCCCGATCAATTAATTTTTTCGAATATAAATTTTGAAAAAAGTTCCTGACCACTTCACATTTTTCTAATTTTTTATAGCGTCTTATACCCTTATCATCTATCAAGGCTCCAATTTCTCTCTTCTCTCTTTTATTTTTCGCCATCCTTGCCAATAACTTAGAGTTTTTATTGCTAAATTCAAAAAAATTCCTATTTAAATATCTCATATTCTTTTTTACCAATTCTATATCTTCTTCTATCAATTTATTTTTTAGCAAATTTAATTCCTCCAAAAAATATTTTTCTTTAGTAAGCAAAAATTGATTTTCCAATTCCTTAATCTGGCTTTTATCTTTTTCAATTTTATTTTTATAATTTTTATATTTTCTGCTTGATAACTTGATACTTTCCCCTCTAAACACTGCTTTCATCGCATCCCAAACAATTTCAAATTTAACCTCTCCATTATCATTCAATCTCCAACATTCTTCCCATTTTTTAAATATCCATTTTTTATCTTCCTCATTTTTATACAGTTTTTCATCATATCTCCAACAACTTCCTTTTTTCTCAAAATTAAAATCTATTTCCATCGTAACTTCTGCATGATCAGAATCCTTAAAAATTCCCACATCTATCTTATCCACATTATTCAACAAATCTTTAGAAACTAAGATATAGTCAATTCTTGAATATGTATTATGTATCTTAGAGTAAAAAGTGTACACTCTTTCAGTTCCTTTCACTTCTCTCCAGACATCCACCACACCATTTTGAAACATCCATTTATTTAAGGTCCCCATTTTATTTGCTCCTCCACAACGAGTGGGGTTAGTACTATCTATTTTATCTCTAATTAAATTAAAATCCCCAGCCACAATTACTTTCCCTACACTTTCGATTTCCAAAATTTTAGTTATTTTTTCAAGAAATTCTTTTTGCTTCTCATTTGGTAAATATAAATTAACCAGTGTCACTTTTTCCTCGTTAATATTTCCCACAATTATTACATATCTTCCTTCTTCATCCACAATTACTTGTTCTTTTTCAAAATATACCCTATCTGATATCAATGTAGCAACTCCTCTAGCTTTTGAAGTTCCAAAAGATTTTTCATAAATTTGCATACCCTTTATATATATTTTATTTGAGTCTTCAGATTTCTGATGGGTTTCTTGCAAAAATAATATATCTGGTAGGTCTCTTTTAATTTTAAGTTCCAATCGTCTTCTCTTGATCTGATTCCCTGTACCCTTCACATTCCATGTCATTATTTTTATTAAACCCATTTAAACTGTAACTTTTTTAATCCTTTCCCCTCCTCTTCCTTTCTGTGCCCAGATCCCAACACCAATCTCCCACATTCCAAACAACATTCAACATAGAAGAAAAAAAACAATAAAAAAAACCAAAAAAGGACAAAAAACACATCAAACATTGAATAACAAACAATCTTCGTCCCCCACATCCTCAATTGGTTTCCGCCTCTATAAAGAGAGTGGGGGAGAGGGGACGTGCCAATGGTCGGGTCACTTCTTTCAGGTAGTCTACTTAAATTCATCTCTCAGAGAAAAGGGTGGTAACTTCTCCCCGCACTCAGCTTCCTGCAATTCTTTTTCAAGATCCTTGAATTTCTTATCCGCTCCATCTCCCATTATATCATCACGGCTTTTCTTTTGTTCAACCATCGCAGGTGAGATTTCCTTCCGCTTTAGTCCTTTAGGATCTTGTCCTCCAGCAGCCCCTTTTTCTTCTGGTGTTGATGTTTTTGTATATGTTCCACCCATCTTGAGCATTTGATCTTTTATCTCTGTTACGTCCTCATACTTTACAATCAATCCAAGTTCATGTAAGTATAACACTGCATCTGTTTCCAAAGTAATTATTTGCATTCTTCCTTTATAAAAAAATTTTAGTTGCTGTGGCGGTCTCCAGTTATATTTAATTCCATTGTCTCTCAGAACCTTTGTGATTGGTTTCAAAAAAAATCTCCACGCCCTTTCTTCTCTTGATATATCCGGAAAGACTTGAATAATTTTCTCCTCAAATTTCAAAGCTTCACCCATCTCTCTCACTTTCACCATCACTTCCAATTTGTCACTAAGATTTGCAAATCTGACAAGTACATTTCTATTTAAGCCATTTTGTCTTTTAAACCCAATTCTAAAAACACTTGCCAGATTTGTTGCTGTAAATGTGATTTGTGTATCCAAGTCATTGAGCCATTTTAAAACTCGTTGTTTCAAATTGTCCACTTTTTCTTCTTGAATTCCACGAATAACCAGATTATATTTCCTTGCTTCTTCTTCCAAAATACAAATTTTTTTATCTTGTTGTTCATTTTTAAAAAAGATTTCTCCAATTTGCCGATCTATCTTTGCATCATGTGTATGAATCTGCTCAATTTCATCTTTAATTATTGTCATTTCTACTGTTTGCTTTGCAAAATTTTCATTCATTTCTTGCTTCATTCTTTTAATTTCCAATGTCATATTATCCATACTATCTGACAGTCCTGATATCTTTTCACTAATTTTGGTTAAGGCCACAGCAACTTGTTGCATTTCTAAAGATTGTTGGGTCGCCATTTTTTAATAAGTTTTAATTATCCACTTTTGCCAAGAGGGTCTGTAATGAAGATTAAGGGACAGCAATCCAATATTGAAGCTGAGACAGCTTATTATTGCACTCAAAAGGACCAGCAATAAAAGTTTATAGTTCTCAATTCAGCTTACGTAATTTCCCTAAAAAAAAAAGCTAACATCCGTTGGAAGGCACTGCCCAGAAATGCGTTTTGCTGCTTCAACTCAGGCACTTTCACAAACAAAAGATCAACTTAAAGTTCACATATTCTTCCAAAAAAAAAAAAAAAAACCCCTTCCACCAGTCTTTTGATGTTCCGTGCCTTTGTCCCACAGCAAAAACAAACACAGATTGCGGTAATAATGAGAACAAAGGCAGCTATTTACTCCAAATATGCAATCGCGACTGCCTATCTGGTCACCCCTCACTCCTTCCACTTTCCCACGATATGAAAAGCTTCAAAATTTGAGTCGTTCAGGGTGACCTACCGATTCCAAAGTCAGTCTGCTGGGCCAGTATCTCTTCCGATACAATTTATAAAATTTTGGTCCTTATCGGTGCATTTCAAACACTTTAATCCACATTTATCTTTCATAAAATGCCCTGTGAAGTGGAGAAAACGTCCTCACACCACCACGGCCATAACCACGCCCCCCTCCCCCCATGTATTTTAACTCACAGTTAAACTGTCTGAAATATTGTGCCCAGTGGACTTCTTGGGAGAGAGTTTTCTGGGAGGTTTTAGGGCTTCAAGGTTTTTGTGATCAGTCCAAACCTCAAAAGGTACTTTGCTCCCTTCCAGGAAGTGTCTCCAGGAGCGGAGTGTTCTGGCCTAGGCTCCTTTAAAAAGCAGGAAGCAGAGTCTTGGGCCCGGCAAAGCTTCTTTTATTTACATGACTGTGAATTACTTTCATTCGCAGTCAGCAAGGCCTGTCCAAACAGTCTTTCAGAGGAATATTTATCAACACACCTTATCTCGCTTGGCAAGCTGCCACATAACTTGTTTCCAAACACAGTACAAGGCAAAACTTGGCACAGAGTCTTTCAGAGTCACGGAACGAACGAATTGTTTCCTGCAAAAGACCACTTATTATTTATTTATTTATTCAATTTATATACCGCCCTTCTCCTAGTGGACTCAGGGCGGTGCACAGCCAAAACTAAAATACATAACAATACAAAATTTAAAATTAATTAAAAGAATTATAAACTTTGGCCCGAATTAAAACAGTGCGAATTAAAACCCATTAACAAATTAAAACTAAACAATTAATAACCATTAAAAACTAAAATATGTGCCTCACCAGCACATATAGCCTGTCTCGGTACTGCAAGAGTTCGTTGGTGAATGTCCATGGAGAGGCAGGCCCCACCTTTCTTCCGTTGCTCCACCCAAACATTGTGCCGTTGCGCTTCCTGTATCTGAACCCGTAAGCCCACTGGCTCCTGAACCGCAGAGAAAGACTCTACGGGCAGAACTGTCCGGGGCAGAAGCTGGTCTTCGATGTGGGAATATTCTGGTTTCCATGAGAGTGTGTCCACCCTTTGGTTGCGACCACTAGGGATGTAGGTGACGTGGAAATTGAACCTGGCAAAAAAGAGGGCCCACCAAATTTGGCATTGGCTCAGTTTCCAGGTGGTCTGCAGGAGCTCCAGGTTTTTGTAGTCCATCCGGACTTCAATTTGATGTCGGGCCCCCTCCAAATGATGTCTCCATGCCTCAAACACTGTCTTAATGGCCAGTAGCTGCTTCTCCCAGATGGTGTAGTTGCACTCAGAAGAGTTGAGCTTCCACGAATAATACACGCAAGGGAAGAGGCTACCGCCAGATGTGTGAGCCTGGAGTAACACCGCTCCAACAGCAATATCAGATGCATCTGCTTCCACTACAAATGGACGGTGGGGGTCAGGATGCTTCAGGATGGGCTCCTTCATGAATGCCTGCTTCAAGGCCTGGAATGCCTATTGCTCGGGGGTACTCCACCAGAACAGGACCTTTGTCTAAAGGAGCCAAGTGATGGGCTCTGTCAGGGAAGCGAAGCCGGGGATAAAGGTCCGATAGTAGCTGGCGAACCCGAGGAGGTTGCCAACTGGCCCAAGTTCTTCTCCAACCTCCACACTGTCTGACTCTGCTGCCAGCTCTACTGGCCATCAGTGGGCCACAACAAGGAGAGCCCAGCGGACTGCATAGGCTTCCTTCTCCCAAATTGCCCACTGCCTCTTGGTGTCGGTGAGTTTCTTGGACACATATGTACAGGGCAGAAGCTGACGCTGTGGGTCCTTCTGTAAAAGTTGCTGTCATTGACCTGGACAATGAATTGTTTTTCAGGGTCAGGGTATTGAAGGATTGGCTCCTCGGCAAAGAGCTGCTTTAATTTTTCAAAGGCCCTTTGGCAGTCCACTGACCAGGCAAGAGGTTGCGTCAGTCGTGGTTTCATGGGAGGGGCCCATTTTTAATAGCTCCATTAAGGGCAAGGAGACTTCTGCAAATGCTAGGATGAATTGCCTATAGAAGTTTGCAAAACCCAGGAAGCTTTGGAGTTTTTTGTGGGTGCATGGGGGCTGCCAGTCTAGCACTGCTTTCACCTTCCCTGAGTCCATCACCACTCCTTCACTTGACACGCGGTAGCCCAGGTAGTCTAGTGTGGTTTTTTGGAATTCACATTTTGACAGTTTCACATAGAGCTTTGCGAATAGGAGTTTTTTCAGCACTTGCCATACTAGCTTTACATCAGGGGTGAAATGCTCCCGGCTCAGACCGGCTCAGCCGAACTGGTAGCGATGATGGCCAGTAGTTTGGAGAACTGGTAGCGATAGCAGCTGGAGGCTCCGCCCACCCACCCAGAAGTCATTACTTCCTGGTTTTAACCAGGAAGTAACCTGGTTTTATGAGCCTCTGCGCATGCACTGGGGCCAAGAGAGGCAGTGGTTGTGAAACTGCATGTGCAGCCCCAGGACATCTGCCCTCTCTCCCAGAGCGCCGCTGCCACCCCAGAGCTTGCCTTCACCTCTGCAGCCCACTGGCCCCTCTTGCCCTTCTCTTTCTGGGTGCAGTACTTTTGCTTGTTGGGCCACTTCCCCGCAGCGCTTCTGCTGGTGCCACCACGCAAGCCTCCCATGAGGAAAAAGATGGAAAAAGATGGAAAAAGCAAAGCGGCTGGCTGCAGAGCCGCCAGCTTCAGGAAGTGGCCCAACAGGCAGAAGCGATGTGCCCAGAAAGAGACTCCGGCCTTGCCTCGGAGCCACTGCCCACTCACCGCCCGCTCGCCCTTTGCCTTGGGTTGGGGGCCGGGGCCCAGGGACATGCCATTCCCCAGGGCCCTGGAGCCGCCACCTGCCTCAACCGGGTGTATTCCCTGACACCAACCTTGCCCCAGAGCTGCTGCCCGCTCTCCCTTCACCATGCGGTGTGTCCTTATCTTTCTCCCGCAGCTGGCTGCCAGGGAAGGCAAGCACCCAAAAGTTACTGGAGGTGCTCTCCTTCTTGAATGTGCCGCTGCCATCGCCTCTCTGGTCCATGTGCCGGCTGTGCAAGCACACACAGAATAGAAATTTAAAAAGTTTTCCTACCAGGTTCTGTGGGCGTAGCTTGGGGGGGTCTTGTGACTGAGTGGGTGTGGCTGTGAGTGACATCGAGTTGGCCATGCCCACTCAGTCACAGGACATGCCCCCCACCAAGCCACACCGGCAGAACCAGTAGGGAAAAATTTTAGATTTCACCCCTGCTTTACGTGCTCCTCTGGAGTGTCACTGAATATGAGGATGTCAATCAGGTAAACTAGGACCCCTTTATACAGGTGCTCGTGTAGCACCTCGTTAATCAGTTGCATGAAGACTGCGGGGGGGCCCTTGTAGGCCAAATGGCATGACTTTGAATTGGAAGCTGCCAAGCGGGCAGTTAAAAGCGGCCTTCCATTCATCCCCCTCTCTAATCCATATGCAGTAATAGGTTTCTCTTATGTCTAGTTTGGTGAACACCTTGCCCTTTGCTAGGTGGCTTAACATGTCCTTCATTGGGGGAGAGGGGAGGTCAGTGATGGCTAACCTTTTTACCATCGCGTGCCAGGAGAGGGGTGGGTGGGGGAGGTTTGCACGTGCGCATGCCCACACCCATAATTCTATGTGCCCTGCCCTGCGCATGCGCACGCAACCCCCCCTCCCCCCCTGCTCCTGGCATGTGATGGCCCGGTAGGCCCGTTTTTCTTTCTTACCTGGTTCCAGATCCTCTCTATGCATCTGGAAAGGCCGAAAACAGCCTTTCCCACTCCCTCAGAGGCCTGAAAGGGCCCATTTCCCAACTCCCAGTGGGACAGGAAGTGACGTTTTTTGCTGTCCCCAGCCTCCAGAGCCTCTCTAGGAGTCTCTGGAGGCTGGGGACAGCAAAAAACATCACTTCCTGTCCCACCAGGAGTTGGGAAATGGGCCCTTTCAGTCCTTTGGAGGGCCTCTGAGGGAGTGGGAAAGGCTGTTTTTGCCCTCCGCAGATGCATAGAGAGGATCTGGAGCCAGGTAAGAAAGAAAAACGGGCCTTCCCCACCCCCCCCAGCCCCTCCGGAGGCAGGAAACAACTTGTTTCCCTACTTCTGGTGGGCCCAGAAGGCCCAAAAATCAGCTGGCCAGTGCGCGCATGCACTCCAGAGCTGAGCTGGCGTGCCCACTGATATGACTACGCGTGCCACCTGCGGCACGCGTGCCATAGGTTCGCCATCCCAGGGGTAGGTGTTCTCCACGCACACGGCATTAAATCCATGAAAATCCATGCAGAGCCTCATCCGCCCGTCTTTTTTCTCTTTAAATAGTATGGGGGCTGCCACTCTGGATTTGGCGGGCTGGATGAAACCCCATACTAAATTGGCATCGATGTATTTTCTTAATTCGGCCATTTCTTTTGGGGTCATAGAGTACATTTTCGATTTAGGCAGCTTTGCTCCCAGAACGAACTCAATCGCACTGTCTGTTGGGTGGTGAGAGGGGAGGAAGTTGCAATCCTGCTTGCTAAAGACGTCTGACAGGTCTCTGTATTCTCTTGGCACCTGTGGGCAGCTGGGAAGTCCGTCTGCAGCAGCTGCCGTGCCTTCCAGCTGGCTGGGGCTGTTGGGGTTCGTTGACTTTTGGCATCTGACTGGCTGGCTGGGCGGCAGTGGGCCGATGCCTATTCTTAGCTTTCAGTAAGCATCTTCCCATGTGATGGTCGGTCCCCATTTATCTAGCCAAGCAAGTCCCAATATGATTGACTCAGTCATTTTGGGGGGCTACAACTAATCGGATGAGCTCTCGGCACCCCATTGCCAGTCTAACAAGCTCTCTGACTAAAATGGCAGGGGCGCCGCCTATTAGTGTCCCATTGACTTGCTCAAAATGGATGGGGCGTGCTAGGGATCTCGTGCTTATCCCTAGCTGCTGGACTATGGGGAGGCTGATCAGGCATCTGGTGCAGCCAGTGTCTATGATGGCCTCGACTTCCCCTTGGACCCCCATTTCTGGCACTACAATCCGGGTTTTGATAGTGAAGGGATGGATGGCTTCACTTACCATTGGGTCCTCTTTGCCACTGCTCCCTTCGGTGGAGCCCGGAGGGGTTTCCCTGGCTGGAGTTTCTTCATTCCCAGTTGGGAGGAAAGGAACCTCAACAGCCTGTTTGCCGATCCTCCCCTTATCTGGTGGTTTCCTCGGGGTCCTTCTTCCCCGGGATGCTGAGGGGGTTCAGATCTGAGGAATTGGGTCAGGGGCCAGGCACTTGAATGCCCTGTGCCCATGTTGGCCACATCAGTAGCATTTGATCGTCCCAGACAGCATAGGTTGGGGCACTTCAGTTGGCTTGATCGGGGCTAAGCAGCACAGAGTCCTTTTTGCTGGTTTCTCTGGGTGGATCTCTAGATCCATGGCCACAGCTATGTTGTACCAGGCTTGTATACATTCCGGAACGCTTCTGATGCCGCAGTCTTGCCTAAGGTCCGGGTCCAGGGTCTCTTCGAAGTGGTGGATGGGGAGGCGTTCAGGCCAGTCTCTTAGTTTTCCGGCCAGCCTCTGGAATTCCCACACTAAGTCTTTCGGGGGCTGGCCCGCTTGATTCAAGGCTTTGATCTGGGCTTCGGCTTCTTGCCGGTGGGCCATGTCCTTGAAGCAGGCTCGGAGCAGCTGGACGAACTCGTCATCATCCTCTAGCTCTGGGGCTCCTTCATCGTTTAGTTCAGCTATCCAGTCTGCTGCGTCCTCTTCATTCATGCCATCTGCAATTGCCAAAACAATATCCCAATCAGTCCCTGATATTAGTCCCCATAGCGATCAATGAAGGACCAAATCAGATTGAGGAAGTAGGCCAGCTTCCCTGGGGTCCTGTCGAACGTCACTCTAAACCATGGTGGAGGAGCAGCCGGCAGGGCTGGTGACGGAGGCAGGGCCAGAGCGGGCATCCATTGGTATTGGACCCACTCCTGGCTGGGATAAAAGGCCTAGCCAGGGGGGATCTGGTCGGCAGGAGGCAATCTGAGGCCCGGTGGGTGAGGGGGGGTGTTGGGTCTCGGTGTTCCCAACGGTTGTCTTCTAGCACCAGACTGACTTGGCCTAATGGGCCTTGCTGCAGCACCACTCTGACTCCAGCAGGAGCTGTCATCCTGGTAGACCAGGCCTGACAGGGAAGGCTAAGGTGCAATCTGCTTCATGTTGAGTGAAACAAGGCCAATGCTCCATTTCATGCTGTTGCAGTCCCCTGGCCCAGGAAGGTGAACATGGGCTGAGCCAGAACCCAGCCAGGTGGGCCGGTAATAGGAGGTTGTGCGATGCTGCCCATGCTGAGCTGGTTGAATCGCTCCAGTAGACCCGCCAGCAACTGGCTTCGCATTGGCGGTGGAAAGCCCCACTCCCAGGAATCACTGAGATAAGCCGGTCTCGGTGCTCTCCATTCGAGGGTCTGGGTCTGTTCCGTTCTGCTCACCCCCATCTGTGGTTCCCACAGCATCGCCCTGGTCAGCAACTCCTGGGACAGTGCAGCTCCTGCAGCCTTGCCCCATAGAGAGGGATCCGGTTGAGCAGCTTGTCAGGGCGCCAGTTCTTTTGGCCGGGCACCCTGTCGACGTCCGCTTCAGTGGCCTCCACTGCCTTCACCACATATTCGGAAGGGGAGTAGATGGTCTTGACGTGGACCATCAAACCAGTCCCAGTGGTTCCCTCTGTAGTTGCCATTCTCTCCTCAATCTTCCCTGAGTCTTCATGCCGCCCGGTGTCAGGTCGGCGCTCAGGGCTCAAGACAGCGCCCCAGAGGTCGGGGAGCTGGTTGAGGTTTTAAAGCAGATTCGGGTTAATATCAGGGTTCCAAGTAACACCCCCATTGAAAGAATACTCCGAGGCTAGAAGTTCCTCAAAGTTCCACTTTATTAGAGATGTCATATTGGCACATCTGGGAAAACCCGAATCTGAAAGCTTCCAGGTTTTCCCCACCCAAAAGCAAGTCCAAATCCCTTCCCCTGCACCCACATGTCCATCACATGGTCCAATCAATGCACCATCCCAACTGGAGATCCCTCCCAGTCATGCCACTCCAGGTGCAGACTGAACATCCTTGACTCCCAGGGAAAATAATGTTATTATGGCTAGATATCTCTACAACTCCATGCAATCCCCCCTCCCAGTTTCCCACAGCACTAAGTGTGGCAGCCATGAAGATCCAAAGAAAAATATGGCCTCCAGGGCTGACACTATCATAGAGAGCCATAACACTTCATGGGGTGATATAATGCAGCTTTTAAACATTTTCCTCACTAGAGATGAACTTTTTAAACTGCACAAACACTTCCTGGCCATCAAGAGACATGACCCTCTATCCCTCATGTCTGTCCACAAAGACTCAAAAGGACACAAATTAGAACTAACCGGGACCACAGTTGTAACACAGGCGAAGTCAAGGAGAGAATGGGAATTCCTGGAAGCCTGGTTTTCCACCAATAAATAAATAGACACATTTTATTTTATTTATTTTATTGAATTTCTATACCACCCTACTCCCGAAGGACTCAGGGCGGTGAACAGCCACAGAATAAAACACATAAATACAGAAATTTAAAATAGAATAAAAACAAATTAAATAATTTGGCTGAGACAAATTTAAAATACCCCATAATTTAAAAACAAATTAAAAGTTACATTTAAAAAAGGGAGAAGATTTAGGCCAGGCCAGCTTGATGAAATAAAAAAGTCTTAAGCACGCGACGGAAGGTGCGCAGATCCGGGATCCTCCGTATCTCCGGGGGGAGCTCGTTCCAGATCGTAGGTGCCCCCACAGAGAAGGCTCTCCCCCTGGGGGCCGCCAGTCGACATTGTTTGGCCAATGGCACCCGGAGGAGCCCCTCTCTATGGGAGTGTACTGGCCGGTGGGAGGCTACTGGTGGTAGGAGGCGGTCCCATAGATAACCAGGTCCTAAGCCATGGAGCGCTTTAAAGGTGATAACCAAAACCTTGAAGCGCACTCAGAAGACCACCGGGAGCCAGTGCAGCTCGCACAGGAGAGCTATTACATGGGAACTCCACGTCGCTCCCATAACCACCCGTGCGGCCGCACTCTGCGCCAGTTGGAGCCTCCGAGTGCACCTCAAGGGGAGCCCCATGTAGAGAGCATTACAATAGTCCAGACGAGAGGTGACGAGGGCATGAGTGACTGTGCGTAGGGAGTCCCGATCTAGAAAGGGACGCAACTGGCAGATCAGGCGAACCTGATGAAAAATCCTCCCAGTCACGGTCGTCAAGTGCTCTTCTAAAGACAGCCATGAATCCAGGAGGATGCCCAAGTTGCGAGCCCTTTCCGTGGGGGCCAATGATTCGCCCCCAATAGTCAGCAATGGCACCAGCTGACTATATCGGGACGTCTGAAACCACAGCCACTCGGTCTTGGATGGGTTGAGCCTGAGCCTGTTTCTCCCCATCCAGATCCGCACGGCCTCCAGGCAGCGAGACATCACATCAAGGGCATCGTTGGGATGGTCTGACGTGGAGATGTACAGCTGGGTGTCATCAGCGTACTGATGGTACTTCACCCCGAAACCACGGATGATCTCGCCCAGCGGCTTTACATAAATGTTGAACAAAAGGGGCGAGAGGACTGATCCCTGTGGCACCCCACATATAAGGGGCCTCAGGGTCGACCTCTGCCCCCCTGTCAACACAGACTGCAACCGGTCAGAGAGAAAGCAGGAGAACCACCGTAGTATGGTGCCTCCCACCCCCAACTCTTCCAACCAGTGCAGCATGATACCATGGCCGATGGTATCAAAAGCTGCTGAGAGATCTAACAGGACCAGGACAGAGGAGCAACCCCTGTCCCGAGCCCTCCAGAGATCATCAACCAATGCGACCAATGCCATTTCCGTGCTGTACCCCTGCCTGAAGCCCGACTGGTACGGGTCCAGATAGATAGCTTCATCCAGGTGCCTGGGCAGTTGTCGTGCCACCACACTCTCAACAACCTTCGCCACAAAACGAAGGTTGGAGACCGGACGGTAGTTGGCTAATTCAGCCGGGTCCAGGGAAGGCTTCTTGAGGAGGGGCCTCACCACCGCCTCTTTCAAGGCAGTGGGAAAGGCACCCTCACTCAGAGAAGCACTTATAATCCCCTGGAGCCAGCTTCGTGTAACCTCCCGGGAGGCCAGTACCAACCAGGAGGGACACGGGTCCAATAAACATGTGGCGGCACTAATCCTACCCAGAACCCTGTCCACATCCTCGGGAGCCACAGGATCAAACTCCTCCCAGATAATGTTCTCAAGACCTACCCTCGTCTCCTCCCCTGGACTCACTCAGTCGGAGTCCAAGCCTTCCCGAATTCGAGCGACTTTATCATGCAGGAATTGCACAAAATCCTCAGCACGACCCTGCAAGGGATCTTCCCGCACTCCCCCCCAAAGAAGGGAGTGGGTCACCATAAACAAGGCGGCTGGGAGGTTCTCTGCAGATGCGATAAGAGCGGAAAAATAGTTAGATTTTGCCGCTTTTTTTTAAAAATTTTTTATTATAGACAAACATACACATACAGACATGAACGTTTAAACAAACTAAACATAAACTAACTATACAATGAAATCAAGTCATAGAGCTTGAACTTTGAAAATAGAGCTACTTCGGTAGTTATATATCTATATATCTGTATATATTATCTTTCATCTTATATCAATGTTTATATAACGATATTTCATTTTATTTCCTTATTTTTGTATCATTGGGTGGTATTCCCTTATTTCGTGTCTTTTTTATCTAACCAGTTGTACCATTTTTGCCAAATTAAGTAAAAGTCTGAATCTTCTTTTCCCTGTATTTCTTTGGTCAGTTTATCCATTTCTGCACATTCCATTGTTTTTTGTATTATTTTTTCTTCTGGTGGCGTGTCTTCCAATTTCCACATTTGTGCGAAAACGATTCTAGCAGCAGTTAGGATGTGTGTTATCAAGTATTGTGTCTCTTTTTTATAGTCCTTTGTCAGTATTCCTAATAGGTATGTTTCCGGTCTGAGGGGCACTTTTTGAGTGGTGATTTCTTCCAGCTGACTTTGAATTGTTTTCCAAAATTTTTTGACTTTTGGGCATGACCACCACATGTGGTAGTAGGTCCCCTTCTGTATTTTACACTTCCAACAATTCTGATTAGTATTGGGAAACATCCTTGCCAACCATGCAGGGGGGAGATGCCACCTATAAAACATCTTGTATGTATTTTCTTTGTAGGGCACGGACATTGTCAGCTTAGTATTTACTTTCCATATTTTTTCCCAATTTTCTAGGTTAATATTATATCCAAAGTTTTTAGCCCAAATAATCATATTTTCCTTCACCACTTCTTCTTCCAATTTGTATTTTAGCAGGTAATTATATATTTTAGTTATTAATTTGTCATCTGATTGCATTATAATTTTGTCTAATTCATTTCTTTCTTTTTGGATTCCAAATTTTTCCATATCACTTTTATATCTTGATTTTATCTGTAAATACGGCCACCAATTGATGTCCGTGCCCTGTTGTCTCAATTCCTCTCTTGTTTTCATATCTCCTTCTGTGTTCAACAATTCGTCATAGGTTTTCATCTTGTCTATATCCATTGTGTTCGGGTAGATTTGGGCCTCCATGGTTGATAGCCATCTTGGAATTTTATCGTAGTGTTTTCTCCTTATTTCAGTCCAAATTTTTGCCAATGCTCCTCTGATATAGTGTCTCCTGAAGTGTTCATGTTGTCTGGGCTTTTCCTCCCATAGAAATGCGTGCCAGCCTTTTGACAAGTCAAATCCTTCTAGTGCTAGTGTTCGTTTATCTTCGAGTGTCATCCAATCCTTAATCCAAGTTAAAGCTGTTGCAGTGTAATAAATTTGCCAATCTGGTAATCCCAGGCCACCCCTTTCTTTGGTGTCCTGCAGGTGTTTCAGTTTAATCCTGGCTCTTTTTCCTTGCCATATATATTTTAATGTCATTTTATCAAGGTCTTTAAAATATGATTTTCCTGGGTTTATCGGTATTGTTCTAAATAGATATAATATTTTTGGTAGAATTGTCATTTTAATTGAAGCAATTTTGCCTAGTAGTGATAGTTTACTCCATGCCTCTAAGTCCTTCTGAATTTGTTTGGCCAATTTAATATAATTGTCTTCTTTAAGGGATGATACCTTATTGGTGAGCCAAATTCCTAGGTATTTTATTTTTGTTGTTGTTTGTATTCCTAATGTCTCTTCCAATTCTTTCTCCTGGGTTTTTGTCAAATTTTTAGTTAGTAGTTTTGTTTTTTGTCTATTGATTTTCAATCATGCCACTTCGCCATATTGTTCTATCTTCCTTAGTAAATTCTGTCCTGATTGTTTTGGTCGCTCTAAAATAAACACTACGTCGTCCGCGAATGCTTGTAACTTATACTCCTGGTTTTTTGTTCTTAATCCTTTTATTTCATTGTCATTCCTAATTTCATTCAACAGTGGTTCCAATGCTAATATATATAATATAGGAGAGAGGGGACATCCTTGTCTCACTCCCTTGGATATTTTAAATTGGTCTGTTGTCTCTCCGTTTATCCATATTTTTGCGATTTGGTCTGAATATATTGTTTTAATCATATTTAAAAATTTATCACCGGTTCCCATTTTTTCTAATTGCAATATTAAGAATCCCCAATTAAGATTGTCGAACGCCTTCTGTGCGTCAAGGAAGAGTAAGGCCATCTTTTCGTCCGATTTTTGCTCATAATATTCCAGTATATTGATTATTGTTCTTGTGTTCTTATTGATTTGCCTATTTGGAATGAATCCATTTTGGTCTGGATGGATATAATTCACGATAATTCTCTTCATTCTCTGGGCCATAATTGATGTAAATAATTTATAATCTGTGTTTAGAAGTGAAATGGGTCTATAGTTTTTGGTTTGGGTGAGATCTGAGTCTTCTTTAGGTATCAGTGTAATGATTGTTTCTATCCATGATTTAGGAATTTTGGCTTCTAAGATTGCTTCATTCAGGACTTGTAATAAAATATCATCTATTGGCTGGTATTCAATTTTGTAAAATTCCGCCGGGATGCCGTCTGGACCTGGTGTTTTATTGTTGTTCTGCTTTTTCTTTGCTTCAATTAATTCTGACATCGATATTGGTCTGTTCAAGAGTTCTCTTTGAGTTTCCTTTATTTCTTGAATGTTGGATTTATTTATATACTCTTTTACTTTTTCCAATTGGATTTCTTCCTGTGCATATAGTTCCTGATAAAAATTTCTTACAATTCGCTTTTTTTCTTCAACCATATGCTGCAATTGCCCTTGTTCGTCTTGTAGTTGGTATATTAATTTTTTTTCCTTTTCTTTCTTTAGTTTATAGGCCAACCAACGTCCTGTTTTATTTGCGAATTCAAATTGGTTTTGTTTTGCCATTTTGATTTTCCTAGCTATTTCTGTTGTTGTTATTAGGTTTATTTCATGTTTAATAAGGTTTATTTTTCCCTTGATCTCTTTCTTGTCGGGTCTGTTCTGTAATTCTGCTTCCTGTTTTCCGAGCTCAATCAATAAATTGTTTCTTCTTTGCTGTTTCTCTCTGTTTTTCTTCGCCTTGAATGAAATTGTTAGTCCTCTTATATATGCTTTTGTAGTGTCCCATAGGACTTGCAATGATGTTTGTTCCCTATTGTTTATTTGAAAGAATATCTCCATCTCTTTCTTTATCATCTCTATGTATTCTTTATCTTTAATGATCTCTCTATCCATCATCCATCGTCCTCTTTTTGGCTGGCCTTTCCAGACTATTGTTATAGGACTGTGGTCTGCCCATACGTTCGGTGTGATTTCAATTTCTTTTATGTTTTCTCTTAGTTCTGCAGTCATCCAGGCCATGTCTAGTCTGGACCAGGACTGATGGGGATTTGAGTAATATGTATACTGTTTTTTGGTTTTATTCAGTTCTCTCCAGGCATCTTTCAATTGTAACTCTTGAATCATATCCTTAAAGGTATCAGGTAGTGTCTTTTTCCTAGATTTATTTTTTTTGTTACTTTGGTAGTCATAGTCCATATCAACGATTGCATTGTAGTCCCCTATTATACATATATGTTCGTAGTCTAGTTCTTTAATTTTATCGTGTATCTTTTTGAAGTATTCTTTTTGGTTCCCGTTCGGGGCATATATTGATGTCAATAACATATTTCGGGTCTCCATCTTAATGTCTATCATTAGTATCCTGCCATCTTCATCTGTGTAAATTTGTTTTGCCTGAATATGGCTTTTAATGTATATTGCGATACCTCTTTTTTTTTTGATCTGATAGTGAGGTGAATAATGTTCCAAGTTTTCTGTTTTCTAGTAACTGTTGATGTTGTTTTTTGATATGTACTTCTTGTAAGTTGATAATATCTATGTCTAATTTTTGAAGTTTTCTGAAAGTGTGTGTTCTTTTGGTTGGTAGATTAAGGCCGTTTATATTGATTGAAATTAATTTCAACTCTCGTCCCATTTCCTTTAGTTTTTCTTTGTTAGTCTAAGTCTACTTGTGTTTCTTGTTACCATTTGTGTTTTCCCCCTAGCCCCTTCTCTCTCCATCTTCTCCCTTTCCCTAGACTCCTTCTCTTCCTTTTCTTTTTTTGTTTCCCCCATGGGGTGTTCCTGGTTTGCATTTTCTGAATCACATCTAGTTTCCTGTTCTTCTTCTATTATAAAGTGAGTGTCAAGAAATTCTTGTGCCTTCTCTATCGTATCGATTTTATATTTTTTATCGTCCCAAGATATTAAAATTCCCTCCGGCACCAGCCAGCAGAACATTATTTTATGTTGATTCAGTAGGGTTGTCAAGAAATTATAGTTTTTTCTGTATTCTCTTATTCTTCTTGACTCTTGTTTTAGGGTTATTATTTCTTTTCCTTTGTAGCAGGGTTTTCCCTCTCTCATTGATGTGTAAATCTCTTCTTTTACAGTTTTACGTGCGAATCTAACATGTATTTCTTTAGGTAGTTTGTTCCTACGGGCATAGTTCGTATGAACTCTATATATTTCGTCAATTTCCCTACTAATATCGCTTTTTTCCTTCTGGGTAGCCTCTACTAATATATCTGTCATCAGGTCTCTTAGGTCTTCTCCTTTTGTTTCTGCAATATTTTGAAATCGTAAAAAGAATGATGCCTTTTCTAATTCTAAATGGATAATTGACTCTTCAAGTTCTCTATTTAACTCCATTTGATTTTGTTCAATATTATCCATCTTTTTCTCCGTTAGGACCATTTTAGCTTCCATGTTTTGAATTTGTTCTTCGTTTTTAACTATGTTTTGCTGTATTCTCTCGATCTTATTGTCCATTTTTTTAATATTATCATTTATTTGTCCTACTTCTAATTTCAGTTCCTCGTGGTTCTTTTTTGTTTCTTCATGATTATTCGCAATTGTTTCTTGGGTCTTGTTCATCCCCTCCTGAATCATAGCTAATATAGACTGTATATTCTGTATATTGTGTGCAGTGGCAGCTTTTTCTTTGTCTGTAGTTAGCATCGTGTCTATGGTTTTTTGTTGTGCAGGTGAAGATTGTGTAGGTATTGGGTTTGTTGTTAATTTTTTCCCTGTTTTAGTTATTGTTATTGAGGATGTTGCCATCGTTGTCTTTTGTGTTATTTTTCCCCAAATTTTCATATACTAATTTGGTTGGGGGTAGATGAAATGTCGTTATATAAGGATCGGGTTAATTAATTCAGAGGAGTTAGGGGGAAAATGCAGTATTTTAACAATTCATTCTTCTATTCTTATTCCTAAACAATATAATGCAATTAATGTTTAAATACCAAGTTATCACAGTACTTAAATTCACTTTAAGACTAAATAATTTCTATATGACCTTTATGTAATAAATCAATTGGATTTAAGATCCTCTAAAAATCATCTAAAGTATTCTGTTAAGTTATATCACAATTACCAGTACATGCTACTTATATTAATTATCACAATTATTATTCCTTAGTAATATCTATAACAATCTCTATACAATGTCTATGTTAATATCTAGCTTTCTAATCAATACACAGTATAATTCCACTTAATCAATGTATTATTGTGCAATCTATATAGTTATTTCAATAGGGTGGGAAACAATAAAACAATAAAAGAAGAAATAGTATTAAGTCAGTTCCTTAGTATATATTATAATAACTTCAAATTTGATATTAATGTTCTTTAAGCAAAATTAAGTAAGTTTTAAATTTGGATTTTATAAAGTAGATGAAATTTAATAATTTAATGTTTAAAGTTCTCCACTGTATCACTCTCAGACCAATTGGGGTTGCTTCCTTCTCCTTCTCCTTCTTCCTTCGTTCTTCAGTTCACCTTCTTTTCACCCAGCTATCACAATTCTATTTCAATAGCCTCTATTAAATCCGTAAGTAAGTCAATTGTTCCAATTTTCCTGTGTAGCAAGTTGTATCTCCTTTGCCAACAGCGTCAATGTATCTAATGTCTCACTACGAATCTTGTGTCTGTAGTTGAATTTGCTGTTGTCGCTGGACACAAAGTGAAAGTTTTCTTCTCCAAATCCTCAGTCCGCCATTCGCTACTGTTCAGCTAGTTTCCTTCTGCTTACAATCACAACAATCTTAAATAGTCTCAGTTCTTTAAGTTCACTTTCTACAGTCTCTCTCTTAATTAATCTTTCTTCCCTCTGTTAAGTCAAGATGTATTATTGTAAAGTTATAATCCACCGCTTACTTGTAATCCTCTTTGTCTGTCACTCGTTCCTTTCGCCAGTCAAATCTGCATTGTCACTGTGTGTATTAAGCTTCGCTCCGATCACTGTCTCTCGCCGCTTGCCTGACGATCTTGCCGCCGCTTTTTGGAGTCCTATTTCTCGCCAATGTATTTAGGTCCTCATGATTATACCTTTATATTTCGATTTACTTAGTCCTTACCGATGTCGAGCGTCAAGAAGCACTCGACATCATGTCCATGCACCGGCAGAACATGGATACCCGGCTGGAAGGGGGGGGTTGAGCCACATGGGTGATGGTGGTGGAATAGGCTTCCGAGTAGGCGTTTATGTGCACGGGTGCCTTATGGGGTCGCGTGGGGTTAGCTTACTACTCTGAGAACACTCTAGAAAAGTGACGGCATCCCAGTACGTCCGAAGGAAATGAGGAAGTACGAGACCTTCCAGCTGAATGTAATCTGGAAGGAACTATATAAGGACTCGCTTGCAAGGGCGTGACAGCTGCGTCTTTGTTTTGCTAGCTTTGCATTCCGGTTTCTGTAAGCGCTGATTGCCACGAATAAATGAAGATACACCAGCTTGGCTTTAAGCGTGTTCTTTGAGCGTGGACACGGTCCTAGGGGAGCCGAGAGGAAGACGCAGATCTCCCTTTTCACAAGCCGTTTTGGAGCCCCCCCCCCGTGAAGGAAGGAACGGGATGGCAGAGGGCGTAGCGGCCGACGTGCTGCCGGAGGATACAGCGGAGACCGTGGGCGAAGCGGAGGAGGAGGTTGACGCCGGGATGGATGGGGCGGCCAGCCCGCCGGTGGTGCGGCCGAAACAGCATGAGCCCGGGGTCGCCGGCGCCCCTAGTGAACGAAAGGAACGCGAACGCAACGCCCGGGAGACGCCCAGCCCAGAGACAGGTGGGATGCGTCTTCAAACCCCGCCCTATGCCGGTTCCCAGTTTCAGGATTGGAGGGAACGGCGATGGCTGGAAGACGAGGAAGGGGACTGGAGCCACTCCACTGGCCTGGGGCCTTCCACCCTAGAGATCCTACGCGACCGTTTTGGCGAGGCGAGCTTTCGCGACGCGCCCTCCTGGCAGCCATGGGCGCCCAGCATGGAGGGAGCCACCTCCTGGTCGGGAGGCGGTACGGCGGGTGGGAGTTCTGACAGCAAATTCCGCCTTGCCAGCCCGAAGCTGAAGTTGGAGGGGCGTGAACAACGCTGGGTGAGTGGAGAGCGGAGACAGGCTGTACATTCATACGGTGGGGGCGAGGGCAGCCACGCAACTCCCGGTGCCGCTACACAGCCCGGGAGAGAGAAGAGAGTAGATCCCGCGAGAGACGCCCCTCGACAGCTACCCGGCACAGGAGATAGGCCACCACAACAGCGTTACAGAGACCCGCTACCGGCATGGGGCCACGGTCCCTGGGCACCCCCCCTCCAGCAACATCCCTGGGGATTACCGCCTGTGCAGGCTGCATTTGATGGAACTGCAGGAAAGGTGGCACTGTTCCTGAGTCAGGTAATAAGCCATATGGACCTTTATGGCAGATTATATCCTTCGCAGTGGTCCATGGTCGTGGTGGTCACAGCAGTGCTCACGGGGGAGGCAGCTGAATGGGTCGCCGATTTACATAGTGAACACGCCCGCGAGTTAACAGATCTGGGCCTGTTCCTTGAGGCATTACGCAATAGGTTCGAGGATGAAACTCGGACCCAGGTCATCGAAGGTGAATTGGTCAACCTACGGCAGCGTGGTCGCCCTGCCAAGGATTATGTCAAGGAGTTCCGTAATCTGGCAGGAAAACTCCATTCGTGGCCAGAGCGATTACTTATCCACCAATTCCAGGCAGGGCTAGATAGAGAAATAAAACAGGCCTGTGTATACCGGGGTCTAGGCCCACGATTGTCCGAATGGTACAAGGCAGCGGTGAGCCTAGACGTTGGTTTACGAGAATTCAGGCCTCGGAACACACCACCGTTCCAGTCCCGTCGTGGTCCAGGTGGCAGATCCAGTGACCGCGGGGCGTTTAGAGGAACCCCGGCATTCAGGCCGACCGCTACCGAGGCGAACAGACGCCCGTTCCGGTGCTTTCGATGCAACCAAGAGGGTCATAGAGCTGCGGACTGCCCCGTCGCAGCCCCGCGACTGTCAACTTCCCGGCCATCCGTTCCGACTACCACGCCACGTGACCGACCCCTACGAACACCAGAACGCTCTAGGGCGGCCACGCAGACGCCCTCATTAGAACCGACAACCCGGTCCAGTAATACCATGCCAGGGACGGCTCGTGTCCCCGACGCATCCGAAGAAAGCGACAACGGAGATGAGTTGCAGGATCCTATGGTAAGTGACCCTGTACACCCCTTCCTGATACCAGTGACCCTTAGACATCCTGTCACTAAGAAGGAGTGTGAACAAAAAGCCTTAATTGATACAGGCTGTACTCGATGCCTTATGCGGCAGTCGGTAGCTGAGGGCTTGGGCCTTCGGATCCTGACTCTTCGTACCCCCATTAAATTCGAGCAGATGGATGGGTCCATCCTGGGAGGCACACCTACTGCCAGTGTTACAGAACCTGTATTCCTGCAAATAGGAGCCCATCAGGAAATGATCCGGTTCATTGTAGTAACCCAGATGATCGAACCCATCATTCTTGGGCTCGCGTGGTTGGACAGGTGGGAACCACACATATGGTGGGAGGGGGGTTATCGTAGGCTCAGACTGCCATGTACAAAAGAGAGGGTGGCTCTCCAGCAAGAAACAACAAGACAAGGTACATACCCCCAAGCATATAATGACCTCGCCCGAGTATTTAGCGAGGAAGAATGTGACATCCTGCCCCCCCCATCGGGATACGGATTGTGGTATCGAAATACTTCCCGGAGCCCGGTTGCCAAAACCCCGTATGTACTCGATGACACCACAGGAACTGAAGGAATTGCGAACGTATATAGATAAAAACCTGGCCCGGGGATTTATTCGTCCCAGTCGTTCGCATTTAGCGGCACCCGTCCTCTTTCGAGGTAAGAAGGATGGCGGCTTACGTTTATGTGTTGACTACCGGGGATTGAATGCTGTCTGCGTAGAACCGTTGTACCCCCTGCCGCTGATAACTGATTTGTTGGCTACCCTGGCGTCAGGGAAAATCTTCACGAAATTGGACCTCCGCGAAGCCTATTATCGGGTACGGATACGTCAGGGAGACGAGTGGAAAACCACATTTAACACTCCCCTCGGCAGCTACCAGTTCCTGGTGATGCCTTTCGGTCTACAAGGGGCACCAGCGGTGTTTATGCAGCTTATAAACGGTATTTTACATGAACACCTATATCGGGGCGTCTTAGTCTATCTGGACGACATTTTGATCTACTCTGATACAATGGAAGAACACGTCCAGCTGGTTAGACAGGTCCTGACCAAGTTGCTGGACGCACATCTTTTTGTAAAACTCTCAAAATGTGAGTTCCACCGGGAGGAGATCGATTATCTAGGTTTTCGAATTAGTCGTACTGGTATCCAGATGGACCCGAAGAAAGTAGCTGCGGTCTTAGAGTGGAAAGCTCCGCAAACCCGTAAACAACTGCAAAGTTTTTTAGGTTTTGCAAACTTTTATCGACATTTCATTCCGTCCTTTGCAACAACAGCATTACCATTAACGGAGCTATTGCGAACAAAAGGTGTGGTGGCCCCTGGGAAAAAGCCTAGGCCGGAATACAAACTACAATGGTCATCTGAATGCCAACAAGCCTTTGAAAATCTTAAACGGGCTTTTGCCACTGAACCCGTATTAATACACCCTAACACGTCACAACCGTTCGTAATACAAGCGGATGCTAGTGACGTGGCAGTAGGAGCTATTCTAATGCAGAAAGATGCGAACGGTATGTTAAGGCCTTGTGCATACACCTCCCGAAAATTTACAACCGCAGAAAGGAACTGGGCAGTGTGGGAGAAAGAGGCCTATGCCGTAAAATGGGCGTTACAGACATGGCGGCACCTACTGGAGGGTAATCCCATACCGTTCGAGGTCTGGACGGATCACAAGAATCTACAGGCCCTCCAAACACCTCGGAAACTGTCCCCAAAACAGGTGAGATGGGCACAATATTTTCAGCGGTTCCGTTTTGCCCTCGTGTATAAGCCAGCTAGAGGAATGTTTTTAGCGGATGCGTTGTCACGGATGCCGCAATATCACAGTAAACGAGATGAGGGTTTACAAGCAGTAATCTCACCCCTAAAAGCGTATGTATTGACAGCCCCGCAGACCGAGGATTGGCTCACGCTTTTACGGAAAGCCATTCGGACGGACGCATGGGCACAAAACAATGCAGCATCCCTAACCCACCATGATGGCCTAGCGTGGTGGGGAGATAAACTCTATATTCCAGCAACATTGAGACAACGAGTGTTACTCCAGTGCCATGATAGGAAAACCGCCGGACACTTCGGGTTCCTTAAAACCCTACATCTGACGCGCAGACAATTCTGGTGGCCTAAAATGAGGAAAGACATTGACCAATACGTCCGGGGATGCCACACATGCGCGGTATCCAAGCCACAACCAGGGAAGCCACTGGGCTTATTACAAACCGTAGCCGAACCAAACAGACCATGGGAGGAAATAGCCATGGATTTCATTGTAGACCTTCCCAGTAGCAGAGGTTATACCGTTATTTGGACAGTAGTCGATCTTTTCTCAAAGCAAGCCCACTTTATTCCATGTAAAGGCTTACCCTCTGCCCGACGCCTGGTACGTTTATTCCTACAACATATTTACCGTTTGCATGGAGTGCCTAAGAGGATAATATCAGACAGAGGGGTACAATTCACCGCCCGATTCTGGAGAGGGTTTCTCCGTGATATAGGGTCAACCCAGGGCCTTAGTTCAGCCTATCACCCTAGTACGAACGGTGTTGTTGAACGCACGAATGCCATGATAGAACGATACTTACGCTCCTACATTACCTACCAACAAAACGATTGGGTTGATTACCTTCTATTTGCTGAAACGGCATACAATAACGCAGTACATCGGAGTACCGGATTTACTCCGTTCCGGGTAGTCATGGGGAGGGACTTCCCTGCTATCCCGGAGTTAGACCTTTCCCTCCAAAAACCTATGACTCCCAACGACTGGGCTACTAACGTGAATGCTGTGTGGCCTCACGTAAAAACCGCTTTGACACGGGCAGCCGATGAATACAAGCTCCAGGCAGACAAAAGGAGGGCTACATGTCCATCTTTTCAGATCGGAGACCTGGTTTATTTGTCAACAAAATACTTAAAGCTACGATTACCAAGTAAAAAACTAGGACCCAAATATATAGGCCCATTTCCTATCATTAGAGTAATTAACCCCGTAACATTCATGCTAAAACTACCCCCCTTATTGGGAAAGACCCATCCGGTTTTCCACTCTAGCTTGTTAAAACCGGCCACTACACCCACTACAACACCAAAACCACCTCCTGGCCCGGTAACCGGTGCCCACTATGAAATACAAGACATCATCGATTCCAAACTACGTAGAGGCCAGTTATACTATTTAGTCCGCTGGACAGGGTATCCTGATAGTGAAGCATCCTGGGTACCTGTAAAAGACATAAACGCCCCCAGATTACTGAGAAAGTTCCACAAAGCAAACCCCCAGAAACCACATCCCTTACCTGACCATTAATATCATCTCTTTTTGTCTCCTCCTCTTAGACGGACGCCTGGTAGGGGGAGCCGCCTGTCGAGCGTCAAGAAGCACTCGACATCATGTCCATGCACCGGCAGAACATGGATACCCGGCTGGAAGGGGGGGGTTGAGCCACATGGGTGATGGTGGTGGAATAGGCTTCCGAGTAGGCGTTTATGTGCACGGGTGCCTTATGGGGTCGCGTGGGGTTAGCTTACTACTCTGAGAACACTCTAGAAAAGTGACGGCATCCCAGTACGTCCGAAGGAAATGAGGAAGTACGAGACCTTCCAGCTGAATGTAATCTGGAAGGAACTATATAAGGACTCGCTTGCAAGGGCGTGACAGCTGCGTCTTTGTTTTGCTAGCTTTGCATTCCGGTTTCTGTAAGCGCTGATTGCCACGAATAAATGAAGATACACCAGCTTGGCTTTAAGCGTGTTCTTTGAGCGTGGACACGGTCCTAGGGGAGCCGAGAACCGATGTTTCTCTTTGAATCTTCGCTTCCACACTTATCGGTTGACAGCGCTCCGGCCAGCCAAAATGGCTGGTTTTTTCCCGGCTGGAGTTAGGAGGGTTTTCCTCTGAACCTTCGGGGTGATTGCTGTCACACCGAGGTCCTAGAGAATCCTCCTTTTTCTATCGACCTCTCCGTGGTCGATAGTGCCAAAAACGGCTTCCAATCAAGAAATTTGGAACGTCGGGGACGGAGCCTCGTTCCCCTCGTTCCTTACACGCTGACATCACCGCCGGAAGTCCTAGATTTTGCCGCTTTTATCGCCACTAGGTAGGTCTTGATATAAGACCTCACCAGTGTCCGGTCGGAATCGGATTGACTAGTCCTCCAAATGCTCTCTAGGCGTCTTTTCCGACGCTTCATCTCTCTCAGCTCCTCGGAGAACCAAGGAGCCAATTGAGGTCGGCATTGGGTCAGAGGCCGCAAAGGCACGACGTGGTCCAAAGCCCTAGCGGCCGCCCTCTCCCAGGCGGCCACCAGGTCTTCAGTCAAGTCGTGTGCCAGGGTCTCAGGAAATGGCCCAAGCTCCATCAGGAACCTTTTGGGATCCATCAGGTGCCTGGGACGGAACCATTTAATCGGTTCCGTCTCCCTGCGGTGGGGGGAAACAGCAGGAAAGTCCAAGCGAATAAGAGAATGATCTGTCCATGACAAGGGTATAATGTCTAAATCCCCTCTACCAAGATCATTCAACCACTGACCAGAGACAAAAATCAAGTCCAGAGTGTGTCCCCCTGTGTGAGTGGGGCCCTGAACTAATTGGGTCAGGTCCATGGCCACCATGGAAGCCATGAACTCCCGAGCCACCTCTGACGCCTCACCTGCAGATGGCAGGTTGAAATCCCCCATGACAATAAGTCTGGGGGTATCAACCGCCACCCCGGCAATAACGTCGAGCAGCTCGGGCAGGGTCGCCGCCACATGGCAGGAAGCCAGGTATGTAGTCAGCAAACCCATCTGCCTCCCACGGCCCCACTTCATGAGGAGGGACTCACATCCGGCTATCTGAGGAACAATGGTCTCCCTTGGACTAAGACTTTCCCTAATAATCGCCGCCACTCCCCCACCCCTCCCCTGGGCCCTTGGCTGGTGAAATGCACAGAAACCTGGTGGGCACATTTCAACAAGGGGACCCCCCCCCTTGTGGCCCAACCAGGTCTCCGTAATACCTGCCAGGTCTGCACCCCCCTCCAAAATAAGATCACAAATGAGGGGGGCTTTGTTAACAACCAACCTGGCATTACATAACATCAGCCGCAGACCCAGGGCCTGAGGCTCTGTGCAACCCAGGACACGAGTCGCGCATTGGGGGCCGGAGTGCGCAATCGCTCGTAGACAGCGTATGCGCACCCCCGGAACATGATATGGTCCCCTGCGCCCGTCGTATCTGCCCCTCCCACTCAATATTTCAATTGCACTGCCCTTCCCGACACTTCGTTGTTCCCCAGACAAATTTCCTTCCGTGATCCCTCTGCTGTGCCCAAGCGACCCGTCATCCCGCCCAGTGGCTATATGAACCCCCCCAGGTCCATCTCTACAACCCCCTCCCCTCCTCCCGGGTCCCCTTAAAATTTTCCTTAAAAATCCCAATAAAAAAACCCTCAACCCCCTCTTCGCTGCATGCCATCTCTCGGGGTTCCAAAGCCCATCATCAAGATAGGCCCTCGATAACGTGGAGGGCCAGGCCTGCGAGAGGGGGGAGTCTCGCAGTGCAAGAAGGTCAGCTTTTTGGAGCATCAACCGAACCAAGGACGTGAAAGGAAGGCCAGTCCGGGAGCCTATCGTAGTCCAAAGGAATAACTGAGCATAAAAGGTCACAAAATATCCATTTGTAGGGCTGGACTCCACTGTCCTCTCATGACAGGGAGAAGGTCCAATGTTCTTTTTCTCCAGTGGAGGCTAATGGCCAACCATCCTCTCACGACGGCTGGTCCCGTTACAGATGGTTTTCAGGAATGATGTTCTGTCCTCTCCGTTGGGATATAGAAAATCCCTCAACTCCCTCATATGGTGCTCAGTCTCTCCTACCAGCGAGGCCGTGAGTGGAATATGGTAAGGGGTCCAAAGTGTAGTGGTTCATAAACCCCTCCCCCCATAAAGGAGGGGGGGAAAGGCGGGGAGAGGGAGGGGGGAAACAGTATCCCCAGAGGAGGGTATCATCTCCTCCTCTGCCGATTTATAAGTCCAGGCCTCCTCACCTCGGCTTCTTCTCTTCACCCTCAGCAAACAACTACCATTGCGGTATTCTGCGACAGACGCCATCAACGGCGCCAGTGCCACCCCCCCCACCCCAGCACCATAAACAGATGCGTCTGTGGGGGGGCAGCCAATGCCGCCAGCTAGCCTCCATCACCAGCACCGCCTTGGCTCTGTTGCTTTGAGTGGGGGGGGGCAGGGGGGGCATCGCCCCCCGGCTGCTCGCGCTACCGCCGGAGTCGTCATCCCACTCCAGCCCCTCATCTTTGATGGAAAATATGGACCGCAGCCAGATGATTCCCTGCGGCCAAGCCAAGCTGCCACCACCATCGCTATTGTTGCTGCCACCGCCACTGCCGCTGCTGCCACCGCCACCACAACCATTGCCTTCCCGGCGCTCCATGGTGTTCTACAGCGCCATTGCCGCCATGTCCTCGCGGCGCTCCAAGGCAGTTCCGCAGCGCCCAGGGTGGTTCCACAGCGTTGCCGCATTGCCGCCGCTATTACCTCCGCGGCGCTCTGCGGCGCTCTGCGGCGTTCCGCAGCGTCCTCAGCATCCTCAGCGCCTCCAGGGCCTCTTCCTAAAACGCTAGCCCCTCGCTCTAACCACGATGTCACAGCGGGAGTAAAAATCCTTCCCAGGTTGGGCAGGGGCTCTCCTCGCTGGGGCTCGGGGTCGCAGATGGATTTAGCGACCCTACACCCCCCGAAAAGACCAAACAGCCCCCATCGTCAGACCGGGAGCTCACCCGACACCGCCATCTTCGAGCATGCACAGAAGTGAAAAATCATTATAGAAGACCCTTTAGAAAGTGGGCAAATTTTACTACAGGAAATAAAAGAATTTGGTAAAGTAGCAGGGCTTAAAATAAATTAAGAGAAAGCTAAAATATTAACTAAGAAACTTACCAATAGACAAATGGAACAACTGGAAGAGAAATTGGGGATTTCGAGGGCCAAAAAAATTAAATATTTAGGAATATGGTTAATGGCAAAATGCACTACGATAAAAGACTATTACAACAAATACAAAAGGATTTGGATAATTGGACTAAATTACAGATATCATTAATTGGCAGAATCTCAGCAATCAAAATGAATATACTACCTAAATTACTGTATCTCTTCCAAACAATACCAATAAAATTAGGGAAAAAATTTTTTGAACAATTAAACAGAATGGTATCCAAATTTACTGTATTTGGTTGGGAAAAAAGCCCATATAAAACTAAAACTCCTTCAGGATAGCAGAAATAAAGGAGGATTTGGCCTCCCAGACTGGGAACTTTATCATCAAGCTGCAGCCATGACATGGCTCATGGATTGGATCCAATTGAAAAATAAAAGAATATTAATGATAGAAGGCCACAATCTCCAACTTGGCTGGCACGCTTTCCTCTGGGAGGGGAAAAATAAATCCCATTCATACTTCCAGAGGCACCTATTAAGAGATGCCCTGCTAGGCACCTGGGAAAAAATAAATAAAAAAAATCACTACATGAAGATCCCAATTTGGTTATCGACGATGGAGGCAATGATCTATCCAAACACTACAGATTTTAATAAAATTCGGCTCGCGGGCCATAGTTTGAGGACCCCTGCTCTAGCTGTTGTACCATAAATTGCCAATTAACATTGTCAAATGCTTTCTGTGCATCTAAGAACATCAACAACATCTGTTTATCAGAGTGTATTTCATAATATTCCAGTGTATCTAGGATAACTCTTACATTGTTCTTAATTTGTCTTTTAGGTAGAAATCCATTCTGGTTGGGGTGGATAAATTCATTCAAAAATCTTTTTATCTTTCTGCTATTATTGATGCAAATATTTTATAATCTGTGTTTAATAACGATATAGGCCTATAATTCTTTATCTGTGTTAAATCTGAGTCTTCTTTCAGTATTAAAGTAATAGTTGCTTCTATCCACGAGTTTGGCATCTTAGCTTCCAATAGTACGTCATTATAAACCTCAAGCATTGACATATTCAGTATATCCTGAAAGTATTTATACACCTCTGCAGGTAATCCATCAGGCCCTGGTGTTTTATTATTTTGTTGTCTATTTATTGTCTCTGTTAATTCCATCATTGTTATTCTTTCATTTAACATTGCTCTCACATTTTCAGACATTTTTGGTAATTTAGCCTTCTCTAAGTATTGCTTTATCTTTTCCTCCGAGATATTTTCTTGATCATATAATTTCCCATAGAACTCCTGAATTATTTTCTTTATAGACTCATTTTGGTACTGTAAGGTTCCTCTTTCATCTTGTAGTTTGCTTATCAGTTTCTTCTCTTTTTCCTTTTTCAGTTTATATGCTAACCATCTTCCTGGTTATTTGGCATTTTCAAAAAAAATTGTTTTGGTCTTTTGACCAATTCTTCTTTTTCCATTAGACTTAGTTTATGTTTTATTATTTCCATTTGAGTCTTTAAGTCCCTCTTCTGTGGTTGTTTTTGTAATTCTAATTCAAGTTTTTTATGTTCTTCTTCTAATGTCTTATATTGTTGTCTTTTTTTCTATTTTTTCTCGTTAGGTATGTTATGGCTAATCCCCTGATATATACTTTGGCTGTATCCCATAAACTTTGCAGCGAGGTCTCTTCTTTTTTGTTTTCCTTAAAGAAAAATTCCATTTCTTTAACCGTTGCTTGTATAAATTCTTTATCTTTAAGTATAGATTGATTCAATGTCCACTTCAACCTTTTTTTTGTCCCTTCCAATTTACTTTAATTGGATTATGGTTGGCCCAAACATTAGTTTCAATCTCTATTTCCTGCACACATTTTCTCAATTCCGATGACATCCATATCATATCAATTCTGGACCATGATTTGTGTCTATTTGAATAGAAAGTATACTGACTTTTCTCTGGATTTAATTCTCTCCATGTATCCTGTATACATGTTTCCTCTGCCATTTTGAAAAAAGCTCTCAGAAGGGTTTTCCTTACTTTTTTCCCTGATTTGCTACTTCTATAGTCAAGTTTTGTGTCTGCAATTGCATTAAAATCTCCTACCACACCAATATTTTCATATTCTGTTTCAATTACCTTCTTATGAAGCTTTTTATAAAATTCTTCTTGTTTATTGTTTGGCGCATTTATTGCTATCAAAAGTATCTGTTTCTGATTTATCACCACCTCCACCATCAATATTCTTCCTTTTTCATCAGTGTAAATCTGTTTGGAGTTTATTGTTTTCTTTTTTTTTTTTATTGAAAAAGTTTTACAATTACATTTTCTCCCCAGTTTCCCCCCCCAACCCTCCCTAACCTCCCTAACCCTTTCTCTTTTATATGTCTAACCAATTCTTCCTCATGCATCATTATACCAGTTTTTTGGTCCTCTTTCCATCTCAATTGAAGTTGATTATACTGTAGCCAAGTTAAATTAATCCCTTCTTCCAACAGCGTTTCTAAAGTCTTCAGTTGCCATCTGCCCGCATCTGCAAAAAGAACTTCTTTATATAAACCCCCCCCCCCCCCGAGTGACATTATATTTGTATTCCACATGATATGACCAAGATCCAGCCATAACGGTATTTTGTAATCCCATTTGAGTCGGTGCTTCTTCCAAACTCTCATCAAAGAGTCTCTAAGTATGTGGCTTTTAAATACTTTATCCACTTTGTTCTCATAAAATAAGTAAGCATGCCAACCAAATTCAAGATCAAAACTTTCTATATTCAATATTCCAGTCTTTTTCCTTCCAAACCAATCACTTGCTTGCGTCAAAGCTGCTGCTTCATAATATAATTGTAGGTTTGGAAGTTTAAGGCCTCCCCTTTCTGGAACATCTTGCATAATTTTCAGTTTAACTCTTGGCTTTTTCTCATTCCAGACAAACTTATTCAGTCCTCTTTGCCATTCTCTCAGTTGTTTATCACTTTTAAGCACCGGAATCATTTGAAACAAAAAAAGAAATCTTGGCAAAATGTTCATCTTAATTGCTGCTATTCTTCCAAATAAAGACAGCTGCAGTTTTTTCCAAGTCTCCATATCTTTCTGTACATCTCGCCACAACACCTCATAATTATTTTGGAACAATTTCATATTTGATTCTGCAACTTGAACTCCTAGATATTTGACCTTTGGTACTATCTCAAAACCTGCCTTGCTTTCAAGTTCCTGTTTTCGATCTTGTGTCATATTTTTAACTATCATCTTAGTTTTTTTCTGGTTCAATCTAAATCCTGATACTGTACCATATTGTTCTATAATGTCTTTCATCTGGATTATTGATTCCATCGGCTGTGTTAGGGTAACTACCAGATCATCTGCAAATGCCCTTATTCTGTAGTCCTCTTGCCTTATCACTATTCCTTTCAAAGTGCTTGAGTCCCGTATTATATTCAACAAGACTTCTAATGTTAAAATAAATAACAATGGGGATAACGGACAACCCTGTCTTGTTCCTTTTTCAATATTAAAATCTGTTGTCAAACTTCCATTAATAATAATCTGTGCCTTTTGTTCTTGATAAATTGCTGAAACCGCCTGTATAAATTGGTCCCCAAAGTCCATCTTTTTTAAAGTCTTTAGTAGAAAATTCCAATCCACTCTATCAAAGGCCTTCTCTGCATCCAAAAAGACCAGCACTGCAGGGATCTGTTTATTCTTGTCAAGATATTCCAGTAAATCTATAACTTGCCTTACATTGTCCTTCATGTATCTGCCTTCTATAAATCCCGCTTGGTCACAATGAATCACCTCTTGAATAACTGACATCAACCTGTTGGCTAATACTTTTGCAAATATTTTATAATCATTATTCAGAAGAGATATTGGTCTAAAATTCTCAGGTTTTTTAGGACCTATTTGCTCTTTCGGTATCAATGAAATATAAGCTGTTTTCCATGATGGGGGTATTTTACCCCCTTGTTGTATGTTACAAAATAAGTCTTTAAGATGTTCAATCATTTCTGCTTGTAAGGTTTTATAGTACACCACAGTTAAACCATCCATCCCAGGAGCTTTAGTTGTTTTCAATTGTTTAATTGCGGCAATAATCTCCTCAGGTGTTATAGGATAATTCATTCTCTCCTTTTGTTGACTGGTAATTTTTGTAACTCTTTTATTCTCTAGATATTTCTCTATAAGTCCATTCTGTGTATCATCTTTGGCATATAGTTTGGTATAATAATCTACAAAAACTTCTTTAATTAATTTTTGTTGGGAAATTTCCTTCCCTCCAGTATCAATACAATCAATAATCCGTGTACTCTGCTTCTTCCTTAGTGTGTAAGCCAACCATCTGCCCGGTTTATTAGCGTTGCAAAAAGTGTTGTGTTTCGCAAATTGTAAATTTGTTGCTGTTTGTTCCGCCATAAGCATTTGAAATTGATCTTTCAAAAGTTTTATAGCTCCTCGTATTCTTTCATCTGTTGGGTTTTTTATAAGTAACTGTTCTTTATTCTTTATTTCTGCTTCCATTTCAGATCTTTTCTTTTGTCGGTTCAATTTGTGTTTAGAGTTCATATGAATGAGTACCCCTCTCATATACGCTTTACTCGCATCCCACACGATTTCAATAGGGGTACCCTTATTCAAATTCATTTCAAAAAATTCTTTCATCTGCTTTTTAAGTTCTATTATATTTTTTTCATATCTAAACAGATTTTCATTTAATCTCCATGATCTTCTCTCAGTCTTTCCCATCTCAATTTCTATCCATACCGGGCTGTGGTCAGTTAAAGTCCTTGGAAAAATCTTTGTTCTTTTTGTTTTTACAAGTAAGTCAGCTGATAGTAAAATAAAATCAATCCTAGAAAAGGATCTGTGTCTATCTGAAAAAAAAGTAAAGTCCAATTCTTTTGGGTTATGTATTCTCCAGATATCTTTTAATTCCAAATCTTCTTTCATGTCAAAAAAAGTCTGTGGTAGTCTAATCCTTGACTTCGCCGAACTCTTTTTGTCTATTTTAGAGTCGATTACTCCATTCCAATCTCCCATGATTAAAATAGATCTATAGTCCCATTGCAATATTTTAGAATGTAAAGTTTTGTAAAAATTATCCTGTTGTTGATTAGGAGCATAAATTCCAATCACTAGAATTAGGCCACTTGCTGTGTGCAGTTCAATTGCTATAAACCTACCACCTTCATCTGCTTCTATAATTTTAGCTGACAGTCTTTTATTTATATAAATAACCACACCATTCTTTTTTTCCATATTTGAAGCTATAAAATGTGTTCCTAATCTTGAATTTATCAAATATTTTTGATCTTGTGTTCTTACATGAGTTTCTTGTAAGCAAATTATATCATTATTAAATTGTCTCAGGTATGTAAATAATTTCTTCCTTTTCTGTGGTGAATTTAGTCCGTTCACATTCCAAGATAAAAACTTAATCGTCATGTAGATTTTTTTGAAGCGACGAGCAGAATTGCCGAATATCTTCCGAATCGGTAGTCTTCGGCTTTGCTCCCCCCATGGCTTCACATTCTTGTATATTGCTCTTGACTCCTTTCTTATATTGTTTAAGGCTTGGGCCTTTCCTGTTGTTGTTTTTCTTTAAGTTGCTTAGAAATTGCTCGAGTTATATGCTGATCTTTAGCTTCACACATCCGGGCTAGGTCCAAAGTCACTTCTCTTGTAGTCTTAGGTGGTTCAATCACAATTTTCGAAGGAAGGTCTAGCAGGGGCTCCTCCAGAAAACCTCCTGTAGCTCCCTGCATTTCGATTGCCTCTGATTCCACTTGCTTAAGCTGCTCTTCCATCTCTTGCTGGAGTTGCTTCTCCTTATCACTCTCCTTTATCTCCAACACAGTAGATGTATGTGGGGATGGTGAACTCTCTTTAAAAACATTAGAGTAAAATTGTTCCGCCTTCTCAACAGTGTTTAATCGGTATCTTTCTCCATTATACCTCAAGATTATGCCAGTTGGAGCATCCCACCGAAATGGAATTTGTTGTTTTTTTAATTCATTCACTAGAAATCCAAAATCTTTTCTATCTTTTAACATCTTAGGTGGTAGCTCTTTATAAACTCCAATCTGCGTTCCCTCCACTTGCACAGCAGAGAGAAAAGAGTTTTGCAGAATATCATTTCTCATTCTTCTATCTGTGAAATATATCACCACATCTCTAGGCAACTGTCTTTGTCTGGCCACCCACGAATTCACTCTGTAAATTTTATCCATTTTGCAAAAAATCTCTTCAGGGCTAATCTTTAACATCACAGCTAGGGCATCAGCACAAATCTGTCTCAGATCTTGTCTATCGTTCTCTTTTATGCCTCTCAGCCTTATAGCAAATTCCATAGACCTAAACTGCATCATTGTAATTTCATTTTCAAATCTCTGCATTTTATTATCAGCATCAAAATTTTTTTTTTTTTAAATTTTTTATTGTAAACAAACATACACATATAGACATAAACATTAAAACAAACTAGACATAAACTAACTATACAATGAAATCAAGTCGCATGACTTGAACTTTGAAAGTAGAGCTACTTCGGTAATTATATATCAATATATCTATATATATTATCTTTCATCTTGTATCAATGTTTATATAACGATATTTCCTGTTATTTACTTATTTTTGTTGTATTGGGTGGTAATCTCTTATTTCGTGTCTTTTTTATCTAACCATTTGTACCATTCTTGCCAAATTAAGTAAAAGTCTGTATCTTCTTTTCCTTGTATTTCTTTGGTCAATTTATCCATTTCTGCACATTCCATAATTTTTTGTATTATTTTTTCTTCTGGTGGCGTGTTTTCCAATTTCCACATTTGTGCGAAGACAATTCTAGCTGCAGTTAGGATATGTATTATCAAATATTGTGTCTCTTTTTTATAGTCCTTTGTCAGTATACCTAATAGATAAGTTTCTGGTCTGAGGGGTACTTTTTGGGCGGTAATTTCTTCCAGCTGACTTTGAATTGTTTTCCAAAATTTTTTGACTTTGGGGCATGACCACCACACGTGGTAGTAGGTCCCCTTCTGTATTTTACACTTCCAACAGTTCTGATTAGTATTGGGAAACATCCTTGCCAACCGTGCAGGGGGGAGATGCCACCTATAAAACATCTTGTACGTATTTTCTTTGTAGGGCACGGACATTGTCAGCTTAGTATTTACTTTCCATATTTTTTCCCAATTCTCTAGGTTAATATTATATCCAAAATTTTTGGCCCAAATAATCATATTTTCCTTCACCACTTCTTCTTCCAATTTGTATTTTAATAGATAGTTATATATTTTAGTTATTAATTTGTCATCTGATTGCATTATAATTTTATCTAATTCATTTCTTTCTTTTTGGATTCCAAATTTTTCCATATCACTTTTATATCTTGATTTTATCTGTAAATACGGCCACCAATCAATATCCGTGCCTTGTTGTCTCAGTTCCTCTCTTGTTTTCATATCTCCCTCTGTGTTCAACAATTCGTCATAGGTTTTCATCCTGTCTGTGTCCATTGTGTTCAGGTAGATTTGGGCCTCCATGGTTGATAGCCATCTTGGGATTTTGTCGTAGTGTTTTCTCCTTATTTCAGTCCAAATTTTTGCCAGTGCTCCTCTGATATAATGTCTCCTGAAGTGTTCATGTTGTCTGGGCTTTTCTTCCCATAGAAATGCGTGCCAACCTTTTGACAGGTCAAATCCTTCTAGTGCTAGTGTTCTTTTATCTTTAAGTGTCATCCAATCCTTAATCCAAGTTAAAGCTGTTGCAATGTAATAGGTTTGCCAATCTGGTAGTCCCAGACCACCCCTTTCTTTAGTGTCCTGCAAGTGTTTCAGTTTAATCCTGGCTCTTTTTCCATGCCATAAATACTTTAATATCATTTTGTCAAGGTCTTTGAAGTATGATTTTCCTGGGTTTATCGGTATTGTTCTAAATAGATATAGTATTTTTGGTAGAATTGTCATTTTAATTGAAGCAATTTTGCCTAGTAGTGATAATTTCAACTTACTCCATACCTCTAAGTCCTTCTGGATTTGTTTGGCCAATTTGATGTAATTGTCTTCTTTGAGGGATGATATCTTATTGGTGAGCCAGATTCCTAGATATTTTATTTTGGTTGTTGTTTGTATTCCTAATGTCTCTTCCAATTCTTTCTCCTGGGTTTTTGTCAAATTTTTGGTTAGTAGTTTTGTTTTTTGCCTATTAATTCTCCTTCCAACAGCCTTTTGTTTTTCCCACCTTATGGGGTTAATCCTGTCAGGAAGGTAGGAAGGAGGCATTCTGGTGTGCCTCTGTGTGTTGTTTCTAGCCTAATCCTGCTTATCTTTATTGCTCTGCTTAAGTGTTTTCCAAAACTGCCTCTGTGGTTAAGCCTGGTTACATTGTACCAGCTGTTAATGGTTCTTGGCAATATACCCAGACTTTCTATAGCCCGAGTGGCTTCTTTGGGGTTTTTTTCCCCTTTGCTGGTACTTTTATTCAGGGGCTTGACTTTCTTAAAGGGGAAGAGTTGTTTTAAGCTTTTTACACTGCTTTAGTGGTTCCTGGCACTGTCCTTTTGGGGTGTACTTCCAACATGGCTGAATCCCTTCCCAGCCACTTCTTGCCTCTTCTGTCCCCAATTAAAGGTGGGAGGGGGTGATTGTGGGCCTCTTTCTTCCCTGGATCCGTAATCTTCTCTAAATGGAGCGATCTGGGTAGTCTTTAGCTTCTTTGTTTGTTTGTTACAAAAGAAAGGGCTCCCCCCCCCCCCCACTGATGGGAAAGCGATGAGGTAATCTTTTCAGACCGCTGCTGCCTGCCTGATCAAGTTAAGCAATGCTGCCTAGAAAAAAAAATATTTTTCAAGCTACGTCTTTCCCGCTTCCCTCCAACACAATATTTCCTTAAATCTGGATTATTTCCTTAGGATATCTTGTGAGGTGAGTGAGACCAGCTGGTATCTTTTTTTTTAATTATTTGTTTAAAAGTACAAACAAGACAAAATGAGTGACAACAAAACATACAAAACATGTAAACAAAGAGTTCGAATATACATTTTGTCAAAGGTATCGCAACTGTAATACATGTTCTTATTTGTGTTTTGACTCTTCCTTGTTTGGTCTTACTCATCTATCTATCTTTATGGTTCACTATTAGCTTATGTTAGTGATTTATGTTCCTGTTTCTGTAACTCCAATTGCTCCCTATTCTTTTTTCCTTTTTCTATTTTCTAACCAAGTGTACCACTTTTTCCATACTAGATAATAGTCGTGTTCCTCTTTATCTTGTAGTTCCTTTGTGAGTCTGTCCATTTCTGCACATTCCATGATTTTACTAATTACTCTATCTTCTGTTGGTGTGTCACTACTCTTCCAATTTTGTGCAAAAATTATTCATGCTGCTGTTGTTATATGAATGATTAAGTATTTTATTTCCTTTTCATATTGTCCATTTATTATACCTAGTAGAAAGGTTTCTGGCCTCATTTCTAATCTTCGTTGTGTGATTTCTTCTACTTGTGTTCTGATCATTTGCCAGTATTGTATTGTTTTTGGGCAGGTCCACCACATGTGATAGTAGGTTCCTTTATGTAGTTTACATTTCCAGCATGTTGGAGAGGTGTTGGGAAACATTCTTGCCAGTCTGGCCGGTGGGAGGTGCCACCTATAGAACATTTTGTACAGATTCTCCTTATATGGTACCGACATTGTTAATTTATAATTTATTGTCCATAATTTTTCCCAATTGTCTAATTGAATATTGTAGCCGAAATTCTTTGCCCAAGTTATCATGTTTTCTTTGACCACCTCTTCTTCTATTTTGTATCTTCGTAAATAATTATAGACTTTTTTAATCAATTTATCCTGTGATCCTTGTAAAATTTTATCTAATTCGTATTGGCCATTTTGGAATCCAAATTGAGCCAAATCTTTCTTATATTTTGATTTTATTTGTAGATATGGCCACCAGTCAATGTCCATACCCATCTCCTTCAATTCTTCTCTTGTTCTTAATTCCCCTTGATTATTTAGTAAACCTTTATAAGTTCTCATTTTGGTGATGTCCATAGCATTGGGATAGATCTGGGCTTCCATGGTTGATAACCATTCCGGGATCTTATTGTAGTGTGTTTTTTTGATGCCCTGCCATGTCTGATATAGTGCTTGTCTGACGATGTGCCTCTGAAAATATCCATGCTGTTTATCGGTGCCCTCCCACAGAAATGCGTGCCATCCTCGTTGTAGGTCAAATCCTTCCAAAGTCAATAATCTTTTATTTTTGAGTTCCATCCATTCCTTGATCCAAATTAGTGCTGATGCTTTATAATATGTCTCCCAGTCCGGTAGTGCCAGTCCTCCTCTTTTTCCTGTATCCTGTAGATGTTTTGCTTTAATTCTTGCTTTCTTCCCTTGCCATATGTAATCTGCTATTAATTTATTATAATCCTTAAAGAAGTTCTTTCCCAGTTTTATTGGAATCACTTGGAATAAGTATAAAATTCTAGGTAGAACATTCATTTTAATTGAGGCGACTTTTCCCAAAAGAGATAGTTGTAGTTTTTTCCAAATTTCTAAATCTTTTTTAATTTGTCTTGCCAATTTATCATAATTATCCTCTCTAATTGATGAGTTTTTATTGGTGAGCCATATTCCTAGGTATTTTACCTTCTTTGTCGTTTGTATATCTAATTGGTCTTCTAATTCTTTTTCTTGTTGATTAGTAAGATTTTTCATTAGTATCTTTGTTTTTTGTTTATTGATTTTGAGTCCAGCTACACTCCCGTATTTTTCTATTTTGTCTAATAATTTAGTGCCAGTTGTTATCGGTTGTTCTATGATGAATACCATGTTATCGGCGAAGGCTTGGAGTTTGTATTCTTCCCCTTTGATTTTCAGACCTTTTATCTTCTGATCTCCTTTAAGAGAGTTTCTAAGGCTAATATGAATAACAGGGGGGACAGAGGGCACCCCTGTCTCACTCCTTTTGATATTGGAAATTGTTCCATCAAGTTGCCATTTATTGTTATTTTTGCTGTTTGGGAGGAGTAAATTTTCTTTATCATATTTATGAATTTGTCACCGAATTTCATAGCTTCCAATTGCAGTACAAGAAATTTCCAATTTAGGTTGTCGAACGCCTTCTGTGCATCTAAAAAAATTAGGGCGGCTTGTTTATCTGAGTTTATTTCATAATATTCTAATACGTCCATTATTAATCTCATATTGTTTTTTATCTGTCTCTTTGGGATAAAGCCATTTTGATCGGAATGAATGTATTTGTTAATTATTTTCTTGAGTCGTTCTGTGATAATCAATGTAAATAATTTGTAGTCCACATTTAAAAGTGATATCGGTCTGTAATTTTTAATATGCGTGTGGTCTGTCTCTTCTTTTGGTAGAAGGACTCAGGGCGGTGAACAGCCAAGATAAAATACAAATAATATAAATATTAAAAAATCCCTTAAAATTATTAAATATTTTGGCCGAAACATGGATTAAAACACCCAATTTATAAAATCACAAATTAAAAATTTAAAAGAGGAGAGTTAGGCCAGGCCAGCCTGCTGAAATAAAAAAGTTTTGAGAGCACGACGAAACGTGCGCAGGTCCGGGATCCTCCGTATCTCTGGGGGGAGCTCGTTCCACTGTTTGGCCGACGGCACCCTGAGGAGCCCCTCTCTATGGGAGCGTACTGGGCGGTGAGAGGCTATTGGTAGCAGAAGGCGGTCTCGTAAATACCCCGGTCCGATGCCATGGAGCGCTCTAAAGGTGGTAACCAAAACCTTGAAGCGCACCCGGAAGACCACCGGGAGCCAGTGCAGCTCGCGCAGGAGGGGGGTCACATGGGAGCGCCACGTCGCTCCCATAACCACCCGCGCGGCCGCATTCTGGACCAGCTGGAGCCTCCGGGTGCTCCTCAAGGGGAGCCCCATGTAGAGAGCATTGCAGTAGTCCAGACGGGAAGTAACGAGAGCATGAGTGACCGTATTTAACGAGTCCCGATCCAGAAAGGGACGCAACTGGCAAATCAGGCGGACCTGATAAAAAGTCCCCCTTGCCACGGCCATCATGTGCTCTTCTAAAGACAGCCGTGAGTCCAGGAGGACACCCAAGTTGCGAACCCTCTCCGTGGGGGCCAATGATACACTCGTATCAGTGTAATGATGGCCTCTGTCCAGGAATTAGGAATTATAGCTTCCAGAAGTGCATCATTCAGGACTTCAAGTAAAATTTCATCTATTACATGTTTACAAGATTTGTAAAACTCTGCAGGTATACCATCCGGTCCCGGGGTTTTATTTGTTTTTTGTTTTTTCCTGGCCTCTGTTAGTTCTGTCATCGTAATTAGTCTGTCCAATAGGTCCCTATGTGTTTCTTCTAGTTCTTTGATATCAGCTTCATTTAAATATTGTTTGATGTCCTCTTCTGAGGACTCTTCCTGTTCATACAATTTTTGGAAAAATGTTTTTGCTATGTTCTTTTTATCCTTGTTCCTATAATATATCTCTCCTGTGTTGTCCTGTAATTGATATATTGTCCTTCTCTCTTTTTCTTTCTTCAATTTGTACGCCAACCATCGTCCTGTCTTGTTCGCATATTCGAAATGGTTTTGTTTTATTGATTTGATTTTCCTGGCTATTTCTGTTTGTGTGATCAAATTTATTTTGTGTTTTGTCAAGTTTATTTTTTCTTTGATCTTTTTGTTTTGAGGTTCATTCTGTAGCCCAGATTCATATTTTTTAAGATCTTTCAATAAATTGTCTTTCTTCTGTTGTTTTTCCTTGTTTTTCTTTGCCAAGTATGCTATTGTCAGGCCTCTTATATAGGCTTTCGCCGTGTCCCATAAATTCTGGAGGGAAGTTTGCTCTTTAATATTAATCTCAAAAAATATTTTCATTTCTTTTTCTATCATTTGTACATAGTCTTTGTCTTTCAAGATCTCAGTGTTCATCATCCATCTCTTCTTCTTCCGATAGCCTTTCCAAATTATTTTTACCGGACTGTGGTCTGCCCAAATATTTGTCATTATTTCTTTTTTTTTTTTTTTGAAAAAAGTTTTATTTTAGATTAAAAATAAAATAAAACAAAAAAAACCCACAACAATAACATAAAAATATCATCCTTACAAATGATCATAGACAGCATCTCAATCGGTTAAAATCATTTCGTGCTTACAATTCTCCAAATCTCCTCATATAACAATTATTCTTTACTTAAACTAAAAATACATATTTAAATATTTCCTATGTGCTATCTCATCTCCATACTTTTTTATCAAACCATTGATAAAATATCTCCCATATCAAATAGTATTGTTTATCTTCCTGTTCTCTTATTTCAAATGTCAATCTACTCATTTCAGCACAGTCCAACATTTTCATAATAATTATCGGTAATTATCTTCTCTCCTTTCCAGTTTTTGGCAAATACAATTCTGGCCGCTGTTAAAATGTTCACAATTAAGTATTGTAATTCTTTATTAAATGTCTCTGGTAAAATTCCTAATAAAAATATTTCTGGTTTAAAGTCAATATGTCTCTTTGTCATTTTTTCTAACCACGTATGTATTTTAGTCCAAAATCTCCTTGCTTCCACGCATGTCCACCACATATGGTAATACGATCCTGGAGTTTGATGACACTTCCAACATTTCTCCGATTTATTCTTAAACATCCTGGCTATTCTCGTCGGGGGTAGATGCCACCTGTAAAACATCTTATACAAATTCTCTTTATATGCTGTTGACATTGTCATTTTATAATTATGTGACCACAATTTTTGCCATTTCTCTAAATCAATACTATAACCAAAATTTTTTCCCCATGCTATCATTGATTCTTTAACTTGTTCTTCTTCCAGTTTTGCTTCAAGTAAAGTTATTTCTATTTCTTCTAAGTCTTTCCTAAGATCCGTAGTCATCCAGGACCAGGATGAGTGTGGATTGGAGTAAAAGGTATACTGTTTTTTTTCTTTATTTATTTCCCTCCAGGCGTCCTGGAGGCATAGTTCTTGCGCCATTTCCTTAAAAGTATCTGGAAGGGTCTTTTTCCTAGTTTTATTTTTCTTGGTACTCCAATAGTCTTTTTCCATGTCTGAGATTGCATTGAAGTCACCTATAATGCAAATGTTTTCGTAGTCCAGATCTTTTACTTTGTTGTGTATGTTTTTGAAGAAAGCACGTTGATTCTCATTTGGCGCGTAAATCGAAATCAATAATATTGTTTTTAATTCTGTTTGTAATTCAATCATTAAAACTCTTCCCTCCTCGTCTGCATATACCTGTTTTGATTTTAGGTGTTTCCTAATGTAAACTGCAATGCCTCTTTTCTTTTGTTCTGCTAGTGAGGTGTAAAGATTTCCTAATCTTGTATTTTCTAATATCTGTTGGTGTTGTTTTTTGATATGGACTTCCTGTAAGTTTATTATATCCATCTCCAATTTTTGTAATTTGGTAAATGTCCGAGTTCTTTTAGTTGGGGCATTTAACCCATTTATATTAATCAAAATCATTTTTATTTCCGGTTCCATTTTTCTTCCTATTTATTTGTTGTCTTTAGTTTCCTTGTGTTTCTTGTTATTCTTTGTGTTTTTCCCCTTGCTCCTTCTTTCTCCATTCTTTCTCTCTCCAGTCTTCTCTTCTCCCCTTGTTCCTCTTCTATTTCTTCTATGGGTTGTTCGTCTTGGCTCTTATTCTCTGGTTCTTCTCTGGGTTCTTGATCTTCTTCCAGGACAAAGTGTTGGTCAAAGAATTCCTGGGCTCCTTCCAGACTATCTATCTTAAATTTCTTGTCCTGCCACGAGATTAAGATGCCCTCTGGTAACAGCCAACGGAACATCACTTTGTGTTTATTTAGTTGTGTTGTGAGGAAGCTGTAGTTTTTCCTCTGGTCCCTTACCCGTCTCGGGATTTGTTTCAGTGTTATTATTTCCTTCCCTTTGTAGAAGATCGCGTCCTCTCTCATTTTTCTATATATCTCCTCTTTTATCGTTTTCTTTGTGAATCGGACGTGCACTTCCTTTGGCAGTTTGTTCCTGCATGCATAGTTGGTATGCACCCTATAAACTTCATTGATATCCCTTTGTATGTCATCTTTATCTCTCTGTGTTGTTTCAGCGAAGATCTCCGTCATAGTCTCTCCCAAGTCTTCCTCTTTGGTTTCTGTTATATTCTGGAACCTTAAATAGAATGATGCCTTTTCCATTTCCAGGTAGGTAAGTGAGTCTTCGAGCTCTCGATTACTTACTATTTGTTGTTGTTCCAGCATTTCTACTTTCTTGACCGTCTGTTCCATTTTGAGTTCTGTCTTTTGAATCCTTTGTTCGTTTTTGGCAATGTTTTGCTGGATCCTTTCTATCTTGTCATCCATTTTCTTTATGTTGTCATTTATCTTTCCCACATCGGATTTCAAATCATCGTTATTTCTTTTTGTCTCCTCATGGTTATTAACAATAGTTTCCTGGGTCTTATTCATCGACTCCTGTATCATTGCCAAGATTGACTGAATATTTTGTATGCTGGAGATAGAGCCCATCTTTTCTTTTTCTGTTCCAAGCATGGTTTCTATAGATCTCTGTTGGGCAGGGGATGCTGTAAGGGAGGCTTGGTTTGAAATTATTTTCTTATTCGCTTTAGTTATGGTGGTTGTTCCGGTACTTGTCATCTTAACTCTTTTTTGTAGGTTCTCCCAAAATTTCATGCACTGGACTACTCTTATTGTGTTTCAATATCGTTATTTATGATAGTATTTTATCAGTAATAGTGTCTAGAGTCTATGGTCTATATGGTGTAGATCTTCAAAATAAAGGTTAATCTTATTGGATTATAAATTACTTCTATAAATGTCCTTAACACTCTAGTAATTAATAATTAATTAGATATATAGATATATATTCAGGTAAGGGAGAGGAAAAATAGGGTGAAGGAGGTGGGGGGAAAACTTAGAATTCTAGCACTTCATTAAATCTTAATATAGTTAATACAATATAATAATCAATAATATCGATTAATGTCAATATAATAGTATAGTAATCAGTATAGTAATCAGTCTATCAAATGAAAGCTGTCAAGTACAATCTCACTAAGATAGATATATAAAAAATTAAATATTGTTTAAATTGATATCCACTTAAACTATTTGTTTCTAATTAGCTCTTAATTAATTATCCATATAGTAGATTAGAGATCAATTAATCAAATGTCTCACAATCAACAAGCATTAATAAATGATTATACTGTTTTGCAAGGGTTAATCAGGTGTATATATATATAGGATTGTTTTGCACTTAATATACAATTCTCTTTCACTCTTACATATAGAGTTCTTGTGTCCAAGTTGTTATATATTATAGTCTTTGATATCTCTCTCTCCGGAAGTATCCAATAGCCAAAAGTTCAACTGTCCAAAGTTCAGCACTTTAAAGCACTTTAAAATAGCCCGTTTGCCTTTATCAGTTAGTTAGTTTTTGTATTAACTTCTCAGTTACTTTCCACTTGCCAGTCTGTTGCGCCGCTCTCACTCGCTCTCCTGGCTTCAATGGCCTCCATCACTTTCACTCTCACCGTTTCGCTGTCTTCCTATTAAATAGTCTCTGGATATTTCCGTCTAGTTTGCTATGGCTCTCTGATCAAGTCCAAAAACCCCCCTTCTTCTCCATTGAATCCAAATCTGGAGTCTGGTCAATCGCCACCACGTAAATCCCTTTGAAATCTCTTGTTCCAAAGCAGTCTCTCTTTTTCACGCAGTCACCGCCTGTCAAATCTTCTTTCGCCCTTGTCGTTTTTCGTCGCCGCTCTCTCTGGCTGCTATTCCACCGTCTTCTAGGGTCTCAAATTCACTGCTCTCCACTCTCTGCTTCGTTTTATCGCTGTGCTTCGATTACTCCTCTTATTATCTCAATCCGCTTTCAATTTAAACTGGATACAGTTGCGATCTCTCAGTTTGATCTTCTCTTCCTCCTGTGCAGTTTCAGTGCTTCAGGCCAGCCATAAAGGCTGTTTTTTTCCCGTCTGGAATTAGGGGGTTTCTCCTGAACCTTTGGGTTGGTTGCCTTCCCCCCCGAGGTCCTTGGAGTTTCCTCCTTTTTCTATTGATCTCTCCAAGACCAATAGCACCTGAAATGGCTTCCTAGATGGGAATCTTGGAGTTTCAAGAACGGAGCCCCTTTCTCTAGCTCCAAACCCGCTGACGTCGCCACCGGAAGTGAGACCAGCTGGTATCTTTAAGTGGTACACATGGATCTAAGGATTGCTTCTCCTGGGTGTGAAAGGGTGCTTTGTCAGTTCACTGAGCACAGGAGTCTCTTGTCTATGGGGATTCTTCAGTCATCCAGGTCATGGTTGTCCCAAAGGTGCTTTTTTCAAGAGGCAACTGGACTTTCTTGGTTTCCAGAAAGTCCACTTGCCTCTTGAAAAAGCACCTTTGAGACAGGAGTCTCTTGCATTGCTTCAGCGTGGCCAAGGCACATGATTGCTCACTGATAGTAAGATTTTTTTAAAAAAGGAGGTAGGGGTGTGGATCCTCCCTCCAATTCATTTTAGTTTTCTCTCATGATAATAAGGCTTAGTAACATGGCACCAGGCTTGAAGTTATTTAGATATCTGTGGCATGTATTAATTTTATTCTGATCCTGACAACCATGGAAGGGCAGAGACTTGAACCTGGGTCCCCTATATACTTTGTTAATTTGTCTCTTTAGCTCGGCATTTTGTAGCCCAAATATGCCCACCCACTTTCTGGAGAGCTTAAATGACCTCTCTGCTAAAGGGTTTCACTTTATGAGCAAGAGTTGGCTGCTGATAGTTATCATTGCATTTTAACTATTTTAATTCCTCAAGGTGGTCTGGCACCCTGCCTGATTTGTAACTCCAGATTGCGGGTATTGCTGATGAAAAGGAAAGTATTCTGACATAATGATTTAGGTTTCCATGATGGCTGTGACTCATTGATCTTCAGTGTTGTGGGTGGTATACCTCAAAAAAGACAGAACAGTACAGAGAATAAAACTAGTTTTTTTCCCTTTAGAAAAAAAAACCCACCATGGCAAACCGGAGCAGGGAACCAGACTTAATTGAAAGTCTGGGTATGTTGCCAAAAGACATTAACACCTATTTGCTAAGAATAACAAAGTAGATTGGAAGTCCCAGCAGACTGCCAAAAGCTCTCACTAGAAATAACAAAGCCTCAGATCCTGACAATACTTAAAATTAGCTAAAAATAACTCACCAAGAATTCCCCCTTTCCTCTTCCCAGGCAAGATTAACCCCCAGGATAGGACAGACAAAGGTGTAGGGACAGGATTAAACCATTAAGGCAGGAAGACAGAACTCTAAGCAATCACATTGACTAAAGGCACACACAAAATCTTATCAAACTACACAAGCTTCAAAGGGAAAAGAGTGTAAAAACCCATAGACTTACCATTCCAAACTGCTTGCAAGCCAGGAACACTTGAGCTGTGTCACTTTTGCTTTTTGCCTTCCTACATTAAAAGAATCCTGCTTTCTGACAGCTGGCTTCTGAATCCATTTCTTCTCAGTGCCTGTGGCGTGTCCCAGCTGGGGACGAACTGAGGGGTTCTTCCAACAGTGTGTATTCCCCCATTTCTAATCTAATGATTGGTATTTAGGGCAGCTTTTTGCAAGCAAAGAAGCTATTTGTATTTTTGTACAGGTAATCCTTGACTTACAACAGTTCATTTAGTGACCATTCAAAGTTATAATGGCACTTCCACGTTGCAGCATCCCCACGTGATCAAAATTCAGAAGGTTGACAACTGTCTCACATTTATGATGGTTGTAGTCTCCCAGGGTCATGTGATCCCCTTTTGCAACCTTCTGACAAGAAAAGTCAATGGGGATGCCAGATTCACTTAACAGCCATGTTACCAACTTAACAACTGCAGTAATTCACTTAACAAATGTGGCAAGAAAAGTTGTGAAATGGGGCAAAATTCACTTAATAAATTTCTCACTTAGCAACTTAAATTTTGGGCTCAATTGTGGTCGTCAGTCAAGGCGAGGCTGGGAGTGACAAGGAGTGGCTGGGAGGGGAGGGGTGAGGCGGGGCCGGGCGAGGTGCCTCTTGACGTGAGTGACATTGAGTTGGCCATGCCCACCCAGTCACATGCCCACCAAGCCACGCCTACCCAGCTAGTCATTACGGCAGAGTACTGGTTGTTACAATTATTTGAATCCCACCACTGGTATATTTGCCTTCATTTGTGATGTCCCTTTTTAATGAATGGGAACTATATAAGAGAAACCTGAAATTCCATTCATTTTAATGACCACTGCATTGGGGAATATCCTCTTGGAATATTCTCTAATTTTTAAGCTGGGCTGCAAGGTAATAATGTAAAATAGTGTCTTGCCTCCTGAATTCATCTTGGCTGCAAAGAACAGTTTTCCTCCTCTGATACTCTCTAGATGTGTTGGACTTAAAATTCCATTATGGTTGAAGTAATTAAGGTGATGGCCTTCAGAGGCGGAGCTGACGTCACCTGCTAGAGGGTCTTCTGGGACCTAAGTCACCCTGGAGGGGTGATGAAGATAGAGAGGACACTCCGTAGATCACAAGGAGACCGCAAACTCCTTGTCTGATCCAGAGAAAGCTCTCAATCCGGCAGGAAGAAAAAGAAGGCCATTGCGTGCCTGACTGAGGCTGTGACAGCCCGACCGGACAAGAATGGACTAAAGATTGAAGAACAGTGTGGTTGATCTGGGTGAGAATTTTCCAACTTTCGTTGAGGAATTTTCCCCCTTAATATTTGGCTTCGGTGAAAGTGGGACTCCAAAAGAAGGGGGTGGAATTGTTTATCTCCCACCCCCTAAGAATAGCGGCGAGCAAGCATAAGAGCTGAAAACAGATCCTGACAAGAATGAACTATTTAAATGAAATAAATTTAAAATGAGGAAATTTGGACTGGTTACCTTAATGACAATATTAATTGGATTTTACTGAACTGAAAACCTTTTTGGAACGTAAAATTTGGACCCTGCCCCCCCCCCAAAAAAAAAGTTTTGGCTTAAGTTAAGTTAGCTAAAAGGAGAGGAATAGGAGAGAAGGAGAGAAACAGCAACATCTACAGGCTGAAAAAAAACACCTAGAAATGAAAGTAAAGGAAAATGAAATTTAGAGACCTGACCTTGGCTGTGTATTGTTGATAGAACATTGCTACAAGTACTAGATAAACTGTCTGCACCTGCAAATTGTTTATAGATAACTGCAGAGAGAGTGGAAAGATTGTGACTTTTTAAACATTGTAGCTTTCTGAATGTATATGGACTCTAAATAAACTGAGTAAACTGAAGTTGGGAAAAAAACGGTTTGTTTGGAAATCAAGTGGAGGATTTTTTTAGCTCTCCTATTTGGTGAGTCATAAATGTTTTTGGCACAATATTGGGGTTTGGTGGGCCTTTGTGGATTACAAATTTATTAAGAAGAGAACAACCTTTTTGAAGAAACCTCTGGACTATGGATATTTTGGCTTTGTGAACCCTAACAGTAAAGAGTGTGAAGTTACTTGGGAACTGAAAATAAGAAGAGGGAATAAGAAAGGGAATTCTGTGGTGGATTCTTTTAGGGTTTATTCTGTAAATTGGGTATTGTGAAGTATGTAGAGGTAGGTCAAAGGTCACGGTGCCAAGCTTCGAGCAGCACACTGCCTTAGCTCATGCGCTGTCGTCTTTCCTGCTTCTATGATCTAATTCTTGGCTTTGATCTGCATTATCTCACCTAGAGAGGATGGCATCTTGAGAGGGGGGTGAATAATTTCTATCCAATCAGAACCCTGTTGCTGTGCTACCTTTTATCTGTCTGTGTAAAACTGTATAAAAATAAAGCTCTCGGGAAGACATTTTGAGAGACATCTTGGAACAGAGCAAAAGCCTGGACCTCTGATTTACAACATCTGGCGCCCGAAGCAGGGACGGCCCTTCGCAGGAAGCAACACCCTTAAGATACTCATCATCATCTGGAAATATAGACCCCCTGGAACCTTCATCCTACATGGATCCCTAATGGTGAGTGTTGGTTGCAATCTGTCTCAATATCAGAAAGCTCCTGTGTGGGGGATTGCACAAGTCTGGCATGATTTATTTATTTATTTATTGTTTATATTTATATACCGCCCTTCTCCCGAAGGACTCAGGGTGGTGAACAGCCAACAGATAAAACACAAGAAATACAAAATTTAAAAACAGTATTAAAATCCAATTAAATTAATTTGGCCCACAATTAAAAGCACCCCGTATTAAAACCCATAATTAAACAATTTAAAACTTAAAACAATTTAAAAGAGTTAGGCCAGCCTGGCTTGCTGGAATAAAAACGTCTTTAGGGAATGGCAAAAGGGGCGAAGATCCGGGATCCGCTGTCTCTCCGGGGGCAGCTCATTCTAGAGGGTAGGTGCCCCCACAGAGAAGGCTCTCCCCCTGGGGGCCGCCAGTCGGCATTGTTTGACCGACGGCACCCTGAGGAGCCCCTCTCTGTGGGAGCGTACTGGTCAGTGGGAGGCTATAGGTGGCAGAAGGTGGTCTCGTAAATACCCGGGTCCTAAGCCATGGAGTGCTCTAAAGGTGGCAACCAATACCTTGAAGCACACCTGGAAGACCACCGGGAGCCAGTGCAGCTTGCGCAGGAGAGATGTTACATGGGAGCGCCGAGTCGCCCCCATAACCACCCGCGCGGCTGCATTCTGGACCAGCTGGAGCCTCCGGGTGCTCCTTAAGAAGAGCCCCATGTAGAGAGCATTACAGTAGTCCAGGCAGGATGTGACGAGAGCATGAGTGACTGTGCGTAAGGCATCCCGATCCAGAAAAGGCCGCAACTGGCAGATCAGGCAAACCTGATAAAAAGCCCCCCTGGCCACAGCCGTCATATGCTCTTCTAAAGACAGCCGTGTAGCCAGGAGGCGCCCAAGTTGCGAGCCCTCTCTGTGGGGGCCAACGACTCGCCCCCAATAGTCAGCGATGGCGCCAACTGACAATATCAGGATGCCAGAAGCCACAGCCACTCGGTCTTGGACGGGTTGAGCCTGAGCCTGTTTCTCCCCATCCAGATCCGCACGGCCTCCAGGCACCGGGACATCACATCAAGGGCATCATTGGGGTGGTCCGGGGTGGAGATGTACAGCTGAGTGTCATCAGCGTACAGATGGTACTTCACCCCGAAACCACGGATGATCTCACCCAGCGGCTTCACATAAATGTTGAACAAAAGGGGCGAGAGAACCGACCCTTGCAGCACCCCACACACAAGGCGCCTCGAGGTCGATCTCTGTCCCCCCGTCAACACGAACTGCAACCGGTCAGAGAGGAAGGAGGAGAACCACCGTAACACGGTGCCCCCCACCCCCAACCCCTCCAATCGGCGCAGCATGATACCATGGTCGATGGTATCAAAAGCCGCTGAGAGATCTAATAGGACCAGGACAGAGGAACAACCCCTGTCCCGAGCCCTCCAGAGATCATCAACCAACGCGACTGTCAGGTTTCGCTGCTATCTTAAATAAACTTCATTCTCAAACGCAAGGTCTCCAATGAATCTTTTCTTTATTTAAGAATAGAAAGAACGACATCCCTGAACTCTTTGTGCAGCCAAAACTGGCACCTCCTTCCACACCCCTCTCTTTCCATTCTTCAACCCCAATGTCTCATTGGCCATCGTGCAGATCCATCTCTCCGTCCCAAGCACTCTCTATTCACAGGAATTCCCCCCTCCCTCTGTCACCCAGGTAACACTATCTACTAAAAAGCAGGAAACTAGGTAAAAGTTCATCTCATCATTAAAGCAAAGCTTCTCCCTCTCTCATTCATGTCAGCGCTGGAGGAAATAATAAATTGGAATGCTGACATCCGGCCCCTCTCCCTTCACTTCTCCGACGTAACCTGCCCCATAGAAAAAAAACAAAACAAGATAAGTATTATTATCCCCTCCTTGGATGCGAACCCCCCCCTCCCGGCTTGCCCCCATTCCCATAGCCAGGTCGCCCTCCCCAATTCGCTTAGGGGTTTCCCTTTATCTTTCACGTTTGGAAAGGGAAATTCAGCCTCGGAGGCTTTTGGCACAATCCCCGGGTACTTATCTGGCTCCCATTTCTTGGCTTGAAGTTCTGCCGAGGGGGAGGGCGGGGAGAGTTGAGCCTTTGTACTTTCCAAACTGGCTGGGATCACGGCCGGTTCCCCTCCCGTTGCTTGAAGCAGACTTTCCTCCGAGAGCTTGGCTTCAGCCATAGTGTCCGGAGATAACCTCCAGTCCGACCACACGTCTGGGAGGGAGCGGGATGATTTAAAATCAGCCAGCCTGGCTTTGGAGGAGTTTTGGCTGTCTGTCAGGTTTCACTGCTATCTTAAATAAACTTCATTCTCAAACGCAAGGTCTCCGATGAATCTTTTCTTTATTTAAGAATAGAAAGAACGACATCCCTGAACTCTTTGTGCAGCCAAAACTGGCACCTCCTTCCACACCCCTCCCTTTCCGTTCTTCAACCCCAATGTCTTATTGGCCATCGTGCAGATCCATCTCTCCGTCCCAAGCACTCTCTATTCACAGGAATTCCCCCCTCCCTCTGTCACCCAGGTAACACTATCTACTAAGAAGCAGGAAACTAGGTAAAAGTTCATCTCATCATTAAAGCAAAGCTTCTCCCTCTCTCATTCATGTCAGCGCTGGAGGAGATCATAAATTGGAACGCTGACAGCGACCAATGCCATTTCCATGCTGTGCCCAGGCCTGAAGCCCGACTGGAATGGATCTAGATAGACCGTTTCCTCCAGGTACTGGGGGAGCTGTCGCGCCACCACACTCTCAACAACCTTTGCCACAAAGCGAAGGTTGGAGACTGGACGATAATTCGCTAATACAGCCGGGTCCAGGGAAGTCTTCTTAAGGAGGGGCCTCACCACCGCCTCCTTCAAGGCGGCGGGGAAGTAACCCTCACTCAAAGAAGCATTAATAATCCCCTGGAGCCAGCCTCGTGTAACCTCCCGGGAGGCCAGCACCAACCAGGAGGGACACGGGTCCAATAAACATGTGGCCGTGCTAAGCCTGCCCAGAATCCTGTCCACATCCTCGGGAGCCACTGGATCAAACTCCTCCCAGATAACATTCTCAAGGCCCGCCTCCGTCACCCTGCCTGAAACTGCCCAGTCAGAGTCCAGTCCTTCCCGAATCTGAGCGATTTTGTCATGCAGATATTGCACAAAGTCCTCAGCTCTACCCTGTAAGGGGTCTTCCCTTGCTCCCAGATGAAGCAGGGAACGGGTCACCCTAAACAGAGTGGCTAGGCGGTTATCTGCTGATGCGATAAGAGTGGAAAAATAGTCAAATTTTGCTGCTTTTATCGCCACTAGGTAGGTCTTAATATGAGACCTCACCAGTGTCCGGTCGGATTCGGATCGGCTGGCCCTCCAACCGCTCTCTAGGCGTCTTTTCTGGCGCTTCATTTCCCTCAGCTCCTCGGAGAACCAGGGAGCCACACAGGATCGGCACCGGGTCAGAGGCCGCAAAGGCACGATGCGATCCAAGGCTCTGGCGGCCGCCCTATCCCAGGCGGCCACCAGGTCTTCAGTCGAGTTGTTAGCCAGAACCTCAGGGAATGGCCCAAGCTCCCTCTGGAATCCATCTAGATCCATCAGGCGCCTGGGGCGGAACCACCTAACTGGTTCCGCCTCCCTGCGATGGGGGGCGGCAGTACAGAAGTCCAGTCGGAGGAGCGAATGATGTACAGACTGACAAAAGGAACTGATAGTTGAGACAGGGAAATGTTGTCCCTTTTATCTGGAACAGGGGACGCCTTGTTTGAGAGATATAATAAAGATAGGGCAAGCTTTACATCTTGAACCTAAGGCTTCAGTGCAAATATTACATCAATGGTATTAATGTCATCAAGCAATAGAAAAATATGGCTCTGATGCTTTGGAAGGGCAACAATTAACTACAAGCCCTCCACCTGATTATAAAGTTAAAATTGTCACCCCAAAACCATATTTAATTGAATCATCAGCTCCTTCTGAAGGAGCTAGTTACACCCCCATTAAGTAGAATTTAAAGAAATGGTTAGACAAAAGGGGGGAGGGAATATAGAAGAAATTGCTGATATGCTTTCTGTTTTTCCACCGGCTGCAACTTTGCAAGTTTCTTCTGAATGTGCTTATCAAGCCTTCGGAAAAGTGCATGTTTCTGGCAAGTGTCAACAAGCCTTCTCTAACATCAGGCAAAAGGCTAAAGACAACGCCATTTCTGACTGTCGAAGGGCAATTGTTGGGCTGGGAAAAGATCCTGATTTGGCAGATATGATTAAAGTGTGTCAAGATATAGGAACATCTTCTTATAAAACTAATTTGTTAGCAGCTGCTTTATCACCAGGCAGCAAACCTCAAGGAAAGTGTTACGATTGTGGAAAACCTGGTTATTTTAAAAGAGAGCGTAAAAATCCAAGGGGGGGCATGTCTGTAACATCTCGCCCTCTCTTTCATCAGGGATCAAAACCCTGGTATATCATCGTATGGATGACATTTTAATTGGAGTGCAAAAAATACAACCTAATTGGCTTTCTGAAATACAAAATGATTTATGTGTCTATGGATTGTAAATTCCCCCGGAAAAAATACAGCTGCATGCTCCTTATCTGTATTTAGGACATAAAATGTTGCAGTCTTTTTCTGCTCCGGCTTTTCCTTGTTTAAAGTTACCCAAAGTTATTTCCTTAGTAAATTTGCAACAATTGCTGGGTACTATTAATTGGGTCCGCCCATATTTTTCTTTACCTACGCATTTACTTAGTCCATTATTTGAATTATTGACTAAAGGAAAAAAGCCAGGAGATTTAATTATAGTTCCATCTGTAGTATTTGCTACAGTTGAGAAAATTAATAACATCTTGAGTACTCAGTTTGTGGATCGAATCCTTCATAGAGATTGTCAGTTATCTCTGTTAATATTTTCTACTAGTAAACTACCCACGGGAGTATTGGCTGTTTTAGAACAGTAAAAAGTATATTGTATTGAATGGCTTTATTTGTCTCATTACCATCTAAAAATGTTTTGCCCTTTATTCAAGCCATTGCTGAAATTATAACCTTGGGGCGTACTCGAGCCTGTCAAAGAAATGGAACTGATTTAATAAATATTGTTCTATCTCAAAATCTGACTTTCACTTTTATTTTCAGAATAATTTATCTCTTCAGTGTGTTCTAACTGACTATGTAGGTTGTATTTCATATCATTTGCCTAAAGAGCTTAGGTGTACTTGTTTAATGACTTCCTCCTTTCTGTCCATCCATTGATTTCTCATTATCGTAAACTCTTACTGTTTTTTCTGATGGAGGACGAACGAGAGGAGCGATTGCTTACAAGGATACTCATGACGACATCTGGAAAGTATCTTACAGTTTTCATCTCAACGCTCAGAATTGTCTGCTGCTATCTTAGCTTTCCACATTTTTTTTCCCAACAGTCTTTTAATCTGATCTCTGACTTTCAGTATGTGTGTCAACTTATTTTTAATCTTCCAGGTGCTTATATCATGCCCAGGATTGACTCCAATCTTATGACCTTATTTCTCACTTTACAGCAATTACTACAAGACCGGAAGCATTTGTACTTTGTCTCTCACATATGCAGTCATTCATCCCTTCCTGGGCCTCTTTCTGAAGGCAAGTCATGCTGATGCTGCTGTTCATGTTTTACCTACTTTGTTTACAGATCCATTTTTTAGTCATTTTTTCCCCCCATCAAAATGCCAGGGGGCTGGCACAAGCTTGCCACATTCCACTAGAGCAAGCTAAGCAAATTGTTTCATCCTGTCCCCAATGTTCTGGGGCATCCCCCTCAGGGGACACAGGAGTTAATCCCTGTGGTCTCACCTCTAATCAATTATGGTAAATGGATGTTACCCATGTTCCTTCTTTGGCTCCTTGGAACTTTTTTGCAATTTTGTACAACCTGGAATATTGTTGTTACTCATGGTCTTCCCTATAATTCCACAGGTCAAGCCATTGTGGAACGTGCTAATAGGTCCTTTAAGGACTGCCTTCACAAACAAATAAAAAAAGAGGGCTCTCGGGTCCCAAATTTGTCATGGGTAACACAACAGGTTACAAAAGTTTTATTTACTTTGAATCAATTGAATTTTTCAATTTCTAATTCAACTGCTTATCAGAGGCATTTTCAACAAAAAACAAGTTTGCCTCCTCCTCTGGTATATTATAGAGCATTACCAGACAAAACATGGTTAGGACCGGTCCCTTTAATTACTTGGGGGTGAGGCTAGGCTGCTGTGTTTACACCTACAGGACCTTTGTGGATTCCAGCATGTTGTGTTCGTCCAGCCAAGGATGTTGTGGCACCAACCCCTGAACCCTATCCCAGAGATGGCAAAGGTGACTCTACAGCCGGTGCAGCGACCAACCCGATCCCGTCATGCCAGTCATCCAGTGACATGGGGAGATGTGAAGAATTTGACCACCAAAGTGCAGGCAGTACTGCAGCAGCAACAAGTGGAACAAACACCCGAGAATTTGTGCGCTGCCATTTTTGCGATTTTAACTCCCAATTCTGTAACCATAATTGGTTTGTGTTTGATTGTTAATAATTGTACTTTGGCATCAGCAGCTGTCATATCACCTAAACATTTGCTTGAACAATGGATGAAACAAAACTTATGGGTGCAGCTTGCAAACATCACAAAAAATGGATGCCTTTTGTTTGTCTGAAGTTTATGATATGGAAAATTTGCTTTCTACATGTTTAATCCCTGTATGTACCCTTGCTGTAGTAATTCAAAACTTTACTAATTTGAGTAAGTATTTGTTCAAAGGGAACTTTGACTATAAGACTATAGCTCGTTGGGGAAAGCTGTATATTATTCACCCCCTAACGCAATTGATTTGTATCAGTTCCTGAAAATGTAACTTGGTTGCTTTAACATTTTAGATGAGTCAAGAAACATTCAGCATCAACTTAAAATTTTGTATAATTTGGCCTATCATTTGTGTTATTTTAATTAGAGGATGCTGTTTTGTTCAGTGAATTTCTTTCTTTCTGTAACATATGTATTACTGCATTTCACCCAAAACCCCCTCTCATGCTGCCTCAGGGTCAGGTTTATGCCTTGTATAAGCAACTGCAGGGATATTCCTCTCCTGATAATAACCCTTGAGAGACATCTTGGAACAGAGCAAAAGGCTGGACCTCTGATTTACAACAGAAGTACCATTTGATTTATTATTGTTTCTGCTAAACATCTTACTACTTAAAATATTTTATTACTTAAAATAATCAAAATGACAAGCAATACAAACTTAAGCAAAATAGGGAGGAAAAACGCAGTAGCAGCAGCAGCAACAGCATCAAGCCCAGTGAGTCAACACTCATTAGACAGTATGTTGCAGCAAGAAAAATTGAATACTTTCTAGACAGAAATTAAATCAATGTTCCAATTATTACACAAAGCCATATCCAAGAATCATTATGACATGACAGAAAGAATGAAAAAGATGGAGGATGAAATGGATAACTTCCAGCAAATAATTACTAAAAATGAACAGCGGATTCAGAAATTAGAAGAGAAAACAGAACAAACAGATAAGAAGGTGGAAGAGATGAACTATAGACTTACCCAGGTAGAGCGATCCATAATCATGCTGGAGATGGATAGAGCAGAATATTTTTTGAGATTTCAGAATATTGAGGAGGAAAAGGGGGAAGATCTTGCTGAAAAGATAGCAGAGTTGTTGGCGGATGCGTTGGAGGTGAGCAAACAGGAAATGTTTGCTGGGATGTATAAAATATTTAGAATACACACAAGCTACACAAGAAGGAATAAACTCCCCAGAGAGGTGCATGTGAAATTCTCAAAGAAGGCAATAAGAGCAGAAATACTTCAAAGAGCAAGAGATAACCCATTGAAATACAAAGGGAGAGAAATAGTAGTCCTGAAACAGATACCCAGAAGAGTAAAAGACACAAGGAAACAATACCAATTTTTGACAAGACAACTAATTAAGCATGAAGTAAACTTCAGATGGCTGATACCAGAGGGAATATTGGTGACCTGGATGGAAAAAAAGACACAGACTGGATACAATAGATAAAGCAGAGCAACTGTATGACCAGTATTTTGCATCATATGAGGAAAAAGGGAAAAGAGAGGAAATAGATGATAAAAAACAAGAGGAACTGTTAGGAGAGGGAAGCACACAAGAAGAGGAAACTGAAACAGAGCAAAAGGAAAGAAGAGAACGAGAAGGAGCAAGAGCAAAAGAACAGAGAGAAATAAGAACAACTAGAACAACAAAACCTATCTACAAGTAAATGATGGAAGAAGAAACAAAATTACTATCAATTAATATAAATGGACTGAATTCACCTATGAAAAGGAAAAGGATTTTTACTAAATTAGAAAAATTAAAGTTAGATTTGATCTGCCTTCAAGAGGTCCACATTAAAAAACAATACAGTAAATTATTGGAATATCCCAAAATTGGGAAATTATACTTCTCATTAGCACAGCAAAAGAAAAGGGGTGTGGCTTTATATATAAAAGAAGCAATAAATGCTAGACAAATTTTCATAGATGAAGATGAAAGAATATTGATGGTGGAGGTAACAATGAGTCATAAGCAGATACTATTGATAGTGATATATGCACCAAACAATAAACAAGAAGAGTTTTATGGAAAGCTCCATAAGAAAATTACAGAATTGGAATATGAAAATATTTGTGTGGTAGGAGATTTCAATGCAATTGTAGATGCAGAACTTGATTATAAGAGTAGTAAAACAGGTAAAAAAGCTAGGAAAACACTCCCTAAAACCTTCTTTAAAATGATGGAAGAAATAGGCATTCAAGATGTATGGAGAGAAACACACTCCAAGAAAAATCAATACTCATTTTACTCAAATAGACATAAATCTTGGTCAAGAATAGATATTGTATGGATTTCATTAGAATTGAAAGCATGTGTGCAAGAGATAGGAATAGAACCAAATGTCCGAGCAGATCACAATCCAGTAAAAGTTATATGGAAAGGACAAAAGAGAAAATTGAGATGGACATTGAACCAAGCAATATTGCAAGACAAGGAATTTATACAAACTATCGAAAAAGAACTGGACTTTTTTTAAAAAAAGTGAACAGGAAAGAAGAGACCTCCCTGCAAATTGTACGGGATATCGCTAAAGCGTATATTCGGGGATTAGTCATAGCTTACATGGGAAAGAAAAATAAGAAGAAACAAAAAAATAAAAAAAAATATTAGAAGAACATAAAAGATTAGAATTAGAATTACAGAAAGAACCACAAAAAAAGAATTTGAAAAATCACATGGATTTAATAAAACATAAATTCAATTTATTGGAAAAAGAACTGGCACAAAAAATCAAAAGTGTGAAACAGAAAATGTGAATAAACCAGGAAGATGGTTGGCATATAAACAGAAAAAAAAGAAAGAAAGAAAGAAAGAAACCTGATACATCGACTAATAGATGAGAAAGGGACTCTTTATTACCAAAATGAGATTTTAAAAAATAATTCAAGAGTATTATGGAAAACTGTATGACCAGGAGAAAACCCCAGAAAATAGAATAAAACAATATCTGGAACAATCTGAACTTCCTAAAGTACCTGAAACAGTTAAGGCTATGTTGGATGAACAAATAACTATGATGGAATTGACAGAAGCGATTAAGAGACAAAAGAATAATAAAATGCCAGGGCCAGATGGCTTACCAGCAGAATTTTATAAAACATTTACAAGATACATTAGGCCCAGTTATGTTGGAAGTTTATAATGAAGTTCTGCTAGAAGGAAAAGTACCAAATTCATGGATGGAAGCAAATATTACTCTTATATGGAAAGATTATTCAGATTTAATGCAGATAAAGAATTATAGGCCAAGCTCTCCTGAACAGCAGCAGGGACAATGGCCATTTTTGGTGAGTCACAAGCTGCGGCAACTGGGACACTAAGAACTTATGCTGGAGTGGTGTGTGGACAGAGTAGTGAAACTGGGTGAGAAAATTTCCAACTGTTACCTTAGAGATTTAACTTAATCTTAACGTTCCAAAAATGATCTCCAAACACTAAAAAAGCAGTGATTGGATTTATGGAGAAAAATTAAAGACTAAAAACTAAAGAGGAAGATTAAAGATTAAAGATTTAGAAGTAAAAGAAAAACCTAAAGGATGATTTAAAACATAGAAAGACTGGAAAAGCCAAACAATGTTGTGAAAAGTGGCTATTGGAAGAAATTGCTTTTCTAAACTTTATCTCTAACTCCCCTGACTGGATGACAATCAGCTGTTTCTGTTTTTTTATATTCTGTGGAACGCTGGAATTGGGAGCAGGGGAGCCATCTACTGGAGGAAGATGATTACTGGACAGGAAAGCCTGGAAGAACGTTGTCCATGGGGTCGTGATGGGTCAGACACAACTTCGCAACTAACAACAACAACAACAAAATCCAAAAGGAAAGGAAGAGAAAGTAAATAACATCTGGAAAACTATCTGACCTTGACTTTAGCTTAGTAGGCAATTGGAATGCTGGGAAATATTCACTGAGCTTCTTGAAGATTCAGAAGGAAAATTAAATTAAACACTAAAACTCTACTGGAACAATACACTGAAAAGCGGATTTGAAAGATTGGAAGAAACTTGGTGGGATAAATTGGATTTGGGTTATTAACATTACGTGATAGATCATCTTACAAAGAAAAAGAAGAAAAGTGATAGAAGGGGGGAAGGAAAAAAGAAAAGAAGAAGAAGATAAATAAGATTTTAAAATCTGGACAATAGGGAAAGTGTAAATTGGAAATTATAAAGAACGAAAAGCACAAATTTATAGACATTTTGGGGACTTGGAGAAATAACTTTGGGATTGATCAAATCTTACTAATACTTGATTTTTTAAAAAAGTTTTTAGATATTGGGATACGGGGATATTAGAGGGATATTCATTTGTTACAAAATGAGACAATAAAGTTTTATGAAGAAATGTTAGAAATAGCGACAAAGAACTATAAGAAGTTGATGGGAATATTTAAAGATAAAGATGTGAAAGTAGAGGGCACTCAACAAATGGTGGGGAAAGATGAATATGATACACAGAAGACAGCTGAGAAATTAGAAGGAGTGGTGGAGGGGACAAAGCAAAATAAACTACAAAAAGGTAAAAATAAGTTAAAAGCAGAGAAAAATACTGAAAAGACAGCAATGACAAATACCAAAAATCAAATAGACAATCCCTTAAGAGCTTATAATAGAGGGAAAAAAGGAGGCGCTCAAAAAAACATATATATATATATATATATATATACGTGTTTCCCCAAAAATAAGACCCTGTCTTATATTTATTTGAACCCCGAAATAAGCACTTGGCCTTATTTTCGGGAAGGTCTTATTCTTTTGGGGCATGTGGAGCAAGACGGTCTTACCTGATTTCCAGCTCTAACCCTAACCAGAGGAAATGGTGGGGACCAGCTGTGCATGCGGTTAAATATTTTTGGGGAGGGCTTATTTTCAGGGGGTTGGGTCTTTTTTTAGTGCATGTGCTTAAAAGTCCGATTGGGCTTATAATCGGGGATGTCTTATTTTTGGGGAAACAGGGTGTGTGTATGTATGTGTGTGTGTGTATACGTATACAGGTGAAACTCAAAAAATTAGAATATCGTGCAAACGTTCATTTATTTCAGTAATGCAACTTGAAAGGTGAAACTATTTATTTATTTATTTATTTATTTATTTATTTATTTATTTATTTATTTATTTTATTAAATTTTTATACCGCCCTTCTCCTACTGGACTCAGGGCGGTGCACAGCCAAGAATAAAAAACATCCCAATACCAAATTTAAAATTTTAAAACAATTAAACAAATTTTGGCCCAAAATTTAAAACCTCCCAACTAAAATCCATTTACAATTAAAAATATCTAAGGGGGGGGGGGGTTACGCCAGCCCAGCTTGATGAGATAGAAAAGTTTTGAGGGCACGGCGAAAAGCACGGAGATCTGGTATCCTACGTATCTCTGGGGGCAGGTCGTTGCAGAGGGCAGGTGCTGCCACAGAGAAGGCCCTCCCCCTGGGGGTTGCCAGCCGACATTGCCTGGCTGACGGCACCCTGAGGAGTCCCTCTCTGTGGGAGCGAACTGGCCGGTGGGAGGCTATCGGCGGCAGAAGGCGGTCCCGTAAGTACCCAGGCCCAATGCCATGGAGTGCTTTAAAGGTGGTAACCAACACCTTGAAGCGCACCCGGAAGACCACCAGAGGCCAATGCAGCTCGCTCAGGAGGGGTCACATGGGAGCACCCCATCGCTCCCATAATCCCCCGCGCAGCCGCATTCTGCACCAGTTGGGGCCTCCGGGTGCTCCTCAAGGGGAGCCCCATGTAGACAGCATTGCAGTAGTCCAGGCGGGAAGTGACGAGTGCCTGAGTGACTGTGCGTAAGGAGCACTAATATATGAGATATGCATAGTTGAACATAGTTGAACTAGGGCTGCATAAAAATCTTGGTTTGCGTAGGAAGAACCTGGCTAAAGAGAAATACACATAAAGGCCTACGAAAAGAAAACATATATATATATATATATATATATATATATATATATATATATATATATATATATATATATATATATATATATATATATATATGTTTTTCTTCTAGCCAGGTTTTCCCTACGTAGCCAAGGTTTTTTTGTAGCTCCAGCTCAGTACAAAAAAACCTTGGCTACGTAGGGAAAACCTGGCTAGAAGAAAAACACACATAGACCCTACGAAGAAGTAAGAAAAATATATATATATATATATATGTTTTCTCAGGTTTTCGCGGGTGTTTGTATGTAGGTCTTTGGTTATTCGGGTCTTCTCCCACGTAAAATTGGAAGTGTCTTGGCGACGTTTCGACGAAGTCTCATTCGTCATCTTCAGGCTGGTGTTCTCGGCTTCGTGCTTCCAGGAGCAATGTGAGATCGCAGCTGTCTCTTCCTTTTAACTGCTAGTGGGGGTGTGAGCTGATTGGGTGGGAACTTGGCTGTGTTCTGATTGGGTGGAGGTGTGTTCTGATTGGTTAGGGGCTTGGCTGTGCTCTGATTGGCTGGGGGTGTGTTCTGTTTGGGTGGGGGCTTGGTTGTGCTCAGCTTAGTCTGAGTTGCAGGGGGATTTGAGCTGGTGAGCTGCGTTGTTGTTGTTTGGCTTCGTGTTTGTTTCAAACCCACACTGATAATGAGCCACGACCAAGGACCAGAAGCCAGACCGCAGCTGCATCATTAGCCACTTTAAACCCCTCCAATCCATACATGAAGCAGACTGACACCCACCATGAAGAGCTCGCACGGCCACAAACACGAAGCCAAACAACAACAACGCAGCTCACCAGCTCAAATCCCCCTGCAACTCAGACTAAGCTGAGCACAACCAAGCCCCCACCCAAACAGAACACACCCCCAGCCAATCAGAGCACAGCCAAGCCCCTAACCAATCAGAACACACCTCCACCCAATCAGAACACAGCCAAGTTCCCACCCAATCAGCTCACACCCCCACTAGCAGTTAAAAGGAAGAGACAGCTGCGATCTCACATTGCTCCTGGAAGCACGAAGCCGAGAACACCAGCCTGAAGATGACGAATGAGACTTCGTCGAAACGTCGCCAAGACACTTCCAATTTTACGTGGGAGAAGACCCGAATAACCAAAGACCTACATATATATATATATATATATATATATATATATATATATATATATATATATATATATATATATGTGAAACTCGAAAAATTAGAATATCGTGCAAAAGTTCATTTATTTCAGTAATGCAACTTAAAAGGTGAAACTAATATATGAGATAGACTCATTACATGCAAAGCGAGATAGTTCAAGCCTTGATTTGTCATACTTTTGATGATTATGGCTTACAGCTCATGAAAACCCCAAATTCACAATCTCAGAAAATTAGAATATTGTGAAAAGGTTCAATATTCTAGGCTCAAAGTGTCCCACTCTAATCAGCTAATTAAGCCATAACACCTGCAAAGGGTTCCTGAGCCTTTAAATGGTCTCTCAGTCTGGTTCAGTAGGAATCACAATCATGGGAAAGACTGCTGACCTGACAGTTGTGCAGAAAACCATCATTGACATCCTCCATAAGGAGGGAAAGCCTCAAAAGGTAATTGCAAAAGAAGTTGGATGTTCCCAAAGTGCTGTATCAAAGTACATTAATAGAAAGTTATGTGGAAGGGAAAAGTGTGGAAGAAAAAGGTTCACAAGCAGGAGGGATGACCGCAGCCTGGAGAGGATTGTCAGGAAAAGGCCATTCAAAAGTGTTGGGGACTTTCACAAGGAGTGGACTGAGGCTGGAGTCAGTGCATCAAGAGCCACCACACACAGACGGATCCTGGACATGGGCCTCAAATGTCGTATTCTTCGTCAAGCTGCTCCTGAACAACAAACAACGTCAGAAGCGTCTTACCTGGGCTAAAGACAAAAAGAACTGGTCTGTTGCTCAGTGGTCCAAAGTCCTCTTTTCTGATGAGAGCAACTTTTGCATCTCATTTGGAAACCAAGGACCCAGAGTCTGGAGGAAGAATGGAGAGGCACACACTGCAAGTTGCTTGAAGTCCAGTGTGAAGTTTCCACAGTCTGTGTTGATTTGGGGAGCCATGTCATCTGCTGGTGTTGGTCCACTGTGCTTCATTAAGTCCAGGGTCAACGCAACCGTCTACCAGGAGATTTTGGAGCACTTCATGCTTCCTTCCACAGACGAGCTTTATGGGGATGCTGACTTCATTTTCCAGCAGGACTTGGCACCTGCCCACACTGCCAAAAGTACTAAAACCTGGTTCAATGACCATGGGATTACTGTGCTTGATTGGCCAGCAAACTCACCTGACCTGAACCCCATAGAGAAGCTATGGGGCATTGCCAAGAGAAAGATGAGAGACATGAGACCGAACAATGCAGAAGAGCTGAAGGCCGCTATTGAAGCATCCTGGTCTTCCATAACACCTCAGCAGTTCCACAAGCTGATAGCATCCATGCCATGCCGCATTGAGGCAGTAATTGATGCAAAAGGGGCCCAAACCAAGTACTGAGTACATATGCATGCTTATACTTTTCAGAGGTCTGATATTGTTCTATGTACAATCCTTGTTTTATTGATTTCATGTAATATTCTAATTTTCTGAGATTGTGAATTTGGGGTTTTCATGAGCTGTAAGCCATAATCATCAAAATTATGACAAATCAAGGCTTGAACTATCTCGCTTTGCATGTAATGAGTCTATCTCATATATTAGTTTCACCTTTTAAGTTGCATTACTGAAATAAATGAACTTTTGCATGATATTCTAATTTTTTGAGTTTCACCTGTATATATATAAAATATGTATTTATTATAAATACAGATATATTAAGATTAGGAGATGGAAGACTAGGATTAGATATATTTAAAAGTATTATTATGATTAACAGGATGGAAAAATGTATTGGAAAATATAGCCCAGTGATGGCTAACCTTTTCTGGACTGAGTGCCCAAAGCGCGCACACATGCCTGAACCCCCAATATACAATGTGCCTGTGCCTTCCGCGCATGCCCCCGTGCAGGCCCCTCACATGCCCCCCCATGCATGAGCATACCCATGCACTCCCCCACCCCCCACACATGCATGTGCAGCCCCCTGCACGCTCCCCACTCCCATGCATGCACACGTGCCCCCCCGCACACTTCCTGCCCCCCCAGCAGAGACCCGATGACCAGGTGGCCGGCGGGAGGCGCGCGCGCATGCACAGTAGAGCTGAACTGGGCCGACAGCTCACGTGCCCACAGAGAGGGTGCTGCGTGCCACCTATGGCACGCGTGCAATAGGTTCGCCATCACGGATATAGCCTATAAGGACTATAAATCCAGGGGACAGAGATATAAACTTGGGTCTGATTAGATCTTACTGATAATTGGTTTTAATGGTGTTTATAGAAAGTTGAGATATTGAAAATGTGGTGGAACACATTTGTGACATCTATAATATCAAAATGTTAGGAGTTAATAAGTATATAAAAGAATATATTACAATTATAATGAGCACATTAAGGTTAGAAGTTGGAAGATAAAAATTTTGTATATGTAATTGTATTATTACTGTGAACACTGTGTGAAAAATATGTTAACCCAGTCATTACACTGTCCACAAAAAAAGTCTGTTGTTAAAGAAAAACTGCAGATAAAATGTATACAAAAAAAAATGAATTATAGGCCAATATCTTTATTGAATGCAGACTATAAAATATATGCTTCAATAATAGCAGAGATTAAAAAGGGTTTTGAATGAATTTATACATGTACTGTAGATCAGAATGGATTTCTGCCAAAGAGGCAGATTAAAAACAATATGAGAATGATTTTAAACACATTGGAGTATTATGAAACACATCCCGGAAAACAAATGGCGTTGATCTTTCTAGACGCACATAAAGCATTTGATAATGTTAATTGGCAATTTATGTTATTACAATTAAAATTCATGGATTTGGGGGAGAGATTTATTAATATTTTTTTGTACATGTTTTATTTGTAGTTTTCCTTTAACACCATACATATTTTGTGGACAGTGCATTAACTGGGTCAATATCCTTTTTACAAAATGCTAACAGTAATAATACCATTAAATATACAGTACATAATCCTAATCTTCCAACTTCAGCAATACGATTCTCTCTTTATGATTCTGAAGGGAAACAATAATAAGGATATGATATACTGGTATACTAGATTCTGTAACCATTAGGTTCTTGTAATACACATATGCCTTTGTATTTGTATCACATATATTATGCCTTTATATTTGTATCTCCTGTAACAAACATATTCTGTTATTAGGCCTGTAATGTATCTGGTATTTGTCAGACATATGTCCCTGCCATTTGACCTGAACCCATATTAATCTTCTCCCTGTTTCTTCCTTGTGCCATCTAAGAGCATGGTACTATCTCAGTCTTAATTTATGTTGATCTGGATAGACTCCTACTTTCCAGGGCCAGGGGGCCTAAGTGGCCAATTGAGTAAACAAAGAAATGCTCAAGATGACTAATTGGGAAGTTTCTATTCCCCCTTGCAGGGCAACAAGGAATGCATGGGCCTGGATTGGGAGGCCAGAGTTGGGTACTAAGCTGACGTCTCTGAGGGTATAAAAGGACACCATACCTTCCCCAAGGTGTGGCTATCTCCTCGCATGCATTGTATCTGTATGTTCTGGATATAGTCCCACCCAGTATTTTGTTTTTGGCCATAAATAAAATCTGTTTTTTTTTGCAAGCCTCGTCTTGAGTCTCTCTCTTTGGCATTCTGGTGACTCAAGTGTATTTTGGGACCTTACATTTCTGGCGCCCGAAGTGGGGCTTGAAGGCAAAGTTTCTTCAAGGTGGCTGCATTCAGCTTCCCACAAACTGAGCCGCTTTGAGGCTTGGTGGCCTTCATTAAAGGCAGACGGAAGAAACCAGCTTGGACCAGTACTGAAGTCAAGAGCGCTCCTGGAAAAATTTATCCAGTGACTTTGATCTGGTCATTTGCTGGCAGGCTCCGATCCTGCCTGTCCTGAACGCCTAACAAAGAGGCTTGCACTGTGGGGGGGGTATGGAACTGAGCTCTTCTGGGTGAGTATATATATTTTTTTTCTCTTGGGAAGGGGAGTGTTGCTTTGTGAGTGTGTGAATGAGACGAGGGAAATTCCTCAGAGGTTTGCCCTCGAAGCGATGTGCGGAGATCCAATCTGCGTTTCTGATTATCCGAGAGGAGATCAGCCAGAGACGATCGCTTTGAAAGGAGTGTGACTGTTGGAATAAGAATCTGTAGTGCAGGAGAGGGCTCTGACCAAACTTCGGACCCGCAGGGGAGGTCTGGGAAATCTCTTAGGGAAAAAGAGAGGGTTTGGTTAGGCTTCGCACCGACGGAAAGGTGTGGGAAATCTCCTCAGGAAGAAAGAGAGTCTAGTCAGGCTTCGAGCTGACAGAAAGGAATCCCCTGAGAAAAATGGGCAACCATGCTGGTAGCCTGTTTGGAACAAATAACTAGTAACAAGAATTGGGCCGTGTTCTCCATTTGGCTATGTTAGCCCACTGGAACACGTTACAAACAAGTTGTGAAAAAACAAAACAAAAAAAAAGAGTATAAAAAAAATGAATGAAAAATGTTGTGGCAGTAAAAGTTGTCTGTAAAAAGAAAAGTGGAGTTCAAACTTGCTCATGAGAGCCCTGGCTAAATGCAAACGATGTGTATACCTCTTATACATCTTGATCTTTAAAATGGGCCAGCGATTGCTGAGAGGTCCAAGTTAGAATGAGAACACACAGAACACCCCCAGGGCAGAGGCACATAGTAACAATCTAGTGTCTAAAGAGAGATCTATGGGTGGCAAAGAAATATTGCAATGTTATAAAGATCTTGATAATTTACCATTCTCAAAAGAGCCAGAGAAGTCTGAAAGAACTAAGATGTAGAATTGATTGTGATATGTCTGGTCAGCCTGCAAATTAAGTAAACATCTCGGCTTGGAGCTGTGGGAAACGGAAAGTAGTTAGGGCCCACAATCATATTTATGATTTAAACTGCTCTCTGAGTTTTCCCACTGCTTTAAGAATAAGCTATAGGTTGCCCAAGGAAATAAAATTAAAACAAAAAACAAAAAATAACCTCCACAGGTCTGGAAATGTTTGATGGTATGTGTGTGTATGTGTATGTATGTAATCATTTCCAAACCTGCAGGAGACCCTCTAACAACAGTACACAAAAAGCTATTTAGAAAATGGAGCGCATTGGCTTGTGAAAAGCTCCCTGAAATAATTTGGTTTGCATGGAGGAAGCATTAAATGAAATTTTTGTATGTGAAATTGATGTATACAAAAAGTCTGATTGCAGTACAAATGTGAATGTGTGTGTGTGAGATGTCCCGAAGCTCATAAAGTAAAGTGATCCTGAGACCTGTGAATGCCTGTGTGTTGAGGTTACAGAGAAATGCAGAGGGTTGTTTTGTTGAAAGGATGCTGAGAGATGAAAGGAGGAGAGAAGCAGGAAAAAGGGGGGCTGCGGGCTGGTTCTCTGCTGAACCAGCCTGAAAAAGGCAGGATAAAGGGTGATATCTGATACCTGCCTTTGCAGTTTCACTGTTTTTGGCTCGGAATGCAATTTTGACAAAGTGCTCTATCCTATCCGTTTGTTTGTTTGTTTGTTTGTTTGCTTGCTTGCTTGCTTGTTTGTTGCTGCCTTTTTAGGAATTGTTACAGAGATGAGTTAGAAATTACAATATGTAGTAAGAGAAAGTCAGTGGCATTTTTGTCTAAAATGTTAGATCCTGCCTGTTAAGGATTTCCAGTTTGTGTTCAAGCAGTGGCAGCTATGGCAGTGTTAATGAAGGAAAGCAGAAAGTTGACTTTTGGAGGAGCCCTAGTGCTCCTAGTTAATTTGTTTATAGATGGGAAGAGAAAGTGGTAGCAGGTAAGAGAAGACATTTAAGTAAGTTGGTTTGCACAGGCTTGTGAAATCAAGCTTTGAATTTATTTGAAGCTTGGAAGCCAGGAGGGCAGCGGCAGAAAGAACTGAATGTTTAGTGTTAGGTGAGAAGTACTAGTTAAAGAAAATGTGAGCAGTAGAAAGAGAAGGTAGGGCTACTTTAGTGTGAGACCATTTCAATGCATTTGAGTTGATTTCATTAGACTAACTTAAGTGGGGAGACTTAGATATTTATTGGTGATAGTGGGTCACTTGACTGGATGGGTTGAGGCTTATCCAGCCATGAGAGCCACTCAGCAGTAGTCACCAAAATTAACAGATAATACCTATATTATACCTATACCTATATATACCTATATAGTAGAAGTAGAAGCTATAGACAGCAACCAAGAGACTCATTTTATTGCAAAAGTGCTTCAATTAATAATGGAGGCAGTGGGAATGTCATGTTCCATGGAATGCAAAATCATCTCTGCTGTGAACCAAATCTTTACCCTTGCCTTGCCTTGCCAAATGATGTTTGGATTACCACGTTTGGACAGAATGGGGGAAATTCCACAATATGAAACTAAAGACATGTTTGTAAAGAACTGTATACTTGGCCTCTATTCTTCTTTATCTTACCTCAGAATCAAAGGACTCCTAGCTCAAACCCTACCTCTCGATTTTGCTGTTCATAAGTTCCAGCCTGGTGATTGGGTCCTGATAAAACCTGATGTGAGGACAAACTTAGCCAAGCCTGGGACAGGTCCTACCAAGTCCTGCTGACTACTGAAACAGCAGTCCAACCTAAAGACAAAGGGTGGACCGTGTAAAAGGACCAGTGGAAGAACTTAAAGAGTGGCAAATGATTCCTGAAGAAGACCTGCTGAGAATAAACTTTTCCAAAAACTGCTGTGGTCATTGTGGTATGAATGGGTTTTGTTTGTGATTTTTCTTGTTGCAGGAGTAGCAACTTTTTGGACTTTCCAGCCTGAGTGGTGGCCTCTCTTATTCCGTCTGAAGATCCCAACAGCAGCTGTGCAACTTCACTCTCCAGATTGTGTTGGTCCCGTGATTGTAACTGTATCACTGAATGTTATTGTTACTCTTGTTGTAATTGTGAACTTATACACACCTGTGGGGAATAATAGGACACTGTGCTTATGTAAATGTGCAAGGGATTGCTCCCCATAGAAACTCTATTCTTATGTATATATCTATCCTACACTGGAGAATTGAGACATTGAATCAGGTCAATCTGACTTGAACACAGTAGTCCTAGGAGATAGTGATATCATGATCCCTGAAGATATAGATATCAATTCTATATTTGATTTAATGCAATGGTTCAATATTTGGGACTAATTTTCTTATGCATAGGACTAATATGAGGAGAATATAATGCAATGATCAGTGTGAAAAATCATTTTACATGTAAGGGTGTTTTCTTTGCTTATTGTTACTTTTCAGTCTGGAATTAACCTGACACAACCTAGTAACCCATTTGAAAATATACCTAGACTGAGTGGGTTATGGACGGATGTGGTAACTCTTAATTGGCATGCTCCAGATGGCTTATATTGGATAAATGGAAAATTTGCCTATGTGCAATTGCCTAGCCGATGGTATGAAGCATGTGTATTAGGAACTGTGAAATCTATTTTTCTTCCTTTTTCTACTGACAATACAACAAGGTGAAAAACTGGGTATACCTATTTATGTGGATGTAGGCCATAGAAAGATGAGTGGCCTCCAGAAATAATAGTTCAGGTATACGGACCAGCCACCTGGGCAAAAGATGGTATAGAACTCCCTTTATATGCTGAATAGAATTGTAAGGTTACAGCCAATGACTGCAATGATACCTAATACAACTGCTAGTGCTCTAAATTTCTTAGTTAAACAGCACTCTCTGTTTAAAACAACACTCTGTTGAAAACAGCAATATCCCAGAATAGACTTGCTGTTCACTATTTCTTAGCAAAAGTAGGTGTGTAAGGAAAAATTATTTCCACAAATTTTGTTTGCAAAATTGATGATTGTTAATCCTTGGAGGTTTCCTTCTTCTCCCTTGTCTCATTCCTTTAATCCAAAGAATAGTCACATGATTCCCGCGATGGAAAGCATTCCATCATTTAAATAAAAAGTGTGGAATGAAGGGAAACAATAATAAGGATATGATATACTGGTATACTAGATTCTGTAACCATTAGGTTCTTGTAATACACATATGCCTTTGTATTTGTATCACATATATTATGCCTTTATATTTGTATCTCCTGTAACAAACATATTCTGTTATTAGGCCTGTAATGTATCTGGTATTTGTCAGACATATGTCCCTGCCATTTGACCTGAACCCATATTAATCTTCTCCCTGTTTCTTCCTTGTGCCATCTAAGAGCATGGTACTATCTCAGTCTTAATTTATGTTGATCTGGATAGACTCCTACTTTCCAGGGCCAGGGGGCCTAAGTGGCCAATTGAGTAAACAAAGAAATGCTCAAGATGACTAATTGGGAAGTTTCTATTCCCCCTTGCAGGGCAACAAGGAATGCATGGGCCTGGATTGGGAGGCCAGAGTTGGGTACTAAGCTGACGTCTCTGAGGGTATAAAAGGACACCATACCTTCCCCAAGGTGTGGCTATCTCCTCGCATGCATTGTATCTGTATGTTCTGGATATAGTCCCACCCAGTATTTTGTTTTTGGCCATAAATAAAATCTGTTTTTTTTGCAAGCCTCGTCTTGAGTCTCTCTCTTTGGCATTCTGGTGACTCAAGTGTATTTTGGGACCTTACAATTCTTTATCACTTTTTTTTGGTATATGTTTTATTTGTAGTTTTCCTTTAGCAACCAACATATTTTGTGGACAGTGTAATGACTGGGTCGATACATTTTTTACACAGTGCTAACAGTAATAATTACCGTATTTTTCAGAGTATAAGACGCACCGAAGTATCTTAATTTTGGGGGAGGAAAACAAGAAAAAAAGAATTCTACCTCTGCCTACCAGCATTTAAGGTGGCGCTGTTTTACGCCGCCCTCCTCCTCCTCCTCCTGCAAGAAAGAGGTGCCTCAGAGACTCTCTGGGAAAGAGGGCGTCGATTACTGAGAAGTTCTTTTCCGGAAAACTTATCGGGGTGCTCCTGCGAACCGCAGGGACTACTCACTATCTCCGAAGAGACCCCTCGCATGCTCTGGGGGGAGGGTCGGGGCACAGCCTGAGGAACGAGCCTCTTTGGGATGGTCTGGGGGAGGGGGAATCTGCCCAGCGGCTTTGGCGAACAAGGCAGGCCCCATGGTTCGCGGCTGGTCCCCCCCTGGCTGCTCAGCAGGCAGCTCAGGGCAGACAATGGCCACAATGACTTCACTCCCCAGCAATGTGAGGAGCTGCCACCGCCGCCACCACCTAAGCCCTCTCCGTGCCCAGGAGCCCCTAAAGCAAAACGTCCCTCCAGGCACCACCGCCCATTGGCCCAATGCAATTCACAGAGCTGCATTTCAGGTGGGGGCCAGTTCCCCTGCAATGTGCTTTGGGGAACCAGGGAGGAAAGCATTTTCAGGTGGCAGCGCCAGCCGCACACCATGTTTGTAGATTCGGGGAGGAAAGTGCTTTGCATAGCAGGGAATGGGAGTGGGGGGTTGATCGGTTGTTTGAAGGGGAGGGGGAAGATGCATGCTCTTAACTTTGCACATGACGTGGTCAGTGTTGGAGGAGGAGAGGTGGAGGAGCTGGGGGGGCTGATGCTCTGCCCCTCTGCCCCCCCCTCAGGCTGCCCCGGATAAGATCTCCACCATCAAGCGGGTCTCAGAGTACGTAGCCGACTACTTCTACAAGGAATCCCCAATGGGGATTCCTCGGGTTGCACCCCTATGACTTTGTCTCATTTGTCAGTTTCATCCCTCCTCCTTTCTGTGTTTTCCTCGCACCTTCCCCAGCACTGTTTTTGGAGCTGCCTCTGGAGAGGCGAGGTGCGACCCGAGGAATCCCCATTGGCAGTCGGATGGCAGACACTCCCCCCTTGCCGAACAGCCAAGGAGGGGGCCCTGCCGCTGCCTTTCAGCCTCCCGGCATCCTTCCCCTTCCTCAGTGAAAGCCCTCTGCAAGGACTGCGTGGTGGAGAGGTGCCGGGTGCTTCAGCTGAAGAGCAGGCTTAGTGAGTACTACAAAGCCGTCTGCAACCTCCTCAAAGCAGCGGTCAAGGGGTGAGCGGCTCCCGCATGCCCCATTTTTGGATTGGGGGAGGGGAAAAGCCTGCCTCATCCAGGATGGACCCCCCCCACCTGTCAGCCTGGGTCCTCCCCAGTATCTCTTGTAGAAGTAGTCAGCTACGACCTCCGAGACCTGGTGATCTTATTCGGGGCAGCTTGAGAGTGGGGGGGGGGGGGGGGGGCAGAGGGCCAGATCATCAGCACCCCCAGCTCCTCCACCTCTCCTCCTGCAACACCGACCACGGCGCGTGCAAAGTTAAGAGCGTGCATCTTCCCCCTCCCTTTCAAACGACCAATCAACCCCCCACTCCCATTCCCTGCTATGCAAAGCACTTTCCTCCCCGAATCAACAAACACAGCGTGCGGCTGGCGCTGCTACCTGAAAATGCTTTCCTCCCTGGTTCCCTGAAGCACTCTCTCAGCCTGTCAGAGCTGACTTGGCTGGAACTTTGGGGGTCGTTTTGAAGATCCTCGACCCCAGGACCTGTCAGGGGAGCTCCCGGCCAGCACGGAGAGGGTTTTCTTTCCCTCCGTGACTGAGCCGAGGGGAAGGGGCGATGCGTGGAGCGCCAGGCTGATCAGCTGGGCGTCGGCAGCGTCGGCAGCGTTTTTTCACAGCCGGAGCCATCAATTAGTGGGAGCGGCGCTGTGCCGGGGGGCGCCCGCCGCGCGGCAAGTTTCGAAGCCCGGGGGGGTTGCCCGAAGTGCTACACGATGTGTCGGGCACCCCCTGAAGACCTCTGGGACGTCGCCAGGCTCTTTGGGGGCTGGCAACGATGGCGCGGTGGTGGCGGCGATGGCGGTTGCTGTGGAGGCTAGCTGGCGGTCAGACGGCGCTGGGGACCCCCCCCCCTTTTGGAGTAGGAGCTGGGGGGGCAACAAACCAACAGGTCTGGGAGACCTGCAACCACGGTTGGGCGGAAAAGACCCGGAGCGATTTTCTGGGCCTCGGGAGGCCTCAATTTGTGGTTGTGCGGGGGGCGGGGGGCTTGAGAAAGCCGCCCCATTTCTGCCCCATTTCTCTCTCCTCCAGCGTTCCCTTTTAGAACTGGGCCCACCTGGACCAACTGTCAGCCTGTGGGACTCATTGGCGCTATGCCCTATTATTATTACTATTCTGAATCCCCCTGACTCTGGAGAGGGCTATTTCCATCTGAACGGGAGACCGGTACATGGCTGCATCCCGTCAGCTGAGGGGGCTAGACATTTGCCTGACCACCGTGAGAGGGTGGCCAGGTGTCAGAGCCCCTGGGGGCTGAACCGGGATGCTTTCTACATATATGCACTTTACCAGCTTTCTACACATATGCACTTTACCAGCGAGGGGACTTTACCAGCGAGGGGACTTTACCATCGGTCTTTACCACCGGACAAAACGCCGTGAGAGGGCGATTTTTGGACCTGACCCCCGGACGCTGTCTATATGCATCGGTTCATTGCTGCCACCCCACCACAAGAGGGGGTTGCCCAGCTGACCTAACCACCGTGAGAGGGTGGTTAGATCTATTTCTCCCTTGGAACTGTGGTCGTCCTGGCTTTGGACTATGTCCTCTGTTGTGAGGGGACAGGGGACCTGGTCCTATAAATATGTCTCTGAGACCCCCCATTCCTTTGTCTTCTCCTCGGTCCTTTATATACACCCTCAGGATATGGTCATGTTACCCATTATGATTAATGTACTCAGCAGCGGAGCTTCTTGGTCTGCGAGACACCCCCCTCTCATAGGCTTGGCCCTCCATTCTATCGAGGGCCAATCTCGATGACGGGCTCTGGAGTCCCGAGAGGTGACATGCCGCAAAGAGGGGGCTGCGGGGTTTTTTAAAATTGTCCTTGTTTAAACTTTTAAGGGGTTCTGGGAGGGGGGAGGGGGGTGGGATTGGAATTAGGATTGTGGGTTTGGGGGATAACCCACTAGGGGGAGAGTCGGGCTTGGCCAGGACGTTCGGCGGGGGGTGGTGGGGGATCCGGAGGGGGTCGAGCTGGTCCAGACTATGCTTTCACCATCGGTACTGTGTGTGGGAGGGGTAGATATGGCGGGAGCAGGGGGCCATATCATGTCAAGGGAGCACGCACCCGCTGTCTTCAAGCGGTAGAGTGCTCCGGCCCCCAAGGCTCCACCCGTTCTCCAGGTAGTACAGACCTTCAGGGCCCGGGCCTTCGTCTGATGTTGTGCAACGCCAGGTCTGTAGTAAATAAAGCCCCCCTCATCTGTGATCTTGTTTACGAGGGGGGAGCGGACCTGGCGGGTATTACGGAGACCTGGTTGGGCCCAGAGGGAGGGGTCCCTCTGGTAGAAATGTGTCCACCAGGTTTCCACGCATTCCATCAGCCAAGGTCACAGGGGAGGGGCGGGGGAGTAGCGGTTATTATTAGAGAAGGCCTTAGGCCGAGGGAGACCACTGTACCTCAGACAGCTGGTTGTGAGTCCCTCCTTGTGAAGTGGGGCCACGGGGTTCAGATGGGTTTGCTGATCACGTACCTGGCTCCCTGCCACGTGGCGGCAGCCCTGCCCGAGCTACTCAACGTTATTGCCGCGGTGGCGGTTGATACCCCCAGACTTATGGTCATGGGGGATTTCAACCTGCCATCCGTGGGTGAGGCGTCTGAGGTGGCTCGGGAGTTCATGGCTTCCATGACGGCCATGGACCTGACCCAACTAATTCATGGCCCTACGCACACTGGGGGAAACACACTGGACTTGGTTTTTGTCTCTGGACAGTGGTTGAGTGATCTCGAGATAGGGGATATAGTCATCGAGCCCTTGTCATGGTCAGATCACTCGCTCCTTCGCCTTGACCTTCGAACCGCAGCACCCCGCCGCAGGGAGGCGGAACCGGTAAGATGGTACCGCCCCAGGCGCCTGATGGAACCTGATAGGTTCCAGATGGAGCTTGGGCCAATCCCGGAGGTTCTGGCTCACGCCTCATCTGGGGACCTAGTGGCCGCCTGGGATAGGGCGGCTGCTGGAGCCCTGGATCGAGTCGTGCCTTTGCGGCCTCTGACCCGGCGCCGATCTCGCCTGGCTCCTTGGTTTACCGAGGAGCTGAGGGAGATGAAGCGCCGGAAAAGACGCCTAGAGAGCTGTTGGAGGGCTAGTCTTTCTGAATCTGACCGAACACTGGTAAGATCTCATATTAGGAGTTACCTAGTGGCGATAAAAGCAGCAAAATGTACTCATTTTACTGCTCTTATTGCATCATCAGATAATCGCCCGGCCACCCTGTTTAGGGTGACCCGCTCCCTGCTCCACCAGGAAGTGCGGGAGGACCCCTTGGAGGGAAGAGCCGAGGATTTTGTTCAGTATCTGTATGACAAAATCACTCAGATTCGGGCAGGTCTGGACTCTGACGGGATAGATCCAGCGAGGGTGACGGAGACAGGTCTTGAGACTGTTATCTGGGATGAGTTTGATCCTGTGACCCCAGATGATGTGGACAGGATTCTGGGTAGATTGAACGCGACCACATGTTTGTTGGACCCGTGTCCCTCCTGGTTAGTGCTGGCTTCCCGGGAGGTGACGCGAGGCTGGCTCCAGGGGATTATAAATGCTTCGTTGGGTGAGGGTGTCTTTCCCGCCGCCTTGAAAGAGGCGGTGGTAAGGCCTCTCCTCAAGAAGCCTTCCCTGGACCCGGCAGTATTGGCTAATTATCGTCCAGTCTCCAACCTTTGCTTCGTTGCAAAGGTTGTTGAGAGTGTGGTTGCGCGACAGCTACCCCAGTACCTGGATGAAGCGTCGTATCTAGATCCGTTCCAGTCGGGCTTCAGGCCTGGGTACAGCACGGAAACGGCATTGGTCGCGTTGGTTGATGATCTCTGGAGGGCTCGGGACAGGGGTTGTTCCTCTGTCCTGGTCCTGTTAGACCTCTCAGCGGCTTTTGATACCATCGACCATGGTATCATGCTGCACCGGCTGGAAGGGTTGGGGGTGGGAGGCACCGTTTTACGGTGGTTCTCCTCCTTTCTCTCTGACCGGTCGCAGTCTGTGTTGACAGGGGGGCAGAGATCGACCCCGAGGCCCCTTATATGTGGGGTGCCGCAGGGATCAGTTCTCTCGCCCCTTCTGTTCAACATTTATGTAAAGCCGCTGGGCGAGATCATCCGTGGTTTCGGGGTGAAGTACCATCTGTACGCTGATGACACCCAGCTGTACATCTCCACCCCGGACCACCCCAACGATGCCCTTGAAGTGATGTCCCAGTGCCTGGAGGCCGTACGGATCTGGATGGGGAGAAACGGGCTCAGGCTCAACCCATCCAAGACCGAGTGGCTGTGGTTCCCGACGTCCCGATATAGTCAGCTGGCGCCATCGCTGGCTATTGGGGGCGAATCATTGGCCCCCACGGAAAGGGCTCGTAACTTTTTTTTTTTTTTTTTTTAATTTGATTTATATGACGCCCTTCTCCGGAGACTCAGGGCGGCTTACAATGCTTTAAGCAATAGCCTTCATTCTTTTGTATATTTTATACAAAGTCAGCTTATTGCCCCCACAAACTGGGTCCTCATTTCACCTACCTTAGAAAGGATGGAAGGCTGAGTCAACCTTGAGCCTTGGAGAGATTCGAACCAGCAGAAATTGCAGGCAGCTGTGTTAATAACAGGGTGCACTAAACCCTTGTACTATCAAGGCTCTTGTACTTGGGCGTCCTCCTGGACTCTGTCCTCCTGGACGGCTGTCTTTAGAAGAGCACTTGACGGCTGTGACCGGGAGGATTTTTCATCAGGTTCGCCTGATTCGCCAGTTGCGTCCCTTTCTAGATCGGGACTCGTTACGCACAGTCACTCATGCCCTCGTCACCTCTCGTCTGGACTATTGTAATGCTCTCTACATGGGGTTCCCCTTGAGGTGCACCCGGAGGCTCCAACTGGCGCAGAGTGCGGCCGCGCGGGTGGTTATGGGAGCAACATGGAGCTCCCATGTAACACCACTCCTGCGCGAGCTGCACTGGCTCCCGGTGGTCTTCCGGGTGCGCTTCAAGGTTCTGGTTACCACCTTTAAAGCGCTCCATGGCTTGGGACCTGGTTACTTACGGGACCGCCTACTACCATCAACAGCCTCCCACCGACCAGTACGCTCCCACAGAGAGGGGCTCCTCCAGGTGCCGTCGGCCAAACAATGTCGGCTGTCGGCCCCTAGGGGGAGAGCCTTCTCTGTGGGGGCACCGACGATCTGGAATGAGCTCCCCCCAGAGATACGGAGGATTCCGGATCTGCGCACCTTCCGCCGTGAGTTGAAGACACTTTTATTTCATCAAGCTGGCCTCGCCTAAATCTTCTCCCTTTTAAGTGTAAATTCTAAATTTTTAATGGATTTTAAAATATGGGTATTTTAAATTATGGGTATTAATTCAGCCAAATTTATTTAATTCATTTTATTCGATTTTAAATTTTGTATATCTATGTGTTTTATTTCATGGCTGTGCACCGCCCTGAGTCCTCCGGGAGTAGGGCGGTATAGAAATTCAATAATAAATAAAATAAATAAATAAAATAAAATAAAACTACAATAAAGCCAACACTACACAACCACAATGGTAGCTGGAGCTGTGTCTTTATTTCATCCGTTACAGGCAAGCCACAGAACTCGGTGAAAATGCAAAAGACATGTGAAGTCAGTGCTGGGAGCAGCCGCCAGTGTTCAGCCAAGAGGTGTATGGGCTCTTTGGCGTCTCCCACATTCCAGGACATGTGCTGGTAGGTCACACCTCTGCCAGGTATTGCTGCCTTTGCCTCCGCTACTCCTGCGTTGTCCCCCCAATTGTGGCGAGCCTGAGGACTGGCCTCGATAGGCGGCTCCCCTCTACCAGGGATCCACCTGGAAGACAGAACAAAGATACATTAGCCCACGTGCACTGGCACGTGCCCTGTGCCCCCCCCGGCTTGTCTGGATGACAGCGGTGGAATCGCCGTAAACGTCTGTTGGTGTTCACATCCCTGCCGGGTACCCAGGATGCATCAGTGACTGGGTACCCCTTCCACTGGACCAGATACTGCAGTTTGCCCTGATGCAATCGCAAATCGAGAATGCCATCTATCTCATAGTGATCCCCTCCCACGGCTCTGGGAAGGCTTGGTATGGGTCTCATTTTATGAGATTCTATGGGCTTCAGCAAACTGCTATGAAATACAGGGTGTATGCGGCCCAGAAGGGATGGGAGCTTCAATTTTACTGTTACAGGGTTGATTACTCGAATAATCGGGAATGGGCCCAGGTATTTTGGTCCTAATTTTTTGCAGGGCACCCTTAATTTGATATATTTGGTTGAGAGGTATACCATATCCCCGACCTTAAAGGGTTTTGGCATTACCCGTTTTTTGTCGGCTTGTTTGTTATACATTTCAACTGCTTTCTGTAATGCCTTTTTGACTGAACCCCAGACATCAGGTATTGTGTCAGCCCACTCCTCGGGGTTTTGGGGGTCATTGCTCCACTCAGATATGGCTACGAATTCAATCCCGTTAACTACCCGAAAGGGGGTGAATCCAGTACTCCCATGAACCACATTATTATATGCCACCTCCGCAAAGGGAAGGAGGCAAGCCCAGGTTTTCTGTTGGTAGTCGACGTAGCATCTCAAGTAGCGTTCAATCATGGCGTTAGCTCTTTCAACCACTCCATTGGTGCTAGGATGGAATGCAGAGCTTAGCCCCTGGGAGGAGCCAATCAGCTGGATGAAATCACGCCAAAATCTGGTGGTAAATTGAACCCCTCTGAGATGATACGTCGAGGTATACAAGGACCCCCCAGTATAGGTGTTCATGCAGCACCTCATTGATGAGCTGCATGAACACCGCCGGGGCCCCTTGCAGCCCAAACAGCATCACCTGGAACTGGTGGCTCCCTAACGGACAGTTGAACGTGGTTTTCCACTCATCACCCGGTCGGATTCTGACCCGATAATACACCTCCCGTAAGTCTAACTTGGTAAAAAACTGGCCCTTCGCAAGGGTCGCTAACAGGTCTTTCATCAATGGTAAGGGGTAGAGATGTTCCACACAAACGCCATTGAGACCATGGAAATCAACACAAAGACGTAACCCGCCATCTTTTTTTCCCCAAAACAGTACAGGTGCGGCTAATCAGGACCTACTGGGCTTAATAAAACCCCTCGCCAGGTTCTTATCTATATACCTCCTTAACTCGGTCATTTCTTGTAGCGTCATCAAATACATCCAGGGTTTTGGTAACCTTGCCCCAAGTATCAACTCAATGGTGCAGTATGTGGGCCTATGAGGGGGCAAGTTCTTGCATTCTGCCTCACTGAATACATCCACCAGATCAGCATAAACCTGAGGGAATGTGAGGTCCTGGGTGGCTTGACACACAGGCTTATCACAGGTTACAGACCCCTCCGCCCACCCCCGTTTGTGTGGTGGTGGATTGGGGCCAGTGGCTATCCGTTGTTTCCAGAACACCCCCCCCCCCCCACCATATCGTGGGACCCCATTTGTCCATCCATGCTAAGCCTAATATCAGGGATTCATTCATTGTGGCTACTACAATGAATCTATTTATTTATTTATTTATTCAACTTGTATGCCGCCTTTCTCCGAAGACTCAAGGCGGCTTACAATGCATTTAAAAACCATATATAAAAACATTAAAAATTAAAACATTAAAAACAATTAAAACCCATTCACACCATTCATGGCCGGATCTCACCAGATCACAACAGCGAGATCAACAGGCCCAGGCCTGCAGGAAAAGCCGGATGAGTTCGCAAGAATTGGATGAGTTCCCAATGTTCCCCTATCTCTAGCCGGACCGGCTCCATGACATGGGTAGCTGGCGCCCCCCCCCCAAAGAATTGAGCCGTCTACCTGCTCAAATCTAATGGGCCTCGCCAGTCTTCTTACCCCTATACCCAGCTCATCCACTATCTTTTGATTGATGAGACACCGAGTACACCTTGAGTCAAGTAACGCCCCGTATCGGGCCCCTTTTTGTGTGTGTAACTCCCTTATCATAACTGGGATGGTGAAAGGCTGAATTCGTTTGGTTACCATTGGATCCTCGGATTCATCGTCATCACTGTTGTATGCCACCAGTGGTGCCTTTGCCGTTGCTGGGGAACCCTCCTGCTGGGTCATTGGGATGGTGTTCACTGGCGTTGTGTGAACTACCCCTCGAGTCCATTTGGGAGATTGAACCCGAACTCTTCACAAGCGTTCCTGCAGGCGCAGGGGGTTTTGATAGCTGTTGTGGACCCGGCATTGTACATTCCGCCGCCCTATGACCCAAGAGGTTGCACCGAAAGCAATGTAACGATGGCCGGCTGGGCTGTGCCGTGGAAGTCGAGGTGCCAGGACCTGGACAGGCCATGCTCTGGGTCACGGGCCGGTCAGTGGCCTTCCGCGGTCCAGGACCCACCTCCCCTCTGGGCTGGAATTCCCGCAACTCAGTGTCCAAGTCCACGGCCGCGTGAAACCAGTCTTGTAGTCGATGCGGGAGACCCCAGTATACGCAAGCCTGCTGGATATCGCGGTCCGGGCCACGTTGAAATTGCTGCACCAGCATACATTCTGGCCAAGTGCGCAGTCTACTGGCGAGTTGACGGAATTCACAAACATATTCCCTCGCTGGCCAGCCCCGTTGCCTCACTGCCATTAACTCCCCCTCTACTTGTTGGGTACGGGAGCCATCCTCGAAATGGGCCCTCAATGCCTCCAGGAATAGGCCCGGGTCTGCTAACTCCTTGGCGTGTTCTGAGTGGAGGTCAGCTACCCATTCTGCAGCTTCGCCCTCCAGCACAGCTGTCACCATAACCACCATCACCCATTGTGATGGATATAGTCGGGCGTAATAGTCTAGGTGGCTAATGGCTTGACTGATGAATAATACCACCCGGTCCAGGTCGCCATCGAAAGATCCCTGCAGAGGTGGGGGCCCCCATGCCACTTGTAGAGGGACCCAACCAGGACCCCAAGCAGGCCCTGGGACTGCAGGTCTCTGGCCTATAACTAGAGGAGGGGGATCTGGTTGTTGAAATCCTGGCTGAAGTCTCTGCCCCTGGGACCTTGTGGGCCCAACTGTGGTAGCCACATGGGTTGCCCTTTCAGGGGGTCCCATAAGGTCAGCCAAGGATGCCCCCAGTGCCCACAGTCCCGACTGAGCTGGGCCGTGGGAGAGCCTGGCTGCATTGTCCAATCTCAGCTTCGGGCTTGCCAGATGGAAACGTGTCTCTGCATGTGCTCCCGGCTTCTGAGTTGGCCATGATTGCACCTGCTCTTGTCCTGCCTCCCATGGTTGCCATGCAGGGGCGTCTCTGAAGTTAGCCTCCCTGAACCTCTCACGCAACACATCCATGGTGGTGCTGCCAGGGGCAGTGGAATAACTCCACTCGCCATCTTCATTCCCCATTAATCACCTCTCCATTCATGCGAGTGGCCCTTTGGGCGTGGTGGTGTTGGAGCTCCTCCCAGGGGCTAAGCTCTGCATTCCATCCTAGCACCAATGGAGTGGTTGAAAGAGCTAACGCCATGATTGAACGCTACTTGAGATGCTACGTCGACTACCAACAGAAAACCTGGGCTTGCCTCCTTCCCTTTGCAGAGGTGGCATATAATAATGCGGTTCATGGGAGTACTGGATTCACCCCCTTTCGGGTAGTTAACGGGATTGAATTCGTAGCCATATCTGAGTGGAGCAATGACCCCCAAAACCCCGAGGAGTGGGCTGACACAATACCTGATGTCTGGGGTTCAGTCAAAAAGGCATTACAGAAAGCAGTTGAAATGTATAACAAACAAGCCGACAAAAAACGGGTAATGCCAAAACCCTTTAAGGTCGGGGATATGGTATACCTCTCAACCAAATATATCAAATTAAGGGTGCCCTGCAAAAAATTAGGACCAAAATACCTGGGCCCATTCCCGATTATTCAAGTAATCAACCCTGTAACAGTAAAATTGAAGCTCCCATCCCTTCTGGGCCGCATACACCCTGTATTTCATAGCAGTTTGCTGAAGCCCGTAGAATCTCATAACTCCACTCGCCATCTTCATCCCCCGTTTTCACATCTCCCTCCATTCATGCGAGTGGCCCTTTGGGCGTGGTGGTGTTGGAGGCTTCGTCGCAGAAGTCCCAGTAACTGCAGAACTGTGCCACCATTCCCCTTGTCCCGAGCCAGCCCATCTGGGCCTCCGCTGGCTGCCCTCTAGCCTGGGCTTCTCTCACTTTCGGCTGCACCACAGGCTGCACACACTCCCCCGGTACCTCAGGCATCGGTCCTGTGGTCTCCTCCTCCGTCACCATCTTGGGTACCTCCAGCACAGTGCCCTCCACCATTACAGACTCCAGTCGTCCCTTCCAGAAAGGAACAGCAAGCAGCGAGCAGAGGGAACTGTTGAAAAGAAATGCAACGCTGACTTTCTCTCAGCCTGTCAGGGCTGACCTGTCTGGAACTACAATAAAGCCAACACTACACAACCACAATGGTAGCTGGAGCTGTGTCTTTATTTCATCCGTTACAGGCAAGCCACAGAACTCGGTAAAAATGCAAAAGACATGTGAAGTCAGTGCTGGGAGCAGCCGCCTTCCAGCGCTGTTTTTATCTCCCACTGTCCACCACTAATTATCCAGCTTTTTTCCTAATTATCCAATTACCCAACCATCAATTACCCAATTATCCTACAGCGTCCCCCCACCCCCACCCCAGCAGCTAACATCCTGCATAGATGACTAAGGAGTATGTCAGGCTATTTCCCCGGTGGCCTTCCAGGCCAGTGTTCAGCCAAGAGGTGCATGAGCTCTTCAGAGTCTCCCACATTCCAGGACACATGCTGGTAGGTCACACCTCTGCCAGGTATTGCTGCCTTCGCCTCCGCTACTCCCGCATTGTCCCCCCCAATTGGGCTCGACAGTTATCTCAGAATGTGGCAATATGGCGGCAGTCAATACCTCCTTCAGGTCTTTCATTACCCCATTTTGAAAAATCAAATTGTCCTTCAAGCCTATGAAATTCTACATAGTTGCAGTGGTGTTTGAAGCCTTACATATGTAGTGTATGTTTATGGGAAAACCTATTTGTGTATAGTTTTTACATCTTATCTCACCAATGAGGCTTTTTTAACAAGTCTTGCTACTAAAACAGTTGGCATCCAATACAGCTTTCTCCACTATTGGACCCATATTATGGCATAAATTTCCTATGGAATTGAGGCAAGCCATCTCCTTAGTCTGGGCCTCAAATGTATTTTCTCTGTCCTTGCAATGCTACTGCTTTAAGTTGTAATTTTATATGTTTTGTTTTAATATGAATTATTTTAATGAGCACCTTTACTACATTTTGTAAAGTACTTAGAGCCCTTAAAGGGAGTAGGGTGCAGATACAGACTATAAATAATAGGGACTTTCTCCTTTACCTATTATAGTTATTATGCTGTGGGAAGTATACCCCAAAAGGACAGTGCCAGAAACCTCACAGCACCAGAAACCTCAGAAAACAGTGTCAAGAGACTCAAGCCAGCACTTCCCCTTTATTACATAACTATAATACATAAATTCTGTGATGAAAACTTAAGAGTCTTTACTTATCAACTGTAAACCATTCTACTCTCCAAGTGAGTTCTCCTCATTTCTTCTAATTGCTGTGTATGTACCTCCACAAGCCTGTGTAAACAAAGCATTACGAACTCTAGTTGACCAGATTATGGAGACTGAAGCCAAATACCCAGATTCACTGGCCATTATTTTAGGTCGGGGTGGGCAACTGTGGCCCTTTTACAACCTGTGGACTTCAACTCCCAGAATTCCTGAGACAACCAAGCTGTCTCAGGAATTCTGGGAGTTGAAGTCCACAGGTTGTAAAAGGGCCACAGTTGCCCACCCCTGTTTTAGGTGATTTCAACAAAGGTAACTTAATGAAAGAGCTTTCAAAATATTTTCAGCATGTCAATTGTCCCACTAGAGGCAAGAATAATTTAGGCCATTGCTACACAACACTAAAAGATGCTTATCGGTCCTTACCACAAGCAGCTGTGGGACACTCTGATCATTGCATGATTCACCTTGTACCTGCTTACAGACAAAGACTTAAAACCATGAAACCAACAATTAAATCAGTGAAGACTTGGACGGAGGAGGCAAAGTTAAAGCTACAGGCCAGCCTTGACTGCACTGATTGGAATGCTTTTGAAAATACCTCTGCAGACTTAGATGAACTCACAGATACTGTAACATCATATGTCAGCTTCTGTGAAGACTTATGTGTACCGACCAGGAACTTGCGAATACACAGTAACAATAAACCTTGGTTCACAGCTAAACTTAAGCAGCTACATCGTACCAAAGAGGAAGCTTACAGAAAAGGTGATAGAATGCTGTACAATCAGGCCAGAAACGTATTAACAAGGGAGATCAGAGCAGCAAAAAGAAGCTACTCCGAAAAGCTAAGAAATCAGTTCTCAACAAACGAACCAGCAAACATGTGGAAAACTCTTAAAAATATCACCGGTTATGGAAAACCTCCTTCCCAGGCTGAAGGAAAGGATAGGCCTGACCTATCCTTACTACAACGGATCCGCTCCCGTGAACTCCGTGCAGAACTCAAAAGACACCAAGACCAAGGCAACACAAATCTATACATCGACTACCGTGCTGACTGTATAAAAAGACCCACAATCAATCCCCCAACATACAACCCTCCATCACCCAAAACATCCAACCATCCATCATCCAAAACATCCACCCAACCATCACCCAAAACTAGGTACGCATGCACCTTACTTCAATACCAAACACTACTGACCTTAAATGCAAAATACCAACCACTACTGACCTCAAATGCAAACTAATAAACGCAAGAAGCATCGTAAACAAAATGCCCGAACTCCTCCTCTTATTAAATACTGCTACATTTGACATCATATTTGTCTGCGAAACATGGCTGAACGTATCCCTCCCTGACTCCATTATTACAGTAAGAGACTATCACATTTACCGGTCTGATCATGAAACCCACAGAGGGGGTGGAGTAGCTATCCTCTACAAAAAGTCACTAAACTTAAAAAATATTCAAGTTGCACATGAACTCGCTCTTCTGGAAACTATCATCTGTGAACTGTCCTTAAACACCACACTTCGCTTCTTACTATGTTACAGAGCCCCTGACTACAATATCGCACATGCGAACAAGTTAACTTCACTACTAACATGGGCGGCGTCCTGCCCATACCCTCTCATCTTTCTTGGTGACCTCAACCTACCTCTTATTAATTGGACAATAAACAAATGTACAACTGAACCCATCCATACAACCCTATACAATGCTGTTACAAATCTAGGTCTAGATCAACTAGTAACTAACAACACTAGACTCAACAACTGCCTCGACCTCATCTTTTGCAACAGCTTAAACTCAATTTATGGACTACAAATAAAAGAACCCTTTTACAACAGTGATCACAGCATGATTGACTTTTGTCTCAATATACGCCCTTACAAAAAACACCAAAATAATGGGATACCCAACTACAACTTCAAAAAAGCCAACTATGATCTCATGGACACCGACCTGTCATCTCTTGATTGGCAAATTCTATTCTCTGGCTGTAACACTGCCGAAGACCATTATAACATTTTCTTGCTTGAAATCAATAGAGTTATTAAACTATATGTACCACTAATCACCACCAAAACCAGGAAAAACAAATTACCCATATCAATAAGAAAGCTCCAATCCCAAAAAAAAATCCCTCTGGCAAAAAAACAAAAACAAAACTGGCTATGTAGCTAACTTTAAAAGCCACTACAAAAATATATGCCTCCAAATAAAGACTGAAAGCACCAATTGCCACACCAAATAAGAAGAGAACCTCCGTATGAAATCCAACTGCACCGTCTATAATTTTGTAAACAACAAATTTAAAGACTCAAGATCCATCCCACTCCTAAAAGGACCTAACGGTAAAGAATGCAATGATGAAGCAGTTAAAGCAAACCTCTTCAACACATTCTTCAGCTCAGTCTTTGTAAACAACAATGGCTCATGCCCAACATTCCCTAGTTGTTCCACAAATAATTACAATGATCTAACACAAATAGATTTCACAGAAGATAACGTTGAAAAGGCACTATGCAGACTAAAACCATCTCTATCTATCGGACCTGATGGACTATGTGCATACTTCTTAAAAAAGCTTTCCACTGCTATAGCAAAACCCCTAAGCATAATCTTTGAAAAATCCTTCAGAACCAGCTCCCTACCCAACCTATGGTCAATAGCCACAGTCATCCCTATCTTCAAAAAGGGAGACCCCAGCCTAGTTGAAAATTACAGACCAATCTCTTTATGCTGCATAACCTGCAAAGTCATGGAATCAATCATTGGGCCTGGTGACTCAGCAGACTAAAAGCATTGTGATTAACACCAGCTGTCTGCAATTACTGTAAGTTCGAATCTCACCAGGCTCAAGGTTGACTCAGCCTTCCATCCTTTCTAAGGTAGGTAAAATGAGGACCCAGTTTGTGGGGGCAATAAGCTGACTTTGTATAAATATACAAAAGTATGAAGGCTATTGCTTAATGCATTGTAAGCCGCCCTGAGTCTCCGAAGAAGGGCGGCATATAAATCAAATTAAAAAAAAAATCATTAACCAATCCATTACCCTCCACCTAGAAACAAACAAACTACTCTCTAATGAACAATTTGGTTTCAGAAAAAAATTATCCTGTAATCTACAACTTCTACACTGCAAAAACATATGGACTACAAATCTTGATCAGGGCAAAGCAATAGACGTAATTTACATAGACTTCTGTAAAGCCTTTGACTCAGTGGTACATGACAAACTACTTCTAAAACTAAAATCCTCCGGCATCTCCGGACCCCTACATAATTGGATAGCCACGTTCCTGTCAAACAGACAAGTGGTCAAAATAGGGAGCCCCCTATCAAATCCTACACCTGTTAATAACGGTGTCCCCCAAGGCAGCGTTCTAGGACCAACACTCTTCAAACTATACATAAATGACCTTGGCAATCATATTATAAACAACTGCATTCTCTTCACCGATGATGTTAAACTATTTAACACCACCGACAATGCTGCTACCCTTCAAAAAGACCTTCACTTTGTGTCGGAATGGTCAAACAATTGGCAACTCCAAATCTCAACCAACAAATGCTCTGTCTTACACATTGGCAAAAAGAACCAGAATACAAAATACAAGCTGAGCAGACACGACCTTGTAGATGACCCTCACTCTGTCAAGGACCTTGGAGTACTCATATCTAATGATCTAAGTGCCAAAGCCCACTGTAACATCGCCAAAAAGGCATTAAGAGTTGTAAACCTAATCTTGCGTAGCTTCTTCTCTGGTAATATCATACTACTAACCAGAGCATACAAAACATTTGCTAGACCAATTCTCGAATACAGCTCATCTGTCTGGAACCCGCACTACATATCAGACATTAATACAATTGAACGTGTCCAGAAATATTTCACAAGAAGAGTCCTCCACTCCTCTGCTTGCAACAAAATACCTTATGCTACCAGACTTGAAATTCTAGGCTTAGACAACTTAGAACTACACCGCCTTCGGTATGACCTAAGCATAGCTCATAAAATTATTTGCTACAATGTCCTACCTGTCAATGACTACTTCAGCTTCAACCACAACAATACACGAGCACACAACCGACACAAACTTAAAGTGAACTGCTCCAAACTCGATTGCAGAAAATATGACTTCAGCAACAGAGTGGTAAATGCCTGGAATGCACTACCTGACTCTGTAGTTTCATCCCCAAACCCCCAAAATTTTAACCTAAGACTGTCTACTGTTGACCTCACCCCATTCATAAGAGGTCTGTAAGGGGCGTGCATAAGAGCACAAGCATGCCTACTGTCCCTGTCCTAATGTTTCCTCTATTCGTATCTATTTTATGTATTCAATTCATGCTTATACTTATATATATTACCTAATACGTTCTTGACAAATAAAAAATAATAATAAAAAAATCAACAACTGGCAGATGACCTGAACCTATTTTACTGCAGGTTTGAAAGGAAACTACAACCACCTATCTCCACAACTCCCATCCCAAACACACAATCAACAGCCAAGCCTCCTGCAACTGACCCCATCCCATTGGGCTTACAACCCCCTGGTGATCACAGAAAAGGAAGAGCAAGATCTATTTCACAGACAAAAGCCAGGAAAAGCACCAGGTCTAGACAAGTTAACTCCTTCTTGCTTAAAAGTCTGTGCTGACCAATTGGCCCCCATCTTTACCCGAATCTTCAATAAATCACTAGAAATGTGCCATGTTCCTTGCTTCAAACGCTCCACTATCATCCCAGTGCCGAAGAAGCCCTCCATCGAGGAACTGAATGACTACAGACCATTTGCTCTAACATCTGTAGTTATGAAAACCTTTGAAAGGCTAGTGCTGTCCCACTTGAAAACCATCACGGATCCGCTGTTAGTCCCCCTGCAATTTGCATACCGAGCAAATAGATCGACAGATGATGCTGTTAATATGGCTCTGCACTACATCCTACAATGTCTTGAATCTCCAAAGACCTATGCAAGGGTCCTCTTTGTAGACTTTAGTTCAGCATTCAATACCATCATACCGGACATTCTTCTAACTAAACTAAATCAGCTAGTGGTACCTGAACACACTTGTAAGTGGATCACAAGCTTCCTAACAGACAGGAAGCAGCAGGTGAAACTAAGCAAAATCACATCAGATACCTGTACAATTAGCACAGCCCCCCCCCCCCCCCAGGATGTGTGCTTTCTCCACTTCTCTTTATATACCAATGACTGCATCTCAAATGATCCATCTGTTAAACTACTGAAGTTTGCAGATGATACAACATTGATTGGTCTCATTCGAGACAATGATGAATCCGCATACAGACGGGAGGTTGAACAACTAGCCTTGTAGTGCAACCAGAACAAACTGGAACTGAACACACTCAAAACCGTAGAAATGGTGGTAGACTTTAGGAGAAACCCTCCCATACTACCACCTCTTACAATACTAGACAACACAATATCAACAGTAGAGACCTTCAAATTTCTAGGTTCTATCATATCGCAAGACCTAAAATGGACACCTAACATCAAAAACATCATCAGAAAAGCACAACAGAGAATGTTCTTTCTGCGCCAACTCAGGAAGCTAAAATTGTCCAAGGAGCTGCTGATACAGTTCTACAGAGGAACTATTGAGTCTGTCATCTGCACCTCTATAACTGGTTTAGTTCTGCAACCCAACAAGATAGACACAGACTTCAGAGGATAATTAGAACTGCAGAAAAAACAATTGCTACCAACCTGCCTTCCATTGAGGACCTGTATGCTGCACGAGTCAAAAAGAGGGCTGTGAAAATATTTAGACTCCTCACATCCTGGACATAAATTGTTTCAACTCCTACCCTCAAAACGACGCTATAGAGCACTGCACAACAAGACAACTAGATACAAGAACAGTTTTTTCCTGAACGCCATCACTCTGCTAAACAAATAATTCCCTCAACACTGTCAAACTATTTACATTAGGCTGCGTTATTATTGCTATTGGTCTTCTCATCGTTCCTGTCGCCCATCTCCTCCCACTTGTGACTGCATGAATGTAACTTTGTTGCTTGTATCCTTGTGATTTATATTGCTATTGAATGTTTCCTAGTATGATTTGATGGTTTATTGTACTGTATGACTGTCACTGGGTGTTGTGCCCTGTGGTTTTTGATGAGTGTATCTTGTCTTTTTATGTACACTGAGAGCATATGCACCAAAGACAAATTCCTTGTGTATCCAATCACACTTGGCCAATCAAGAATTATATTCTATTCTATTAAGAAAACCCCAGGCAAAAGCACCAGCTGAAAGGAACACTTAAGTAGAGCCATTAAGATAAGGGGAATCAGGCTAAAAATAAACTCTCCAAGGTGAACCGAAACTCCCTTTTTCCTGCCTCCCTGACAGGATTAACTCCTAGGACAGGAAAAACAAAAGACCTGGGACCAAGATTAACCCAGGAAAACAAAACTCAGTACAATCAGAAACACATCAAAACCCATCAAGCTGCAGGAGCTTCAAAGGGGAATTAAGCATAAAAGGCTCAGTGTCACACTTCCAAGATTCCTTGCAAGCCAGGAACGTTCCAGATGTGTCACTACTTTCCTTGCCTTCCAGAATTAAAGGATCCCTTTTCTGGCAGCTGGTTCCATGTTTATTTCTTCTCAGCATCGGTGACTGCTTCCCAGCTGGGAACGAACCAGGGAAATTTCTTCCAATAATTTGGCGACCACGAAGGGTTAGTGTTAGGATTAGACCACGAAGGGGATCACTATGAGATAGACAGCATTCTCGATTTGCGATTGCATCGGGGCAAACTCCAGTATTTGGTCTGGTGGAAGGATACCCAGTCACCGACGCATCCTGGGTACCCGGCAAGGATGTGAACATCAACAGACTTTTACAGTGATTCCACCACCGTCATCCAAAGAAGCTGGGGGGGGGCACAGGGCATGTGGGCTAATGTATCTTTGTTCTGTCTTCCAGGTGGATCCCTGGTAGAGAGGAGCCGCCTATCGAGCCCAGTCCTCAGGCTCGCCACATTTGGGGGGGACAATGTGGGAGTAGCAGAGGCGAAGGCAGCAATACCTGGCAGAGGTGTGACCTACCAGCACGTGTCCTGGAACGTGGGAGACACCGAAGAGCCCATGCACCTCTTGGCTGAACACTGGCCTGGAAGGCCACCGGGGAAATAGCCTGACATACTCCTTAGTCCTCTATGCCAGATGTTAGCTGGGGGGGGGGGGGCTGCAGGATAATTGGGTAATTGATGGTTGGGTAATTGGATAATTATGAGAAAAGCCAGATAATTGGGGGTGGAGAGTGGGAGATAAAGACAGCGCTGGAAGGCGGCTGCTCCCAGCGCTGACTTCACATGTCTTTTGCATTTTCACCAAGTTCTGTGGCTTGCCTGTAACGGATGAAATAAAGACACAGCTCCAGCTACCATTGTGGTTGTGTAGTTTTTGCTTTATTGTAGTTCCAGCCAGGTCAGCCCTGACAGGCTGAGAATAACTCTAATTTGTGGATTGTCTTTAAGGGTCATCAACAAAATCTGTACTGTATATAATAGCCTTATGCATTCACTTGTATCCTCCAGATAATACATTTGTTTTATTGGTCAAATATGATAAAAATAACCTACTTGCCATTGTTGTCAGTCCTTTTATTTTATAAATTGGCTAGCAGAAGATAGCTCTGTTTTTTTACTTCAGTTGTGTTTGATTCTTGGAGACTGCCTGGACAAGTAACTGCAGTTGTCTTGACAAGATTTTTCAGAAGTGGTTTGCCATTACTTCCTTCCTAGTGTTGAGAGAAAGTGACTGACCCAAGGTCACCCAGCTGGCTTTGTGCCTAAGGCAGAACTAGAACTCACAATCTCCTGGTTTCTAAGCGGATGCCTTTATCAGAATAGAGCTGAAAGGGAACTTGCAGGTCTTCTAGTCCAACCCTCTGCTCAAGCAGGAGACGCTATACCAGGGGTCAGCAACCTGCAGCTCTGGAGCCGCATGTGGCTCTTTCACCCCTCTGCTGTGGCTCCCTGTCACTCAAATTATGCATCACAACGGCCAATGTGCGACACCCGCTAGCATGCAATTTATTGAGCTTTTCAACCCCCAGTAGGCCAACCATGGATAAATGCAAGAAAAGAAAAGTTTCAGAAGAAAACAGAATGTTTAATTCAACTACATATGTTAGTTTTGTGGTCGCTCAAGAAATAGTCAGGCACGGGAAGGGTTTTGTGGCTCACGGTGTTTTCTTTTCTGCAGGAAACGGGTCCAAATGGCTCTTTGTGTGTTTAAGGTTGCAGACCCCTGCGCTATACCATTTCAGACAAGTGACTGACCAGTCTCTTTTTTAAAACCTCCAGTGATGGAGCAACCACAGCTTCTGAAGGCAAGCTGTTGCACTGGTTAATTGTCCTCACTGTTAGGAAGTTTCTCCTTCATTCCAGGTTGCTTCTCTCCTTGATTAGTTTCCATCCATTGGTTCTTGTCCTGCCCTCTGGTGCTTTGGAAAATAAGTTGACTCCCTCCTCTTTGTGGCAGCCTCTCAAATTGTAAGCATTCCAGAAAACCCCCAACTCCCAGTAAACACACGGAAGCAGGCATTTTCCAAAGTTCTCTTTACTTGAATAGGTAAACTGGCACATCTGGGAAATCCCAAATCTGAAAAGCCCGGGCTTTCCTTCAGTAATTCAAAGCTCCCAAAACCATCCCCCTTCTCCCCTTTTGATCACATGCTCCAATCAACGTCCGTTCCACCTCGACTCAGCCCGTGACCTTGACCGATAGGAAGAATACTATTATGTCTACTAATTCCCCTCTCCTCAATCTCCCCTCCTACTTTCCCATACATGAGGTGGCGGCAGCATTGAAGCTTTCGGCTAATATGGCTTCCAAGGCTGACAGGCGTCTCCCCCTGCAGAAAGAACCACATCCTGAAAAGTAAAACAGACAAAACACAAAAGAAGGGTTTTTTGCTTAGCACCAATCCCTTTACCCCCCCCCACCCCCATCCCCCAGGAGGACCTTTTGGTTTGTCAGGAAATTTGTCATGAAACTGTTTCACGAGCGCATCAGCCTTCACATCCCAACTCTTAACCCAAGTAGCTTCAGCCAAAGGGTAGCCTTTCCAGTGCACCAAATATTGTAATCGACCCTTGTAGAGTCTAGAGTCCAGGATTTTCTTCACTTCATAATGAGTCTCCCCTTGTATTACTAAAGGAGGGGGCGGAGCAGCTGGCAAAGGTCTGAGGGTAGATTCTCTGACCGGTTTCAATAAGCTGCTGTGGAAAACGGGGTGTATTTTCCCCAATATGCGTGGGAGCCTAAGTTGGACAGTCACTGGGTTAATCACTTTCACTATAGGAAAGGGACCTATGAATTTGGGTTTAAACGTCTTGCTGGGCACCCTCAATCTTATGTACTTGGTTGACAAATAAACCTTATCCCCTATTCGGAAAGGTGGTTGGAGACCCCGGTGTTTGTCGGCCTGGGCCTTATATTTTTCCGCTGACTCCGCTAAAGCTTGTTTAGTATTCTCCCAACCCTTTTTCAATGAAGTCATCCAGTCCGTTAAGGACATGGAAGTTGGCGGCTCTCTAGGCAACTTTCTTTTTCTTTCTTTCTTTTATTAGATTTATATACCGCCCTACTCCGAAGGACTCAGGGCGGTGAACAGGCACAAAATAAAATACATAAATACAAAAGTTAAAAGATATAATTAAAACCAGATTTAGCCCAAGACAATTAAAAATCCCAAAATTTAAAACAAACTAAAATTTTGATGTAAAATAATTTTAAAACAGGGGAGAAAATTAGGCCAGGCCGGCTTGCTGGAATAGGAGAATCTTAAGAGCACGGCGGAAAGTGCATAGATCCGGGATCCTCCGTATCTCTGGGGGGAGCTCGTTCCAGATAGTGGGTGCCCCCACAGAGAAGGCCCTCCCCCTGGGGGCCGCCAGTCGACATTGTTTAGCTGACGGCACCCGGAGGAGCCCCTCTCTATGAGAGCGTACCGGCCGGTGGGAGACTGCTTGTGGTAGTAGGCGGTCCCGTAAATAACCAGGTCCTAAGCCATGGAGCGCTCTAAAGGTGGTAACCAGAACCTTGAAGCGCACCCGGAAGACCACCGGAAGCCAGTGCAGCTCGCGCAGGAGAGGTGTTACATGGGAGCGCCATGTTGCTCCCATAACCACCCGCGCGGCCGCACTCTGCGCCAGATGGAGCCTCAGGGTGCTCCTCAAGGGGAGCCCCACGAAGAGAGCGTTGCAGTAGTCCAGGCGGGAAGTGACGAGGGCATGAGTGACTGTGTGTAGGGAGTCCCGATCCAGAAAGGGACGCAACTGGTGAATCAGGCGAACCTGATGAAAAATCCTCCTGGTCACGGCCATCAAGTGCTCTTCTAAAGACAGCCGTGAATCCAGGAGGACACCCAAGTTGCGAGCCCTCTCCGTGGGGGCCAGCGATTCGCCCCCAATAGTCAGTGATGGCGTCAACTGACTATATCGGGACGTCGGAAACCACAGCCACTCGGTCTTGGATGGGTTGAGCCTGAGCCTGTTCCTCCCCATCCAGATCCGCACGGCCTCCAGACACCGGGACATCACTTCAAGGGCATCGTTGGGGTGGTCCGGGGTGGAGATGTACAGCTGAGTATCATCAGCGTACTGATGGTAGTTCACCCCGAAACCACGGATGATCTCGCCCAGCGGCTTTACATAAATGTTGAACAAAAGGGGCGAGAGGACCGACCCTTGTGGCACCTCACATATGAGGGGCCTCGGGGTCGACCTCTGCCCCCCTGCCAACACAGACTGCAACCGGTCGGTGAGAAAGGAGGAGAACCACCTTAATACAGTGCCCCCCACCCCTAACTCTTCCAACCGGTGCAGCATGATACCATGGTCGATGGTATCAAAAGCCGCTGAGAGGTCTAATAGGACCAGGACAGAGGAGCAGCCCCTGTCCCGAGCCCTCCAGAGATCATCAACCAACGCAACCAATGCCGTTTCCGTGCTGTACCCAGGCCTGAAGCCCGACTGGAATGGATCCAGATACGTCGTTTCATCCAGGTACTGGGGGAGCTGTCACGCAAGCACACTCTCAACAACCTTCACAACAAAGCGAAGGTTGGAGACCAGACGATAGTTAGCCAACACTGCCGGGTCCAGGGAAGGCTTCTTTAGGAGAGGCCTCACCACCGCTTCTTTCAAGGTGGCGGGGAAGTCACCCTCACCCAACGAAGCATTTATAATCCCCTGGAGCCAGCCTCGCGTCACCTCCCGGGAAGCCAGCACTAACCAGGAGGGGCACGGGTCCAATAAACATGTGGTCGCGTTCAGTCCACCCAGAATCCTGTCCACGTCGTCAGGGGTCACAGGATCAAACTCATCCCAGAAAACATTCTCAAGACCTGCCTCAGTCAACCCCCCTGGAACTACCCAGTCGGAGTCCAGATCTTCCCGAATCTGAGTGATTTTGTCATGCAGATATTGAACAAAATCCTCGGCTCTACCCTCCAAGGGGTTCTCCCGCGCTTCCTGGTGGAGCAGGGAGCGGGTCACCCTAAACAGAGTGGCCGGGCGATTATCTGATGATGCAATAAGAGCAGCAAAATATGTACATTTTGCTGCTTCTTTTGCCACTAGGTAATTCTTAATATGAGATCTTACCAGTGTCCGGTCGGATTCAGAAAGACTGGCCCTCCAACTACTCTCTAGGCGTCTTTTCCGGCGCTTCATCTCCCTCAGCTCCTCAGAGAACCAAGGAGCTAGGCGAGATTGGCGCCGGGTCAGAGGCCGCAAAGGCACAACCTGATCCAGAGCTCCAGCGGCCGCCCTATCCCAGGCGGCCACTAGGTCCCTAGTCGAGGCGTGTGCCAGAGCCTCAGGAAATGGCCCAAGCTCCATCTGGAACCTATTAGGTTCCATCAGGTGCCTGGGGCGGAACCATCTTACCGGCTCCACCTCCCTGCGACGGGGTATAGCGGTTCGAAGGTCAAGGCGAAGGAGAGAGTGATCCGACCATGACAAGGGCTTGGTGACTATATCCCCTATCTCAAGATCACTCAACCACTGTCCAGAGACAAAAATCAGGTCCAGCGTGTTTCCCCCTGTGTGGGTAGGGCCATGAATTAACTGGGTCAGGTCCATAGCTGTCATGGAAGCCATGAACTCCTGAGCCACCTCCGACGTCTCACCCACAGATGGCAGGTTGAAATCCCCCATGACCATAAGTCTGGGGGTATCAACCGCCACTGCGGCGATAACGTCAAGGAGGTCGGGCAGGGCTGCTGCCACGTGGCAGGGAACTCAGGCATGGACACAAAATCCATGCCCGTAGTTATTTGAAAAGGGGTCAACCCAGTACTGCTGTGTAATGCATTATTATAAGCGACTTCTGCGAACGGTAGCAAGTCCGCCCAGTTCTCCTGTTGATAATTTACATAACACCTAATGTACTGTTCCACCATTGTGTTCAATTTTTCAGCCGATCCGTTAGTCGAGGGGTGAAAAGCCGAGCTAAGTCCCTGGGACAACCCAATGGATCGTAGAAATTCCCTCCAGAACGTAGCGGTAAACTGGACCCCGCGGTCCGATATTATTCTCCTTGGGACTCCATGTAGCCTGTAGATGTGTTTCACAAACAGCTTTGCCAGTTTTTTAGCCGAGGGTAGTCCGCTGCAGGCAGTGAAGTGGGCTTGCTTGGAGAATAAATCAATGACAGTCCAAATGACTCGGTTACCCCCACTGTCAGGGAGCTCAACTATGAAGTCCATTGCAATCTCCTCCCAGGGCTTGGTGGGTTTGGCCACAGCCTGGAGAAGTCCAGGGGGCTTCCCTGGTCAGTATTTCATGGTGGCGCAAGTGGCACAGCTCCTCACATAGTCTTCCACTTCAGTTTTTATATTTGGCCACCAGAATTGTCTCCTAGTCAAATGGAGGGTTTTTAAAAACCCAAAGTGGCCCCCTAGGCGAGAATCATGACTTCTCTTCAGTACCAGGAGCCGCAGGCTGAGGGGCACGTAAAGTTTATTCCCCTTCCACGCCAACCCGTCCCTTAGAGTGAGGTCCGCCTGGTGTTCTTTGAACCAGGAATCATTAGAGAGCACTGCTTTTAGCTCCGTTGTCAACTTGTCTTCGGGGAGGTTGGAACCTTCGTGCGTTTGTGCTCTGGTGCGAGCTTGGGCGGCTGGCTGAGTCTGTGAAATCATGGCATGAACTATCTCTTCCCATCGGCTGTCAAATTGGGGTTTGCGGGAGAGAGCGTCAGCCAGAAGTTTCTTACCCCCCGGGATATATTTCAGGTTAAAGTTAAAGCGTTTGAAATATTGAGCCCAACGAACCTGCTTGGGAGAAAGCTTCCTTGGGGTCTTCAGTGCCTCGAGATTCTTGTGGTCAGTCCAAACCTCAAAAGGCTCCTCCACCCCCTCCAGGAAGGGTCTCCAGGACAGGAGAGCCCATTGCACCGCAAACGCCTCCTTTTCCCATACCGCCCATCTGTGCTCACTGTCCGTTAACTTCCTTGATACGTAAGCACATGGCATTAGATTGTTCTGGGGGTCCCTTTGTAGTAGAACAGCCACCACCGCCACATCATTTGTGTCCGCCTGAACCACGAAGGGCTTGTTCAGGTCAGGATGCTATAGGATTGGCTCCACCGCAAATAGGCATTTTAACCGTTCAAAGGATTTTTGGCAGTCCATTGTCCAAGCTAAGGGCTGGCTAGGTTTTGGCTTGGTGGGAGACGGGCCAGTTTTTAGCATTTCGGTCAAAGGGAGTGCGACCTCAGTGAAGGAAGGGATGAATTGTCTGTAAAAGTTTGCAAACCCCAGGAAGCTCTGGAGTTGCTTATGGGTGAGTGAGGGCTGCCAGTCCAATAGTGCCCTCACCTTCTCTGGGTCCATTTCAATCCCCTTATTCGACACTCTGTATCCCAAGTAGTCAAGGGCTTCCTTATGGAACTCGCATTTGGACAATTTTGCATAAAGTTTGGCTGCTAGGAGTTTTTTCAGCACTTGTCTGACCAATTTGACATGGTCTTCCATATTTTCGCTGAATATAAGAATGTCATCGAGATAAACAAGAACCCCGTGATATAAATGCTCATGCAAAATTTCGTTGATCAATTGCATGAAGACCCCTGGGGCCTCCTGGAGTCCCAAAAGGCATGACCCGGAATTGGAACCTGCCCAAGGGGCAATTAAAAGCAGTCTTCCATTCGTCTCCCTCCTTTATGCGAACTCGGTAGTAAGCTTCTCTTAGATCTAGCTTGGTGAAAATTTTTCCTTTCGATAGGTGGTTCAGTAAGTCTTTCATCAGTGGGAGGGGGTAAGTATTTTGTATGCAAATGCCGCTGATGGACCGAAAACCGACACATAATCTTAAGGAACCATCTTTTTTTTCTTTAAACAGTACTGGGGCGGCCATGCTGGATTTCGCAGGCTCGATGAACCCTCTGGCTAGGTTGGTGTCAATGTACTTCCTCAATTCAGTCATCTCAGCAGGTGTCATGGAGTACATTCTAGGCTTTGGCAATTTAGCCCTTGTCTCAGCCCCTCTGGAAACGGCAGTGCTTTGCCGGGCGATGTAGCAGACACACACGCACGAGTAAGTGGAGCCAAAACCTGGTTTAATGATAGCTACACAGCGACTTACAGTAGGCACTGAACTGGTTAATCAGAAACAAAGTCGGAGACGCCTGTGCTCTCCTCCAGCACAATTTTATAGGGAGTGGGAGTGTTTAACTATCAGGTAATCTGCAACAGCTGCTGGAATCAAATCTGCCGCTCGGTTCTCCTGTCTTTGGGCGCAGATCTCTGACGTCATCCTCAGCTTTGTTTACAATCTGCTACACAAACCCCCCTCCTTTCCTTCTTCGTGTATCGCACCCCCTCTTCTTTGTGTTCCGTCCATCACCTGCTATCACCCGTGCATACAGTCCTAATCGCAACACCCCCCCCCCACCATGCTGTCGCTGGATTTCGTTCTGGGTCGTCCGGAGGGGATTCCCCCTCCTTCCTGGTCTCCCATGCTGATGTGGTAACGCAGTGTCGAGGGGTATTTGACACTCGACATGTGGCCCCCCTACCAGGTGTCTTTCTGCAGAGGTAAGAACAAAACTGGTTAGTGAACGCAGTCATTGGAGATAACTACCAGGTTTGTGTGGGTGTGCTTTATGGAACTGCTTCAGCAATCGTGGGGCATTGAGATCTTTCACTCGTACCCACGTTGCATCAGTATCAGGGTATCCCTTCGAACGTACTAGGTATCTAAGTGTACCGTGGTATAATTTCGAGTCGAGTATCTTTTCTACTTCGTACAGGTTTCCTGCCACGGGCCACGGACATGTGTCAGGGGACCTCATGCCGATGGCCGGTTTCAGGAGGGTGCTGTGGAATACATGATGTATCCTACTGAGCAGGGGTGGAAGCCTCAATGATACCGTTACGGGATTTATGACTCTGGTAATGGTAAAGGGGCCTATATATTTCAGGCCTAGCTTCTTGCTTGGTATCCGCAATTTGATGTACTTAGTAGACAAGTACACCTTCTCCCCTACCTTGAAGGGTGGGGTATCGCTCCTCCTCTTATCAGCCTGCTGTTTGTATGCTTTGGCGGCCTTGGTTAAAGTGTTTTTTACATGTGGCCAAACCCTATTTATTTTCTTTGTTCCCACTGGAACGGGACCTTCTTCCGAAGGAGCTGGGTCAACGGCAAGGTCAGGGTGGCGAAGCCCGGGATGAAGGTCCGATAGTAGTTGGCGAATCCCAACAGACGCTGGACGTCCTTCACCCGACGCGGGGGTTCCCAACTGCGCAAGGCCTCCACCTTGCGCGGGTCCATCGCGATGCCCTCGGGGGTGATGATGTGCCCGAGGAACTCTATGGAAGTCTGGAAGAAGTAGCATTTCTCCAACTTCGCATAGAGCTGGTGCTCCCGCAGGCGCTGCAGGACCTGGCGGACATGCTGGAGGTGACTTTCCGGGGTCCGGGAATAGATCAAAATGTCATCCAAGTAGATCACCACGAACCGATCCAGCATGTCCCGGAACACGTCGTTCATCAAGTGCTGGAAGACCGCGGGGGCGTTGGTCAATCCGAACGGCATGACGGTATACTCAAAGTGTCCGTACCGAGTGCCGAACGCCGTCTTCCACTCGTCCCCCTCTCTCACGCGCACCAGGTTGTAGGCCCCTCGGAGATCGAGCTTAGTGAAGATCGAGGCCTCCCGCAACCTCTCCATCAGCTCCGGGATCAGCGGCAGGGGGTAGCGATTTCGCATTGTGATGGCGTTCAAGCGCCGGTAGTCGCAACACAGGCGCAAGTCCCCCGTCTTCTTTTTAACGAAGAGGACCGGGGCCGAGAGCGGGGAGGTCGAAGGCCGGATGAACCCACGGGCCAGGTTCTTTTCCAGGAAGTCCCGTAAGGCGGCCAGCTCGGGCTCCGACATGGAGTACAGGCGTCCCGAGGGCAGGGGCGCGTTGGGCATTAGGTCCACCGCACAGTCGTAGGGTCGGTGCGGGGGCAAGCGGTCCGCCTCCTTCTCGCTGAACACGTTGGCGAAGGGCGTCAGCTCCGGAGGCAAGGAGACGTTTGGGGCAGAGACGTCCTGGCCGGCGCAGGTGTGGCGAAGGTGGTCGACACACTGCAGGCTCGGGAACGAGATGGCGTTTCTCGACCACGCCACCTGAGGGTCATGCGCCCGAAGCCAGGCCATCCCCAGGACCAAGGGAAAGTGCAGATCCGCCGTTACGTAAAACTGGATCGCCTCCTCGTGGTTCCCAATGGCGAGGCGCAAGGGCTGGGTAGCGGATTTGATGGGCCCCGCCACGAGTTCCCGCCCATCTATAGTTTCGACCCTCAACGGAGGGTCCACTGGAACCAAGGGGACTTTGTAATGGGCCACAAAGGCCTGGTCCATAAAGTTCGTGGTGGCCCCCGAGTCCACCAGCGCGTGCGCCTGGAGCCCCTCCGACCGGTTAGCCAACAACACCCGGGTGTTCAAAATCAGGTGCCGAGGGGGCTCACAGTCCACAGCCGCCGACTCCGGCGGGGCATGGTCACGTGCCTGACCCAGAGTTTCCCCTAGGCCAGGCCTGGCCCGTTTTCCGGCTGGTCACGCCGAGACTCTGGAACAGGCTTGAGCGGTCCACTCCACTTCCGGGGACACGAGGCGGCAAAATGTCCCGCCTCACCGCAATAGGGGGGGTGCGGACCTGGCAGGTATTACAGAGACCTGGCTGGGCCAAGGGGGGGGGTCCCCCTCGTAGAGATGTGCCCACCAGGTTTCCGCGCATTCCATCAGCCAAGGGCCCAGGGCAGGGGTGGGGGGGTGGCGGTCGTTATAAAGGAAGGTCTTGATCCGAGGGAGGCCACTGTACCTCAGATAGCCGGATGTGAGTCTCTCCTGGTGAAGTGGGGCCATGGGATGCAGGTGGGCCTGCTGATCGCGTACCTGGCTCCCTGCCACGTGACAGAGGCCCTGCCCGAGCTTCTCAACGTTATTGCCGGGGTGGCGGTTGATACCCCCAGACTTTTGGTCATGGGGGATTTCAACCTGCCATCTACCGGTGAGGCGTCTGGGATGGCTCGGGAGTTTATGGCTTCCATGACAGCCGTGGACCTGACACAATTAATTCATGGCCCCACTCACGTGGGAGGACACACTCTGGACTTGGTTTTTATCTCTGGTCAGTGGCGGAGTGGTCTGGATATAGGGGATATAGTTATTGAACCCCTGTCATGGTCGGACCATTCTCTCCTGAGACTGGACCTTTCGACCCCTGCACCCCACTGCAGGGAGGCGGAACCGAACAGGTGGTTCCGCCCCAGGCGCCTGATGGATCCTGATAGGTTCCAGAGGGAGCTTGGGCCAGTTCCTGAAACTCTGGCTCATGACTCGGCTGAAGATCTGGTGGCTGCCTGGGATAGGACAGCTGCCGGAGCTCTGGACCGAGTCGTGCCTTTGCGGCCTCTGACCCGACGCCGAACCTGCCCGGCCCCTTGGTTTTCCGAGGAGCTGAGGAAGATGAAGCGTCGGAAAAGACGCCTAGAGAGTGGTTGGAGGGCTAGTCGCTCCGAATCCGACCGAACACTAGTTAGGTCTCATATTAAGACCTATCTAGTGGCGATAAAAGCGGCAAAGCGTAACCACTTTTCCGCTCTTATTGCATCGGCAGATAACCGCCCAGCCGCCTTGTTTAGGGTGACTCGCTCCCTCCTACATCAGGGAGCGCGGGAAGACCCCTTGCAAGGGCAGGCTGAGGATTTTGCACAGTATCTGCACGATAAAATCGCTCAGATTCGGGAAGGCTTGGACTCTGACTGGGTAGATCCCGGCGGGGTGACTGAGGCTGGTCTTGAGAATGTTACCTGGGATGAGTTCGACCCTGTGACTCCTGAGGACGTGGACAGGATCCTGGGGAGGTTAAACGCAACCACATGTTTATTGGACCCGTGCCCCTCCTGGCTGGTACTGGCCACCCGGGAGGTAACACGAGGCTGGCTCCAGAGGATCATAAATGCTTCTCTGAGAGAGGGTTTCTTGCCTCCCGCCTTGAAAGAGGCGGTGGTGAGGCCCCTCCTCAAGAAGCCTTCTCTGGACCCGGCCGTTTTGGCAAACTATCGTCCGGTCTCCAACCTTCGCTTTGTTGCGAAGGTTGTGGAGAGTGTGGTTGCGCGACAGCTCCCACAGTTCCTGGATGAAACCGTCTATCTAGATCCGTGCCAGTCCGGCTTCAGGCCTGGGTACAGCACGGAGACGGCATTGGTCGCATTGGTGGATGATCTCTGGAGGGCTCGGGACAGGGGTTGTTCCTGTGTTCTGGTCCTGTTAGACCTCTCAGTGGCTTTTGATGCCATCGACCATGGTATCATGCTGCGCCGGCTGGAGGGACTGGGGGTGGGAGGCACCGTGCTGCGGTGGTTCTCCTCCTATCTCTCTGACCGGTCGCAGTCTGTGTTGGCAGGGGGGCAGAGGTCGACCTCGAGGCGCCTTGCTTGCGGGGTGCCGCAAGGGTCGGTCCTCTCACCGCTCCTGTTCAACATTTATGTGAAGCCGCTGGGTGAGATCATCCGTGGTTTTGGGGTGCGATGCCATCTGTACGCTGATGACACTCAGCTGTACATTTCCACCCCAGACCACCCCAATGATGCCCTCGAAGTGATGTCCCATTGTCTGGAGGCCGTGCGGGTCTGGATGGGGAGGAACAGGCTTCGGCTCAACCCTTCCAAGACTGAGTGGCTGTGGATGCCGGCGTCCCGGTATAGCCAGCTGGTGCCATCGCTGGCTATTGGGGGTGAGTCACTGACCCCCACAGAGGGGACTCGCAACTTGGGCGTCCTTCTGGACACACGGCTGTCTTTAGAAGAGCATATGACGGCCGTGGCCAGGGGGGCTTTTTATCAGGTTCGCCTGATACGCCAGTTGCGCCCCTTTCTGGATCGGGACTCCTTGTGCACAGTCACTCATGCCTTGGTTACGTCACGCCTGGACTACTGTAACACTCTCTACATGGGGCTCCCCCTGAGGAGCACCCGGAGGCTCCAACTGGTGCAGAATGCAGCCGCGCGGGTGATTATGGGAGCGACGTGACGCTCCCACGTAACACCTCTCCTGCGCGAGCTGCATTGGCTCCCGGTGGTCTTCCGGGTGCGCTTTAAGGTGTTGGTTCTCATCTTTAAAGCGCTCCATGGCTTAGGGCCAGGGTATTTGCGAGACCGCCTGCTGCTACCGATAACCTCCCACCGGCCAATACGCTCTCACAGAGAGGGCCTCCTCGGGGTGCCGTCGGTCAGGCAATGTCGGCTGGCGGCCCCCAGGGGGCGAGCCTTCTCTGTGGGGGCACCCGCCCTGTGGAATGAGCTGCCTCCTGGAATACGATTGATCCCGGACCTCCGGACCTTCCGTAAAGCCCTGAAGACGTTTTTATTTCATCAAGCCAGCCTAGCCTAAATGGTTTTTAATTGGGATTTTAAATTTTACGGATTTGGGGTTTTAAATTGGGTAGCCAATGATTTAATTCTTTTAATTATCTTAACTTTTGCATTTTTATGTTTTTTAATTTTGGCTGTTCAGCGCCCTGAGTCCCTTCTGGGAGAAGGGCGGTATACAAATTAAATAAATAAATAAATAAATAAATAAAATAAATAGAGGCACAACCCCCCTTGACGTCTCCGCATCCGCTCCTGGGCCGTCAGTTGAGGTCTGGCTGCTCCGAGCTCCATGGGCTCCTCAGCCGTCGCCACAAAACGCTGTGCGGTCCGGAGCGCTGTCGGTGCGAAACGCGGGGGTGCCGACGCTGTCGGTAGTTCCGGAAGAGCCCGACGGGGCCGTCGCCGTTGCAGGCGTGCGTCGATGCGCAGGCATTGGGTCACCAGCGCGTCGAGGGTCGGTGGCGCCTCCACACGAACCAGCTCGTCCTGCAACTCGTCGGAAAGGCCGTCCTGGAAGGCGTCCATCAGCGCCACCTCATTCCAAGCCGAATCCTGGCCTAGCAGTCGGAACTCTGCAATATAGTCCTGCAGGGGGCGCTTGCCTTGGCGGAGGTCCTTGATGCGCCTCGCTGCCGTCTGCACCCGGAGGGGGTCCTCAAACATGGTGCGCAGGTGTTGTAAAAAGCCCTGAAAGTCCAGGAGCAAGGGGCTATCTTGCAACAACAGGGGCGTGGCCCATCGGGCGGCAGTGCCAGAGAGGGAGCTGATAACAAATGCCACTCGAGCCCGGTCATCCGGAAAATCCTCTGGCCTCATCGCCATGAACAGTTGGCATTGTCCCAAGAAGGCCAGAAACATCTCCTGCTGCCCAGAAAACCTATCTGGCACGTTCACTGGGCATCTCGGACGGGGAGGGGGAGGAGGTGGAGCTGCAGGAGCATTCCCCAAGGCAAGTTGGGCAGTTAGCTGTGCTACTTGCTGTTGCAGAAGCTGATTGGCTTCCAGCATCTGCTGTATCTGCTGCTGCAGCTGTTGGTCCATCGTGGGTTAACGATGGAGTATGTGGTGACAAACAAGATGTTCTGTCCCCGTACCCACACACACACAAACACAGCCAGCCGAGGGTTAAGGAAACACTTTGGAACGCACCCAGTTTCTTTATCTCCCACTTGGCAGCGATAGACACACCGTCTGCCAAGTGCCTTTATTTTCACAGTAAAACAGAAAGATTAAATACTCAAGAGTCCAAATGTCCGACAACAAGAAATCTTTCTCAGCAATTCCGGACGAGGCTTTAGTGACTATCCAAGGTTTGCTTTGTTCGTCACAAGGATCCCTGACCACCACCCTCTATTATATAGTCTCTGGGGTGTGGTCCAGTGACTCAGTTCTAATCCCTAGCACGCCTCCTAAGCTGCTGCAAACGTTTATCACGCCTTCGGAGGCGTGTGTCCAGGAATGATGTTTCTTCGTCACTCTGATCCGACTCACCTGTCTCCCTACTGATCTCCTCTCCCTCGGCTGGCACCTGAGACAATGCCAGAGGGGAGGGGCCTGGAGAGGGAGGCCTGGCTGACTCCTCTACCTCATGCTCGGAGCTTTCTTCCTCCGATGGGACAGGCTCAGAGGGCGGGGCCACAACAGTCTCGTCCTCGGTGATCCCCGACTCTTCTGGTACCCGAGCCTTTCCAGGACGACAATGGCTCTTGTTAGGATATGGTGCATGCCTAACAGGTTGTCCAGGCAATATATAAGCTAACATGATGAATATGTATTCTATGACTTTAAGAAGTACTGCTGAGTCATTGTAATGCTGAGTCATTGTATCCTGATTGGATAAGCTCTGTTGTAACTGTATTTAAGGAGAGCTTGCATGTAGTCATTGTGGACATGCCACCATTGTGACCTGTTATCAGCGTGAACTTGCTACTATTTATTACCTACTGCTGTTTTGTAATTTCTATTTGATCTCTTACATGGTCTAATGTGATCATGGTTTATTTATTCTGTTTTTAAGAACTATTTATATTGTTCCTGTTTGATCCTTTTACTACAAACTGGTAAGAAGAATTTTGTATCTCTGGACTGATTATGACTGGCTAAGACTTGGATTGATTAAAGACTATGAGATTGTTTTTTCACTACAAAGTAAAAACTTTGATAAGCCAGTTTATATGTATTTTATTCATTGTTGCTCTCAGCACCGTTTCCATGTGCTCTATGCTCTGCTGGTTGTTAACACAACAATATCCTTAACAGCTCTCATCATGTATACTGAGGTTGCTATCTGTTGACTGAGTCGCTATGCGTGAGCGTTCCGATGTCACTTGGGAATGTGGTCTGGATCTACCGCCAGGAATTGATGTTTGTGGCATTGATGACACCCGGAGTGGTGAAAGCGGACATTCGATGGCTCGGTGTCCTTCTTGATCACATCTGTAGCATCGGTGCGGACGTCTTGGGGGAACGGCAGCCCTGGTTCCTGTAGGTACGTTCGGTCTCCCAACTCCTCGCCCCACCGGCGGTCTCTCCAACATCCAACGTGGTTGGCCCAGTCCCTCCCCTCATGGGCAAAACTCCTTCAAACCTATATCCAACTCTACGGTTGCTTTATACCACTCCGCTATACGAGGACCAAGTCCCCTATAAACAGAGGCTTGACATAAGTCTCTGTCCAGCCCCATGTGGAACTGGTGCACAAGTAAACGTTCAGGCCACCCTCTCAATCGTCCTGCCAGTTTTCAAAACTCCTGTACAGAATCTTTGGCCGCTCGGCCCCGTTGCCTCAATGATACCAGATCACTTTCGGCGGCCACCTGGGCACTCGCATCGTCCTCGAACCTGCAACGCAGGGCTTCCAGGAAAAGACCCAAGTTTGCGAGCTCCCGGGCATGCATATTGTGTAAACCAGCCACCCAATCAGCTGCATCACCTGTTAAGACCATGGTAACAGCTACTACTCTTGCCCATTGAGAGGGATAGAAATGCCCATAGGCATCCATGTAACTGATCACCTGGCTCAAAAATAGAGCCACACGATCCGGAGTACCATCAAATGTGGCCTGCAATGGAGGAGGCCCCCACGGGATTTACTGCGGCCATATGCCTGGTGGCCACATGGGTACTGGATCCCTACCTCGTCCAGAGCCTTCACTGCCTTGGTGGCCCCTCCGCGCTTCTGTCTGCTGATGCCTGACAGCCGGTTCTCCTTCTCTTTCCCGTGGGACCCTCCCATGAGTTTGGGCCGCTCCACGCAGCGCCCCACCCAATGAGGACATAACTTCAGGGTTGGTGGGTTCCTCCCCCCTCCTCCCATACCTCTCTTTGTCCACCCTCAATTTAGGACTGGCCAGACAAAATCTGCTCTCAGACGCTCCTACTGATGGTGGTCCACCTCCTCCCTGCCAAGAAGCCCACAGGTCCACCGCCGGTGCCCATGGCTGCCAGGAAGGAGCATCCCTAAAGCTGGCCTCCCCAAACCTCTCCCTCAACAAGTCCATTGTAGTCACCCCCGGGCCAGTGGAGTAACTCCAGTCTCCTCCTTCCTCGTCGGCCCATTGTCGCTCTCTCCAGCCTTGATATTGAGGGCCGGGGGAGGAGGGAGTTGGTGCCTGAAACCCCAGTTTCCCCAACAGGGCTGAACTATGCCACCAATGTCCTGAGGAGGGTTGGGCATTCCCTGTGGCCATGGAGTCTTGACTATCCTGCATCTCCTCTGTTCGGACCGCTTTCTGTTTGGGGCGTACCACCGGCTGTTCACATTCCTTTTCTTCCGTTCCTTCTTCTGTACCGTCAGGCCCCGCCAAATCCAGCACAGCAGTCCCCTCCTCTGTCCCTTCCGCCATCGTCCCTGAGTTCCACTCACTGTTCCTTGAAGAGGATAAGAAGTGTCTCCGACTTTCTCTCAGCCCCTCTGGAAACGCCAGTGCTTTGCTGGGCGATGTAGCACACACACACACGAGTAAGTGGAGCCAAAACCCAGTTTAATGATAGCTACACAGCGACTTACAGTAGGCAGTGAACTGGTTAATCAAAAACAAAGTCGGAGACGCCTGTGCTTACCTCCTGCGCGGTTTTATAGGGAGTGGGAGTATTTAACTATCAGGTAATCTGCAACAGCTGCTGGAATCAAATCTGCCGCTCGGTTCTCCTGTCTTTGGGCGCAGATCTCTGATGTCATCCTCAGCTTTGTTTACAATCTGCTACACAAACCCCCCTCCTTTCCTTCTTCGTGTATCGCACCCCCTCTTCTTTGTGTTCCGTCTGTCACCTGCTATCATCCGTGCATACAGTCCTAATCGCAACACACACACCCTCCACCGTGCTCTGTCTCTGGATTTCGTTCTGGGTCATCCGGAGGGGATTCCCCCCCTTCCTGGTCTCCCATGCTGACGTGGTAATGTGGTGTCGAGGGGTATTTGACACCCGACACCCTGGTTGTAATTCGATGGCGCAGTCTGTGGGCCGATGAGGGGGGAGGAGGTTACATTCTTCCTCACTGAAAGCTTCGGCTAAGTCTGCATACACTTTAGGGATCTGGTTTCCGCCTGGAGGTCTGTCTGAACAAGCTGCTGCTGTCTCTGGCCGTTGGCTGTTATGGGTAGGTTGCTGTTTGGGAGGAGGGGTAGGGGGTGATGGGCCAACTGCTATTCTGATTTTTCGGAATCCATCTTCCCATGTGATGGTGGGGCCCCATTTGTCTAGCCAAGCCAGGCCCAGTATGATAGATTCTGACGTCTTTGGGGTTACTATAAATCGTATAAGTTCATGATGTTTCCCCATCTCTAATTTAATCAGTTCAGTAATATGGGTGGTAGGGACTCCCCCAATCAACGTCCCATCCACCTGGTGAAATTTAATCGGGTGCTTTAAGGGTGTTGTTCTGATCGTATTTCTCACCATACTGATCCACGTGAGCCCAGACCCTGCTGAGGAAATAAGCTAGCTTGACTGGTGTGCCGTCAAAGGTTTCTCTGAAACGGGGTGGTGCTGGCCTCACAGGTGGAGGGGCAGTGGCCGCCGCTGGTTGGGGTAGAACATGCTGCGGGGCTGCTCCTGGTTGTTGCATTCCAACAGGCTGTTGCAAAGTTTGCTGGGCTGGGGGGGGCAAAAGCGTCGGCTGTTGGGGGAGGGGGCCTGACTGCTGAGCTGCTTGCTGCGCTGGAGGGGGGGCACTCTAGCCGGCTGCTGGATTAGTCCCCCCTGCGGTGCCAGGATCATTTGGCCATAGGAGGGGGGCCAGGGGGATCCTTGGAAGCTTGGAACATATGGCGTGGGATACCACTGGCACTGGATCCATCCGTAGCCGGGACAGAAAGCCCATCCGGGCGGTATGCTCTCTGCAGGAGGTAATGCTAACACAGGCTGGCGAGGAGCCCAAAAGGGGGGTTTTTGCCTTCCGTATGTTGGCTGAGCCTGTTGCCCCATTGCTGCAGGATTGGAATGTTGCGCTAATACTGTTGTTTGGCCTCTGGGCGGGTAAGGTGGGGGGTCTGCGTCCTATGAATCCCCCCCATGTCCCGGATCAGGGAGGGCGAATGTTGGTTTTGCTAGCATCCAGTTCACCTCCAGGGGTTGGGAAGGGGGGGGTGAAGCTCCCCAGTTCCATCTGCTCGAAACTCTCCCAGGAATCTGACGCCTCGGCCCAAGCCCCAAGTCTAAGGGCTTCCTCTGCAGCCTCCATGGCTCGTCCCCTCTCATCAGAAAAAGCAGGCAAGGGATCGGCAATTCCTTGAGCATCCGGGGCCCTGGCAGGCCTCCCTCTGTTTTCTCCTTTCTCCTCCATCTTCACTGAGTCTTTGCATCACCCGGCGTTTTAGGTCGATGCTGGGGCTCAGTACCCCTGACAGCCCCCTTATGGGGTGCTGTTAGGTTTTAAGGAGATTCGGGATAATGTCAGCATTCCAGAAAACCCCCAACTCCCAGTAAACACGCGGAAGCAGGCATTTTCCAAAGTTCTCTTTACTAGAATAGGTAAACTGGCATATCTGGGAAATCCTGAATCTGAAAAGCCCGGGCTTTCCTTCAGTAATTCAAAGCTCCCAAAACCATCCCCCTTCTCCCCTTTCGATCACATGCTCCAATCAACATCCGTTCCACCTCGACCCAGCCCCTGACCTTGACCGATAGGAAAAATGCTATTATGTCTACTAATTCCCCGCTCCTCAATCCCCCTTCCTACTTTCCCACACATGAGGTGGTGGCAGCATTGAAGCTTCCGGCCTAATATGGCTTCCAAGGCTGACACAAATACTGGAATACTACTATCACGTCCCCCTTAGTCCTTCTTTTCTCTAGACTAGCCAAACCCAACTCCTGCAACCGTTCTTCATATGTTTTAGTCTCCAGGCCTTTAATCATCTTAGTTGCTCTTCTTTGCACTTTTTCCAAAGTCTCAACATCCTTTTTGTAATGTGGTATCCTTTTATAATGTGGTGTGGTGTCCTTTTGTAATGTCCTTGTAATGTGAGGGTGGAAACTTACTGTAAGGTTTTCTTTCTTGCCTCATTTATGTTGTAATCAGTTAAATGGATTCATGGAGGGATGGCATTTGGGAGTGGTTGGCACAACAAGTCGTGAACACCTTGGACATTTGTCTGGTGGGAGGAAAATTTGTCCAGGAAGTTTGTATTGCCTGTCTTGTAGAAGAAGCTGCACACCCACACCATTCAAAACAACACAGAGGCTATCCCTTTCACCTACCTCCACATAAAGCTTCCCCTAGACTGGTTCTTGCTCTGTGGCACTAAGGCCCAAGTAATCATACCTCCCTGCCAATTCCATGGGGGAGGGGGCATGCCCCCCCCCGGCAATTCCCTCACTGAAGAGGTAGCAGAAAAGAGATGTCCAAACCCCAGGCCCTGATTGTGACTCACAAATGATGCTGACCAGTTGCCCAGTAAAGCAGGATATGTTGCACTGGTGGTCTCATTAGGAGTCCCAGGGCTCATTGTGTGTAATTTTAAAAATACTAAATAGCCTGGATTGCACAATGGCTAACCTCAATTTGGCCTCAGAAAACTAAGAGCTAGGGCAGGTTTAGTAACCATCCCTTGGAAATTGGCAGCCTGTAATTTAAAGGAAAACCATGGCTGTGAAGAATTTTGGGACTTGTGCTTGCTTGAAACCTGACTGGAAGCTCACAGAAAGTGATATCTGACATCTGAAAATAATTGGCATAGAAAATTGGATACTGTAAATTTCTTTCCAGAACTTTTGCCCTGGCTGCCAGACCTTCATGGTTGAAAGCTCTCCTTTTGGGAGCCACTGAAGGAATCCCATTCTGCTGCCTCTATCAATGCCTTCCCCTTTGCATCAGAAAAATTAAAAGCACCCATCAAGTCTCCCTGATCTGATCAATTTTTAATCTTTTGCCAATAACATGTGTGTTCCAACCACATATTTTGGCAAAAAGGTGGGGTTGTAGAAAGTTAGCACCCACCCTTCTCCTAGAAAAATGAAATATTCTAGGAAATATTAAAAAGGTAGAATATTTCCCCTAAAAGGGAAATAGAAATCTTAAAGGGACACAGAAACTCAGCCCCAGCAGATATTTTGGTGCCAGCTTATCTACAAGACAAAAGACCTTCAAGCTCCAGGGTGATAGGATTAGCCCTCACTCAAGATCCAAACCAGGACAAAGCCATTAAGCCATAATAGGAATTGCCCAAAGCTCCTTCATTACATCACCCAGCAAAATTCAACCAAGCTTGGGACTCAAGACAACCTACAAAGTTACCCCTGCATGGCCCCATGGGAGTTTGACAACCAATCAGAATACATTTCTTTCACAGGAACAGGAAGCAAGTTCAAAGCCCAAGAGAGGGTATAAATCTCTATCACCCATGTGGTTGATTGCTCAGGACCTCAAATCATGTGGTCCTGTCCACCATTAAACCATCTTTCCAATCAGCCTCCATGTTTCCAGTGTCTTTCTTCCCACTTGGAACTGAACCCAGATGGACATTTCTTCCAACAACGCTTACAACAACCCGTGTTATTGTTGCTGAAATGTCACTTAACCCTCGCTGATGAACTCTAATGATGGCAATAGCTTATCACTCCCCCTGGCTGTCTCCTACTTAAACAAGCTGTGGCTTCGTTATTAAAGAAATAAAATCAAGGTTGCACAGGCAAACTTTGAAACATGTCAGTTTCACACGTTAAAAGATCTCACGCTGAGTTCCAGTCATCGTATGCAAAGGGTTCTCGGCGCACTCCAACAGCTACGCTTTCTGAACACACCACTCCATCTAAAAAGATATTCCCTAAAACGGCGCAGCTGTTGATGAGTCGCATCCCGCGTCCTAGAACTAAGGTTACCTTATAAACCCGCAGATCCACTAGAAGACAGCAAAACGAAAGAGGAAAGTCTGCCCCGTTGCTGCATCCCACAGGTCTTCCGGGAGTTCCAGCACAGGTAAGATACTCCAATCACCATCACCAACATATCACCCACTCCCGCCCCCCCCCATCATATAGTGCGTGCGTGTTTTCTATTGGCTTTTCAGGTAATTATTTGGTACTTGACCAATGAAATTTCTCTGCAAAGGAATCCCACCTTTTTTATTAAGCTCTGCATTTCTGTTTGTTTTTCGTCTTCTTCTCAAAAGTTCTTTTCTATCAATAGGCGTGACCCTACCCTGAACATCAATTGGTGAGACTCAAGTCAATTTGTGATTCCGTGCAAGCGATTGGGCTTTCCATTGATGTCCGTCATTGTCAAAACCGCTCATTTCTATTGGCTTAAACGGGACACTTCAGCAGACGAGAAAGATTAGTAAGAACAGATGCCAATCATCCAGAGGCGGTTATCTGAGCGAACAACGTGCATTTTGATTGATCAAAAGGTATAATCCTTGAACGGTGATTGGCTGCTTCTCTGTTGAAGTGGGGGGGGTTACAGGGCGGTGCCTGGTCGGCTGAAGAGGAGGAGGGAGGAGGAAGAGGAAGAGGAAGATGTCACCGTGAGGGGTGTCCGGATCGTTGCCGACTCCATTCTTGCAGGCGAGTAAGCTCGGTGGAGCGGGTTTGGGCTCGGGGAGAAATGGGACGAAAAACCAAGAGATGGGAGTGGGGTGATAAATGGAGGAAGAAGTGAGGTCTGTAAACCGAGTAGGGGGCCTTCGTGGGAGGGGACCCTGAGCGTACGAATGGGGCTGAAGAAACTGGGACCAGAAGAAGGCGGGGCTATGGTGAGAGCCCGAATCCTCGGGAACCCATAAGAAAAACAGGCATGGGTAACGGGAGAGAATGAGAATGTCCATTCATTCTTGTGTTCGGAGAGCGGAAGGCGGGAAGGTGACGGGGATAGATTGATAGTTTGTCGTTGTTGCTTGATTTCTTTTTAATGGCGATATACCTGTACTTTTAACAGTAACCTGAAAGCAAGCAAGTGGACCTTTGTGTAATACTATTGCCTCAAATATATTTTGTTTTATTTTTTTCCTAGTGTCATGCTATTTTGAACGGTATAGGGATATATTACGAAAGTGGCATAAGAATGGAGAATTAAAAGAGCTGGAGGATGGGCAGGGACAGTCCTGTCAATTACAGTAGAGAATGTGTGCATAAAAATAGTTGAAATAGTCACCTAAGGCAGATGACAATGAAAAGTGGTTATAGGGCATTGGGGCAACCTAGGAACCATTCAGAATTAGGATGGTGGGTGCTTGGAACCAGGGAACAGAAAATAGATATGGGATTCTAAAGAAAAAAATGGACTGAGCTGCTGCTGCCTCTCTAATCATGGGGTAGATGTTCAGAGCAAAGGTACAGGATACAGATGTAGTAGTTGAGTATACTGTAAGTGATGGAAGAGGAATTAAATTCACAAGGCTATCAAGTAGCCAACCATGGTTTAGGTCAGTGTTTTCTGCAGACCCAGTCAATGGGGTTGCGGGAGAAATTGTCCATGAAGTCCTAAAGATGATTTGTTCAGAACAACTTGGAGGCGATACCTTTCATTGAAGGTGTAGCACAGATCATGGGGCTAAATGCTTGGTCTACTGAGCCAGAAGGCTTTATTTACTCTTCAGTGATCAGCAGAAAAAGACTTACTAGAGATGGTGAGTGGAGTGGGGCTGATAGAAAGTTAAATGTAATGAAAAAGAATGGATCCTCTGGAAGGGCATGGTGACACTCCTCCCCCTCAAAATGCATACTACTCTAGTGTATTTTAAATAATGTGGAAAAAAGTTACTGAAGTCATCTGATTATATTCTGCTTGCTTCCCTGCACACACACACACAAACACACACACACACACACACACACGCACCTGGTGTGACTATATCCAAATGTTAGAATAAAATGGTGAATACTGTACTGAGGCTACAGTATAGGTTGTGTTAATTCCTATTTGTTTTTAAGGAAGATGAGTTCAACAGTCAATAATACTGCTCTCCAGGACTTGAAGATCTTGGAAAGTTGTGATGGAAACTGATTCCTCCAGTTAAAACAGGAGGGGCTTTAGCATACAATATAAATATTTTAAGTTTTAAAAATGACATTAGAAATACTTGGTTACTTAATTGTGACTGGGATTTTTTTCTCTTTGAGTTTAAGCTTTTAAGTCTTTGAATTCTTCCTTGCTGCTTGAATGATAATATAACCTCCATCTTGCAAATAAGAATTTGCCATATTAAGAGTTTCTGGTGTGGGTTTCCACCACATCATACTCTGAACTGTGAAAGCCATCATGAATAGAAAATTCTGCCAAAACAAGTGGTCATAAAATTATCTTGATTCCATCATAACTTGTCTTTTTGAAAACTTATGAACCATCTTTTCTATTTGTCATATGATCATTATTGGTGTTGCGAACTTCCCAGAGTTGTTTAAGAGAGGCAGCCATACACATCTTTTAAATAAATATACATAGAAACCTAATTACCAAAAGTAATGATAGAAGTGGTAGATTTTTCTCTTTTTTAAAAATATTTTTTTAAAAAAATTTTTTAATACAAACATTCCATCTTACATTAAACTGTGTCATCTGGGTATAAAATTCTTTGTGTCTTGACAATTAAACTTACCACCATATTCATTTCTTACATTCATTCTTATATTAATACTAAATAATAATAATAAAATAACATATACCTAACATTTCTCTTCTTTACTTATCTATTTTTACAATACATTGCTTTCATATTATCTAACCATTGATAAAATAACTCCCATATATTATAATAATCTGATTCTTCCTTTTCTTGAATTGCAAGTGTTAATCTGTTCATTTCTGCACATTCTAATATTTTCTTAATCACTTTTTCATCTATAGGGATCTCTTTGCTTTTCCAATTTTGTGCAAATACAATTCTAGATGCAGTTATTACATGAATAATCAAATATACAGTTTCTTTACTATAAATTCCCAGTAAAATCTCCAACAGGAACAATTCTGGTTTTAAATCAATATGTTGTTGCATCATCTTCTCCAGCCACATACACATTTTTGCCCAGTATCTTTTTGCTTCCCTGCATGTCCACCACATATGGTAATACTACCCCAGTGTCTGTTGGCATTTGCAACATTTACTTGATTTATCTTTAAACATTTTTGCCAGTCTTACAGGTGCTAAGTGCCATCTGTAAAACATCCTTGTTTTCCTTGTATGCAGTTGACAATGTTAATTTGTAATTCCTATCCCATAGTTGCTGCCATTTATCTAGCTCTATCGTGTGACCAAAGTTTTTCACCCATGCTATCATTGTTTCTTTGACTTGTTCTTCTAATTTAATGCTCAATAAATAACTGTACAATTTTTTTATCATTCTCTTCTATTCCTGTCAATATCTTATCCAATTCTGTCAGTTCCATATAAAAACCATAAAGTTTAGCATCCTTTTCATATCTAGATTGTATTTGCAACTGTGTATACCAATCCATATCAATCCCCTGCTTTTCCAGTTCACATTTCATTTTAAGTTCCCCCTTTTCCGACAAAATATCTTTGTATCTAACAATATTTCCCATATTAATATTATTTGGATGTATAAGTGCTTCCATCATCGAAAGCCAGACTGGTATCTTCAAGTAGTGTTGCTCTCTAATTTTTTCCCATACTAATAACAAAGCATTTCTTATATAGTGTCTTCGGAAGTAACCATGTATCTTATTTTTCCCATACCATACAAAAGCACGCCAACCTAATTGCAGGTCACATCCCTCCAATGTCAATAACCTTGTATTTCTCAATATCCATTCCTTCATCCAAGTTAGCGCTGCTGCCTGGTAATATAATTCCCAGTTCAGTAGTCCAAACCCTCCCCTAACTCTTACATCTTGTAACATTTTTAGATTGATTCTCGCTTTTTTCCCCTGCCATATATATTTCACTATTATCTTATTGAGCTCTTCAAAATATTTTTTCTCCAATTTTATCAGTATTGTTTGGAATAAAAACAATACTCTCAGTAATATGTTCATTTTAATTGTAGCAATTCTTCCTATTAACGATAATTGCAGGTTTTTCGATCTATCCAAATCGACCTCAATTTGCTTTTTTAGCTTATAGTAGTCTTCCTTAATCATTACACATCTTGCTGTTAATTGTATCCCTAAATATTTTACTTTCTTCGTAATCTGGATATCTAATCTCTTCATCAAGAGATCTCTGTAATGGTAGTTTAATACTCTGACGATGTCAGCAGATGGCTGACGAAAGCTTAGTAAAATAAAATTTTAATTCTTTTAAAATTTTTAAATCTTAAGTTCCGGAGTTCGCAGTATGTCTGCTTCTTTTTTTACATACACACACACACACACACACACACACACACACACACACACACACACACACACATGAAATGGAGGACAAGAGCCTTATTCCAAAATGCCAGTGTGTCAGCGTTCCAGAAAAACCCCAACTCCAAGTAAAGACGTGGAAGCAAGCATTTTCCAAAGTCCTCTTTACTAGAATAGGCAAACTGGCACATCTGGGGAAACCCGAATCTGAAAAGCCCGGGTTTTCCTTCAGTAAGTCAAAGCTCCCAAAACCATCCCCTTTTCCATCCAGTCGGTCACATGCTCCAATCAACATCCGTTCCATCCCGATCCAGCCCCTGACCACTCCTCCAGAGGCTGGATCGCCCTGACCTTGACCAACAGGAAGAATGCTATTATGTCTACTAACCCCCTCTCCTACTTTCCCACAAATGAGAAGGTGGCAGTATTGGAGCTTCCGGCCTAATATGGCTTCCAAAGCTGACAGGCATCCCCCCCTGCAAAAAGAACCACCTCCTCCAGGGAAAACACAAAAGAAGGGGTTAACGCCTAGCACCAATCCCTTTAACCCCCTCTCCCCCCCCCAGGAGGACCTTTCGGTTTGTCAGGAAATTTCTCGTGAAACTGTTTCATGAGCGCATCAGCATTTACATCCCAACTCTTAACCCAAGTAGCTTCAGCCAAAGGGTAGCCTTTCCAATGCACCAAATATTGTAAGCGACCCCTGTAGAGTCTAGAGTCTAGGATTTTCTTCACCTCATAATGAGTCTCCCCTTGTACTAGCAAAGGAGGGGGTGGAGCAGCTGGCAAGGGTCTTAGGTTATATTCTCTGACCGGTCTCAATAAGCTACTGTGGAAAACGGGGTGTACTTTCTCTAAGATGCAAGGGAGGCTAAGTTGGACAGTCACTGGGTTAATAACTTTCACTATAGGGAAAGGACCTATGAATTTGGATTCAAACTTCTTGCTGGGTACCCTCAATCTTAGGTACTTGGTTGACAAAAACACCTTATCCCCTATTCGGAATGGTGGTTGGAGGGACCGGTGTTTGTCGGCCTGGGCCTTATATCGTTCCGCTGACTCCGCTAAAGCTTTTTTTTGTATTCTCCCAACCCTTTTTCAACGAGGTCATCCGCTCCGTTAGGGACATGGAAGTAGGCGGCTCTCTAGGCAACTCAGGCATCGGCACAAAATCCATGCCCGTAGTTATTTGAAAAGGGGTCAACCCAGTACTGCTGTGTACTGCATTATTATAAGCGACTTCTGTGAACGATAGCAAGTCCGCCCAGTTCTCCTGTTGATAATTCACATAACACTTAATGTACTGTTCCACCATTGTGTTCAATTTTTCAGCCGATCCGTTAGTCGAGGGGTGAAAAGCCGAGCTAAGTCCCTTGGACAACCCAATGGATCGTAGAAATTCCTTCCAGAACGTAGCGGTAAACTGGACCCCGCGGTCTGATATTATTCTCCTTGGGACTCCATGTAGCTTGTAGATGTGTTTCACAAACAGCTTTGCCAGTTTTTTAGCCGAGGGTAGTCCGCTGCAGGCAGTGAAGTGGGCTTGCTTGGAGAATAAATCAATGACAGTCCAAATGACTCGGTTACCCCCACTGTCAGGGAGCTCAACTATGAAGTCCATCGCAATCTCCTCCCAGGGCTTGGTGGGTTCGGCCACAGCCTGGAGAAGTCCAGGGGGCTTCCCTGGTCGGTATTTCATGGTGGCGCAGGTGGCGCAGCTCCTCACATAGTCTTCCACCTCAGCTTTCATCTTTGGCCACCAGAATTGTCTCTGCGCTATACCATTTCAGACAAGTGACTGACCAGTCTCTTTTTTAAAACCTCCAGTGATGGAGCACCCACAGCTTCTGAAGGCAAGCTGTTGCACTGGTTAATTGTCCTCACTGTTAGGAAGTTTCTCCTTCATTCCAGGTTGCTTCTCTCCTTTATTTATTTATTTATTTATTTATTTATTTATTTTTAAATTTGTATACCGCCCTTCTCCCTGAGGACTCAGGGTGGTGAACAGCCAAATAAAAACATAAACGACAAACATTAAAATACAATTAAAAAGATATATATAAATTTGGCCCCATGATTAAAAACAATAACAATTAAAAACATTTTAAAAAGTGTTAGGCCAGCCCGGCTTGCTGGAAAAAGAAGGTTTTAAGGGCACGGCAGAAGGCACCGAGGTCTTGGATTCTCCTTATCTCTGGGGGCAGCTGATTCTAGAGGGTAGGTGCCCCCACAGAGAAGGTCCTCCCCCTGGGGGTCGCCAGCCTACATTGTTTGGCTGATGGCACCCCGAGGAGGCCCTCTCTGTGGGAGCGCACAGGTCGATGGAAGGCCGTCGGTAGCAGCAGGCGGTCTCGAAGATAACTAGGTCCTATGCCATGGAGCACTTTAAAGGTGATAACCAACACCTTGAAGCGCACCCGGAAGACCACTGGGAGCCAGTGCAGCTCACGCAGGAGAGGTGTTGTATGGGAGCGCCCCCCCCGCGGGGCCGCATTCTGGACCAGTTGGAGCCTCCGGGTGCTCTTCAAGGGGAGCCCCATGTAGAGAGCATTGCAATAGTCCAGGCGAGAGGTGACAAGGGCATGGGTGACTGTGCACAGGGAATCCCGATCAAGAAAGGGCCGCAACTGGCGGATCAGGCGAACCTGACCAAAAGTCCCCCTGGCAACAGCCGTCAGATGTTCCTCCAAGGACAGCTGCGTATTCAGGAGGACTCCCAGATTGCGAGCCCTCTCCAAGGGGGCCAAAGACTCACCCCCAATAGTCAGTGATGGAGTCAACTGACTATATCGGGATGCTGGGAACCACAGCCACTCAGTCTTGGAAGGGTTGAGCTTGAGCCTGTGTCTCCCCATCCAGATCCGCACAGCCTCCAGGCACCGGGACATCACTTCAAGGGCATTGTTGGGGTAGCCTGGGGTGGAGATGTACAGCTGGGTGTCATCAGCGTACTGATGGTACTTCACCCCAAAGCCACGGATGATCTCGCCCAGCGGCTTCACATAAATGTTGAACAGAAGGGGCGAGAGGACCGACCCCTGAGGCACTCCACATATAAGAGGCCTCGAGGTCGACCTCTGCCCCCTGCCAACACGAACTGCGACCGGTCTGAGAGAAAGGAGGAGAACCACCGTAACACGGTGCCCACCATCCCCAACTCTTCCAACCGGTGCAGCATGATACCATGGTCGATGGTATCAAAAGCCGCTGAGAGGTCTAACAGGGTCAGAACAGAGGAGCAACCCCTGTCCCGAGCCCTCCAGAGATCATCTACCAATGCGACCAATGCCGTTTCTGTGCTGTGCCCGGCCCTGAAACCCGACTGGAAGGGATCTAGATAAGACGTTTCCTCTAGGTACTGCGGAAACTGTCGTGCGACCACACTCTTTTTTTTTTTTTTTATTGCAAAAGTTTTACAATTACATTTTCACCCCTTTTTTCACCCCCCCACCTCCCTCCCCAAACTTCCCATCCTCCCTAACCCTCCCTAACCTTCCCCCCCCCAGACTTCCCTATTATGTATTCATAACTAATAACACTGATATATAAGCTTGAACCCATCCCTCCCCCTGTATAATTTTTCCTCTTTATCTCTTTACATTAAAATATTTCTAATACATTATGTTCAAATAAAAGCTATTTGATACTTTCTAGTTTGGTATTTGTTCTGGACATATTCTATCCAGCTTTTCCATTCCCATTCATAAGTCTCTTGTGAACAGTCTTTTAAATATGCTGAAATCTTCGCCATCTCTGCAAAACTAGCCATCTTCAATATCCATTCCTCGATAGTAGGCAAAGCTTCATTCTTCCAATATTTACCTATCAACAATCTTGCTGCTGTTATCATATACAATATCAGTTTTATTTCACCCCGTGTAAAACCCTTAACTATACCCAATAAAAACAACTGTGGAGAAAATTGAATTTTTTTCCTCAAAACATTCTGCATGACCCACCAAATTTTTATCCAAAAAGCCTTAACCTTCCTGCAGGTCCACCAAACATGATAATACGTAGCATCTAAACATTCACATCTCCAACATTTTGGCTGAACATTAGGGTACATACATGACAACTTTTTAGGATCTAAATGCCATCTATAAAACATTTTATAAAAATTTTCTCTCAGGTTTTGCGACTGTGTAAATTTAACATTCTGGACCCAAATTTTTTCCCAAGTTTCCAGCATCACTGGTTCTTCAAAATTCTGTGCCCATTTAATCATACAATCTTTAACTAATTCCGTTTCTGAATCTCTTTCTAACAAAACATTATAAAGCCTTTTAATATGCATTGGTCCTTTCTCTCTTATATGTCTAACCAATTCTTCCTCATGCAACATAATGCCAGTTTTTTGGTCCTCTTTCCATCTCAGTTGTAATTGATTATATTGTAACCAAGTTAAATTAAACCCTTCATCCAACAGTGTCTGTAATGTCTTCAGCTGCCATCTGCCCGCATCTGTAAAAAGAACCTCTTTATATAAAACCCCCCCGAGTGACATTATATTTGTATTCCACAAAGTATGACCAAGATCCAACCATAGCGGTATTTTATAATCCCATTTGAGTCGGTGCTTCTTCCAAACTCTCATCAAAGAGTCTCTAAGTATATGACTTTTAAATACTTTATCTACTTTGTCGTCATAAAATAAATAAGCATGCCATCCAAATTCAAGATCAAAACTTTCTGCATTCAATATTCCAGTCTTTTTACTTCCAAACCAATCACTTGTTAAAGTTAAAGCTGCTGCATCATAATATAACTGTAGGTTTGGGAGTTTAAGACCTCCTCTTTCTGGAACATCTTGCATAATTTTCAATTTCACTCTTAGCTTCTTCTCGTTCCAGACAAACTTATTCACACCAGACTGCCAAACTTTCAGTTGTTTATCACTTTTAAGCACCGGAATCATTTGAAACAAAAACAGAAATCTTGGCAAAATGTTCATCTTAACTGCTGCTATTCTTCCAAGTAGAGACAGTTGCAGCTTTTTCCAAGTCTCCATGTCTTTCTGAACCTCTCGCCACAACACCTCATAATTATTTTGAAACAATTTCATGTTTGATTCTGCAACCTGAACTCCAAGATATTTTACCTTAGGTACAATTTCAAAACCTGCCCTCCTTTCAAGCTCATGTTTACAATCTTGTGTCATATTTTTAACTATCATTTTAGTCTTTTTTGAATTCAGTCTAAAACCCGAAACTCTACCATAGTCTTGTATAATGTCCTTCATCAAGATTGTTGATTCCATAGGTTGTGATAGGGTAACAACCAGATCATCTGCAAATGCCTTTATTCTATAATCCTCTTGCCTTATCATTATACCTTTCAAAATTTTAGAGTCCCGTATTGTATTTAACAAGACTTCCAATGTTAAAATAAATAAAAGTGGGGACAACGGACATCCCTGTCTTGTTCCTTTTTCAATTTTAAACTCTGTCGTCAAACTTCCATTAATAATAATCTGTGCCTTTTGCTCTTGATAAATTGCTGAAATCGCCTGTATAAATCGGTCCCCAAAGTCCATCTTTTTTAAAGTCTTTAGTAGAAAATTCCAATCCACTCTATCAAAGGCCTTCTCTGCATCCAAAAAAACCAGCACTGCAGGAATCTGTTTATTCTTATCAAGATATTCCAATAAATCTATTACTTGCCTTACATTATCCTTCATATATCTGCCCTCAATAAATCCCGCTTGATCCTCATGAATCACCTTTTGAATTACTGGCATCAACCTGTTGGCTAATACTTTCGCATAAATTTTATAGTCTGTATTCAAAAGAGATATTGGTCTATAATTCTCTGGTTTTTTAGGACCAACTTGTTCTTTTGGTATCAACGATATATAAGCAGTTGTCCATGATGGGGGTATTTTACCCCCTTGTTGAATATTGCAAAATAAATCTCTAAGTTGTCCCACCATTTCAGCTTGTAAAGTTTTGTAATACACTGCAGTCAAACCATCCGTGCCAGGAGCTTTAGCTGTTTTTAACTGTTTAATTGCTACTGTTATCTCCTCCTCTGTTATAGGATAATTCATTCTTTCCTTTTGTTGATCAGTAATTTTTGTAACTCTCTTATCATTTAAATATTTTTCTATAAGTCCATTCTGCACCTCCTCTTTGGCATATAGTTTGGTATAATAGTCCACAAAAGCTTCTTTAATTAATTTTTGTTGAAAAATTTCTTTCCCTCCAGTTTCAATACTATCAATAGTCCGTATACTTTGTTTTTTCCTCAATGTGTAAGCCAGCCATCTGCCCGGTTTATTAGCGTTGCAAAATATATTATGCTTCGCATATTGTAAGTTTGTTGCAACTTGTTCCGCCATAAGCATTTGAAATTGGTCTTTCAAAAGTTTTATAGCACTTCGTATTCTTTCATCTGTTGGGTTTTTAATAAGTAACTGTTCTTTATTCTTTATTTCCGTTTCCAATTCAGATCTTTTCTTTTGTCGGAACAGTCTATGTTTAGAGTTCATGTAGATAAGTACCCCTCTCATATAAGCTTTACTTGCGTCCCAAACAATTTCAATTGGGGTACCTTTATTCAAATTTATTTCAAAAAATTCTTTCAAATGCTTTTTAAGTTCTATTGTATTTTTTTCATATCTAAACAAGTTCTCATTTAATCTCCAAGAACGTCTCTCAGCCTTATCCATCTCAATTTCAATCCATACAGGGCTGTGGTCAGTCAAAATTCTTGGAAAAATCTTTGTTCTTTTTGTCTTAACAAGTAGATCATTTGACAACAGGATAAAATCAATCCTAGAAAAGGATCTATGTCTATCAGAAAAGAAAGTGTAGTCCAATTCATTTGGGTTATGTATTCTCCAAACATCTTTTAGTTCCATATCTTCTTTCATATCAAAAAAAGTCTGTGGTAGTCTAATTCTAGACTTTGCCAAACTCTTTTTATCTAATTTAGAATCAATTACTCCGTTCCAGTCTCCCATAATTAAAATAGATCTATAGTCCCATTGCAATATTTTAGTATGTAACATCTTATAAAAATAGTCCTGTTGTTGATTGGGAGCATAAATTCCAATCAAAAGAATTTGGCCATTTGCTGTAAGCAATTCAATTGCTACAAACCTACCATCTTGATCTGCTTCTATAACTTTAGCTGTTAACTTTTTATTTACATAAATAACCACACCATTCTTTTTCTGCGAAGTTGAAGATATAAAGTGTGCTCCTAGTTTTGAATTTATCAAGTATTTTTGATCTTGAGTTGTGATATGCGTTTCTTGTAAACATATTATATCATTATTAAATTGTTTCAAATATGTAAATAGTTTCTTCCTTTTTTGTGCTGAATTCAACCCATTGACATTCCAAGATAAACACTTAAAGGTCATCAGCCTCTTTCTGGAGCACAGAGCAAAATACTTGAAGTTCATCCGAGAGCTTCGATCTCGCTCCTCCCATAGCTCCACTCTCTTGTACAGTACTCTTAACTGCCTTCTTGTCTTGTCTTTCCTGTTGTTGTTGTTGCTTTTGTTTAAGTAGCTTAGATTGAGCTCTAGTTATACGTTGATCTTTAACTTCAGTCAACTGAATCAAATCCAAAATTGGAGAAGAATCAAACAAGGGCTCACTCAGAAAACCTCCTTCTGCACCTTGCACTACTTCTAATTCCTGCTTAGACTGTTCTTGCAATTGCCTCTCTTCACTCTCTTTAATCTCCAAAACTGTAGATGTACGTGGAGATGGTGTTCTTTCCTTAAGAATAGTAGTGTAAAAGTGTTGTGCCTTCTCCACGGTATTCAACCGATATCCTTCTCCCTTATATCTAAAAATTATCCCAGCTGGTGCATCCCACCGGAAGGGTATCTGTAAGTTTTTCAATTCCTTAACAAGAAAACCAAATTCTTTTCTGGCTTTCAGCATTTTAGGAGGTAACTCTTTAAAGATTTCAAGTCGTGAACCCCCCACTTGTACAGAAGTATGAAAAGATTTTTGCAGGATATCATTTCTAATTTCTCTATCTGTAAAGTATATGACCACATCTCTAGGCAGTTGTCTTTGTCTGGCCACCCAAGAGTTCACTCTGTAAATTTTATCTATTTTGTGAAATACCACATCAGGATTAACTTGTAAAATCTTGGCCAAGGCTTCAGAGCAAATTTGTCTCAAATCCTGTCTCTCCTCCTCTCGAATTCCCCGAAGCCGTATGGCGAATTCCATCGCCTGAAATTGTATCATAACAATCTCATCTTCAATTCTCTGCATTTTATTATCAACTTCATCAATTTTATAATCATTGTCTTTCATCTTGACATTAACTTCTGATTTAAATTCTTCAACTTTAAAATCAACTTTCCCAATAAATTCTGCCAGGCCAGACGCCACTTCTGATATTTTTTTGGTCACCTTATTTTGATTCTGTTTCACCATATCTTTAACTTCATTAATTTCCTGCATGAATTCCTGATGTGATTTTTGAAGTTTATCATCTATCTCCTGTTGAGATTTTAGAAATTTATCATCCAAAGTTTTAGAAATAAATTGTTTTAAATCTCCCACATCAAATTCTTTTTTCTGGGTTTGTAACTGCTGTGCAGAGGGAAGCTGCGTTTCTTGTTTATGTGTGGGGGATCCCCCCCCTGCTGCCTTCCCTTCCTGCTTCTTTGAAGCCATCCTGCTGCGTAGTCTGGATTTTCTAAAAAGGGAGGTTCCTTTTCCTTTCCCTCCTGCACAAAGACTTCTAAAAAAATCCCCCAGATTTGATCAATTAAAAGCTAAAGTAAAACAAAGTCCAATATTAGAAAGGGAGAAATTTTCCACTTGCTTCTCTTATAGCAAACAAGGCAACTTTGCAACAACTTGAAAACTTGTAGCACAAAATAACTTCACCAATCCACACTCATTGGCTCGTTAACTTTAAGGCTAAGCGCCATGTTTTTTTTCAAAGCACTTTCACTCACTCAAATTTGTCTCAGTTTGAAAAATCAACAAAGCGCTGATACTTGCATTTCCAAATTTGAGGGTTCCGATAGGTTCACTGTTTGTTAAAACTGATTCTTTTCAAATTACGTTTCCTGCAGCCGGCTTGTTTTGCGAAAGCAAAGTCGTCCCACGTCGCCCGGAGTTTCCGCAGGTTGGAAGGGAGCCCCACCCGTTCTCTCCCCAGAAACAATTCCCTGGGGGACAACGGGGGCTCAACCTGTACCCTGCGATCTCTACTTCTTCAATCCTTAGGATTTTGAAGCTTTCAAGCCGCTTCTGAGTAGCGAAGCGGCTCTACGGGCGGCGGGGCTGGCGGAGCTCCGAAAGGCACCGCCGTCGCCGAAGGCAGAGAAACCGGAAGTGTGCGACCACACTCTTGACAACCTTCGCCACAAAGCGAAGGTTGGAGACAGGACGATAGTTGGGTAATACTGCCGGGTCCAGGGAAGGCTTCTTGAGGAGAGGCCTCACCACCGCCTCTTTTAAGTCCGTGGGGAAGTAACCCTCACTCAACGAAGCGTTAATAATTCCCTGGAGCCAGCCTCGTGTAACCTCCCGGGAAGCCAGTACTAACCAGGAGGGACACGGATCCAGTAAACATGTGGCCGCACTAAGTTTCCCCAGAATCCTGTCCACGTCGTCAGGGGTCACAGAGTCAAACTCTTCCCAGATAACGTTCTCAAGACTATTCCTCGCCACCCTGCCCAAATCTACCCAGTCAGAGTCCAAATCCCCCTGGATCTGAGCGATTTTGTCATACAGATATTGTCTGAAATCCTCGGCCCTGCCTTCCAGGGGGTCGTCCCGCGCTCCCGGGTGGAGCAGGGAGCGGGTCACCCTGAACAGGGCGGCTGGACGATTCTCTGATGACGCAATAAGAGCGGAAAAGTAATTAAACTTTGCCGCTTTTATCGCCACTAAGTAGGTTTTTTTTTATTGAAAAGTTTTATAAAAGATACAAACATTTTCTCCACCCCTCCCACCCCTCCACCCTCACCCCCTCCCACCCCCTTACCCACCCATCCACCCTTTCCCCCTCCCCCTTCCCCCCACCCCCCTCCCTAGACTTTCCAGAACAAGCACAGGGTATAGCATTCACAAACATAAAACTAAAATATGCTAACAATTTGTTGACTTCAAATTCTCCCTAGGTCTTTAACTCCTTATAACTCAAAACACTATAAACATAAATTAAAAAGTTAAGAATGTTTCATTCATAAGACATATGAAACTACTTAGTCTGATACTTGTTTTGAATATAGTCAATCCATCTTTTCCATTCCAATATATATCTTTCGTTTGAGTGGTCTTTGAGATATGATGAAATTTTTGCCATCTCTGCCAGATGCACAACTTTTAATGTCCATTCCTCAATAGTAGGTGGATCTTCCTTCTTCCAATACTGTGCCACCAGTAACCTGGCTGCTGTTATTAAATTTAAAACCAACTTAGTCTCTATTACAGTACAATCCGTAACTATTCCCAACAAAAAAAACTGTGGTGTAAATTTAATCTTTTTCTTTAAAATATTTTGAATAATCCACCATATTTTTATCCAAAAAGCCTTAATTTTTTTACATGTCCACCATATATGAAAATACGTAGCATCTTCACACTCACATCGCCAACATTTAGGTTGTAAATTTGGATACATACATGCTAGTTTTTTTGGCTCTAAATGCCATCTATAAAACATTTTATAAAAGTTCTCTCTTAAATTTTGGGCTTGTGTAAATCTTACATTTCTAACCCATATCTTTTCCCATGTTTCCATCATTATTGGTTCTCTTATATTTTGTGCCCATTTTATCATACAATCCTTAACTAGCTCTGTTTCTGAATCTATTTCCACTAATACATTATACAACCTTTTTATATGCATTTGACTTTTGTCTCTTATTTGTTTTATCAAATTCTCATCCTGTTGCAAAATACCAGTTTTTTGATCTTCTCTCCATCAGGCCTGCAGCTGTCCATATTGAAATCAAGTTCTAATTATTCCTTCTCTTAATTGTTCCATAGATTTTAATTGTAATCTCTCTCCTTCTTTATAGAGGAGTTCCTTGTATGTAATCCTATCTTGTTTCTGCTCCACATTTATATTCTCTATCGCGTGTTTGGGTACTGTCCATATTGGTAACTTATCGTTTAATTTGTATTGATACTTTTTCCAGACACGCAATAAAGCATTCCTGAATATATGACTTTTAAAAGTCTTATCTACTTTCTTATCATACAATAAATAAGCATGCCAGCCATAGACCAGACCATATCCTTCAATATTTAATATCCTTTCCTCCGTTAAATCTATCCAGTCAGTAACTGCTGAGAGGACAGCGGCTTCGTAATACAATCTTAGATTGGGCATTTTAAGACCTCCTCTTTCTCGTGTATCTTGCATTATCTTTTGATTTACTCGTGGTTTCTTCCCGGCCCAAACAAACTTATTTATGCCCTTCTGCCATTCCTTCAAGTTTTCATCTTTTTAAAGTATAGGCATCATTTGAAAAAGAAATAAAAACCTTGGTAAGACATTCATTTTTACTGCAGCTATCCTTCCCAGCAGAGACAGTTGTAATTTTCTCCAGTTTTCCATCTCTTTCTGTATTTTTTGCCACAACGGTTCATAATTATGCTGATATAGTTTCATATTTGTAGTCATAATATAAACCCCTAAATATTTAACCTTCTTTACTATCTCAAATCCTGTTACCCTTTCTATCTCTTCTCTTTGGCTTCTAGTCATGTTTTTAGCTATTATCTTTGTTTTGGCTGTATTTATTTTAAAACCAGATACTTGTCCATATGGATTAATTATATTCATCAAGGCTGTAATCGATTGTGCTGGTTGGGCTAGGGTAACAACCAGGTCATCCGCAAATGCTCGTAGCTTATACTCATGCTGTCTAATTTTAATTCCCTTTACTGTATCTGTCCCACGTATTTTACTCAGTAAGATTTCCAGCGTCAAAGTAAACAATAATGGAGACAAGGGACAACCTTGCCTTGTTCCTTTTTCTATATTAAAAATATCTGTTAAACCACCATTAATTATTATTTGTGCTGTTTGTTTCTGATATATTGCCTTAATAGATTGTATAAAATATTCTCCAAGTTGCATCCTTTCTGTTAATTTCAATAAAAAATGCCAATTCAATCTATCAAAGGCTTTCTCAGCATCCAAAAATACTAGCACTGCGGGGACCTGGTTGTTCCTCCCCAAATACTCTAGTAAATTAACAATTTGCCTTACATTACTTTTCATTTGTCTACCATTTATAAAACCAGTTTGATCGTGATGAATCATTTGCTGCATAACTGTCATTAATCTATTTGCTAATATTTTAGCAAAAATCTTGTAATCTGTATTTAAAAGTGAAATTGGCCTATAGTTTTTTGGATCTGTATGATCTTGACCCTCTTTTGGGATCAAAAAAATAAAAGCTGTCTTCCAAGTTGGAGGTACCTCTCCTCCCTGTTGTATATTGTTAAATAATTCCTTCATTGGTTCCACCATTTCCTCCTGTAAACTTTTATAATAAATAGCTGTCAAACCGTCCGTCCCAGGAGCTTTACCCACTTTCAACTGCTTAATTGCAAACAGAATTTCCTCGGAAGTTATCAATTGATTTAAACTATCCCTCTGCTCTTTTGAAGTCGTATAAATATTCTCTTTCTGCAAATATCTATCTATATCTGTGTCTTGAATTTTATCACCAGTATACAGCCTTGAGTAAAACTCTAAAAAAGATTTTTTGATCAATTCTTGCTCATAAACCTCTTTACCCTTGTATTTTATTTTCTCTATAGTCCTTGATTTCTGCTTTTTCCTTAACAAATATGCTAACCACCTGCCAGGTTTCTTAGCATTACAAAAAGTATTATGTTTAGCATATTTTAAATTAGTTGCCACTTGATCTGCTATTAACATATTAGATTGACCTTTCAGTAAATTAATTGCCTCTTTAATTTTCTTATCTGTTGGATTAACTATCAAAGCTCTTTCTTGTTTTTTAATCTCTTCTTCTAATTCCTTTCTTTTTTCCCCGTTTCTGTATTTATTATTCAAATATATCAAAATACCTCACATATATGCTTTATTTGCATCCCACACCATTTCCATTGATGTACCCTTTTGCATATTCATAACAAAAAATTATTTCATAATTTTTTTACATTCTTTTACATTTTCTTCATATCTAAACAAATTATCATTTAACCTCCAGGACCTCCTAAGCCCCTTTCCATACTCCAGTTCCATCCAGACTGGACTATGGTCTGTCAATGTTCTTGAACAAATCTTTGTACTCTTCACTCTAGAAAAGAGATCATTAGTAATTAGTATAAAATCAATCCTTGAAAAGGATTGATGTCTATCCGAAAAGAAAGTAAAGTCTTTTTCTTCTGGGTTTCTTTCACGCCAAATGTCCCTCAACTCCCAATCATCTATTATTTCCAAAAACGATTTGGGCAATCTTGCTCTTGTTAAAACATTTTGCTTAGGTCCCTTCTTGTCGTTTTTAACATCTAAAACACCATTCCAATCACCCAGTAGGATACAAGTTTTGTATCCCCATTGTGTCAACTTTGAATGTAAAAGATTATAAAACTTTTCCTGTTGTTGGTTCGGGGCATATACTCCAATTAAAAGTAATTTTTCTCCTTTTATTAAAAGTTCAATTGCTAAAAATCAGAAGAATTTAAGAAGCATTTGGAGCATTCGCTGATGATCTTGCCTCATTTGACCTTTAGGTCTGGCTCCTCCCACTGCTTCTGTTTTTGTAGTTCCTTGAGTTGCCATCTGAAGTTGTTGCAGTCTTAATTCTTCCTTACGTTTAGCTGTTGCTGCTCTGGTCTGTCTTTGATCCTTTGGTTCTTCTGATGTATCAGTTAAATCCAAATCTTGAACAGCAATCTGAATTTGTAGCAAATCTTCTTGACTGGTCGAAGCTCCCCCTTGAACTATTGTCATCAGCTCTTCTCTCTCTCCTTCCATTACTTCCTTCTTTCTTTTAACTTCTGGTGATTTTGGTGGTCCAGCCTTTAACACATTGGCATAAAAATCTCTTGCTTTCCATACTGTATTAAGCCAATATCTCTCACCTGAATAATTCACCACTAGGCCGGCTGGCACTTCCCATCTATACTGTATTTGACATTTTCTCAGTTCATCCACCAGAAAAGCATACTCCCTTCTGGCTCTCAACATTTTAGGGGGGATTTCTTTCATTGTCATCACCTCCTGGCCTTCCACTTGAAGCTTATTTTTAAAGGTAGCCTGTAAAATTTCATTGCGTAGTCTCCTTGTGGTAAAATATATTACAATGTCTCTTGGTAAATGTTTCTGTCTGGCCACCCACGAATTGACACGATATATCTTGTTAATCTGCCAGCCTAACTCCACTTTCTGCTCCCCCAACATCTGTGCCAATGCCTCTGACATCATCTCTTTCAAATTCTCTTGTTTGTTCTCCTTCACCCCTCTTATTCTTAGAGCAAATTCCATATCTCTGTATTGAATCATTGTTACATCCGCTTCAGCCCTTTCAATTTTATTCTGCGTCTCTCCTAATTTATTATCCAAAATTTCTGTAGATTGCTTAATTTCTTCAACTTTTATCATCCAAAATTTCAATATGACCTGCCAAACCTTTAAATGCCAGTATTATATCTTCCTTAATTTCCTGATTCTGAACTGCAATCTCATCTGAAACAGACTGTATTTTTTAATTAGTTTCATTAATTTTTTGATTAATCACAGTAACAATTTTATCCTGTGTAGCTTTTAGGGTTTCTTGTATCATTTCAAATGTTAAAGTCTGTGGATCTGTTGGGGGAACAGAGGCTTGCATTCTAGAAGTGTGGGCTGGAGAGCTTCCGGCACTCACAGTTCCTTTAATAGGAACAGTCTTTACAGGTTTTGAGGCCATTTTTCAGTTTAAGTTAATTTTTGTATTTTAATCAGAAGCCAAAAAGAAGAGTTCAACAAAGTCAGAAATTTTCCCAGTCTTAAATTAGTGTCTTAAAATCCTCCTTCTCTCAGTACAAAAGTTCTTTCAAGCAAGAGGCTACCAGCGAAATGAAACTTTCCTTTAACTTTCACTTTCCACGCCCTTTCAAGCCTCAATCGCCATCTTGTTACAAATTTGCTAAGTTGTTATTTCCGAAGGAGGTAAAAAACATTGGAGTTAAGTTCAGATACTTGCAGTCTGACTTCTCCTGGCTTGTTCTGCCTGCAGCAATTTAAGATGTTGGAAATCCCTTCATTTGTTATTGGCAGAATTGGTCGCGGCGTCTTGCTCCGCTAATTAGCAGAGTCGTCCCAGGTCCGGAGCAGATTGACAGGCTTCTAGGGAGCTCTCACCCTTCGCACCCCAGAATTTCTCCTAGGGCACTTGGGGAGCTCTACCTTCACCTGTCGGCTCTCCCCTTTGCCCGGGGAGAAAGTTTCCAAGCCGCCAGACAGCTGTTTTTCGGCTGTTCTGGCGGCTTTTACGATGCTGGGGATCGGGCGCTCACGGAGGAGCGTTTACGACGGACGTGGAGCCAACCGGAAGTCCGCCACTAAGTAGGTCTTAATATGCGACCTTACCAGTGTTGTCAGATTCAGCGAGACTGGCCCTCCAACCGCTCTCTAGGCGTCTTTTCCGGCTTTTCATCTCCCTCAGCTCCTCGGTGAACCAAGGAGCTGCGAGGGATCGACACCGGGTCAGAGGCCGTAAAGACACGACTCTATCCAAGGCCCCACCAGCCGCCCGATCCCAGGCAGCCACCAGGTCCTCGGCCGAGTCGTGTGCCAGATCTTCAGGAAATGGCCCAAGATCCACCTGGAACCTATCAGGATCCATCAGGCGCCTGGGGCGGACCCACCTAATTGGCTCCGCCTCCCTGCGGTGGGGTGTAGCTGTTCGAAGGTCCAGACGAAGGAGTGAGTGATCTGACCATGACAAGGGTTTCATGTCTATATCCCCTATAATAAGACCACTCAACCACTGGTCAGAGACAAAAATCAAGTCCAGAGTGTGTCCCCCCCCCCCCGTGAATGGGGCCATGAACTAACTGGGTCAGGTCCATGGCCGTCATGGAAGCCATGAACTCCCGAGCCATCTCCGACGTTTCACCAACGGACGGCAAGTTGAAATCACCCATGACCATAAGCCTGGCTGTATCAACTGCCACCGTGGCTATCACGAGTAGCTCGGGCAGGGCCGTTGCCACACAGCAGGGAGCCAGGTATGTAAGCAGCAAGCCCATCTGAACCCCATGACCCCATCTCGCAAAGAGGGACTCAAATCCGGCAATCTGTGACACAGTGGTCTCCCTTGGACCAAGACCTTCTTTAATAATAACCCCCACCCCCCCGCCCCTCCCCTGGGCCCTCGGCTGATGGAATGCTCTGAAGCCTGGTGGGCACATCTCAACCAGAGGGACCCCTCCCTCCGGGCCCAACCAGGTCTCCGTAATACCCGCCAGGTCCGCTCCCCCCTCTTGAATAAGATCGTAAATGAGGGGGGCCTTATTTACCACGGACCTGGTGTTGCACAGCATCAGCCGGAGGCCCAGGTCCTGAGTAACTGTGCCACCTAGTATCCGAGAGGAGCCTTGGGGACCGGGGCGTGCAATTGCTCTCAAGTAGCGAGTGCGCACCCCGACACATGATATGGTCCCCTGCTCCCACCATATCTGCCCCTCCCATCCATCGTGCTGATGGTACATCCCTCATTAAGATAGCCCGCCTTCCCCTCCCCAATCCCTCGTCCTGCACCCTCCAAACCGTTACCCCATGCCGGGCTCGGCCCCGACCTTGGTGGTTTACCCCCCCATCCCCCTTGGTCGCCCTCCCAGTTCCCCTTAAAAAATTATTAAAAACCCTAATTAAAAAACCCCTCAATCCCCGCTTTAAAACATGCCACCTCTCGGGGCTCCAAAGCCCGTCCTTAAGGTAGGCCTTTGATAAAGTGGAAGGCCATCGCCGCGAGAGGGGGGCATCTCGCAGCGCGTGCAGATCCACCGAGGTGTAAGCCATATAAGTATGACGAGGTAAGGGAGAGTAACTCTGGGTGTCAGCGATGGTCCTAGAGGTGCGAGATAGCAATACGGTTGGATCTGGGCAAAACTGGAGCCTCTCTCTTACAGCGATGGGGCGTCCAGGTCAGATAGCTGCAGTGCAAGCAAATGGCCACAGCCGTTCTCTCACAGCGGCTGGATGACATAAGGCCAGCAGAGTTCAACTCTTTTCCTGCAGATGGAGCAGCAGCCATTGTCCAGGACTCTCAGTTTCTCCTTCCAAACCTGCAATCTCCCTTCCCCCACGCCCAGGCCAGAAGGCAGTAATCGGGAGGCAGGGCTGAAACAAACAGCAGCAACGAGGAGATAGAGATCAAACGACACTAATTCAAAGAGGGTGGTAGTAAAGTCCCAGAGTCAGAGGTGATGGAAAAAATGACCTGACCACAAACAGAGAGTCCAGGCAGTAACAGGGGAAGGCCGTTTCACACAGGAGGGAGTGAATCCAAGGGGGAGACCAGCTGGTTATTCATCAATCCCCCTCTATCACCTCACCTCCTTTAGCTTTTCCGGGCCAATTTCCCCCCCCCCGAAGTCCTACCCGTCTTCTCAGGCAGACTGCCACGCTCTTCCCAGGTCCAGGTCTGTTTGGGGGGGATTTTAAGCCTCAGCAACAGTTGGGCCATACACCCCCCAATCCTCAGGACTGGGCTAAATGTCCGTTTGATGCGGCCTGAGAGCCTCCGGGCCGCAGAGTAATTGCCCGATCTCTGGGGCATCGCGGCTGCTGAGTCATCCTGGAGGCCGCCGCCGCCCTCCTCACGGTGCTCCGATCACAATCCTCATTGCAGCTCTGCCATCCATGAGCCGATCCCGCCGGGGGATGGCTCATCCGAACCGCCAGACCTTCGGCATGCTGAACATGGGGCCCAAGATCGTTAAATCAGCCTCCAACGTTCCCAAAGTCCTCCGTTCCCTCATCGGCCTCACCAGCGAGCCCCTTGGAGGTCCGCCATCTAGCGCATGCGCAGGTTAAGCCTTGATTAGTTTCCATCCATTGGTTGGAAACTAATCCATTGGAATCCATCCATTGGAAACTAATCCTTGATTAGTTTCCATCCATTGGTTCTTGTCCTGCCCTCTGGTGCTTTGGAAAATAAGTTGACTCCCTCCTCTTTGTGGCAGCCTCTCAAATTGTCAGCGTTCCAGAAAACCACCAACTCCCAGTAAAGACGCAGGCATTTTCCAAAGTTCTCTTTACTAGAATAGGTAAACTGGCACATCTGGGAAAGGAGCCCTGGTGGCGCAGCAGACTAAAGCACTGTTATTAACAGTTATTAACATCACCTGCCTGCAATTACTGCAAGTTCAAATCTCACCAGGCTCAAGGTTGACTCAGCCTTCCATCCTTTCTTTTTTTTTTTATTGAAAAGTTTTAAAAAGTTTACATATATATCCCCCCCCTTCCCTGTGGAGTAAATTTTATCCTCTTTTTAAGAATATTTTGAATAATCCACCAAATTTTTATCCAGAATGCTTTAACCTTTTACAAGTCCACCATACATGAAAATAAGTAGCGTCATCACAATCACATCTCCAACATTTAGATTGTAAATTCGGGTACATACAAGCTAACTTTTTGGGATCTAAATGCCATCTGTAAAACATTTTGTAAAAGTTTTCTCTCAAGTTTTGTGCTTGTGTAAATTTTACATTTCTTACCCATATCTTTTCCCATGTTTCCATCATTATTGGTTGTTCAAAGTTTTGTGCCCATTTTATCATGCAATCCTTAACTAACTCTGTTTCCGAGTCTGTTTCTATCAATATATTATACAACCTTTTTATATGCATTTGACTCTGGTCTCTAATTTGTTTTACCAAATTTTCTTCACTTTGTATGATACCAATGTTCTGATCTTTTCTCCATCTAGCTTGTAATTGTACATACTGAAATCAAGTTTGGATTACCCTTTCTTCCCTTAATACCCTCAAGGGCTTTAACTTTAATATACCTCTCTCTGTGTTAAGAATTTCTTTATATGTAATTACATCCTGTTTTTGTTCTATGCTTATATTCTCTATCGCGTGTCTGGGTACTGTCCATATAGGTATCTTGTCATTCTCCTATTGGCTGTCACGGCAGTCATGCATGGGTGTTGCTACGGTGCTGATTGGTAGGACCGAGCCCACTGAAACCTTAATCCCGCCTCCTCCTGCCTCTCCTCAGTTTTTCGGCTCGGTCTGTCAGACCCAGTCGTGTCTATAGAATCCTCTCAAATTATTATCTTCTCTTGGCCTTTGACTTGGAACGGACTGCTTATTTCTCTCTGGATTTCCCCCTGGCTTTGTTTGATTCGGTCTCAACTTGGGTGGCTAAACGGGCGCGAGCGCGAGTTTGCTCAGCCGCGCTCCCCGGCTTTCCCGCAGGCTAGCATTGCTGCGGAGAACTAATTACAGGCCTCGGATTCCATCGGGTCTGTTCCGGGCAAATTTATTGAGCCACAGGGAGCAGCGCGCAGCGTCGGAGCTCAGCCTGATAGCCCCTCGGCGCGATCCTCGGCCTTCCAGCAGGCTCCCGGCTCTCCCTCCTCAGCCACAAGTTGCGTTGTAGCCATCAGGCTAGCGACTAGTCTAGCGACCGATTACCATCGCGATCATCAACCGCAAGTACTGGGGTGATATCAAATCGTTGTATTGGGCCTATCAACCTCGTGGCTAACTTCTCAAAATGGTGGACGCAGCGAAACCGCGCCATTCCCGCCAGGGCCGTGATAAGGGGAAGAGACCCAGGGAGGAGGACCCTGAGGAAGGGACTTCGAGGGGTCAGCCCAGCAAATCCAGGGCTATTAGCGCCAAGTCTTCCTCCAAACCCCTCTCATCTAAATCATCACGAGAGGAGGAGAGGCGCCATAAGGCTATTGAACGGGCCTTTCACAAGGCCCAAGCAGCTGCTGGCCTACAGGGAACTCCTACACAGGCCGAGGCCCAGTCTAAAGATCCTCCCTCTGATAAGGCTTCTTCACCATCTACTCAGAGGCCTGCTCCATCCTTATCGCCTGATAGATCTGTCGTGGGGGACATTATTTGTGATTCAGAGGCGGCCTCTGTTTTCCCTGGTACTCATGAGGCATCTACTTCATCTGGAGCTGCCATCCAGGCTTGTCCAACGCCTCCTGTCCTGTCTTCTAATCAGGTCTCTCAGCCCATACCCGAGATTACCCCTGCATTGGCTGTTCTAATCTCTGAGGCCATCCGTCAAAGTATCTCCCAGGGCCTGCAGCAAAAATCTGCCCCACCTTCTGAGGCTTCTGTTCATTCCAGTCTGCAACAACACTCTGGCGCTCTTCCTTCTCAGGTTGATGTCGAGCCTATTTCTGAGGCTGGAGATCCGGATGAATCAGTTAGCCAAGATTCCCTTTCAGAAGGCGAGATCATGCCTGACCAGGACCTGTCGGATGATGATGGCCTTGAACCTGACCAACCTGCATTTATTGGCCTTTTCCGGCCACAGATGTTTCGTTCACTGCTTCACAAGGCCCAAATTGTTACTGGTCTTGGGTTATCGACTCCTTCTTCTTCCTCCTCTTTTGCAGGCGCTGCTGCTTCTACTTCTGGAGATCCAGCCAATGCCCTGTTCCAGGACCCTTCAGTCCAGAAGGAAATGGTCCCTGCTCCAAAATTATTTTCCGATGTGGTGGTTAGACAATGGACTCTTCCAGGCTCTGGGCCTGCTCCCAATAATCTGGACAAACGCTTTTTCAATATGGCCCCTGAATTTTCTCACCTGTTGCAGGTACCTTCAATTGACCCACCTGTTTTGGCATTGTCTTCTTCCTCTCCTCTCACAGGTCCCCCTGAGGAATGCTTGCGGCCAGAAGAAAGGAAGGCTGAGCGAACCTTGATTAAAGGGCATCAGGCCTCGGCGTGGGCAGTGCAGGCTTCTTCAGCAGCATCATTTTTCAATAGAGCAACTATCCTCTGGCTCAGACAGTTGCAAGCCCGTCTGCCTACTTCAGATCATCGTTCTCATCAGGACCTGAATAAGATCTTAGCTGCCATAGAATTTTCTGCAGACGCCACTCTCAGCGCGGCCCGCTTTTCTGCCAAGGCCATAGGGTCCACAGTCACTTCCCGTCGCCTCTTGTGGCTTCGCAACTGGCAAGCGGACATCAGAAGCAAGTGGCGGTTGGCTTCTTCACCGTTCTCTGGCGAGAAGCTCTTTGGGTCTCAACTGGATCCACTCCTCGTGGAAACAAAGGATCACCGCAAGGTACTTCCTTCCCTGAACCGACGCCCAGACAACAGGGCTCAATCCTTTTTTCGTTCCTCCTCTTCCTTTCGCAACTCAGAACCCCCCTTCTCAACCCAGCGTTCTCAACGTACCTATTCCTCCAGGGGCCCTTCCCACCAGGACACCCAGATTAGACAGGGGTCCAGATTTGGCTTTAAGCGACCCTTCCGAGGGGGTAGGGGTCGGCCCTTCCGCAGAAACCGGTAGGTCTTCTCGAAATCCTCCAATAGGGGGCCAACTTTCCCGATTTGCTGACGTTTGGGACAGCACCGTCTCAGACGCTTGGGTTAGGTCCACTATTCGTTTCGGACTTTCCTTAGAGTTCCGTTCCACTCCCCCAAAATTTTTCTTGCGATGTCCTCCCTCCCGGGATCACATCAAGACTGCTTGCATCAATTCGGCTATCCAACACCTATTGGACATTGAGGCTATTGAGCCTGTTCCCCTCGCAGAGCGGTCGCAGGGTTTCTATTCCCGATTATTTCTGGTTCCCAAATCATCAGGGGGTTGGCGTGTCATTTTGGACCTAAAGTCCTTAAACCGGCACATTGTCTATCGCCGGTTTAAGATGCAGTCGCTGCAAACCATATTGCTGGGGATTAGATTGAGCGACTACATGGCATCCATAGACCTAACGGAGGCCTACCTCCACATTCCAATTAAACCAGATCACCGTAAATTCCTCTGTTTTTGTCACAATGGCCGTCATTTTCAATACACGGCTCTGCCCTTTGGGTTGTCATCCGCCCCTAGGGTATTCACCAAGGTAATGGCGGCCCTTATGGCCCATGTTTCCTCCATCCCGATCAGGGCCATGTTCTACCTGGATGATATCATCATCCTTTCCCGATCATCTGACCAAGCACGGGTAGATGTCGTTAATATTGTCCACATTTTACAATCACATGGCTTTTCCATTAATTGGGCTAAAAGCCACTTGACGCCCACTACCCGCATTCAACATTTAGGAGCGGTTATTGATTCAGCTGCTCTGGAGGTCTCCTTGTCCCGGGACCAGCAAGCCAGCCTGTCTTCCCTAGCTAACCGTATCCGCCGTCATAGGACAGCTTCCTTGGCGGATCTTTCCACCCTGCTAGGTAAAATGGTGTCCTCTTACGGGATCGTTCCTTGGTCTCGTCTCCACAGCAGAGAGCTCCAATGGCTGTTACTCCCATTTCAACGGAGCACTGTCACACTGCCCTCGCGGACGATCCAGCTCCCCTCTCCGGTGGTCACCTCCCTCCTTTGGTGGGACTCCCCAGCGATAGCCAAGGGCTGCAGATTCCACGAACCTCGAAGAGTAGTCTTAACGACCGACGCAAGTCTCATCGGCTGGGGGGCCCACCTCGAGTCTCTTTCAACGCAAGGTCTGTGGTCGACGAGCGAACGGGCGCTTTCCATCAATGTTCTCGAGCTGCGAGCGATCTTCCTGGCTCTTCGGCGGTTCCTTCCCCAAGTCCGAGGCCGGGATGTGTTGGGCCTCACGGACAACATCTCGGCCAAGGCTCACATCAACAGGCTGGGCGGAACTCGCTCACGGACGTTGATGAAGGAGGCTCTCCGTTTGGGCCTGTGGGCCGAAGTTCACCTGACTTCTCTCCGGGCAGACTACATCGCCGGGAAGGACAATACTCAGGCCGACTCCCTCAGTCGCTTCAAGGTCGACCACACAGAATGGAGCATTCCTCCTCATCTGTTCGAGAGGCTGGTCCTTCAGTTCGGCAGTCCTCAGGTAGACCTTTTTGCCTCCAACAGCAACCACCGTCTACCTCGCTTCTACTCCCGGTTTCCCTCGGAGGGAGCAGAAGCAGTGAACGCTCTTAGCAGTCCTTGGCCTCACGGTCTGCTCCTTTATGCGTTCCCTCCCTTCCCTCTGGTGGCCAAGGTGATTCGCAAGCTGCTACAAGAACGAGCGGAACTCATACTCCTGGCTCCTCACTGGCCCCGCAGACCATGGTTTGCGGACCTTGTGTCACTTTCGGTGGCACCTCCGTGGCAAATCCCGGACGATCAGATCGTGCTGCGACAGGGCGATCTCGTGCACCCGGAACCTCAGGCCTATCATCTAACCGCCTGGAGGTTGAGCGGCAACGTTTAATCAACGCCAACGTTTCCCCAGCGGCCATTCCTATCATCCTAGCAGCTCGCAGACCTTCAACCGCTCGTATTTATGATTCCACTTGGAAATCTTTTATCCGTTGGTGTGTCAAACATCATCTGGAACCATCATTAATCTCTGTGGCACACCTAATTGATTTTCTACAAGAAGGCTTCGCCGCGGGCCTCTCACCCAACACTCTGCGTCGCCAGGTGGCAGCCTTGTCATCGGTTCTCTCCTTGGTACCTGACCTTCCCCTCTCGAAGGACCCCCTCATTCGGGCATTTTTATGGGGTGCCACTAATCTACGCCCCCCGGTAATACACAGGTTCCCCACCTGGGATCTGAACAAGGTCCTCAATGCCCTCACAAAGCCACCCTTCGAACCCCTTCGGGAAGTCAACTTAAAATTTCTATCCCTTAAAGTCTCTTTCTTGGTGGCTATCACCTCTGCACGTAGAATATCGGAACTGGCTTCGCTCTCGGTTCGCTCTGACCTCTGTATCTTTCACAAAGATAGAGTGGTTCTCCGCTTAGACCCAGCCTTTATCCCAAAGGTTAATTCCACCTTTCATCGGTCCCAGGAACTCATCCTGCCAAATTTTTGTCCTCAACCTCAACACCAGTTGGAGAAAGTCTGGCACACCCTGGATGTGCGCAGAGCTCTGAAGATATACTTATCCCGTACGTCGTCCTTCCGAAGAACCGAAGCTCTATTCATCTCCTTCCAGCCTTCCAACATGGGTGCTCGGATTTCTGCTTCCATCATCGGCCGTTGGTTGTGGGCTACCATTGCCACAGCGTATGAGTCTCAGTCCTTACCTGTTCCACGTCGTATCACGGCGCACTCCACCAGAAGTGCCACCACTTCTGCGGCTTGGGCTACCCAGGCCCCACTAGAGGAGGTCTGCCGGGCGGCTACGTGGACTTCAGTGACCCCGTTTATCTGGCACTACCGCCTCGACTCCTACGCCTCCGCTGACGCTGCCTTCGGCAGGAGAGTGCTACAAAGAGTCCGACTGGAGCCCACCCTATAGGACAAGAGCTTTGGTATGTCCCATGCATGACTGCCGTGACAGCCAATAGGAGAATGGGCGTTGTACTTACCTGATACGCCCCTTCTCTGTGCTGCTGTCACGGCAGTCAGCCCCACCCTGGTCGGTACTGCAGGTCTCAGTGGGCGGGTGGCATTTCACCTTTCTCATTTTATCTCTATAGACACGTCAGCCTACTGAATACCTTCGCCTCAAAACTGAAGAGAGGCAGGAGGAGGCGGGATTAAGGTTTCAGTGGGCTCGGTCCTACCAATCAGCACCGTAGCAACACCCATGCATGACTGCCGTGACAGCAGCACAGAGAAGGGGCGTATCAGGTAAGTACAACGCCCATTTAATTTATATTTATATTTCTTCCAGACACGCAATAAAGCATTCCTTAATATGTGACTTTTAAAAGTCCTATCAATCTTCTTATCATACACTAAGTAAGCATGCCAGCCGTAAACCAAATCATATCCTTCTATATTCAGTATTCTTTCATTTGTTAAATTAATCCAATCACTGATTGCTGATAGAACAGCCGCTTCATAGTATAATTTTAAATTGGGCATTTTTTTTTTTTTTTAGTTTTAGTGTTTTATTATTAAGAAATTATAATAATACAATTTTTGTCCATCCGGTTACATAGTATGGAAAAAGAAATAAATAAAAATATACATGTTTGTACATATATAGATAATCTTTGCAAACCAGTTACATGGTATAAAAATGTGTTCTCATATCATTCTTAATGTGTATATATATAATTAATCTTTAAAGGTAAATTAGTAAATACATAAGTCATATCTTTTGCTTACCCATGTAACCTTTCCTTGCCTCATTATATTTCCTACCATCTACAGTACATCTTCTCTTTCTATTTCATTTAACTATTTCTTATACTTGCTCTAGTCTCTCTCCTTTTTTTATTTCATCTTCCTCTTCTCTAACCACCCGTACCACTTGTCCCATACGCTATAATAATCAGAATCTTCTCTATCATTAATTTCTAACGTTAATTTGTTCATCTCGGCACATTCCATTATTTTGCCAATTACTTGTTCCTTAGTTGGTATTTTTTTCTCTTTCCATTGTTGAGCGAAGGCGATTCTTGCTGCTGTTGTTATATGCACTGCCAAGTATTTCTTCTTTTTTGCCATTTCCGTCTTAAGAATTCCCAGGAGAAATATTTTAGGATCTAATTCAAAGGTTTCACCTATTATTTCTGAAAGCCAATTGCCAATCATCTTCCAATATTTTTTTGCTTGAGAGCAGGTCCACCAGCAATGGTAAAAAGTACCTTGCTGGTGTCCACACTTCCAGCACTTTGGGTTTAAGTTAGGATAAATCTTGGCAATCCTAGCTGGTGCTAGGTGCCACCTATAAATCATCTTGTACTGGTTCTCCTTGTAAGTAGTTGCCTTAGTAAGTCTTATATTGTTGTTCCATATTTGATCCCATTCTTCCAAATTTATATTTTTCCCAATATTTTTGGCCCATGCTAACATTGGGTCTTTAACCACTTCTTCCATCAGGTCATATTCTACTAAATAGTTGTACAATTTAGCTAATAATTTGTTGTCTGTACTCATCCAAATCTTATCAAAATCTTTGCTACCCATTTCTATACCATATTGTTCTTTATCTTTTTTGTATCTTGATTTTATCTGTGCGTATGTCCACCATTCAACAAAAGTGCCTTGTTCTTTTAATTGTTCTATTGTTTTGAGGTTCCCTGCCTCATCTAGAATTTCTTTATATTTTACCGTTTTACCATGATCCAAAACGTTTGGGTAAATTATCGCCTCCATGGTTGAAAGCCAACTGGGAATTTTAGTGTAGTGTTTTCGTCTTATTTCTTCCCAAGTTGATTTCAATATATCCCTCAATTTATGTTTATTGAAATGTGTTTTGGTTTTTTTCCCCGTTTCCCATAGATAGGCATGCCAGCCCTTCTGGAGATCATGCCCTTCTAACGTTAGAATTCTTTTGTTCGCTAAAGTCGCCCATTCTTTTAGCCAAACAAGAATTGCTGCTTTATAATATGTTTCCCATATAGGTAATCCGAGCCCTCCTCTATTTTTTTTATCTTGTAAACTCCTAATTGCTATTCTTGGTTTTTTTCCTCCCCAAATAAATTTCCTAATGGTGGCATTAAATTCTCAAAAAAATTTTTTATCTAATTTAATTGGCGCCGTTTGGAACAGATACAACAATTTGGGTAGGATGCTCATTTTAATTGTCGCTATCCTCCCTAGGAAGGAGATTTGCAACTTCCCCCACTTTTTTTTTTTATTTATTTATTTTTTTTTTTAATTTGATTTATATGCCGCCCTTCTCCGGAGACTCAGGGCGGCTTACAATGCGTTAAGCAATAGCCTTCATTCTTTTGTATATTTTATACAAAGTCAGCTTATTGCCCCCACAAACTGGGTCCTCATTTCACCTACCTTAGAAAGGATGGAAGGCTGAGTCAACCTTGAGCCTTGGAGAGATTCGAACCAGCAGAAATTGCAGGCAGCTGTGTTAATAACAGGGTGCACTAAACCCTTGTACTATCAAGGCTCTTCTCTAAGAGAAGAGTACTTCTCTAAGTCTTGTTTTATGCTTTTTACCAAGGGGACATAGTTGTCCTCTTTGAGGGCCAGATACTTTGTTGAGATCCACACTCCCAGGTATTTAACTTTTTTCACAATTTGTATTCCCATAGATTCCTCCAGGGCTTCTTTCTGGTTTTTCGTCATATTTTTGGTGAGCATTTTGGTTTTAGATTTATTTAATTTGAGCCCCGCTACTTCTCCATATTTATCAAGTGTTTCCAATATTTGTATACCTGTTTCCACCGGTTCTTCCATTATTAAAACGACATCATCCGCGAACGCTTGAACTTTATATGTTTCCTTCCTGATTTTAAGCCCTTTAATTTGATCACTCTCTCTAATCTTCTTCAATAGCACTTCTAGTGCCAATATGTACAAAAGTGGTGACATTGGGCATCCCTGTCTTACTCCTTTACTGATCTGAAATGTTTTGGTAAGTTCACCGTTTACTAAAATGTTGGCCCTTTGCTTCTCATAAATCGTGTTTATTGTATTTGTAAAATTTTGTCCAAATCCCATTATATTCAATTGTTGCTTTATAAACTCCCAATTCAAATTGTCGAAAGTCTTCTGTGCGTCTAGAAAAACTAATGCCACCTCTTTTTCCGGGTGTTCCTCATAATATTCTATCACATCCAGAATCGTCCTTGTATTATTCCTAATTTGCCTCCCTGGGAGGAATCCATTCTGGTCGCTATGTATTATCTTATTGAGGATTCTTTTTAGTCTTTCCGCTAATATGTTCATGTATATTTTATAATCAATATTGAGAAGGGAAATTGGCCTATAATTCTGTATCAATTTGGTATCCGATCCTTCTTTTGGTAAGAGTGTAATATAGGCCTCTCTCCAAGATTCTGGTATTTTATTTTTCATTAAGGCCTCATTAAAAATTTCAAGCATTCTTGGGAGTAAAATGTCTTCTAATTCTAAATTTTTGTATAATTCCCCTGGGAATCCATCCGGGCCCGGAGATTTGTTCTTTTTCAATTTAGTAATTGCTGTCTTTAACTCTGTTAATGTGATCTCTTTGTTCAACATCTCTTTTTCCTCCTCTCCGATCTGTGGCGTTCCCTGCTCCAATAGATATTGTTTTACTTTCTCTTTAGGTATATCTTCTTCTTTATATAAAGACGCATAGAATTCGCGTGCTATTTCCAGTTTTTCTTCCTCCTTAGTTGTAATATGGCCTTCCGTGTCCTCTAATTGGAGAATAATTCCTTTCTCTCTCTCTTTTTTAATTCTGTAGGATAGCCACCTTCCTGGCTTATTGGCGTTCTCAAAGTAATATTGTTTTGTTCTCTTAATATCATATGCTAATTTTTCTTGATCTATTATATTTAATTTATTACGAATGTTCATCCAATTTTCTTTTATTGTTTCATTGTCAGGGTTTTGTTGCGCCTCTTTCTCTGCCTTTGCCAGTTCTTCTAGCAATGTTCTTTGAGCTTCTCTCCTCTCTTTATTTCTATATGCTCCATATGATATCATTAGGCCTCTTAAGTAGGCCTTCATCGTATCCCAGATTATTCCCCGGTCCATTGGTTCTTTTTCATTTTCTTTGAAAAAAATTGCTAACTCCCCCCTGACTTTATCAATATTTTTTTTGTCTCGTAAAAATTGTGTATTCATTCTCCATCTCATGTTCTTTCTCTTATATCTACTTTTCCATCTGATTTCCAGTGGATTGTGGTCTGCCCAGGTATTGGGTAAGATCTCTGCTAATACAATGTCCATTCCCAAATTCCTGCTTACCCACATCATGTCTATTCTAGACCATGATTTATTGGGGTTAGAATAAAAGGTGTACTGTCTTTTATTGGGGTGTAGTGTTCGCCAGATATCTACAAGATTTAGTTCATCCACTAAGTCGAAGAAGGTTTTTGGTAAATTTTTCCTTTTTTTGTTTTGACCTCTGGGTCTTTTGTGATCTTTATTCGCGTCGACCACTCCGTTGAAATCCCCAATGATGCAAATATTATTGTTATCCAATCCTCTTATTATTTCTTGTGTTTTGTTATAAAACTCTTTCAGATTTTTATTTGGGGCATAGATCGCTGCTATTAATATTGCCGAATTGCCCCTCTTGATTTCAACAATTAATAATCTACCTTTTGAGTCTACATATTTCAATTCTGTCTTCATCTCTTTTTTAATATATAGTGCCACCCCTCTCTTTTTCTTCATGGCTAAGGAGGTATAAAGATTCCCCAATTTTTTATATTCCAAATATTTTTTGTCTTCTTGTTTAATGTGTACCTCCTGAAGACAGACTATGTCTGCATTTTGTGTGACTAATTTGTTAAAGAAGGTTTTTCTTTTTTATAATCATTAAGTCCATTTACATTAATCGATAGGATTTTCCAATCATCCATCCTTTTTGCCTTGTGTTGATTTACTTAAATTTGAGGTTGGTGTTTGCTCGAACTGCTCTTTGAGGTCTTTGTTTCTTCCCTGCTTCTCTACTTTCTTTCTCTTCCTTTTCTTTCTCTGAGCTCTCTTTCCCCGCCGGGGTCTCTTCTTGGGATCTTCTTTGGGTGAGTTCCTCTTCTGTGATAACAGCTTCCAACTCTGTTCATCTTCTGACCCTCTCAGTTGGTCAAGGAATTCTTGAGCCTCCACCAAACTATTTATTTTAATTCTCCTCCCTTGCCAGGTGATCAGCATGCCCTCTGGCAAAGTCCATCTGAAAAGTATATTCCTTTTGTTCAGCTGTGTGGCGAGGAATCTGTAGTCTCTTCGTTGTTCTCTCACCCTCCTCGGCACTTGCTTCAGGACAACCACCTCCTTTTCCTTATAGTTGATTGGTTCTTCTTTTACCATTTTATAAAAGATGTCCTTAACTTTCTTTCGTGCGAACCTTATATGTAACTCTCTGGGTAGTTTATTCCGTCTAGCGTAGTTCGTCTGTACTCTGTACACCTCATCCAATTCTTTTATTATATCGTCTGTATCCTGTTGGAGCACCTCCGCTATTAATTCTGCCATTACTTGGCCTAAATTTTCGTCCTTATCTTCTGTAACATTTTGGAAACGCAAATAGAAAGAAGCTCTATCCATTACCAACTGCGTAATCGAATCCTCCAAATCCCTGTTCTGGGCCATTAATTTTTGATCTACTGTCTCTAGATCTTTCTCTTGTTGTTCCACCTTAGATTCTATTTTTTGTATTCTCTGTTCGTTCTTTTGTATGGCTTGTTGTATGTCACTCATTTTCTGGTCAATGCCTTGTATATCTGTTTTCATTTCCTGATGATTATTAGACATTTTCTCTTGCATTAAGAGCATTGTCTCTTGAATCATTGCTAATGACGACTGCATCGCTTGCATTGTTGGAATCACTGATGATTTCTCAATTTTTGGTAGCCCTTCTATCAATTTTTGGGTTGCAGGGGACGACATTATAATTGTGGGGCTTGATAAACTGGGGGTTACTTTCTTTCCCGTTTTTGCCACAGTGGATGCAAAACTTGTCATCTCCCTCAGCACTTTCGCCTGTTCTCTGACTATCTTTTCTATGTTCCTCCAAACAGTCATCCACTAATTGACTTCCCTTGCTTAATTTAACAGGACTAAAAAATTTTTTGGAATATTCCCAATTTACAAGACAGGTAGTAATAGTACAGTCGACCTTTTCTCCGCTATGCTGCCCACTACTTAGCTTTGTTAACTAATCAATATTTGGAAACTGTGTTTCTTATTTAGCTTAACTCCTGATTATTAATTAATTAGATTCTCAATTCTTAAAAAGAAAAAAAAAACCCTTTCAATACAAATATATATAATCAATAAATTAATACTCAATGGCCAATCAATAAGCACTTAATTAATGTTATAGGATAAATCACTATTTTATAAAAATTAATCCTTAGTAATATTAAACACAATAATCAATCAATAGCCACTCTATGCACATAGCAAGGAAAAATAGAAAACAAGACAAAAGAGTAGATAATGGATAAATAATAGATAGATAGATAAGTAGATAGGTAAATAGATAAATAAATAAATGGATATATAGATAGATAAATAAATAGAAGAGAGTAGGTCCTAATATGTCTATACAGGTATTTAAATATATTAATTAGCTATGTTATATTGATACTTTTAATACTTTAAATATATAGGTACTTTAAATATTTTGAATGCTTATATAAATATTTTGAATATTTTAAATATATAGAGAAAAGAAAATAGATATGTATATATTGTAAATTTAAACTGTTTTTAGGCTAATAGCAATATGTATTAATACAAATTTAAATTCAGTTCTTCTTAGTCCCTTCGGGTACCACACTTGTTAGAGTCTATGCAGGAGGGTACATTAGTTTAATATCACCCTTCTACTTCTCGCTTCTTCGGAATCTCCAACGCCTTGTAAAAATAAGTTTAATTGTTCCGTTTATCTCTTCCTGGTGCTCCTTCTTTCCTCTCTAGCTCTTCGTTGTTCTTCTCGTTGGTATCAAGTATGGTTGTACTTCCGGTCCTAAATTTCCGGTCGTTCTCCTTTCCAGTCAGCAGAATCTCTTCCCTACGTCTTCAGAGCTCGATCCATACAGCAAGTTAAATCCAAATCAGGTAGTGCCGCTGTTCCGCTTGCCGATCTTTCCTCCTTCTTTCTTGCCGGCCTGTCTGCGATCCTTTTAGCTGTCAATCCTCCTCCTCCCTTTCAATCGCCGCTTTTTCCTCCTATGAGCCCTTCCACTCCGACCCAGCCAGCGAAGCTTTAGCCGATCTCAAGCGCGCTCTGAAGAAAGTGGTTACGAGTGCACTCGCCTCTCTTTCCTGGAATCCTTGCTTCCCGTCTTGTTAGCTATCGTGGCTTCGAGTCTGCCATTAAGAGGCAGACGCGTCCCGTTAGTTTGACAGTGGAAATCGGTCCCGCCGGGTGGGTTTGCGCTCCACCACTCGACTCACCGAAGCCCCACTATTGTCCGCGAAACCCTCCAGGCTTCCACGCCTCGAACGGTCCCCAAAACGTTGCGTTAAGTGGCAGTGGGAGAGAGCGATCACTCTCACCACGCCATGACACCACGAGTCACCAAACGGAAGTCTAAATTGGGCATTTTCAAACCTCTTCTTTCACGTATGTCTTGCATTATTTTTAATTTAACCCTTGGTTTCTTCCCTGCTCAAACAAAATTATTAATGCCCTTCTGCCATTCTTCCAAGTTCGCATCCTTTTTAAGTATTGGTATCATTTGAAAAAGGAATAAAAACTTAGGCAAAACATTCATTTTTACTACTGCTATTCTACCCAACAAAGACAGTTGTAATTTTTTCCAATTATCCATCTCTGTCTGTATTTTATGCCATAACAATTCATAATTATACTTATATAATTTCCCATTTGAAGTTGTAATATAAACTCCTAAATATTTAACCTTTTTAACTATCTCACATCCTGTTACTCTTTCTAATTCTTCTTTTTGATTTATTGTCATATTTTTAGTTATCATCTTTGTTTTCCCAATGTTTATTTTAAACCCAGATACTTGACCATAGTGATTAATTATCTCCATTAAACCTGTAGCTGGTTTCACTGGATGAGTTAAGGTTACAACCAAGTCGTCTGCAAATGCTCGTAATCTATAGTCATGATGCCTAATCTTAATTCCCCGTATCTTATCAGAATCACGTATTTTATTCAACAATAATTCCAACGTTAAAATAAACAGTAATGGGGACAGGGGACAACCCTGTCTTGTTCCTTTTTCTATTTTAAAAATTTCTGTTAAACTACCATTAATTATTATTTGCGCTGTCTGTTCTTGATATATTGCTTTAATAGATTTTGTAAAACATTCTCCAAACTGCAACTTCTGCACCATTTTCAATAAAAATTGCCAATTCAATCGATCAAACGCTTTTTCTGCATGACTGCCGTGACAGCCAATAGGAGAATGGGCGTTGTACTTACCTGATACGCCCCTTCTCTGTGCTGCTGTCACGGCAGTCAGCCCCACCCTGGTCGGTACTGCAGGTCTCAGTGGGCGGGTGGCATTTCACCTTTCTCATTTTATCTCTATAGACACGTCAGCCTACTGAATACCTTCGCCTCAAAACTGAAGAGAGGCAGGAGGAGGCGGGATTAAGGTTTCAGTGGGCTCGGTCCTACCAATCAGCACCGTAGCAACACCCATGCATGACTGCCGTGACAGCAGCACAGAGAAGGGGCGTATCAGGTAAGTACAACGCCCATTTAATTTATATTTATATTTCTTCCAGACACGCAATAAAGCATTCCTTAATATGTGACTTTTAAAAGTCCTATCAATCTTCTTATCATACACTAAGTAAGCATGCCAGCCGTAAACCAAATCATATCCTTCTATATTCAGTATTCTTTCATTTGTTAAATTAATCCAATCACTGATTGCTGATAGAACAGCCGCTTCATAGTATAATTTTAAATTGGGCATTTTTTTTTTTTTTTAGTTTTAGTGTTTTATTATTAAGAAATTATAATAATACAATTTTTGTCCATCCGGTTACATAGTATGGAAAAAGAAATAAATAAAAATATACATGTTTGTACATATATAGATAATCTTTGCAAACCAGTTACATGGTATAAAAATGTGTTCTCATATCATTCTTAATGTGTATATATATAATTAATCTTTAAAGGTAAATTAGTAAATACATAAGTCATATCTTTTGCTTACCCATGTAACCTTTCCTTGCCTCATTATATTTCCTACCATCTACAGTACATCTTCTCTTTCTATTTCATTTAACTATTTCTTATACTTGCTCTAGTCTCTCTCCTTTTTTTATTTCATCTTCCTCTTCTCTAACCACCCGTACCACTTGTCCCATACGCTATAATAATCAGAATCTTCTCTATCATTAATTTCTAACGTTAATTTGTTCATCTCGGCACATTCCATTATTTTGCCAATTACTTGTTCCTTAGTTGGTATTTTTTTCTCTTTCCATTGTTGAGCGAAGGCGATTCTTGCTGCTGTTGTTATATGCACTGCCAAGTATTTCTTCTTTTTTGCCATTTCCGTCTTAAGAATTCCCAGGAGAAATATTTTAGGATCTAATTCAAAGGTTTCACCTATTATTTCTGAAAGCCAATTGCCAATCATCTTCCAATATTTTTTTGCTTGAGAGCAGGTCCACCAGCAATGGTAAAAAGTACCTTGCTGGTGTCCACACTTCCAGCACTTTGGGTTTAAGTTAGGATAAATCTTGGCAATCCTAGCTGGTGCTAGGTGCCACCTATAAATCATCTTGTACTGGTTCTCCTTGTAAGTAGTTGCCTTAGTAAGTCTTATATTGTTGTTCCATATTTGATCCCATTCTTCCAAATTTATATTTTTCCCAATATTTTTGGCCCATGCTAACATTGGGTCTTTAACCACTTCTTCCATCAGGTCATATTCTACTAAATAGTTGTACAATTTAGCTAATAATTTGTTGTCTGTACTCATCCAAATCTTATCAAAATCTTTGCTACCCATTTCTATACCATATTGTTCTTTATCTTTTTTGTATCTTGATTTTATCTGTGCGTATGTCCACCATTCAACAAAAGTGCCTTGTTCTTTTAATTGTTCTATTGTTTTGAGGTTCCCTGCCTCATCTAGAATTTCTTTATATTTTACCGTTTTACCATGATCCAAAACGTTTGGGTAAATTATCGCCTCCATGGTTGAAAGCCAACTGGGAATTTTAGTGTAGTGTTTTCGTCTTATTTCTTCCCAAGTTGATTTCAATATATCCCTCAATTTATGTTTATTGAAATGTGTTTTGGTTTTTTTCCCCGTTTCCCATAGATAGGCATGCCAGCCCTTCTGGAGATCATGCCCTTCTAACGTTAGAATTCTTTTGTTCGCTAAAGTCGCCCATTCTTTTAGCCAAACAAGAATTGCTGCTTTATAATATGTTTCCCATATAGGTAATCCGAGCCCTCCTCTATTTTTTTTATCTTGTAAACTCCTAATTGCTATTCTTGGTTTTTTTCCTCCCCAAATAAATTTCCTAATGGTGGCATTAAATTCTCAAAAAAATTTTTTATCTAATTTAATTGGCGCCGTTTGGAACAGATACAACAATTTGGGTAGGATGCTCATTTTAATTGTCGCTATCCTCCCTAGGAAGGAGATTTGCAACTTCCCCCACTTTTTTTTTTTATTTATTTATTTTTTTTTTTAATTTGATTTATATGCCGCCCTTCTCCGGAGACTCAGGGCGGCTTACAATGCGTTAAGCAATAGCCTTCATTCTTTTGTATATTTTATACAAAGTCAGCTTATTGCCCCCACAAACTGGGTCCTCATTTCACCTACCTTAGAAAGGATGGAAGGCTGAGTCAACCTTGAGCCTTGGAGAGATTCGAACCAGCAGAAATTGCAGGCAGCTGTGTTAATAACAGGGTGCACTAAACCCTTGTACTATCAAGGCTCTTCTCTAAGAGAAGAGTACTTCTCTAAGTCTTGTTTTATGCTTTTTACCAAGGGGACATAGTTGTCCTCTTTGAGGGCCAGATACTTTGTTGAGATCCACACTCCCAGGTATTTAACTTTTTTCACAATTTGTATTCCCATAGATTCCTCCAGGGCTTCTTTCTGGTTTTTCGTCATATTTTTGGTGAGCATTTTGGTTTTAGATTTATTTAATTTGAGCCCCGCTACTTCTCCATATTTATCAAGTGTTTCCAATATTTGTATACCTGTTTCCACCGGTTCTTCCATTATTAAAACGACATCATCCGCGAACGCTTGAACTTTATATGTTTCCTTCCTGATTTTAAGCCCTTTAATTTGATCACTCTCTCTAATCTTCTTCAATAGCACTTCTAGTGCCAATATGTACAAAAGTGGTGACATTGGGCATCCCTGTCTTACTCCTTTACTGATCTGAAATGTTTTGGTAAGTTCACCGTTTACTAAAATGTTGGCCCTTTGCTTCTCATAAATCGTGTTTATTGTATTTGTAAAATTTTGTCCAAATCCCATTATATTCAATTGTTGCTTTATAAACTCCCAATTCAAATTGTCGAAAGTCTTCTGTGCGTCTAGAAAAACTAATGCCACCTCTTTTTCCGGGTGTTCCTCATAATATTCTATCACATCCAGAATCGTCCTTGTATTATTCCTAATTTGCCTCCCTGGGAGGAATCCATTCTGGTCGCTATGTATTATCTTATTGAGGATTCTTTTTAGTCTTTCCGCTAATATGTTCATGTATATTTTATAATCAATATTGAGAAGGGAAATTGGCCTATAATTCTGTATCAATTTGGTATCCGATCCTTCTTTTGGTAAGAGTGTAATATAGGCCTCTCTCCAAGATTCTGGTATTTTATTTTTCATTAAGGCCTCATTAAAAATTTCAAGCATTCTTGGGAGTAAAATGTCTTCTAATTCTAAATTTTTGTATAATTCCCCTGGGAATCCATCCGGGCCCGGAGATTTGTTCTTTTTCAATTTAGTAATTGCTGTCTTTAACTCTGTTAATGTGATCTCTTTGTTCAACATCTCTTTTTCCTCCTCTCCGATCTGTGGCGTTCCCTGCTCCAATAGATATTGTTTTACTTTCTCTTTAGGTATATCTTCTTCTTTATATAAAGACGCATAGAATTCGCGTGCTATTTCCAGTTTTTCTTCCTCCTTAGTTGTAATATGGCCTTCCGTGTCCTCTAATTGGAGAATAATTCCTTTCTCTCTCTCTTTTTTAATTCTGTAGGATAGCCACCTTCCTGGCTTATTGGCGTTCTCAAAGTAATATTGTTTTGTTCTCTTAATATCATATGCTAATTTTTCTTGATCTATTATATTTAATTTATTACGAATGTTCATCCAATTTTCTTTTATTGTTTCATTGTCAGGGTTTTGTTGCGCCTCTTTCTCTGCCTTTGCCAGTTCTTCTAGCAATGTTCTTTGAGCTTCTCTCCTCTCTTTATTTCTATATGCTCCATATGATATCATTAGGCCTCTTAAGTAGGCCTTCATCGTATCCCAGATTATTCCCCGGTCCATTGGTTCTTTTTCATTTTCTTTGAAAAAAATTGCTAACTCCCCCCTGACTTTATCAATATTTTTTTTGTCTCGTAAAAATTGTGTATTCATTCTCCATCTCATGTTCTTTCTCTTATATCTACTTTTCCATCTGATTTCCAGTGGATTGTGGTCTGCCCAGGTATTGGGTAAGATCTCTGCTAATACAATGTCCATTCCCAAATTCCTGCTTACCCACATCATGTCTATTCTAGACCATGATTTATTGGGGTTAGAATAAAAGGTGTACTGTCTTTTATTGGGGTGTAGTGTTCGCCAGATATCTACAAGATTTAGTTCATCCACTAAGTCGAAGAAGGTTTTTGGTAAATTTTTCCTTTTTTTGTTTTGACCTCTGGGTCTTTTGTGATCTTTATTCGCGTCGACCACTCCGTTGAAATCCCCAATGATGCAAATATTATTGTTATCCAATCCTCTTATTATTTCTTGTGTTTTGTTATAAAACTCTTTCAGATTTTTATTTGGGGCATAGATCGCTGCTATTAATATTGCCGAATTGCCCCTCTTGATTTCAACAATTAATAATCTACCTTTTGAGTCTACATATTTCAATTCTGTCTTCATCTCTTTTTTAATATATAGTGCCACCCCTCTCTTTTTCTTCATGGCTAAGGAGGTATAAAGATTCCCCAATTTTTTATATTCCAAATATTTTTTGTCTTCTTGTTTAATGTGTACCTCCTGAAGACAGACTATGTCTGCATTTTGTGTGACTAATTTGTTAAAGAAGGTTTTTCTTTTTTATAATCATTAAGTCCATTTACATTAATCGATAGGATTTTCCAATCATCCATCCTTTTTGCCTTGTGTTGATTTACTTAAATTTGAGGTTGGTGTTTGCTCGAACTGCTCTTTGAGGTCTTTGTTTCTTCCCTGCTTCTCTACTTTCTTTCTCTTCCTTTTCTTTCTCTGAGCTCTCTTTCCCCGCCGGGGTCTCTTCTTGGGATCTTCTTTGGGTGAGTTCCTCTTCTGTGATAACAGCTTCCAACTCTGTTCATCTTCTGACCCTCTCAGTTGGTCAAGGAATTCTTGAGCCTCCACCAAACTATTTATTTTAATTCTCCTCCCTTGCCAGGTGATCAGCATGCCCTCTGGCAAAGTCCATCTGAAAAGTATATTCCTTTTGTTCAGCTGTGTGGCGAGGAATCTGTAGTCTCTTCGTTGTTCTCTCACCCTCCTCGGCACTTGCTTCAGGACAACCACCTCCTTTTCCTTATAGTTGATTGGTTCTTCTTTTACCATTTTATAAAAGATGTCCTTAACTTTCTTTCGTGCGAACCTTATATGTAACTCTCTGGGTAGTTTATTCCGTCTAGCGTAGTTCGTCTGTACTCTGTACACCTCATCCAATTCTTTTATTATATCGTCTGTATCCTGTTGGAGCACCTCCGCTATTAATTCTGCCATTACTTGGCCTAAATTTTCGTCCTTATCTTCTGTAACATTTTGGAAACGCAAATAGAAAGAAGCTCTATCCATTACCAACTGCGTAATCGAATCCTCCAAATCCCTGTTCTGGGCCATTAATTTTTGATCTACTGTCTCTAGATCTTTCTCTTGTTGTTCCACCTTAGATTCTATTTTTTGTATTCTCTGTTCGTTCTTTTGTATGGCTTGTTGTATGTCACTCATTTTCTGGTCAATGCCTTGTATATCTGTTTTCATTTCCTGATGATTATTAGACATTTTCTCTTGCATTAAGAGCATTGTCTCTTGAATCATTGCTAATGACGACTGCATCGCTTGCATTGTTGGAATCACTGATGATTTCTCAATTTTTGGTAGCCCTTCTATCAATTTTTGGGTTGCAGGGGACGACATTATAATTGTGGGGCTTGATAAACTGGGGGTTACTTTCTTTCCCGTTTTTGCCACAGTGGATGCAAAACTTGTCATCTCCCTCAGCACTTTCGCCTGTTCTCTGACTATCTTTTCTATGTTCCTCCAAACAGTCATCCACTAATTGACTTCCCTTGCTTAATTTAACAGGACTAAAAAATTTTTTGGAATATTCCCAATTTACAAGACAGGTAGTAATAGTACAGTCGACCTTTTCTCCGCTATGCTGCCCACTACTTAGCTTTGTTAACTAATCAATATTTGGAAACTGTGTTTCTTATTTAGCTTAACTCCTGATTATTAATTAATTAGATTCTCAATTCTTAAAAAGAAAAAAAAAACCCTTTCAATACAAATATATATAATCAATAAATTAATACTCAATGGCCAATCAATAAGCACTTAATTAATGTTATAGGATAAATCACTATTTTATAAAAATTAATCCTTAGTAATATTAAACACAATAATCAATCAATAGCCACTCTATGCACATAGCAAGGAAAAATAGAAAACAAGACAAAAGAGTAGATAATGGATAAATAATAGATAGATAGATAAGTAGATAGGTAAATAGATAAATAAATAAATGGATATATAGATAGATAAATAAATAGAAGAGAGTAGGTCCTAATATGTCTATACAGGTATTTAAATATATTAATTAGCTATGTTATATTGATACTTTTAATACTTTAAATATATAGGTACTTTAAATATTTTGAATGCTTATATAAATATTTTGAATATTTTAAATATATAGAGAAAAGAAAATAGATATGTATATATTGTAAATTTAAACTGTTTTTAGGCTAATAGCAATATGTATTAATACAAATTTAAATTCAGTTCTTCTTAGTCCCTTCGGGTACCACACTTGTTAGAGTCTATGCAGGAGGGTACATTAGTTTAATATCACCCTTCTACTTCTCGCTTCTTCGGAATCTCCAACGCCTTGTAAAAATAAGTTTAATTGTTCCGTTTATCTCTTCCTGGTGCTCCTTCTTTCCTCTCTAGCTCTTCGTTGTTCTTCTCGTTGGTATCAAGTATGGTTGTACTTCCGGTCCTAAATTTCCGGTCGTTCTCCTTTCCAGTCAGCAGAATCTCTTCCCTACGTCTTCAGAGCTCGATCCATACAGCAAGTTAAATCCAAATCAGGTAGTGCCGCTGTTCCGCTTGCCGATCTTTCCTCCTTCTTTCTTGCCGGCCTGTCTGCGATCCTTTTAGCTGTCAATCCTCCTCCTCCCTTTCAATCGCCGCTTTTTCCTCCTATGAGCCCTTCCACTCCGACCCAGCCAGCGAAGCTTTAGCCGATCTCAAGCGCGCTCTGAAGAAAGTGGTTACGAGTGCACTCGCCTCTCTTTCCTGGAATCCTTGCTTCCCGTCTTGTTAGCTATCGTGGCTTCGAGTCTGCCATTAAGAGGCAGACGCGTCCCGTTAGTTTGACAGTGGAAATCGGTCCCGCCGGGTGGGTTTGCGCTCCACCACTCGACTCACCGAAGCCCCACTATTGTCCGCGAAACCCTCCAGGCTTCCACGCCTCGAACGGTCCCCAAAACGTTGCGTTAAGTGGCAGTGGGAGAGAGCGATCACTCTCACCACGCCATGACACCACGAGTCACCAAACGGAAGTCTAAATTGGGCATTTTCAAACCTCTTCTTTCACGTATGTCTTGCATTATTTTTAATTTAACCCTTGGTTTCTTCCCTGCTCAAACAAAATTATTAATGCCCTTCTGCCATTCTTCCAAGTTCGCATCCTTTTTAAGTATTGGTATCATTTGAAAAAGGAATAAAAACTTAGGCAAAACATTCATTTTTACTACTGCTATTCTACCCAACAAAGACAGTTGTAATTTTTTCCAATTATCCATCTCTGTCTGTATTTTATGCCATAACAATTCATAATTATACTTATATAATTTCCCATTTGAAGTTGTAATATAAACTCCTAAATATTTAACCTTTTTAACTATCTCACATCCTGTTACTCTTTCTAATTCTTCTTTTTGATTTATTGTCATATTTTTAGTTATCATCTTTGTTTTCCCAATGTTTATTTTAAACCCAGATACTTGACCATAGTGATTAATTATCTCCATTAAACCTGTAGCTGGTTTCACTGGATGAGTTAAGGTTACAACCAAGTCGTCTGCAAATGCTCGTAATCTATAGTCATGATGCCTAATCTTAATTCCCCGTATCTTATCAGAATCACGTATTTTATTCAACAATAATTCCAACGTTAAAATAAACAGTAATGGGGACAGGGGACAACCCTGTCTTGTTCCTTTTTCTATTTTAAAAATTTCTGTTAAACTACCATTAATTATTATTTGCGCTGTCTGTTCTTGATATATTGCTTTAATAGATTTTGTAAAACATTCTCCAAACTGCAACTTCTGCACCATTTTCAATAAAAATTGCCAATTCAATCGATCAAACGCTTTTTCTGCATCCAAAAATATAAGCACCGCAGGGACTTGGTTGTTCCTTTCCAAATACTCCAATATATTAACAATTTGCCTTACATTATTTTTCATTTGTCTCCCATGTATAAAACCAGATTGATCATTATGGATCATTTGTTGCATAACTGACATTAACCTATTTGCTAATATTTTAGCAAAAATCTTATAATCTGTATTAAGTAATGATATGGGCCTATAATTTTTTGGCTGGGTATGATCTTGATCTTTCTTCGGAATCAAAGAAATAAAGGCTGTTCTCCAAGATGGTGGTACCCCTCCTCCCAATTGTATTCTAGTAAACAATTCCCTAAGGGGTTCTACCATTTCCAATTGTAAATTTTTATAATAAGCCGCTGTCAATCCGTCTGTACCAGGGGCCTTACCAACTTTTAACTGCTTAATTGCCAATAGAATTTCCTCCTCGGATATTGGTTGATTCAATCTTTCCCTTTGCTCATCTGTAACTGTAAGAATATTCTCCTTCTCCAGGTATTTATCTATATCTATACCTTGTATTTTATCATCAGCATACAATCTCGTATAAAACTCTAAAAAAGCCTTTTTAATCATATTCTGTTGATACACCTCTTTACCTTTATAGTCTATTTTCTCTATAGTATGAGACTTTTGTTTTTTCCTCAGCATGTATGCTAACCATCTACCTGGCTTATTTGCATTACAAAAGGTATTATGTTTAGCATATTGCAAATTAGTTGCAACCTGATCTGATATCAACATATTAAACTGCCCTCGCAATAAGGTAATTGCTTCTTTTGTTTTCTTATCATCTGGGTTATTTATTAGCACCTGCTCTTTCTTCTTTATTTCCTCTTCTAATTCCCTCTGTTTTTTCCCCTGTCTACGTCTATATGCATTATTCAAATTTATTAAGACACCTCTCATATATGCTTTGCTTGCATCCCAAACCATTTCCATTTATGTTTCCTTATGCATATTTAAAACAAAAAATTCTTTCATTAATTTTTTACATTCTATCACATTTCCCTCGTATCTAAATAAATTTTCGTTTAATCGCCAAGATTTCCTAGACACCTCTCCATGTTCCAATTCCATCCACACCGGATTATGATCTGTTAGAGTTCTTGGACATATCTTCGTCTTCTTCACCCTAGAAAGAAAATCATTTGTAATTAATATAAAATCAATTCTAGAAAAAGATTGGTGCCTATCTGAGAAAAATGTAAAGTCTTGTTCTTTAAAGTTCCGTTCACGCCAAATGTCTCTCAGCTCCATATCCTCCATCATGTCAAAAAATGATTTAGGCAATCTTGCTCGCATTTGAGTATTTTGCAAAAGTCTCTTCTTGTCCATTCTAGTATCCAATACTCCATTCCAGTCACCCAACATTATACAAGATTTATAGTCCCAGTTTATCAATTTTGTATGTAGCAACTTGTAGAATCTGTCTTGTTGTTGGTTGGGTACATATACTCCCACTAAAAGTACTTTCTTTCCTTCGATTAATAATTCAATTGCAATATATCTACCTTGCAGATCTGCTTCAATTAATTTAGCCATTAAGTCTTTCTTTAGATATATAACTATACCATTTTTCTTCTCTGGAGCAGATGCCACAAAATGTGTTCCCAGTCTCGCATTTATCAAATATTTTTGATCATTTGCCTTAATATGTGTTTCTTGGAAACAAATTACATCATTTTTAAATTGTTTCAAGTAATGGAATACTTTCTTCCTTTTTTTGCGGTGAGTTTAAGCCATTGACATTCCAAGTTAAAAATCTAGTTGCCATCTTTGGCCCCCTGAAGCCTTTTGACCACTGACTGGATATCCTCCTGGAATTTCTTCTTCGGTCTTGCCCCCCCCCCCCCCCAGCTTCTGTATTTATGTTTGTACTTCCTTGGGTTGTTATCTGGGTTTGTTGCATCTTTAATTCTTGTTCCTTTCGTTTAGTTGCCGCTCGTGTTTGTCTTTGTTCTTGGGCTTCTTCTGTTTTTTCAAATAACTCCAAGGCTTGCACAGCCCCCGAAAGTTGCACTAATTCTTCTTGGGTACTCCAAGCCCCCCCCCCCCCCCCCCCCCCCCCGGGCTTGTGCTTACAAGCCTTCCTTTCTAGCGTCTCCTGCTTCTTTTCTTTTTCTGGCTCCTGGAGATGGTGGGTATCCAGCCTTCAGTACATTGACATAAAAATCTCTTGCCTTCCAAATTGTATTAAGACGATATCGTTCTCCTGAATAATTCACCACTAATCCGGCTGGAACCTCCCATCTATACTGTATCTGACGATTTCTCAATTCATCCACTAGAAATGCATAGTCTTTTTTAGCTCTCAACATTTTAGGGGGAATTTCTTTGAATACTGCAACCTCCTGTCCTGCCACTTGTAGTTTATTTTTGTAAGAAGCTTGTAAGATCCCATTTCTTATCTTCCTGGTAACAAAATAGATCACAATATCTCTTGGTAGTTGTCTTTGCCTGGCAATCCATGAATTAACATGATAAATTTTATCAATTTGCCAGTCACACACTGTTTTGGACTCTCCAGTTAACTGTGCAAGAGCTTCTACAAAAATCTCTTTTAAATTTTCCTGATTATTTTCTTTTAAACCTCTTACCCTCAAAGCAAATTCCATCGCCCTATATTGTGTCATCATAAGTTCTGCCTCTGTCTTATCGGATCTTAATTTGAACTTCATCCACTTTAACCTCCAAATTCACATTAGATTGATTAATTTCTTCAACCTTTTCCTCCAACGATGTAACATGACCCACCAAACCCTGAAATGCTTCCACAATGTAGCATCTAAACAGTCACATCTCCAACATTTTGGCTGAACATTAGGATACATACAGGATAATTTCTTGGGATCTAAATGCCATCTGTAAAACATTTTGTAGAAATTTTCCCTCAAATTCTGCGACTGTGTGAATTTAACATTCTGAACCCATATTTTCTCCCATGTTTCCAACATTACTGGTTCTGCAAAATTCTGTGCCCATTTAATCATACAATCTTTAACCAATTCAGTTTCTGAATCCCTTTCTAACAAAACATTATATAGCCTTTTAATATGCATTGGACCTTTCTCTTTTATATGTCTAACCAATTCTTCCTCATGCAACATAATACCAGTTTTTTGGTCCTCTTTCCATCTCAGTTGCAGTTGGTTATATTGTAACCAAGTTAAATTAATCCCTTCATCCAACAGTGTCTCTAATGTTTTTAGTTGCCATCTGCCCGCATCTGTAAAAAGAACTTCTTTATATAAACCCCCCCCCGAGTGACATTATATTTATATTCCACATGATATGACCAAGATCCAGCCATAGCGGTATTTTGTAATCCCATTTGAGTCGGTGCTTCTTCCAAACTCTCATCAAAGAATCTCTATAAGTATGTGGCTTTTAAATACTTTATCCACTTTGTTTTCATAAAATAAGTAAGCGTGCCAACCAAATTCAAGATCAAAGCTTTCTATATTCAATATTCCAGTCTTTTTCCTTCCAAACCAATCGCTTGCTTGAGTCAAAGCTGCTGCCTCATAGTATAACTGTAGGTTTGGAAGTTTAAGGCCTCCCCTTTCTGGTACATCTTGCATAATTTTCATTTTCACTCTCGATTTTTTCTCGTTCCAAACAAACTTATTCACTCCACTTTGCCATACTTTCAGTTGTTTATCACTTTTAAGCACCGGAATCATTTGAAACAAAAAAAGAAATCTTGGCAAAATGTTCATCTTAATTGCTGCTATTCTTCCAAGTAACGAAAGCTGCAGTTTTTTCCAAGTCTCCATATCTTTTTGTACATCTCGCCATAACACCTCATAATTATTTTGAAATAGTTTCATATTTGATTCTGCAACCTGAACTCCTAAATATTTAACCTTTGGTACAATCTCAAAACCTGCCCTCCTTTCAAGTTCGTGTTTTCGATCTTGTGTCATATTTTTAACTATCATCTTAGTTTTTTTCTGGTTCAGTCTAAATCCTGATACTGTGCCATAATCTTTTATAATGTCTTTCATCTGGATTATTGATTCCACCGGCTGTGCTAGGGTAACAACCAGATCATCTGCAAATGCCCTTATTCTGTAATCCTCTTGCCTTATCACTATACCTTTCAAGCTGTTCGAATCCCGTATTGTATTCAACAAGACTTCTAGTGTTAAAATAAATAACAAAGGGGATAACGGACAACCTTGTCTTGTTCCTTTTTCAATTTTAAAATCTGCTGTCAAACTTCCATTAATAATAATCTGTGCCTTTTGCTCTTGGTAGATTGCTGAAACCGCCTGTATAAATTGATCCCCAAAGTCCATCTTTTTTAAAGTCTTTAATAGAAAATTCCAATCCACTCTATCAAAGGCTTTCTCCGCATCCAAGAAAGCCAGCACTGCAGGGATCTGTTTATTCTTCTCAAGATATTCCAGTAAATCTATAACTTGCCTTACATTGTCCTTCATATATCTACCCTCTATAAATCCCGCTTGATCCTCGTGAATCACCTCTTGAATTACTGGCATCAACCTGTTGGCTAGTACTTTTGCATAAATTTTATAATCATTATTCAGAAGAGATATTGGTCTATAATTCTCCGGTTTTTTAGGACCTGCTTGCTCTTTTGGTATCAAAGAAATATAAGCTGTTTTCCATGATGGGGGTATTTTACCCCCTTGTTGTATGTTACAAAATAAGTCTCTAAGTTTTTCCACCATTTCTGCTTGCAAAGTTTTATAATACACTGCAGTCAAGCCATCCGTTCCCAGAGCTTTGGCTGTTTTCAGTTGTTTAATTGCTGCAATTATCTCAACTGTTATAGGATAATTCATTCTTTCCTTTTGTTGGTTAGTAACTTTTGTGACTCTTTTATTTTCTAAATATTTTTCTATAAGTCCATTCTGTATGTCATCTTTAGCATATAGTTTAGTATAATAATCTACAAAAACTTCTTTAATTAATTTTTGTTGATAAATTTCTTTCCCTCCAATATCAATACAGTCGATAGTCCGCATACTCTGCTTCTTCCTTAATGTATAGGCCAGCCATCTGCCCGGTTTATTGGCATTACAAAATGTATTGTGCTTTGCATATTGTAAATTTGTTGCTGTTTGTTCCGCCATAAGCATTTGAAATTGATCTTTCAAAAGTTTTATAGCTCCTCGTATTCTTTCATCTGTTGGATTTTTGATAAGTAACTGTTCTTTTTTCTTTATTTCTGCTTCAATTTCGGATCTTTTCTTTTGTCTGTTCAATTTATGTTTAGAATTCATGTGAATGAGTACCCCTCTCATATACGCTTTACTCGCATCCCACACAATTTCAATAGGGGTACCCTTGTTCAAATTAATATCAAAAAATTCTTTCATCTGCTTCTTAAGTTCTATTATATTTTTTTCATATCTAAACAAATTTTCATTTAATCTCCATGATCTTCTCTCAATTTTTCCAGTCTCAATTTCTGTCCATACTGGGCTATGATCGGATAGAGTTCTTGGAAAGATTTTAGTTCTTTTTGTTTTAACAAGTAAATCATTTGATAATAAAATAAAATCAATCCTTGAGAAGGATCTATGTCTATCAGAAAAAAAAGTATAGTCCAAATCTTTTGAATTATATATTCTCCAAACATCTTTTAATTCCAAATCTTCTTTCATATCAAAAAAAGTTTGTGGTAGTCTAATCCTTGACTTCGCCAGACTTTTTTTATCTAGTTTAGAATCAATTACTCCATTCCAGTCTCCCATAATAAAAATAGATCTATAGTCCCATTGCAGTATTTTAGTATGCAAAATTTTATAAAAGTGATCCTGTTGTTGGTTAGGAGCATAAATTCCAATCACAAGAATTTGGCCATGTACAGTATACAGTTCAATTGCTACAAACCTACCACCTTCATCTGTTTCTATAATTTTAGCTGATAGTCTTTTATTTATATAAATAACCACGCCATTCTTTCTCCATTGAGAGTGGAGACAGCAGCCAGCGTGGGTAGTGCCCATCCAATCAGCTTGAAGGACTGAGCCTGCCAATTATTCTTAGTCCCGCCCTTGTTGCCGGGCAGCCCAGTTTTTGGCTCAGTCCTTCAGCGCTGGCTGGTGTGTGGGACTTCTCTCTGGCTAAAATTCTCCCTTTTATCCCTTTCGTGCTGGTTTTTTCTGATTTTTTTGACTTGGACTGTTCGACTGTGATCTGGCTTTTCGATTTGGACATTGGCTGATTATTCCTGCTGACTTGGACCGGCTTGGCATCGAGTTTGTGAGTTACCCAACCCTTCGTTTTACTTCGATCTCCCCTGACTTGTTCAGGGGTGTGGGGATTCCCTGCCCTCGTTCCTCACAAGGAGGGTTTATGATCGTTGATCTTCGAGGGACATTCTACCGTTGCGCTCTCCTCGCCCTCTGCATTTGGCCACTTTCGCTTCTATTTACTGTCGGCGGTTGCGGCGGGCGCTTTATAGCGGCGCCGGCCATTTTGGACTGCAAGTTTTTCCTGCCGTTTGAGAGAGCGCGAGTCTTTGCAGCCGGCGATTCCTCATTAACAATTCTTGCCGGCTGAGGCCTTTTCGCCCCGGAACGCCTCCTTTACAACCGCTCGCCACAGGCTAATTATATTTAGATGAGAAGCGTGGCGGGCTGAGTGGCTATTCTGTGGAGCCTTGCGCCCCCTCCTCTGCGCGGCTGTGCCGGTTGCTGCTGCTCCTAAATTGAACCGCAGGCTCTCTCCTTATTATGCAACGTTGTTGCCTGAGTGGCTGTAGCTGAGGAGCTTCGCGCCCCCTCCTTCTGTGTGGCAGTGGCCCGGATCCGTGGGCGTTTTAAATTGTGCCCTGTGGAGCTTCGCGCCCCCCCTTACTCTATTACAGCAATTGTTGGCCTCTGCGCTTCCATCGTTAATTGTTAGTGGAGCTTCGCGCCCCCCCCCTTTTTTCTTACTTGCTTGCTACGGCCACAGGACTGTGGTCTTAATTACCTGATTGATTAGCTGATTGATTGCCCGCCTTCACCAACGCTTCAAATTTGCTTCGGGCCTTCCCCACCACACCTTACAATTTGTGGAGTTCTTACGCTCCCAATTTCATCTGTCTGGCATTTGATTGGTTAAAATTAATTGATAATTTATTCAACGCTGCCTCCTGCGGAGTTCCTCTCGCTCCCTTCTATTTACTCACAATCTAATTACTGAGGCACAGTCTGGTGCGTGGGGTTTTACATTCAGCCTTATTGTCTGTCATGCCTAAGGCCCTTTCTAAGTCTAAGCACGGCCGGAAGGCCAGTGCAGGCGAAATTGGCCAATCAGACTCCACGTCTGTTACCCAGCAATCTGCCATGGAAGATTCCAGGTCTCATTCCAAAACTTCTCAACGCTCACGTTCTCACCACAAGTCTTCCACGGGTGGCTTGTCATCTTCTTCTTCTAAAGTAGAAAAACGTAGAGACAAAGTTTTGACCAGACTATGTGACAAGGCATCCGCTCAGTTGCCTCCTTCCTCTCCTCAACAACCTGCTCCTTCTAATCCACCTCCAGTCACTGTGTCCCATTCACCTACTCCTGACCAGCTGTCTCTGCAAGATTGCCCAGTGACTATTTCCAAAGAAAATTTGTGGGGTTCTGGATCAGTTTCTCAGCAACCGGTTCCCGATCCAGCAACATCACAGGCGGCTCATTCCTCTGAATCTGTGCCTGCCCGCTCTTTGGATCCGTTCGTTCCTCCAGATCAGCTACAGCAGATGATTGAGGCGGCGGTTCAAAGATCCTTGGCCGCCCGTTCGGGCCTTTCCAGTCGACATGGATCGGTTAGAGAGCCTTCCCCCTTTTCAGCGGACCACAGTGACGAAGGCTGCTCACATTCAGTTCGCTCCGCTTCTCCTACTTCTTCTCGCTACAGTCATCCTTCAGCCTTGATTGACGAAGGAGATCCTGATTCTGACCTGTCGGAGGATGAGAACCTTCCCCCGGATCAGCCGACCTTCACGGGTCTCTTTCCTCAAGCCTTGTTCAAATCTTTGCTCTTCAAGGCTGTTAATACGGCCCGTTTATCCTCTCCAAATGCGGATCCGGTACCCCCTTCGTCTTCCTCTGGATCTTTGGACCCGATGTTCGCGGAACCAGCTAGGCCTATAACATCCGTTCCTACTCCTCCTCTCTTTCTGGACGTTGTGAAACGTCAGTGGGAATCTCCAGCATCTGCTCCCCTACCTTCGGCTAATGACAAAAGAAACTTTCAAGTATCCTCGGATCTGGAGGCTCTAAAGTCGTTCCGCAGTCTGGTCTCCGGAGCTCATGTCCTCGTCCTTACGGACAATGTCGCCGCAAAGGCTCATTTGAACAAACTGGGGGGCACCAGATCGAAGTCTCTTCTAACCCTGGCAGTCGCGTTGGGTATCTGGTCAGAGCGTCACCTGTGTTCCCTTCGGGCGGAACACATCTCCGGGGTTCAGAATGTTCAAGCGGACTGGTTCAGTCGCCGTCAGATAGACAATGCGGAATGGCATCTCCTTCCGCTCCTCTTCCGGGAGCTGTCTCTCCGCTTCGGCCATCCTGTGATCGACCTGTTCGCGACTCACGAGAACTCCCAACTTCCGCTGTTCTTCTCGCGATACCCTCATCCTCGAGCAGCCGGCGTCGACGCTCTTCGAACTCCATGCCCGTCGGGCCTTCTGTACGCATTTCCCCCGACGGCCCTCCTTCCCAGGGTCATACGCAAGATTCTATCCGAGCGAGCGGAAGTGATCCTTGTGGCTCCTCATTGGCCTCGGAGACCCTGGTTTGCGGACCTCGTGTCCCTATCGGTGACCCCATCGTGGCGCATTCCTCTCTCGGACAATATTCTCTCGCAAGGCGCCCTGAAGCACCCAGATCCGGCCTGGCTCAATCTAACCGCTTGGAGGTTGAGCGTTGCAGTTTGAGGGAAGTTCAAATTCCGGCAGATGTTGTGCATACCTTACTATCCTCCCGACGGCCTTCTACGGAATGCATTTACTCTGCCACCTGGCGGAGTTTCTACAGCTGGTGTAGTCGGGTTGGTGTCTCGCCTTTACAACCGTCTATTATACATATTCTGATGTTTTTGCAGAAGGGTCTCTCCCAAGGTCTCTCCCCCAACACTCTCCGCCGACACATTGCAGCTTTATCTTCAGTACTTACCTGCGGCTCCTTGCCGTCTCTGGCTCACCACCCTTTGGTCCGGCGTTTTCTCCGGGGAGCAAAGAACTTATGCCCTCCTGTTCTGCATCGCTACCCGACCTGGGATCTCCCTCTGGTCTTACAGTCTCTTACGAGTCCTCCGTACGAGCCACTTCGGACTACCAGTCTCAGATTTCTCACCTGCAAGGTTGCCTTCCTAGTGGCCATCACTTCGGCTCGCCGCATATCCGAGCTCGCCGCTTTGTCCACTCGTTCGGACCTTTGTGTTTTCCACGCAGACCGAGTGATACTCCGTTTGGACCCGACATTCGTGCCGAAGGTCAACTCTGTTTTTCATCGTGCACAGGAGCTGGTTCTGCCAAATTTCTGCCCCCGGCCTTCTCATCCTCGGGAACGTCGTTGGCACTCCCTTGATGTCCGGCGGGCCCTGCGAATTTATCTAAAGAGGACAGCCCCTTTCCGTCGTTCGGAGTCGCTTTTTGTCTCCTTCTTACCTACATCTCAAGGCAGTAAGGTCTCGTCTTCAACCATCGGTCGTTGGATTCGCCAGACGATTGCCACAGCCTATGATGTTAGAACCCTTCCGCGCCCGTCAGGTTTGACAGCTCACTCCACCCGCAGCGCAGCTACGACGGCAGCTTGGGCGACGCAGGCTTCCTTGCTTGAAATTTGTAGGGCGGCCACGTGGACTTCTCCTAGTCCTTTCATCCGGCACTACAAGCTCGACCAGTTTGCGTCGGCCGAAGCCTCGTTTGGTCGCCGGGTTCTGCAAAGGGTTGTTGCCGGAGAGGACAATGCGGTCCAGCGTGATCCCCCCCTGACATCGGGACAGTGAACTTGGGTATGTCCCACGCTGGCTGCTGTCTCCACTCTCAATGGAGAAGGAGCGTTGGTCCTACCTGATACGTTCCTTCTCGTTGAGTGGAGACAGCAGCCAGACCCTCCCCCCTTTTTTTTTTTTCCTCGAGCTGGACCCGGCTTGTTTTTTCTGTTCTTTCTGTCCTTTGGTTCCCTTTTTTGTCCCACACACCGAGTCTGTCTTCCAGTCTTCGCCAAAAGCTGGGCTGCCCGGCAACAAGGGCGGGACTAAGAATAATTGGCAGGCTCAGTCCTTCAAGCTGATTGGATGGGCACTACCCATGCTGGCTGCTGTCTCCACTCAACGAGAAGGAACGTATCAGGTAGGACCAATGCTCCTTTTTTCCAAGTTTGAAGCTATAAAATGTGTTCCTAATTTTGAATTTATCAAATATTTTTGATCTTGCGTTCTGATATGAGTTTCTTGTAGACAAATTATATCATTATTAAATTGTTGCAAATATGTAAATATTTTCTTCCTTTTCTGTGGTGAGTTCAGTCCATTCACATTCCAAGACAAAAACTTAACCATCATGTATACCTTTTTGAAGCGACGAGCAGAATTGCCGGATGTCTTCCGAGGCCATCGACTTTGCTCTCCCCATGGCTTCACTATGTTCTGTAGTACTCTTATCTCCTTTTTTATATTGTTGTGCCTTAGCTCTTTCTTGCAATTGTTTTTCTTTGAGTTGTTTAGAAACTGCACGAGTTATTCGCTGGTCTTTAGCTTCAGCCATACGAGCTAGGTCCAAGGCCACATCTCTTGTAGTCAAAATTGGAGAAGATTCTAACAGGGGCTCCTCCAGAAAACCTCCTACAGCACCCTGCGCTTCTGTTGGATCTAATTCGACCTGCTTAGGCTGCACTTCCAACTCTTGCTGGGGTTGCTTCTCCTTATCACTCTCCTTTATCTCCAATACAGTAGATGAGCGTGGAGATGGTGATCTCTCCTTAAAAACAGTATAGTAAAAATGTTCCGCCTTTTCAACAGTATTCAGTCGATGTCTTTCCCCATGGTACTTCAAGATTATACCCATTGGGGCATCCCACCGGAATGGAATCTCTAATTTGTTTAATTCCTTTACTAAAAAACCAAAATCTTTTCTATCTTTCAACATCTTTGGCGGTAATTCTTTGTAAATTCCAATTTGAGTTCCCTCCACTTGCACAGAGGAAAGAAAAGATTTTTGCAGAATATCATTTCTCATTCTTCTATCTGTGAAGTATATCACCACATCTCTAGGTAATTGTCTTTGTCTGGCCACCCACGAATTCACTCTGTAAATTTTGTCTATTTTGTAAAAAATCTCATCAGAATTGATTTTTAACAGCACAGCCAAGGCATCAGCACAAACCTGTCTCAAATCTTGCCGATCATTCTCCTTAATACCTCTAATTCTTATAGCAAATTCCATGGACCGGAATTGCATCATCGTGATTTCGTTTTCAACTCTCTGCATCTTATCCACATCAGAAATTTTAAAATCAGTATCCTTTATTTTGACATTCACTTCTGATTTAAATTCTTCCAATTTAGAATCCACTTTAATAATAATTTCTGACAGGCCAGAAACCACATTTGATAATTTATCAGTCACCTTGTCATAATTCTCTTTCACCAAGTTTTTCATTTCACTAATTTCCTGCTTGATTTCCTGTTGAGATTTTTGAAATTTATCATCCATTTCCTGTTGAGATTTTTGAAAATTATCATCCAAAGCCTGAGTGATAAATTTTTTTAAACTTTCAAAATCAAACTGCTCTTCAGGCTTGTGTGTGGGGGATCCCCCCCCTGCTGCCTTGCTTTCCTGTTTTTTAGAAGCCATTTTGCCACGTAAGTTAGATTTTCTAAAAAGGGAAATCCTTTTTCCTCTTCCAGCACCACAAAGTCCTCTAAAAAAGTCCCCCAGTTTTAGTCAGATTAGAAGTAGAATTAGGTCTTCGGCGACGGCGGCGCCTTTTGAAGCTCCGCCAGCCCCGCCGCCTATAGAGCCGCTTCGAGACGAAGAAGCGGCTCGAAAACTTCTAAATCCACCGGATTGAAGAAGGAGAGATCGCAGGGTACAGGTCGAGCCCCTGTAACCCCCCAGGGAAGTTTCTGGGGAGAGAACAGGCGTGGCTCCCTTCCAACCTGCTGAAACTCCGGGCGACGTGGGACGATTCTGCCTTTGCAGAACAAGCCGGCTGCAGGAAACTTAAAGCGAAAGAACCAGCTTTAATAAACAGCGAAACTACCTGAATCCTGAAACTTGGAAACGCAAGTATTAGCGCTTTGTTGACTTTTCAATCTGAGAAAATGCGAATGAGTGAAAGTGCTTTGAAAAAACATGGCGCTTAGCCTCAGAGTTAACGAGCCAGCGAGTGTGGATTGGTGAAGTTATTTTGCTCTGTTACAAAGTTTCCAAGTTGCTACAAAGTTGCCTTGCTTGTTATAAGAGAAATAATTGGAAAATTTCTCCCTTTCAATATCTGACTTTGCTTTACTTCAACCTTTATTTGATCAAATCTGGGGGACTTTTTTAGAAGTCTTTGTGCAGGAGGGAAAGGAAAAGGAACTTCCCTCTTTAGAAAAACTAGATCACGTGGCAGGATGGCTTCAAAGAAGCAGGAAGGGAAGGCAACAGGGGGGGGATCCCCCACACACAAACATGAAACGCAACTTCCCCCTGCTCAACAGTTACAGACTCAGAAAAAAGAATTTGATGTGGGAGATTTAAAAGAATTTATTTCTAAAACTTTGGATGATAAATTTCAAAAATCTCAACAGGAGATAGATGATAAACTTCAAAAATCACATCAGGGGATAGATGATAAACTTCAAAAATCACACCAGGAATTTATGCAGGAAATTAATGAAGTTAAAGATATGGTGAAACAGAATCAAAACAAGGTGACCAAAAAAATATCAGAAGTGGCATCTGGCCTGGCAGAATTTATTGGGAAAGTTGATTTTAAAGTTGAAGAACTTAAATCAGAAGTTAATGTTAAGATGAAAGACAATGATTATAAAATTGCTGATGTTGACAATAAAATGCAGAGAGTTGAAGACGAGATTGTTATGATACAATTCAGGGCAATGGAGTTCGCTATACGGCTTCGGGGAATTCGAGAGGAGGAAAGACAGGATTTGAGACAAGTTTGTTCTGAGGCCCTGGCCAAGATTTTACAAGTTAATCCTGATGTGGTTTTTCATAAAATAGACAAAATTTACAGAGTGAACTCTTGGGTGGCCAGACAAAGACAATTACCTAGAGATGTGGTCATATATTTTACAGATAGAGAAATAAGAAATGATATCCTGCAAAAATCCTTTTACACTTCTGTACAAGTGGGGGGCTCACGAATTGGAATTTATAAAGAATTGCCTCCTAAAATGCTGAAAGCTAGAAAAGAATTTGGCTTTCTTGTCAAGGAATTGCAAAATTTACAGATACCCTTCCGGTGGGACGCACCAGTTGGGATATTTTTCAGATACAAGGGAGAAAGATGCCGTTTGAATACCGTGGAGAAGGCACAACACTTTTATGCTACTATTCTTAAGGAAAGAACACCATCTCCACGTACATCTACAGTTTTGGAGATTAAAGAGAGTGAAGAGAAGCAACCTCAACGAGAATTGCAAGAACAGTCCAAGCAGGAATTAGAAGAAGTGCAAGGTGCAGAAGGAGGTTTTCTGGATGAGCCCTTGCTGGAATCTTCTCCAATTTTGGACTCGGTTCGGATGATTGAAGTTAAGGATCAACGTATAACTAGAGCTCAATCTAAGTTACTTAAACAAAAGCAACAACAACAACAGGAAAGACAAGACGAGGCAGTTAAGAGTACTGCACAAGAGATTGGAGCTATGGGAGGAGCGAGATCGAAGCTTTCGGATGACCTTCAAGTATTTTGCTCTTTGCTCCAGAAAGAGGCTGATGACCTTTAAGTGTCTATCTTGGAATGTTAATGGGTTGAATTCAGCACAGAAAAGGAAGAAATTATTTACATACTTGAAACAATTTAATAATGATATAATTTGTTTACAAGAAACGCATATCACAACTCAAGATCAAAAATATTTGATAAACTCCAAACTAGGAACACATTTTATATCTTCAACTTCGCAAAAAAAGAACGGTGTGGTTATTTATGTAAATAAAAAGTTAACAGCTAAAGTTATAGAAGCAGATGAAGATGGTAGGTTTGTAGCAATTGAATTGCTTACAGCAAATGGCCAAATTCTTCTGATTGGAATTTATGCTCCCAACCAACAACAGGACCATTTCTATAAGATGTTACATACTAAAATACTGCAATGGGATTACAGATCTATTTTAATTATGGGAGACTGGAATGGAGTAATTGATTCTAAATTAGATAAAAAGAGTTTGGCAAAGTTTAGAATCAGACTACCACAGACTTTTTTTGACATGAAAGAAGATATGGAACTAAAAGATGTTTGGAGAATACATAATCCAAAAGAACTGGACTACACTTTCTTTTCTGATAGACACAGATCCTTCTCTAGGATTGACTTTATCTTGTTGTCAGATGATTTACTTGTCAAGACAAAAAGAACAAAGATTTTTCCAAGAACTTTGACTGACCATAGCCCAGTATGGATAGAAATTGAGATGGATAAGGTTGAGAGACGTTCTTGGAGATTAAATGAGAACTTGTTTAGATATGAAAAAAATACAACAGAACTTAAAAAGCACTTGAAAGAATTTTTTGAAATAAATTCGAATAAAGGTACCCCAATTGAAATTGTCTGGGACGCAAGTAAAGCTTATATGAGAGGGGTACTTATCTACATGAACTCTAAACATAGACTGTTTCGACAAAAGAAAAGATCTGAATTGGAAATAGAAATAAAGAATAAAGAACAGTTACTTATTAAAAATCCAACAGATGAAAGAATAAGCAGTGCTATAAAACTTTTGAAAGACCAATTTCAAATGCTTAAGGCGGAACAAGTTGCAACAAACTTACAATATGCGAAGCATAAGACATTTTGTAACGCTAATAAACCGGGCAGATGGTTGGCTTACACATTGAGGAAAAAACAAAGTATACGGACTATAGATAGTATTGATATTGGAGGGAAAGAAATTTTTCAACAAAAATTAATTAAAGAAGCTTTTGTGGACTATTATACCAAACTATATGCTAAAGAGGAGGTGCAGAATGGACTTATAGAAAAATACTTAAACGATAAAAGAGTTACAAAAATTACTGATCAACAAAAGGAAAGAATGAATTATCCTATAACAGAGGAGGAGATAATAGTAGCAATTAAACAGTTAAAAACAGCCAAAGCTCCTGGTACGGATGGTTTGACCGCAGTGTATTACAAAACTTTGCAAGCTGAAATGGTGGAACAACTTAGAGATTTATTTCGCAATATTCAACAAGGGGGTAAAATACCCCCATCATGGACAACAGCTTACATATCTTTGATACCAAAAGAACAAGTCGGTCCTAAAAAACCTGAGAATTATAGACCAATATCTCTTTTGAATACAGATTATAAAATCTATGCGAAAGTATTAGCCAACAGGTTGATGCCAGTAATCCAAAAAGTGATTCATGAGGATCAAGCGGGATTCATCGAGGGCAGACACATGAAGGACAATGTAAGGCAAGTAATAGATTTATTGGAATATCTTGAGAAGAATAAACAGATTCCTGCAGTGCTGGTCTTTTTGGATGCAGAGAAGGCCTTTGATAGAGTGGATTGGAATTTTCTACTAAAGACTTTAAAAAAGATGGACTTTGGGGATCAATTTATACAGGCGATTTCAGCAATTTATCAAGAGCAAAAGGCACAGATCATTATTAATGGAAGTCTGACAACAGAGTTTAAAATTGAAAAAGGAACAAGACAGGGATGTCCGTTGTCCCCACTTTTATTTATTTTAACACTAGAAGTCTTGTTAAATACAATAAGGGACTCTAATATCTTGAAAGGTATAAAGATTAGGCAAGAGGATTACAGTATAAAGGCATTTGCAGACGATCTGGTTGTTACCCTATCACAACCAATGGAATCAATAATCCTGATGAAGGACATTATACAAGACTATGGTAAAGTTTCAGGTTTTAGACTGAATTCAAAAAAGACTAAAATGATAGTTAAAAACATGACACAAGATCGTAAACATGAGCTTGAAAGGAGGGCAGGTTTTGAGACTGTACCTAAGGTAAAATATCTAGGAGTTCAGGTTGCAGAATCAAACATGAAATTGTTTCAAAATAACTATGAGGTGTTGTGGCGAGAGGTGCAGAAACACATGGAGACTTGGAAAAAACTGCAGCTGTCTTTACTTGGAAGAATAGCAGCAGTTAAGATGAACATTTTGCCAAGATTTCTTTTTTTGTTTCAAATGATTCCGGTGTTGAAAAGTGATAAACAATTGAAAGTTTGGCAATCTGGAGTGAATAAGTTTGTCTGGAACGAGAAGAAGCCGAGAGTGAAATTGAAAATTATGCAAGATGTTCCAGAAAGAGGAGGTCTTAAACTCCCAAACCTACAGTTATATTATGATGCAGCAGCTTTAACTTCAACAAGTGATTGGTTTGGAAGGAAAAAGACTGGAATATTGAATGCAGAAAGTTTTGATCTTGAATTTGGATGGCATGCTTACTTATTTTACGACAACAAAGTAGATAAAGTATTTAAAAGTCATATACTTAGAGATTCTTTGATGAGAGTTTGGAAGAAGCACCGACTCAAATGGGATTATAAAATACCGCTATGGCTGGATCTTGGTCATACTTTGTGGAATACAAATATAATGTCACTCGGGGGGGTTTTATATAAAGAGGTTCTTTTTACAGATGCGGGCAGATGGCAGCTGAAGACATTGCAGACACTGTTGGATGAAGGGATTAATTTAACTTGGTTACAATATAATCAATTACAACTGAGATGGAAAGAGGACCAAAAAACGGGTATTATGTTGCATGAGGAAGAATTGGTTAGACATATAAGAGAGAAAGGTCCAATGCATATCAAAAGGCTTTATAATGTTTTGCTAGAAAGAGATTCAGAAACTGAATTAGTTAAAGACTGTATGATTAAGTGGGCACAGAATTTTGAAGAACCAGTGATGCTGGAAACATGGGAAAAAATTTGGGTTCAGAATGTTAAATTTACACAGTCGCAGAACTTGAGGGAAAATTTCTACAAAATGTTTTATAGATGGCATTTAGATCCCAAAAAGTTGTCATGTATGTACCCTAATGTTCAGCCAAAATGTTGGAGATGTGAATGTTTGGATGCTACATATTATCATGTTTGGTGGACCTGTAGGAAAGTTAAGGCTTTTTGGATAAAAATTTGGTGGGTCATGCAGAATGTTTTGAAGAAAAAAATTCAATTTTCTCCACAACTGTTTTTATTGGGTATAGTTAAGGGTTTTACATCGGGTGAAACAAAATTGATATTGTATATGATAACAGCAGCAAGATTGTTGATAGGTAAATATTGGAAGAATGAAGCTTTGCCCACTATTGAGGAATGGACTTTGAAGATGGCCAGTTTTGCAGAGATGGCGAAGATTTCAGCATATTTAAAAGATTGTTCACAAGAGACTTATGAGTGGGAATGGAAAAGGTGGATAGAATATGTTCAGAACAAATATCAAACTAGAAAGTATCAAATAGCTTTTATTTGAAAATAATGTACTAGAAATTTTTTAATGTAATGAGATAAAGAGAAAAATTATACAGGGGAGGGAGGGGTTCAAGTTTATATATAAGTGTTATATTAGGGTTCTTTATGAGTACGAGTATATTATAGGGAAGTCTGGGGGGAGGGGAGGGTTAGGGAGGGTTAGGGAGATTGGGAAGTTTGGGGGGGAGGTGGGGGGGGAAAAAGGGGTGAAAATGTAATTGTAAAACTTTTGCAATAAAAATAAAAAAATAAAAAAAGAAGTAAAAAAAAAAAAAGAAGAAGTAGAATTAGACTTGTGCAAGATCAGCTTGTTTTAAAAAGGATTTTTTCCCCTCTCTTCTCCTGTACTTGCTACAAGCAGCGCAACAATGTAGCTTGTTGGAGAGCTTTAAAAGATCACTCTCCCTTTCAGCTTGTTAACTTGTTAACACTGGGGCGGCGCCATCTTTTCAAGCCCCTTCCGCTCGCTCTAATTTTTAGTCAAATCGGGAAGTCACAAGAGAAAGAAAATACTTGCAGTTTCTTGGTTTCAGGGTTCAGGTTTTTTTCTCCGCTAGTTGAAAAAGTTAATTTCAATCAATTTTTGTGTTTGCTGCTGCCGGCTTGCTCTGTAAAAAGCAGAGTCGTCCCACGCCGTCCGGAGTCTTCGCAAGTTGGGAGGGAGCCGCGCCTGTTTCCTCCCCAGTAGCAAACTTCTGGGGGCTCACAGGGGCTCGACCTGCGCCTTGCTTACTCTCTCCTTCAAATCCTGTAGATTCTGGAGTTTCCAAGCCGCTTCTCACGATCGAAGCGGCTCTACAAACGGCGGGGCTGGCGGACCTTAAAAAGGCACCGTCTTCACCGGGAGCCAGCAAAACCGGAAGTCCGTCTTCTCTTATTTCTTGATTACGGGTTTGGATTAGGTCCTTAATTGCTGCCATTTCCTCAGAGACATCCTTTCTAAGGTAGGTAAAATGAGGACCCGGATTGTGGGGGCAATAAGCTGACTTTGTATAAAATATACAAAAGTATGAAGGCTATTGCTTAACGCATTGTTAGCCGCCCTGAGTCTCTGGAGAAGGGCGGCATATAATTCAAATAAAAAAGAAACCCTGAATCTGAAAAGCCCGGGCTTTCCTTCAGTAATTCAAAGCTCCCAAAACCATCCCCCTTCTCCCCTTTCGATCACATGCTCCAATCAACGTCCGTTCCACCTCGACCTTGACCTTGACCGATAGGAAGAATGCTATTATGTCTCAATCCCCTCAATCCCCCCTTCTACTTTCCCACACATGAGGAGGTGGCAGCATTGAAGCTTCCGGCCTAATATGGCTTCCAAGGCTGACAGGCGTCCCCCCATGCAGAAAGAACCACATCCTGAAAAGTAAAACAGACAAAACACAAAAGAAGGGGTTTTCGCTTAGTACCAATCCCTTTAACACCCCCCCCGGAGGACCTTTTGGTTTGTTAATATGCGAGGGAGCCTAAGTTGGACAGTCACTGAGTTAATCACTTTCACTGTAGGAAAGGGACCTATGAATTTGGGTTCAAACGTCTTGCTGGGCACCCTCAATCTTAGATACTTGCTTGACAAATACACCTTATCACCTATTCGGAAAGGTGGTTGGAAAACCCGGTGTTTGTCGGACTGGGCCGTATATTTTTCCACTGACTCCGCTAAAGCTTTTTTAGTATTCTCCCAACCCTTTTTCAATGAGGTCATCCAGTCCGTTAAGGACATGGAAGTGGGTGGCTCTCTAGGCAACTCAGGGTTTGGCTATGGGGGTGGACTTCTCTGTCTAGAGCAATGGACATGGTATACCAGTCATGGAGACGCTCAGGCACCCCCCCAGATCCCACAGGCTTTTCTGACTTTTGGGTCAATAGCTTCTTTAAAGTAGTGTAGGAGTATGCGGTCAGGCCAATGGCCTAGATTTCCTGCGACTCGTCTAAAGTCCCATACAAAGTCTTTTATAGGTCGATTACCTTGCTTCATGACTTTTAGCGTGGCGGTCAGGGTCCTCAAATCGGGACCGGAGCAGTGTGATAAACCCATCGGCATCATCCAGTTCTATAGCGCCCTCATCCCATCTGAGATTGCCGACACTAAGTCTCGTCCTGATTCGTATTGGTCCCCATACTGATCCACGTGAGCCCAGACCCTGCTGAGGAAATAAGCTAACTTGCCTGGCGTCCCGTCAAAGGTTGCTCTGAAATGGGTGGAGGAGCTGCGGCCATGGCTGGCTGGGATAGAACTTGCTGTGGGGCTGCTCTTGGTTGCTGCATTCCAACAGGCTGCTGTGAGAGTTGCTGGGCTGGAAAGGGGGGGGCAACGTTGTCAGCTGCTGGGGGAGGGGGCCTGGCTGCTGAGCTGTTTGCTGCATTGGAGGGGGGGCACTAGCCGGCTGCTGGATTAGTCCCCCCTGCGGTGCCATGATCGTTGGGCCATGGGGCCAAGGGGATCCCTGGAAGCTTGGAACAGATGGCGCGGGATACCACTGGCACTGGATCCATCCCTGGCTGGGACAGAAACCCTATCCGGGCTGTATATTCTCAGCAGGAGGTAGCGCGAAGGCAGGCTGGTGAGGGGCTTCAAAAGGGGGCTTTTGCATTCCGTATGCTGTCTGAGCCTGATGCCCCACTGCTGCAGGATTGGAATGCTACGCTAATCCTGTTGTTTGGCCTCTGGGTGGGTAAGGGGGGGTCTGCGTCCTACTAATCCCCTCTCCATGTCCCGGATCAGGGAGGGTGAACATTGGTTTCGCTAGCCCTCCAGCTCCCCACTTCCATCCACTCAAAACACTCAGGGAGCCCAGTTAAGGACTGGCTCCACATCGGGTGCAGCTGGTCCCAGTCCCGGGAGTTCCTGGATTCTACAGCAGCCCCCGTCCTCCAGTCTGGCTCACGGGGCGACTTCATTTCCCCTCCTGGAGTTGGGTCGGACTGGCAACTCTTCCAGGAATCTGACACATCTGCCCAAGCCCCAAGTCGAAGGGCTTCCTGTGCAGCCTCCATGGCTCGTCCCATCTCTTCAGAAAGAGCAAGCAAGGGATTGGCAATTCCTTGAGCATCCGAGGCCCCAGCAGGCCTCCCTCCGATTTCTCCTCCATCTTCACTGAGTCTTCGCATCACCTGGGGTTTAGGTAGATGCTGGGGCTCAGTACCCCTGACAGCCCCCTTGGGCTGTTAGGTTTTAGTGAGATTTGGGTTAATGTCAGCGTTCCAGAAAAACCCCAACTCCAAGTAAAGACACGGAAGCAAGCATTTTCCAAAGTCCTCTTTACTAGAATAGGCAAACTGGCACATCTGGGGAAACCCGAATCTGAAAAGCCCGGGTTTTCCTTCAGTAAGTCAAAGCTCCCAAAACCATCCCCTTTTCCATCTAGTTGGTCACATGCTCCAATCAACATCCGTTCCATCCCGATCCAGCCCCTGACCACTCCTTCTCCAGATGCTGGATCGCCCTGACCTTGACCGACAGGAAGAATGCTATTATGTCTACTAACCCCCTCTCCTACTTTCCCACAAATGAGAAGGTGGCAGCATTGGAGCTTCCGGCCTAATATGGCTTCCAAAGCTGACACAGTGTTGATTTCCTTAGTTTGTCTCTGTTATTTTGTCTTTTGCCTTTTAGATTCCAAGAGCTGTACTGTTCTCAAAGAAAAAACAAAATCTCCAGTGTTCCACTCTATATCTTGAATTGTTTAGTCAAAACAGCTGCTTATCAATTTTAGCTCACAAGCTTGCTTAGCTTCCAAGGTCACATTTCATCTTTGTTAATATATCCTCCAATTTTAGCCTTTGCCTGCAGGTGGCACTGTTGCTTCCCCTCTTTACAGTACCGTCACAGCAAGTTAAAGTCTAAACTTAAAAAAAAGTTCCAAGAAAGTTCATCTAATCACTTATTCTTTAGTCAATAATCCCCAATTTGAAAATTGAAGTATCTTCCGGCGGTGACGTCATCGTGTTAGGGACAACGAGAACGGATCTCTGCTCTTGAAGCCCCTAATATCCTCAATTTGGGAGCCGATTTAGGCACTATTGACCGCGGAGAGGTCAATAGATAAAAGGGGAAATTCCAAGGACCTCGAAGAGGACAGCAATCCCTCCGAAGGTTCAGGAAAAACCCCTTAATCCCGATCGGGGAAGAACCAGCCTCAGTGGCTGGCCCAAAATGTTGACAGCTGATTAGTGGGAAGCGAATATCGTTAGAAGAAGACATCAGTGGAAAAATAATAAGAAACAAGAATCGAAAGGTACAGCTTTAACTTATAAAGCATAAACGAAAAGCGGTGAACGTAATCTCCAACTAAGAGGCGAAGTAGAGTTAGAGAGGCGGTGACTGAGAAGCGGAGCGGGAATCCATTTTGACAGTGACAGCGCACAAACTGACAGCCGGTGCAATCGGAAGAAATCCAGAGGAGAAAGGCGAGTCCAGACAAAAACTGAACGTTAAATACCTTGCTGCTGGTGAAAAGACGATATTTAAGGAGAGAAGAAGAGAGGATCGATAGACTTTGGTTTTGACTTATGCGGAGACAGTGAAGAGGCGGTTAACGAGTAGCAGAAACCGGAAGAGAGAGCAACAGAGAAACCCCGCTCATTTGGTACTTAGCGAACATTGGATTTAAATTAATTTGAACGTAATACTTTTTCTTGGATATTTTTGTGGATATTGGATTTTTTTTGGATATTAGAACGCTTGGCTATTTGGATATTGGATATTTGGACGATATTTGGATGACATTTAAATACATGGACTAGGACATTTTGAGAAGTGGACGTTTTGGAAACCTGGTGGACATTTAATCTAAAAGACATTGCGACTTTGGACATTGAAAGTAAATATCTGGAAAAAAGGAGTTGGAATGGAATAAGACTGAAAAAAGAAGAAATTGACTTAGAGGAAGAAGAATCAAATAGAGTGAAGTAAAATTAACTGAATTTAAGTTTGATTATTAATTATTGTTTATTGATTAAAAAGTGATATATAGTTTTTGGAGTGGGACATAAAAAATGATAGTTCTGTTTTATATTTACTTAGTGAACTAATTTAGTATCTAATTGTTAATTTGTCGTAAAGATCTATATTAAATATTATATTAGATTTATATAGATATATTATAGTAGAGTTATATTCATATTTATAGTAGAAACATTAACAAATCAACGATTGTAATTAATGGTATTAGATATCTATTAACAGTTTATTAACAATAATTTAAATAAGTTACCAAGTAATTAACTATAAGGAAAATTAACTGATGAATTGCTGAAACTTTAATCTTTTCCCTCAATCCCTCTCTTTAATTTTCTCTATTGTTACTGATTATTATTGAAGATTATTGAATATTAAAAGGTGAAAGATAGATAGAACAATACACAAATATATATAAAGTTATCAAATAGACATACAAAGAGTGACTGTGACAAGGACTACTGGACGTTATAAATTGAATATTAGTATTAGCAATATTAGTACAGACAGAAATATTAAAATTTAAACAGTAATCATTATATGAAACTTTGGGGGAAAATATTACAAGAAATACTAATGGCAACTACAGGGTCAGCAACAGTCACTAAGACAAGTAAAAAAATCCCCCCAAATCAGATGATACTTATGGCCTCTCCGGCGCAGCAAAAGCCAACTGAAACTATGGAAAAGGATAAGACAACCCCCGCTCTCAGCATGCAAAACATCCATTCTGTACTAACAATGATTCAGGAGGGAATGAATAGAATGCAAGAGACTATAGCCCACAACCATGAAGAGACACGGAAAAATCATGAAGAACTGAGGAGAAATAAAGAACTGTGGGAGAAATAAAGGATAATATCAGAAACATGGATGAGAAGATTGGAAAAATACAACAGAATATAGTGGAAAATGAACAAAGGATCTATAAGGTGGAAGAGAAAATAGAATGTACGGATAAGAGAATGGATAAGATGGAGCATAATCAAGTATTGATAAACAAGGACCTGGAAGATTCTATAACATATCTTGAGATGGAGAAAGCATCTTTCTATCTAAGGTTCCAAAATGTAGAGGAGCAAAAAGATGAAGATCTAGGGCAGTGATGGCTAACCTTTTTGCCATCACGTGCCAAAAGCGGGGGGAGCATGGGGGGGGTGTCACACGCACGCGTGCCGACACCCATAATTCTATGTGCCCCACCCCCAACCCCTGTGCGCGCGAGCCCCCCCATGATTCCCCCGCTTTTGGCACGTGATGGCACAGTGGGCCCGGTAGAACTGTTTTTCACTCTCTCCAGGCTCCAGAGCCTTTCTAGGAGCCTGGGGAGGGCGAAAACGGCCTTCCCCACCACCTCCCCAGGCCCTCCGGAGGCTGGAAATGGCCTGTTTGCCAACTGGTGGGCCCAGAATGCCCGAAAATCAGTGTGCCGGAGCTGAGCTCGTGTGCCCACCGATATGGCTCCATGTGCCACCTGTGGCATGTGTGCCATAGGTTCGCCATCACGGATCTAGGGGAAATAATGACTGAGGTACTAGGGGACGTGACCCAGAAGGATAAAGAGGAGGTACGAAGAGGAATAGATGAAATCTATAGAGTTCACACGAACTACGCACGAAGGCATAAATTACCTAAGGAGATACACATCAGATTTACAAAGAAATCAATAAAAGAAGAGATTTATAGAAAAATGAGAGAAGAGATAACCATGTATAGGGGAAAAGAAATCTTAATGCTCAAACAAATACCGAGAAGGACAAGAGACCAAAGGAGAAATTATAATTTTTTAACTACACAGTTGAATAAATTTAAAATAAAATTCCGCTGGCTAATACCAGATGGCTTACTAATCTCTTGGGAGGAAAGAAAGTACAGGATTGACAGTTTAGAAAAAGCACAAGACTTTTTCGACCAGCATTTTGTACTGGAAGACCAGGAGAGTTGAGAAGAACTAGAATCCATGAGGCAGGAGGAACAGCGGACAGAAAAAGAACAAAGAGAGCAAGAAGAGAAAAAAAGAGCGGAGAAAGAAAAGATGAAGAGAGAGGGAGCGAGGGAAAAGACACAAAGAGTTACCAGAAACACAAGTCGACTGAAAACAACAAATAGATAAATAAATAAAGATGGAAAGAGAGTTAAAAATTATCTCAATCAACATAAACGGACTCAATTCACCAACTAAAAGAAAATACACATTCACAAAGCTACAAAAACTGGAAATGGATATTATAACTCTGCAAGAAGTACATATCAAAAGACAGCACCAAAAATTATTGGAAAATCAAAGACTAGGAACTTTATATGCATCCCTAGGAGATCAAAAAAAAAGAGGAGTCGTAATATATGTAAAAAAAACACCTAAGAACAAAACAAATATATACAGATACAGAAGGACTCATTCTAATAATAGAAGTACAAACAGAATCAAAAATAATACTATTAATATCTATTTATGCACCTAATGGAAACCAAAGCGATTTTTTAAAGAAATTACACAATATAATCAAAGATATGGAATACGAAAACATTTGCATTGTAGGAGACTTCAATGCAATTATGGACTCACAAAAAGACTACCGTAGCAATACAAGAAGTAAAACTAGAAAGAAAACATTACCAAATACCTTCAAAGACATGGTTGAGGAACTACATCTACATGATGCATGGAGAGAGGCAAATAAACAAATAAAACAATATACATTTTACTCGAGCCCGCACCAGTCATGGTCTAGGATTGACATGGCTTGGATGACCTCAGATTCTAGGAAAGAAATAGAGGATATCGAAATAACACTCAACACTTGGGCAGACCATAATCTTATAAAAATAGTATGGAAAGGACATTGAAGGCAAAAGAGGTGGATGATGGACACCGGAACAATAAAGGACAATGAATACAGATGTCAGCGCCTCAGCACTGGCATAGAGAGGAGAGATAAGCTCTGAACTTTTGCCTGCTAAATCCCTTTGAAGCTCGGTCGTCGTGGAAATGAGGAGGGGGGAGACATTCCTGTGAAATGACGAGACAAGAAGTCAGGAGAGGGACTTGGAAGATAGCCAATGAGAAGCAGAGAATTGGGGATCAGAAAGGGAGGGATTGGGGGGCAAAAGGTCAGCCTTGTCCGCATCGAGTCATGATCCGGTTGCTGTGCTCGAATAAAGAAAAGATTTCCTTAAAGATTGGCAGTTTGGAAATTCATTTATTTTGAGATAGCATCGAAGTCTGACAGACGGACAAGACTCACAACTTTCCAAGCCAAACTGGCAAACCTCCAGCCCTCCAGCTCCCTACCAAATGTTTGGACGGATTGGAGGCAAGGTTCTGAAGCCATGGCAGCAAGCCAGCTCTCTACTGAAGTCTACTCCAAATGGCTGTGAACCAGCCACCCCTCCCTACTCCAGCCAGCTTGGATGCAACGGGGCCAAAGCTGCAACCCCCCCTTCCCCCCCCCCACTGCCACAGAATTACCAAGGACAGACGATCGTGCTCCAGCCCAAGAGAAGAAAAAATGATGAACCTTGGTGGACTTTGCCAAAATCTGCAGAAGCTGAATTCCCCTTTCCAGACGCTAAAGGTAAGGGGAAGCCCCTGAGTGAATTGGGAAGGGTGGATTGGTTATGGGATTGGCAGCAGGCCAGACAGAAAAAAACTTCAACCCTGCCACTCGAAAGCCCCATGGAGGAGTTAAAGCAAGATTTTGAACGTGCCGTCAGCCTGGAAGACGGTCCATCCTGCAGGCCCAAAGATAGAAGGAGGCCAGCTGACCCTGTTGAACTAAGTCACCATAGACGGGAGCCCAGCCCGCCCCCTTCCCACACCAGAAGGAGAGAAAGTCCCAGTGTGCATCCATGGGTTCCTCCTCTGCTCAGCAAGCATACCAGCCTACACAAGGCATCACCCCCCTGCCCCCGCCCCCGAATGAGAGATGAGGAAGAAACCCAACGATACCCTAGACAGGCACACAGAGCCCCACTATGGGAGGAGGGGCCACCGAGGGCAGAGCCACCCCAGTTCAGAGGGAAGTTTGATGGGGATCCAGACCAGGTGGCGCAGTTCCTCGACGCAGCTGAGGTCTATATCGAGTGCTATGGGCACCTTTACCCATTCCCCAGAGCCCTGGTCAATGCCATTTCAGAAGGGCTGGAGGGAGAAGCAAAGACTTGGTCATCAGCCCTCTACAAGAATAGAGCCCCCCAACTGCAAGACGCAGATGATTTCTTGCAACTACTGCGAGTGCGGTTCGAGGAAGTAGGGGAGGACCCATATGTGGAAGACGAACTCAGAAGCCTAATGCAGAGAGGGAAGCCCATCAACGAGCACATTCGTGAGTTCCGAAGAGTCGTGGGCACCTTGCCTCCCCTACCTGAGCGACTGCTAGTGTATTTTTTCAGAACGAGCCTAGATAAGCGGATCGCTCAAGTGACCGCTTATCGGGACATCCCAAACCGACTCTCCGAATGGTTCCGCGTGGCGATGCAAGTTGAAAGGGGACTGCGCGCCAACGACATGCTAAAGCAACCAGAGGCCAGAGAGAGATACCAATCGGACCCGAGGCCACAGACCAGACGAGGAACCATGGCACCACGGCCTACCCAAAGGCCTTTCGTTCCACGGAGCCCAATGAGATGCTACAGATGTGGAGGAATGGGCCATCTAGCAGCAGCGTGTGGAACCCCGGGCCCGAGGCCAAACCCTCAGCCAAAGGCACAACGAGAACGGGGCCCCAAGCGAGCCACCGATGCGCCACGAAGTCTCCCCCCCGGCACAGAGGTCTTCGCCCACCTGACCGAGACAAGGGGAGTCCCGGATGATGGAGACCAATCCCCCGACTCGTATGACAACGAGGACGAGGGTGAAGACGATCCAATGGTGAGTGGACCCATCCACCCTTTCCTTTTCCCCATACGCCTAACAGCCCCAAAAACAGGTACCCAAGAGACTTTCGAAGCCCTGATAGATTCGGGCTGCACTAGGTGCCTGATTAATCTACCCACAGTCCTAAAATTGGGGATCCGAGCTAAGAAGCTCAACCACCCAATTCGTTTTGAGTAAGTTGATGGGACCCTAGTAGGCGGAGCTTGCGCCACACACCTGACTGAGCCAGTGAAGCTAGAACTAGGGGATCACTGGGAGACGATACGGTTTATAATAGCCCCCAAGATGGCTGATCCAGTCATACTGGGACTTTCCTGGCTAGACAAGTGGGGTCCAATTATCTGGTGGCAAGAGGGGACCCGCAGATTGAGGATAGCCAAAGGGCCCCAACCTCTGCTGTTCCAACCAGAACAAACACCCCCCACACTCGAGCCCCAACGTCTCCCGCCTGAACAAAAGAAGATGGCCCCGACGCAAGGGCCCCTCCCGAAGGCCACCACGAAGCAGCTGGGGCCCACATCCAACAACACCCATGAAACAGCAGATTCCAAAAGACTACCAAGACCTAGCAGGGGTATTTAGTGAGACTGAGTGTGATGTCCTACCTCCCCACCGCGATGCCGACTGCGCCATCGAAATCATCCCTGGGGCGAAACTACCTAAACCTAAATTGTATGCCATGATGCCCCGTGAAATGCAAGAAATGCGAAACTACATAGACAAGAACCTACGAAGGGGTTTCATTGAGCCAGTCAAACCGCAAGTCGCGGCACCGGTCCTTTTCAAAGAGAAGAAAGACGGTTCTATGCGTCTGGTAGTTGACTTCCAGGGCATCAATGCGGTCTGCGTACACAACTTATACCCCCTCCCCCTCATGAAAGACATGCTAGCCCACCTGGCCAAGGGGAAGATTTTCACCAAACTAGACCTCCGCGAAGCCTACTACCGAGTGCGCATCAGGGAAGGAGACGAGTGGAAGACAGCGTTCAACTGCCCTCTGGGAAGTTACCAATTCAAGGTGATGCCATTTGGGCTACAGGGAGCCCCAGCCGTGTTCATGCAATTGATAAATGAAGTTCTACATGACCACCTGTACAAAGGGGTCCTCGTCTACCTAGATGACATTCTCATTTACACGGAGACCATAGACGAACACATACCCCTCGTACGCAAAGTGCTGGAAAAACTGCTGAAAGCGAACCTCTATGTCAAACTGTCAAAATGCGAGTTCCACCGATCGCGCCTAGACTATTTAGGTTACTGAGTGTCAAACGAGGGGATAGAGATGGAGTTGGCTAAAGTACAATCAGTCCTAGACTGGCGACCCCCTCGCACCCGCAGGCAACTACAAAGCTTCCTCGGGTTCACGAATTTCTACATGCAATTCATCCCCTCCTTTGCAAGAATTGCCAAACCTCTGACGGACCTCCTAAAGACAGGAAGTCCAACAACGAAACCCCGCCCGGGACAGCCTCTACAGTGGGACCCGGCCTGCCAACAGGCATTCGAGACACTAAAACAAATGTTTGCAAAAGAACCGGTCTTGAAGCATCCTGACCCCGAACAACCCTTCGTCATCCAAGCAGATGCCAGCGATGTGGCAGTAGGGGCAGTCCTACTCCAAAAGAACAGCCAGGGGGACCTGCAACCTTGTGCCTACACATCCCGCAACCTCACCGACACAGACGATGGGCGGCATGGGAAAAAGAAACGTTTGCGGTACGATGGGCGCTGTTAACCTGGCGACACCTGCTAGAAGGAGGCCAGACACCGTTCGAGGTTTGCACTGACCACAAAAACCTGGAGGCCCTCAAGACCCCACGGAAGTTATCGCCCAGGCAAATCCGGTGGGCCCAATACTTCAATTGTTTCAACTTCAAGCTGAAGCACATCCCAGGGGGGAAGAACTTTCTGGCCGATGCCCTCTCCCGAATGCCTCAATACAACAGTGAACGTGAGCAGATAGTGAATCCCATCATCCCTTCTGCCCAAGGAGTGGGTCAAGTAACCACCAGACGGCAGCATCGAGACCAGCAGGGCCAACCCGCGAGTGACCTAACGACGAGGCTCAAGGCAGAAACGTTGGCGGACCCCTGGTTCCGAGACAATCAACATCTCTTGACACAGATGGCCTAGCATGGAGAGGGACAAAACTTTATGTCCCAGACACCTTGCGCACCTTGATCCTCAAGCGAAGTCACAATGTCAAACCAGCGGGACATTTTGGCTTCCTAAAGACTCTGCACTTAGCACGGAGACAGTTTTGGTGGCCCCACATGAGAAAAGACGTAGACAGCTATGTAAAAAGTTGTACCATCTGTGCCACGATGAAAACCCGACCAGGAAGGCCCCCGGGGCTGCTGCAGCCAGTAGCTGAACCGTCAAGGCCATGGGAGGAGATTGCTATGGACTTCATAGTCGAACTGCCGAGGAGCAGCGGAAGCACAGTGATCTGGACTGTAATAGACTTGTTCTCTAAACAGGCACATTTCATACCCTGCAGCGGACTACCCTCAGCCCGCCAATTGGCCAAACTGTTCGTAAAACACATCTACCGCCTGCACGGAGTACCCAGAAGAATCATCTCTGATCGAGGTGTCCAGTTTACAGCGAAGTTCTGGAGGGAATTCCTTCGATCCATAGGATCATCCCAAGGCCTCAGCTCAGCGTTTCACCCGAGCACCAATGGGGGGGCGGAGAGGTTGAATGCCATGGTAGAGCAGTACCTGAGGTGCTACGTTGACTACCAACAATTGAACTGGGCGGACCTCTTACCATTTGCGGAGGTCGCATATAACAATGCTGTCCACAGTAGTACAGGACTAACCCCATTTAAGATAGTGAGCGGCATGGATTTCGTCCCCATGCCAGAGTACCCAAGGGAGCTTCCTTCCTCAGTTACCTTGACCGAATGGATGGCAATGAGAAGAGAAGAGAAACCTGGGAGAACGTCAAGAGGGCATTAGACAAGGCGGCACGGTCTTATAAGAAACAAGCAGATAAGCACCGAGCCCCCCAGAGGCCGTTCCAAGTAGGGGAAAAGGTCTACCTCTCCACCAAGTACTTGAGACTCAGACTCCCGACCAGAAAACTGGGGTCGAAATTCATAGGACCATTTCCAATAGTAAAAATAACCTGGTCACAGTACAACTGCAGTTGCCCCGGTTACTAGGGAGGATACACCCCGTTTTTCACAGTAGCCTCCTGAAGCCTGTAGTAGGGTCAACTTTAAGGCCGGTGCCACGTGATCCCCCAGGGCCCTTGATTGTTGGAGGCCAGACCCACTATGAAGTACAGCGAGTTCTCGATTCGAGGTGGCACAGAGGGCGCCTCCAGTACTTAATTAAGTGGAAGGGCTACCCCTTGTCAGAAGCTTCCTGGATGAAGAGCCCAAACATCCAAGCTGACCGTCTCATAGCTAAATTCCATGCAGATCACCCGGACAAGCCGGGAGGGGGTGGGGTACCCCCTCGGAGGGGGTGAGGTACTAAACTTGTTGTTTATCTCTCGCAGGCCTCACTGGGAGAGTGAAGGGAGAGGGGCCGGATGTCAGCGCCTCAGCGCTGGCATAGAGAGGAGAGATAAGCTCTGAACTTTTGCCTGCTAAATCCCTTTGAAGCTCGGTCGTCGTGGAAATGAGGAGGGGGGAGACATTCCTGTGAAATGACGAGACAAGAAGTCAGGAGAGGGACTTGGAAGATAGCCAATGAGAAGCAGAGAATTGGGGATCGGAAAGGGAGGGATTGGGGGGCAAAAGGTCAGTCTTGTCCGCATCGAGTCATGATCCGGTTGCTGTGCTCGAATAAAGAAAAGATTTCCTTAAAGATTGGCAGTTTGGAAATTCATTTATTTTGAGATAGCATCGGAGTCTGACAACATACAGATGATTGAGAAGGAAACGAAAATATTCCTTCAAATAAATACTAAAGAATAGACGTCGCTCCAGAATCTATGGGATACAACCAAAGCCTACATAAGAGGTCTCACTATTGCGTATATGGCCAAGAAAAATAAGGATAAGCTATTGTTTAGGAACAACCTATTAAAAGAACTCAGAATACATGAATCAGAATTGCAGAAACAACCCGATAACAAAACACTAAAACAAAAATTAAATTTTGTTAAACATAAACTCAACTTAATTACGCAAACGGAACTCGCGCAGAAAATTAAATTGGCAAAACAGAAACACTTCGAGTACGCTAACAAAACAGGTCACTGGCTAGCATACAAACTGAAAAAAGAAAAAGAAAGAATAATATACCAGCTGCAGGATGACACAGGACAAATATACTATACGAATCCAGATAAAAAATGTATAGCAAAAGACTTCTTTCAAAACCTCTATAAACAAGAGGAAATACAGGACGAAGACATTAAGGAATATCTACGAAAAAAAAATCTTAAAACTAGAAGAGAGCCACAGAGAAGCACTAAACAGACCAATTACGATGATCGAGCTCGTAGAAGCAAGGAAGACACGGAGGAACAATAAAACCTCAGGCCCAGACGGAATTCCAACTGAATTTTATAAAAAATGTCACCATTCAATAGATGAGTTATTACTTCAGGTCTTCAACGATGCATTATTAGGAGCAGAAATTCCCAAATCTTGGACTGAATCCACTATTACACTTATTTACAAAGATGATACAGACCCTACACAAATCAAAAATTACAGGCCGATTTTGTTGTTAAACGTAGACTATAAACTGTTTGTTGGTCATAGCGCAAAGATTGAAATTAATTACTCATAAATACATACATACAGATCAAAATGGCTTTATCCCAGGAAGACAGATTAAAAATAATATGCGAACAATTATTAATGTCCTTGAATACTACAAGAAAAAAGTTGACAAACAGGTAGCATTAATTTTCTTAGATGCACAAAAGGCATTTGATAACCTGAACTGGAACTTCCTCATATTACAACTAGAGGCGATGGACTTTGGAGACAAATTTTTACAAATGATTAGGAAAGTATACTCTTTCCAAATGGCAAGAATTATAATTAATGGAGATATGACAGACAATTTGGACATACAAAAAGGCGTGAGGAAAGGATGCCCTCTATCCCCACTATGTCAGGTTTCGGTGCTATCTTGAATAAACTTCATTCTCAAGCGCAAGCTGTCTAATGAAACATTTTATTTTTAAGCATAGCAGAATCCGACATTTCTGACTCAAATTGCAGCCAAACTGGCCCCTCCTTCCAACCCCCTCCTCTTCCGCTCTCCAGCCCCAACGTCCCATTGGCCATCATACAGATCCATCTCTACATCCCGGCACGTTCTTTTCACAGGAATGCAGCCCCCACCCTCGTCTCCCAGGAAACCCTATCTGTATATACAAAACTAGGTAAAAGTTCATCTCAGCAATAAATCAAGCTTCCGCTCTTTCTGCTTCAACTTGTTATGTCAGCGCTGGAAGAAAGCCTAATTTGGAACGCTGACATCCGGCCCCTCTCCCTTCACTTCTGCGACATCACCTATCCCATAGGGAAAACACAACAAGATTAGTCTCATCAGCCCCTCCCTGGCTGTGCACCCCCCCCTCCCGGCTTTCCCGGGTGGTCTGCATGGAATTTTGCTATAAGGCGATCAGCTTGGATGTTTGCGCTCTTCACCCAGGAAGCCTCTGACAATGGGTAACCCTTCCATTTAATTAAGTACTGAAGACACCCCCTGTGCCATCTTGAATCAAGAATCCGCTGCACTTCGTAGTGCGTTTGGCCCCCAACAACCAGGGGCCCAGGGGGTTCACGTGGCGTTGGCCTTAAAGTAGACCCCACTACAGGTTTTAGAAGGCTACTGTGAAAAACGGGGTGAATTTTCCCCAAAAGCCGTGGCAACTGCAATTGCACTGTAACGGGGTTGATTATTTTTATTATAGGAAATGGTCCTATAAAGTTTGGGCCCAATTTCCTGCTCGGGAGTCTAAGTCTCAAGTACTTGGTGGAGAGGTAAACTTTCTCTCCTAGCTGAAATGGTCTTTGGGGAGTTCGGTGCTTGTCTGCTTGTTCCTTATAAGATTGAGCCGCCTTTGCCAGCGCCCTCTTAACATTTTCCCACGTTTGTCTCAACATTGCCATCCAGTCGGTCAAACTGACTGAGGAAGGGGGCTCCCTCGGGTATTCTGGCATGGGAACAAAATCCATGCCACTCACTATTTTGAACGGGGTTAGCCCCGTGCTGCTGTGGACAGCATTATTATATGCAACCTCCGCAAAAGATAGGAGGTCTGCCCAATTGGACTGCTGGTAGTCGACGTAGCATCTTAAATACTGTTCTATCATAGCGTTCAGTCTTTCTGCCCCCCCATTGGTGCTCGGGTGAAATGCTGAGCTGAGCCCTTGGGATGAACCTATGGACCGTAGAAACTCCCTCCAGAACTTTGCTGTGAACTGGACCCCTCTGTCGGAAATGATTCTCCTGGGGACTCCATGTAGGCGGTAAATGTGTTTCAGGAACAGTTTGGATAACTGACGGGCTGAAGGCAGTCCACTACAAGGAATGAAGTGTGCCTGTTTGGAGAATAAGTCTATTACAGTCCAGATCACTGTATTTCCACTGCTCCTCGGTAGGTCTACTATAAAGTCCATTGCAATCTCCTCCCATGGTCTTGTTGGCTCAGCTACTGGTTGCAACAATCCAGGCGGGCACCCTGGCCTTGTCTTCATCGTGGCACAAATGGTGCAGCTTTTTACATAACTGTCTACGTCCTTTCTCATATGTGGCCACCAGAACTGCCTTCGTACTAGGTGCAGAGTCTTTAGGAATCCGAAATGTCCTGCTGGTTTAACATCGTGGCTCCTCTTGAGAATCAGGATGCGTAAACTCTGTGGGACATAGAGCTTTGTCCCCCTCCATGCTAGTTCATCTCTTTTTGTCAAGAGATGTTGATTGTCCCGATACCAGGGGTCTGTCAGCATTTCATTTTTTAATTTCGCAGTTAAGTCACTTGCAAGTTGGCCTTGCTGGTCACGTCGTTGCCGTCTGGTTACCACTTGGGCCGCAGCTTGGGTGGAGGGGATGATGGCATTCACTACCTGCTCCCGCTCACTGTTGTATTGGGGCATCCGGGAGAGGGCATCAGCCAGGAAATTTCTCCCACCTGGGATGTGCTTAAGCTCGAAATTGAAACGATTGAAGTATTGTGCCCACCGCACTTGCCTGGGCGACAGTTTTCGTGGGGTTTTTAGGGCCTCTAGGTTTTTATGATCAGTCCAGACTTCAAATGGTTTCTGGCCTCCCTCTAGAAGGTGCCGCCAGGTCAACAAGGCCCACCTTACTGCAAACGCTTCCTTCTCCCACGCCGCCCATCGCCTCTCCGTATCGGTGAGTTTGCGGGAGGTGTAGGCGCAGGGTTGTAGATCACCTTGGTTGTTCTTTTGGAGTAACACGGCTCCTACTGCCACATCACTTGCATCTGCTTGGATGACAAAAGGCTGTTCTGGATCCGGGTGTCTTAAGACAGGTTCTTTCGCGAACAGTCCTTTTAGCGTCTCAAATGCCTGTTGGCAGGTCAGGTCCCACTGTAGGGGTTGTCCCGGGCGAGGTTTCATCGCTGGGCTTCCTGTCTTTAGGAGATCTGTCAAAGGTTTGGCAATCTTCGCGAACGAGGGGATGAATTGTCTGTAGAAATTCGCAAAGCCTAGAAAACTTTGCAGTTGTCTGCGGGTGCAAGGGGGCTGCCATTGTAGAACTGATTGGACCTTGGCTGGGTCCATCTCTATCCCCTCATTTGATACTCGGTAGCCCAGGTAGTCTAGCCGTGATTGGTGGAAATCGCATTTTGGCAGTTTGACATAGGTTTGCCCGTAGCAGTTTTTTCAGCACTTGGCGGACGAGGGGTATATGTTCGTCTATGGTCTCCGTGTAGATAAGAATATCGTCCAGGTAGACGAGGACCCCTTTGTAAAGGTGTTCATGTAAGACTTCATTTATTAACTGCATGAATACTGCTGGGGCTCCTTGCAATCCAAAAGGCATTACTTTAAACTGGAAACTACCCAGGGGGCAGTTGAATGCTGTTTTCCATTCATCTCCTGCCTTTATGCGTACTCGGTAATAAGCTTCTCGAAGGTCTAGTTTGGTGAAAACCTTCCCTTTAGCTAGGTGGGCTAACATGTCTTTCATGAGGGGGAGGGGGTACAAGTTGTGTACGCAAACAGTGTTGATACTTCGAAAGTCGACTACCAGTCTCATGGAGCCGTCCTTTTTCTCTTTAAACATGACCGGCGCCGCTACCCTTGGTTTCACTGGCTCAATAAATCCCCTTTGTAAGTTTTTGTCTATGTAGTCCCGCATTTCCTGCATTTCTCGGGGCGTCATGGCATACATTTTAGGTTTGGGTAGTTTCGCTCCTGGGATAATCTCGATGGCACAATCGGTCTCGCGGTGGGGGGGCAGAATGTCACACTCGGCTTCGCTGAATACCCCCGCAAGGTCTCGGTACTCCCTTGGGATCTGGTTTGCGTTACAAGCGGTGGTGGGTGCGGCTGCCAATTGCTTTGCTGCACCTTCTGGGAGGGACCCTTGTGTTGGTGGTGTTTTCTTCTGTAGTGGAGGGCTGCTTTGGGGTTTCAGCGTGGGAGGGAATTCTTCTGGTCGGGGCGGCAGGGGTTGGGGCCCCTTTGCTATTCTCAGCCTGCGGGTTCCCTCTTGCCACCAAATGATTGGGCCCCATTTGTCGAGCCATGAGAGTCCCAATATGACTGGTTCTGTCATCTTGGGGGCTATTATGAAGCGGATCGTCTCCCAGTGATCTGCGAGTTCTAGTCTCACGGGTTCAGTCAAGTGTGTGGCGTACGTTCCTCCCACTAGGGACCCATCAACTTGCTCGAAGCGAATTGGTTGTTTGAGCTGTTTAGCTCGGATTCCCAATTTTAGAACTGTGGGTAGGTTGATTAGGCACCGTGTGCTACCCGAGTCTATTAGGGCTTGGAAAGTCTCTTGGGCCCCTGTTTTGGGGGCTGTTAGGCGTATGGGGAAAAGAAAAGGATGGACGGGTCCACTCACCATCGGGTCATCCTCGCCTTCGTCTTCCGTGTCATAGGGTTCGGGGGACTGATCTCCCTCCACTGGGATTCCTCTGGTTTCGGTCAGATGAGCGAAAAACTCAGGGATTTGGGGAGCTTCCCGTGGTACGTGGGTGACGCGCTTGGGCCCTCGTTCCGGTCGTGCTTTGGGCGGTGGAGCTGGCCCCGGTCTAGGCATTCCACATCTTGCTGCTATGTGGCCGCTTCCTCCACATCTGTAGCATTTCAGTGGGCTCCGTGGGGCAGTTGGTCTGTAGGAGGGCTGTGATGTTGGGGTTTCTCGTCTGTTGAGTGGCCCCTGGTCTGGTCGGCCTCTCTCCTTTTCCTCTGGTGGTTTTGACGTGTCACTCGCCCGCAGCCCTCTGTCGACTTTTATCGCTACCCGGAACCATTCAGCGAGTCGGTTTGGGATGTCACGATAGGCAGTTACTTGGGAAATTCTTTTATCTAGGCTTGTTCTAAAAAAATACACCAGCAATCACTCTGGTAGGGGAGGCAGTGTCCCAATGACTCTCCTGAATTCACGGATATGCTCTCTGATAGGCTTCCCCCTCTGCATTAGGTTTCTGAGCTCGTCTTCCACATAGGGGTCCTCCTCCTCCTCCTCATAACGGGCTCTCAATAGTTGCAAGAACCCATCCGCATTTTGTAGCTGGGGGGCCCTGTATTTGTAGAGTGATGCTGACCACCTCTTTGCTTCTCCCTCCAGCCCTTCCGAGATAGCATTCACTAGGGCTCTGGGGAAAGGGTAGAGGTGTCCGAACCGCTCTATGTATATCTCAGCTGAATCGAGGAATTGGGCGAGGTTGTCTGGGTCACCATCGACACCATTTGGCTGTCTGTCAGGTTTCGGTGCTATCTTGAATAAACTTCATTCTCAAGCGCAAGCTGTCTAATGAAACATTTTATTTTTAAGCATAGCAGAATCCGACATTTCTGACTCAAATTGCAGCCAAACTGGCCCCTCCTTCCAACCCCCTCCTCTTCCGCTCTCCAGCCCCAACGTCCCATTGGCCATCATACAGATCCATCTCTACATCCCGGCACGTTCTTTTCACAGGAATGCAGCCCCCACCCTCGTCTCCCAGGAAACCCTATCTGTATATACAAAACTAGGTAAAAGTTCATCTCAGCAATAAATCAAGCTTCCGCTCTTTCTGCTTCAACTTGTTATGTCAGCGCTGGAAGAAAGCCTAATTTGGAACGCTGACACACTACTATTTATAATATTGTTGGAAATCTTATTAAATGAAGTCAGGTGGGACGAAGAAATTAAAGGACTAAGAATACGAAATGAGGAATATAAATTACAAGCCTTTGCCGACGATGTTGTGTTTATATTGGAAAAACTGGAATCTTCAGGAATTAAACTCTTAGAGAAAATAGAGCAATATGGAAGAGTGGCGGGGCTCAAAATCAACAAACAAAAAACTACAATATTAACAAAGAACCTGACAAAGGCACAGGAAACAAGATTAGAAGATAAACTAGGAATACAAATTGTCAAGAAAGTAAAATATCTGAGAATCTGGCTCACCGTCAAAGCAACATCAATTAGAGAGGACAACTATATCAAACTGATGAAACAAATCAAAAAGGATTTAGAATCATGGAATAAACTACAACTGTCATTTCTAGGGAGGATCGCATCTATAAAAATGAATATACTACCCAGACTACTTTACCTCTTTCAAGTAACTCCAATTTGGCCAGGAAAAGATTTCTTCAAGGACCTCAATAAAATAGTAACAAAACATATTTGGCAAGGGAAAAAGGCCAGAATTAAAATAAAATGCTTACAAGATACCCGAGATAAAGGAGGATTAGGCTTACCGGACTGGGAGCTATATTCCAAAGCAGCATCGTTAAATTGGATAAAAGATTGGATAAACCTCAAAAACAAAAGAACGTTATTACTAGAGGGATTCGAACTACAACGAGGCTGGCATGCATTTCTGTGGGAGGGAAAAGATAACACAGATATTTCCAACAACATATTAGAGGAGCTTTATACAAAACATGGCAAGAGATTAGAAAGCAACATTATACTAAAATTCCCCGATGGCTATCGACCATGGAGGCATTGATATATCCAAATGCCATGGACATAGAGAAAATGAGAAATTATAAAGAACTATTGAATAATCAAGGAGATTTGCTCACGAGACAAGAATTGGAAAACCGGGGATAGACATTGATTGGTGGCCATACTTCCAAATAACATCAAGATATAAAACAGACAGGGCACAATTCGGATTTCAAAATGAACCAAATGAATTAGATAAGATATTACAAGGCCCAGATGAGAAAATGATAACCAAAATTTATAAATAATCAATTACAAATTAGAAGAAGAGGTGGTTAAAGACAATATGATAACGTGGGCAAAAAATATAGGATATAACATCAAATTGGATAATTGGGAAAATTATGGAAGGTAAACTACAAGCTGACAATGTCTATACCCTATAAGGAAAATCTGTACAAAATGTTCTACAGATGGCACCTCCCACCGGCGCAGCTGGCAAAAATGTTTCCAACTATGTCTCCAATGTGTTGGAAGTGTAAATCACAAAAGGGGACTTACTATCATCTCTGGTGGTCATGCCGAAAGGCGAAACAATATTGGCAAGAAATAAAGAAAATGATTGAAGAAATTATAAAACAGAAAGTGGAAATGAGGCCGGAAATTTTTCTATTAGGAATAATCACAGCACAATACACCAAAGAAATAAAATACTTAATTATACATATCTTAACAGCTGCATGCATACTCTTTGCCCAAAACTGGAAATCTGAGCAATTACCAACAGGAAATAAAATAATTGCAAAAATCACAGAATGTGCATGTCAGGGCATCTATTAATCCCATGTTTGGCTCTGGGACTAATTACCCTGGTTTAATTAGAGGAGATGAATCGTGGCTCCTCCTTGTTTGCAATATTCTAAAAAGAAACGCGAGGAAAAGTTTCTAATAAAACTCATTTATTTGTTATAAAGAAAATAAAACACCTCACTAACTAAGAAAAGTAATTGCTACATTTTTGAAAGTAATTCGGGCCGGCTATCTCAGCCGGACCTTGCTGGAAAGAGAACAAAGGAAAAAGTGTGTGTGAAGCAAGTGAAGGAATGTGGGTGGATACGGAAACACGTAGCTTACTGATAAGAAGTTGGCAAGCTACGGAGAGTCTGACAGTCCAGAAATAATGAGCTCAGCTGGCAAATAAAATAACGCAGTGACAGTGCAGAAATGGATAGACTTACAAAGGAACTGCAAGAGAAGGATGATACTGATTATTATGTAGTGTGGCAAAGATGGTATAGCTGGCTGGAGGAAAAGATAGGAACATAAAAATAACTTTAAATATTTAACAGGACATGTAGAGAACTCAACAAAGAGTGGGTTATAAAGGTTTTATACATAATGTAAATTTGTAAATATAGATATGTACAGAGAAAGACAAGGTAAATAGAACAATAACCCACCGATGTAACAGCTGTAAGAGTCAGTCGTAGGACTGAATCGGTGTTTGTTTGTCTTGTATGTTGTCTTAATGTATTTATGTTTGTGTGTATTTTTTAACCAATAAAAATTTAAAAAAAAAAATTTAAAAAAAGAAAATTGAAGTATCCAGCCCAGATTCAGACTTTACTCTTCAGCCCAATCTTTATAAGCCAATTTTTCTCTTATTCCTTTGTTTTCTTGGCTCCACTTGCCTTCCTCGCCGCCATTCTTCCGGGGGTGGAATAGGTAAAACACCCAATTCCACCTCCTCCTTTGAGGCCACACTCTCCTCTGCTGTTCCAAGGAGGTTCTTCTTTAATCCAGTTTAAAAGGTAGTAAAAATTATTCAAAATATCTCACCCAGACCGATCACACCTTCCTTTTGCTTCCGCGCTCTGCAGTGGCTGCCCCAGCTTTGTAGCAACTCACAATGGTCGCCTTCCCAGCTGTCTGTTTAAGGAGCTTCTCCGGCTCTTTCAGGGAATTTGCGAGTTCCCGGAGATCCACAGAGTGTGCTCCCCTTGCTCGTTGTCCCCACGAGACAACTCAGGTCCAAAAGGACCACCTAACAGGTGGGATATCGACGGTCCCTCGGGAGCCCCCAAAAGATCCGTCGTTCTGCCGCGATGCTAGCCACGCCCCCAATTTTTCTCTTTCTCATCCTGTTTTCAAATAATGTCATCCCATTTTGCCTAATCTTATGTGGTTGGTAGAATGAGGAGGACCCAGTCTAGTTATGTTTAATGTGGGAAGGGAATAGTAGCAATAGAACCCCACATTTGCAGTGAAATACTTGACCTAATTTCTCTAGATAGGTCATTGTTTATACTGCCATACTCCCTGGAGAGTCATGGTGGTTTACAACAAGCATTCATTTTGTTCAGATTCCAAATTAATGTTTTCTGCCTTTTTCTAAAAAATGTTCCTTTTAAAAAATGAATTCATATCACTAGCATAGTTATTGGTTTTACATTTGCTTCCATTTAAATGGTAGGCATTGTTGATGAAGAACTATGTAAAGATCCCTTTACATAAAACATGCTTGCCTAGATTTGTCATCTAGGATGCCTGTGCCTATTAAAGGAGCTAATTGTAATTTTGGAGTGTTTCTTTTCTGTTTTTTTGAAAACATTTTTTTTATTTTAAAACAAAAACAAAACATAAAAACATAATCATTCCAAACAATTACAGACAGTGTATCGATCGGTTAACATCCTTTTGTGCTCAATCTCATCTTCAAAATATCAATATCTGACCAAAACTTATTTTTCATAGAAAAAAAAATCACATATTTTATCTTAACTTCCACTTCATATTTCATATTTCATCTCCATGTTTTATTATCTATCCATTGATAAAACAAGTCCCATATCAAATAATATTGTTTATCTTCCTGTTCTCTTATTTCAAATGTCAATTTACTCATTTCAGCACAGTCCATCATTTTCTTAATAATTTCTTCATCAGTAGGTATCTTCTCTCCTTTCCAGTTTTTCGCAAATACAATTCTAGCCGCTGTTAAAACATTCACAATTAAATATTGCAATTCTCTATTATATGTGTCTGGTAAGATTCCTAATAAAAATATCTCTGGTTTAAAGTCAATATGTCTCTGTCATTTTTTCCAACCACGTGTGTATCTTAGTCCAAAATCTCTTAGCTTCTACGCATGTCCACCACATATGGTAGTATGATCCTGGAGTCTGATGACACTTCCAACATTTCTCTGATTTATTCTTGAACATTCTGGCTATCCTCGTCGGGGGTAGATGCCACCTGTAAAACATCTTATACAAATTCTCTTTATATGCTGTAGACATTGTCATTTTATAGTTATGTGACCACAATTTTTGCCATTTCTCTAAATCAATACCATGACAAATTTTTCCCCTCAAGCTATCATTGATTCTTTAACTTGTTCTTCTTCCATTTTTAGCTCTAACAAATATCCATATAATTTTTTAATTACATGATCATCAGAACCCATTAAAATCTTATCTAAATTAGTCAAAACATTGTAAACACCTTGTTTGAGATCATCTTCATATCTAGAACGTATTTGCATGTATGAAAACCAATCCATTTTACATCCCTGATCTTCTAGTTCTTGCTTTAATTTGAGTTCACCCTTTTCATCCAATAATTCACTATATCTTACAATTTGTTCCCTTTTAAATACTACTGAATATGAAAAGGCTTCAATTGTAGATACCCAGACTGGAATCTTCAAATAATAATATTTTTTAACCTTCTCCCAGTTCAACAATAAAGCTTCTCGTATCTGGTGTCTTCTAAAGTACCCCTGTATTTTTGTTCCTTTGTACGATAAAAAGGCATGCCATCCCATCAACAAATCATGTCCCTCCAAATTCAATAATTTAGTATTTCTCAAAGTTATCCATTCTTTAATCCACATTAAACTCGCTGTTTGATAATAAAGTTCAAAATTAGGCAGGCCAAAACCACCCCTCATTTTAGCATCTTGTAATAACTTTAATTTTATTCTCGCCTTCTTTCCCTGCCAAATATATTTCAACAGCATTTCATTCAAATCTACAAAAAAATCCTTACCCAACTTGACTAGAATCATCTGGAATAGGTACAAAATTCTAGGCAAAATATTCATCTTGATAGTTGAGATCCTACCAATCAAGCATAGCTGCAGGTTTCCCCATTTCACCAAATCTTGCCCTATCTGTTGCTTAAGCTTGTTATAATTATTTTCTTTAAGTGCGCTACATCTTGCTGTCAAATATATCCCCAAGTATTTTACCTTATTTGTGACCTGCATCTTTGAAATCTCCATCAATTCCTCTTTTTGCTTTTTCAACATATTTTTAGTCATTATCTTCGTTTTATCTTTATTAATTTTCAAGCCAGCTACTTTCCCAAACTCTCCAATGTTTTCTATCAATTTATTTATTGTTATTAATGGTTCTTCAATAATAAAGACCAGGTCATCTGCAAAAGCTTGTAATTTATATTCTTTTCGAATTTTCATACCTTTTATCTCTTTTTCTTCTCTAATATTTCTGTTTAAAACTTCTAAAGTCAATATGAACAACAGTGGGGACAACGGGCACCCTTGTCTAGTGCCTTTTTCTATCTCGATAGAATCAGTCAATTCTCCATTTATCATTACTTTTGCCGTTTGCTTAAAATATATAGCTTCAATTGCCTGAATAAATTTCCTGCTGAAGCCCATCTCTTCCATTTGAAGCATCATGAATCGCCAATTTACATTGTCAAAAGCTTTTTGTGCGTCTAAAAATATCAAGGCCATCTGCTTTTCAGGATGTGCTTCATAATGTTCTAAAGTATCCAGAATTATTCTTATATTGTCTCTAATTTGTCTTTTTGGGAGTAATCCATTTTGATCTGTATGTATAAAATTATTCAGATATCTCTTAAGCCTTTCTGCCAATATTGAAGCAAAGATTTTATAGTCTGAATTTAGTAGGGATATAGGCCTATAGTTTTTGATTTGTTGTGGGTCTGTATCTTCTTTATGAATCAATGTGATATACGCCTCAGTCCATGATTTGGGTATTTTTTTTGTTTGTCATCACTTCATTCATAACGTCCAATAATGGGAGACTTAAGGATTCTTGTAATGTCCTATAGTATTCAACAGGTAAACCGTCTGGCCCTGGTGCCTTTCTATTCTTTTGCTTCTTGATTGCTTCTGTTAATTCCATCATTGTTATGCTCCCCTCCAACATCTCAATATCTTCGGGAATCCGAGGTAATTTTGCATCTTGTAAATACCTTGCCACTTTTTCCTCCTCTATCATCTCTCTCTTGTAGAGTTGTCTATAGCATTCTTGTATTATTTTTCCCATCTCTTTATTTCCAAATTTACTTTGCCCTTGTTCATCAATTAATTGTGTTATTTTTCTTGATTCTCGTTCTTTTTTCAGTTTATATGCTAGCCATCTTCCTGGTTTATTCACATTTTCAAAATAATTCTGTTTAGCACTTCTTATTTTTTGGGCTAATTCTTCCTTCTCCGGTAAGTCCATTTTGTGCTTTATTATATCCATTTTCATTTTTACATCTTTCTTGCATGAATCTTTCTGGAGTTCCTTTTCAAGTCTCTTATATTCATCAATTAATATTTTAGAAGTTTGTCTTTTCTTCACATTTCTTTTCCTTGTATAATCCATTATTAGACCTCTGGCATAGGCCTTCATTGTATCCCAAAGATTTTGTGCCGATGTATGTTCTTTCTTTCTTTTTTTTAATTAAAAATTTATAAATTTTATTAAAACACAAATAGACATTTACACAACATATGACATATAAATAAATAGCTTATCCTTTTTAAGCATTGTTTCATAGTGGTTTTCCATCTGATACTTTATATTTCTTCCCCTTTTTCTTAATCTAATACTTTTTTTTCCCACTCCTCCTATTCTTCTTTTCTTTTTTTCCTCCCTCCTTGTCTTTCCCCCTATAGAGATCTATATATTTTGATTATATCTTTACTTTTTTACATTTCTATATTCATATTATATACCTGTAAAAATTATTTATATACATATTTACATTTTTATTCTTTTCTTCTTGTATTTATGTTTCTTTATTGATGGTGTTAAGCCAATTATACCATTTGTTCCATATTCTGTAGTAGTCTGTCTCTTCTTTTTCTTTGATTTCTTTTGTTAATCTGTCCATTTCAGCACATTTTTTCCTGTTTCCAGTTTTTTGCATATGTTATTCGTGCTGCAGTTAACATATGTATCATCAAATATTTTATTTCTTTGGGGTATGGTTTTGTAACGATTCCTAACAGGAATGTTTCTGGTTTCTTTTCTATTTGCAGTTTTGTTATTTGTTCCATCCATTTCTTAATATTAGACCAAATTTTTTTTGCTGCCGGGCACATCCACCATAGATGGTAAAAGGTTCGTTGAGATTTCGTACATTTCCAACATATTGCACTGTTTTTTGGGTGTATTTTTGCCAATCTTGTCGGTGACATATGCCATCTGTAAAACATCTTCAGCTGGTTTTCCTTGTATGCCACCGCTAGTGTTAATTTTGCGTTCACTTGCCATAATTTTTCCCACTTCTCCAAATCTATTGTATATTTAAAATTTTGCGTCCATTTGATCATCGTATCCTTCACTGTTTCCTCCTCCATTTTATATCGTAATAAAAAATTATAAATTTTGCTAATTAGTTTCTCTTCTGATTCTAATATAATTTTATCTAGTTCTTGTTTCTCTCTATAGATTTCGTATGCTTTTTTATGTTCCTTGTGTTTAGATTGGATTTGTGTATAAGTCCACCAGTCGATTTCTCTGTTTAGGTCTGTTTCCAACTGTTGTTTTGATTTCAATTTTCCTTGTTGTTCAATTAAGTCTTTGTATCTAATTACTTTTTAAAGTTCTGTTAAATTTGGATGCCTTACTGCTTCTAGTGGTGAAAGCCAGATCGGTATTTTCGTGTAATACTGTTTTTTGATTTTTAGCCAAATTTGTAATAGTGCATTCCTTATTGTGTGTCTTTTGAAGTAGGCATGTGTTTTGTATCTCTCATCCCATAGGAAAGAATGCCAACCCACTTGTATTTCGTGTCCTTCGATTGTTAGTATTCTATTGTTTTTTAATTCCATCCATTCTTTTACCCAGGATAACACAGCCGCTTGGTAGTAAATTTCCCATTCAGGGAGTGCTGAACTTAAAAAGCATTTGAAAGAATTTTTTGAAATAAATTTGAATAAAGGTACTCCAATTGAAATTGTTTGGGACGCAAGTAAAGCTTATATGAGAGGGGTACTTATCTACATGAATTCTAAACATAGACTGTTCCGACAAAAGAAAAGATCTGAGTTGGAAATGGAAATAAAAAATAAAGAACAGTTACTTATTAAAAACCCAACAGATGAAAGAATACGAAGCGCTATAAAACTTTTGAAAGACCAATTTCAAATGCTTATGGCAGAACAAGTTGCAACAAGTTTACAATACGCGAAGCATAATACATTTTGCAACGCTAACAAACCGGGCAGATGGTTGGCTTACACACTGAGGAAAAAACAAAGTATACGGACTATTGATAGTATTGACATTGGAGGGAAAGAAATTTTTCAACAAAAATTAATTAAAGAAGCTTTTGTGGATTATTATACTAAATTATATGCCAAAGAAGAGGTGCAGAATGGACTTATAGAAAAATATTTAAAGGATAAGAGAGTTACAAAAATTACTGATCAACAAAAGGAAAGAATGAATTATCCTATAACAGAGGAGGAGATAATAGCAGCAATTAAGCAGCTAAAAACAGCCAAAGCTCCTGGCACGGATGGTTTGACTGCAGTGTATTACAAAACTTTACAAGCTGAAATGGTGGGACAACTTAGAGATTTATTTTGCAATATTCAACAAGGGGGTAGAATACCCCCATCTTGGACAACTGCTTATATATCTTTGATACCAAAGGAACAAGTTGGTCCTAAAAAACCAGAGAACTACAGACCAATATCTCTTTTGAACACAGACTATAAAATTTATGCGAAGGTATTAGCCAACAGGTTGATGCCAGTAATCCAAAAAGTGATTCATGAGGACCAAGCGGGATTTATTGAGGGCAGATACATGAAGGACAATGTAAGGCAAGTAATAGACTTATTGGAATATCTTGATAAGAATAAACAGATTTCTGCAGTGCTGGTTTTTTTGGATGCGGAGAAGGCCTTTGATAGAGTGGATTGGAATTTTCTACTAAAGACTTTAAAAAAGATGGGCTTTGGGGACCAATTTATACAGGCGATCTCAGCAATTTATCAAGAGCAAAAAGCACAGATTATTATTAATGGAAGTTTGACGACAGAGTTTAAAATTGAAAAAGGAACAAGACAGGGATGTCCGTTGTCCCCACTTTTATTTATTTTAACATTGGAAGTCTTGCTAAATACAATACGGGACTCAAAAATTCTGAAAGGCATAGTGATAAGGCAAGAGGATTATAGAATAAAGGCATTTGCAGATGATCTGGTTGTTACCCTATCACAACCAATGGAATCAACAATCCTGATGAACGACATTATACAAGACTATGGTAGAGTTTCAGGTTTTAGACTGAATTCAAAAAAGACTAAAATGATAGTTAAGAATATGACACAAGATCGTAAACATGAGCTTGAAAGGAGGGCAGGTTTTGAAATTGTACCTAAGGTAAAATATCTTGGAGTTCAGGTTGCAGAATCAAATATGAAATTGTTTCAAAATAATTATGAGGTGTTGTGGCGAGAGGTTCAGAAAGACATGGAGACTTGGAAAAAGCTGCAACTGTCTTTACTTGGAAGAATAGCAGCAGTTAAGATGAATATTTTGCCAAGATTTCTGTTTTTGTTTCAAATGATTCCGGTGCTTAAAAGTGATAAACAATTGAAAGTCTGGCAGTCTGGCGTGAATAAGTTTGTCTGGAACGAGAAAAAGCCGAGAGTGAAATTGAAAATTATGCAAGATGTTCCAGAAAGAGGAGGTCTTAAACTCCCAAACCTACAGTTATATTATGATGCAGCAGCTTTAACTTTAACAAGCGATTGGTTTGGAAATAAGAAGGCTGGAATATTGAATGCAGAAAGTTTTGATCTTGAATTTGGATGGCATGCTTACTTATTTTATGATGATAAAGTTGATAAAGTATTTAAAAGTCATATACTCAGAGATTCTTTGATGAGAGTTTGGAAGAAGCACCGACTCAAATGGGATTATAAAATACCGCTATGGCTGGATCTTGGTCATACCTTGTGGAATACAAATATAATGTCACTCGGGGGGTTTTTATACAAAGAGGTTCTTTTTACAGATGCGGGCAGATGGCAGCTGAAGACATTGCAGACACTGTTGGACGAAGGGATTAATTTAACCTGGTTACAATATAATCAATTACAATTGAGATGGAAAGAGGACCAAAAAACTGGTATTATACTGCATGAGGAAGAATTAGTTAGACATATAAGAGAGAAAGGTCCAATGCATATTAAAAGGCTTTATAATGTTTTGTTAGAAAGGGACTCAGAAACTGAATTAGTTAAAGATTGTATGATTAAGTGGGCACAAAATTTTGAAGAACCAGTGATGTTGGAAACATGGGAAAAAATTTGGGTTCAGAATGTTAAGTTCACACAGTCGCAGAATTTGAGGGAAAATTTTTATAAAATGTTTTATAGATGGCATTTGGATCCTAAAAAGTTGTCATGTATGTACCCTAATGTTCAGCCAAAATGTTGGAGATGCGAATGTTTGGATGCTACGTATTATCATGTATGGTGGACCTGTAGGAAAGTTAAGGCTTTTTGGATAAAAATTTGGTGGGTCATGCAGAATGTTTTGAAGAAAAAAATTCAATTTTCTCCACAATTGTTTTTATTGGGTATAGTTAAGGGTTTTACACGGGGTGAAATAAAACTAATATTGTATATGATAACAGCAGCAAGATTGTTGATAGGTAAATATTGGAAGAATGAAGCTTTGCCTACTATCGAGGAATGGACTTTGAAGATGGCTAGTTTTGCAGAGATGGCGAAGATTTCAGCGTATTTAAAAGATTGTTCACAAGAGACTTATGAATGGGAATGGAAAAGGTGGATAGAATATGTTCAGAACAAATACCAAACTAGAAAGTATCAAATAGCTTTTATTTGAAAATAATGTATTAGAAATATTTTAATGTAAAGAGACAAAGAGGAAAAATTATATAGGGGGAGGGATGGGTTCAGGTTTATATATTAGTGTTATTAGTTATGAGTATGTAATAGGGAAGTCTGGGGGGGGAGGGTTAGGGAGGGTTAGGGAGGATGGGAAGTTTGGGGAGGGAGGTGGGGGGGAAAAAAGGGGTGAAAATGTAATTGTAAAACTTTTGCAATAAAAAAAAAAAAAAAAGTTTTTTTCTAATTTTATTGGAGTGACCCAAAATAGAAATAAGAGTTTTGGTAAAATATTCATTTTAATGGTGGAAATTCTTTCCATTAGTGAGATCTGTAAGTTTCTCCAATTATCTAAATCTTTCTTTATCTGTATTATTAATTGTAATTGTTTTATTGACGAACTTCTTGCTGATAGCCAAATCCCTAGATATTTTATTTTCTTCGTTGTTTGAATTTGTATAGCGTTCTCCAATTCTTTTTCTTGTTTCTTTGTGAGATTTTTTGTTATTAATTTTGATTAATTTTTGTTTATTTTTAATCCTGCCATTTCTCCAAATTCCTCTATTTTCTTAAACAATTTTGGTGCTGATTCTAATGGTTCCTCTACTGTAAACACAAGGTCATCAGCGAAGGCCTGAACCTTGTATTCTTCTCTCCTTATCATTAACCCTTTAATTTCTTGGTCTTCCCTAACCTTTTTTAAAAGGATCTCCAATGTTAAGATATACAATAGTGGAGAAAGTGGGCATCCCTGCCTAACCCCTTTTGTTATGTTGAATTGATCTGTAGTATTGTCATTCATAATTATTCTTACTGTTTGTTTTGTATAAATTTCTCCTATAATTTTTTCAAATTTTGTTCTGAATTGCATAATTTTTAATTGCCCCTTTAGAAATTTCCAATTTAAATTATCGAATGCTTTTTGGGCATCAAGGAAAACCAGTGAAGCTTGTATCTCCTGTGCACTGCTTGGAGTGTCCAAGCATGGGTGTTTATCAGCCAGTTATGACATCATTGAGTTGGAATTTCTTTGGCCACGCCTTCCTCCTTCCGGCTGAGCCTCAGTTTTTTTCCAACTCAGCCAGAGGAAAGACTTATTAGAGTTGGCTCTTCATTTTTGCTTAAAATTCAATATATAATTGGCCAAATTTAAAAATAAATAAATTATAAAAAAAAACGAGCCTCTTTAAAATAGGCTTGGGTGGCTGAGGCAGTGAGAGTGAGCTGTGAGTCAGCGCTGCGCGCTCTGCAAGGCAGGGATAAGATCGCTGTGGAGGCAGCCATTACTCCCTTACTCTCATCAGCAGCTGGGAACGTGAGGAGGTCATTTTTAGCCTCAGAGAGGTCCAAGGGAGAGCGCTGACCACGCGGCCGATAGCCGCCATTTTGTTGGCGGTGGCCATTTTGTTTTGGGCTTACAACGCAGCCTTGGTAGTACAGTGGTTTAAAGCACCCTGTTATTAACACAGCTGCCTGCAATTACAGCAGGTTCGAATCTTACCAGGCTCAAGGTTGACTCAGCCTTCCATCCTTTCTAAGGTAGGTTAAATGAGGACCCAGTTTGTGGGGGCAATAAGCTGATTTTGTATAAATATACAAAAGTATGAAGGCTATTGCTTAACGCATTGTAAGCCGCCCTGAGTCTCCGGAGAAGGGCGGCATATAAATCAAATTAAATAAATAAAAATAAATAAATAAAATAAATACAGATTTAAAGGCAGCTGGGCGGAGATCTGCAATCTGGGAGCCTTTTACACACAAGTAGACTGTGTTTTCTTCTTGGGATCAGTGTTTTTGTGGCCTGGGAGTCTGTGTAGCAGCCTTTTTTTGTCTCTTTAACTCCTGGAGTGCCCCTTTATTGCTGCTGCTGCTTATTATTATTGCAAACAAACTGTGTTGCCGGTTTAGCAATTTAAGAGCCCTGAACTGCACAGTGAGTAACTCCCTTTTTTCTTATTACCTTATTATTTGGGTTGAATCTCTCAATTTGTGTCCATTATGGCCAATAGCAGTGATTCTGAGGGGTCTTCTACACCTCAACCTCAGCCAGAAGGCTCTAACATTAATAAGCCAAGATTGAGATCTAGTAAGCCTTCTGTTAGCACCCAAGCTAAACAGACTAAATCCTCTGTAGCTGCTGATAAGGATGCCCTGAGAAGGCAAAAAGTCTTGGAAAAGCATTTTGCAAAAGCTCAACAACAGGCTGCAGCTCCCAAATCCCCTGTGGATTCAAGGGATCAGGGTGGGGCTTTCATATTTTTCCCACTGTTATAATAAATCAGGAAATACAGGAGGAGCAACCTAACTGGTCTCCCACTGTTATTCAGGAACAACATGGGTTTCAAGCTGTTCCTTTTCAGGAAGGGTATGTCTTACCCACTGTTCAGCCCCCTGCTGAGCCTTCTCAGGTGCCAGGCAGACAGGGCTCTGTGCCTTCGACCACCTTTACGCCCACAGCAGCAGGACTCCGCCCTCTGGAGCCAGTGCAGCAAAGTTTGTTCTCAGAATTACGTTTTGCCATTGTACAAACCATTACTCAAGGTATTGATGAGGCATTAGCCCAGAGAGGTATTTTGGCTCCTTCCCATCCTGGGCCTTCCAGGGCAGCCCCTGTGACTCGGCCACCTAGGCATAGGGACCACAGGAAGGAATCCTATCAGGATACGCAATCCCTTCGCAGTGAGGATTCACTGGAAGGTGAGGAAGAATTAGGTGAATTTGAGATGTCAGGGGATGAGGGCATTGCTCAGGACAAACCAGTTTACTCTGGTCTATTCCACCCTCATCTTTTCAGAACCTTATTAATTAAGGCTAAAATGACTGCTAATATGGGCCAAGTGGATAAATCTGCTTCAGCTCCTAAGGATTCTCAGGATCTTTGTGCTAGCCTGTTTTCTGAACAGGTCACTACTCAGGAGGTTATCCCATCTCCACAATTTTTTGTGGATACAATTAAAAGACAGTGGGAACATCCTATCTCTGTTCCTCCCCCTAGTGGCATGGATAAAAAGATGGCGGATTTGGCCGCGCGTAAAACTCAACAGGCTGCCGCTTGGGCAATTAGATCTGCTACTGCGGCTTCCTTTATGGCCAGGACATCGCTCCTATGGTTCAAGCAGCTTCAAGTCAGGGCTTCCCCAGAGGATCTCCGCCTTCAGCAATATCTTAGTAAGCTGATTGCTGCAACGGAATACACAGCAGATGCCTCTATTACTGCTGCAAAATTTGCCTCTAGGGCCCTAGCTTCTAATGTGGCATCTAGACGTTTGTTATGGCTGCGCCAATGGCAGGCAGATGCCAGGTCTAAAGGGCATCTGGCAGCTGCACCCTTTAAGGGACAACAGCTCTTTGGAGATGTGTTAGATCCCATCCTGGTGGAAGGGAAAAACAAGAGGAAGGTGCTACCCCAGCTGCATAGGAGCTATGATAGGAGACCATCTCCTTATTATCATAGGCAGCCCTTTCGGAACACGGAGGCGGGATTCCCCGCCTCCCAGTCTCAGAGACCTTATTTCCAGGGAGGAGACAGATCTCAGGACAGGTCAGGGTTCCGAGACAGATCTCGGCAGCCACAGTCCAGACGCCCCTACAGGGGTTCAGGGGGATGTCCTTACCGCCGTTCCAAGTGACTCTTGGGCCCACATCCCTATTGGCGGCAGGTTAAAGATGTTTGCCGACCAGTGGAGGGATTCCACCACAGACGCGTGGGTCTTACAAACCGTGACTCTCGGACTAACTTTAGAATTTTGTTCCAGACCCCCTCATCATTTCATTCAGTGTCCAGTACCCAGGGAGGCCACCAAGAGGGCCATGATGGAGACCGAGATTCAGCATTTGCTGGATATCTCAGCCATAGAACTGGTACCGATTGGTCAAAGGGGTTTGGGGTTTTACTCCGTACTCTTTCTGGTACCCAAGAGCTTGGGGGGTCAAAGGGCAATTTTGAATCTGAAAGACCTCAATATTCATGTAAAGTACAAGAGGTTCAAAATGCACTCACTACATTCGATCCTCTGAGGCCTCAGACAAGGGGATTTTTTGACATCAATAGATCTCAAAGAGGCCTACCTCCATGTGCCCGTAAGGATTTCCCACAGGAGGTTTCTCAGGTTTCCCTTTGTGGGCCATCACTGGCAATACCGGGCCCTTCCCTTTGGCCTGTCGTCAGCACCGCGCACCTTCACCAAATTACTAGACATGGTGGCGGCACGATTGCGAGCCCATCCTGTCTGCCTACAGTGCTATCTGGACGATGTGCTGATCCAGTCATCGTCCCCCAGCCAGGCGGAACGGGACCTACATCTCACCATCCAGACCCTGCAGGATCACGGCTTCTCAGTAAACTGGGAGAAAAGCCATTTGACACTCTCTACCAGGCTGGTACATTTGGGGGCGGTAATAGACACCCAGTTATCCCAGGTGTTCCTGTCACAGGACCGCAGGGACAGTATAAGACAGCTAATAAGGCAGGTTCAGGCATCAAGGTCAGTGCCCCTTCTTCTTTCCCAACTGCTGGGGAAGATGATATCTTGCCTGGCCATAGTTCCTTTGGGCTCGGTTTCGCACCAGGGCCTTGCAGTGGTTCCTCCTTCCCAGTCAGAAGTCAGGGTGCAGCAACTCACTGGGCAGGATCAGGGTTCCTCCACAGGTGCTTCGCTCCTTGGATTGGTGGCTGTCGGAGGCCTTAGAGAAAGGATGCCTGTTTCGGGATCCTCCCAGACTGGTATTGACATCGGATGCCATTCTTTTCGATTGGGGGGCGCATCTGGGGTCTTCCGTGACTCAAGGACGTTGGTCTCAGGAGGATCTCCGCAACGATATCAACTGGCTGTAGCTGAGGGCAGCACACCTGGCGCTTCGACACTTTTGGGCCGAACTGTCAGATCAACATGTTCTGCTGTTAACAGAGAACGTCACGGCCAAAGCGCATGTCAACCATCAGGCACTCGTTCGAAAGACCTCATGCGCGAAGCGAGGAAGCTGTGTCTCTGGGCGGAGCGGCACCTTCAGCCCTTGAAGGCGGAACACATCGCCGGGACGTCCAACTCCACAGCGGGTTGGTTGAGCCAGACTACAATAGACCAGGCCGAATGGCGCCTTCACCCGGACTTGTTTCATCTCATCACAGTTTGTTTCGGGGACCCGATACTGGACTTGTTTGCTACCCCGTAGAATGCTCAACTACCATGGTTTTTCACCAGAGTTTGGACTCCGGCGGCAGAAGGGGTCAATGCCCTTCGCTGCCCGTGGCCAACCGGGTTGCTGTACGCATTTCCCCTGATTCCCCTACTCCAGAGGGTGATCGGGAAGATTCTGGAGGAGCAGGCAGAGGTGTTGCTGGTGGCACCGTATTGGCCAAGACGACCGTGGTTCGCAGACTTCATCTCGCTGTCGACAGACCGAGCCTGGATATTACCACCGCACCGGGTCTCCCTCAGTCAGGGCGCCCTTCACCACCCATATCCTCAATGGCTCAAGTTAGCCGCCTGGTGATTGAGCGGGCAGCTTTCCAGAAGGAACACTACCCCTCTGAGGTAATTTCCACCATTTTGGCTTCTAGGAGGCAGTCAACAATTCGTATCTATCAAGTCACCTGGGCGGCGTTTTGTCGATGGTGCACAAAAAAGAGCTTCGTGCCGACAGACACGACGTTTTCGCAGGTCCTCACCTTTTTGTAGCACGGTCTGAAAAAGAAATTGTCCACCAATACGCTGCGACGTCAGGTTGCAGCCTTGGCAACTGTTTTACCAGGTGAGGGACCTTTACCACTTTCACATCATCCCAAGGTTCGCAGCTTTTTGAAAGGTGCTGCCAACTTGTTGCCGCCCGTGATTCACCACTACCCGACTTGGGACCTTTCAATAGTCTTGCAGGCGCTCACCTCGCCTCCCTTTGAGCCTTTGCGGACTGCCACAGTTCGGCTTTTCACCTTTAAAGTTGCCTTTTTAGTGGCTATTACTTCTGCCCGCGGGATTTCTGAACTAGTGGCACTTTCGGTCCGCCAGGATTTGTGCATTTTTCAACCGGACCGTGTCATTCTACTCTTGGACCCTACATTTGTACCAAAAGGTAATTCCTGGTTCCATTTTTTTTTTTTTTTTAATTTGATTTATATGCCGCCCTTCTCCGGAGACTCAGGGCGGCTTACAGTGTGTTAAGCCATAGGGCACAGGAACTTATTCTTCTGGATTTTTGCCCTAATCCTAGGAATCAGACTGAGAAGTGCTGGCATACGCTTGATGTGCTCAGAGCCTTGCGGCGTTATTTATTTATTTATTTATTAAATTTTTATACCGCCCCCTCTCCCGAAGGACTCGGGGCGGTGAACAGCCAAAATTAAAACACACAATACAAATATTAAAATGCAATTAAAAACAAAATTAAATTATCTTTGGCTTCTCCAATTTAAAACCCCTTACCCATAAAATACACCCAATTAAAATTTTTAACCCAGTCCGGCTTGCTGAAATAAAAAAGTCTTCAGGGCCCGGCGGAAGGTACGGAGGTCCGGGATTAGTCGTATCCCTGGGGGTAGCTCATTCCAGAGGGCGGGTGCCCCCACAGAGAAGGCTCTTCCCCGGGGGGTCGCCAGCCGACATTGCCTGACAGACGGCACCCTGAGGAGACCCTCTCTGTGGGAGCGTGTTGGCCGGTGGGAGGTTATCGGAGGCAGAAGGTGGTCTCGTAAATAACCGGGTCCTAAGCCATGGAGCGCTTTGAAGATGAGAACCAGCACCTTGAAGTGCACTCGGAAGACCACCGGAAGCCAATGCAGCTCGCGCAGGAGAGGTGTCACGTGGGAGCGCCATGTCGCCCCCATAAGTACCCGCGCGGCCGCATTCTGCACCAGTTGGAGCCTCCGAGTGCTCCTCAAGGGGAGCCCCATGTAGAGAGCGTTGCAGTAGTCGAGGCGGGAAGTAACGAGGGCATGAGTGACCGTGCATAGGGAGTCCCGATCCAGAAAGGGGCGCAACTGGCGTATCAGGCGAACCTGATAGAAAGCCCCCCTGGCCACGGCCGTCATATGCTCTTCTAAAGACAGCCGTGCGTCCAGGAGGACACCCAAGTTACGGGCCCTCTCCGTGGGGGCCAATGTCTCGCCCCCAATAGTCAGCGATGGCACCAGCTGACTATATCGGGACGCCGGCATCCACAGCCACTCAGTCTTGGAGGGATTGAGTCGGAGCCTGTTCCTCCCCATCCAGACCCGCACGGCCTCCAGGCACCAGAACATCACTTCAAGGGCATCGTTGGGGTGGTCTGGGGTGGAGATGTACAGCTGGGTGTCATCAGCGTACAGATGGCACTGCACCCCAAAACCACGGATGATCTCGCCCAGCGGCTTCACATAAATGTTGAACAGGAGAGGCGAGAGGACCGACCCTTGTGGCACCCCACAAACCAAGTGCCTTGAGGTCGACCTCTGCCCTCCAGCCAACACAGACTGCGACCGGTCGGAGAGATAGGAGGAGAACCACCGTAAAACAGTGCCTCCCACTCCCAACCCCCCCCAACCGGCGCAGCATGATACCATGGTCGATGGTATCAAAAGTCGCTGAGAGATCTAATAGGACCAGAACAGAGGAGCAACCTCTGTCCCGAGCCCTCCAGAGATCATCAACCAACGCGACCAATGCCGTTTCCGTGCTGTACCCGGGCCTGAAGCCAGACTGGAACGGATCTAGATAGACGGTTTCATCCAGGTACTGCGGGAGCTGTCGCGCAACCACACTCTCAACAACCTTCGCCAAGAAGCGAAGGTTGGAAACTGGACGATAATTTGCTAAAACAGCTGGGTCCAGAGAGGGCTTCTTGAGGAGGGGCCTCACCACCGCCTCTTTCAGGGCGGGAGGCAAGAACCCCTCACTCAAGGAAGCATTTATAATCCTCTGGAGCCAGCCTCGTGTAACCTCCCGGGTAGCCAGCACCAACCAGGAGGGACACGGGTCCAATAAACATGTGGTTGCGTTCAACCTCCCCAGCATCCTGTCCACGTCCTCGGGACTCACAGGGTCAAGCTCATCCCAGATAACCGTCTCAAGACAGACCTCGGACAACCCGCCTGTACCTACCCAGTCAGAGTCCAAGCCTTCCCGAATTTGAGCGACTTTATCGTGCAGATAATGCGCAAAATCCTCAGCACGACCTTGCAAGGGGTCTTCCCGCGCTCCCAGATGGAGAAGGGAGCGAGTCACCCTAAACAAGGCAGCTGGGCGATTTTCTGCCGACGCGATAAGTGCGGAAAAGTAATTACACTTCGCCGCCTTTATCGCCACTAAGTAGGTCTTGATATAAGACCTCACTAGTGTACGGTCAGATTCGGAGCGACTGGCCCTCCAACCACTCTCTAGGCGTCTTTTCCGGCGTTTCATCCCCCTCAGCTCCTCGGAGAACCAAGGAGCTGGGCAGATTCGGCGCTGGGTCAGAGGCCGCAAAGGCACGACCCGATCTAAAGCACCAGCGGCCGCCCTATCCCAGGCGGCCACCAGGTCTTCCGTCGAGTCGTGCGCCAGAGTCTCAGGAAATGGCCCAAGCTCCATTCGGAACCTATCAGGATCCATCAGGCGCCTGGGGCGGAACCACCTGATCGGTTCCGCCTCCCTGCGGTGGGGCATAGCGGTCAGGAAGTCAAGTCTAAGGAGAGAATGGTCTGACCATGACAAGGGTTCAATAACTATATCCCCTGTATCTAAGCCATTCAACCACTGACCAGAGACGAAAACCAAGTCCAGCGTGTTTCCTCCTATGTGAGTGGGGCCCTGAATTAATTGGGTCAGGTCCATGGCCGTCATGGAAGCCATGAACTCCCGAGCCACCTCAGATGCTTCGCCGGTGGACGGCAGGTTGAAATCCCCCATGACTAAAAGCCTGGGGGTATCAACCACCACCCCGGCTATAACATTGAGGAGCTCGGGCAGGGTCGCTGCCATGTAGCAAGGAGCCAGGTACGTAACCAGCAGGCCCATCTGCCTCCCATGGCCCCACTTCACAAGGAGAGACTCACAACTGGCTATCTGAGGTACAGTGGCCTCCCTAGGATCAAGACCTTCCTTTACAATAACCGCCACCCCCTCACCCCTACCCTGGGCCCTCGGCTGATGAAATGTGCGGAAACCCGGTGGGCACATTTCTACGAGGGGGACCCCCCCCTCCAGGCCCAGCCAGGTCTCAGTAATACCCGCCAGGTCCGCTCCCCCCTCCTGAATCAGCTCACAAATGAGGGGGGCTTTATTAACCACGGACCTGGCGTTGCACAACATCAGCCTAAGACCCAGGCTCTGAGACTCCGGACAACCCAGGGAATGAGAAGAGCATTGGGAGCCGGAGCATGTCACCGCTTGGAGACAGCGGATACGTGCCCCCACAACATGATATGGCCCCCTGCTCCCACCATACCTGCCCCTCCCACCCACGGTCCTGATGACATCGCCCTCTTCCCTACCAACACCAACCCCCTCCGATCCCCGCTCCGCACCTCCCCTAGCGCGACCCTGTGCCGGGCCTGGTCCCCTCCCCAACAAATCACCCTCCCTGTCCTTTGCCAAACAACCCTCCCCCCTCCCAGAACCCCTTAAAAGATTGGCAAATGACAATTTTAAAAAACCCCTCAACCCCCTCTTCGCCGCATGCCACCTCTCGGGATTCCAAAATCCGTCATCGAGGTAGGCCCTCGATAGAGTGGAGGGCCAATCCTGCAAGAGGGGGGAGTCTCGCAGAACAAGAAGCTCAGCTGCCGAATACATTCTTGCCACAGAGGATAAGTGACCATGTCCCGAGGGTCAGATGGAAAATAAATAAGAGGTCCAAAAGGGAGCAAATAAAATGGGGGCATCCAAGATCCGAGGTCCAAAGTCCACTGTCCCCTCACCACAGTGGGAAGGATCTCTTGCCAAGTCAACACAGTTCAAGGGGGATACAATCCAACCACCCTCTCACAGTGATTGGTCTGATGGTCAGTCCCCTCTACTGGTGAGATGGAAGTAGTGAACCTTTGCAATATCAGTTCAGCATAAGGGGTTAAAGTCCATAGCCACCCTCTCACAGTGGCTTGTCTCATGGTCCTCAACCACCCTCTCATGGTGGTTGGTCTGATGTTCAGTCCCCTTTGCTGGTGACGTGCAGATAATACCATACCGACTCCGCTCGAGGGGCACAAAAAACCAAGACCACCCTCTCACGGTGGCTGGTATGATGGACAGTCCCCTCTGCCCGTGGGATGGAAGAAGTGTACCGGCTCCCCATAAGCTCCCAACACAATTTACAGTCCCCCTCCACGGCAGGGAGAAGGGCTCTGATGAATATGAACCAGGATTTCAGTGCCAGCGAGTCCATAAATGGCAACCAGTCCGAGATAGGTATAATGCCAAGGGGAACGGTGGAAAATAGGGGGAGAAATCTCCCAGCCCCCAAAATTCAGCGGAGGCCTCCCAACGACGTGAGGGACTAACCCATCAACTGGGCAGCCCCCCCCCGCTGGTCATAGCCCATCCCGGATGGACGATGTTATAGTTTGCCGTTAAGTCCATCAAGCACCACAGCAGGGTTGATGGCCGACGCTCTCCTTCCCGCCGTCGCCAGACGGCCGCCATTGCAGCCGCAGCCACCGCTAACGCTGCTTTCACTGCCGCTGCCAAAGAAAAAAACTCTGGCAGCGTCCCCGAGCTCACCAGGGAGTCCGACGGCCCCAAGGCAACTGGGAAACATCCCTGGGCCTGGGGCCACCCGACGACCTCAACGGACCCGTCACCGCCGCTGCTCCGACTTCTGAGCTGGCTCCGGCCCAGAAAAACGCCGCCGCCGCCCCGCTGATGCGCCCGAGCACCGGATCTCGCCGACGCTGCCATCCCCCCCAGCCTTGATCTTCCGGGGAGACAGACCCCTCAGCCGACTGGTGGGGAGCTCCCACGACAGTTGCTCAAAGGACCCCCAAAACGGACCCGTGGGGCAAAAAGCCCCCATCCTCACGCCGCGGCTCAGGCAGACGCTGCCATCTTGGACATGCGCATGATTTTGCATGTTATGTCAAGCGGAGAGCCCCCTTTCGACGGACGGAGGCCCTATTTGTGTCATTTCAGCCCACGTCAATGGGGAAGAAAGTTTCACTATCTACCCTTGGTCGTTGGCTCAAGGCATGCATTGCCTTGGCGTATGAACATCAAGCTTGTCCAGTGCCGTGTCGCATCACCGTGCACTCTACTCGTAGTGCGGCCACTTCGGCTGCTTGGACTACGCAAGCATCCATTTTGGACATCTGCAGAGCCATGACTTGGACTACTCCTTCACCGTTCGTGAGGCACTACAAGTTGGACCAATTCGCATCAGCAGAGGCAGCGTTTGGGAGGCGTGTCTTACAGAGAGTCCTGCCGGCCAAGGGGACCCTGGACCGATCTGCTTCCCTCCCATCATCAATTTAGCTTGGGTATATCCCATGCTTGGACACTCCAAGCAGTGCACAGGAGATTGAACGTTGGGCTTACCTTGAACGTTCCATCTAGGTGCACTGCTGGAGTGTCCAAATCCCACCCTGGCTTGTGCTGGTCCGGGGTCCAGGAGTGGTCGGTTCTTCCTATTGATGGCGTCTTCCCTGGTTCCGGTTTCGTGGAAAAAAACTGAGGCTCGGCTGGAAGGAGGAAGGCGTGGCCAAAGAAAATCCAACTCAATGATGTCATAACTGGCTGATAAACACCCATGCTTGGACACTCCAGCAGTGCACCTAGATGGAACGTTCAAGGTAAGCCCAACGTTCATTCTCTGGATGTGATTCATAATATTCTAATGTGTTTATTATTATTCTCATATTATTCTTGATTTGACGTCCAGGCAGAAATCCATTTTGGTCGCAGTGTATATAATTTTTTAATACTTTTTTGATTCTTTCCACTATGATTACTGCAAATATTTTGTAATCTGTGTTCAGCAAGGAGGTTGGTCTGTAGTTTTGAATTAATTGGTGGTCCGTATCTTCTTTGGGTATGATAGTAATTATTGACTCTGTCCAAGTTGTCGGAATTTTTGTCTTCTCCAAAGCCTCATTATATAACTCTAACATGGTTTCTCCCACTGTTTCCTGTACGGTTCTATATAGTTCCACCGGTAGCCCATCTGGCCCCGGTGTTTTATTGTTTTTTTTGCTTTTTCAGTGCCAATTCCAATTCCAGTTTAGTTATTGGTCTATTTAATATTTCTTTGTTCTTCTGTAATTGTTGGCATTTCTGATCTTTCTATATATTGTTTTGTCTTTTCCTCTTCTACTTCTTCTTGTTTGTATAAATTTGAATAGAATGTCTGGATAATTTCTTTTTTTGCCTCTCTTCTGTATTGGATTTCCCCTTTTTCATCTCTGAGTTGGTATATCGTTCTTATATCTTTTTCTTTTTTCAATTTATATGCCAACCATCTACCTGTTTTATTCGCAAACTCAAAATAGTTTTGCTTTGCCATTTTTATTTTCTGGGCTAGTTCTTTTTGAGTTATCAAATTTAGTTTATGTTTAATTGTTTTCCATTCCTCTTTTATTTTTTTGTTTTGGGGATATTTATGTAGTTTATATTCTGTATTTTTTAATTCTTAATATAATTTATCTAGCTGTTGTTCTCCAGCGCGCTGCTTGGAGAATCCAAAGCATGGGTAATGTTCACGGTGAGTTTGTCAGAGACTGAGTGTGTATCACTTTAAATTTCTTGCCTCGGTTCCGCCTCCTCTGCTCGACTGATGTCAGTTTAGTTCACTCAGTCGAGTGGAAGAGACTGAACTTCGGCTTGCTCTGGCAATTCTCATCGTTATTATCCACGCTTTGGATTTCTCCTATTTTTTTCTTTCGTTTCTCTGGTTTTTTTTTTTTTTATCTTCTGGACTGCATAATTGGCTTGACTTTGGACTGACTGACGTTTGACGAGAGGTGGTGAGTCCTCTCGGGCTCGGGCCCGCCTTGACAGCCCGTTAACGGCCGGATTCCTTCAGGAAACCTATCTCCCTCAAGGAGATTGCTGTGTATTCCACACCGGCTCTCACCCCTCTCTCTATCTATTTCCCTCCGGATCGTACTTGTATTGCTGCTTTCGGAGTTCCTGTCACGGGCCGGGATGGACTCAGCAGTTTAACTTACGCCCGCTTAGCTTGAAGCCCTGGTGCCTTGCTAGCGGATCCCGCGGCTAATTCACACACGGATTTTGGGCTTCCAGAGCGGAATCGCCTGCGCGACCGCCGGATTGTGCCCTCACCATCTAGTCTCGGCGGCTGATCGACCCGTAGCGGCATCGCCCCGATCGACGTTACCTGGCCGCTCGCCCTGTCATTCTCGCCGCGCAATCGAGCCGAATTTTCCCGCCCGCTGCCATTTTGAAATTTTGGCGTGGCGGAGCAGCGGTTTATCCTTCAAGGACTCATCAAGCCTGCGCGGCAGGGACGAGCCTTCCATCGCTGCGTTCCTGCTAGCATTGGTTTTCCAGCGTCCTTCACCCGGGGATCAGGTGGGCCGGCGTGAAGGATCGACGCCCCACACATCGCAGTTTCGGCTCCAACGATCGGCGCAGGAGCCTCTGCTTCGCTGCTGCCTGGCGCCAATTTCAAATATTGTCACAACTGCAGCTTTGGACTGGCGACTTCTCTTCGGTCGATCCGTATCTCCTGTCCATTGCACGGACTTATTTAGTGGCTGTTTTTGAACCTGTGTTACCTCCCTGTTGAGGATTTAAAAAAAAACAAAAACCTTCATACATACGGCTGCGTGGCGGCTACCTTACCCCGCCCACCTATGGCAGATTACGACCTGTCTTCCGACCTTGACCTCTCTGATGAACAGTTGGTAGCTGAACCAATCCCTGCCAAGAAACCTACCAGGTCACGGTCTCGTGCCTCGCGAGCGGCTTCAGCTCCCCCATCTTCCTCAGCTCAACCCTCTACCAGCGGCCTTGCCAAAAGTAAAGATGAGCTACGGCGGCATCACGCCCTAGAGCATCAGTTCCACCTCGCCCAGCAAAGGGCTCTGTTGGTGAATCCCGGGGCACCGCCCGCCGACCTTGGACAGGCTCCAGCCACTCAACCACTGCTGGACCCTGATCCTCATCCTAATTCAGAGGCCACTGTTTTGCCTTCTGATCCAGTTGGTACCGCTCCGGTAACCCTCCAACCGGTCGTGGGGTCCGTCCCCCATAGACCTCCTGGCCGTGCTGCAGCCACGGCGACCTACACCCCCACAGCGGCGGGTCTCCGTCGAGATGAGGTTTCTCGTCCTGATTTGGACGTCCAATCCATTGTGGCAGCCACAATATCCAACCTTTTGGCGTCTGGCACATGGACTCCTGCGGCTGCACCGACTTCTCAGCCTCCCCCCCAGGCTCCAGCACCTAACGTTTCCAGCCATTATTTCGACTACGACAGTTATCAGGACTCTATTCATAGCGAAGACTCTAACTGGGAGGACAAGGACCATAGGGAGTCGGAATTTTCGGAGGATGAGGGTCTCCTACCTGATAGGCCTCCGCTCACCAGGCTTTTCCTCCCGGCCTTGTTTAAATCGCTGCTCCACAAGGCCAAAGTATCCACTAATTTGGCGGATCCTTCTGCTCAACAAGCACAGTCTGCAGCTTGTCTACCTTCCGACGGTCTTTTCAACGTCCAGGCCGCGGCTCAAGACTTTATTCCTTGTCCCCAGCTCTTCTCGGAGGTCATTCAACGGCCATGGGGCTTACCAGCTTCCTTGCCTGCTCCTAACGGCCTGGACAGGAAATTGTACTGTTCTGCACCCAACCTCCAGGAGATGTTGCAGTTGCCATCCATGGACGCTCCCGTGGCTCAGCTGACGGCATCCTCGGTTCTGACGAGTGACGTCGCAGATGGCCTGAGGACGGAGGATCGGAGAACTGAGGTCCTTTTGCGCAAAAACCATCAGGCAGCTGCATGGGCGATCAGGGCAGCCACATCGGCATCCTTTTTCAACCGCGCCTCCCTCATCTGGCTCCGCCAGTTACAGGATCGCCTTCCTCAGGACAACAAACGGCTACACCAAGACATCAACAAACTGGTGGCAGCCGCTGAATACTCCGCCGATGCGTCCCTAGATGCGGCTAAGTTCGCTTCTCACTCCCTTGCTGCCACCGTCGCCTCACACCGTCTTTTGTGGCTTCGCCAGTGGAGAGCTGACAACAAGTCAAAATGGCAGCTGGCCTCCGTTCCATTCCAGGGGGCAACTCTGTTTGGGACTGCACTTGATCCCATCCTGGTCGAGGATAAGGACAAGCGAAAGGTGATGCTGACTTCTTACAGACGGGGAGATCGTCGTTACTCACCTTATCCACAGTGGCCGCCCTTTCGGACAGATTCCGGGACCAGCGGGTCCTATCACTACCGTCCGTCCTCTCAGGGATTTTACAGGCCTTCCGATAGAGCCAGTCTTCAGGACAGAGGCCGTCGCCAACAGCCCTTCAAACGACCTTTCCGGGGATCGGGGAGCCGTTCCTTTCGGAGAGGAAAGTGACTACCGCCTATCGGCTCCCATTGGCGGCCGCCTTCATCTCTTCAAGGCCCAATGGGAGCTAACAACCACGGATGCGTGGGTCTGGCAGACCGTGCATCTCGGCCTTACACTGGAATTCAGTTCCCTCCCCCCCCTCCAGATTTATCTGGTGCCCCGTTCCATCAATTCCCGAGAAACAACACTTGATGGAAGCAGAGATCCAACACCTCTTAGATATCCGGGCCATAGAACCGGTTCCTCTCCAACACCGAGGGACCGGCTTCTATTCCGTCTTTTTCCTGGTGGCCAAAAGTTCCGGGGGATGGAGAGGGATTTTGGATTTGAAGGCACTCAACAAATTTATAAAGTACCACCAATTCAAAATGCAAACATTGCGGTCGATCTTGGATTGTATCCGTCCAGGGAAATTGATGACTTCCATCGACCTAAAGGAAGCGTATCTACACATCCCCGTACGTACGGCGCATCGTCACTTTCTCAGATTCACATTCCAAAATCGTCATTACCAGTACCGCACCATGCCATTTAGCCTTTCTTCGGCCCCCCGGATCTTTACAAAGATGTTGGCAGCGGTGGCAGCTTCCTTCCAGATGTTGCCCGTGAGACTGTACTGCTACCTCGACGACATCCTTATTCTATCGTCGTCGCCCACCCAGGCAGCACTGGATCTCGAGGCAGTGATGTCCTCCCTTCGATCGTACGGCTTCGCTCTAAACCTCGAAAAGAGTCATCTCCTCCCAACCACTCGGATCCTTCACCTGGGGGCGATTCTGGACTCTCAGCTGGGCATGGTCTTTCTCTCGGAGGACCGTCGCCTCAGTATTCACTCCTTGGTGTTGCAGATATTGGCTCTCCCGAGGGTACCACTTCTACTCCTGTCATCTCTATTAGGGAAAATGATATCTTGCATATCCATAGTCCCATGGGCCAGATTCCACTCTCGGCCCCTGCAATGGTACCTCTTGCAGTTTCAGAAGACTCGTCGAAGCAACTCCAGGTCCCGGGTTCAATTACCGCCGGAAGTACGCGATTCCCTACACTGGTGGACCTCGCCATCTGTGCTCTCCGGGTGTCTCTTTCACAGTCCGTCCCGTGTCACCGTCACTACGGATGCGAGCCTGAGGGGCTGGGGCGCCCACCTGCAGACTCAAGTCACGCAGGGCCGCTGGTCCCAGTCGGAAGCAGCCAACGACATCAACTGGCTCGAGCTTCGCGCGATCTGGCTCGCCCTCCTACACTTCCAGCCTTTCGTGGAGAACCAACATGTATGGATACTGACAGACAATGTGACGGCGAAGGCACATGTAAATCACGAGGGGGGAACACGCTCGGCGGCATTGATGTCAGAGGCGAACAGACTTCTAGCTTGGGCAGAGTTGCACACTCGGTCGTTGACAGCGGACCACATTTCCGGGACCGACAACCGCCAGACAGATTGGCTCAGTCGACAGCAGATCGACCACGCGGAATGGCGCCTCCACCCGTCCCTCTTCCGCGAGCTGTCGGCAAGATTTGGCCGTCCCGTACTCGATCTGTTCACGCATCCGACCAATGCTCAACTACCAAGGTTTTTTTCCCGTTTCCAGTGCCCCACGGCAGAAGGGATCGACGCGCTCCTGTGTCCCTGGCCCCAGGGCCTGCTCTACGCCTTCCCTCCCCTCCCACTCCTGCCAAGGGTGATCCGGAAGATTCTCCTGGAACGAGTGAACGTCCTCCTCGTCGCCCCCCACTGGCCACGGAGATCGTGGTTCGCCGACCTGATGAGCCTATCGGTAGCTCCCCCGTGGCGGATTCCGGATCACAAAATCTCCCTCAGCCAGGGGGTCATACTGCATCCAGAGCCCCAATGGTTGCAGTTGACCGTCTGGCACTTGAACGGATCCGTCTAACCAGGGACAACCTGTCAGGGGGAGTTATCTCCGTCATCCAGGCCTCCAGGCGGCCCTCTACTACAAGAATCTACAATTCCACCTGGCGCTCCTTCTGTTCCTGGTCCACTTCTCGACACTCTGACCCCACCTCAGCATCAGTGGCCGACGTCTTGGAGTTCCTGCACGCGGGCTTCAACAGGGGCCTCGCGGCAAGCATGCTCCACAGATACGTGGCGGCCTTGGACACCGTCCTTTCCAAGGACTTGGACATCCCTCTTTCCCGCAACTTGCGGATTAGGTCCTTCCTTAGGGGGGCCTCTAACCTGAGACCTCCCAGAATTCGTCGCTATCCTACCTGGGACCTTCCGCTTGTTCTCCAGGCCCTTACTTCTTCTCCCTTCGAACCCTTGGCCGCGATTGGGTTACGTCTCCTTACTCTCAAAGTCGTATTCCTAGTCGCAATAACTTCGGCGAGGCGAATTTTGGAATTGGCGGCCCTGTCCGTGCGGGACGACTTGTGCATCTTCCACCATAACAGGGTCGTCCTCCGCATGGATCCTTCCTTTCTGCCGAAAGTCAATTCGGTCTTCCACCGCGAACAGGAGCTAATCCTCCCGGATTTTTGCCCGGATCCAAGACACCCGCTAGAGACCCAATGGCACACCCTAGACGTACGGAGGGCCTTACGCCGTTACATCAAGCAAACCTTGACCTTCTGTCGTTCGGAGGCCTTATTTGTTTCATTCCTTCCGGGGTCTCTTGGCCAGAAGGTTTCCTCCACTACTATCGGACGATGGCTGAAGGCCTGCATATGCAAGGCCTATTCTGTTTCGGGGAAACCCCTCCCGGGCAAAGTCCTACCTCATTCCACTAGGAGTGTTTCTACGTCAGCCGCGTGGGCAACACAAGCCTCGGTTTCTGAAATATGCAGAGCAGCCACTTGGACGACCTTGTCGCCGTTTATTAGGCATTATAAGATAGACTCTTGCAGCGGCCGACGCTGCCTTTGGTCGCCGAGTTCTACAATCTGTTGCTGCCTCCTTGCCTACCCCGGACCTGTCTGATAGCCCCCCTAAGGAACTTGCTTGGGTACATCCCATGCTTTGGATTCTCCAAGCAGTGCGCTGGAGAACGGACATTGCTTACCTGAATGTCCTTTCTCGGCGCGCTGATGGAGAATCCAACCCACCCTATCCTACCGTATTCAGGTCCGGTGGCGCTGATTCTGGACTACAGTTTGCCTTTCCTTTACCTTCTTCGTGAACTAAACTGACATCAGTCGAGCAGAGGAGGCGGAACCGAGGCAAGAAATTTAAAGTGATACACACTCAGTCTCTGACAAACTCACCGTGAACATTACCCATGCTTTGGATTCTCCATCAGCGCGCCGAGAAAGGACATTCAGGTAAGCAATGTCCGTTTCCTGTCTTTGTTTTTCTTCCCTATATATGCAATCGTCAGACCCCTTATATATGCTTTTGCTGTATCCCAGGTATTCTGTAAGGAGGTATCCTCTTTTTTATTTATCTTAAAAAATGATTGTAATTCCTTTTCTAACATATGTTTAAATTCTTTTTCTTTACATATTTTTTGGTTCATTGTCCACCTCCTAAACCTTTTTTTTCCTTTCCATTTTTTTAAAATAAATTTTTATTAGAGTATAAATATTAAAAAAAAACATAACATACACACAACAAACATTTATACAACATATAAACAAAAAGAAAAGGATTATGTCTTAAGCATTATTTCAAAGTGACATTCTGCTTATAATACGTTTCTTCACCTCTCCTTAATCTAATAACATTTTTTATACCGGTAATATTTCCCCCTATATTTTTTGTTTGTTTCTAGTTTTTAACCAATTATACCAATTGTTCCATATTTTGTAATAGTCTGATTCTTCTCTTTCTTGTATTTCTTTGGTTAACCTATCCATTTCAGCGCATTCTAGAATTTTTTCTATTAATTCTGTTTCATTTGGCGTTCTTTCTTGCTTCCAATTTTTTGCATAGGTTATTCTTGCAGCTGTTAGTATGTGAATTATAAGGTATTTGATATCTTTAGGGTATGATTTATTAAAGATTCCTAGTAAAAATATTTCTGGTTATCTATCTGTGTTTCTGTTATTTGTTCCAAGCATTTTTTAATATTAGACCAAAATTTCTTTGCTGCCGGGCATGTCCACCATAAATTATAGAAGGTTCCTTGTGTCTTCTTACACTTCCAGCAGATCGGGCTATTTTTGGGCTGTATTTTTGCCAGTCTAGTTGGAGACATGTGCCACCTATAAAACATTTTAAGTTGATTTTCCTTATATGCCACTGCTCTTGTTAGTTTTATATTTATTTGCCAAAATTTTTCCCATTTTTCCAAAGGTATTGTATGTTTAATGTTTTGAGCCCATTTTATCATCGTTTCCTTGACTGTCTCTTCTTCCATTTTATAGCGTAAAAGAAATTTATAGATTCTACTAATTAATTTGTTTCCTGAATCTAATATAATTTTGTCTATTTCTTGTTTTTGCTTATTAATTTCATATGTTTTTATATGTTCTCTGTATTTAGATTGTATTTGGGTATAAGTCCACCAATCTATTTCTCTATCTAATTCTGTGTCCAATTGTTGTTTTGTTTTTAGTTTACCTTGGTGGTCAATTAAATCTTTATATCTAATTATTTTTGTCTTATCTGTTAAATTTGGATGTCTAATTGATTCTACCGGCGATAACCAACTTGGTATTTTCATGTAATGTTGTTTTTTGATTTTAAGCCAAGTTTGTAGTAATGAGTGTCTTATTGTGTGTCTTTTAAAGTATGAATGTGTTTTGTATTTTTCATCCCACATGAAAGAGTGCCAGCCAATTTGGAGTTCGTGTCCCTCAATTGTTAAAATTCTAGAATTCTTTAATTCTATCCAGTCTTTAACCCACGATAGTACTGCTGCTTGATAGTATATCTCCCAATCTGGGAGTGCAGCTCCTCCTCTATCTTTTGTATCCTGGAGCAGCTTAAATTTTATTCGTGGCCTTTTCCCTTGCCATATAAATTTAGATGTCATTTTATTCAATTTTTCAAAGAACTATTTATCTATTTTTATTGGGGTAACCTGAAACAGATATAAAAATTTAGGTAGTATAGTCATTTTAATGGCCGAAATTCTTCCTAGGAATGAGATGTGTAAATTTTCCCATTTTTCTAAGTCTTTCCTTGTTTGTTCTATTAGTTTATCATAATTATTTTCTTTTATTGCTGACGTTCTCGTGGACAACCAGATTCCTAGATATTTTATTTTTTTCGTTGTTTGAATTTGTATACTATCTGACAATTCTTTTTCTTGATTTTTCGTTAGATTTTTTACAATTAGTTTCGATTTGCTTTTATTGATTTTTAGTCTGGCCACTTCTCCGAATTCTTTTATTTTTTGAAACAAATTGGGTATAGATTCCATAGGATTTTCTATTATAAACACTAAATCATCAGCAAAAGCCTGGGCTTTGTATTCTTCTTTATTGATCTGTAAACCTTCAATTCCTTGATCTTCTCTGATTTTTTTCAGCAGGATTTCCAATGATAGAATATACAGTAAGGGAAAGAGTGGGCAACCTTGTCTAACTCCTTTTGTTATATTAAATTTATCTGTTATGTCATCATTCATAATTATCTTTGCTGATTGGTTAGTATAAATATTTTCCTTTCCATTTTATAAGTATTGGGTTGTGATCTGCCCATTGATTTACTCCTATCTCTATTTGTTCTACCCCAGTCCTAATATTCGGAGTCATCCAAGCCATATTGATTCTAGACCAGGATTGGTGTGGATGAGAGTAGTAAGTATATTGATTCTCATCTTTGTGTGTTTCCCTCCAAACATCTCTCAAATTTATTTCCGCAGCCATATTAAAGAATTCTTTTGGAAGTATTTCTTTTTCTTATTTTTTTTACCACTTTTATAATCTTTTTTCGCATCTACTATCGCATTATAATCTCCAATTAGGCAGATATCTTCATATTCTAGATCTACTATTTTTTTATGTATTCCTTTAAAAAATTCCTGTTGATTTTGGTTAGGGGCATATATTACTACTAATAATGTTTTTTTTCTTTTCTACTTCTAACTCAACCATCACCATTCTACCTTCCTCGTCTGCGTATATTAATTTTGATTCTATCCTTTCTTTTACATAAACTGCTACTCTTTTCTTTTTTTGCATCAGAGATGTATATAATTTTCCTAATTTTGGGTTTTCTAATATTTTTTGGTACCCTTTTTTGATGTGTACTTCCTGAAGGCATATCACATCTTCTAATTTTCGTAGTTTTGTAAATGTTTGAGTTCTTTTCTTTGGTGCGTTTAATCCATTTATATTTACAGAGAGAAGTTTGATTGCCTCTTCCATTGCCTAATGTAGTTGTTTTTTGGTGTATCTTGTTTCCATCCGTGTCTTTGCTTTCGCGCCTTCTCTTTCCTCTCTTTTTCTTGACTTTTTCTTACTTCTTTCTCTTGCTCCACTTCTATTTACTCTTCTTCCTGGATTCTACTTTCTGTTTCTTCTTTACTTTCCTGTTCCTCCTCCTGGGTAAAGTGCAAGTTATAGAATTCTCTTGCTTTCTCTAATGTGTCTACTTTGTATTTTTTGTCTTGCCAAGTGACCAAGATCCCATCCGGTGTTAGCCATCAAAACATTATTTTATATCTGATCAATTGGGATGTTAAAAACTGGTATTGTTGACGTTGGTTTCTGATTCTTCGGGGTATTTGTTTTAAAATTCTGATTTCTTTACCCTTATATGTCAATGTTTCTTCTCTAGACTTTCTGTATACTTCATCTCTAATTGTTAGCCAGAAGGCGCTGGCTATGACCCCTGCCAGGGAACCAGGACCAGCAAACGCTGCTCCCCCCACACCAGGGGAGGCAGACTCAGCTATCGCAAGCCCGGCCGAACTGGCTCAGACCCCAGTAACCCCGGGCCTGGCCCAATCGGATCCTCATCCGGACGTGGCTGCGCCCCACTCACCACCACCGGGGGCATCATCCATCCCAACAGCAGCAGGCCTAAGAGCACAGGGGGGCCAATGCCGGCTACGCAACTGGACTTCCAAGCCATGTTTTCGTCGGCATCATCTTTTTTAGCTGCAAGTTGGCAGCAGGCGGCACAACCGCCTCCACATCCTTTCCCGATCCAGGGGACGCATCAACAGCCTCAGTCCCAAAATCATCCTCTTCAAGCACAAGAACCCTCTTCTGAAGAGTCAGATCAAGCAGAAGAGGGCCCTGAGGACGTGGAGTTCTCAGAAGATGAGGGACTGATGCGAGACACGCAAGCTTTCACTGGCCTGTTTCGGCCGGCACTCTTCAAGTCACTTCTACACAAAGCTCGCCTCACGACTAATTTGGGAGTGCCGGGGGAGGTCAGGACAGCCTTGCCCTCTATGGCGGGGCCCCACGATGCCCTTTTCAAATCCTCCAAACCAGAGAAGGACTGTATACCCTGCCCACAATTGTTCGCAGACGTGATCCAGAACTCCTGGGGGCAACCAGCCTCCCTAACAACACCCAGTAGTTTGGACAAGAGGCTGTATTGCTCAGCCCCTGAACTGGAGGATCTGCTAACTCTGCCAGCAGTAGATCAACCGGTCACGTCTCTATCATCCGCCTCGGTCATCTCCACGGACGTGTTGGACGGACTCAAGGCGGAGGACAAAAGGATGGAGTGGGCCTTCCACAAAGCACACCAGGCCGTGGCCTGGGCGATCAGAACATCTACCGCCACGTCCTTTTTCAACAGAGCCGCCCTCATCTGGCTCCGCCAGATGCAGGAAAGGCTCCCACCGGAGGACACCAGGCTGCAGCAAGACATAAATAAAATAATTGCTGCCACCAAATATGCCTCAGATGCCTCCCTAAACTCGGCAAAATTCGCATCAAGAGCCCTAGCCTCCACCGACATGGCTAGGAGACTGTTTTGGCTACGTCCCTGGAAAGCCGACCTCAAGGCTAAGTGGAAGCTGGCCGCAGCCCCGTACAAGGCGCCTGATCTCTTTGGAGTGGCTCTAGATCCCGTCCTAGTGGAAGACAAGGACAAAAGGAAAGTGCTTCCTTCGTCTTATCGTCGCCAGGAGCGGGGATACTCACCTTACCCCCACCAACAGCCCTTTCGTCCCAGCACAGGACCCAGGGGGTCCTTCTCGCACCGCTCCAATTACCAAGGTGGCGACCGATCGCAGGACAGACAACAGTTCCGCGACAGAGGCAGGAACCAGCAGGCCAAACGTCCATTCCGCGGAGCTGGTTTCAAGGCTGCCAGGAAGGGGAAGTGACTCCAAGGCCGAGGGCCCCATAGGGGGAAGACTTCTCTTCTTCCACCAACAATGGGCCCAGTCGACGTCGGACTCATGGGTAAGGCACACAATTTCATCTGGACTATCAATCGAATTTGCAGGACCGCCGCCACATCGCTTTGTGCAGTGCCCGGTCCCACAGTCCATTGAACTACAAGGCCTAATGACACAAGAGCTGACCCATCTTCTGGAGGTCAGAGCCATAGAACCAGTGCCACCGACCCACCAAGGCTCGGGTTTCTATTCAAGTCTATTCCTCGTCCCCAAGAACTCGGGGGGATGGAGGGCTATCCTGAACCTGAAGAAACTGAACCTGTCTGTTCAGTACCACAGGTTCAAGATGCACTCGCTCCAATCAATCCTAACGGGTGAGGCGGGGGGACCTGCTTCAGTCAGTCGACCTCCGAGAGGCCTACCTACATGTCCCCATTCACCCAGATCACCGACAGTTCCTGAGGTTTGAATACGGGGGCCAACACTTTCAGTACCGGGCAATGCCATTCGGACTCTCGTCAGCACCACACACCTTCACCAAGTTGGTGGCGGTGGTGGCAGCCAGACTATGGGCCATTCCGGTTCAAGTCCTTTGCTACTTGGACGACATTCTGATACTCTCATCATCACACGACCAGGCGGTCAGGGACTTGAAACTAGTCCTCGAAACGTTCTGAAGCCACGGCTTTACAATCAACCTCGAGAAAAGCCACCTACAACCCTCCACCCGGATTCTCCATCTGGGGGCAGTGATAGACTCAATCAAGGGACAGGTTTTTCTGTCACCAAATAGGATCCAGAACCTCCAAAAATTGGTTCAACAGACCCTGACAAGAAGGAGGGTCCCTCTCCTTCAACTATCATGTCTTATGGGGAAAATGGTCTCCTGCTTCGGCATCGTACCGTGGGCACGCAGACACTCGAGAGCGCTCCAATGGTTTCTTCTTCCCTTCCAGTGAACGGGGAAGGCCAACTCGAAGCGCAAAGTCAACCTCACTCCCAAGGTGCGACTCTCCCTCAAGTGGTGGACCTCCCTCTCACTCCTCAAGGGCTCAGAATTTCTGGACCCGGACAGGCTGATCCTCACCATGGACGCAAGTCTATGAGGGTGGGGAGCACACCTTCAAAACATGGTGGCACAAGGCCAGTGGTCCAGACGCGAACAACGCAACAGCATCAACCTGCTGGAACTCTGGGCAATCAGGCTAGCCCTGCGCCACTTCCAAGCCGCAGTTCAAGGCCAGCACGTACTGATCCTGATGGACAACATCTCGGCCAAGGCACACGTGAACAGGGAGGGGGGCACAAGGTCTCGTCTCCTTATGCTAGAGTCCGAGACCCTGTTCAGTTGGGTGGAAAGGCACCTTCTCTCAATCAAGGCAGACCACATTTCGGGGTCATCCAATGTAAGAGCGGACTGGCTCAGCCGAACAACGATAGATCAGGTGGAATGGCAACTTCACCCCCGCCTTTTCAGGAAGCTCGCTTCTCGGTTCGGGAGACCAGTGGTGGACCTGTTTGCGACTCCAAACAACGCCCAGCTGCCTCGCTTCGTGTCCCGTTACCCGACACCACAGGCAGAAAATCACGATGCCCTTCGCGTACACTATCCATTCATGGATAGTGTACGCAGCACCCAGAAAAGGGACGTTCAGGTAAGACAACGTCCATTCTTCTTTCTTCTTCCTGGAGCTGTCCCAGCCTTGGCAGCCGCAATGGCTGCTACCCCCGCTGCAGGAAAAAGGGCTTTCCTGGATCAACCAGGGACTTTGCGATGTCCCTGGGATCAACAGGATGTACCCTCCACTACCACAGTCAAAACTAGACTGTGGGGTCCAAAATGGACCGTCCAGCAGCGGGGCTATCGGCAGAGATCCTGGAGCCCCAGAATTGCCCATCCGTTTCTCCGCGACATCAGCTTCCGGTCCTAATTTTGGAGTGTTTCTTATAAGCATGCTTCCCTTGTGGATTTAGAGAGTATTGCTGATGTATATCATTTTTATAGTCTAGTTGGGATCCATATTGAGCCTTTTACTTGTGGCTCTGCTAATTGATCAGCATATCACTCATTGGGAATTGGGCCAGTTTTTGAATTATTAAATGTGTAAGCTAAAAGCTGTGATATGGACAAGTATGGTCTTATTTTGTTGTTATTCAGTCACTAAATCATTTCCGACTCTTCACAACCCCATGGACTATAGCATGCCAGACCCCCCCGTCCTCCACTGTTTCCTGGAGTTTGCCCAAATTCATGTTCATTGTGTCAATGACACTATCTCAGCATCTCATCTTCTGCCATCTCCTCCTCCTTCTGCCTTCAATCTTTCCCAACATCAGGGTCATATCCAGTGAGTCCTCTCTTCTCATTAGGTGGCCAAAATATTTAAGCTTAAACTTCAGTATCTGTCCTTCCAAAGAACAGTCAGGGTTGATTTCCCTTAAGATTGACTGATTTGATCTCCTTGCAGCACCACAATTTGAAAGCATCAATTCTTCGGCACTCAGTCTTCCTTATGGTCCAACTCTCATAGCCATACATTACTACTGGGAAAACCATAGCTTTGACTATACAGATCTTTGTTGGCAAGGTGATGTCTCTGCTTTTTAATATGCTGTCTAGGTTTGCCATAGCTTTCCTCCCAAGGAGCAAGCCTCTTTTAATTTCATGGCTGTACTCACCATCTGCAGTGATCCTGGAGCCCAAGAAAATAAAAGTTGTCACTGATTCCATTTCTTCCCCTTCTATTTGCCAGGAAGTGATGGGACTGGATGCCATGACCTTAGTTTTTTTAATGTTGAGTTTCAAGCCAACCTTTGCACTCTCCTCCTTCACCCTCATCAAGAGGCTCTTTAGTTCCTCTTCGCTTTCTACCATTAGAGTAGTATCATCTGCATATTGGAGTTGGTGATATTTCTCCTGGCAATCTTAATTTCAGCTTGTGATTCATCCAGCCGGGCATTTTGCATGATGTACTCTGCATATGGTCTTATTAGGGTGGTGCAAAGGAAGCTGTAATTCTGAATGGACACGGACACTTGTGTTTCACCTAGTGGCAAATCCTTAAACTGTATTTTTTCTTAGGCTTGAAAAGATTGGTTTGAGAAGGCACTGACAGGTATAACATGCTTCTATACATGCTCTGAATGACCTTTTCCCTTTGGGATTTTAGTCACAGGACTATGCAGGATGCACAAAACAGTGCTTAGAAAAGGCTAAAAGACTTTTGTTTCTTCCTGACCCTGGTCATTCTGTTAACATCTTTCCATGGATCCTGCATTTTGTCAGTCATCTCCCTACCTTTGCAAGTTTATCTCCACAGCTGTAAAAACTAGAGGTTTGCTTTTGGAACACTCCTCATATACAGAACTTGATGAATAAGAGTTGCCTTGTGGCAATATGGGCAGCAAATAAATAAGTTTTCATAATTAGAAAATAGTTGCTACTTAGCAATTTAGAATGGATATTTGTAGGATGTGTCAAGCCAGTAGCAAGTATTGCCATCTTTTTAGTTTATTACATACTACAAATGTGTGAGCACCAGAAACAATGCATATAGTTTTATTTTGGTGCTCACAGTTTGTAAAAACGTTTGCCTAAATTCCATCTGGCTTTTAACCTTGTTGCAGAAAAATAATGAATGAATTGAATTTCGAGATCAGAAAAAAGCTTTATTTTGGCCAAAAGGTTCAGACATGCATTCTGTTTTACATTTTCCAGAGTACTGCTCCTGCAGTCCATAGCCGGGGTTTCTTCATTATCAGTTCCTTTTGACTGGGTGAAATTTCAATTATATCTCTCTTCGTCCTGTGGCCACGCCCCTTCCTCCCATAATGCACCAGTCTTTTCACTCAGTCACTAAAGGCTGGTGTGTTTTTCTCTCTTCGTGTTTAACTTTGTCTAAATTAGGTTTTTGGCGTTAGGCTTTTATTTATTTTTGTGTAGCTTTTTCCTATCGGTGAGAGCCTATATCAGCAGGAGCTGCAGGGAGTAAGAATCGGAGCTGGGGCGCCAGTCCACTCTCCCGCGGGGCCTCCGACGGCCGTCGGACCGCAGCTGGGGCTTTCCGACCCTTCGGGGCGGTTCCCTCCTTATTATAGCCGCTGGTGTGAGTGCGGGTGTCACGGAGCTCCGTTATCACCCCCCCACTCCACCTTTTGAATTTGTGTTTTTTCGCCTTGATTTCGGCTCTCGTAGAAGCGGCTCCGGAGCCTTGCACGGTTTGCCCTGCAGGCTCTGATGTGTATTCAGCACCCGTTTGTTGCTGCGGAGGGGAATTAGCGCAGCCGGGTCTCCCCTTTCGTGCCGAGCTTCCAGCGCTGAGGAGAACCTTTGGTCGTCGGACTCCAGAGCTTCGCGCTGTGTCCCGCTGCAGGTGGTGAGGGAGTGAGGCGCCCGTCCTTCGGGCGGCGCCTTTTTTGATCTATATAGCCGGGACTGAGGTGTGTTTTCTTGTGGCGCCATTACTGTGTGTCCGAGCACGCCCTGAGCTAACCGCAATTGGCCACGCTGTCCCGAACCTTGCGGGCGCCATTTTAGGGCTGTCATTGTTCCAGCGGCCATTTTCTGCCGAATTCCCGGCCCGTCGCCTCCTTCCCTTGTTTGTTCTCTCGAGCACGTTTATTTACTTTGGACGCTGATTTGCCCATTTTTAGCCTCATTGCCGCCCCTGTGGACTGGGACCAGAGGCTAGCCTTTGCTTTTACTGAGCCACGTTATTTCTCTGTCTCTGGGGACTTTTAGGTCTTTTTTCCCTGCGCCTTTTGGCTGACTAACTTCGTAACCCTGTCATTCAAGACCACGGGCGCCTCCTGTATATAGTTATTACCTTCTAAAAAAAAAAAAAAAAAAAGATCTGTATATATATATATATATAGTTCTTACCTTCTTAAAATGGCGGATGCCTACTTGTCCTCTGACTCAGAGCGGGAGCCAAGTCCACCTAGGGCCCCGTCCAAGCACAAGTCAAAGTCTCGAGGCAGGTCTACTGCTGTTTCCTCTGAGTCTCGCCAGCATAGACCTTCATCAGCGGCGGAAAAGGACACCCAGCGCCGACATAGAGCGCTTGAAAGACAATATGATAGAGCCAGACTGGCCACTTCAGCTTCTGTCTTCGCTCCTGGCCAGCAGCTATCCCCACAGAGTCACCTTGCTTTGACATCGGATGCTGTTCCAGGGCTCGGAGAGGATCGGGACGCCTCCACATCTCAGGCTCCGTCGGGCCCTTCTTGTGGCCTCACTAAGAGGACCTCATTGTCCTTGCCTGATGTTTCGTCCGTGGGCCTTGCAGAGCCCCATGCTACATCTTCCCGTCGAGCTGAGGCAACCTTTACCCCGACCACGGCGGGACTGAGGGGTTCAGAGGGGCAGTTACTGACTCCACAGGTGGATCTCCAGGCGGCGTTGTCCAATGCTCTTTCCTCCATATTGGCTGCGGGACTTCACCAATCTGTCCTACAACAATCAACCCCAGTTCAGCACTGTACTTCTCATTCCTCTGCTCCTGGTCGTTCCAAGTCTCCATCTAGATTGGGTCACATCTCGTCTGAAGACTCTGAGCAGGAGGAGGAGCCACCGGAGGAATTAGAATTCTCTGAAGATGAGGGTCTGGCACCGGACACTCCAGCTTTCTCCGGCCTTTTCCGACCCTCTTTGTTTAAGTCTTTGCTGCATAAAGCTCGACAGATCACCAATATGGGAGCCCCGCCTGCCGAACCTTCTGCAGCCTCAGCTCCTCATGAGGCCTTGTTTTCGTCATCCAAGCCCGGGAGGGATTTTATTCCCTGTCCTCAACTTTTTTCCGATGTTCTTCAATCGCCCTGGTCCCAACCTGGTTCTCTGATGGGTCCCACCAGTCTGGACAAGAAATTATACTGTGGGGCCCTGGAATTGGACTCTTTGTTATCCTTACCTGTGGTTGACCCTCCGATTGCAAGTCTCTCTTCTTCCTCACTCTTGCCTTCTGACGCTTTAGACGTCCTTAAGTCAGAGGACAGAAAGACTGAACTTTCCTTTCGCAAGGAACATCAATCCCTTGCCTGGACAATTAAGACGGCGACTGCTACGTCGTTCTTTAATAGAGCCACGTTGCTTTGGCTAAGGCAACTTCAAGAGAGGTTACCGCCAGAAGACACACGTCTTCACCAAGATATAAATAAAATTGTAGCTGCCACCGAATATTCGGCGGATGCCTCTTTAAATTCGGTGAAGTTCGCCTCGAGGGCTTTGGCCTCGTCTGAGACGTCTCGCAGACTGTTTTGGCTCAGAAATTGGAGAGCGGATGCCAAGGCAAAGTGGAAGTTGGCGGCAGCCCCCTTTCAAGCCCTGAACCTTTTTGGCCCTGCCCTAGATCCCGTCCTTGTCGAAGACAAGGACAAAAGGAAGGTGATGCCCGCATCTTCGTACCGCAGACCGGAGCGACGTTACGCACCCTATTCTCAACGTCAGCCCTTTCGTGCATCGTCGGGGTCGGGGGGCCCCTATTCTCAGCGCACTTTCTTTCCTGGGACCGACCGATCATCGGACAGACAGCGCTTCCGGGACAGGTCCAGGGCCAGCAGCTCTAGACGCCCCTTCCGTGGAGCGGGCTTCCGCCAGCCCTGTCGAGGCAAATATTACAGGATCCCATTGGTGGGCGCCTTCAACTCTTCGGTCACCAATGGGAACGCTCGACCAAGGACGCCTGGATTCTTCGGACAGTATCCCAAGGCCTAGCCATCGAGTTTCTGGGACGTCCTCCAGTTCGCTATGTCCGCTGTCCGTCCCACCTGTCCCCCGACAAGGAGGCCCTTTTGCGGAAGGAAGTTCTACACCTGCTCTTTATCCGTGCAATAGAACCTGTTCCACTGGATCAGCATGGCAAGGGCTTCTATTCGACTCTCTTTTTGGTCCCAAAACATTCGGGGGGTTGGAGAGCCATCTTAAATTTGAAGCAGCTGAATCTGTCGGTTCGCTACCGCAGATTCAAGATGCACTCCCTGGGATCCATCCTTGCTGGAGTGCGACGGGGCGACCTCCTCCAGTCTGTCGATCTCGGAGGCATATCTGCACTTTCCGGTTCTCCCGGCCCACCGCCAGTACTTGCGCTTCCAACTTGGGGAGGACCATTATCAATACTGTGCAATGCCCTTCGGCTTGTCATCTGCACCAAGGACCTTCACAAAACTGGTGGCGGTGGTGGCGGCCGCTCTTCGACTGTTACCCGTGAGAGTGATGTGCTATCTGGACGACATTCTAGTCCTGTCATCTTCCAGAGGCCAAGCATCTCGGGACCTGGCTCTTGTCATCGCGTCCTTTCAGGACCACGGGTTTTCGATAAATTTCCAGAAGAGTCATCTACACCCATCCACCGTTCTCCAACACTTGGGGGCGGTGCTCGACTCTGTTCAGGGCCAGGTCTCCCTATCCCAGGACAGGGTAGAGAGCATTCGCAACTTGATTCGGCTCATTCTCTCCAAACGGACTGTTCCTCTACTACATCTGTCCCAGTTGTTGGGGAAAATGGTCTCGTGCTTCTCGATAGTACCATGGGCGCGCAGGCACACGAGGCCGTTGCAGTGGTTCCTGCTGCCCTTTCAACGCACGGGTCGCAGCGACTCTCTCCACAAAGTCTCTCTTCCCCCTCAGATTTCCATGTCCCTCAACTGGTGGATGGGTCCCAACCTCCGTCTCGGCACGCAGTTCCTCCTTCCGGACCGGCTGACTCTGACCTCGGATGCCAGTCTCCTGGGCTGGGGAGCTCATCTCGACGATCAGATGGTACAGGGCCGCTGGTCACCTTCGGAACAAACGTTAAGCATCAACATCTTGGAGCTGAGGGCAATTCGCCTGGCCCTCTGTCATTTTCAGTCCCTGCTGCAGGGCCAACACGTCCTCGTCCTCACGGACAATATCTCCGCAAAGGCCCATATAAACAAAGAAGGGGGCACGAGGTCGAGGGACCTGATGCTGGAAGCAGAGAAACTCTTCGCTTGGGCCGAAGTTCATGTTCTGTCTCTGAAGGCCGATCACATCTCGGGCGTGGACAACGTCAGGGCAGATTGGCTCAGCAGGCAGATGATAGACCAGTCAGAATGGCAGCTGGATCCAGAGATTTTCCAGGAGGCTGCTTCCATCTTCGGCCTCCCGGTTGTGGACCTGTTCGCCAGTCCGGTGAACGCACAACTTCCCAGATTTGTGACGCGTTACCCATCTCAGTTGGCAGAAGATCACAACGCTCTACGGTGCCGCTGGCCTCCCAGCCTGTTGTATGCTTTTCCTCCTTTTCCGTTGATCCCCCAGGTAATTCGGAAGTTGTTGGAAGAACGTGCGGAACTTCTGCTGGTTGCTCCAAATTGGCCTCGTCGGCCGTGGTATGCCGACCTGGTGGCTCTGGTCGTGCTTCCCCCGTGGGAGATTCCACCGACCCGTCGCTCTCTGCGCCAAGGAGCAGTGTACCACCCAGATCCAGGATGGCTCCAATTGGCTGTTTGGCGTTTGAGCGGGTCATCCTGCGCAAGGACCGTCTCCCCGATTCCGTCATAACCACTATTCAGGCATCTCGGAGGCCCTCTACATCGCGTATATACGAGGCCTCGTGGCGGGCCTTTTGCGCCTGGTGTGCTGACAACTTGGTAGACCCTACGTCGGCTCAGGTCGTTGACATCCTCTGCTTCTTACAATCCGGCCTGGACAAGGGCTTGTCGCCGTCCACTCTTCGTAGACAAACTGCTGCTTTGTCCACTGTAGTTCGCTGTCCGCCTTATTCGTCTCTGTCTCACCATCCCCAACTCAGAGAATTCTTGCATGGAGCTATGAACTTACGTCCACCTCCGGTTCGTCGATATCCGACCTGGGACCTTTCTCTTGTGCTCCAAGCGCTTATGTGTCCCCCTTTCGAACCGCTGGGCTCCATCTCTCTTAAGCATTTGTCATACAAGGTCGCCTTCCTCTTAGCGATCACATCAGCCAGGAGGGTATCCGAACTTTCAGCTCTGTCAATCAGGAAGGATTTGTGTATTTTCCACGCTAATACTGTTGTTCTTCGCCTGGACCCGGTTTTTTTGCCGAAAGTGAACTCATATTTTCACCGTGCTCAGGAATTAATCCTTCCTGATTTCTGCCCGTCGCCCACACACCAACGTGAGAAGGATTGGCACACCCTTGACGTGCGCAGGGCTCTCCGTCGTTATATTCGCAGGACTGAGTCGTTCCGGAGAACGGAGGCCCTTTTGATATCCTTTCATCCACGATCCTTGGGCCAAAAGATATCTCCATCGACCGTAGGCAGGTGGATTAAGGCGTGCATCTCTACAGTTTATGAACGCCAAGCCAGGCAGGTTCCGTCTGGGAGCAGTACTCTGGAAAACGAACATTGTCTTACCTGAATGTTCCTTTTCGGAGTACTGCGACTGCAGTCCATCCCCTCCCTTGTTTTTTCTCTATTTCTATTATTGGATCACTGGTGTCTGAGCAGGTCTGGACTTGTTCTTGTTTTACTTTCCTGCTGGTTTTTTTCTTGGACTATTGTAGGTGGTCGCGCCTTCGTTCAAACACTGGTGCATTATGGGAGGAAGGGGCGTGGCCACAGGACGAAGAGAGATATAATTGAAATTTCACCCAGTCAAAAGGAACTGATAATGAAGAAACCCCGGCTATGGACTGCAGTCGCAGTACTCCGAAAAGGAACATTCAGGTAAGACAATGTTCGTTCTGAACAAAAGTCCTTCTTTAAGACACGTATCTTTATAGAACAAAAAACAGGAAATGTGAAATAAACCTCCTACATGTTAGGCTCTCTCCCTCCTCCCATTATTGCCTGAACAGGAAGATTAGTTAATTTCTTGTGGTTTTACTTCTTGAACTCTCCAACTGTAGAATAGTGCGTAACCTTGCGGTTTAACTTTTTGAATCCAGCATTTGTCTCTTATATTTACTAGTTAAAGGGGTCCTTCAGAGATCCTCTAGGCTGACCCCGTATTATTTCACTCTTATATCCAATTTCATTTTACTTTCTGCCTTAACCTTGCAGTTATTTGGCTGATTGTTTCTATTATGGTGAGGTAGCAGAAGGTCAGAGCTTATTTTTTCTTCCCAAATGTGATAAACAGCATGGGAAAATAGTCCTGCTAAGTTTTGATGACATCACTGTCAAATTCTCTCAAGTATGTTACAATTTTTTCCCAATGTAATAGTTTTTACACTACTTTTCTAATTCTAATGAATGCTGTCCAACTTTCTGTTTATTAGTGGTTTTGATATCTGTCAGCTTCACTGGCAAAAAATTGCATAAAATGGATTACAGTTCATTTAAATACTTCAGTTGTGGGTATAATTTTCCAGCTTTATGCTGTGGCTAATTTTAACTGAGACTGATGTATTATGACAAATTCAGTACCAATATCTCTTGTGCACATTGAAAATATTGCTATCAATATTGAAAAATTCAAATTAATCACAATTCTTTTCTTTTTTTCTTTTTGCAGATTTGGAGACAGTATGTCTGCCACTGCTGCAGTTAGCCCCAGGGAATACTTGCAGCCTGCTGCTTCAGCAGCTCAGGTGGGTTGTTTCTGTTGATGGTATTACTGCAAAAAAAATTGTATGTTTGGCCTGGAATCTTGCACTGTTGAAAGCTTTTTGGTGAAGGTGTTTACTGTACTACTAGCCTACAAATATATTTGCTGGTTTTATTTATTGGTCTAGAGCAAGTACAGCCTGCCCTATGTTTCTGAGTGCACATGGATGCAAAGAAAAGCAGAAAAGCACACAAATAGAACACATTACTTCATTACATAAAAGAAAACACATATGCCTTCTACTGGTAAAGGATTTGTAAAAAAAAAAAAAAAAGTTAAAGCCATGATCAATTTGCTTTCCCTAGCGTGTTTTGTCATCTACAGACTATTCCCTTCATACTTCCACTAAGCATCTTTTTACATATTTCCAGTGTGAAACTTGACAGATTTCTGCAATATTTTGTGACATAATTCTACTTCCTTATATCCATTTGGCTGTAACTTTTTCTTTATGGCAGAATGGAATGAAAGTTGCAGAGTAATATGAGAGGTCAGAGTGAAAGATAAAATAGAGCAGTATGCAGAAGGCCAGGTCTCAATAAAAAAAGGTTGTTCTACTCAAGTTATGAAAGGGCTGCCTCATCTATTCATAAGGAAAAAAGAGACCCTCTACCCTTGCAACAAAGGAGGTAGACAGTGTTAGAAGTCTGAATATTCCTTATTTAATTCCTCTTGGTATTTCATGTAAATGAATGGTGTTCTTTTTTTTTCCCCTTTTTGATAAAAAAGAGGTTCAGATCATTTGTTCCTGGGGTGGGGGTGGGGGTCTCTTCTAAATAATTCCAAGCTCCCTTGGCACCTGAACTCCATTCAAAGTCAATGAATCACCCTCCTTGTTTATGATATCAACAGTAAGTTCTTACTGCATATGATTCCAACACAGTACTAATTTCTGTTTGCAAAATGTTTATTGTGATAATTCAGTTTGGGGTGTTGCTTGATGAAAGTGGTAAAAGGTTTTCAATGCGGAATGAATAAGATAAATAAGAATAAATAATGTTAGTTTTTAAGGTATTAGGAGATGCTTTGTTCTACTGTGTATGGCTATTATATACAGAACACTCTCTCAAACTATTATGTACATTCATAATAATTCATATTTTGAATACATGTTAGCTGGAATACATGTTTGAATACATGTTTGTTGAACTCAAATTCATTGGAATAGATCAGAGGTCTTCAAACTTGGCTGGAGAATTCTGGGAGTTGAAGTCCACAAGTCTTAAAGCTGCCAAGTTTGAAGACCTCTGGAATAGATCCTAAATTAGTCAGGTTTTTGTTCTTTGCACTTCATGAGCCTGAAGCATTCCTCATTAAGTCTGGATCCAACTCTATTGATACTTGCTGATTTGAGAATCTGATGTTGTACTAACTTAATACAAGGCCCAAACTCTGTGTTATAAAAATCTGGGATTTTCTAATATTTCAGCTGTGTTATATTATCTCTGGAACACACTATTTGTCTCCACTGCTTTTGACACAAGCTTTTTCTCTTCCATTTCTGTAGGATTCTCAGCCATCTCCACTAGCCCTGCTTGCAGCCACATGTAGCAAGATTGGCCCTCCAGCTGTAGAAGCAGCTATTCTTTCTTCTGCTCCTCCTCAACCTGCTCCTCGGAAATTGGTTCCTATTAAGCCTGCTCCACTCCCACTAGGTTCTAACAAGAACAACATTGGAATCTTATCAAAAGGAAACCTCTTCCAAATTCAAGGTTCTCAAATGGGCACCTCATATCCTGGTGGACAGCTGGTATTTACAATCCAGAACCCAGCTGTAAGCAGCAAAGGAGCCCGCTCTCCTGCCAATATCCAGTATCAGGTGGTACCACAGAACCAAACAGCATCAGGACAGATGATTCAGGTGCAGCAAAATTTGGGCAATCCCAGCAATATCACCCCTTCTTCCTCTTCATCAGCTCATAGGCCTGTGCCAATAAAGCCAGCTCCAGCTCATAAGTCATCAGTAGCTGCTCTCCACAACACAAGCAGTGTTGTCAAGTTAACTGACACCAGTGGCAATGTTACACTTACTCTTCCAGTGAGCAATCTTGTAACTGCTGGGGAGACTAGTACTCAGACTCAAATTGTACCTGGCAGCTCCTCTAAGCCAAGCAGAAAAGCTCGAAAGAAAATGGTACCACAAGCTCAAACAACTGCAATGGCTGTGACAGAGCAAGTTGAAGCAGTCTTAATAGAGACTACAGCTGACAACATCATCCAGGCAGGGAACAATCTGTTGATTGTACAGAGTCCTGGCTCTGGGCAGCCAGCTGTGGTCCAACAGGTGCAAGTAGTTCAGCCCAAACAAGAGCAACAGGCAGTTCGGATACCCCAGCAAGCCCTACGGGTGGTCCAGGCAGCCTCAGCCACACTCCCTACAGTTCCCCAAAAGTCCCAACAAAACTTCCAGATACAGACAACGGAGCCAATTCCCACTCAGGTATTTCATTGAATGTCCCCCCACTTTTTTTTTTTTGCATATTTACAAATATTTTTATCAATTCAAACTATCATTGACAAAAGAGCCTCAGTTTGGAATGACCAAGAAATACATAATGACTAGAATTCTTGGGTGCAAAGAGGCTAGGAAAAAACTCCAGTTCTTCTAATAGAAAAAATAAATACATTATTTTAAGTACCAGTTTCCTATAAAAGCATTCATGAGGTATAAACAATTTGGCATGCATCTATTCTGATTATGTGATTTATAATCTACTATGAAAACTTGGTGGAGGGGGACTACTTGGAGGTTAAGTTCTACATTGCTTCCACACTAAGGTGCATCCTGTGATTCATTTTTGTGTCATTTTTTTAGGTCTATTTCAAGACACCTTCTGGTGAGCTACAGACAGTACTACTCCAAGAAGCCCCAAGCATAACTGTGGCCCCTTCTCTTGCTGTTGCCTCAGCCACAACCTGCAGCAGCTCTGTACCCCGCAGTTCCCAGTCAGGAGGAAGTACCAAAAAGACAGGGGCTTGTAAAGAGCGTGCTCTGCCAAAGATTGCCCCTGCTGGAGGCATCAGCCTCAATGCAGCGCAACTTGCTGCCGCTGCTCAGGCAATGCAAACAATCAGCATCAATGGTGTGCAAGTTCAAGGTGTTCCTGTTACCATCACCAATACTGGAGGTGGGATATATGATGCAATGTTCCTGTGATGTGCAATATTTCAATTTGTGATACAGTATCTTGGTTTTTTAAATTGCTTGGAATGTTATCAGCACAGAAAAATATAACTAGGGTTATGTATGTATTTACAGGAATTATATGGTCATGTATCTCATAATTCTAACAATAAAAAAACAGATAAAAACAGAAGTACCGTGCCCTACAGGTGCTAGACCAAACAACCTCCCAGTTCAACTTCCATCTTAGCCCAGTGCTAAGGTGCTTGAAGAAAGAGCCATGTCTTGGGGAATGGACACACCTAAGGAAAAAAGCATTTTATGTTCATTGTAATTTTGCACTCCTCAAAGGCCATTTTATTCTTGCTTTATTCTAGTAATAGGTGGGCATGCCTAAATATAATGGCATATTTATATTCTTATGCTATCATGGCTTGGTACATGGCTTCCTGGCTTTCAGAGGCTGACTCAAATTAGAATTTGTAGCTATAAGTATTGCATTCTTTCTGTTCTGTATTGTTGGTCGTGGGGGAGATGGCAGTAAAGGATTCCATGCTTCCTATCTTCATGAGGCTGGAAAAGGTATGAAAGCCTTAGTTTTCATAATGTAACAAAATGTGAAAACGTGCATTGGAGTTGGGTAGTAATATTGTAAACAGGAGCAATGAGGGCTTGAAACTATAGGAGCAATATAAATGTAAGTAAGATGAGAGGAGAAATTGGGTGTCTGGACCCAAGCAGGAATGAAATTTTGGAATGTTGAACTTGGGTGTTATTTCAAGCCTTGTGCAATTCTGACATCCAAAAAGGCAAGGGGAGAAAATGGAACTCATATTACATGATATTTCAGCCTGAGCTTGCATGGAGTTTTACTGAAATAATTGAGTGTCCATATTTTAACAGTGGAAATTCCCAAGCCATATCTTCTGCATTCATCTTTCTGCAGGCCAACAGCAGTTAACAGTGCAGAATGTTTCAGGCAATAATCTAACCATCAGTGGCCTGAGCCCTACCCAAATCCAATTACAAATGGAACAAGCACTCTTGGGAGACCTGCAGCCTGGGGAAAAGAGACGGCGGATGGCTTGCACCTGTCCTAATTGCAAGGATGGGGAGAAAAGGTAAAGTATGGGGATTGGGAGCAAAAAAGAAGGTTTAAGCCTTAAGGCTACCAACAGCTTCAGTTGCTGCTTTGTCTAATTAATTAATTCATACCCTTTCCCCTCTTTCTATCAAATAGTATTCTGGAAGTTATAATAATAAAAGCAGCATTTTAAACAGTTAAACATGGATAAGGTATGAAAATAACCCCCATTGAACAAACCAATTTATTTAGCAGAAGCCCTGCTTGTCTTTTATTTAAGATAAATGCAATTTTCTTGAAGAGGCTACTTTAAAGATATTACAAATATTTGGGAGGGGGTGAATATATTTAAATATTAAAACTAACACAGTATTATGACTACTGTGTTCAGGCATTCAAAAGTGTACTTCTTATCAGTAAGCTACGTGTTTCCGCATCCACCCACATTCCTTCACTTGCTTCACACACTCTTTTTCCTTTGTTCTCCTGCCAGCAAGGTCCGTCTTTGGACCGGCAGGAAAATTATTTTCAAAAATGTAACAATTAACTTTTCTTAGTTAGTGAGGTGTTTTATTTTCTTTATAACAAATAAATGAGTTTTATTAGAAACCTTTTCTCGCGTTTCTTTTCGGAATATTGCAACAATATTGTCGGAATATTGCAACAATATTGTCAGGGCATTTATTAATCCCATGTTTGGCTCTGGGACTAATTACCCTGGTTTAGAGGAGCTGGGTCGTGGCTTAATCCAAGTTGTCAATAATCTGAAAAGAAACGCGAGAAAGGTTTCTAATAAAACTCATTTATTTGTTATAAAGAAAATAAAACACCTCACTAACTAAGAAAAGTTAATTGTTACATTTTTGAAAATAATTTTCCTGCCGGTCCAAAGACGGACCTTGCTGGCAGGAGAACAAAGGAAAGAGAGGTGAAGAGCAAGTGAAGGAATGTGGGTGGATGCGGAAACACGTAGCTTACTGATAACAATTCTTGGCAAGCTACGGAGGGTCAGATAGTCCAGAAATAATGAGCTCAGCTGGTAAATAAAATAACGCAGTGACATTCCCCTTCTTTGCCAGTTGAGCGAATATCAGTTCATCATCAAATAAGGCACATCTTCTCACGCAGATACTCGTGTTGAGCTGCTGGAAGTGGTTTGTTGAGCATATCAGCAATTTGATCATGTGTAGATACATATTGCATTTTAACAAAACCTTTTTTCACTAAATGCTTTATGTTTTGGTAACGAATGTCAATGTGTCTGGACCTGGAACCTGTAAAATGAGATTCAGAAATATAAACCACCGATTCATTGTCTTCCATCACGGTGATCGGTCGGATCGGGTGTGTCCAGATATCTGTGACTAAAGCATCAAACCAAGTTAGGGAATTACATGCATCTGAAACACAAGCATATTCAGCTTCAGTAGATGAACAAGAAACAAAATTCTGCTTACGTACTTGCCAATAAACAGGACATCCATTTAAGAACATCATATAACCTGAAGTACTTTTGCGTGATTTCTTATCACTTGCCCAATCAGAATCTGCATAACAACATAATTCTGCATAATCAGTATGTGTTGGTTCTAACAATAACTTCAGATGTTTGGTGTATTTTAGGTATCTCAATAATTTCTTAATACATGTCCAGTGAAACTGTTTTGCCTTACCTACGTGTCGAGATAAGAGATTAACACTAAGTGCAATGTCGGGTCTGGTCCAACTACTAATGTATAACAGTGACTCAATGACTGAACGATAAAGTGTTTGATCCTCGAACTCAGGACTTTCTTCTTGTGTCAAGTTGTGAAAATCTGTTTGCATGGGTGTCTTTGTTGTGTTAGCATCTTTCATGTTGCAATGATGCAAAACTTGTTCAATTTTATCTTCTTGTGAAAGACTAAACCCCTTCTGTGTTTTTTCAATCTGAACACCTAAATAAGTGCTAATGTGACCTAATGATTTCAATGTGAAGTATCTCTGCAAAGCTTTGGCAAAAATTTCACTCATTTGCTTATTTGGACCAATATAAACAATATCATCAACATAAACAAGAACTATCTCATATGCATTGTTAGATCTTTTTGTGAACACGCACTCATCAGTTTCGGACTTAATAAAGCCCATTGAATTTAGTTTGTCAGTAAGACATAAGTACCACATTAAACCAGATTGTTTCAGACCATAGAGACTTTTGTTTAGGAACCAGGTATCCCCTTCTTGCTGTCGGAATCCTGGAGGACTTCTCACGTAGATCTCTTCGTCTAGGTCTGCATGTAGATAAGCCGTGTCAACATCAAACTGGAAAACTTCTAAACCAAGGATAGTTGCAGTTGCTAAAGCAATTTTTACACTCTCAGTTCTAACTGTCGGTGAGTAAGTATTTGTGTAGTCCTCAGGATAACGTTGAGCGAAACCCTGAGCTACGAGTCTGGCTTTGTACAGTGACTCACCATTTGGTTTCTTTTTGATTCTGTAGACCCATCGAGTGCCAATGATCTTTTTGTTTGCTGGAGGTTTTGCAGGTGTAAACACTTTAAGTTTCTTTAGACTGTCCATTTCAGCCTGCATTGCCTCGTACCATTTGTCTTGCTCTGAATCAGGGAGCTGTTTGATTTGTGTGAAATTATCAGGTGGAAGTGTAACATTGCAAATCAAAGGCAAGGGTGCTTTTGTCAGTTGCCAAGAATATCGTTGTGGAGGGATTCCTTTTGTGGCCCTCTTGGAACGTCTCGGAACAACTGTCCAATCTTCTTCTACTTCGTCCTCGTCCTCACTTTCGTCGCTAGCGTCAGCATCCGCGGCTTGCGAAGACGGAACATCGGGTTGAGAAGAATCAGTGGAATCTTGATCATCAATCTGCGTAGCATCAGCAGTATCATCTCTGGGAAAATAAACTCCAGGATCATTGGAATGAATCCTGGACCAGTCAATATCTTCTTCAAAATTAGCAGATTGGGAAATCACAATTACATGTTTAGAGTCAATAAATTTGCTCCATTTTGAATTATCATCAATACCCATAAATCTCAGTCTCTTTGCTGCTGGACCTCCTTTTCTTCTTTGAGCTAAGGGAATGTTCACCATAGCATATGAACCAAAAATATGGATGTTTTTAAGATCGGGCTTGTAGCCATACAACATGAAGAAAGGAGTCTGATTTGTTACACTGCTCCAAGTACGGTTGACAATGTAATTTGCATACTTGATAGCTTCACCCCAGTATATCTTATCAAGGTTGGCGTCTTCTAGGAGACAACGCATCATGGTTTGCAGTACCTCTCCGTTGTGAGCCGGTGTGTCAGGGGCCGAAGTCTGATGAATAATTCCATTCTTACGCATCCAATCCTGGAAACGCTGAGACATGAACTCGGCACCACGATCACTCTGGATTCTGGCGATGCGAACTTGATGTTGGGTAGAAACAAGGGTTGCAAAGTCTTTAAAGATCTGAAAAGTCTCTGATTTTTCTTTCATAGGATATACATATCCATATCTAGAGTAATTATCAACAATTGTTAGAAAATATTTTCTACCACCAAATGATGGCGGGAATGAACCAACTATGTCAATGTGAACCAAATCAAAAATGCGTGTTGACAGGCGTGTAGCGCGTTTGGGAATGGCTGCTGCTTTGGATTTGGCCTTCTTGCATACAGCACAATCCAAAAACACCTTACACCCCTTTAGATCCAAACCTTTTGCGAACTCCGGCATCTTCCTAAGAACACGGAAACTGGCATGCCCCAATCTTCTATGCCATTTGTGGATACACCTGGAATGCAAAGGTTTACCTGTTAGTGAATTCTCAACATTAACATTTTTATGCGGAACCTCAGGCTTGCTCTGAGCAACCTGTTTACCAACTCTATTTTTGTTGGCTTTAGGAGCCTTAGGAATAGCAACAGGATCTCTCACTGGAGCATCTGTGCTCTCCCCTTTTGGAGTTTGCATACTTGCCTGTGTTTGTTTTTTAGGCTTTGGCTTTAAATAATAAACACCACCAATTAATATGGTTTCAGCAACAATATCTCCATCTTTAACTATGTAACTTGCTTTTTTGAGGTGGTGAACTTGGAACTTTAACATTCTAGACAAGTGATACTGACTAAGCAAATTACTGGTTGCTGTTGGTATGTAATAAACATCAGGAATGAATGCATCGAGCTCTTCAACATAAACAGTTCCTTTTCCTTTGACCTGACAAGGATGATTTGAAAAAGAATAAAGTTCACGTAGTTCTGGTTCAGGCTCGTGCATTTCTGTGAAAAGTTCCTTTCTATAGGTAACATGCAATGCTGCACCACTGTCCAAAGTCCACAGGAGTCTTCTGTCGTACTCTGGTTGAGGTTGTGGATCATTGGTTAAAGCCAGTGTGGCGAGTGGGGTTTGTGGATCACGCTGGGGACCACGACGACCTTGTCTTCCGCCTCTGCCTCTGCCTCTGGAGTCTGTTCCTCTGGGCTGGTACATGACGGGAGCTGGAACTCGTTGGGGACAATCCCGGGTGGCATGTCCCACACGATTGCAGGTGTAGCATCTTGGCATCCTTGGAGCATAGGTCCTTCCTCGGAAGGGGCGCCTAGCTGGAGCTCTTGATGGGGGTGGTCCTCTCAAGTGTGGAGTAGCTAGCATGAATGCCTCTTCTTCAATTAAAAGTCTACAGACATTGTCCACTGTGCGTTGAGCAATTGGGACTTGGTTAATCTTTGTAACAGCATCTTTCCATTCATAGTTCAAAGAGTTAATAATGATGCTGATCATTTGAATATCTTCAATGTTATGGCCTCTTTCTCTCAATTCTGTTCTCAGACCTTTCAGTTTGGTCAAATGTCCTCCAATTTGTTCACCAGGTTTCAATCTCGAACCGTGGAGTTCAGACATGAGTAAACATGAAGATTCAATTGAGATAGGCCTGTAGCAATTTTCCAATTCAGCCCAAATTTGTTGGGCTGTTGTGTTTGGTGGAAAAGTGACCTGCAGTTCAGTATCCATGGACATCAATAATGTTGTGCGAGCCCTTATCTCTAAATCTCTTATTGCATAGTCCCATGGTTGTGCAGGAGGGTTAAAAACCATAAAATGAGTACCTTCTCTAAGAAGCAATAGTGTAATCTCACTGACCCAGGCTTTGTAATTGTGTCCTGACATTTTTAGTTTTGACTCACCAGTTAGTGGAGAGACAGAAAATGCCTGGTAAGGAGCCTGCACTTGGTATGCTGGCTGTGCTGGCAGAAATGCCTGTGGTATTTGCTGTGCCTGTTGTGGACCTAAAAATGGTCTTGGTTGTGCCATTGGAGGCGGGCCAGGAGGTGGCCCTATTTGCACTTGTGGCTGGGGCACATATGCAGGCATTTGTAGCTGCTGTGGCTGATGCACTGGAATCTGCTGTGTTCCAGTTGCCATTTGTGCTTGATCTGCAATATTGGCATGACCTGCTGGAGATGCAGTCATTTGCCTTTGCTTCATAAAGCATGCCTGTGTTCCATCTAAAAGGACACCAACACCGCCAGGGGGTGTTTGAGTTTGGGCCTGTGGAAACACTTGTGGCATTTCAGCTTCCTGTAGTAAATTACTTTTGCCAGCAGATGGTGCTGCACCTTTGGGCAGCTTTGCAGACGTGGCATGTTTATATGTAACTTGATCAGGGAGACTTTCATGTGACGTGTGCAGTGCTCTTTGCCTTAATTGGCCTGACACAGGATCCACCAGGGGGAGTGTCTTTGGCTCCGGAGAAGAAGGCAATATGGCGCTTTTTGAAAAATTTAAGTTATTTCCCTTATCTTGCTCAAGCATAGATATAGCCATTTTTGCCTGGGATAGCTGCTGTTCATAGAGTTTTATACGGTCACGATAGTGTTTTAGCCTTGCATTGAGCATTACAAATTCAGAAGGTTCTGGGAAGACTTTTTCAGAGCTTGGAAGATCAGAAGAAAATGTTACTGACCTCAGTCGTAAATCATCATCTTCAAAAACAGCTTCTGTCTTATCTCCGTCCATTTCTGTTCCCACGGCTTCTTCTTGTTCCAGGTGTGTGGCTGTAGTAAGGGGGTGGAAATCTGAAAATCTCCTGTCTGCCACCTCTTCGTTGGAAAGATCAATCAAATCATTTACGAAGAGTGGTCTTGGTTTCACTTTGCCTTTTTTCTTCTGTTTCGGCATCTTAGCAATATAATTAGCGTACCTCAGTAGCTAAAAACTAATTGCCTATGCGCTCTTATCAGAAGTAACAAAACAAGGAAAAAAGCCATAAATCAGACCATCCTCGTGCTAGCAGTATGTCAGGGCATTTATTAATCCCATGTTTGGCTCTGGGACTAATTACCCTGGTTTAGAGGAGATGGGTCGTGGCTTAATCCAAGTTGTCAATAATCTGAAAAGAAACGCGAGAAAGGTTTCTAATAAAACTCATTTATTTGTTATAAAGAAAATAAAACACCTCACTAACTAAGAAAAGTTAATTGTTACATTTTTGAAAATAATTTTCCTGCCGGTCCAAAGACGGACCTTGCTGGCAGGAGAACAAAGGAAAGAGAGGTGAAGAGCAAGTGAAGGAATGTGGGTGGATGCGGAAACACGTAGCTTACTGATAACAATTCTTGGCAAGCTACGGAGGGTCAGATAGTCCAGAAATAATGAGCTCAGCTGGTAAATAAAATAACGCAGTGACATAGCCTCTATATCAGGCATCCTCACTACGGCCTGCGGGACAGAGCCGGCCCGCCAAAGCCATTAATCCGGCCCGTGTGGGACCATGAGGCTGCCCCGCCCACATCACCACAGCCACCTGCCGGCCCCCACCCTTCGGCCACGTGAAGGGCTTACGTTTGCGAGGGCTGGCAGAGTGCTTCTGGGGGGCGGGGGAGGCCAAAAAACGGGCGGGCGGAGGCCCCGGAAAGCGTCCACTTGCCCTGTTTTTGGCTGTCAGAGTGCTCCTGGGCGGCACGTGGGAAGCCAAAAACGGGCCGCACCTTTTGCCAGCCGAGGAAATAACTCTTTCCTCGGCTGGCAAAAAAGATTTACCAGGGACTTCGGTCCACCGTCGCTCCACTGGGGGTAGGGGGGGACCTAAAGGTCCCAACAGGAGAGCCTGCGCCTGCTGTGTAATTACACCACGTGATGCTTTGGGGGGGGGGGTGTTCAGCTGTCACAACTGTCTCCTGACTGTTTCTTCAAGGATCAAGGGGGGGAATCTTTGCTTGCTCGGAAGGTCAATTTTCTCTGGCAACGGTAAGGCAATTTGAGTTTGGGAGTGATTTCGGGCTTGGAATGAGAATCAATCAGGAATCAGGTGAACCTCCCTCCTTTCTGTGGTTCTGCGCAACGTGGGATTCTTTGAACACCCCCACCCCCATTTCCGCTTCTCTCCTCGCACTGCTTCACAGCTCCTGTGGACGGGCTCGCAGTTCCCCAGATAGGGCTGCCCAGAGGGTGACGAACCTGGAGCAAAAGTAGAAGAAAAAAGGCTATGCCGCGCAGAGAAAATGTCAGTGCGCAGATGCCGTTCTGTTCTGGGGCTTCCGGGTTTTTTGTACTTCCTGATCTCCCATGTGGGACAAGTAGAAACGGGGTCTCCCTGCACCTTTACAACCTATGGACTCCAACTCTCATAAAGTATAAAGTGTGCCTGTTTGGAGAATAAGTCTATTACAGTCCAGATCACTGTGTTGCCACCACTTCTTGGCAGTTCTACTATGAAATCGATCGCAATCTCCTCCCATGGTCTCGTTGGTTCAGCTACTGGTTGCAGCAGCCCGGGAGGGCATCCTGGTCGTCTCTTCATCGTGGCGCAGACGGTACAACCTTTTACGTAACTGTCTACGTCCTTTCTCATGTGGGGCCACCAGAACTGTCTCCGTGCTAAGTGCAGAGTCTTTAGGAAGCCAAAATGTCCCGCTGGTTTAACATCGTGGCTCCTCTTGAGGATCAGGGTGCGTAGAGTCTGTGGGACATAGAGTTTTGTCCCCTTTCATGCTAGGTCATCCCTTTTTGTCAAGAGGTGTTGATTGTCTCAAAACCAGGGGTCCGCTGCTGTTTCAGTTTTGAGTCTTGTAGTTAAGTCACTTGCAGGTTGGCCCTGCTGGTCGCGTCGTTGCCGTCTGGTGACCACCTGACCCACTGCTTGGGTGAAGGGGATGATGGCATTCACTACCTGCTCCCGCTCACTGTTGTATTGGGGCATCCAGGAGAGGGCATCAGCCAGAAAGTTCTTCCCCCCTGGGATGTGCTTGAGCTTGAAGTTGAAGCGATTGAAGTATTGAGCCCACCGGACCTGCCTGGACGACAATTTCCATGGGGTTCTGAGGGCCTCCAGATTCTTATGATCAGTCCAAACTTTGAACGGTTTCTGGCCTCCCTCTAGTAGGTGCCGCCAGGTCAACAACGCCCATCTCACCACGAACTCTTCCTTCTCCCACGCCGCCCATCGCCTCTCCGTGTCGGTGAGCTTGCGGGAGGTGTAGGCACAAGGTTGTAGATTACCTTGGCTGTTCTTTTGCAGCAGCACGGCCCCCACTGCCACATCGCTTGCATCTGCTTGGATGACGAAGGGCTGTTCAGGGTCAGGATGCTTTAAGACAGGTTCTTTTGCAAACATCTCTTTTAGTGTCTCGAATGCCCGTTGGCAGGTCAGGTCCCACTGTAGGGGTTGTCCCGGGCGGGGTTTCGTCGTCGGACTCCCTGTCTTTAGGAGGTCCATCAGAGGTTTGGCAATTCTTGCGAACGAGGGGATGAATTGTCTGTAGAAGTTCGCTAACCCTAGGAAGCTTTGCAGTTGTCTGCGGGTGCGAGGGGGCTGCTACTGTAGAACTGATTGGACTTTGGCTGGGTCCATCTATATTCCTTCGTTTGATACTCGGTAGCCTAGGTAGTCTAGTCGTGATTGGTGGAACTCGCATTTTGACAGTTTGACATACAGGTTCGCCCTCAGCAGTTTTTCCAGGACTTGGCGGACGAGTCGTATGTGTTGGTCTATGGTCTCCGTGTAAATGAGAATATCGTCCAGGTAAACGAGGACCCCTTTGTAAAGGTGCTCATGTAGGACTTCATTTATCAGCTGCATAAACACCGCCGGGGCTCCTTGCAGTCCAAAAGGCATTACCTTGAACTGGAAACTCCCCAGGGGGCAGTTGAATGCCGTTTTCCACTCATCTCCTTCCATGATGCGTATTCGGTAGTAAGCTTCTCGAAGGTCTAGTTTGGTGAAAACTTTTCCTTTGGCCAGGTGGGCTAGCATGTCCTTCATGAGTGGAAGGGGATATAAGTTGTGTACGCAAACACGTTGATAACTCTAAAATCAACCACCAGGCGCATAGAGCCATCTTTTTTCTCTTTGAAAAAGGACTGGTGCCGCAACCTGTGGTTTAGCTGGCTCAATGAAACCCCTTTGTAAGTTCTTGTCTATGTAGTTCCGCATTTCCTGCATTTCACGGGGCATCATGGCATACAGTTTAGGTTTAGGCAGTTTCGCTCCAGGGATGATCTCGATAGCACAATCGGCCTCGCGGTGGGGGGGTAGAACGTCACACTCGGCCTCGCTGAATACCTCTGCAAGGTCTTGGTACTTCCCTGGGATCTGATCTGTTTCATAAGAGCTGTCAGATGCGGCCGACAGTTGCTCCGCTGTACCCTCAGGGAGGGGCCCTTGTGTTGGCGGTGTCTTCTTTTGCTGAGGTCAGAGCGATTGGGGTCCCTGCGTGGGCGGCATCTCCCCTGGTTGGGGTGGCAGGGGTTGTGGGCCCTTTGCTATCCTCAACCTGTGGGTCCCCTCTTGCCACCAGATGATTGGACCCCATTTGTCCAGCCACGAGAGTCCCAGTATGACTGGGTCTGTCATCTTGGGGGCTATTATGAACCGAATCATTTCCCAGTGATCTGCTAGCTCCAGCCTCACTGGCTCGGTCAAGTGTGTGGCGTAAGTTCCCCACAGTAAGGATCCATCAACTTGCTCAAATCGAATTGGGTGTTTGAGCTTTTTAGCTCAGATCCCCAATTTTAGGACTGTGGGTAGGTTGATCAGGCACCTCGTGCTGCCAGAGTCTATTAGGCCTTGGAAAGTCCCTTGGGTCCCTGTTTTTGGGGCTGTTAGGCGTATGGGGAAAAGAAAAGGATGGACGGGTCCACTCACCATCGGGTCGTCTTCACCCTCGTCCTCGCTGTCATAAGATTCGGGGGATTGATCTCCCTCATCTGGGATTCCTCTTGTTTCGGTCAGGTGAGCAAAGACCTCCGGGCCCTGGGGAGCTTTCCGTGGCACGTGGGTGGCGCGTTTGGGCCCTTGTTCCAGTCGTACCTTGGGCGGTGGATCTGGTCTCGGTCTACGGGTTCCACACATTGCTGCCAGGTGACCAATCCCCCTGCATCTGTAGCACCTCAGCGGGCTCCGTGGGACGACTGGCCAATGGGTGGGCTGTGGTGCTGCAGTTCCTCGTCTACTGGGTGGTCCCTGGTCCGGTTGGCCTCTCTCCTTGCTATGTGGTTGCTTCGACATGTCGTTGGCCCGCAGCCCTCTGTCGACTTTTATCACTACCCGGAACCATTCGGAGAGTCGGTTCGGGATGTCTCGATAAGCAGTCACTTGGGCAATTCTCTTATCTAGGCTTGTCCTAAAGAAGTACACCAGCAGTCGCTCTGGTAGGGGAGGCAGGGTCCCAATGACTCTCCTGAATTCACGGATATGCTCTCTGATGGGCTTCCCCTTCTGCATTAGGTTTCTGAGCTCGTCCTCCACATAGGGGTCCTCCTCTGCCTCCTCGAACCGGGCTCGTAGTAGTTGTAAGAACCCGTCTGCGTCTTGCAGTTGGGGGGCCCTGTTCTTGTAGAGGGCTGCTGACCACCTCCTTGTTTCTCCCTCCAACCTTTCTGAAATAGCACTCACTAGGGCTCTGGGGAATGGGAAGAGATGTCCATAACACTCTGTGTAGATCTCAGCGGTGTCGAGGAATTGGGCTAGGTGGTCTGGGTCGCCATCGAATTTCCCTCTGAACCGGGGTGGCTCCTCCCTCGCTGCCCTCTCCTCCCAGTGCGGGGCTCTGTAAATCTGGCCTCGGTGCTGATGGTCCTCTTCCTCATCTCTCATTCTAGGGTAGGGAGATGCTGTCCCATCTAGGCTGCTCTGCTTGCTGGGCCAGGGGGGAACCCATGGATGCATTTTTGGGCTCCTTCTCCTTCTGCTAGGGAGGGGGGAAGGGCTGCGCTTCAGCCTACGGCCTCTCGGTTCAGCAGCCCAAACTGGTTCTCTCTTTTCCTTTGATCTGCATGATGGCCCCTCCTCCCGAAGGATGGCACGGTCAAATTTCTCCTTCAATTCATCTATGGGGCTATCAAGTGGCTTCCTTGAAATTTCTTGGTGCCTGGCCTGCTGCCAGTCCCATAGCCAGTCTGCCCTCCCCAATTCACTTAGGGGTTTTCCCTTCTCCTGCATGTTCGGGAAGGGAAACTCAACCTCTGCGGCTTTTGGCAAAATCCCCGAGTACTTATCTGCCTTCTTCTTGGCTTGCAGCACAATCGTCTGACCTTGGCTATCTTGCAACTTTGCCGGGGGAGATGAGCAGGGTTGAGATTTCGTGGCTTCCAAGCTGGCTGGAATCAAGGCTGGCTCTTTTCCAGTTGCCTGAATTAAACTTTCTTCAGACAACTTACTTTCAGCCATGGCGTCAGTTGAATATCTCCATTCACTCCATACATCTGGGAGGGAACTGGAGGATTGGAGGTCAGCCAGCTTGGCTTGGAAAGGAGTATCGGCTATCTGTCAGGTTTCGATGTCATCTCAAATAAATTGCACTCCCAAACAATTAATCTTTGCTGAAATATTCCATTTATTGAGTACGACAGATCTGGCCCCGACTTCATCGTAGCCGATACTAACCCTCTGACCCCCAAACCCTTCCCTTTCCGTTCCCCAATTCTCATCTTCTCATTGGCCATCTTCCAAGTCAGTCTCCCCAGCTTCTGACCTCAACCCACAGGAATGTCCCCCCTCCCATCCCATCTCCTAGGGGATATTTTCTACAGAGAAAATAAGTAGGTGAAAAGTCAAGCCTCGTCTCCTTTTTATGGCAGCATCAGAATGCTGACACAAAGATTCCCCCCTTGATCTGTGAAGAAACAGTCAGGAGTTGTTTGTGACAGCTGAACCCCTCTCCCCCCCAGTTTGAACAAAGCTGCCACCACGAAGCATCGTGCGCTGTCGGCGAAGGGGCATTACTTGCGCTGGGACAACCAGAGGTGAGCCCAGCCCCACTGCCCATGGCGGCTCCTTCCACAGGTGGATTTTTTTGTTTTTGACGGACCGGATCTCCCCCCGCTTAAATCTACTGTATTTCCTTTGTGGAATTTAGCTACCACACATAGATATCAGTCCTGGCGGTGGCCGGTGAAGCAGCCTGCCCCTGAAGTTTGGGAGAGAGGAAGGAGAAGAGGAAATAATTATGCCTTCAAAAGCAAAGGGAAAAGACAAACAGAGACGGATAAAATGGTTGCCAGCTGAAAAGGGAAAGTCTAAATTCCAGGCTGCTTGTTACTTGAAAAGAGAAACTTTGTTGCTTGTTATTTAAACTTGACTATTTTGAGGAAAAGACTTGGAGAACTTGACTTAGGATACATAATCTGTTCACTGGAGGATTTTTTGAAGATTAGAAAGAAGAAATTAAATGGAACAATGAAAACTGAACTAAATAAACGTGGCAATAAAAGAAGGGTGTGGCAATAGAAGAAGGACATGATGATACCATATATGGAATAGCTTCAGAATCAACTTTGTAGAACTTATAACTTTGATGACATTGAAATGGAAAAGATACATACTTGGACAGACTGGAGAAAAGAATAATGGAATATATTAAGTAACAAGACAACAAAATAGTATATTTTGATTTAAATGAATGTAATGGTTTCTGGGTGGTTGAATAATGCTAGGAAATACTTTTTTTTTTCTCTTTTTCTTCTCTATGCTCTCTCTCAATTTCTTTCTTGTAGTATCCTTCTCTTCGTTTCTTTTCCCCTCTCTATTTTCTTTTTAATCCATTTTACTTCTTTTGTTATATTTCTATTCTCTTCCTTTTTCCCTTTTTCTCTTTTTTAGTGTTGCCTTATTTTTTTTTGTATTTCTTTTATTGTAATTATTATTGCTATTACTCTCTCCTTTTTTTCTATTATTATTTTCATATAAATATATAAACATTTTGATTAAGAAATAAGAGCATAAATGATTGAAGAAAAGCATGATTTTTGGATGTTCTAATGCCTTTTTAAATTTTGAATTTTTAACTAGCACTACTGACAGATTTATTTATTTTATTATTTTATTTTATTTTATTTTATTTTATTTTATTTTATTTTATTTTATTTTATTATTTTATTTTATTTTATTTTATTTTATTTTATTTTATTTTATTTTATTTTTTTATTATTCAAACTTCTATACCGCCCTTCTCCTTTCGGACTCAGGGTGGTGAACAGCCAAAATAAAAACATTTATACATAACATTGCAATTAAAAATAGATTTAAAATAATTAATAAATTTGGCCTATAAATTAAAACTTGTCAATTTAAAATCAGTATCAAAATTTTAAAACCAACCCTAAAATCAAGACAGACCGGCTAACTGAAAAAAGTAAGTTTTTAGGGCCCGACGAAAAGTCCCGAGGTCGGAGATCACTCGTATCTCTGGGGGTAGATTATTCCAAAGAGTAGGTGCCACCACAGAGAAGGCTCTCCTCCTGGGGGTCGCCAGCCGGCATTGTCTGGCCGACGGCACCCTGAGGAGGCCCTCTCTGTGGGAGCGAACCGGCCGGTGGGAGGCTATTGGTGGCAGAAGGTGGTCCCGTAAGTACCCCGGCCCTAAGCCATGGAGCGCTTTAAAGGTGATCACCAACACCTTGAAGCGCACCCGGAAGTCCACTGGAAGCCAATGCAGCTCACGCAGGAGAGGAGTCACATGGGAGCGCCCCGTCGCTCCCATAATCCCCCGCACGGCTGCATTCTGCACCAGTTGGAGCCTCCGGGTGTACCCCAAGGGGAGCCCCATGTAGAGAGCGTTACAATAGTCCAGACGAGAGGTGACGAGTGTTTGAGTGACCATGCGTAGGGAGTCCCGGTCCAGAAAGGGGCGCAACTGGCGTATCAGGCGAACCTGATAAAAAGCCCCCCTGGCCACGGCCGTCATGTGCCCTTCTAAAGACAGCCATGTGTCCAGGAGGACACCCAAGTTGCGGGCCCTCTCCGTGGGGGCCAATGATTCGCCCCCAATAACCAGCGATGGCGTCAGCTGGCTATACCGGGACACCGGCAGCCACAGCCACTCGGTCTTGGAAGGGTTGAGTCGAAGCCTGTTTCTCCCCATCCAGACCCGCACGGCCTCCAGGCACTGGGACATCACTTCCAAGGCATCGTTGGGATGGTCTGGGGTGGAAACGTACAGCTGAGTATCATCAGCATACTGATGGAACTCCACCCCAAAACCATGGATGATCTCACCCAGCGGCTTCACATAAATGTTGAACAGGAGGGGCGAGAGGACCGACCCTTGTGGCACCCCACAAACAAGGCGCCTTGGGGTCGACCGCTGCCCCCCTGTCAACACGGATTGCGACCGGTCGGAGAGATAGGAGGAAAACCACCACAAAACGGTGCCCCCCACTCCCAGTCCCTCCAGCCGGCGCAACATGATACCATGGTCGATGGTATCAAAAGCCGCTGAGAGGTCTAATAGGACCAGGATAGAGGAATAACCCCTATCCCGGGCCCTCCAGAGATCATCCACCAACGCAACCAATGCCGTTTCCGTGCTGTACCCAGGTCTGAAGCCGGACTGGAGCGGATCTAAATAAACAGCTTCATCCAGGTACTGGGGAAGCTGTCGCGCCACCACACTCTCAACAGCCTTCGCAATAAAACGAAGGTTGGAGACTGGACGATAGTTAGCCAAAACAGCCGGATCCAGGGATGGCTTCTTGAGGAGAGGCCTCACCACCGCCTCTTTCAAGGCGGCCGGCAGGACACCCTCACTCGAAGCGTTGATAATCCCCTGGAGCCAGCCTCGTGTAACCTCCCGGGAAGCCAGCACCAACCAGGAGGGACACGGGTCCAATAAACTTGGTCGCGTTCAGCCATCCCAAGATCCTGTCCACGTCCTCGGGAGCCACAGGATCGAACTCCTCCCAGATAACACTCTCAAGGCCTGCCTCAGTCATCTCGTCTGAACTAACCCAGTCGGCGGCCAAGTCTTCCCGAATCTGAGTTATTTTATTATCCAGATACTGTACAAAGTCCTCAGCTTGGCCCTGCAAGGGGTCCTCCCGCGCTCCCAGATGGAGAAGGGAGCGGGTCACCCTAAACAGGGCGGCTGGGCGGTTATCTGATGACGCGATAAGAGCGGCAAAATAACTAGATTTCGCCACTTTTATCGCCACTAGGTAGGTCTTAATATGAGACCTTACCAGTGTCAAGTCAGATTCGGAACGACTGGCCCTCCAACCGCTCTCTAGGCATCTTTTCCGGCGCTTCATCTCTCTCAGCTCCTCGGAGAACCAAGGAGCTAGGTGAGTTCGGTGCCGGGTCAGAGGCCGCAAAGGCACGACCTGGTCCAAAGCCCCGGCAGCCGCCCCATCCCAGGCGGCCACCAGGTCATCAGCCGAGTCATGAGCTAGAGTCTCAGGAAATGGCCCAAGCTCCATCTGGAACCTGGGTGCGGCGGTCAGAAAGTCAAGTCGAAGGAGCGAGTGGTCAGACCATGACAAGGGTTCAATATCTACATCCCCTATATCAAGGCCACTCAACCACTGACCAGAGATAAAAACTAAGTCCAGAGTGTGTCCCCCCCATATGAGTAGGGCCGTGAATTACTTGGGTCAGGTCCATGGCCGTCATGGAAGCCATGAACTCCCGAGCTACCTAAGCCATGGAGAGCTTTAAAGGTGGTCACCAACACCTTGAAGCACACCCTGAAGACCACAGGAAGCCAGTGCAGCTCGTGCAGGAGAGGTGTCACATGGGAGCGCCCCGTCGCTCCCATAATCCCCCGTGTGGCCGCATTCTGGACCAACTGGAGCCTCCGGGTGCACCCCAAGGGGAGCCCCAAGTAGAGAGCATTGCAGTAGTCCAGACGGGAAGTGACGAGTGCTTGACTGACCGTGCGTAGGGAGTCCTGATCTAGAAAGGGACGCAACTGGCGTATCAGGCGAACCTGATAATAATCAGGTTTAATAATCTGGAAGAAAATATTTACTTTTAAAGGCGTTGGATGTTAAAAAGAATTATTTATAGAATTAAGAACCATAAAAAATTGATTTTAAAGTGTTTCAAAATGTTCTCTATTGAAAATAAGAAATAAGCATGGAATGGGAGAAAACAAGAGAGAATAGGAGATAAGATATTTATTGAAATATACTTTTATCTTAAATTGGTAAGAGATATGGAGGAGAATAGATTGGAAAACAATATTGGTAACATATTCCGAAACAATTTGGAGCTAAACAACTGAATAAGAGATAAATGTTATGAATTAGTTAAATAAATGAATTTAGGAGTGGAGGAAAGCATGACTCTGGAGATCAGTGAAAGCAAAGCTGTGACCCAGTTTTACAAATAAGGTAGGAGTGGAGGAAAGCATCATACTGGAGAACAGTTAAAGTAAACTGGGAACCAGTTAAAAATAAAAATAAGAGTTAGGAGTGGAGGAAAGCATGGGCTGGGTAACAGTTAAAGCAAAACTGTGAGCTAGCCAAAAATAAAAAGGTAGGAGTGGAGGAGACTATACCTGGGGATCAATTGAAATAAAGTTGTGAACCAGTTAAAAATAGGGGTAGGAGTGGAGGAAAGCATTGCTGGAAGGCAACTACTTGAGTTGTGAACCAGTTTTATAATAGATTCAGGAGGAGTTAAGGAGAAGGTTGGTGTGCAGTTAAAATTATACTGTGAACCAGCTAAAATAATTAAGATAAGGAGTGGAGGAAAGCATTGCTGGAAAGCAGCTGATTAAGATGCGAACCAGCTAAAAAATAAATTCAGGAGGAAGTGGAAGAGATTTTACCAGAGAATAGTAGTTAAACTGTGAACCAGTTTAAATAAATACAGATAGGAGTATTGGAAAATATAGCTGGGAAATAGATATTTAAGCTATGAACCAGTTAAAAATTAGATTTAATAAAATATGAGAATAAACTTGAAATAAATAAAATAAAGTATTGTGGAAGTAACAAACTATAGAAGGAAATGTTGATTGTTTATGAAACGACTTTAAGAGAGGAGGAAAATACTTTTTGTCAAGATTATGGATATTAGATGTCATTTAAGAGAAGTAAAATATAGATTTGAGGTAATGGGTTTTAGGATTGAGGAATATATATGAAATATTGATTGTTAAAGTGATAAAGATTTAGAACAGTGTTTATTGTTTAGAATTTTGGGTGTAATAGTAGAATGATAAATGTTTAGAATAAGATTTTTTTCTTTTTTCTTTCTTTTTTTTTAAAGATGTAAATGGATAAAATTTGGAACAAAATTGATTGAGGGAATGTGAATAATTGTACTCATTTTATGCCGGACCAAACCCTTGCTCTAAAATGATGTATTTTACGTTTTATGTTTAAAAAATAAAATAGTTTGAAAAAAAAAAGTTTGAGGACCCCTGCTCTATATGGAAGAGTTCAAATGAATATGAGCACACTACATCTTCTTCCATCATTGTCACTGCTTTCTAGTGCATCTGAGGACCTCCTTTATAGAAGTTCTTATTAAAATTTTGAACCTTGTGAAATCAGGATTTTAAAATGCCAAGAGAAAGCTCAATAAGGATGATTTCTGATGCATTTACCCTTTACATGTAAAAGATAAAAATGGATATTGTTAGTGCATATCTTACTGTTTCATTTGTTGCTTATAGAACTGCATACTTTTGGACAGTAGTTTGTGGTACAGTGATTGATGTGTGGCTGATGAAAAGATGGATACTCCATTAAGCAAGACACAAATATTTAAAAATGAGAGAGATTATATAACAATGGTATTTGGTTACCCAGTTTTTAAACTATGATCTGTGGAAAGCTGTTCACAGGAAAAGGTATTCTTGTTCTCTTGTCCAGAAATTGTTTTGATTTATGTTTTTTTTTCTGGTCACCAGTTTATTAAAAGTGACCACATGCAACAAAAAGTGCATGTTTAGTTGAAGCTGTTGAGCTTATAAAACCATTTTTAAGAACAAGAGTTCATACGGTGTCTTCATTCTTTTAGAAATAGAGCACTGATGTTTGAATATGTGTATGTTGTCTCGTATAATACTTTTTGCACTGTGTTGTTAGCATGAACAAATAAAACTGCATGAAGAGACAGGATTATTCCCAAGTTACTGATCTCTGAGAAAATAGAAACAGTATTGAATTGTTGCTCAGAACAGTCCAGAGATACTCACCTTCATGGTTGGGCAATTCATAAAGGCTTTGGACATCTGTTTTTTATTGAACAGAAAGGCTTGGAGCTTTGCTTTTTCTTACAACCAAGCTGATCAGCTTATTAAAAAGGATCATCTCAGTGGCAGAATATAAATTGCTCCTTTCTCACTGCTCTTGGTAGCAATCTTGAGCAGGTTGAATTGAGAGGAATGAAACTGCCTTCAGAAATTCTGTGATTCTTTCTGTGGGTGATGTTTGAATAGGTGTAAATTTGCATCCATATGCACATGTGCAATACTAACAATTGCTGTGACCCTCATGGCTGAAAAGGCTGCATCTTACTTGCTAAACTAGGCAGCAGGTCTGGAACTGTTGAAAGGTTAATGGACTGGGGATGTGGGAGGGGGTTGAATTACTCAAGCAGGCTTGGGTCTCTGCTTGGGATAGTGAAGAGGATTCTTGGTAAATGCCAGTATAGCCAATGTCTGCTGTATTTTTTATAAAAAGTACTTGTGAATCCTTGTTGGATCCTTTTCCAGAAACCATATGGGGTAGTCAATATGAAATTAGTTTGCTGTTTTGAACAATTTGGAATGGAGCTACTTCTTAAATTATCATATTTTCCAGTGTATAAGACGACTTTTAACACATGAAAATCTTCTCAAAAGTCGGGGGTCGTCTTATACGCCGGGTGTCGTTCTCCTGTAACCAGGCAGACCAGCCCGAAAGGCTCTGACGAGCCTTAAATGGCTCTGGCGATTCAAGCCCTGATGATCTGCTAATCAGGCAACTCAGTTGGGATCGCCAGAGCCATGGAGAAGGAAAAAACTTTTCTCCTTTCACATGGCTCTGACGATCCAAGCCCTGACGACCTGCTAATCAGGCAACTCAGCTGGGATTGCCAGAGCCATGGAGAAGCAAAAAAGTTTTCCCCCTCCAGCTTGCTTACCTTAGCTGCTTGCCTTGCTTCGCTTGCCTTGCTTCGCTTGCCTGAATCCATTCCATCAGCAAGCAACTCCCTGCCTGCAATCAAGCAGGCAGGGAGTTGTGGACTTCAACTCCCAGAATTCCTCAGCCAGCAAAACAAAGCTGGCTGAGGAATTCTGGGAGTTGAAGTCTACAAGTCTTAAAGTTGCCAAGGTTGGAGACCCCTGTTCTATTGGGTAAGTTTTTTTCCCCTTTGGGATCTTTAAAAAAAAATAGTTAATTGGGGGTTTTTTTTAGTTGTTCTTTTTTAGACCTAGCCATTTAAAGTTTAGGAAGTTTTAAATTTAGCTTTCATATGAAAATAAAAATAAAATAAAATAAAATATTTGTGCAGCTTTCTGAGATTTAGTATGTTTTTGTAATGTTTCACTCTAACTACACAAACACACAAAATCTCACAAAGCTGTATGTGGAATTTTGTGTGTGCAAAGTGTGAAAGTTGGGTTTTTGGGCTTTTTGTGGCTGTGTGAGGTTCCTGCTTGTTGCAGGGGCCATTTTGGGTCTAGCACAGCTGCTTTTACATTGTGGGTGAGCCAGTTGTGTTGTGTGTGTGTGAAGTGTGAAAGTTGTTTTTTTGGGCTTTTTGTGGCTGTGTGAGGTTCCTGCTTGTTGCAGGGGCCATTTTGGGTCTAGCACAGCTGCTTTTACATTGTGGGTGAGCCAGTTGATGTTTTTTAATTTTTATTTGGTGTGCGTTGGAAGAGGGGTAGTCTTATACGGCGAGTATAGCCCAAACCCTATATTTTAACAGGAAAATTCGGGGGTCGTCTTATACGCCCAGTCGTCTTATACGCCGGAAAATACGGTGTGTGTGTGTGTGTGTGTGTGTGTGTGTGTATACAGTAATTGATCTGATCCCTGAGATGTCACCACAGTAAAATCCACAAAGGCATCCATACCTTTATTAACCTAGACTAAGAACCTCCCTTTTCCCTTTTTCATTCTTTGTAGGTTGGGGGATCAAGGGAAGAAGAGACATATCTGCCATGTACCTGAATGTGGGAAGACCTTCCGTAAGACTTCCCTTCTGCGGGCCCATGTACGTCTACACACAGGCGAGAGACCTTTTGTCTGCAACTGGGTCTTTTGTGGAAAGAGATTCACACGCAGTGATGAACTGCAACGGCATGCCCGAACACATACAGGTCTGTCAAGTCATTTCTCTGCTTCTCCCTTCTGCTGCATCCCAGCTGTAGTTCTCCCCATATAATGGATAGAAAAAATGGTAAATACTAAATACTCAAAGGGAATTTTATCTTATCTCAGTCATCTTTACAATAAAGTTATGTTCGGGTTGATTTAATGTTGAAAGACTTGATTTCAAAACAGGAAGAAATTTAATTCATGTAAGTCAATTTATATGGCCACTTCTCCCTCAAACAGTGATTCTGGGTGGCTAACAGAATTGAAAGTACAATAAAAACAACCAGTCATAATAATATACATAAAATCAAGAGCAACAATTGCATCCATCCCATGGGCCCCTTAACCTTTTGACCTCCCCGCTTGGGAAAATAGCCATATTTTTAAGGGATACTAGCAGAGTTGGATCCTGGAAAGTGTGATGTTTCATGGGGCAGGTGTTGCACCAAAAATGCCTGCTTCCTGGTCTCATTCAATGACATTCTGTAATAAACAGGACATGGAGCGTGCCCCTTCTATTGTTCTAATGGGGGTGGGTAGAAATAACCAGAGGCAGTCTTGCAAATATCATCCTATGCCATGAAGGGCTTTATAATCAGCACCTTGAATTGTACTTGGAAGCACACTAGAAGCTATTGCACTTCACAGAGTGCAGGTCTAACAATGGCATACCATACTTTTTAATAATGTAATTAGTATTTTCCCAATAATTTTTAAATGTTCCTTCCATGTAGGAAGTGAAATATCAGATTAGTCTTCCATGTTTACTTTTGTTGTGTTGGTATTTGCATTTTTTGTGTGGAGGGGCACATCAGTATGAGATATCCCTTGTGGACTGGTATGATGCAAGGGGGTTTCCATGTTGTTAGTTCAGCCAGTTGTTTGTTAGAACCAGGTTCTTCCTGGTTAAAGAGGCCAGGCAGGTGACTTGTAGTTGAGTCCATTCTATAACGACTTCTTTGAGGCTGGGGGTGGTACCTTCAGCCTTGAAGTGGGCAATGGTGTGTCTCCCTCCTCAAGAGGCCAGCCTTGGACCCAACAATTAAGACAGCTATTGTCTTGTCTCCAATCTTCCCTTTTTAAGGAAGGTTGTTGAAATGGTAGTCAGACTGCAGTTGCAGAGGACCGTGGAGGAACCAGACTATCTAGACCCATTTCAGTTGGGTTTTAGGACAGGATTTACAGAGATAGCCTTGGTCACACTTGTAGATGACATGGGGTACAATACATGTTATTGTACTTTTTTGTTAATTTCCCCCCTAAAGGTTTCAGTTTTCCAATTGAATTGGATAGTTTATATGTTATGTTATAGGTGGAAAAAATTCTGAAGTGATTTATAAGTGATGTAAATGCTCCAACACTGGAAGTTTTTAAGAAGAGATTGGATAACCATTTGTCTGAAATGGTATAGGGTTTCCTGCCTAAGCAGGGGGTTGGACTAGAACAGGGGTCACCAACCTTTCGGATCTCGGGGACCACTAAATTCATAATTTTAAATCCCACAGAGCACTAATATGATCTGCCTAATGACCGGCTGTGTTGGCGTGGGTAGGTGGTCATGTGACTGGGTGGGGGTGAGCGTGGCCAACTCAATGTCACTCATGTCGAGGGGTGCCTCGCCAGCCTCTACTTGCCCCTCCCCTCCCAGCCACTCCTTGCCTGCCCACCTGGGCTCCTTAGGGCCCCAACAGGAAGCAGTTGTTGGAGCTAAACAGCCACCATGAGAAAGACTTGGCAAAACAGCTCAGTTCAAATTGGAGCTGACCGAGATGGAGGCTCAGTAGAAGCACCTCACTGAGGACTATGAGCATAGGCTTTCCAAGCAGAGGCAAGACTTGCGGGACTGCAAGGTCAGGTATAGGCGCCGTTCCAGGCAATGATGCAGTCCCAATGGAACAAGGCCCTCCGGCTCTTCGCCACCAGCGGCACTTCCCTCCAGCCTTCGCCCAAAGCCCTGTACCAGGAGGCTGAAGCAGACCCCAAGTCAGAATTTCTGCCCCCCTCCGACCCACACAAAAAGACCCTGAAGGGGAAGACTCTCTGCAGCAACACAAACATTCATTGCACATATCTGTTCCAATGGCTGTAGTTTGAGGATGTTCTGTCCCCGTCTCACACACGCACACAAACAGTCAGCCAGGAGTTAATAAAACCAGCAGTCAGGAATTCCTTTGAGATAACAGAATTGGCAGCAACCCAGTAGCTGCCTGCCAAAGACTTTAGTCACAAAGGGAGGTTTTTCTCCTCCGTCTGATACACCAAAATAAGTCCACAAAGCCAAAGAATTGTCAAGTCCAGTCCATAATAAATCCAAGGAGGGCATATAACAAAGTTCCAGAAACGCAGTATGACTTGCTAGGTTTTCAGTTTTGTCCGTCACAAGGCCTGAATGGCCACCACACCTCCTTTTATCCCCTGTGGGGTGTGGTCCAGTGACTCAGCTTAATCTCTGGCACGCCTCCTTCTCTGCTGTGCGCGCTTGTCTTTCCGACGCTGTCGGGGATCCAGCCAAGACTCATCTCCGTCACTGTCTAACTGCGGCTGCTCGGAAGTGCCTGGCTCCTGGCCTATCTCTTGGCCTTCGGAGGACACCTGAGGCATTGCCAGAGAGGAGGGTCCTGGAGAGGGAGGCCTTGCCAACTCCTCTCCTTCACTTTCAGAGTCTTCTCCCTCTGATAAGATGGGCTCGGGGGTCGGAGTCACAACAGAGGACCCCTGATTTAGTGCAATATAAAAAATGCAAATAATTTTTCTGCGGACCACCAAAATTTTCTCGCGGACCACCAGTGGTCCATGGACCACCAGTTGGTGACCGCTGGACTAGAAGACCTCCAAGGTCCCTTCAAACTCTGTTATTCTATTCTATTCCAACTTGGTCTGATTTTTTTTACATCTCAAGAATCTGGTATTTTAACGGGTATGTAGACTTTCTATATCCACTGTATTTTGTCAGTGACTTTCATGTGTATGGCCCTTTTCATGTGTGCTCACTGTTGTTCTTCCTTTCTCTGGCCAGGTGACAAACGTTTTGAGTGTGCCCAGTGCCAAAAGCGCTTCATTAGGAGTGATCATCTGACAAAGCACTATAAAACCCACTTGGTCACTAAGAACATGTAGGGCTGGATGCAAGCAGGAAAAGTGAGGAAACTGTAGGGTGATGAGAGGTTTTTCACCCCTCATCATGAGAGATGCTCTCTGTGAAGGACAGAAAAAATGCCCAAATAATTGTCCTGGGCATATGAAAGATTTCCCAGCCATATCTGCCCAAGGAAAAATGTAGTGGCTGCTGCTCCTTCAATCAAACTGCCTTCACACTGGCACATTCCTTTGGAACTTCTTGGAGAATGCATCAGACTTCAAGGCTTGAACCTCAGATGGAGGAGCAACTCCATCTCCAAATAAGCTATCATCAGCACAAGCCCATTAGCAGACCTGGAAAAGCAAGGCAAAACTAATTTATGCAACTTCCTCAGGAGCTTGCAGAGCCAGTGTCGTCCTCTGCTGCACCAAAGGAACTCCTTATGGGTTTGAGAATAGTACCAGTGAAACTATACCCCACTTGTAATTTTGGTTCCTCTTCCCACTGTACTTGTGAAGCTTTTGAATGAGAGGCAGGGAAACCATCCAAAACAGGACTCTGTCCCCCTGGCACATTCCTACTTTTTATTTAAAAATGTAGATTTAGACACACAGAGACACATACACACATATATATATATATCTCCTTAAGAAACTCCATGTTTTTTCTACAAAGAATGTTGTCTTATATTTTCCCCAGTTGCAAATTATGTATTGTAAACATTTTTTAAATTTGATAATTTCTTTATAAACAAAACAATCCTTTGCCCTACCTAACAGTACAGGCACAGCCTAAAATCCCTATGAAAAAGTAGTTATATGATCTGATGGTGGTCTACAAACTAGGTGTGCTCTTTATACATAACAGGGATTTCTAGGGTATGTGTAGCAGCAGCAGCAGCAGCAGCACTTTGTTCAAGGAAGTGGAAGATGTTCATATATGAAGAGGCACTCATGTATATATGTAGCAGAGCTGTGGGATTGTAGCCATATATTCTGATGTAGACAATAAAAAGTGCAAGCAAAATGCAATGTATGAGCCATATGGAAAATCTAGGGCAGGGCTGTCAAACTCGCAGCCCACGGGCTGGCCACGCCCACACCCGGTTTAGCAAAGGGGGGAAAAGTTGCGATACATCACGTGACGCTGCCGTGACGCTGCGAGTTTGACAACTTTGATGTAGGGCAATCTGCCATTCTGCATTGTTTGATTACATAGATGAATTAGAATTACAGTCCAATGCAGATTTGTACTGTCAAGCTCTATTAGACATCATGCTAAAGAGCCGAGGTGGCGCAGTGGTTAGGGTGCAGCACTGCAGGCTACTTCAGCTGACTGCTAGCTGCAGTTCAGCAGTTCAAATCTCAACGGCTCAAGGTTGACTCAGCCTTCCATCCTTCCGAGGTCGGTAAAATGAGGACCCAGATTGTTGGGGGCAATATGCTGACTCTGTAAACCCCTTAGAGAGGGCTGTAAAAGCACTATGAAGCAGTATATAAGTCTTAAGTGCTATTGCTATTAATGACATGGTGGCTGAAATGCAAGAACCCTTTTCAAAAAATTGAATATTCTCAGTCTTTCCCCATTTTTTATATTATATTTACTTCACTGGATTTTCCCCCTCCCCTTTTTTATATCTGATACAGCTCCTTTTGTGTATTATAATGTATGTTGTGTCATAGACTATATAATACATTTAAGTGTTTAGTTGTTTCAAAAATATGCCATTTGTTTTGAGCTTTTAAACAAAAATCCATTTTGTTTTTTAGTTGTAACTGCTTGAAGTATGTTTCTTTAAATGGCAAATCATTCTTGTTTTTAATTAATGCTGTAACTTGTCTGAGCTGCATATAGCTTGCCTAAAAGGGTGTGGTAGGTTGGGGGAGAACCATCCACCTCTTGATGAATTGGAATATCAGAATCACACCCAACCATAATTTGGGAACAAAGGATTATTTTTCTTAAGAGGAGAGAATGGAAAAATGGGTTGTTTAGGTGGCTTGCTAACAATAAAGATGTAATCAGGAAGTATTTTTACTCATTAAAGACTGCCCAAAGGCATTTTCATGCTCAGATTGTTTTGTCATGCAAATAAAAAAAGTTGGTCAGAATGTTTTGATTTTAATATGTCTTTCATTACCCCCTCACTCCCTTCATCAAAAAGTAACAACTTTCAAAAAATGCACTTGCAAACTTTGTATATGATAATTAACTTTGACCTGTTATATTCACTACATAGTGTGCAGTGCTGTTACGTTTATAATGTTGATCATAATGCTGCTGTCATGCTTAATCCATAGTGACAGTGAATCATAATGGAATGCCATTTCAAGCTGCCTTGATTTATAAAAGTAAAACATTTGGCTGCAAGCTAGCTTGGCTTTATCAAGGATTTGTAGCACAATTCAGCAAAAGGTTTTCTCCTATTGAAATGTATGAAAGTCTACAGTATTTCAATTGGTGTGCAGGAAAATATCCAAGTAGAGCATGCCTTATATACCATTTACACAAGCTGTTGACAGAAAGTAAAATCTTCCATCTACTTCTATATGGGGACTTAGAATATATACAGTATAATGCATTCCCACTTTTGGCTGTCCTTGTAAAGCTTGAAACCCTCAATATCCCAGGCATTCTCACACATTTTCTCCCATTTTGGGTGTGAAAAAAAGCAATGATCTAAGTAGCAGGCAGGCAAGAAAGAAAAATCTGTATTGTTATGCTCCAGTTTTGAAACTTGTCTTATGTATAAGCAATACAATATTAAAAGCTCAAGTACTGAGACCATAAAAAGTGTAGTGTTTGGTGGCTGTATTAATTTATAGGAAAGGAGGCTGAAGAACTTATTAACATATCTCATTCAGCTCCAATACTCAAGGTGGCTAACATCCAAATAAAATCACCTAAATATCACAATAACACAAAGATAAGGAAAAGGTAGATAACATACGAGGGTTAGAGACAATCCATACTGCTATTACTCTCAAAATACATAATAAAGGAGCAATGCTACATAAAATTAACAGTATTGAGTCCATACAGATTTTAGAGGCCAGCATATTGCACAGGGATAGGGCAGTTGTTGGAAAGGTCTGTTTCTGGATCCATTCTCCCTTGATCTGTTGAGAAAGGGGTATCCAGATCATCCTTTCATGGATTGATCAAACAGCACAAGGCCTCTGAGTGACGGATTTTGCCATATTTAAATAATTTGGTCAATTGGCACCTATAAGCCTTTTGACCACAAAGGAGCCAAGTTTTCTCATGCTGCTCCTATGCCTGTCTCTCACCTGGCCTATTGTTACTAAGAGGACCCTGTGTTCAAGAGACTAGGGACCTTCCTATATCTGTCTTCAAGGAAGGCTTTCCTGTCCTATATATATATTCTTAAACTATTTTTTTACCTCAAATGTAAGCAACTAGTCACCTGGGTCAGCCAAACCAACCCAGGTGATCCATTGGGGGACAGATATCACAGATTATCCTCACACCCAAACACAGTCTTAACCACAGCATTACACTGCCTCTCTTCAGAAAGTACTGCTCACAAAACTGTCTATCCTGTAGCTATCACAGAACATATGACTGGTGTTACTAGCACTAATTAATATAACTAGATAGTGTAAATTTCATTTGACCATCTTAAAAGGTCTTTGAGATTTTATCTACTACTAACAGCCCTAATTATCAAAAACACATTTGCATTATTCCAGGGCAAGCTTGCAAAGTACTACTGGACACCAAATTGTTAATACCATGATCTAACTTTATTATTTTACTGTAATCAAAGTTAGTTTTACTTGCTTCAGCCTGGCTTTAGTTCCAGCACAGATAATTCAGCACAGCAGGGCAAACCACATTTCTCAACTCCATTTCCCTGTGATTTTTCTCATTTATTTCAATTTCATATTAATGTCTATGGAGATTCTCAGCATGACACAACATAGGAGAACAAACCCATCAGGACAAGATTCAGCAGTCCATCTGCATTTAAAAGACAAAGGCCACATTTTGGACAGAGGACCGCTGGCTTGAAAGAGGCCATTTTATGTCAAAACTGAACAGCCCTCACTCAACAGAGGGGGAGGGATACGACATCACCTATCTCCAATCTACAACACATTCCTTTCAACAGTTCCAAGAAGGCTCCACACCCATTTGCACTACTCAGGTGACTGATGACACAGATAAACCTCCAGGTGGCCTCAACGAGACTGTAAAAGAATGCAACTGACCAGCTGTCTGCAAAGAGTATAAATCCTTCCATTCCCCACCATCCAGTCAGAGCTGAAGAAGCTTCTTGGATGAGAAGTGAAATGTCTTCAAATAAAAACCAGAAAGTCCAGTTGCCTTTTTTTTTTTTTTTGCCAAATACATTTTTATTAGGTTATAAAGTATTATAAAATACAAAAGCAAATAAGAGGACAATGAAGAGGAAGGGAAAAGGGGAAAGAAAAGTGAGGAAGGGTAGGGAAAGAAAAAGAAACATTGACTTCCGACTATCTGTTGCAGTAGAATAAGGCATTAACAACAAATCACAACTTTTTGTTATACCATAATAGTATGAACCAGTCATTTCTACAAAAGTCTATCAGTCAATCTGTGAAACCCAAAATCAAAGTTTCATTCTTTTCTACGTCAAGCATGAAGTTCAGAAGAATAGAATAGAATTTTTTATTGGCCAAGTGTGATTGGACACACAAGGAATTTGTCTTGGTGCATATGCTCTCAGTGTACATAAAAAGACAAGATACATTCATCAAGAATCACAGGGCACAATACCCAGTGACAGTCATACGGTACAATAAGCAATCAAATCATACTAGGAAACATTCAATATCAATATAAATCACAAGGATACAAGCAACAAAGTTACATTCATGCAGTCACAAGTGGGAGGAGATGGGCGACAGGAACGATGAGAAGACCAATAGCAATAGTAGTGCAGACCTAGTGAATAGGTTGACAGTGTTGAGGGAATTATTTGTTTAGCAGAGTGATGGCGTTTGAGAAAAAACTGTTCTTGTGTCTAGTTGTTCTAGTGTGCAGTGCTCTATAGCGTCGTTTTGAGGGTAGGAGTTGAAACAATTTATGTCCAGGATATGAGGAGTCTGTAAATATTTTCACAGCCCTCTTTTTGACTTGTGCAGTATACAGGTCCTCAATGGAAGGCAGGTTGGTAGTAATTGTTTTTTCTGCAGTTCTAATTATCCTCTAAAGTCTGTGTCTGTCTTGTTGGGTTGCAGAACCAAACCAGACAGTTATAGAGGTGCAGATGACAGACTCAATAATTTATTTTATTTATTTATTTTATTTTATTTCGAATTTATATACCGCACCTCCCGAGGGACTCAGGGCAGTGTACAGCCAGATAAAAACATACAATACAAACATTAAAAACGATTAAAAGAATATATATTAATTTGGCCCCAGTTTAAAATGACAAACCAATTAAAAATTAAAAATATTTAAAAATATGTTAAGCCAGCCCGGCTTGCTGAAAAAATAAAGTTTTAAGGGCACGGCGGAAGGCACCGAGGTCTTGGATTCTCCTTATCTCTGGGGGCAGCTGGTTCCATAGGGTAGGTGCCCCCACAGAGATGGCCCTCCCCCTGGGGGTCACCAGCCTACATTGTTTGGCTGATGGCACCCCGAGGAGGCCCTCTCTGTGGGAGCGCACGGGTCGATGGGAGGTTGTCGGTAGCAGCAGGCAGTCTCGAAGATAACTAGATCCTATGCCATGGAGCGCTTTAAAGGTGGTAACCAACACCTTGAAGCGCACCCGGAAGACCACTGGGAGCCAGTGCAGCTCGCGCAGGAGTGGTGTTATGTGGGAGCGCCATGCAGCTCCCATAATTACCCGCACGGCCGCATTCTGGACCAGTTGGAGCCTCCGGGTGCTCTTCAAGGGGAGCCCCATGTAGAGAGCGTTGCAGTAGTCCAGGCGAGAGGTGACGAGGGCATGAGTGACTGTGCACATGGAATCCCGATCAAGAAAGGGTCGCAACTGGCAAATCAGGCGGACCTGACAAAAGGTTCCTCTGTAGAACTGTATCAGCAGCTCCTTGGGCAGTTTGAGCTTTCTGAGTTGGCTCAGAAAGAACATTCTTTGTTGTGCTTTTTTGATGACGTTTTTGATGTTGGGTGTCCATTTTAGATCTTGCGATATGGTAGAACCTAGAAATTTGAAGGTCTCTACTGTTGATACTGTGTCTAGTATTGTAAGAGGTGGTAGTATGGGAGGGTTTCTCCTAAAGTCTACCACCATTTCTATGGTTTTGAGTGTGTTCAGTTCCAGATTGTTCCGGCCGCACCACGAGGCTAGTTATTCAACCTCCCATCTGTATGCAGATTCATCATTGTCTCGAATGAGACCGATCACTGTTGTGTCATCTGCGAACTTCAGTAGTTTTACAGATGGATCGTTAGAGATGCAGTCATTGGTATACAGAGAGAAGAGAAGTGGGGAGAGCACACAGCCTTGTGGGGCCCCTGTGCTAATTGTACAGGTATCTGATGTGATTCTGCTTAGCTTCACCTGCTGCTTCCTGTTTGTTAGGAAGCTTATGATCCCCTTACAAGTGTGTTCAGGTACCTGTAGCTGGTTTAGCTTTGTTAGAAGAGTGTCTGGAATGATGGTATTGAATGCTGAACTAAAGTCTACAAGGAGGACCCTTGCGTAGGTCTTTGGAGATTCAAGATGTTGTAGGATGTAGTGCAGAGCTATATTAACAGCATCATCTGTCGATCTATTTGCTCGGTATGCAAATTGCAGGGGGACTAACAGCGGATCCGTGATGGTTTTCAAGTGGGACAGCACTAGCCTTTCAAAGGTTTTCATAACTACAGATGTTAGAGCAAATGGTCTGTAGTCATTCAGTTCCTTGATTGTGGGCTTCTTCGGCACTGGGATGACAGTAGAGCATTTGAAGCAAGAAGGAACATGGCACATCTCTAGCGATTTATTGAAGATTTGGGTGAAGATGGGGGCTAATTGGTCAGCACAGACTTTTAAGCAAGAAGGAGTTATCTTGTCTGGGCCTGGAGCTTTTCCTGGCTTTTGTCTGTGAAATAGGTCTTGCACTTCCTTATCTGTGATCACTAGGGGTTGTGAACCCAATGGGATGGGGTCAGTTGTAGGAGGCCTGGCTGTTGTTGGTTTGTCTGAGATGGGAGTTGTGGAGATAAGTGGCTGTAGTTTCCTTTCAAACCTGCAGTAAAACACATTCAGGTCATCTGCCAGTTGTTGATTTCCTTCAGCCTGGGAAGGAGGTTTGCCATAACCGGTGATATTTTTAAGAGTTTTCCACATGTTTGCTGGTTCATTTGTTGAGAACTGATTCTTTAGCTTTTCAGAGTAGCTTCTTTTTGCTGCTCTGATCTCCCTTGATAATACATTTCTGGCCTGATTGTACAGCATTCTATCACCTTTTCTGTAAGCTTCCTCTTTGGTACGATGTAGCTGCTTAAGTTTAGCTGTGAACCAAGGTTTGTTGTTACTGTATATTCGCAAGTTCCTGGTCGGTACACATAGGTCTTCACAGAAGCTGACATATGATGTTACAGTATCTGTGAGTTCATTCAGGTCTGCAGAGGTATCTTCAAAAATATTTCAATCAGGAGAACACGGAAGCATCGCGGCGAGACTGGTTGGGAAAATACCAGGCTCTAACGAGCCTGGCGAAAACCCAGCCAGACGAACTGCTGTCGGGGGGTCTTCGGACCAGAACTGTCCTGTAGGGACAGTGAAGAAGGAGAGGCATCTCACAGGCTAAAGAGGAACAGGCAAGTTCCTCAGAAAGCCAGAGAAAACTCTTCGATCAGACGGCAGGGGGCGGCAGCCATTGCGAACCGCCATGAAGCTGGGGCATCCGGAACAAGAATCGTGCAGGAGCGAAGATTTGGATGGAGTACTGGTACCGGGTGAGTGATTGGCCAACTCACAGGTATAAAAGGAAAACATTGGAATTTTTAAAATTACCCCGGCCTGGAAACAGTGGCTAAATAGCATCGAGGGGAGATAATTGATGGAGAGGAGAGAAAGTGGAAACATTAAAGCCCAAAAAGGAACTTTATACTTAAATTTTAACTGTGGATATTGAACTTGGAGAGACTAAATCGATTATAAGAAAAAGAAACCCCAAAAAATATCTTTGGAATAGAATAGGATATAAATGGTTTTGAAATTCTTGAACTTTAAAAGAAGATTAAAGGAGGAAGAAAAGCCCGTAATAGAAAAACCCGGCTAAAGATTTTAAATTGGATTGAATAGAATTGGAATTTGGACTTTGTAAATTTGGATTGGACTATAAACTGATTTGGTGTATATAAAAAAAAAAAGAAGAAGAAGAAAAGGAAAAAAAAATAAATTAGTAAAGTTTGTTAAAGCGGATTGCAAACAAAATGGATACTTTTTCAAGTTGCTGACTGGAATTGTGGATTGTAGAGAGACTTCTTCAGGAGAAACAAGATCATTACAACATTGAATTTTTGTTTTTGTTGAAAGAGATAATAACTGAGAAAAAACCTTGAACTTGGAAAGGAATAACAGCTGTGAGGACTAAGGAAGGCTTGCCTGTCTGTAAGCGATTTGACTTTGATGACTAAAAAAGGAGGATTACAACGTAATTTTAAATTGGAATAAACATTAACTTAGAAAGAACTAAATGGTGCAGTAACTTAAGGAAATGATGAAAATGATGTACTTTTCACTGAAAATGGAAATAAGGGAAATGACTACAATGTTGCAGGGAAAATTGAAATCTGATGATTCAAAAACTGAGTTAGAGCACATCCAAGCTGACAAGGAAACAACAAATGGGAAGCAAGAAAAAGAGATAGTTAACAAAGAAGAAGACAAAGACAAAGAGAATGACACTGGAAAATTAAATGATTATGTGGGTAGCAACAATAAAAAGGAGAAGTTTAAAGATTACATTGGGATTAACAATGGAAAAAAGAGAAAAGGGGGAAAGAGACAGAAGGAAAAGAGGGTGGAATGGAAAGAATATAAAAAACTTAAATGATTACACTGGGATTAACAGTGAAAAAACAAGAAAGAGGGAAAAGGAATGGAAAATAACGGGAAATGTAAGGCAAAATAGAAGAGCTTATGTTTTTAAAATACAAAATGATTACATTGGGTCTAACAATGGTAAGATGAAAAAAGAGAAAAGAGATGGGAAATAATGGGAAATATAGAAAAGAAAAGAAGGGGAAAGAAAAGGAAAAAATAGAAATAGAAAGGGAGAAAGAAGAAAGAGGAATATGATGAAAGGAATGTTAGAGACAAGATGTAATTATGATACTTTAAATAGTTTAAAATAATGGAAAACTATATGGATGTATCAATTAAATGAAATAAGCTTTAGAAATATGTTTTATCTAAAATTAGAGAAATTGTAACAATTGGAATATTTTTAATTGTATGGTTGGAGTCTATAAAAGGACAAGTTCTAAAAATATAAAAAAGATTAATCAGGGAAATTACAATAATTGGAATATTTTTAATTATTTGAAATTTAATTAAGAAAATAAGGTGAAATGATATTGTATTATGAATTAATTAGATTGTGGTAAAAGTAGAAATGATTAAGGTGTGGTTTGAAATATATATCTTTGACAAAGTATTTGAAAATGAGAGATAAAATCTAAGGAAGCAATTTAGTTTATTATTATATAAAGAGGAAAAAAACTGTTATATAAGTAATTGGTTTTTATTAAGATGGAGTGTATTATTTGGAATAAGATTTAAGAAAACGTATGGTATAAAATGTTTTGGTTTATTATTTTGATATTAAATAAATGATTGTAATATCAGGAATTATGTTAAATGAGATCTCAAATTTAAGGAGTTTCATATAGAGATGAAGGGAAAAATGAAATTTGGTTAAGATTAGAGTTAGGATGAATGGGCAATCCGGATTCAAAAAAAAAAGGGGGGGAGGAAAAATACTATGGCAAAAGGGAATATATAAATTGTATTGAAAAATTGTTTAAATTTGTGAACCGGCCAATACTCTGTTCAGAAAAAATACATTGCATGTGTGTTTGTCTGTGTGTTAAAAAATAAAAACTTTTTATAAAAAAAAATATTCCAATCAGTGCAGTCAAAGCAAGCCTGTAGCTTTAACTTTGCCTCCTCCATCCAAGTCTTCACTGATTTAATTGTTGGTTTTGTGGTTTTAAGTCTTTGCCTGTAAGCAGGTACAAGGTGAATCGTGTAATGATCAGAGCGTCCTACAGCTGCTCGTGGTAAAGACCGATAAGCATCTCCATGTGGAAACAAAAGTATTTATGTTCTTTTCTTTGAGCATAGTAGTCAATTTTGCCATTAAAGCCAACTCCATTAACTTCTGCAACCATTCTTCTATAGTAGGAATTGAAGTGTCCTTCCATTTTTGCACATACAATAATCTTGCTGCTGTCAACATATATAGTAACAAAATTCCAAACTTTTTCTCCAATTCTTTTTCCATTAGACCCAAGAGGAAAAGTTTTGGTTTCATATTTATCTCCATTTTCAGGATTATCTGTATTAAAATATGAATCATAGTCCAAAATTTTTTTGCTTTATCACATGTCCACCATAGATGGTCCCTTCTTTGTTTTTACACTTCCAACATACATTTGACATACTTTTATACATCTTAGATATCTTATCTGGTGTTAAATACCAACGATACATCATCGTGTAAAAATTCTCTTTTAAATTATAATTTAATGTAAATTTTAGACCCCTCCACATATTTTCCCATCGTTCAAGCAACACATTATATCCAAAGTTCCTTGCTCACTGAATCATACAATGTTTCACATGTTCATTTTCCAAATTCAATTTCAGTAGCATTTTATAAATCTTAGCGATAATATGTTCATCGTTAACCACATAGCGAACTTTCCAATTCTTTTTTAACAAAGTCAAATCCATAGCACTTTTTATCCAATTTGAACCTTTCTTTCAATTGCTGATAAGTAAACCAATGGCAAACATAACCTTCTGATTCAAGTTCTTCCCTCATCTTTAGTATTGGGTCACCAGAATTGAAAGATAAAATTTTACCATACATCAGCCAATCTGGCTTTGTTACCATTTCCCTTCGAAAAAAGGCTTCCTGTGGTGACACCCAAAGGTATGGCACGTCTAACAAAATGGTTACTGAAATCAACATTAACTTTAATTTTTTCATACCGTAGGTAGCCGTGCTATCCAAACCATAATTCATGGCCCTCTAATTCAAGTAACCTCTTGTTCTGGAGGTTCACCCACTCTTTTAACCAGGCCAGACAGCATGCATCGAAATACAATTTCAAGTCTGGTAAACCCAACCCCCCTCTTTCTTTGGCATCTTGCAATAGCTTATATCTAATTCTTGTTTTTTCCCCTTACCATATAAACTTAGAGATATCCTTCTGCCATTGTTTAAACGGATTGTCAGATGTGAGTATTGGTAACGTCTGAAATTAAAAAAGCATCTTTGGTAAAATACTCAGTTACGGAGATTCTTCCCAGTAGTGATAAATGCAATTCATCCCATCTTTGTAGATCCTGTTTAATATCCCTCCACAGAGGGACATAGTTATTTTCAAACAGTTTTATGTTTGTGTTTGTCAACATAACCCCTAGATATTTCACCTTTTTCTCAACCCTAAAACCCAACTTTTTCAATATATCACTGTCCTGAAAGGACATATTCTTAATCAACATTGTTCTTTTCTGTTTATTTATTTTAAAACTCATTCAATTTCCTCATCAAATGTTCTATATTATTTTTTGGGTCCTGTAGAAATATTTATTTATTCATTGGTTTGATTTATATGCCACCCTTCTCCGGAGACTCAGGGCAGCTTACAATGCATTAAGCAATAGCCTTCATACTTTTGTATATACCTGCTTAGTAGGGCTTTCAGGGCCCCCTAAGCGGTGTTCTTTTTTATACAAAGTCAGTTTATTGCCCCCACAATCCGGGTCCTCATTTTACCTACCTCAGAAGGATGGAAGGCTGAGTCAACCTTGAGCCTGGTGAGATTTGAACTCGCAGTAATTGCAGGCAGCTGGCAGCTAAGTGCTACTTAACAGCACTTTAGTCCGCTGTGCCACCAAGGCTCCTAACCAATATAACCAAATCATCTGCAAAGGCTCTAAATTTATAAACTTCTTTCTCAATATTTATACCCCTTATTTTACCATCCTGTCTAATATCTCTATTCAGAACTTCCAATACCAAAATAAACAACAAAGGGGTCAAAGGACATGCTTGTCTTGTACCCTTTTGAATTTCACATTAATTAATTAAATCACTATTTATGACAATTTTTGCATTCTGTGACGTGTGGATCGCTTTAATTCCTTGAATAAAATTCACTCCAAAGTCCATTTCTTCCAGCACCTTAAACATAAAGCCCCAATTCAGATTGTCAAAGGCCTTTTCTGCGTCCAGAAAGATTAAGGCAGCCTGTTTCTCATTATGATATTGTAAATATTCAGTGATGTTTAAGACAGTCCTCACATTATCTCTTAACTGTCTTTTCGGCAGAAAGCCTGCTTGATCTTCATGTATGTATATCTGTAAAATCTTCTTTAGTCTTTCTGCCAAAATAGCAGCAAAAAGTTTATAGTCATTGTTTAATAATGAAATCAGTCTATAATTCTTTGTCTTTGTAACATCTTGACCCTCCTTTGGGAGCAACACAATATTAGCTTCTTTCCACATCTGGGGTGTATTTCCCCCCTGTAATAAACCATTCATTGTATCTTTCAGTGGTTGAAGAAGTTCATTCATTTTTTCATTTTTTTCATTTTATTTAATTTGTATACCGCCCTACTCCCGAAGGACTCAGGGCGGTGAACAGGCACAGAATAAAACACATAGAATACAAAAATTAAGAGCAAAAGTAAAATCGAATTAAATCAATTTAGCCCAAGACAAATTTAAAACCCCAGGTTAAGAACAAATTAAAATTTACATTAAAATTTACATTAAAAAAAGAATGGGAAAGGTTAGGCCAGACCAGCCTGGTGAAATAAAAAGGTCTTAAGAGCGCGGAGGAAGGTGCGTAGATCTGGGATCCTCCGTATCTCCGGGAGGAGCTCATTCCAGATAGTAGGTGCCCCCACAGAGAAGGCTCTCCCCCTGGGGGAGTTCACCCTCAAAACACTTATATTGACTTGTAAACAGTGGTGGGATTCAAATAATTTAACAACCAGTTCTCTGCCCTAATGACTGGCTGGGTAGGCGTGGCTGGGTGGGCATGTGACTGGGTAGGTATGGCCAACTCAACGTCATTCATGTCAAGGGGTGCCTCACCTTTCCCAGCCTCTCCTCGCCACGCCTGGCTCTGCCTCACCCCTCCCAGCCACTCCTTGTCACACCTGGCCTCTCCTCTCCTTGACTTACGACCACATTTGAGCCCAAAATTTATGTTGCTAAGTGAGAAATTTGTTAAGTGAATTTTGCCCCATTTCATGACTTTTCTTGCCACATTTGTTAAGTGAATCACTGCAGTTGTTAAGTTGGTAACATGGCTGTTAAGTGAATCTGGCCTCCCCATTGATTTTGCTTGTCAGAAGATTGCAAAAGGGGATCACATGACCCTGGGAGACTACAACCATCATAAATGTGAGACAGTTGTCAACCATCTGAATTTTGATCACGTGACTGTGGGGATTCTGCAACGGTCGTGTGAAAAACAGTCATAAGTCCCTTTTTTCAGTGCCATTGTAACTTTGAATGGTCACTAAATGAACTGTAAGTCAAGGGTTACCTGTACATAAATACAAATAGCTTCTTTGCTTGCAAAAAGCTGCCCTAAATACCAATAATTAGATTAGAAAGGGGGGAATACACACTGTTGGAAGAACCCCTCAGTTCGTCCCCAGCTGGGACACGCCACAGGCACTGAGAAGAAATGGATTCAGAAGCCAGCTGTCAGAAAGCAGGATTCTTTTAATGTAGGAAGGCAAAAAGCAAAAGTGACACAGCTCAAGTGTTCCTGGCTTGCAAGCAGTTTGGAATGGTAAGTCTATGGGTTTTTACACTCTTTTCCCTTTGAAGCTTGTGTAGTTTGATAAGATTTTGTGTGTGCCTTTAGTCAATGTGATTGCTTAGAATTCTGTCTTCCTGTCTTAATGGTTTAATCCTGTCCCTGCACCTTTGTCTGTCCTATCCTGGGGGTTAATCTTGCCTGGGAAGAGGAAAGGGGGAATTCTTGGTGAGTTATTTTTAGCTAATTTTAAGTATTGTCAGGATCTGAGGCTTTGTTATTTCTAGTGAGAGCTTTTGGCAGTCTGCTGGGACTTCCAATCTACTTTGTTATTCTTAGCAAATAGGTGTTAATGTCTTTTGGCAACATACCCAGACTTTCAATTAAATCTGGTTCCCTGCTCTGGTTTGCCATGGCGGGGTTTTTTTTTTCTAAAGGGAAAAAAACTAGTGTTATTCTCTGCACTGTTCTGTCTTTTTTGAGGTATACCTCCCACAACACTGAAGATCAATGAGTCACAGCCATCATGGAAACCTAAACCATTATGTCAGAATACTTTCCTTTTCATCAGCAATACCTGCAATCTGGAGTTACAAATCAGGCAGGGTGCCAGACCACCTTGAGGAATTAAAATAGTTAAAATGCAATGATAACTATCAGCAGCCAACTCTTGCTCATAAAGTGAGACCCTTTAGCAGAGAGGTCATTTAAGCTCTCCAGAAAGTGGGTGGGCATATTTGGGCTACAAAATGCCGAGCTAAAGAGACAAATTAACAAAGTTATATAGGAGACCCAGGTTCAAGCCTCCCAAGGTTGTCAGGATCAGAACAAAATTAGTACATGCTGTTGAGGGTAAAACTTCCCTCTGCATAGTAGGCAACAGACCGGACAGCAAAGAGATACATTGCTGGTTAAACACACAGATACTCATAGACTCTGAACGGTGAAAAAAAAAAACATTCTTTACTCTTAGTGAAAAAACAAACTTGGTTTCTCAAAACAATGATAACACATCTTCGAATAATCACTCTCCAACACAAAACATAGTTTGCTTACAGTTCTCTTCAGTCACACACAGTCCCTCTTCAGGAGATCAATCATCAAATAGCAGGAGCAGGAGCTCCCCGGCTTCCTGTCTACTTTTATGGCTGCCTGATAATAGCACAGCCAATCATTCTTCTTATATCATTTAAAGTCACAAACATAGTTTTTCTATATAATAACTACCTAACCGTAGGATAAATATCCAACATATGCCACAGATATCTAAATAAACTTCAAGCCTGGTGCCATGTTACTAAGCCTTATTATCATGAGAGAAAACTAAAACAAATTGGAGGGAGGATCTATACCCCTACCTCCTACTTTTTTTTAATCTTACTATCAGTGAGCAATCATGTGCCTTGGCCACGCCGAAGCAATGCAAGAGACTCCTATCCCAAAGGTGCTTTTTCAAGAGGCAACTGGACTTTCTGAAACCAAGAAAGTCAAATTGCCTCTTGAAAAAAGCACCTTTGGGACAACCATTGACCTGGATGACTGGAGAATCTCCATAGACAAGTCCTGTGCTCAGTGAGCTGACAAAGCACCCTTTCCCACCCAGGAGAAGCAATCCTTAGATCCATTTGCACCACTTAAAGATATCAGCTGGTCTCACTCACCTCACAAGATATCCTAAGGAAATCATCCAGATTTAAGGAAATATTGTGTTGGAGGGAAGCGGGAAAGATGCAGCTTGAAAAAGATTTTTTTTCTAGGCAGCCTTGCTTAACTTGATCAGGCAGGCAGTGGAGGTCCAAAAAGATTACCTCATCGCTTTCCCATCAGTGGGGGGAAGGCCTCTTATTTTTGTAACAAACAAAGAAGCCAAAGACTAGCCAGATTTCTCCATTTACAGAAGATTACAGATCTAGAGGAGAAAGAGGACCACAATCGCCCCCTCCCACCTTTAAATGGGGACAGAAGAGTAAAGGAGTGGCTGGGAGGGGATTCAGCCATGTTGGAAGTACACCCCCAAAAGACAGTGCCAGGAACCACTAAAGCAGTGTAAAAAGCTTAAAACAACCCTTCCCCTTTAAGAAAGTCAAGCCCCTGAATAAAATTACCAGCAAAGGGGTGGGGGGAACCCCCAGAGAAGCCACTCAGGCTATAGAAGATGGAGGACAGGCAGCAATGGCTGTAAAGAGCTCTTCCAAAAGTAAATCAGGTCTCTCTTTTTTATATATATTTTATATTATATTTTATTTTTAATTCATTTTTAATCTATACCAGACTTTTTACAAAAGTACATATAGTGTGACTACCTTTTGTTTTAGATACATTTTAACAATACTACAAGCCAGGATTTTTAAGAATGGGTGTAGGAAGTTAGCACCCACCCCTTTTCTAGAAGAATGAAATATTTTAGGAAATATTAACAAGGCAGAATATTATGTTTCCCTGGATGAGAAATGGAGAAACATGTTTTAAAGACAAAGCAGCTTCCTGCCTCCCCCCCACACACCTTTGTTAATGGGCCATAATCTGCAACACAATAGCAACAGAAACTAACACAATGGGACCCATGTAGGACAGAAACTCACCACATGGCACCTGGGAAGATTACATCAGCCAGCAAGGCTAGCTAAGACCCCCACCCCTTGGGAGTCTGACAACCAATCAGGATACTCTTTCGGGCCCCCAGGAAGTTCAAAGCCAGAGAGAGCATAAAACCCGGGGGACTCGCTGTATCTCGCCCTTTTTCTGTTCAGGAACTCAAGCCATGTGATCCTGTCCACCATTAAACCATCTTTCCAAGCAGTCTCCATGTTTCCAGTGTCTTTTTCCCCACTTGGAGCTGAACCCAGAAGGATATTTCTTCCAACAATTTGGCACCCCAGATGGGACTCCAAGCTAACCTAACCAATGGACCTGGCCCAGGTAAGCCTCCCTTGCTAGCAGCAGTCCCATTGAGTCTGTGGGTACATTTTCCTGGACCTTGGCCATTTGGAACTATGTTTTAAAGGGGTTTTGAGTGTTGAGCTCAAAGGCTGCTTGGAAAGAAGGTGAGTACCTCTAAATTTTAATTTTAAAGCATGGAAAAGCATGTGAAATGTGTGTATGCTTGCATGTATGTATGTGAGGGCCCTTCTCCCAATCACAGCTGGATCTTGCTTCCTCTGTGCATTTCCTAACCGCAGAAAGACCAACAGTCTGGAGAGCATGGGGGTTTTGCCAGAGCACAGGACCTTCTGTTAGGGAAGGAGGAAGTGTGTGTGTGGGATTCCATCCAGAAAACAGTCTGATTTCACCTCTTTGAATGACCTCTAGCCGCACCTCTGCCTACTGCTAGCTCCACCGAGCTGTGACTGGTAGGATAGAGAAAGCAAGGGGGGGTCACCGAACGTGGAACTTTGTGTTTAAAGGGAACGGAAGCTGAGTGAATGTCAAGTGAAAGTGAAAGGGGTATTAAAAGTAGAAAAGGGAGTCCCCTGTGTTCCAAGGAAAGCAGCCTGAGGTGCGTGTGCACGGGGAGGTACTGGTACTAACTGTAGGGGCAGCGAGGTCCTCCCAGATCCCCTTTTTGGATCCAAAAAACCCAGGCAGATTTCATGAAAGGGAATCTGTGTCCTTCTCAGAACCTTTTTTTCTGAAAAACGAAGGAGGATCACCCGGCTGAGCCGAAGTGAACTTACATTTCAAGGATCATGGGAAGCTGTAGCTCGAGGACGAGGAAAAATCCCCTGGAAGAGTTGTGGCCTGGGACGACAGGTGGATTGTGGCCTGGGATGTCAGGCGGACGCCAGTGTTATCTGGCATGAGCTAAAGGAAAGCTTGGAAATGGTGTAGAAATGGGCTAGGCTAAAAGATAACACCGGGAGACAAATTTGGCTAAAATAAAGGTACTTAAAAGAAAAGGGAAATGTATAGATAGGAATGTTGGTGTTTTTGTTTGTTTGTTTTGCTTGTATGTTTGTTTCTCTGTCTTCTTTTTTTTTTTTTTGAAAAAGTTTTATTTTAGATTAAAAATAAAAAAATAAAAAAAAACACAACAACAATAACATAAAAATATCATCCTTACAAACAATTATAGACAGCATCTCAATCGGTTAAAATCATTTCGTGCTTACAATTCTCCAAATCTCCTCATATAGCAATTATTCTTTACTTAAACTGAAGATAAATATTTAAACATTTCATATATGCTATCTCATCTCCATACTTTTTTGTCAAACCATTGATAAAATATCTCCCATATCAAATAGTATTGTTTATCTTCCTGTTCTCTTATTTCAAATGTCAATCTACTCATTTCAGCACAGTCCAACATTTTCATAATAATTTCTTCATCGGTAATTATCTTCTCTCCTTTCCAGTTTTTGGCAAATACAATTCTGGCCACTGTTAAAATGTTCACAATTAAGTATTGTAATTCTTTATTAAATGTCTCTGGTAAAATTCCTAATAAAAATATTTCTGGTTTAAAGTCAATATGTCTCTTTGTCATTTTTTCTAAACACGTATGTATTTTAGTCCAAAATCTCCTTGCTTCCACGCATGTCCACCACATATGGTAAAACGATCCTGGAGTTTGATGACACTTCCAACATTTCTCCGATTTATTCTTAAACATCCTGGCTATTCTCATTGGGGGTAGATGCCACCTGTAAAACATCTTATACAAATTCTCTTTATATGCTGTTGACATTGTCATTTTATAATTATGTGACCACAATTTTTGCCATTTCTCTAAATCAATACTATAACCAAAAATTTTTCCCCATGCTATCATTGATTCTTTAACTTGTTCTTCTTCCAGTTTTGCTTCAAGTAAATATCCATATAGCTTTTTAATTATATGGTCATCTGAACCCATTAATATCTTGTCTAAACCAGTCGAAACACTATAAATACCTTCTTGTTTAAAGTCTTCTCGATATCTGGAAAGTATTTGCATGTATGAAAACCAATCTATCTTAATTCCCTGGTCTTCTAAGTTTTGTTTCAAGTTAAGTTCACCCTTTTCATCCAATAATTCATTATATCTAACAATTTGTTCCCCTTCAAATACCACTGGATAAGAAAAGGCGTCAAATGTAGATACCCAGACTGGAATCTTCAGATAATGGTATTTTTTGATCTTCTCCCATGTCAAAAACAAAGCTTCACGTATCTGGTGCCTTCTAAAATACCCCTGAATTTTAGTTCTTTTATACCATAAGAAAGCATGCCATCCCATCAGCAAATCATGTCCCTCCAAATTTAATAATCTAGTATTTTTCAATGTCACCCATTCTTTAATCCACATTAAACAAACCGCTTGATAGTATAATTCAAAATCCGGTAATCCAAAACCACCCCTCATCTTAGCAGTAACAGTTTGAGTTTTATCCTTGCCTTCTTTCCCTGCCAAACATATTTCAAAACCATTTTATTTAAATCTGCAAAAAATTCCTTACCCAGCTTTACAGGAATTGTCTGAAAAAGATACAAGATTCTAGGTAAAATATTCATCTTAATAGTTGCAATTCTACCAATCAAAGATAACTGCAAGTTTCCCCATTTCACCAGATCCTGTCCTATCTGTTGCTTAAGCTTATTATAATTATTTTCTTTGAGAGAACTACATCTTGCTGTTAATTGAATCCCCAAGTATTTTACCTTATTTGTGACCTGCATCTTAGAGATCGCCCTCAATTCTTCTTTTTGTTTTTTTTAACATATTTTTAGTCATTATCTTCGTCTTCTCTTTATTAATTTTCAAACCAGCAACCTCCCCAAATTCACCTATTTTTTCTATCAATTTATTTATTGATATTAATGGTTCTTCAACAATAAAAACCAGGTTGGCACCGCAGGCTTCGTGGACGGTCTCCTTAGACCGCCAGCCCTGTGTCTTCGTAAAAGCCGCTTTGACAGCGTAAATCAGCTGTCTGGCGGCTGAAAAACCTCCCCTTCAGGAAAAGAAGGAGAGGAGAGCCGGTGGCTCCCCGAAAGCCCTCTGGAATATTTCCAGAGGCTTGGAGGGTGAGAGCTCCCCAGTCAGCCCGCCAAGAAGCTCCAAAGCCGGGATGACTCTGTGAAAGCAGAGCGAGAAGCCGCAATCCAATCCTGCTGTCAAAAGTGAGTCTGACTGATTACAAGCGCAGGCAGAGCAGAAACAGGAGAACAAGCCTTAAAAGTACAGAGCTTAACTCCGAAGTTACTTTGTTTCAAACTGAATTTCATTGAGCTGGAGGCTGAAGATGGCGTCTTTGTTATGGTTTTGAAAGTGAAAGCCAGAAATGAAAGTGCTTATTGAGAACTTTGCGCTGGGAGAGTGGATTAGCTGCTTATTAACTGCTGGGAATTGAGAGCTGGTGGAGAAACAAAACTACCTTGCCTGATAAATTAGAGACTATAAATCACAAACGTTTTAAAGTTGTTTAAGGGAATTTGTGGCTTTGGAAAAAAAAAAAGATCTTTTTAAAAGGGGGGAAAAATGGCTTCTAAACAAGTGAAACCAGGAGTTGTTAAAGGAGGGGGAGGTTCTCCAGTTGTGTCAGTGGTGACACAGAAAGCACAACTTCCGGCTGATTCACAGAGTCAGGAGGCTGCACTTAATGATTTTAAAGAATTTATGAAAGAAGCCATGAATAATCAAGCAACAGCAATGAAAGAAGCTATGAATAATCAAGCCACAGCAATGAATAATTTAACAGTACTTGTGGAAGGGAAATTAAAGAAAGTTGAGGAGGATATAAGATCAATTAAAGAAGTGGTTGCAGAAAAACACGATGAAATAAGAGATGATATTGTTTATGCTGTATCAGGATTGTCAAACCTTGTTATCCCGCTTGATGGGAAAGTTGAAGAAATTAATGAAGCCAATTTAAATTTGGAAAGCAAAATGGGAGATGTAATGACCAAAACAGAGAAAGTGGATGATGAACTGGTAATGTTACAATACAGATTGCTTTGAGATTGAGAGGCCTGAAAGAAAACAGCAAAGAAAATTTAAAAGATATTTGTGCTGATGCTATTGTAGAGATAATTAAAGAAAGACCAGAAGATGTGGCAAGCCAAATTGATAAAATTTACAGGGTTAATTCCTGGCTGGCAAGACAAAGACAGCTGCCAAGAGATGAGGTGATTTATTTTACAACCAGGAGGATCAGAAATGATATTTTACAAGCTTCCTACAAGAATAAAGTTCAGGTGGCTGGGCAAGAGGTGGTGGTTTTGAAAGAGATCCCTCCAAAGATGCTGAGAAGTAGAAAAGACTTTGGCTTTTTGGTAAATGAGCTGAGAAATCAACAAGTGGCATACAGATGGGACGTTCCAACTGGTCTAATAGTGACTTATAATGGAGAAAGGTACCGGTTAAACACAGTCTGGAAGGCAAAAGATTTTTATGTAAATGTTTTAAAGGCTGGATACCCACCCTCACCAGGGGGGTGGGGAAAGGAAGAAAATGGAGATGATACAACAAGAAAAAGATGGAAAGCAGATACAAACTTATGCGGAGGTTGCAGCTGGAGGAATTATCATGGAAGAAGATTTGGATCTTGGGGGTTTACCTCCAACTTTGGAACCACCTAAGAAGGGAGATCCGAAAGCACAACGACTGACCCGATCAACCTATAAACTTCAAGAATAACAATAAAAAAGGCAACAATCCCAAGATTTACCTCAAGAAGTTCAAAAAACAGAAGCAGTGGGGGGGGGCTAGGCCGAAGAGTAAGGTGGAGGAGGAGCTTCAGCTGATGCTCATATGGCTTCGAAAGGCTAAAGATGGCAACTAAATTTCTATCTTGGAATGTCAGTGGCTTAAATTCACCACAAAAAAGAAAGAAAGTATTTCACTACTTGAAACAATTTAACAATGATGTTATTTGTCTGCAAGAAACACATATTAGATTATTAGACCAAAAATATTTGACAAATTCAAGATTAGGTACACATTTTGTGGCATCAGCGCCAGAGAAGAAAAATGGGCTAGTCATATATGTAAGGAAAGGACTATCAGCTAATTTAATTGAGGCAGATGATCAAGGAAGATATATTGCAATTGAATTATTAACACAGACTGGAAAAATGCTTTTAATTGGAATATATGCCCCTAATCAGCAACAAGACAAGTTTTATAAATTTTTACATACTAAAATAATACAATGGGATTATAAATCTTTTATATTAATGGGTGACTGGAATGGCGTAATAGACACACAGAAAGATAAAAAAAGTTTATCAAAGATCTCAACACATGCAAAACTACCCAAATCTTTTTTTGATATGATGGAAGATATAGAATTGAGAGATATTTGGAGAGAACGTAACGTGGAGGAAAGAGACTTTACTTTTTTTTTCTGATAGACATCAATCCTTCTCCAGGATTGATTTTATACTAACCACAAATGATTTTATTTCCAGGGTGAAGAAGACGAAGATATGTCCAAGAACTCTAACTGATCATAGTCCGGTTTGGGTGGAATTTGAACAGGAGAGGGGAGAAAGGAGGTCTTGGAGGTTAAATGAAAATTTATTTAGATATGAAGAAAATGTGAAAGAGCTTAAAAAACAAATGAAATAATTTTTTGTTATTAATATGAATAAGGGTACTTCTATGGAAATGGTGTAAGGCTTATATGAGGGGTATGTTAATACATATGAATAATAAATATAGACTAAAACAACAAAAGAAGCGGAAAGAGATAGAAGAAGAAATAAAAAAGAAAGAACAATTACTTATATTTAATCCAGGAGACAAGAAAGTAAAAGAAACAATAAATATACTACGAGGGCAATTTAATATGTTAATGGCTGATCAGGTGGCAACTAGCTTACAATATGCTAAACATAATACATTTTGTAATGCCAATAAAACAGGTAGGTGTTTGGCCTATATGTTGAGGAAAAAACAGAAATCACGAATCATTGGTAAGATAGAATTTAGAGGTAAGCAAGTTTACCAACAGAATATGATCAAAAAGTCTTTTTTAGAATTTTATACAGTTATATGCTAGTGACTCAATACAAGGTATAGATATAGATAGATACTTAAAGGAAGGGAATATTCCTGAATTAACGTTGGAACAGAGGGAAGGATTGAATCAACCAATAACTTCTGAGGAGATTATTGATGCAATTAAGCAATTAAAAGTAGGGAAAGCTCCGGAAACAGATGGATTAACAGCTGTTTATTATAAGAATTTACAGCTTGAAATGGTAGAACCACTTAGAGTTCTATTTTGTAAAATTCAATTAGGGGGAGGAGTTCCACCCTCTTGGAGAACAGCTTTTGTTTCACTGATCCTGAAGGAAGATCAAAATTGTACTAAACCCGAAAATTTTAGGCCAATTTCACTTTTGAACACGGATTATAAAATTTTTGCTAAGATATTAGCGAATAGACTAATACCAGTTATGCAACAAACAATTCATAATGATCAATCAGGCTTTATAAAAGGGAGGCAAATGAAATATAATGTTAGACAAATTATAAATTTATTGGAATATTTGGAGAAAAACAACCAGGTCCCTGCAGCGTTCATATTTTTGGATGCAGAGAAAGCATTTGTTCTCCCTTGCGCTGCTTAGAGAGTCCATTGAGTGGGAGGTTCCTCATCCGATTGGTCTCTACTGAGTAAGAAATTTGCCTAAACACATCTCCTCTTCCTGCTTAGCCCAGTTCCTTACTCAGTCCGAGTCTCAATCACTTGTTTTTTCCTGGAGCTCCACTCCTTGGACTCTCTAAGCCTAAATTTTGGTTGGATTCTTGAAATTTCTTATTTTTCTTCAACGAGGAGCAAGCACAGAGAGGAATTTCGCAAGAGTTGATCAGCTGTAGAGCGCTAGCTTCGGCAGCGGCTCGAAGTGCTTCTTTCAACCCAGCGTGTGATTGTGAGTTAATGAGGCGTGAATGGGGGCTGTTTTGTCGGCCTCAAGCTGTGTTTATAATGATTTGTGCTGCGGGTTGAATAGAATCAAAGGCTGGCTGTCTTTTTGGGACGTTTTTTTCTGGCGTTGCAGAGAAAGGAGAGTGCGTGGGAGGCTGTGTTGCTCAGCCTTACGCTAAGGGAATGGAGAGTAGCCTCGTGGTGTCTTGGCTCAGCTCCTCCCTCAAGATAGGCTTAAAGGAGCTGTTTGCAAGGATTTTGGAGTGTCTTTGGGGCTGTTCCGTCGGTCCTGGGGCATTCCTCCCCCTATTTATTTATTTATTTATTTATTTATTTATTTATTTATTTATTTATTTATTTATTTATGGGGTGCTAATTACGCTTGTTTGCTCTGGATCCTGGGATTACTCTGCAAGGCCTGGTGCCATTTTTAGAGTAGGACTGCCCTCCTCAGTCCTTCACCTGAGCCGCCATTTTGACCCGCCCTTAACGCTGAGTCATTGGGCGCCATTTTGTTCCTAACTGGGCCATTTGCAGTTTATTTTGTATGCCTGTCTCCTTTTACTAACTGCCCTAATATTCCCTGTTTATTTCAGGTACCTTTTGGGCAGGATTCAGTGAATCGTCTGACTGTTTATACATTCTTGCTGATTTATAATCATGGCAGAACGCACCCGTTCTACTAGAAGCTCCAAAGCCCACTCCCAGCATAAAGGTGGATCAGGGTCCAGCTCCTCCTCTCTAGCCTCTGCTTCTCTTTCTGCTGCTGCAGAGAAGGACGCCCAGAGAAGGCACATGGCCCTCAACAAGCAATTTGATAAAGCAAAAAAGCAAGCTGAAGCCATTGTGCATTCTCCTCCCTCTGTCATGCCTGTTCCCCTTGATCTCATTCCAGAAGAGACTCCAGAGCCGCCTCCCATTCAGGACTCCTCCTCTTGGTCTCCAAACATCGATTCTTCTGCTCAAGGTGACCAGTCTATGGTAAGAGAGGTTTTTACGCAGGGAACTGAGGTTCCATCGCCTGTGGTCACTCAGCCCTCTGCCACATTCACTCCTACGTCAGCGGGGCTCCGCCCTCCAGAAGGTCAGTCCTTTTCTATTCCACCAGAGATGTGTGAGATGATAGCCCAGTTGGTGGCTAAAGGCATTAAATCTGTCTTCTCACAAAGAGGCATTTTGGCTCCTCCTTCTGTGCCAGCTCCATCCAGACCTTCCTCAAGCTCTCCTCCGGTCTTGTCCCAGGAGGCTCCTGCTCCTTCCCGATCTCCTTCTCATTCGCACCGCAGTGACCAGTCCTTTATTGATGAGGATGAATATCTCGACTTCTGTCTTTCTGATGATGATGAGGATTCCCCTTCTAGCAATTCTCCTTCCACAGGACTCTTCCGTCACGAGATGTTCAAGACTCTCCTGCACAAGGCCAAGGTCACAGCAAATATGGGTCTGCCTGCTTCGGAGTCTTCTGATTCCAACGCCAGTCTTTTCACCGAACGTGTCGCCCAACAAGATGCTGTTCCTTCTCCTAAGCTTTTTGTTGATACTGTTCAGCATCAATGCTCTCAACTGGGTTCCATTTCCAACCCCAGTGGATTGGATAAGAAATTGTATTCTGTGGAGCAAGAGTTTGAAGAGCTTCTCAAGTTCCCTGTCATTGATCCTCCTATGGCCAGCCTGACTTCCCCCAGCATTCTTCCATCTGATGCTGCTGAAGGTCTCCGCACGGAGGACAAACGGGCCAAAATATCAACACGTAAGACTCATTTGGCCTCTGCATGGGCCATCAAGTCGGCTACGGCGGCCTCCTTTTTCGCCAGGACCTCTCTCATCTGGCTTAAACAGATGCAGGCCAGAGCATCCACAGAGGATACCCGTTTGCAACAGGACATTAGCAAGATAGTTGCTGCCACTGAATACATGGCGGATGCGACACTCAACTCAGCCAAATTTGCCTCCCGCGCCATGGCTTCCAACATCGCCTCACGTCGCCTCCTTTGGCTCCATCACTGGCAAGCGGACATGAAAACCAAGTGGCGTTTGGCGTCTGCCCCCTTTAAAGGGGGTGCTCTTTTTGGTGAGGCATTAGATCCTGTGTTGGTGGAAGGTCGGGACAAGAAGGTCCTTCCTCTTTCGTCCAGGCGATATGACCGGAGGTCTTTCTTCCTGTATCGCAGACAGTCCTTTCGTCCCTCTGAACAGGGGTTTACAATCCCACAACGTGTGGGTCAATTCAGCCAGTCCTCTGACAGGATTCAGGACCGTCAGCCCTACAGGGATCGTGGCCGTCAATCCCAGGGCAGACGCCCCCTCAGGGGATCAGGGTTTCGCCCCTATCGCAGGAAATAACCTTGCAGCTCCTTTACTTCCCATTGGTGGTCGGCTTGCGCATTTCGCTGATTTCTGGCGCTCCACGACCACAGACGCATGGGCCCTTCAGACAGTGTCCATTGGAGTCACCCTGGAATTTGTTTCTTCCCCCCCATGCAGATTTGTTCAATGTTCTATTCCCGCGGACCCTGCCAAGTGGGCCTCAATGGAAGCTGAGATTCTGCATCTTCTCTCCATTCAGGCCATTGAACCGGTCCCTACAGAACACCAGGGCTCTGGGTTCTACTCCATTTTGTTTCTTGTTCCGAAGAAGTCAGGGGGTTATAGGGCCATTTTGGATCTCAAACGCCTGAACGTTCACATTCGTTATAGGTGCTTTAAGATGCATTCCCTCCATTCCATACTGGGTGGCATTAGATTGGGGGATTTTTTGTCATCCATTGACCTCCGGGAGGCCTATTTACATGTTCCCGTTAGGCTCTCCCACAGGAGATTTCTTAGGTTTTGTTACAGGCATGCACATTATCAATATAGAGCAATGCCCTTTGGCCTTTCCTCAGCCCCCCGTATTTTTTACTAAGCTTTTAGACGTGGTGGCGGCCCATTTGCGTTCTTTCCCTATCAGACTGCAGTGTTACTTAGATGATATCCTTATTCAATCTCCCTCGTTTCAACAGGCTCAGGAGGATGTTCGACTCACCATCGAGGCTCTTCAACTACACGGTTTCACCGTGAACTGGGAGAAAAGTGAGTTAAATCCTTCCACAGACTTAATTCACCTGGGAGCCCACATCGATACAGCGTTGGGTCAGGTATTTCTGTCGCAGGATAGGCGTCACAACATCAGGTCCACGATCAGGCAGATCAGGGCACTTCACAGGGTTCCACTTCTCCAGCTCTCCCAGTTGCTGGGGCAGATGATTTCATGCCTGTCAATCGTTCCCTGGGCGAGATTACACTTCAGACCTCTTCAATGGCTCCTTCTTCCAAGCCAGAGGGCAGGCATCAGCAACTCTTCTACTCAGGTCAGGGTTCCACCCAAGGTCCTCAAGTCGTTCCTCTGGTGGACCTCTCCCGCCCTGGAAAAGGGATCTCCCCTGCTCGAACCTCACCACCTGGTGAGCACCTCGGATGCCAGTCTGGTGGGTTGGGGGGCCCACTTCAACTCCCAATTTGTCCAGGGTCGTTGGACTGCCAACAATCTCCACAACGACATCAATTGGCTGGAGTTGCGAGCTGCCCATCTAGCTCTCTGTCACTTTCAGAGTCACCTGTCCGGTCATCATGTTCTTCTTCGAATGGACAATGTCACGGCAAAAGCCCACGTGAATCGCCAGGGCGGCACCCGTTCCAGGCTTCTCATGGACGAGGCCGCCCAGTTGGGTCTTTGGGCAGAGAGGCACCTGCTCTCCTTGCAAGCGGAGCACATAGCGGGAATCCACAACACTCGCACGGACTGGCTCAGCTGCACCAACATCGACCAGGCAGAATGGCAGCTGCATCCCTCTCTATTTCATCAGATCGTTCAACACTTCGGCCTACCAACGTTGGATCTATTCGCCACTCCGGCCAATGCGCAAGTGAACCGGTTCTTCTCCAGGTACTGGGCACCAGGAGCAGAAGGCACCAATGCCCTACATTGCCGGTGGCCTCCGGGTTGACTCTACGCCTTTCCTCCCATTCCTCTGATCCCGAGGGTCATTCGGAAAATATTGGAGGAGAGGGCAGAAGTCATTCTAGTTGCTCCCTTCTGGCCCTGGAGAGCCTGGTTTGCGGATCTCAAGGACCTCTCCGTCGCTCCTCCCTGGAGGATTCCACCGGACCAGGTTTCTCTGAGACAAGGGGCCGTGTCTCATCCAGACCCCCAATGGCTTCAGCTAACCATCTGGCTATTGAAAGGGACCTACTAAAGCGAGAGCTTTATTCCGAGGAAGTGATAGACATTCTCCTGGCATCTCGCAGGAGTTCCACCACTCGCATCTATGAAGCCACCTGGTCCGCATTCCGTCGATGGTGTAATTCAACGCACATCGACCCCACTCGGGCCTCCATCCCGCAGGTCTTGCAATTCCTACAGGTGGGTTTCAAAGCTGGTCTGGCGGTCAACACCCTCAGGTGACAGGTGGCTGCCCTGTCTACTGTTCTTTCCTGCAAGGGCCACAGATCCCTGTCACTTCATCCTCGTGTCCGGTGTTTTCTCCGAGGAGTAACCAACTTACGTCCGCCTGTTGTCCACAGATATCCTTCCTGGGACCTTTGTCTGGTTCTGCAGGCCCTTATGGACTCGCCCTTCGAGCCTTTATCAACAATCAGTCTTAAGTTTCTATCCTTTAAAGTTGCCTTTTTAGTTGCCATCACCTCTGCTCGCCGAGTTTCCGAGCTTGCTGCACTTTCTGTTCACAAGGACCTATGTTCTTTTCACCCCGATCGAGTCATCCTTCGTCTGGACCCCACCTTTCTTCCAAAGGTCAATTCCCACTTCCACAGATCGGAGGAAGTTGTTCTCCCATACTAGGTGGCTCAAGGCATGTATCACCCTGGCCTATGAACATAGACACAGACAAGTTCCTGGTCGTGTTACTGCGCACTCAACTCGTAGTGCAGCCACCACTGCGGCTTGGGCCACTCAGGCCCCTCTCCTCGAGATATGCAAGGTGGCTACCTGGGTGTCCCCGAACTCGTTTATTCGTCACTACAAGTTGGACAAATTTGCCTCAGCCGAGGCGGCCTTTGGTCGTAGTGTTCTTCAGCGCATCCTTCCTGTTGAAGGCGATTCCACCTCCTCTGTTTCTTCCCGCCCTGGGGATATTTAGCTTGGGTATATCCCACTCAATGGACTCTCTAAGCAGCGCAAGGGAGAATGAACATTAGACTTACCTGAAGGTTCTTTCTCCTTGCGCTGCGGGAGAGTCCATACCCACCCTTGTTGTGTTTCTGTTGGAGTTTTTTTTTTCTTTCCTTCTGTTATGTTTCGCTCAGGATGTCAGTTTCTTCGGATTCGGACTTCGTGCGGAACTGGGCTAAGCAGGAAGAGGAGGTGTGTTTAGGCAAATTTCTTACTCAGTAGAGACCAATCGGATGAGGAACCTCCCACTCAATGGACTCTCCCGCAGCGCAAGGAGAAAGAACCGTCAGGTAAGTCCAATGTTCAATCGATTGAATTGGCAATTTCTGTTTAAGATAATAGAAAAAATGCATTTTGGGGAGTATTTTATACATTCAATTAGAGCAATATATCAGGAACAAACAGCACAAATAATAGTTAATGGAGGTTTAACAGATGTGTTTAAAATTGAGAAAGGTACTAGGCAGGGTTGCCCTTTGTCGCCATTGTTGTTTATTTTAACTTTAGAAGTTTTGTTGAATAAGTTACGTGACTCTGATAAAATAAAAGGAATTGTAATTAGACAGCAGGATTATAGATTAAGAGCGTTTGCAGATGACCTGGTTGTTACTTTATCTCAACCTATAGAAGTGGCTCCCTATATGTTGGACATAATAGCTCAATATGGTAAAGTATCTGGATTTAAAGTAAATCTACACAAGACAAAGATGATAACTAAAAATATGTCCATAACTCAAAGAGAAGATTTAGGGAGAACAACGGGGTTTGAAATAGTTAAAAAGGTTAAGTATCTAGGAGTATATATTGCAGCCTCAAATATGAAACTGTTTAAAAATAATTATGAAGCTCTTTGGCAAAAAGTACAGAAAGAAATGGAAAATTGGAAAAAGCTACAACTATCATTACTGGGAAGGATAGCAGCAATAAAAATGAATGTACTACCTAGGTTTTTATTTTTGTGTCAAACGATACCAGTGCTTAAGAAAGATGGAAATCTGATGGAATGGCAGAAAGGGGTTAATACTTTTATTTGGGGTGGGAAGAAACCAAGAGTGAAACTGAAAATTATACAGGATATACTTGAGAGAGGAGGTCTTAAAATGCCTAATTTAAGATTGTATTATGAAGCAGCTGCTTTATCACAAATTAGTGATTGGTTTAACTTAACTGAAGAAAGAATGTTAAACATAGAAGGTTATGATTTGTTATATGGATGGCATGCTTATCTGTTATATGAAAAAAAAGTGGATAAAGTGTTTAAGGGTCATATACTTAGAAATGCGTTGTTGAGGGTTTGGAAAAAGTACCAATATATGCTAAATTATAAGATACCCATATGGGCAAATCCCAGACATGCAATAGAAAATATAAGTATAGAGCAAAAAACAGAGGTGATTACTTATAAAGAGCTTCTTCTTTTGGAAAGGGGTAAGTTGCAACTGAAATCTTTAGATGAATTAAAAGAAGAAGGGATAATTTATACTTGGTTTCAGTATGGTCAGCTTCAAGCTAGATGGAGGGAAGATCAAAAAATTGGTGTTATGCAAAATGAGGAAAATTTGGTGAAACAGATTAGAGATCAAAGTCAGATGCATATTAAAAGGTTGTATAATGCATTATTGGAAATAGATTCAGAAACGGAATTGGTTAAGGATTGTATGATAAAATGGGCACAAAACTTTCAGGAACCAGTGATGATGGAAACGTGGGAAAAGATTTGGGTCAGAAATGTTAAATTTACGCAAGCACAAAATTTGAGAGAGAATTTTTATAAAATGTTTTACAGATGGCACTTAGATCCTAAAAAATTATCATGTATGTACTCGAATTTGCAAGCTAAATGTTGGAGATGTGAATGTAATGATGCAACCTATTATCATATATGGTGGACCTGTAAGAAAATCAAGGCATTTTGGATAAAAATTTGGTGGGCGATGCAGAATATTCTGAAAAGAAGGTTGAAATTTACTCCTCAATTGTTCCTATTGGGTATAACGACGGATTGTACAGTATCAGAGACTAAATTGATTTTGAACTTAATATCAGCAGCTAGGCTGTTGGTAGCACAATATTGGAAGAAGGACTCTTTGCCTACTATTGAAGAGTGGATACTGAAAGTAACGAACTTAGCAGAAATGGCAAAAATCTCAGCGTACTTGAAGGACCATACACAAGAAAGATACGTATTGGAATGGAGAAGATGGATTGATTATATTCAAAATAAGTATCAGACAAGAAAATATCAAATAGCTTATGAATGAATGTTAAGTATTAGAAGTATTATGTTATCTATAGTGGAGTTAAGGTTTCAGGGGGGGAGTTAGTAGTCTGAGGATAAGTAGGTTAATCTAGTTTATGATTGTTAAATGAAATACCTTGTATTTTGTCCTGGGAAGTCTGGGGGGGGAGGGTGGGATGAGGGGAGGAAAAGGGTGGGGGGAACATGGGGGGAAGAAAATTCTTTTTTTTTTCTGTAAAACTTTTCAATAAAAAAAAAAACAATAAAAACCAGGTCATCAGCAAAGGCTTGTAATTTATATTCTTCCTTTCTAATTTTCATTCCTTTTATCTCTTTTTCTTCTCTAACCTTTCTATTCAACACTTCCAACGTCAATATAAATAACAATGGGGATAAGGGACATCCTTGTCGAGTACCTTTTTCTATTTCAATAGCATCAGTCAATTCTCCATTAATCATTACCTTTGCTGTCTGTTTCGTATATATAGCTTCAATTGCCTGAGTAAATTTCCTTCCAAAGCCCATCTCTTCCATTTGTAACATCATAAATCGCCAGTTCACATTATCAAATGCTTTTTGTGCGTCTAAAAATACCAAGGCCCTTTGTTTTTCAGGGTGCGCTTCATAATATTCTAGAGTATTCAAAATTATTCTTATATTGTCTCTGATTTATCTTTTTGGAAGAAATCCATTTTGATCTGAATGAATAAAGTTATTCAAGTATCTCTTAAGTCTTTCTGCCAGTATTGAAGCAAAGATTTTATAATCCGAATTCAGCAGGGATATAGGCCTATAGTTTTTAACTTGCTGTGAGTCTGTGTCTTCTTTATGAATCAGTGTGATATAAGCCTCAGTCCATGATTGGGGTATTGTTTTATTTGTCATTACTTCATTCATGACGTCCAAAAGTGGGAGGCATAAGGATTCTTGTAATGTCTTATAATATTCAACAGGCAAACCATCTGGTCCTGGTGTCTTTCCATTTTTTTGTTTCTTAATTGCTTCTGTTAGTTCCATCATTGTTATATGCCCGTTTAGCATTTCTTCAATGTTCTTAAGGATCACAGGTAGTTTTGCATTCTGTAAGTATTTTTTAACTTTCCCCTCTTCAACCTGCTCTCTTTTATAAAGTTGCCTATAGTATTCTTGTATTATTTTTCCCATCTCTTTATTTCCAAATTTACTTTGTCCTTGGTCATCAATCAGTTGCGTTATTTTTTTTGATTCTCTTTCTTTTTTCAATTTATATGCTAGCCACCTTCCCGGTTTATTTGCATTTTCAAAATAGTTCTGTTTAGCACTTCTTATTTTTTGGGCTAGCTCTTCCTTCTCCAGTAAGTCCATTTTATGTTTTAACATATCAATTTTCATTTTTACATCTTTCTTATGTGGATCTTTCTGGAGTTCCTTTTCAAATCTCTTATGTTCATTCTTTAATATTGTAAAAGTTTGTCTTTTTTTCACATTCCTTTTCTTTATATAATCTATTATTATACCTCTAGCGTAGGCCTTCATTGTATCTCAACGGTTTTGTATCGATGTATCTTCTTTTTTATTCTCCTTAAAGAAAAACTCCAGCTCTCTTTGCATTTTCTGTACAAATTCTTTTTCTTTTAAAATTGTATTATTCAAAGTCCATCTAGCTTTCCTTTTTTGACCTTTCCAAGTTACTATCACTGGATTATGGTCAGCCGATAAGTTAGTGTCTATTTCCACCTGTTCAATTTTCGGAATTAAGTCCATTGTTGTCCATATCATATCTAACCTGGACCAAGATAAGTGCCTGTTTGAATAGAAAGTGTATTGTCTATTCTTCCCATTTCTAATTCTCCATATATCTTTCAAATTTATTTCCTCTGTCATTTTAAAGAAAGAGTTTGGCAGTGTCTTTCTATTATGCTTTCCTGTTTTTGTTGTTTTATAGTCCAATTTTTCATCTGCTATTCCATTAAAGTCTTCCATCATGCATATATTATCATAGTCCATTTCAATTATTTTCATATGTAAATTTCAATAGAAATCACTCTGATTGTTATTTGGCGCATATATTGCAACTAGTTTGTTTCTCTGTCTTCTATGCAACCACGTGGTATGTTTAAGATTTGTGCCTTCCCTAATTTAACTGAGATTTATGGCGGGAATGATCAGTATGTGTGTAAATCTCAGGGTTCTGTTTTCTTCTCTTTGTCCTCCTTGTTTTATGTGTGTATGTCCAAGTCTTTGTGTGCCCTCGAAGTAATTGTAACTGTAAAATGTATCTGATCCCTAGAGACAAGAATTTGAAATTGTTAGAGAGAAAAAAGAAAAAGATTGAAGCAATGAAAATTGGGGAGAGAGAGAGAAAAGAAAGAAAGAGCCTTTGCCCTGTATTTGTCTGGCCAACAAGAACAGAGTAAAGAGAACTGTTCATTTTATTTCTATTTTTTTTCTCCTTACCTTTCTGTATCTTAAAGTAACAACTCAAGTTTATGAGGAAACGTTTAAGTTCATTTACAAGGAAAAAAATCAGTCTTGCATTTACTGTATGTGTTTAAATGGGTTTACCTGTTCATCTCTTTCCTGAAGCATGTGAATCCAGTTTTTTCTTATCTGTTGTGTCTCCATTTTGTTGAAAGTGCATTATCTGTTTAGTAACTGCAATACTGTTGTGTTGTTTCTTTTCAAACTTTACCTGCAAGCTATCTAGCTCCCCCCCCCCCCATCTCTAATCCTGTTACAATGCCTTTCCTGGGAAGATTACCTACAAAAGGGGGGAGGGGACCCTGTTCTAATGTCTTTCAGCCCTGCACAAAGGACTCTGCAACCTGTGGAAGCAGAGCACATGGATCCAGCTGCTGCCTCCAGAGGAGACCCTCCATCTGTTTGAACCAGGAATTCGGTTTGTATCCAGCCTCCACTGAAAGTCATCACAGCAACCAGAGTGGAGCAGACCTTCCCAAGCCTGACTGACCAGCCTTACCACCAAACATGCTACCCAGCAGACATGAAAGAAAAGACCCTGAGATGTACACATAAAGACCAAAAGACTCTTTTCAATCCCCAGAAGACAGTCTGGAGAGACTATGGGGGTGGGTGGAAATTCATTGTAAAGTTTTCTTTCTTGTCTCATTTATATTGTAATCAGTTTGTTGTAAGAATTGTATTTGGGAGTGGTTGCCACAGCAAGTTATGTGCACCTTAAATTTCTGTCTGGTGGGAGGGAAATTTGTCAAAAAATGTCTGTATTGCTTGTATTTTAGAAGTAGCTGCATACACATGCACACACAGACACACCATTCAGAATTAGACTGAAACTATTCCCTTCACTTACCTCCACACAAAGCTTCTCCTAGGTTGATTTTTGCTCTGTGGCACTAAAAGCCCAAGTAGTCATATCTCCCTGCTAATTCCATGGGGGAGGGGGCATCCCCCTCAGGCAATTCCTTCACTTGAAGAGATAGCAGAAAAGTGATATCCAAAACCCAAGCCCTGACCGTGACTCACAAATGATACTGCCCAGTTGCCCAATAAAGCAAGATATGTTGCACTGGTGGTCTCATGAGTAGAAGTCCCAGGGCTCGTGCATAATAAAAAAAAAAAAAAAAAGCCTGGATTGTAAACTGGCTAACCTCAATTTGGACTCACAAATCCTGGATGCACTAAAGTAAGAGCTAGGCAGGTTTAGTAACCAACCCATGAAATGGGCAGCCTGTAATTTAAAGGAAAATCATGGCTGTGAAAAATTTTGGGACATGTGTTTGCTTGAAACCTGACTGGAAGCTCACAGAAAGTGATATCTGAAATCTGAAATTAATTGGCATAAAAATTGGATACTGTAAAATTCTTACCAGAACTTTTCCCCTGGCTGCTAGACCTTCATGGTTGAAAGCTTTTGGAAGCCACTGAAGGAATCCCTTTTCTGTTTCCCCTATCAATGCCTTCCCCTTTGCATCAGAACAATTAAAAGCACCCATTAAGGCTCCCTGACCTGATCAATTTTAATCTTTTGCCAAGAACTTGTTTCAAAACTCACGTTTTGGGGAAAAAAAAAGTAGAGATTGTAGGAAGTTAGCACCCACCCCTTTCCTAGAAGAATGAAATATTTTAGGAAATATTAAAAAGGCAGAATATTATGTTTCCCTGGATGAGAAATGGAGAAACATGTTTTAAAGACAAAGCAGCTTCCTGCCTCCCCCCCCAACACCTTTGTTAATGGGCCATAATCTGCAACACAATAGCAACAGAAACTAACACAATGGGACCCATCTAGGACAGAAACTCACCACATGGCACCTGGGAAGATTACATCAGCCAGCAAGGCTAGCTAAGACCCCCACCCCTTGGGAGTCTGACAACCAATCAGGATACTCTTTCGGGCCCCCAGGAAGTTCAAAGCCAGAGAGAGCATAAAACCCAGGGGACTCGCTGTATCTCGCCCTTTTTCTGTTCAGGAACTCAAGCCATGTGATCCTGTCCACCATTAAACCATCTTTCCAAGCAGTCTCCATGTTTCCAGTGTCTTTTTCCCCACTTGGAGCTGAACCCAGAAGGATATTTCTTCCAACATGGGGGAAAAGGAGAAAGAGACAGCACTCTGCAGCAGAGAGTTCATCCAAGACACTGAAGCAGCAGAAAATGGAAGATTATACCGCAAACAGACAGTCTGTTCCAGTAAGTAACTCATCTGCAGTCGCCTTATCAGATAAATTTAATTTATGTGACTCATTGGAATGGGACTTACAAACCAAACTTGAAAGCAAACAGCATATAGAACTATTGTCCTCTCTCTCAGAAAATGGTCCCCCTCCTTGGAACTCAGCAGCAGCTTTCCTTGCACAGGAGGGAGATGTAATAAATTTAAAGGGGGAAAATATGACAGATTTCCTCTCTTGACAATGTTTGCTTACAGCTCAAACTGTAAACTCAATCTATGAACTTTTATCAACTGTCATAAACAAGGTTGACTGCCTGAAAGAATCTTTTGCAAAGTCTATTAAGAGCCACCCAAATACTGCAGAAGGACTTAGGCGGACAACCACGGATAGATATGGGATGGCTAATTCAGGAAATGAAACTGGAGAAGGTCCTTGTCTTCCTTCCAAAAATGTGAACACTCATAAAGAAAACAATCAGGTAAAGGCCTAAGAGATGACCAATATAACTACAGACTGCAGACTAACCAGGTTACCTTGCAAATTTACGACAACAGAATGAACAGTTGGAGTGATAGGGAATCTGTTAGGCTGTCCCTGAGCCAGCTACTCCGCTGTGAATTCACTCTGATAGATCTACTACACACAGAGTGGCTGCCAGCGAGAAGGCAATGTATGAGAATTCTCCTATCGTTCAAGCAGCCCACAATTCCCTCTATGCTCTTTAGAATGAAGCCCTTTCTGAGCACCTTTTCAATATTTCCAATACGGGTCTTTTGCTCAGACAAAGTGTGCCCACTCCTGAAACAGCGTCACCAAGAGGGAACTGTTGCTTTAAGTCCAGGCTGCAACAGTCCTCACACTGATAAATCTGAGGCTGCTGCAGTTGAATTGACCCTGAGAAGGCAAAGGAGTGATATACAAACTGTGTTACCCACAGCTGCAGAAACTGCTGAGGATGTGCCAGAAGAAATGCTGATTGACCTATTCAGTGCATTGCCAGAACCTGAGCAAGTTAATATTATTCAAAGATTGGATGATCTAAAAGAGGCTCTGACAACAACTCAATCTACAGCAAAGCCTCTATTTAATTTGGCTCCACCAATTGCTCAACCTTGTGACAATATATTTAACCAACAATCTGCCTTTACCTCAATAGTAAAAAAAGGTAGTGTCACACAGGCTGACAGTGGGGTAACTGCACTGACTGACCCAGTGTCGAGCCCTGTCGGAACTCACCATTACTGGGGGGGGGGGGGGTTGGGGGGCAGCAAAGACGTCACCTGAATGGCGCAGGGGAGAGCCGGGCAGCAGATGGCAGTTTCGAGCTCTAAACGGCATGGCACACACAGAGATCCCTGAATCCATCAACTTCTCGCTCGGTTCCTGGTCGGCGTTTGATGACGTTACGGACTCCAGCGCGACCTACGAACAGCTGATTAGGGGAGTGGTTGGGTTGATAAGTGCCGGATGCTAGTTTCTGATTAAAAAACAAGATAAATAGTGCTGTGTGGCAGTTGCACACAGCACTGACTTTGAACCACCCATCCGACTTGTTCTGTGCTTTTGGCTGTGAAACTGCAGTACTCCTAGTAAAACTTGCAACTTCATCTTTGCTTGTGGTGGTTTTTTACAGCTCAGGAGCGAGACTCACCCGGAAGAAGAGGGTCTCCCGGGACAGAGAACACGAGCTAGACAGCAGTCTACAGGGGAGTGGTGGCATAGCTCTGCTCTCCTCGGACCATGGATGCCAACACCCCGTCAGTTAGGCACCTCATTTCAGGGATGGAGGGAGAGGCGTTGGACAGAAGATGATGAAGGAGAATGGGGATATTCAACGGGTCCTGGTCCTAGTACCATGGATGTTCTACGGGAGCGTTTCGGGGAGGCCGGCTTCCGTGATGCCCTGTTGTGGCAACCGTGGTCTACTGGCTTGGAACCTCCACAGGGCCCTTCTTGGCAAGACACGGGGGTGACCAACTCAGAGACCCAGTTCTGTCTCACTAGCCCCAAGTTGTGAGTGGACCAGGCACCCAGTCGATCAGTGGACCATCATCCAGCATCCTGGGACCAGGGGTCATCATTGGGGGAGGGTGCCATTGTGCGTGGCACTGAACCCCAACTGCCACAGTCAGCGGGTGGACCTGCTGTGGGGGTTCAGGGAGCCTCAAGAGGTAGACCAAGGCAGGATAGGAGGGGTGCCAGTGCGATGAGGTCCCCGGGTCTGGTTTCAGGGCCTCTGGGGCCTCATCCAGGAATGTGGACTCCTTAGGTTGTATGGGGCCCACCTGCCTTACAGGCCACTTTTGATGGAAGCCCTGAGCGGGTGGCCCTTTTCTTAAGTCAAGTGATAAGCCATATGGATCAATACGGCCGATGGTATCCTTCACAGTGGGCTATGGTGGTGGCTGTTACGTTGGTGTTGACGGGAGAAGTGGCCGATTGGGTGGCAAGCCTCCATACTAAACATGCAAGGGAACTGGTGGACATGGGAAAGTTCTTGGAGGCTCTCCATGCTAGATTTGAAGACGAGACTAGCACGCAGGTTGCGGAAGGGGATTTATTCGCACTCAAGCAGAGGGGTATGCCTGCCAAGGATTATGTTCACGAATTCCGAAAGATTGCGGGACGTCTGATGGGTTGGCTGGAACCTCTTTTGGTCCATCAGTTCCATATGGGCTTGGACTGAGACCTTCGGCAGGCTTGTGTGTACTGGGGGTTGCCTCCCAAGATGAACATGTGGTTCAAGGCGGCAATAGAACTGGATGTGGCTCTTAGAGAGTTCCGAGTGCAAGGCAAATGGGTTCCAGGACAGCTAAAAAGACCAGTTGAACGGACACAGACCCCCAGAGAGACTAAACCCAGTGTCATCCCAGAACCTGTAGATAAGATTCTGCGGCCAGATGTAATCAGATGTAATCAGCTTGGCCACAGGGCAGCGGAATGCCCAAATCCATTGCCTCGAAACCTGACCCCAAAACCCCCTGCCAGAGTCTTGACGAGGGGCAAGGCACGACCGACAATGTCCGAACGGTCTCAAGTGACTCGAACGTCCAGTGCAGAAATGGAGGTGCCGGCCAGAGATACTGATCTGTCCCCGTCCACACACACACACAAACACAGCCAGCCGAGGGTTAAGGAAGCAGTTGGCACACACCCAGGTCTTTATCTCCAACTTGGCAGCGATATACACACCGTCTGCCAAGTGCTTTATTTTCACAGAAACAGAAAGATAATATACTCAGCGTACAAGAGTCCAACAGAAATAAATATTCCTCTCAGCAGTTTCGGACGATGCTTTAGTGACTATCCAAGGTTTATTTTTGTTCGTCACAGGGATCACTGGCCACCACCCTCTATTATATAGTCTCTGGGGTGTGGTCCAGTGACTCAGTTCTAATCCCTAGCACGCCTCCTGAGCTGCTGCAATCGTTTATCACGCCTTCGGAGGCGTGCGTCCAGGAATGATGTCTCTCCTTCACTCTCATCCGAGACACCTGTCTCCCTGCTAATCTCCTCTCCCTCGGCCGGCACCTGAGACAGTGCCAGAGGGGAGGGGCCTGGAGAGGGAGGCCTGGCTGACTCCTCTTCCTCATGCTCGGAGCTTTCTTCCTCCGATGGGATAGGCTCAGAGGGCGGGGCCACAACAGATACCGAGAGGGTGCCAGTTCCAGGAAAGTTCCCAGTGGTGTCAGGGGATAGTGATGACGAGGATCCGGAAGACCCAATGGTGAGCGATCCCATCCGACCATTCGTGATACCGGTTGTTCTACGGAACCCTCGGTCACCCACTGGATACCAATACGGGGCGTTAGTGGATTCGGGGTGCACCCGTTGTTTGATCCGTAGAACTGTAGTGGATGACCTAGGACTACGTGTCTTATGGTTGAAAACTCCTATCACCTTTGAACAAATGGATGGATCTTTGTTGGGTGGGGCACCGGCAACCCACATAACAGAGGGTGTGCACCTGGGAATTGGGGACCATACCGAAACCATCCGGTTTATCATAGTGGAGAAGATGATCGAACCAATAATATTAGGCTTGGCATGGCTTGATAAATGGGGTCCTATGATATGGTGGGAAGGGGGTTACCGAAAACTTCAGTTAACACTTGGACCAAACCCACCTGAAGAGGCAGTGGAAAGAGCGGGGGGTCGGAACCGGTGGTTATGCCAATGACAGCCCATTCGAAGCAGATATTCCCTAGTATCTATAAAGACCTAGCTACTGTTTTCAGTGAAGATGAATATGAAGTTCTGCCCCCTCATCGGTCAACAGACTGTGCCATTGAGTTAATTCCTGGGGCTAAATTGCCAAAACCAAGGATGTACTTGATGACACAAAAAGAGTTGGAAGAATTGAGGAAATACATAGATAAAAATCTGGCCAGAGGCTTCATCAAGCCTAGTAGATCTCGTATGGCAGCTCCTGTACTGTTTCGCGAAAAGAAGGATGGAGGCCTATGTTTATGTGTCGACTTCAGGGATCTCAGTGCAGTGTGTGTGGAGCACTTGTACCCACTCCTGTTGATGAAAGACCTATTAGCCACCCTGGCGAACGGTCGGATCTTCACGAAACTCGACCTGCGTGAAGCATATTATAGGATACGGATTAAACCAGGGGACGAGTGGAAAACCACATTCAACTGTCCGCTGGAGAGCTATCAGTTTCAGGTCATGCCGTTCGGGTTACAAGGCGCCCCTACAGTGTTCATGCAACTGATCAATGAGGTCTTGCATGAACATCTGTATAGGGGGGTACTTGTATACCTGGATGACATTTTGTTTTACACCCAGACTGAAGAAGAACACATCTCTCTAGTACGGCAAGTGTTACAGAAGTTACTAGCCACCAAACTGTTTGTGAAACTATCAAAATGCGAGTTTCATAAAACAAAAATAGACTATTTAGGTTACAGAATATCAGAAAATGGGGTGGAGATGGATCCACGAAAGGTTCAGGCAGTTGTAGATTGGCAAGCCCCTAGGACTAGGAAATAACTGCAGAGTTTCCTTGGGTTTGCCAATTTCTATCGGCAGTTTATTCCTGCCTTTGCCAAAATAGCTCTGCCTTTGACAGACCTGTTGCGAACCAAACCATTAATGTCAAAACCGAGACCGGGACAGCCATTGACGTGGACGTCTGCATGTCAAACGGCGTTTGAGCAGTTAAAACAACTTTTCGCTCGGAAACCGGTTCTCAAACACCCAGATCCAACTCAATCGTTTGTAATACAAATTGATGCTAGTGATGTGGCCGTGGGGGCGGTGCTCTTACAGAGGAATGAGTAAGGGCAGTTACAGCCATGTGCTTATACTTCCAGAAAACTGACTCCTACAGAACGTGCATGGGCAATTTGGGAAAAGGAGGCGTTTGCTGTGCGTTGGGCATTAATGACATGGCGTCATCTTCTTGAGGGGGCATCACATCCATTTGAGGTGTGGACGGATCATAAGAACCTGGAAGCCCTGCAAACGCCGAGATGATTGTCTCCAAAACAAGTATGATGGGCACAGTACTTCCAGTGGTTCTCTTTCCGGTTACGATACGTCCCGTCTGGGAAAAATTTCCTCGCCGATGCTTTGTCTCGCATGCCACAGTATAACAGCAAACGAGAAAAGATTGTAGAAGCCCTTATTCCCCTCAACCCGCCTTCCCAAAAGATGTTAGCGATCACTGAATTAGACAACCCCTTCCGTATCAAACTCAAAACAGCTGTACAGCACAATCAGTGGTTACCCCAAAAACCTGACCCTGATAACCTATAAGGATGGATTGGCTTGGAGGGGAGACAGAATGTACATCCCGGAATGCCTCTGGACTGTTGTGCTATGGAGATGCCATGATGCTAAAACAGCAGGGCATTTTGGGTATCTGAAAACCCTCCACCTCGTTAGAAGGCAGTTCTGGTGGCCACGGATGCGTGGAGACATCGAAAAGTACGTTAAAAGTTGTCCAACATGTGCAACAGCCAAATCCTGGTCTGGACGACCACTAGGCCTATTACAGGCAGTAGCCAACCCTAATAAGCCTTGGGAGGAGATCGCTATGGATTTCATAGTCGATCTCCCCTCCAGCCACGGATACACGGTGATTTGGACGGTGGTAGATTTGTTTTCAAAGCAGGCCCATTTTTTTTTTTTTTGCTTTAATTTATATGCCATGTAATTAATTTTGTGCCATGTAAGGGCATACCGTCTGCATGGTGGCTGACCGATCTGTTTTTGCAACATATCTACTGACTCCATAGAGTACCGAAAAGGATTATATCAGACCGCAGTGTTCAATTCACCTCCAAGTTCTGGAGACACTTTATCCACTTGATAGGATCCTCTCAAGGATTGAGTTCTGCCTTTCATCCGAGTACCAATAGAGCTGCTGAACAAGCTAACGCCATGGTGGAAAGGTACCTGAGGTGTTATGTCTCATATCAATAGTCCAATTGGTCAGGTCTCCTGCCATTCGCCGAGGTGGTCTACAATAACATAACACACCGCAGTACAGGCCTTTCTCCTTTTCAAATAGTATTTGGCAGAGAATTTTCAGCTATTCCAGAACTGGATCCACCATCAACAGACGGGGACACTCCAAGCAGGTGGGTGGAGAAAATCCGCCACGTATGGCCAAGTGTGAAGATAACTTTACAGAAAGCAGCGGATGAATACAAAGCATATGCTGATAGGAAAAGGGCAGATCCAAAACCATTTCAAGTGGGAGATAAAGTCTTTCAACTAAATATATCAAACTTCAGTTACCTAGTCGGAAATTAGGACCAAAGTATTTAGGGCCTTTCCCAATAACCCGGGTGATCAATCCCGTTACTGTAGCCCTTAAACTACCCCCTCTTTTAGGCAGGATACATCCTGTGTTTCACAGTAGCCTGTTGAAGCCCGTGACAGTAGAAAGACCCAGTAATTCTTCTGGCCCACCGGGTCCGGTACATACGGATCAGTATGAAATAGATCGGATATTGGAATCCAGGATTCGTAGGGGTGTTCTTCAATATTTAGTGAGGTGGAAGGGATATCCTGTTGCACAGGCTACATGGGTGGCAGCACCTGACATTCACGCTGCCCAATTGATAAGGTGATTTCATCGCAAATACCCAGACAAACCAGGCACGATGACTTAATTGTTTATTACCACTAACATCTGCGCTCTCCTTTTACAGGTGGGCTCCTGGTAGAGGGGAGCCACCTGTCAAGCCCTGCTGGAACTCACCATTACTGGAGGGGTTTGGGGGGCCGCAAAGACGTCACCTGAAAGGCGCAGGGGAGAGCCAGGCAGCAGATGGCAGTTTCGAGCACTAAACGGCATGGCACACACAGCGATCCCTGAATCTATCAACTTCTCGCTCAGTTCCTGGTCGGCGGCATTTGATGACGTTACGGACTCCAGCGCAACCTACGAACAGCTGATTAGGGGAGTGGTTTGGTTGATAAGTGCCGGATGCTAGTTTCTGATTAAAAAACAAGATAAATAGCGCTGTGTGGCAGTTGCACACAACGCTGACTTTGAACCACCCATCCGACTTGTTCTGTGCTTTTGGCTGTGAAACTGCAATACTCCTAGTAAAACTTGCAACCTCATCTTTGCTTGTGGTGGTTTGTTACGTTCACGGCTCGCGATGAGAGACAAGCTGAGACCCAGACTCTGAGAAACAGCTGAAAGACAAAGTGCTTCATCACACAGTGCCCCCTAAGCCGACAAACACTAAGGATATAATCCAGCTTCCACCCTCATTTGAGTCAGAAGTTCCCTCAACATCTTCTCACAAGATGAATCCTCAGCTACGTCCCTCCAAAAATGGACATAAATCTACACAGGTTTTGGACGTGGATTTTGCTGGGACAATTGCTAAAGGTGAAGACGCTCTGATCCAGCCAACAGCTGGTGATCAGAGACAGAGACATGCCTCAGTGCCCCACAGAAATGCGGAGGCTACCCTTGATGTTGAGGATGATGTCCCCTTAGACTTGCAAAATATGCCAAATTCTGGGTTAAATGCATCAACTAACAAACAATATCTAGCTCTTGGTGTCAACAGTACCCAGCATAATTATCTTCCAACAAGCGCCCCGTACTGACATTATGAGGACCAGTGCAAGAAAAACACCTAAGTACAGGTGAAACTCGAAAAATTAGAATATTGTTCAAAAGTTCATTTATTTCAGTAATGCAAAAGTTGCTCTCATCAGAAAAGAGGACTTTGGACCACTGAGCAACAGACAGGTTCTTTTTTTCTTTAGCCCAGGCAAGACGCTTCTGACGTTGTTTGTTGTTCAGGAGCGGCTTGACAAGAGGAATACGACATTTGAAGCCCATGTCCAGGATCCGTCTGTGTGTGGTGGCTCTTGATGCACTGACTCCAACCTCAGTCCACTTCTTGTGAAAGTCCCCAACACTTTTGAATGGCCTTTTCCTGACAATCCTCTCCAGGCTGCGGTCATCCCTGCTGCTTGTGCACCTTTTTCTTCCACACTTTTCCCTTCCACATAACTTTCTATTAATGTGCTTTGATACAGCACTTTGGGAACATCCAACCTCTTTTGCAATTACCTTTTGAGGCTTTCCCTCCTTATGGAGGGTGTCAATGATGGTTTTCTGCACAACTGTCAGGTCAGCAGTCTTTCCCATGATTGTGATTCCTACTGAACCAGACTGAGAGACCATTTAAAGGCTCAGGAACCCTTTGCAGGTGTTATGGCTTAATTAGCTGATTAGAGTGGGACACTTTGAGCCTAGAATATGGAACCTTTTCACAATATTCTAATTTTCTGAGATTGTGAATTTGGGGTTTTCATGAGCTGTAAGCCGTAATCATCAAAAGTATGACAAATCAAGGCTTGAACTATCTCGCTTTGCATGTAATGAGTCTATCTCATATATTAGTTTCACCTTTTAAGTTGCATTACTGAAATAAATGAACTTTTGCACGATATTCTAATTTTTCGAGTTTCACCTGTATTATGTCATGGAATATAGCTGGGTGGTACTGTTTTAGAGGCCTAAATTACCCTGATACTCTGATAGATAAGGATATTATTTTGGTGCAAGAGACTTGGACCACAGATGACCTTCTGTTAAATGGTTATCACTCGCATAAGCTAGGAGCAAGGACAGGCAGAGGCCCAGGAAGACTGAAGGGAGGACTGGGTATTTTCATTTCTACCAACCTGAGAGCAGAGCCCACTCTTATTACCCCATTAAAACATATGGCTATGACCCTTCTCCTCAAGATGGACTCAGTCCTGCTCTTAATAATTAATGTTTATCTTCTGTCATCGTTAAGAAAAGCTGAAATCACTGCAGTATGGATGGAGTTGGACCATTATATTAGTAAACTCCACATGGACCATCCAAAAGCCAGGGTCTTACTAGGGGAAGACTTCAATGCTAGATTAGGACCAGATGATTATACACTATATATGAAATATCATTATCCACCATCGGAGGTTCCCATAAGAACCAGCTCCTCCCTCACATGACTCTGTAAGACAAGAGAACAAATTTCGCTGGCCTCTGTCTTGCAAAGATGGCAAATAAACTCAACCTTTTTATATCCATCAAGTTTTTATTTTTTTAAAAAATTTATACTTATCATTATGTGGCTGGTGTGGTGTTTGAGTATCATACATTTCAATACAGATAAACATATTCATAATTATTACATTCCATTTTCCTTATTCCATATTATTTACCCCTATCTTTTACACAAAATTTTTATTTTCATATAAATATTAACAAGTATGCAATAACATCTAAACCGATATGCTTTAACGTCCACCATATTATCTTTCGTTATAATTTCAATAGTATAACCCTCAAGTAGAAAAAATACAAAATTGTCCGTCTGTTTTCTCCTGTATACCATATTTCCCAATTTTACAGCAACAATCCATCTCCTTTCCTCTTCTTTCTCCTCCCTCTCTTCCCTTCTCCCCTCTCTTTCTCTCTACTTCCCTCCTTCCTTGTCCTCTTTTTCCCTCTACTTCCCTCTCTCCTTCTCCTCTCCCCTATTTCCCCTGTCTCTTCTTCTCCGCTTCCCTCTTCTTCCCTTTCTACTCCTGTCCTCCCCTCCACTTCCCTCTCTCCTTTCCCCTCTCTACCCTTACTCTTTCTCCCCTCCTCTCCTACTCCCTTCCACTCCACTCCATTTCCCTCTCTCTTTTCGTTGTATATAATATTCCCAATACCTACAGGATATGGTGTATTTCCCAATTAATATATCTAATATCAACTATAACTATACGACTTCTTTTTTTTTATTGAAAAAGTTTTTCAAATACAAATTTTTCCCCCTTTTTTCTCCCCCCTCCTCCCTAACCCCCCCTCTCCACCCGTCCCCCTGTGACTTCTTCAAAATAAAATCCAAATTCATAACAGATTATATAATATTTTAGCATCCCCTTACTCCATCCCTCAAATACTGACCCTTTCTTTCTAATAATATTATTACATCCCCCTTTTACCATACATTTCAAAATAACATTCTACTGTAACATTGTATAATAACTTCTGGTTTAGCATAATAACATTATTATAACTCCCAATTTAGCAATAATCTGCCCTTTTTCTCCTCCCCCATACATATATCTATATATTAATATAACATTTCAAAACAACCTTCCACTTTAAGACTATATAATAAATCCTATTTTAACATTTAATCTTTAATGTATATTAATATAACATTTCAAAGCAGCCTTCCCCTAAAAAAAACTATATAATAAATCCTAATTTAACATTTATTCAGCTCTATCCATTTCCTCCACTCCCATAAATGTATCTCTTAAACATCCCTTTTCTTAAACTAAACAATCAATAAACTAACCTGTCTCCACCCACTTTCCTACAAAATTACCATACATAACAATTCTTAATATCTTTATTCTTCTGCCCACCCTACTAAGAAAAAATATTCCCTTATATAGATAAAATCAATAACTTTAAACTTATAATCCATATAATATAATATCTTCTTCGATGTCTCTCCACTGGATTGTTAACTCCATCACCCATATTAGGGTAACATAGCATCCTAATTGCAACAGAATGTTCAAAATCCTCAGTTATCATCTGCCCCCATCAATAATAAATATCTTCATGTATATAAAAAAGGAAAACAACCACCCGAGTGACATTATAATTGTATTCCATATAATATCTGTAATAGTGGATTTCTTCAGGATTATGAATTCCCACCATCATAATGGGGTAACAACCAGATCTTCTGCATGCCCCAGTATAGCTCTCTTGCCATATAACTCAGGATAAGCATAATATATTTATCAAAAAAAAAAGGTTCCAAAATGGATAATTCCAATCCAACAATTTAAGGCCCTTTTCACATCCCAAAATTACAGCATTGCAGAGGTCTGTCACTCTCCTCAGGATAATATTGACCAATACTTCGCCTCAACTATCTTTTCATGTATTCAGTCATCTTTTAAATAACTGGCTTCACTGTTGCCTAATTTAGAAATTTTTATTTTTGCGAGATCTATTTCTTTTTTTCTTGACTTGTTGTGGGTTTGATCTCCATCCTAATCTCCTTTCTACAAGTTGTATATCAACTGATCGGTTTTCATTCTGATTTATAGCTTGATCTTGTTGGTTTTGCTTTTGTGACTCATATTTCTTTTCTATAAGTTGTGTATCAACTAATTGATTTCCATGCTTGTCTGTGACTTGATGAATCATCACATTAGAATCCAATGCCACATCTCTTTTATTTGTGGATAATCCAGCTGAGGTATCTAAAGAATCCAAAGGCGATTCATCTACAGAGGCCTCTGTAACTCGATATTTTTCCTTTATTTCCAACTCCTTCTGCTTATCTTGTGTTGTGCATAAAAATGTTGAATTCATTTTCAAAATTTTTTGGTAAAATTCTTCCGCTTTTTCAACAGTATTTAATTGATATCTTACTCCTTGATATCTCAATATTATACCAACTGGAGCATTCCACCTAAATAGAATTTTTCGTTTTTTAAGCTCAGTCACCAGAAAACCAAATTTCTTTCTTTCCAATAACATCTTAGGTGGTAGCTCTTTGTATATCCAAATCTTTCTTCCAAACAAATGCAGAGTAGAATTAAAAGATTTTTGCACGATATTATTTCTTATTTCTTTGTCTGTAAAATAAATCACCACATCTCTTGGCAATTGCCTTTGCTTTGCAATCCAGGAGTTTATTCTATAAACTCTGTCAATCCTACAAAATACTTCCTCAGGATGAACCTTTAAGATCCCAGCCAGAATTTCAGAAGATATTTTCCTTAAGTCATCTCTGTTGTTTTCCTGTAATCCTCTCAGTCTAATCGCATATTCTGTGAGATTATATTGCATCATTAAAACTTCTTTTTCAATCCGTTGTTTTATATTTTCTGCATTACAAGTCTTATAATCAGCTTCCATTTTAAGTTTTTCTTCTAAACTATTATCTTGAGTGTTTATCAAATCATTTTCAGTTCTTTGTATTTTATTGTCCAAATTATCCTCAATTTCCTCCATTTTAGACTCTAACAAGTCAATATTTGTACCCAACTTCATAACAATTTCTGAAAAACCATTAGTCACTTTTGCAATCTTTTGTTGCAAAGTATCAAACTTTAATTGCACCATTTCTTTAATTTCCTGCTTAAATTTTTCAAAGTTCTGATTCACAATCTCATCCCTTCTTACAATCTCCTCCAAGAGAAATTCAATTATATTAAAATCAGTTTTCTGAGTCTGTAGGTTTAGAACTTGTTCATGTAGTTTATAGATGGGGGAATCCCCCCCACACTGCTTGTTTGTCTGGCTTTGTAAGTCTAAACGCCATATTTCCACACAGACAAACTCTCTTAAAAAAGAAAAGAAAAACAAAGAAAGAGAAAAAAAGCTTCTTTCCAAACAAGATCAATATCAAATCTCCAGGAAAGAGAAAACACAAAAGTGGAGCTTTTTCTTCAATTGTAGCCAGGAGTATTTATTCTGCTACTTTGTGGCTTAATAAGAAACGGAAGAACTTTCCCTTTTCAGCTTTCCCTGCTCAAACTTCGGCAGTCGCCATTTTAAAAGTTCTTTTTTACTTTGTTCAATATCCTTTGCAAAATAAGTAAAAATACTTGCGATTTAGGGTCACAGGTCCAGGTCCAGATCTCATCCTCTTTACTTAATCTGTTAGTTTTCTTGAAAAGCTTGTTTTCGTCGCCTTGCTCTGCAAAAAAGCAGAGGTCTCCCAACGCCCGGAGCGAACGGCGAGTGAAATAGGGAGCCTCATCCGCTCGCCCCCAAGAGTAAAAAAAAAAACTCTGGGGGCTTCGCGGAAAGCTCTACCTACACTCACCTGCTCTATCTCACATTTCCTCCTGGAAATGGAGTTTTTCGAGCCACCTTTCCGTTGTAAAGGCGGCTCTTTACAGGCGATGGGGCTGGCGGTCCCGAGGGACCGTCTGGCAGCGACGAGAAACAAACCGGAAGTCAACTATACGACTTCTTAAAGTTACATTCAAAAATAAAAGAAACAGACTTAATGACTTAAACATGTGTTATTGATAATAATAATAATCAATTATAATATATTGATTAATCTTCATATTAATAATTTTACATCATCATTCTAATCATATATATATACAGTCAGGTCCAGAAATATTGGGACATCGACACAATTCTAACATCTTTGGCTCTATACACCACCACAATGGAGTTGGAATGAAACAAACACAATGTGCGTTAACTGCAGACTGTCAGCTTTAATTTGAGGGTATGTACATCCAACTCAGGTGAACGGTGTAGGACTTACAGCAGTTTGTATATGTACCTCCCACTTGTTAAGGGACCAAAAGTAATGGGACAGTTGGCTTCTCAGATGTTCCATGGCCAGGTGTGTGATATTCCCTCATTACCCCAATTACAATGTGCAGATAAAAGGCCCAGAGTTCATTTCAAGTATGCTATTTGCATTTGGAATCTGTTGCTGTCAAGTCTCAAGATGAGATCCAAAGAGCTGTCACTACCAGTGAAGAAAGCCATCATTAGGCTGAAGAAACAAAACAAACCCATCAGAGAGATAGCAAGAACATTAGGCATGACCAAAACAACTGTTTGAAACATTCTCAAAAAGAAGGACTGTACCGGTGAGCTCAGCAACACCAAAAGACCTGGGAGACCATGGAAAACAAGTGTGGTGGATGACCGAAGAATTCTTTCCCTGGTGAAGAAAACACCCTTCACAACAGTTGGCCAGATCAAGAACACTCTCCAGGAGATAGGTGTATGTGTGTCAAAGTCAACAATCAAGAGAAGACTTCACCAGAGTGAATACAGAGGGTTCACCACAAGATGTAAACCATTGGTGAGCTTCAAAAACAGGAAGGCCAGATTAGAGTTTGCCAAACAACATCTAACAAAGCCTTCACAGTTCTGGAACAAGATCCTATGGACAGATGAGACCAAGATCAACTTGTACCAGAGTGATGGGAAGAGAAGAGTATGGAGAAGGAAAGGAACTGCTCATGATCCTAACCATACCACCTCATCAGTGAAGCATGGTGGTGGTAGTGTCATGGCGTGGGCATGTATGGCTGCCAATGGAACTGGTTCTCTTGTATTTATTGATGATGTGACTGCTGACAAAAGCAGCAGGATGAATTCTGAAGTGTTTTGGGCAATATTATCTGCTCACATTCAGCCAAATGCTGCAGAATTCATTGGACGGCACTTCATAGTGCAGATGGACAATGACCCAAAGCATACTGCAAAAGCAACCAAAGAGTTTTTGAAGGAACAGAAGTGGAATGTTATGCAATGGCCAAGTCAATCACCTGACCTGAATCCCATTGAGCATGCATTTCACTTGCTGAAGACAAAACTGAAGGGAAAATGCCCCAAGAACAAGCAGGAACTGAAGACAGTTGCAGTAGAGGCCTGGCAGAGCATCACCAGGGATGAAACCCAGCGTCTGGTGATGTCTATGCATTCCAGACTTCAGGCTGTGATTTACTGCAAAGGATTTGCAACCAAGTATTAAGAAGGGAAAGTTTGATTTATGATTATTATTCTGTCCCATTACTTTTGGTCCCTTAACAAGTGGGAGGCACATATGCAAACTGCTGTAAGTCCTACACCGTTCACCTGAGTTGGATGTACATACCCTCAAATTAAAGCTGACAGTCTGCAGTTAAAGCACATTGTGTTTGTTTCATCCAAACTCCATTGTGGTGGTGTATAGAGCCAAAGATGTTAGAATTGTGTCGATGTCCCAATATTTCTGGACCTGACTGTATATGCAACTACAATATTATTCTTTTAATACTAACATCACTTCATTAATCAAACAGCATACTGTCTGAATACCAGTTTCTTACATCCTAACATTTCAAGCTTACTACCATTTTCATTTTTTTGTGTCTATTTTTCATGTTTCTTTTCCTAACTTATTTGACTTTGTGATACATTGCTTTACACCCTTCCATTCTAAACTTCCACTAATATTCAGGAATGGAAGTTCCTGTCTCCTGGGATGGACCAGCTTGATACATCCCACTCTTCATGGACAGTCCTTGAGGTTCAGGGATGGTAGTACGAACATACACAAGTGCGGACTTGGTTGCTCTGAGGGATGCCCCTCAGGACTGATGGGGTTTTAAGGGTTAAATTTTAAATTTTTTAGATTTTAGATTTTATTTTGTATTGTGGCTTGTGTTTTTAATAGGCTGTACACCGCCCTGAGTCCTTCAGGAGAAGGGCGGTATAGAAATAAAATTATTCTTATTCTTATTCTTATTGTGAGCCGCCCTGAGTCCATTGGGAGATAGGGTGGCATATAAACCAAATAAAATAAAATAAAATAAAATAAAATAAAATAAAATAAATAAAATAAAATAAAATAAAATAAAATAAAATAAAATAAAATAAAATAAAATAAAATAAAATAAAATAAATAAAATAAAATAAAATAAAATAAAATAAAATAAAAAAATAAAATAAAATAAAATAATAAAATAAAATAAAATAAAATAATAAAATAAAATAAAATAAAATAAAATAAAATAAAATAAAATAAAATAAAATAATAAAATAAAATAAATAATAAAATAAAATAAAATAAAATAAAATAAAATAAAATAAATAAAATAATAAAATAAAAAATAAATAAATCCCCCCCCTCCACATTATTATATTCAAGGACATCATACTCTGTTTTGTTATTCATATTCCCATTATTTAACTCTTCCTCTCTGTATATTTTAAAGTTTGTTAATACACATAAATATATCTACTTTCACATTACCTAAACAATAGTCATATTTTATACACTTTTAATAATACCATCATTCAACCTCTCATTTCCAATTAATAATGAATTCTCATTCATAATTTTCCAGTTTCATATCTATTTGTGGTAATGTTTATCCTAATATTTATATTAAATACCAACTAATTGTCCAGCCTATATCATTCTAATATTAATACAATTATTAACATATAATCATGACATATCTATAACTCTTTTTCTCCCCTTACCCATTATCTCTTATCCACATCCCCTCCTTTAGTCCTACCTTTTTTTTTACTTGTCTCCCCTGTTTTCCTCTTAAGTCTTTTATTCCATCTACTTCGAAGTTTATATTCTGAATCCATAATTTAATTTTTTCTCCTTGCCCTGTCTTTTTATATCCAATGGCTCTTGGGCTGGCGACTATCCTGGCAAGACTACATTTATGGCAGGGTCCAAAACCAGCACCATTGATTATATCCAGGGGTGAAATGCTCCCAGTTTGGACCGGATTGCCCGATCCGGTAGTGATGGAGGTGGGTGGTTCGGAGAACCGGTAGCAAACATCCCTGCCCCCCCCCATACCCAGCTGAGCCGCGCAATCATCAGAGGCTTTTTTAAATTATTTTTAAAAGCATTTTTTCTACAACCTCTTCGGCTGAAAAAATGCTTTTAAAAGTTAAAAAAAAAAAACCTCTGATGATCCCGCGGCTCAGCTGGGATCGTCAGAGGCTTTTAAAAGAAAAAAAAAGCCTCTGCCGATCAGGCAACTCAGCTGGGATCGTCAGAGGCTTTTAAAAGCATTTTTTTACAACCTCGTCAGCCGAAGAGGTTGTAGAAAAAATGGTCTTAAAAGTTAAAAAAAAGTTGGCCATGCCCACCCAGTCACATTAAACCCCCCCGCCAAGCCACACCCACAGAACCGGTAGTAACAAATGTTTACATTTCACCACTGATTATATCCTAACTTCTATGGACTTATTACATTACGTAGAAAATTTTGAAGTCCTACCTTACCTGGAAAGCGATCATCTACCTTTATTATTTATTTATTTATTTATTTATTTAATTTGTATACCGCCCTTCTCCCAGAAGGGACTCAGGGCAGTGAACAGCCAAAATTAAAAATACATACAATACAAAAGTTAAGATAATTAAAAAGAATTAAATCATTGGCTTCCCAATTTAAAACCCCCAAGTCTATAAAATTTAAAATCCCAATTAAGAACCATTTAGGCTAGGCCAGCTTGGTGGAATAAATAAGTCTTCAGGGCCTTATGGAAGGTCTGGAGGTCCGGGATCAGTCGTATTCCAGGAGGCAGCTCGTTCCACAGGGCGGGTGCCCCCACAGAGAAGGCTCTCCCCCTGGGGGCCACCAGCCGACATTGCCTGACCAACGGCACCCTGAGGAGGCCCTCTCTGTGAGAGCGTATTGGCCGGTGGGAGGTTATCAGTAGCAGCAGGCGGTCTCGCAAATATCCTGGCCCTAAGCCATGGAGCGCTTTAAAGATGAGAACCAATACCTTAAAGCGCACCCAGAAGACCACCGGGAGCCAATGCAGCTTGAGCAGGAGAGGTGTTACTGTCGAGTGTCAGCCATTCCCTCGACACATGATCCCGGGGACTGTGACAAGCCAGAAGAACAGGGACACAGTGAAGGGGGGTGTTGTAGCATTTAGCAGGGCACGGTGATATCAGGTGGTGGACGGTATAGGGAATCTGGGGACAGGGTCAATAAAACGATGTCAAAGGAAACAAACGCCCTTCAATACGAGGGACAGTGAGATCCGGAAGTAACTGGCAATCCACAACGAACCTGAAGGAGTAAATAGCGCGGTCACTTTAAATGCACAATTGAGCAAGGGCGGGGCGCTTGGGGGCGTTCTATAAAGTCAGATAAGCGGAGGAATCGGGCGTCTCCGACTTTGTTTTTCATCAGAAAACTTCAGCACTTACTGTATGACCACTGTGTAAGCTACGATTAAACCGGATAGCTTCACCTTTGAGTGTGTGCATGTGGTGTTTGTTCGGCGGAGCACAGGTGGTTCCAGAGGAGGCTGACAGAAAGTCGGAGATGCTTTATTCTTCTGTCTGAGGACTGCAAGCAGCTGTGATGGCAGAGGGCGTGACGGATGATGCCACGGTGTTGGATTTGGGGACGGAGCTGGAGGCAGAGGAGGGGGAGAACGTGGAGACAGAGGAGCGTTGCGAACAGCCAGTGGTATGCCCCAAACAGAGAGTGGTGTCGCCGCCGCCGCCAGAAGACAAGCAGGAAAGACAGGATTCATTGGGGACTGAAGCTGCTCGAAAACCATCTGGGAATTGGTGGCAAAGTACCGTTATACTGGGGAAGTTGGGGTTTCAGACGTCAGCTACCCCCCCTCTAGCCCCTCAATTCCAAGGGTGGCGGGAAAGGCGATGGACGGAGGAGGAGGAAGAGGGGGACTGGAGTTATTCTTCCGGCCCCGGTGTAACCACCATGGATATGTTGAGGGAGAGGTTTGGGGAAGCTAGCTTCTGGGATGCCCCCTCTTGGCAACCCTGGGCGCCCAGGGCAGACCAGTCAAATATGTGGCAGAGTGGGGTGGGAACGTCAACGGGCGGAATGTCTGAATCCAGGGTGCGTTTGGCCAGTCCAAAGCTGCGAGTAGACCGTAGTCGATACGGGGCGGAAGGGATGAAGACCCTGCTCCCCCGGGGGGGGGTTTCCTTGTCAAGCGAGGGGATACATGGTACACGATGACAGCCACATAGTCAGGGGCATCATGAGGACCAGGAGGGTGAGCCTGCTGCTAGACGGTCCTGCTCATGGGAACGAAGAACCCCTCGGGGTGGAGAGCAGTCCAGGCATGAACGGGATCCAGCACCTGCATGGATCCCAGGGCCTTGGGTACAGCAAATACCATGGGGCCTCCCTCCCTTACAAGCCACGTTCGATGGGAATCCAGACCGTGTAGCCCTCTTTCTAAGCCAGGTGATCAGCTACATGGATGCTTACGGGCACTATTATTCCTCTCAGTGGGCCAGAGTAGTAGCGGTTACGATGGTTTTGACGGGTGAGGCAGCTGACTGGGTGGCCAGTTTACACACCATGCACGCTTGAGAACTGGCAGATTTGGGACTGTTCCTGGAAGCGTTACGGAGTCAATTTGAGGACGATGCCAGCACCCAGGCCATTGTCGAAAGCGATCTAGTTTCACTAAAACAAAATGGACGAGCGGCTAAAGACTATGTAAAGGAATTTCGTACCTTGGCTAATCGGTTGTGGGGCTGGCCTGAACGTTTATTAGTTCACCATTTCCATAAGGGGCTGGATAGAGACCTACGTCAGGCCTGCGTTTATAGGGGCCTTGGTCCTTACATAACAGCCTGGTATAAAGCGGCTGTCAAATTGGATGTAGGCCTGAAGGAGTTCCGGATGCGAAGCGACACCGTGACCCCACCACGGAAGGTGTTGGAGAAGCCGCCAACAGGGTGGGGAGGCATTCGAACATATATGCCTATAGGAGTAAGAGGTGGTATTGCCTCACGAAGACCATTCCGATGTTACCGGTGTGACCAGGAGGGCCACAGAGCACTTGATTGCCCACTCCTGCCTCTCCGGACCCCAGACATCCAGGCATCAGGTTCCGGTAGGCGGACGGGTTTCCGTTCCAGACTATCGGAGCACTCTCATATCGCGGCTCAAACAAGAGGTGGTGAGGCCAATGGTCATGATGGCAATGGTGGCTCTCCTGACGTCATCCGAATGCCGATGGAGGAGGGGAACGTTGAGGAGGAAACAGAACACACGGATCCTATGGTATGTGATCCTGTCCAACCTTTCGTTATCCAGGTGACACTAAAACACCCTGGGTCGGGTAGACTGGAACAGCAAGGGGCCTTAGTAGATACCGGTTGCACCCGTTGTCTTTTACGAAGGGCGATAGCGGACAGTCTTGGACTTCGTGTAGTGAGGTTGCAGAAACCTATTTACTTTGAGCAAATGGATGGTTCAACACTAGGAGGACAACCGGCTACCCATGTTACAGAGCCAGTGACACTTGAGATTGGGAATCATCGGGAAGTAGTACGATTCATGGTTGTAGAAAAAATGATTGAACCCATCATTCTAGGCCTATCATGGTTAGTGTCAGCCTCCGACTTTCTGCTTTGGCTGCCATAAGAAACGGGGGAGGGGAGAGCGTGGGGGAGGGAAGCAAGCTGGAGGATTTTGAAGAAATGAAACTTAATCACCGAAGTGGCTATAGGGTCAACCGTCATCGCGTTCCTGATTGATGACGATGCCAGACGTGCTTCCACCTGACCTCTGGGAGACCTTTGGATTGGGTGTTTGATGATGGACAGTGGGAGGGGATGCTTTCTATATTCTACTTTTGCACCTATTGCTTTAGTTTCAGCTTTTCCTTGGTTGCGTTCATTTCATTTTCCAGTAAAAGTACATTACTCTATAAAATATGGAGTTTGGCTCATTCTTTCCTGGACTTTGAAGGAAGCACACCTGACATTAAGCTGAAACTCAACTCCAGTCATCCCGGATAACCACCAAGGGGACTGTGATCCAGATCATGTCGGATCAGGAAACTGAAGAAGCACAAATGGGAGCATCGGGCTCTACGATACCTTCATTTCAAACAGAGAAAGAAACTGCCGAATGGTTGGAAAAACTCTGGCTGAGAGAGGAGCCTGAGGAAACCAGATGGTCGAAAGGAGTAGGAAGGCTGCCGGACTGGGGAGGGACCCCCCAGGGAGTAACCAGCTCCAGACCATGTAAGATGACAGGGTGGTCAGAAGCAGCTCTTCTGGAGAGCTTCAAAGATGGGCTGAATGAAGAGATATACAAGGATTGTAGAGGCCGGGGGGTCCCCGAAGACTTGCAGAGTTGGTATATAGCAGCTGAGGATGTGGAGATCGAACTGGCCCGAAGCCGACTCCGAGGGGGGCGTGCTGGAGACCCGTCATCCTCCTTTCACCGTAAAGGAGCACTTAAGATGGCCGAAGGGAAGGCGGAATTCAAACCAAAGTCAAAGCCTTTCACCTGTTTCAAATGTGGGAAGGAAGGACATCGGGCTGCCGAATGTTTCTCCAAACCAGTACCTAAGACCACCGGTTTGGGACCAAGGAAGGCCGACAAAACACCCGCAAAAACCCGCGGCACCACCCTGAAAGGAGAAGTCGTTGAGTTCGCTCCCCGAAACAAGGGTGAGTTGGGAACTCCGACCACCGACGACGACAACGGGACGGACTCCGACTCCGATGATCTGGTGAGTCACACAGAGGACCCCATGCTCATCGCCGTAGAAATAAGGGTTCCATCCACAGGGACACAAGCGCAGATATTAGCCGTACTAGACTCTGGGTGCACCAGCTGCATAATCAGCCCGAAGGTGGTGGAAAAGATGGGTAGATACCGGTTGCACCCGTTGTCTTTTACGAAGGGTGATAGCGGACAGTCTTGGACTTCGTGTAGTGAGGTTGCAGAAACCTATTTACTTTGAGCAAATGGATGGTTCAACACTAGGAGGACAACTGGCTACCCATGTTACAGAGCCAGTGACACTTGAGATCGGGAATCATCGGGAAGTAGTACGATTCATGGTTGTAGAAAAAATGATTGAACCCATCATTCTAGGCCTATCATGGTTAGTGTCAGCCTCCGACTTTCTGCTTTGGCTGCCATAAGAAACGGGGGAGGGGAGAGCGTGGGGGAGGGAAGCAAGCTGGAGGATTTTGAAGAAATGAAACTTAATCACCGAAGTGGCTATAGGGTCAACCGTCATCGCGTTCCTGATTGATGACGATGCCAGACGTGCTTCCACCTGACCTCTGGGAGACCTTTGGATTGGGTGTTTGATGATGGACAGTGGGAGGGGATGCTTTCTATATTCTACTTTCGCGCCTATTGCTTTAGTTTCAGCTTTTCCTTGGTTGCGTTCATTTCATTTTCCAGTAAAAGTACATTACTCTATAAAATATGGAGTTTGGCTCATTCTTTCCTGGACTTTGAAGGAAGCACACCTGACAGTTAGATAAGTGGAAACCTACCATTTGGTGGGAAGGGGTTTTTCGCAAATTACACTTGGCAGTAGGCCCAGATCCACCAGAAGACAGTAGAGATGTAGGAGCGACTGGAAGGGAGATGCCCTGTCTAGAAAAAGTCCCACACGTATACAGAGATCTATGGCGTGTGTTTAGCGAGAAGGAATGTGAGGCCCTTCCACCCCACCGTCCTACAGACTGTGCGATAGAGTTGAAACCAGGTGTTAGTCTACCTAAACCCCGCATGTATTCCATGACTCCCCTTGAATTAGAGGAATTGCGGCGTTATATAGACCAGAACCTAGCCAGGGGTTTTATCTCACCCAGTCGTGCACATATGGCAGCGCCAGTTCTGTTTAAGGAGAAGAAAGATGGAGGGCTGAGATTGTGTGTTGATTTTCGGGAATTAAACGCTGTCTGTATGGAACCCCTTTATCCCTTACCCCTTATGACGGATTTGCTTTCCACTCTCACGACAGGGAAGATCTTTACTAAGTTGGACCTCCGAGAAGCGTATTACAGGGTCCGGGTAAAAGCGGGTGATGAATGGAAGACCACATTTAACTGCCCTTTGGGCAGCTATAAGTTCCGGGTCATGCCATTTGGTCTACAGGGGGCCCCTGCAGTTTTTATGCTGTTTATCAATAGTATACTCTATGGCCACCTGTATCGCGGAGTTCTCATATATCTAGACGATATTCTGATATACTCCAATACCCTAGAAGAACACGTTCGTCTGGTACGGCAAATATTACTGAAGTTGTTGAAGGCTCAGTTGTATGTAAAGCTATCGAAATGCAAATTTCACAAGACAGAGATAGATTACTTGGGGTGTAGGATTTCAGAAAAAGGGATTGAAATGGACCCAAATAAGGTTAAGACAGTGTTGGAATGGCAGGCTCCAAAGACCCGAAAAAAGTTACAAAGTTTTCTGGGCTTTGCAAATTTTTATAGGAGATTCATCCCCTCATTTGCTAAGGTGGCTTTACCGTTGACTGATCTCTTAAAGACGAGAAAAATTGCAGTCGGGAAAGGCAACCCACAACAAAAAATCAATTGGATGATATCATGTCAACGTGCATTTGACACGTTGAAAACCCTCTTCGCTAATGAACCCATACTAAGACATCCTAACACATCGAAACCCTTTGTAATACAGGCGGATGCAAGTGATGTGGCGGTAGGGGGTGTTCTCCTACAAAGAAATGAACATGGGGTTCTTCAACCATGCGCCTACACCTCCTGAAAACTAACCGATACAGAACGAAATTGGACGGTTTGGGAAAAAGAGGCGTATGCCATAAAATGGGCCTTGCAAACATGGAGGCATTTGTTAGAAGGGACTAAGGTAGAATCTGAGGTATGGACGGATCACAAAAATCTAGAGGCACTTCAATCGCCTCGTAAACTGTCCCCGAAACAGGCACGTTGGGCGCAATATTTCCACAGATTTACCATCAAGCTGAAAGCGATACCAGGGGGAAAGAACTATTTAGCTGATGCCCTATTGCACATGCCACAATTTGAGAGCCAAAAAGAGGAGATAACACAAGCCTTAATACCTTATAAACAGACAGGAAAGCAAGGAAGGGACGTATTCCCGCTCCTCACAACCTGGGTAGTGGAGTTGAGGAAAAAATTAGCGACAGACAGTTGGTTGAAGACCAATCCCCAGATAGTGACACAGAAAAGAGGACTAATGTGGAAAGGAGATAAATTATATATCCTCGAAGGATTGAGAGATAAGGTGTTACGACAATGCCACGATGTAAAAACAGCAGGGCATTTCGGTTTCGTGAAAACGTTGCATCTAGTGAGGAGACAGTTCTGGTGGCCATGTATGCGAAAACAGGTAGAGACATATGTACAAGGCTGTCCCGTCTGTATAAGAGCTAAACCCTTGTCAGGGAAACCGTCTGGTTTATTACAGTCCGTGGCTGAACCACAGAGGCCTTGGGAAGATATAGCCATGGATTTCATAGTCAAATTGCCTCCCAGCAAAGGACACAATGTAATATGGACTATTATTGACCTGTTTTCCAAACAGGCGCATTTTGTCCCCTGTAAAGGACTACTGTCCGCACGGTGTCTAGCGAAACTATTGGTCCAACACGTATATCAACTTCATGGCACACCCAAACGTATAATCTCAGACAGAGGTCCCCAATTTACCGCCCGGTTCTGGAGACGTTTCCTAGGACAATTAGGAACAGAACAGGGACTGAGCTCTGCGTTCCACCCAAATACCAACGGAGCCGTTGAAAGAGCCAATGCCATGGTAGAAAGGTATCTACGTTCTTATGTGTCATACCAACAAACAGACTGGTACGAACTCTTGCCTTTCGCAGAATCAGCATATAATAACACCGTGCACAGCAGTACAGGTTATACACCCTTCCTAGTAGTTTCTGGAAAAGAGTTCCCGGCCATCCCCAATCTAGATGTACAAATGACTAGTTCCCATAGTCCAAAAGAATGGACAGAGAAGGTTAAACAGAGTTGGCCACATATCAAAAATGCATTAGAAAAAGCTTCTGAAGCGTACAAAACCCAAGTAAACAAACGGAGACGAGATAACCTACCCTTCAAAATAGGAGAAAAAGTGTATTTGTCCACAAAATATATCAATCTGCGTATGCCCAGTAAAAAATTAGATCCAAAGTATATAGGTCCCTTTCCCATCACCAAAATAATAAATCCCGTAACGGTATCCTTATAACTACCCCCCTTACTGAAAAGAATACACCCAGTATTCCACAGTAGTCTCCTAAAACCAGCAGCCAAAATAAGAGAGACAGGAACATGTCCAGGGCCCGTGGCAGGAAGCTCATACAAAATTAAAAAGATCCTCGATTCTAAGATATATCATGGGAAGCTTATGTATTTAGTACATTGGAAGGGATACCCTATATCAGAAGCAACATGGGTGAAAACAAAGGATATAGATGCTCTACAATTACTAAAACAATTCCATGAAACATATCCAAACAAACCAGGTGGACACTTTCCCACTTAATGAGAATAACCGAATGTTTTTATGTCCCTACAGGAAGAGACCTGAGGGGGGGCGCATGTCGAGTGTCAGCCATTCCCTTGACACATGATCCCGGGGACTGTGACAAGCCAGAAGAACAGAGACACAGTGAAGGGGGGTGTTGTAGCGTTTAGCAGGGCACGGTGATATCAGGTGGTGGATGGTATAGGGAATCTGGGGACTGTGACAAGCCAGGTGGTTCCAGAGGAGGCTGACAGTTACATGGGAGCGCCACAGCGCTCCCATAATCACCCGCGCGGCCGCATTCTGTACCAGCTGGAGCCTCCGGGTGCTCCTCAAGGGGAGCCCCATGTAGAGAGTGTTGCAGTAGTCCAGGCGTGACGTGACGAGGGCATGAGTGACTGTGCACAAGGAGTCCCGATCCAGAAAGGGGCGCAACTGGCATATCAGGCGAACCTGATAAAAAGCCCCCCTGGCCACGGCCATCATATGCTCTTCTAAAGACAGCCGTGCATCCAGGAGGACACCCAAGTTGCGAGCCCCCTCTGTGGGGGTCAATGACTCGCCCCCAATAGCCAGCGATGGCACCAGCTGACTATAACAATGCCGACTGGCGGCCCCCAGGGGGAGAGCCTTCTCTGTGGGGGCACCTACTATCTGGAACGAGCTCCCCCCAGAGATACGGAGGATCCCGGATCTGCGCACCTTCCGCCGCGCCTTAAAGACCTTACTATTTCACCAGGCCGGCCTGGCCTAATTTTCCCCCTCTTTTATAAAAGATTTTTAAAATTTTAAATATCTTTTAGTATTATATATTCAATTTTAAATTGGTTTTAAAAGTTTTGGGTTTTAAATTTGTCGGGGCCAACATTATTTAATTTGATTTTATTCTATTTTTTAAATTTTGTATTGTATGTGTTTTTATTGTTTAGCTGTGCACCGCCCTGAGTCCTTCGGGAGTAGGGCGGTATAGAAATCTAATAAAATGAAATGAAAATGAAAATGAAATATTGGGACACCGGTATCCACAGCCACTCGGTCTTGGAAGGGTTGAGTCGAAGCCTGTTCCTCCCCATCCAGACCCGCACGGCCTCCAGACACTGGGACATCACTTCAAGGGCATCATTGGGGTGGTCTGGGGTGGAGATGTACAGCTGAGTGTCATCAGCGTACAGATGGCATCGCACCTCAAAACCACGGATGATCTCACCCAGCGGCTTCACATAAATGTTGAACAGGAGCAGCGAGAGGACCGACCCTTGAGGCACCCCGCAAGCAAGGCACCTCGAGGTCGACCTCTGCCCCCCTGCCAACACGGACTGCGACCGGTCAGAGAGATAGGAGGAGAACCACCGCAACACAGTGCCTCCCAACCCCAATCCCCCCAGCCGGCGCAGCATGATACCATGGTCGATGGTATCAAAAGCCGCTGAGAGGTCTAACAGGACCAGAACAGAGGAACAACCCCTGTCCCGAGCCCTCCAGAGATCATCCACCAATGCGACCAATGCCGTCTCCGTGCTGTACCCAGGCCTGAAGCTGGACTGGCATGGATCTAGATAGACGGTTTCATCCAGGTACTGTGGGAGCTGTCACGCAACCACACTCTCCACAACCTTCGCAACGAAGCGAAGGTTGGAGACCGGATGGTAGTTTGCCAGAACAGCCGGGTCCAGAGAAGGCTTCTTGAGGAGGGGCCTCACCACCGCCACTTTCAAGGCAGGAGGCAAGAAACCCTCTCTCAAAGAAGCATTTATAATCCTCTGGAGCCAGCCTCATGTTACCTCCTGGGTGGCCAGTACCAGCCAGGAGGGGCACGGGTCCAATAAACATGTGGTTGCGTTTAACGTCCCCAGGATCCTGTCCACATCCTCAGGAGTTACAGGGTCAAACTCATCCCAGATAACATTCTCAAGACCAGCCTCAGTCACCCCGCCGGGATCTACCCAGTCAGAGTCCAAGCCTTCCCGAATCTGAGCGATTTTATCGTGCAGATACTGTGCAAAATCCTCAGCCTGCCCTTGCAAGGGGTCTTCCCGCGCTCCCTGATGTAGGAGGGAGCGAGTCACCCTAAACAAGGCGGCTGGGCGGTTATCTGCCAATGCAATAAGAGCAGAAAAGTAATTACGCTTTGCTGCTTTTATCGCCACTAGATAGGTCTTAATATGAGACCTAACTAGTGTTTGGTCGGATTTGGAGCGACTAGCCCTCCAACCACTCTCTAGGCGTCTTTTCCGGTGCTTCATCTCCCTCAGCTCCTCGGAGAACCAAGGGGCCGGGCAGGTTCGGCGTCGGGTCAGAGGCCGCAAAGGCACGACTCGGTCCAGAGCACCGGCGGCCGTCCTATCCCAGGCAGCCACCAGGTCTTCAGCCGAGTCGTGAGCCAGAGTTTCAGGAACTGGCCCAAGCTCCCTCTGGAACCTATCAGGATCCATCAGGCGCCTGGGGCAGAACCACCTGTTCGGTTCCGCCTCCCTGCAGTGGGGTGCAGCGGTCAAAAAGTCCAGCCTCAGGAGAGAATGGTCTGACCATGACCAGGGTTCAATAACTATATCCCCTATATCCAGACCACTCAGCCACTGACCAGAGATAAAAACCAAGTCCAGAGTGTGTCCTCCCGCGTGAGTAGGGCCAAGAATTAGTTGTGTCAGGTCCATGGCTGTCATGGAAGCCATAAACTCCCGAGCCATCCCAGACCCCTCACCGTATGTACATGTATGTACATGAAGCCCTTCATCCGGCAGATGCCCTTCGGGGACCAATTTATTCCTGCAATTTCTCCAGCAGGCCCAACAAGATGTAGGGTCAAATGGTCTCAACAACTTGACCAGAAAGTGAGGAGAGCTCTATCAGAGGACAATCTTCAAAAACTTCGCTCAGCCTTTATTACAGCTAACCCTTCCCAAGATTTACTAGAACTATATAAAAACATAGTTCATAAACTACAACCATTACTAGTACATGACTGGAACATCTCAGCTAAGAGGCCCTGTATCTCCTCCAAACCATGGTTTGACAAGGATTGTGTAGAAGCCAAGAAAGCTCTCACCTTGGCTTATAAGATGTACAAAAGCGAGACTGGGAATGGTAATAAAACAAGTCTTAAACATCTTATTACTCTCAAAAAACAACATAAGCAACTGATTGCTCTTAAGAAGAGACATGACACAAGGTCCTCCTGGGAACAGCTTATTGTGGCAGGAAAGCAAAAGAACTCTTCTCTATTCTGGCATCTAATAGCTAGCCATTCTGACAGAATTCATACCCCATTAGACATCCACATACAGTACCTCCTACAACCTGGGAACTTCACTTTCGGAGAATGTATGAAGACCCCTCCAGTGAGAGTATAAGGTATACAATGAAGGACTTATCTGAATGCCCCACGGTTTCAGAGTCTGATATCAAATAGCTCATTGGCCAACTCAGGACTGGGAAGGCCCCAGGAGCTGACTCCTTAGTTTTTCATCACCTGATTGAAAAATACATATCAAATAGACCTGTATCATTATATGCCGGTTTTATAGATCTCAAGGCAGCCTTTGATACGGTTACCAGGACTAAGCTATGGGAGAAGCTGGAAGCTGCCTAAATTGACCACAGGATTCTTCATCTATTACATGCCCTACATACTAAAACATCCCTCAAGGTGAGGTGTAATATGCAAGGGTCCCTCTCAAAGTCAGTTAAAACTCAAAAGGGGGTTAAATGGGTGCATTTTGGCCCCCTTTTCAACTTTTACATAAATGACATGGTAAAATGGCTAAACAAACCAAATCACCCACCTCCCCCACAATAGGTGACCGAAGCATCGCCCTCCTGCTCTATGCAGATGACACTGTGATCCTCTCCAGGACACCAGTAGGCCTTAAAAGAGCCTTGTGAGCCCTTTTCCAGTACTGTAATTAGAATAAACTGGACATAAATTATGAGAAAACAAAGATCATGGCCTTTACAAAAAGGCCAAAACTTTATTCATGGTATCTAAATGGCCACAAAATAGAGCAGGTAACCACCTTCAAATACCTGGGGGTGGTCATGTTCAAGAAAAGCACATGGAGAATATGCAGCTGCCTTGGGCCAAAGATCAGCGAGCACCATTCTTAAATTTTTCCTCACAAAGGGAGGATATTATGTCCCTGCTGCTATTAAGCTTTTTGTGGCCAGGTTGCTAGCACAGCTCCTTTATGGGACCTTGCTTGGACTGTCAGCTTCATGTTTTACATCATTAGAAATAGTTCAATCCAAATTCATTAGATCAAGTCTCCAGATGCCATGTTGTGTCTCGAATGCACTTCTGCGCCTGGAGACAGGATTGACAAAAGTCGAAGCAAGAATCTGTATAGCGTCCTTAAATCTCTGGCTAAAGCTTAACTGCTTTCCGCAAGGTCTTGCTCCGTTAATCCTCCAAGACAAATTCTCTTCATCATGGATCAAGGCTGTCAAGTCCAACCTTGCCAAACTAGGCTTCTCCCCAGCTTTAATACTCAAGATGGACTATGATCTAGCAAGGCAAACCTTGCAACAAAGGGTGGAGGACATCGAGAGGAAGGCGGACTTAGGGAAAGCTCCGCTGTTTCTGGCTCCAGATGCCATTAGATGTGTTGTTGCTCCTGCCAGCTATCTTAGTCAGTTGGAGTCAGCAAACTACCAGAAAGCATTTGCACTTGCACGGTGCCATGCACTTCCATCAGCCGTCCTGTATGGCAAGTATAAAAGGATACCATTCACAGAAAGACTCTGTCCCTGCAGCTCAGGAGAGGTGGAGACTGTGGGTCACATGCTCCTTAGATGTTCCTTTTATACGGAGATTAGGAAAAAACATATTCTGCCAATAACTGCTAGGTATCCTGGCCGTTCCGACACTACCTATCTTCAGTGGCTGCTTAAGGATGAACAGTCCATAATTACAGCACAGGTGGCCAGATTCTGCACAGCAGCACTGGGGATTCATCGCAAACACGTGTCTTCTCCACCATAGCGATGTTATATAACAATTGTGGCAAACCCTTTTTAGTCTTTTCCCTTTTAGCGTTGAACCTACAACGGGCCACACAGTTTAGGGATTGCAACTATCGTATAGTCAGACCATGTATAATTGACACTGGATTTTATTATAGATTTTAGTTATTTATTATTTTATACTAGAAGTTTTAAGTGTATATATACTGAGTGCTTTTATTTGTTCTGGTCTAAGACTGTAATAATAAAATTGATTGATCACTCAGGCTATAGAAAGTCTGGGCATACTGCCAAGAACCATTAACAGCTGTTACAATGTAACCAGGCTTAACCACAGAGGCAGTTTTTGAAAACACTTAAGCAGAGCAATAAAGATAAACAGGATTAGGCTATAAACAACACACAACACAAGAGGCATACCAGAACGCCTCCTTCCTACCTTCCTGACAGGATTAACCCCATAAAGTGGAAAAACAAAAGGCTGTTGGAAGATTTCTTCCAACAGCTGAATCGCCAAACTGCTCAGAAAGTTAACAACCTGTTCTCAAAAAACCAGTGTGAACTGGCTGAATCCCACCACTGCTTGTAAGGCCATCTGGGCCTGGGACTTTACCTGGCCTCATTTTTTAATAACTTCTTATATCTCAAAAGCCGTTATCGGGTCATTCATGAGTTGTCTCTGGGTTTCTGATAATTTAGGTAACTTGTTTTAAAAGGTATTCATCTATTTTTAATAAGTCAATCTCCTGTCTTTTATACAAATTTGAATAAAAATTATGAGAAGACTTTTTAATAAGTTCATTGTCTGTTATTACATTATTACCTTCCCAGTTTTTTCCAATTATTTTCTTTTCTCGTTCTTTTCTTAATTTATATGCTAACCATCTGCCTGGCTTGTTGGCAAATTCAAAATGTCTTTGTTTTGCATGGTTCAATTTTGTTTCTATTCCCTGTATTGTTAACATAGATAGTTGTTGCCATAATAGTTTAATATGGTGTAAAATTTTAGTATCCATAGGTATCTTTTGCAACTGAATTTGTTTCTGCCTAATTTCTTCCAGTATCCGTTGCATCTTTTCCTGAGATTTTTTCTTTTCTAAGCGATTGTGCTGTATGAAATAGCCCCCATAACTGCTTTACTAGCATCCTATATTGTTGTTAGACTTGTCCCTTTTCCCAAATTATTCTCAAAGTATTCCTGCAATTTCTTTTTACAATCTTTTACAATCCTTTCCTTTTGCAAAATAGCTTCATTTAGTCTCCATATGAAACTCAAGCTCTTTCTTCTTAGAACCAAAGGCACCGGATTATGATCTGAGAAAGACTTAGGCAGAGTGTCCACTTTTAGAATACTGTTTGCAAGATTTTTAGATATCCATATCAATCAGTGGTGGGTTCCTCCCAGTTTGGCTTGGTTTGGCCGAGCCGGTAGCGGTAACAATATGATGTCACCGAACCGGTTCTCTTTGTTTGGGAGCTGGGCCGTCCCACCCGCCCCCGCATTATTCTTACCTTTTATTTGGCCCCACCCCCAATCTATTTGTTGCCTCCCAAGTCCCAGCTGATCGGCTAGAAGGAAAAAAACTGTTTAAACTCTTGCCACGGGGCTTCAAAGGGCTGCCCTACAGCTGATCAGTGTTAAAAGGCAGTGTGGTGGTAGACCAGTGTGCTCCAAAAACAAATGGGTAGACCGGTGCCTCCAAAAACAAATGGGTAGACCAGTGCCTCCAAAAACAAATCAGTAGACCAGTGCCTCCAAAAACAAATCAGTAGACCGGTGCCTCCAAAAACAAATGGGTAGACCGGTACAGCTCTGCAAGCAGTTAAAAGCCTGGTAGACCAGTACCTCTGCTAAATCCTAAAGAATTATCACATGACCATCAAACCACGCCCACAAAATAAGCCACGCCCACAGAACTGGTAGTAAAAAATTTTAGAACCCACCCCTGAAAAGGATTGATGTCTTTCAGAGAAGAAGGTATAGTCTCTAGAATCTCTATTCTTATATCTCCATGAGTCTATTAATGGTAGATTGTCCATCATTTCAAAGGAATTCTTAGATAATTTACCCTGTGAGGGTTTAACCCCTTTAGTAGATGTTCTACCCAAAGCTGGTGAAATCACCCCATTCCAATCCCCCAACATAAACCAATTTGCATACAAGAAAGACAATAACGGATCCATTAAATATTCAAAAAAATTGCTTCTATCATCATTTGGCCTGTATACACCCACAACTATTGATTTTGTCCCATTAAGTTCTACTTCCACTGCTATAAATCTACCATAATCATCTGCTATAAGTAACTTAGGTTTAAATTGGGGTTTTATATATAAAACAATTCCATTAATCCTTTTTACACCAGCTGATATAAATTCCTCTCCTAATAGTTTATTTATGAAGTATTTCTTGTCTTGTTTCTTAATATGTGTTCATCAGAGTCTCAGAGTCTCATTGCGGAGGGTGGGAAACGAGCATGGGGATCTTAGGATCCCACCGAGGTCTCCCCTAGGGAGACTAATTGATGCCTGGGACTGGGATAAATTGCTCATCCAGGCGGGAATGAGAAGGAAGCACACACTCAAGCTGTGTGAGAAGTGGACTCTGCTCAGGGATGAAGCAGGAAAACCAATTTGGCTAAATAAAGTTACTTTAAATGAAAAGGGAAATATATATACTGTATGAACATTGATTTTTTTTTCCCTCTCTCTGTCTTCTATCCAACCACGTAATGTTTGTTAAGATTTGTGCCTTCCCTAATTTGAGTTAACTGAGATTTATGGTGGGAATGAGAGTTCTGTTTTCCTCTTCTTTTCTCTTTTCCTTGTCTTTGTATGTATATGTGTGTCAAAGTCTTTGTGTGTTAGGTAAATGTAACTGTTAAATGTCTCTAATCCAAAGAGACAAGAATTTTAAATTGTTAGAAAAAAATGTTAAAGCAAAACAAAGGAAAATTCCTTCACCCTAGTTTGCCTGGCCAGCAAAACAGGGTGAAGAGAACTGAGGTCCCCCCCCCCCCCCGCTCCCTCTGTACTTTTAAGAACAGCCCAAAGTTCACTGTATGTGTTGTAAGGGGATTTTATCTGTCCATCCTTTTCCTGAAACATAAGAATCCAGCTTCTTTTTTCCCCTCATCTGTGGTGCCCCCATTTTGTTGTGACTGGTTTATCTGTTTAACAACTGCAGTACTGATATTTTTTTTTTTCAAATCCTGCCTGCAAGGTGTCCACCCTATTCCATCTCTCCATTTCTTATCCTCTGTTCTCCATTCCTATGTCAGACCAACAATGCCTTTTCTGGGAGGGTCACCCACAAAGGAGGGAGGGGGGGCTGTTCTCATATCTTTCAGACCTGCACAGATGACTCTACAACCTTTGGAAGCAGATCACACTGACCCAGCTGCTGCCTCCAGAGGAGACCCTCCATCCATTTGAAGCAAGGAATTGGATCCAGTCATCTACCAAAAGAGTCATCAGTACAACCAGAGTGGAACAGACCTTCCCAAGCCTGACTGACCAGCCTTACCACCAAGCCAAGCCTAACGTCACCCAGCAGACATGAAAGAGAGGACCCTGAGATGGACAAGTGGAGATTAAAGACTCTCTTCAAAGTCTCAGAAGACAGCTGGAAAGACTATGGGGGGAGGAGGGTGGAAACCCACTGTAAGGTTTTCTTTCTTGCCTCATTTATGTTTTAATCAGTTAAATGGATTCATGTAGGGATGGCATTTGGGAGTGGTTGGCACAGCAAGTCCTGAACACCTTGGACGTTTGTTTGGTGGGAGGAAAATTTGTCCAGGAAGTTTGTATTGCCTGTTTTGTAGAAGTAGCTGCACACCCACACCATTCAAAATAACACATAGGCTATCCCTTTCACCTACCTCCACATAAAGCTTCCCCTAGACTGGTTCTTGCTCTGTGTCACTAAGGCCCAAGCAATCATACCTCCCTGCCAATTCCATGGGGGAGGGGGCATGCCCCCCCAGGCAATTCCCTCACTGAAGAGGTAGCAGAAAAGAGATTTCCAAACCCCAAGCCCTGATTGTGACTCACAAATGATGCTGCCCAGTTGCCCAGTAAGGCTAAATATGTTGCACTGGTGGTCTCATTAGTAGGAGTCCCAGGGCTCATTGTGCACAATTTCAAAAATATTAATAGCCTGGATTGCACACTGACTAACCTCAATTTGGCTTCACAAACCCTAGATTCACTAAACTAAGAGCTAAAGCAGGTTCAGGAAGTAACCCTTGGAAATGGGCAGCCTTTGATTATCTACTAAGGCACGATCATGGCTGCAAAGAATTTTGGGACGTGCTTGCTTCAAACCTGACTGAAAGCTCACAGAAAGTGACATCAAACATCTAAAAAGAATTGGCACAGGAAAATTGAATACTGTAAATTTATTTCCAGAACTTTTGTCCTGGCTGCTAGACCTTCATAGGTTAAAATCTCTCCTTTTGGGGGCCACTGCCAAAACCATCATGGGAATACTTCTCTGCTGCCTCCACTGGTGCATTTTCCCTTGTCCCAGTAGCCTGCAAAATCACCTCCCATCTCCACAGACACCCAAGTAAGGATGCCAGCCAAATATCCCTAAATGATGAGCCAAAAAGACAACAAATACCAAGTCTATTCAGACAGGACCTAAATTGTGCAAAATACAAATATTTCAGAAAACATTTGAATTAGCACAAAATGGGGGACTGTAAGAAGAAATCAACACCACCACCACCACCCCTGTTATCCCAAATAAAATATTAACCATAAGGAAAAGCCTCAGAAAAGCCAAAAACCCAAGATGCTAATAAATAACTGCCTGAAGTCCATTCCACATTCCAGCCAGGTGCCTAAAGAAAACATTGTAACAAGAAGCTAACTGCAGATGCCGGCACTTAAGGAGATAACAAGCTTATTGAAAGAGGAAGCCAACTATCTAGATGGGTCCATTCATAAGCAAAGCAAATACTGCAGGCAGAAGTCCATTCAAGACAGGATATTTCAAAACCCCTTACAGCAATTTCGGCAGCTAACAAAAGCAGAGTGATAGGATTAGAGCTAGCAGCCCCTCACCCAAAAATCTAACACAGGACATAGCCATCAGCCACAATAAGAATTACCCAACCAACACCCTTTCAGAACACAAAGCCCATATTGCACAAATCTGAAACTTCAAAGTTACATAACCATATAAGAACCCTTCCACTCACCCAGTTGGTTGGTCATCTACCCCAGAACTGCATGCTGTGGTTCTGTTCATCAATAAACAGAGTCTTTCTTTCCAATCAGCCTCCATGTTATTTCCAGCATCTTTCTCCCAGCTTGGAACTGAATCAGATGGATTTTTCTTCCAATTCAACCTATATCCCAGACTAATCACAAGTCATCCTGAAAAATAATGAAATATAGTTTATTAAGAACATTGTTTTTCTAATTAAAATATAAAGATTTTTTTTTTTACTGAATGCCATGTTTTTAACAGAAAAGTATAATCTCATTAATTCCTAAATACACAACATTGATTGGGGCAGGAAAGGATGTTAATTTAGAAGCATACAAAGCCATTACAAAACCAACACTAAGAAATACAATTTCAAAATGATTTTTCCTGTTCATCATCATTGTCAGCACTCCAAACTACATTCGTTCCAGTGCTGACATAAGGAGGAGAAGAGGGGGCAGCTGGCAAGAGGACGCTTGACTTTTCACCTACTTATTTTCCCTGAAGATAATATCCCCTAGGAGATGAGATGGGAGGGGGGGGACATTCCTGGGAGCTGAAGTAGTAGATATGGGGAGAGTGATTTGGAAGATGGCCAATGAGACGCAGAGAATTGGGGAATGGAAAGGGAAGGTTTGGGGTCAGGAAGTCAGTGTTGGCTACGGCATAATCGGGGACAGATTGTCGTGCTTAATAAATGAAAGATTTCATCAAAGACTATTTGTTTGGAAATGCAATTTATTTGAAGACGACACCGAAACCTGACAGATAGCCAACACTCCTTTCCAAGCCAAGCTGGCTGACCTCCAAACCTCCAGCTCCCTTCCAGATGTATGGAGTGAATGGAGATGCAGCCCAGACGTCATGCCAGAAAGTAAGCTGTCTGCAGAGAGCTTAATTCAGGCAACTGGAAAAGAGCCAGTTCTGATCCCAGCCAGCTTGGATACTATGGAGCCTCAACTCCCCCCTCCTCCATCAAAGCTGCCAGACAGCCAAGATCAGACAATCGTGCTACAACCCAAGAAGAGAAAAGATGAGTATTCGGGGGTTTTGCCAAAATCCGCAGAGGCTGAGTTTCCCTTCCCGAGCGTTCAGGGGACGGGGAAACCCCTAAGTGAATTGGGGAGGGCAGACTGGCTATGGGACTGGCAGCAGGCCAGGCCCCAAAAAGCTTCAGGGAAGCCACTTGAGAGCCCCATAGATGAATTGAAGGAGAAATTTGACTGTGCCATCCTTCAGGAGGAGGGGCCATCATGCAGGCCAAAGGAGAAGAGGGAGCCAATTTGGGCTGATGAACTGAGAGGCCGTAGACTGAAGCACAGCCCTTCCCCCCCCCCAGCAGAAGGAGAAGGAGCCCAAAGATGCATTCATGGGTTCCTCCCTTACACAGCAAGCAGAGCAGCCTGGATAGGACATCACCTCCCTACCCTAGAATGAGAGACTGAATGCCATGATAGAGCAATACCTAAAATGCTACGTCAACTACCAACAGTCCAATTGGGCAGACCTCCTATCTTTTGTGGAGGTCGCATATAATAATGCTGTCCACAGTAGCACGGGATTAACCCTGTTTAAAATAGTGAGTGGTATGGATTTTGTCCCCATGCCAGAGTACCCAAGGGAGCCCCCTTCCTCAGTCAGCTTGACCGATTGGATGGCAATGTTGAGAGAAACCTGGGAGAAAGTTAAGAGGGCGTTGGCCAAGGTGGCACAATCCTATAAGAAACAGGCAGAAAAGCACCGAACTCCCCAAAGACCATTTCGAGTGGGAGAGAAGGTCTACCTCTCCACCAAGTATTTGAGACTTAGACTCCCGAGCAGGAAATTGGGCCCGAAATTTATAGGACCGTTCCCTATAGTAAAAGTAATCAACCCTGTTACAGTACAACTGCAGTTGCCCCGACTACTAGGGAAGATACATCCCGTTTTCCACAGTAGCCTCCTGAAGCCTGTGGTGGGGTCAACTTTAAGGCCGGCGCCACGTGACCCCCCAGGGCCCCTGGTCATTGGGGGGCACACTCACTATGAGGTACAGCGAATTCTCGATTCGAGATGGCACAGGGGGCGCCTCCAATATTTAATTAAGTGGAAGGGTTACCCATTGTCAGAGGCTTCCTGGGTGAAGAGCACAAACATCCAAGCTGACCGCCTTATAGCCAAATTCCATGCAGATCACCCGGACAAGGCGGGAGGGGGCGGGACACACCCTCGGATGGGGTAATGGTACTTAACTTGTTGTTTGTCTTGCAACAGGCCTACCTGGAAAAATGAAGGGGGAGAGGCCGGATGTCAGCACTCCAAACTACATTCGTTCCAGTGCTGACATGAGGAGAAGAGGGGGCAGCTGGCAAGAGGACGCTTGACTTTTCACCTACTTATTTTCCCTGAAGATAATATCCCCTAGGAGATGAGATGGGAGGGGGGCACATTCCTGGGAGCTGAAGTAGTAGATATGGGGAGAGTGATTTGGAAGATGGCCAATGAGACGCAGAGAATTGGGGAACGGAAAGGGAAGGTTTGGGGTCAGGAACTCAGTGTTGGCTACGACATAATTGGGGACAGATTGTCGTGCTTAATAAATGAAAGATTTCATCAAAGACTATTTGTTTGGAAATGCAATTTATTTGAAGACGACACCAAAACCTGACAGTCATATTACAAACCTTTTAAATGGCAGGTTCTGTAATGGATCCACACATTCTTCATTGTTAAAACTATCCGCTCCAAGTGGGATATACACTGCCCAAAATCTCTCACTGTAAAAAATAGCATGAGGGGTTTTTTTTAGTAGCCAGAACTATTTTTTAACTATTTTCAAAGATGCAATCATTCAGCCAATTGTAGAATAAAAACCAGTTTTGTAATATCTTTTAAAAACTTATAGTGCCAACTTATATTTGTCAGCTCAGAAATAATTCACCCTGAGTTCCACTTGGCTTTTTTATTGCCAAGGGATCAGATACAAAGATTGCAGTTTTAACAATTTTATTAATAGTTTAAACTAGAGACCACTTTATCAGAAGCATTCTACTGTAGGTTGACAAGACATAGATATCTGTGAGCTTAAGTTTTAACAAGAAGGAAATGAAATCCATTTATATAAGCTGTAATAATTATATAAAAGTCTAAATGTCTGCAATTGTTACAATGGTTGATAAAAGCGGCGAAGTCTAATTATTTTTCCGCTCTTATTGCATCATCAGAGAATCGTCCGGCGACCCTGTTCAGAGTGATCTGCTCCCTGCTTCAACCGGGAGTGCGGGAGGACCCCTTGGAGGGCAGGGCTGAGGATTTCAGATGATATCTGTATGACAAAATCGCTCAGATCTGGCAGGATTTGGACTCTGGGTAGATCTGGGCAGGACGGTGAGGAATAGTCTTGAGAATGTTATCTGGGAAGAGTTTGACTCTGTGACTCCGGATGACGTGGACAGGATTTTGGGGAGACTTAATGCAACCACATGTTTACTGGACCCGTGCCCCTCCTGGTTAGTACTGGCTTCCTGGGAGGTCACACGAGGCTGGTTCCAGGGAATTATCAACGCTTCGTTGAGTGAGGGTCACTTCCCCGCTGCCTTGAAAGAGGCGGTGGTGAGGCCTCTCCTCAAGAAGCCTTCCCTGGGCCCGGCAGTATTGGCTAACTACCGTCCTGTCTCCAACCTTCGCTTCGTGGCGAAGGTTGTTGAGAGTGTGGTCGCACGACAGTTTCCACAATTCCTGGAGGAAACGTCCTATCTAGATCCGTTCCAGTCGGGTTTCAGGCCTGGGCACAGCACGGAAATGGCATTGGTCGCGTTGGTTGATGATCTCTGGAGGGCTCGGGACAGGGGTTGCTCCTCTGTTCTGGTCCTATTAGATCTCTCAGCGGCTTTTGATACCATCGACCATGGTATCATGCTGCACCGGCTGGAAGAGTTGGGGATGGGGGGCACCGTGTTACGGTGGTTCTCCTCATTTCTCTCCAACCGGTCGCAGTTTGTGTTGACAGGGGGGCAGAGGTCGACCTCGAGGCCTCTCATCTGTGGAGTGCCACAAGGGTCGGTCCTCTCGCCCCTTCTGTTCAACATTTATGTGAAGCCGCTGGGCGAGATCATCCGTGGCTTTGGGGTGAGATACCACCAGTACGCTGATGACACCCAGCTGTACATCTCCACTCCAGGCCACCCCAGCGATGCCCTTGAAGTGATGGCCCAGTACCTGGAGGCTGTATGGATCTGGATGGGGAGGAACAGGCTCAAGCTCAACCCTTCCAAGACTGAGTGGCTGTGGTTCCCGGCATCCCGATATAGTCAGCTGACTCCATCGCTGACTATCAGGGGTGAGTCTTTGGCCCCCATGGAGAGGGCGCGCAATCTGGGTGTCCTCCTGGATACACAGCTGTCCTTGGAGGAACATCTGATGGCTGTTGCCAGGGGGACCTTTTGTCAGGTTCGCCTGATCCGCCAGTTGCGCCCCTTTCTTGATCGGGATTCCGTGTGCACAGTCACTCATGCCCTCGTCACCTCTCGCCTGGACTACTGCAACGCTCTCTACATGGGGCTCCCCTTGAGGAGCACCCGGAGGCTCCAACTGGTCCAGAATGCGGCCGCGCGGGTAATTACGGGAGCTGCATGGCGCTCCCGCATAACACCGCTCCTGCGCGAGCTGCACTGGCTCCCAGTGGTCTTCTGGGTGTGCTTCAAGGTGTTGGTTACCACCTTTAAAGCGCTCCATGGCATAGGACCTAGTTATCTTCGAGACCGCCTTCTGCCACCGACGACCTCCCATCGACCCGTGCGCTCCCACAGAGAGGGCCTCCTCGGGGTGCCATCAGCCAAGCAATGCAGGCTGGTGACCCCCGGGGGGAGGGCCTTCTCTGTGGGGGCTCCCACCCTCTGGAATCAACTGCCCCCAGAGATAAGGAGAATCCAAGACCTTCATGCCTTCCGCCGTTCCCTTAAAACTTTCCTTTTTCAACAAGCCGGGCTGGCCTAACAAATCCTTTTAAATGATTTTAAATGATTTTAAATTCGTTTGCCTTTTTAAATTTTGGGCCAAATTGAGATATTTCCTTTTAATCTGTTCCTAATCTATGTATTATGTATTTATGTGTTTTTACTTGGCTGTACACCGCCCTGAGTCCCTAGGGAGAAGGGCGGTATATAAATTTGAAGTAAAATAAATAAGTAAAATAAAAAATAATAAAGTACTGTTAAAGTTATCACAAATTCATTATTATCGGTGACTTAATACATCAAGTGGAACAACATTGATTCTCACAATTCAGACTTAGTGGAAGAATTTCTTGAAAATTCAGTTTCATGCTGGTTTCCTTTTGAAATTCCTTTGTTCAATACCACTTTAAAGTCAGCTCATTTTCCTATTCAATAGTGTTCACACATCTTATGAAGACTCTAGTCCACATGTATTTATACCCTGTTATATTTAAATTTGTTGCCCTCCCAACTCCAGAGTGCACTGATGTTGGGTGGCCAATATATTTATATTATTAATAATAATAAATATATTAAATCTTTGAGGTACAAATAGTCCTCAATTTACAACCACAATTTGGGCCAGCATTTCCATTGCTAAGCAAGGTGTTGTTAAATGAGTTACACCTGATTCTATGAACTTTTTTGCCATGGTTGTTAAGCAAATCACTGCAGTTTTTAAAGGAATCATGCAGTCATTAAGCAAACTCGACTTCCCCCGTGGACTTTGCTTTTTGGAAGCCAGCTTGGGAAGGTCACACATGGTGTTTACATGACCCCAGGATGTTGCAACCACTGTAAATACATTCCGGTTGTCAAGCGCCTGAAGTTAGATCACGTGAGTGTGGGGATGCTGTGATAGTCATAAGTGCAAAGGACCAGTCATAAGTAACTTTTTTCAGTGCCGTTGTAACTTTGAACAGTAACTAAATGAACTGTTGTAAGTTGAGGACAGTGGTAAAATCTAAAAATTTTCGCCACCGGTTCTGTGGGCATGGCCTGGTGGTCATGTGACTGGGTGGGTGTGGCCAACATGACGTCACTCACGTCACTTTCTTTCTTTCTTCTCTCCCTCTCTCCCTTCCTCTTTCTTTCTCTTTCTTTCTTCTCTCTCTCTCTCTCACACACACACTCTCTCTCACGCACACACACCTGGTCTGAGCAGTGGCTGCTGCGGGAGAAGGAAGAAAGTGCTCTGGGAGGGCGGGCGGCCCGGCCCGGAAGCAGTACATCCCCCATCATGGGCTGGATGCAGGCAGTGGGACCCAAGGCGGAGGGGAAGGCAAGCAGGCGGCAGTTGCCCAAAGGCCCCGTGGAAGCCGAGCACGCCAGGCCCAAAAGGTGAGCGAGCCTCACCATGTTCCTCTGAGACGGCTCAGGTCTCCTCTGTGCTAAGTGTAAAGTCTTTAGGAACCCGAAGTGGCCTGCTGATTTGACGTCGTGGCTCCTCTGGAGGATTAAGGTGTGTAGGGACTCAGGAATGTAGAGTAGCATATAAATTGAAAAAAGAAAGGGAATCAAGAAAAATAACACAATTAATTGATCAAGGACAAAGTAAATTTTGAAACAAAGAGATGGGAAAAATAACACAAGAATATTATAGACAACTTTATAAAAGAGAGTTGATAGACGATGGGAAAGTGAAAAAATATTTACAGAATGCAAAACTACCTTTGATTCCTAAGGATATTGAAGAGATGTTGGAAGGGCGCATAACGATGATGGAATTAACAGAAGCAATTAAGAAACAGAAAAATGGAAAGGCACCAGGGCCAGATGGTCTGCCTGTTGAATATTATAGGATGTTACAAGAACCTTTAAGCCTTCCGTTACTGGACGTTATGAATGAAGCAATGACAAAAAAGATAATACCCCAATCATGGACTGAGGCTTATTATTTATTTATTTATTTATTTATTTATTTATTTATTTATTTAATATAATTTGCATGCCGCCCTATCTCCATAGGACTCAGGACGGCTCACAACAAATAAAACAAACCCAATAAAACATAAAATACATAAATATGCATACATAAAATACATAAATGTATAAATATATAATTTAAACATATATTAAAACCCATTAAAATGATCAAAAAAACCCTCAGTCCAGGCTGGGTGATGTGAACAGCCATGTTTTTAATTCGCGGTGGAAGGTGCGAAGGTCAGGAGCCAACCGAAGCCCCAGAGGGAGTTGATTCCAAAGAGTGGGCGCGCCCACAGAGAAAGCTCTACCCCTGGGGCCCGCCAGCTGACATTGTCTAGCCGACGGCACCCTGAGAAGGCCCTCCCTGTGAGAACGCACTGGGCGATGGGAAGCCGTTGCTGGCTGCAGATGGTCACCAGCACCTTGAATCTCACCCGGAGGGCAACCGGTAACCAATGCAAGTCGCGCAGGAGAGGTGTAACATGGGAGTATCAGGACCCTCCCATCACAACCCGCGCGGCCGCATTCTGCACCAGCTGAAGCCTCCGAGTGGTCCTCAAGGGCAGCCCCAGGTAGAGAGCATTACAGTAGTCAAGACGGGAGGTGACTAGCGCATGAGTAACTGTGCATAGAGCATCTTGGTCCAAATAGGGGCGCAACTGATGCACCAGACGAATCTGGGCATACGCCCCCCTGGTCACGGTTGTTATATGATCATCTAAACTCAACCATGAATCCAGGAGGACACCCAAGTTGTGTGCCCTGTCTATGGGGGGGTAAAACTTCACCCCCTATAGCCAACAATGGAACCTCTCCTTCGGATCGAGATGCCAGTACCCACAGCCACTCAGTCTTGGCAGGGTTGAGCCAAAGCCTGTTCCTCCCCATCCAGACCCGTACCACTTCCAGGCACGGGGACATCACGTCGAGGGCAACACTGGGCTGGTTCGGGGTGGATATAAAAAGCTGGGTATCATCAGCGTACTGATGGTACTTCACCCCGAAACCACGGATGATCTCCCCCAGCGGTTTCATATAAATGTTGAACAGAAGGGGCGAGAGAACTGACCCCTGAGGCACCCCACAAGTGAAGGGCCTCATGGTTGATTTCTGCCCCCCTGCCAACACCACTTGCGTCCAACCCAAGAGGTAAGAGGAGAACCACTGTAAAACGGTGCCTTCCACTCCCAACCCCTTGAGGCGCCGCAGCAAGATACCATGGTCGATGGTATCAAAAGCTGCCAAAAGATCTAATAGGACCAGAACAGAGGAATAACCTCTGTCCCAAGCCCTCCAGAGATCATCCACCAGTGCGACCAATGCCGTCTCCATGCTGTATCCGGGCCTGAACCCCAATTTGTACGGATCGAGGTACTCCGCTTCATCCAGGGCCATCGGGAGCTGATGCGCCAACACGCTCTCAACAACCTTCACAAGAAAGTGAAGGTTGGAGACTGGATGGAAATTACTCAAAACAGCTGGATCCAAGGCAGGTTTCTTGAGGAGGGGCCTCACCACTGCCTCCTTCAAGGCAGCAGGAAAGCTTCCCTCCTCCAAGGAAGCAGTTATCACCGCCTGGATCCAGCCGTGTGTCCCCTCCCAAGCTGAATAAACCAGCCAGGAGGGGCATGGGTCCAATACACATGTGGTCGCACTCAGCTTCCCCATGATCTTGTCCACTTCCTCTGGGGTAACAGGATCGAACTCTTCCCAAAGAACAAGACCCGCCGCCTCCTCCCCGTCTGACTCTGTCCAGTCAGAGTCCAAGCCATCCCAAATCTGAGCGATCTTGTCCAGCAGATGCTGGCTAAACTCCTCGGCTCGCCCTCCCAAAGGGTCTTCCCTCACCCTCTGATTCAAGAGGGAGCGGGACAACCTAAACAGGGCAGCCGGGCGATTCTCTGCGGGTGTGATGATGTTGGAGAAATAGCGACGCTTCACTGTCGCCAACTCCACCAGGTAGGCCCGTGTTACATTGTTCCACAAAGAAGACACAGACCCACAACAAATCAAAAATTACAGGCCTATATCCCTGCTAAATGCGGACTATAAAATTTTTGCCTCAATATTGGCAGAAAGACTTAAGAGATATTTGAATAATTTTATACATTCAGATCAAAATGGATTCCTTCCAAAAAGACAAATTAGAGATAATATAAGAATAATTTTGGACACTTTAGAATATTATGAAGTGCATCCTGAAAAGCAAATGGCTTTGATATTTTTAGACGCACAAAAAGCATTTGACAATGTGAACTGGTGATTTATGATGTTACAAATGGAAGAGATGGGCTTTGGCAGGAAATTTATCCAGGCAATTGAAGCCATATATTCTAAACAGACGGCGAAGGTAATGTTTAATGGAGAATTGACTGACTTTATTGAGATAGAAAAAGGTACTCGACAAGGATGCCCATTGTCCCCATTGTTGTTTATATTGACTCTGGAAGTTTTAAATAGAAATATTAGAGAAGAAAAAGATAAAAGGAATGAAAATCCGAAAAGAAGAATATAAATTACAAGCTTTTGCTGATGACCTGGTCTTTATTATTGAAGAACCACTAGCATCAATAAATAAACTGATAGAAAAAATTGGAGAGTTTGGGGAAGTTGCTGGTTTGAAAATCAATAAAGAAAAGACGAAGATAATGACTAAAAATATGTTAAAAAACAAAAAGAAGAATTGATGGAGATTTCAAAGATGCAGGTCACAAATAAGGTAAAATATTTGGGGATACAATTGACAACGAGGTGTAGTTCACTTAAAGAAAATAATTATAATAAGTTTAAGCAACAGATAGGACAAGATTTGGGGAAATGGGGAAATTTGCAGTTATCTTTGATTGGTAGGATTGCAACTATTAAGATGAATATTTTACCTAGAATTTTGTATCTTTTTCAGACAATTCCAATAAAGCTGGGTAAGGAATTCTTTGTAGATTTGAATAAAATGGTGTTGAAATATATTTGGCAGGGAAAGAAGGCAAGAATAAAACTTAAGCTGTTACAAGATGCTAAAATGAGAGGTGGTTTTGGTCTACCTAATTTTGAACTATACTACCAAGCAGCTAGTTTAATGTGGATTAAAGAATGGATAATATTGAAAAACACTAGAATATTGAATTTGGAGGGACATGATTTGTTGATGGGTTGGCACGCCTTTCTATGGTACAAAGGAACTAAAATACAGGGGTATTTTAGAAGACATCAGATACGTGAAGCTTTGTTTTTGAATTGGGAGAGGATTAAAAAATATCATTATTTGAAGATTCCAGTCTGGGTATCTACAATTGAAGCTTTTTCATATCCAGTGATATTTAAAGGGGAACAAATTGTTAGATATAGTGAATTATTGGATGAAAAGGGTGAACTTAAATTAAAACAAGATTTAGAAGACCAGGGATTTAAGATGGATTGGTTTTCATACATGCAAATATTTTCTAGATATCGAGAAGATCTCAAACAAGAAGGTTTTTATAATGTTTTGACTATTTTAGATAAGATATTAATGGGTTCTGACGACCATATAATTAAAAAGTTATATGGATATTTGCTAGAGGTAAAATTGGAAGATGAACAAGTTAAAGAATCAGTGATAGCATGGGGGAAAAATTTTGGTTATGGTATTGATTTAGAGAAATGGCAAAAATTGTGGTCACATAACTACAAAATGACAATGTCTACAGCATATAAGGAGAATTTGTATAAGATGTTTTACAGGTGGCATTTAACCCCGACGAGGATAGCCAGAATGTTTAAGAACAAATTGGAAAAGTGTTGGAAGTGTCACCAGACCCCAGGATCTTATTACCATATGTGGTGGACATGTGTAGATGCAAGGAGATTTTGGACTAAGATACACACGTGGTTGGAAAAAATGACAAAGAGACATATTGACTTTAAACCAGAGGTATTTTTATTAGGGATCTTATCAGAGACATTTAATAAAGAATTGCAATACTTAATTGTGAATATTTTAACAGCGGCTAGAATTGTATTTGTAAAAAATTGGAAAGGAGAGAAGATAATTACTGATGAAGAAATTATTAAGAAAATGTTGGATTGTGCTGAAATGAGTAGACTGACATTTGAAATAAGAGAACAGGAAGATAAACAATATTATTTGATATGGGAGCTATTTTATCAATGGATGATAATAAAGCATGGAAATGAAATATTATATATGAAATGAAATTTGGATAAAATGTTTAAATATTTGTTTTTTGCTAGAGGAAAGAACATTTGTCATATAATGAGATTGTGAAAATTTTTTGAGAGCACGAAATGATTCTAACCAATCGAAACACTGTCTGTAATTGTTTGGAAGGATGATGTTTTTCTGTTGTTTTTGTTTAAAAAATAAAAAATGTTTTGAAAAAAAAGAAGGAATGTAGAGTTTCGTCCCCTTCCACACTAGGTCATCCCTTTTTGTCAAGATGTGTTGGTTGTCATGAAACCAGGTGTCTGCTACCAGTTCGGTTTTGAGTTTCATGGTTAGATCGCATGCGAGTCAATCTTGCCAGTTGCGGCGTTGTCGTCTGGTGGTCACTTCGGTGGCTGTTTGGGTAGGGGGGATGATGGCGTCTACTACCTCCTCCTGTTCGCATTTGTACTGGGGCATGCGGGAGAGGGCGTCAGCTAGGAAGTTCTACCCCCCTGGGATGTGTTTTAGCACAAAGTCAAACCGGTTGAACTATTGAGCCCAGAGGACTTGTTTGGGCAATAGTTTTCGTGGGATCCTCAGGGCCTCCAGGTTTTTGTGGTCAGTTCCTGCCCCCCTTCCAGCAGGTGGCGCCAGGTCAGCAGTGCCCATCTTACTATAAAAGCCTCTTTTCCCCATGCGGCCCTGTTGTTAAATTATTTGCTCCACCCGGCCCAGCCTCACCCCTCCCCTCCCAGCCACCTCTTGCCACACCCAGCCTCGGGTGTGTTGTTCACCTTTTCTCTCTCTCTCTCTGTCTCTCTCTGTTTCTCTCTCTCTCTCTCTCTCTCTGACTCTCTGTCTCTCTGACACTGCTGCTGTTGCCAGGGGCGAGTGGGGCAGGGTCGCATTGTGGCTCTGCGTTGTAATGGGCTCCAGGAGGAGGGGACCCCGTCTCCCCCATTGCAAAGCGTGCTAAATTTCACTGTGCTGTGCAAGGCGCTGCGAGAGCAGGGAGCAGGTCATGGAGGTGGCAACAGCTCTGACCCCAAAGTGGCTTACAGCTCCGAGCCTGAAGTGGCAGGAGGCGAGGGCTGCCTTGAGATCAAATGTACCACAACGAAGGCGGAATGCTGTTGCCGCACAAAGGCAAGTACAGGGGCACTTCACTCCTGCTCTGGAATATGGAGTGAGTCTCCATCCCCCGCTGTCGCCCTTACCTTCTCAGGCCAGGCGAGAAATGACTGGGAGGGGAGGGGCGGGGCCAGCCAGTGGTGGAATCAGCTGACAGGGAGCCACAGCAGAGGGCCAAAAGAGCCACATGTAGCTCCAGAGCTGCGGGTTGCTGACCCCTGTTTTAGTGTTTCGAATGCCTTTTGGCAGGTTAGGTCCCACTGTAGGGGTTGTCCCGGGTGGGGCTTCGTCCCTGGGCCCCTGTCTTTAGGAGGTCTGTCATGGGTTTGGCAATCTTCACAAAGGAGGGGATGAATTGCCTGTAGAAATTTTCGAATCCTAGGAAGCTTTGTAACTGTCTGCGGGTGTGAGTGGGCTGCCAGCCTAGGATGGCTTGTACTTTGACTGGGTCCATCTCTATGCCCTCATTTGACACTCGGTAACCCAGGTAGTCTAGCTGTGTGCGGTGAAATTCGCATTTTGACAACTTGACATACAGGTTTGCCACCAGAGGTTTTCCCAGTACCTGGCGGACTAGGGGTATGTGGTCGTTCATGGTCTCAGTGTAGATGAGGATATTGTTCAAGTAGACAAGGACCCCCTTATAGAGGTACTCGTGCAGCACCTCCTTTAGCCTGTGGAGCTGGCAGCAGAGTCGGACAGTGAGGAGGCCGGGGAGGAACATGGGCCAGTCCTTGAGTCTGGGGAAGGCTCGGATGAGGGCTCTGCGTCAGAGGCAGAGATGGGGCCAGGGCCATCTGGGAGTTATGTGCGGGCTACTTCTGCTGACTGCTGGCAGTGGAGATGCAGTTACGTTTTCAAAAACAGATGTTTTTATTGTAGCCATGTGGTTAGGAATTTCTGACAAAAGTGTGGTGTCTCATTCAGATGCATGGATTGCTGAAAAAATTTGTGTTAAATTCTGTAGGGAGTTATGCAGCTGAACCCAAAACATGTCCTCATCAAGCACAGTGTTCCTTATATTTCTGGGAATTTTAAGATCCTCAATTATTATGGTTTCTTGAAGAGCTTCTTTGTTTTTTAGTAAACTTTCAAAGGAGATCACCATTCCACCCCAACGTGTTTTACTATAGAACTTCAGTGTCATTATTTTATTCTGTGCATTTTTTTCTTCTTGCTTCTTCTTGAAGACTGCAGTGACAACACAAGTAGCTTTTACATATTTGATAATGTTGTGGTCTGCCAGCAGCCTGCGGAGCTGGCAGCAAAGTCGGACAGTGAGGAGGCTGGGGAGGAGCACGTGCTGTGAATGAAAGGAATTCACAGCCATTAAAATTTTAAAAAGGGGGGTTTGGGACTAATTGTGTACTTTTTACTATATCAGGAAGCCTAGGTCAGAACAGTTTGCTTCCTGCTCAAAACTAATTACAAACAAACCTTTATCACAATGGAGCAGTTTCGTGCCAAGAACGCGCAGCTTCATCAGCAATTAGCTTTGTTGGCAGCCCAGAGTAGGACAGCCCCCACTGCCACGTCGCTGGCATCTGCTTGGATGACGAAGGGTTGCTCGGAGTCAGGGTGCTTCAGGACCGGTTCTTTTGCAAACATTTCTTTTAGTGTCTCGAATGCCTGTTGGCAGGCCGGGTCCCACTGTAGAGGTTGTCCTGGGCAGGGTTTTGTTGCCGGACTCCCTGTTTTTAGGAGGTCTGTCAGAGGTTTGGCAATTCTTGCAAAGGAGGGGATGAATTGCCTGTAGAAGTTCACAAACCCTAGGAAGCTTTGCAGTTGTCTTCGGGTGCGAGGGGGTCGCCAGTCTAGGACTGATTGTACTTTGGCTGGGTCCATTTCTATCCCCTCGTTTGACACTCGGTAACCTAAGTAGCCACGACTGGTGGAACTCGCATTTTGATAGTTTGACATAGAGGTTTGCCTTCAGCAGTTTTTCCAGCACTTTGCGGACGAGGGGTATGTGTTCGTCTATGGTTTCTGTGTAAATGAGAATGTCATCTAGGTAGACGAGGACTCCCTTATAGAGGTGGTCGTGTAGAACCTCATTTATCAATTGCATGAACACCGCTGGGGCCCCCTGTAGCCCAAATGGCATCACCTTAAATTGGAAACTCCCTAGTGGGTAGTTGAATGCTGTCTTCCACTCGTCCCCTTCCCTGATGCGTATTCGGTAGTAGGCTTCGCGAAGGTCTAGTTTGGTGAAAACTTTCCCTTTGGCCAGGTGGGCTAGCATGTCTTTCATGAGAGGGAGGGGATATAAGTTGTGTACGCAGACAGCGTTGAAACTGAGAAAGTCAACTACTAGGCACATAGAGCCGTCTTTCTTCTCTTTGAAAAGGACCGGCGCTGCAACTCGCGGTTTGGCTGGCTCAATGAAACCCCTTTGTAGGTTCTTGTCTATGTAGTTTCACATTTCTTGCATTTCATGGGGCGTCATGGCATACAATTTAGGTTTAGGTAGTTTCGCCCCAGGGATGATTTCGATGGTGCAGTCAGCATTGCGGTGGGGGGGGTAGGACGTCACACTCGGCCTCGCTAAATACCTCTGCAAGGTCTTGGTACTCTTTTGGGATCTGTTCTGCTTCATGGGAGCTGTTGGATGTGGCCCCCAGCTGCTTCGCAGTACCCTTCAGGAGGGGCCCTTGTGTCGGCGTCATCTTCTTTTGTTCAGGCGGGAGAAGTTGGGACTCGTGTGTGTGGGGCGTCTGTCTTGGTTGGAGCGGCAGAGGTTGGGGCCCCTTTGCTATCCTCAATCTGCGGGTCCCCTCTTGCCACCAGATGATTGGGCCCCACTTGTCTAGCCAGGAAAGTCTCAGTATGACTGGATCGGTCATCTTGGGGGCTATTATGAACCGAATCGTCTCCCAGTGATCCCCTAGTTCCAGCTTCACTGGCTCGGTCAGGTGTGTGGTGTAAGCTCCGCCTACTTGGGTCCCATCAACTTGCTCAAATCGAATTGGGTGGTTGAGCTTCTTAGCTCGAATCCCCAATTTTAGGACTGTGGGTAGATTAATCAGGCACCTAGTGCAGCCCGAATCTATCAGGGATTGGAAAGTCCCTTGGGTCCCTGTTTTTGGGGCTGTTAGGCGTATGGGGAAAAGGAAAGGGTGGATGGGTCCACTCACCATTGGGTCGTCTTCACCATCGTCCTCACTGTCATACGGGTCGGTGGATTGATCTCCATCATCTGGGACTCTCCTTGCTTTGGTCAGGTGGGTGAAGACCTCTGTGCCTGGGGGGAGATTTCGTGGCGCATCGGTGGCGCGCTTGGGGCCCCGTTCCGGTCGTGCCTTTGGCAGTGGGTTTGGCCTCGGCCCCGGGGTTCCACATGCTGCTGCCAGATGGCCCATTCCCCCACATCTGTAGCATCTAATTGGGCTCCGCAGAACGAAGGGCCTTTGGGTAGGCCGTAGTGCCGTGGTTCCTCGTCTGGTATGTGGTCTCGGGTCCGATTGGTATCTCTCCTTGACCTCTGGTTGCTTTAGCATGTCGTTGGCGCGCAGCCCCCTCTCAATTTGCATCGCCACCCGGAACCATTCGGAGAGTCGGTTCGGGATGTCCCAATAAGCGGTCACTTGGGCGATTCGCTTATCTAGGCTTGTTCTGAAGAAATACACCAGTAGTCGCTCTGGTAGGGGAGGTAAGGTGCCAACGACTCTTCTGAATTCACGAATGTGCTCCTTGATGGGCTTCCCTTTCTGCATTAGGTTTCTGAGTTCGTCTTCCACATAGGGGTCCTCCCCTGCCTCCTCGAACCTAGTCCGTAGTAGTTGCAAGAAACCATTTGCGTCTTGAAGTTGGGGGGGCCTCTCCTTGTAGAGGGCTGCTGACCAAACTTGCTTCTCCCTCCAGCCCTTCTGAAATGGCACTCGCCTATCACAGTAGTTGTACTGTGACCGGGTTGATTACTTTTACTATAGGGACTGGCCCTATAAACTTCGGGCCCAGATGTAGATCTCAGCTGCGTTGAGGAATTGCACTACCTGGTCTGGATCCCCATCAAACTTCCCTCTGAACCGGGGTCCGGCAACAAAACCCCGCCCAGGAGAACCTCTACAGTGGGACCCGGCCTGCCAACAGGCATTCGAGACACTAAAAGAAATGTTTGCAAAAGAACCGGTCCTGAAGCACCCTGACCCCGAGCAACCCTTCATCATCCAAGCAGATGCCAGTGACGTGGCAGTGGGGGCTGTCCTACTCCAAAAGAATAGCCAAGGGGACCTACAACCCTGTGCCTACACATCCCGTAAACTCACCGACACAGAGAGACGATGGGCGGCGTGGGAAAAGGAAGTGTTCGCAATGAGGTGGGCGCTGTTGACCTGGCGACATCTGCTAGAAGGAGGCCAGACACCGTTTGAGGTTTGGACTGACCATAAAAACCTGGAGGCCCTTAGGACCCCACGGAAGTTATTGCCTAGGCAAGTCCAGTGGGCCCAATACTTCAATCGTTTCAACTTCCAGCTGAAGCACATCCCAGGGGGGAAGAACTTTCTGGCCGATGCCCTCTCCCGAATGCCCCAATACAACAGTGAACGGGAGCAGGTGGTGAATGCCATCATCCCCTCTCCTCAAGGAGTAGGTCAGGTAACCACCAGACGGCAGCATCGCGACCAGCAGAGCCAACCAGCAGGTGACCTGATGGCAAGGCTCAAAGCAGAAACGTTGGCGGACCCCTGGTTCCGAGACAATCAACATCTCTTGACAAAAAGGGATGACCTAGCATGGAAAGGGATGAAGCTTTATGTCCCAGAGACTCTACGCACCCTGGTCCTAAAGAGGAGTCACGACGTTAAACCAGCGGGGCATTTCGGTTTCCTAAAGACTCTGCATTTAACATGGAGACAGTTTTGGTGGCCCCACATGAGAAAAGACGTAGACAGTTATGTAAAAAGTTGTACCATCTGTGCCACGATGAAAACCCGACCAGGAAGACCTCCCGGGCTGCTGCAGCCAGTAGCTGAACTGTTAAGGCCATGGGAGGAGATTGCTATGGACTTCATAGTAGAGCTGCCAAGGAGTGGCGGAAACACAGTGATCTCGACTGTAATAGACTTATTCTCCAAATAGGCACATTTCGTACCCTGCAGCGGACTACCCTCAGCCCGCCAGTTGGCCAAACTGTTCGTGAAACACATCTACCGCCTACATGGAGTACCCAGAAGAATCATCTCCGATCGAGGTGTCCAGTTTACAGCGAAATTCTGGAGGGAATTACTCCGATCCATAGGATCATCCCAAGGCCTCAGCTCAGCATTTCACCCGAGCACCAATGGGGGGGCAGAGAGATTAAATGCCATGATAGAGCGGTACCTGAGGTGCTACGTTGACTACCAACAATCGAACTGGGTGGACCTCCTATCCTTTGCGGAGGTCGCATATAACAATGCTGCCCACAGTAGCACAGGACTAACCCCATTTAAGATAGTGAGTGGTATGGATTTCGTCCCCATGCCAGAGTACCCAAGGGAACCCCCTTCCTCAGTTAGCTTGACCGATTGGATGGCAACGCTGAGAGAAACCTGGGAGAACGTCAAGAAAGCATTGGACAAGGCGGCACAGATAAGAAACAAGCAGATAAGCACCGAGCCCCCCAAAGACTGTTCCGAGTAGGAGAGAAAGTCTACCTCTCCACCAAGTATTTAAGACTCAGGCTCCTGACCAGGAAGCTGGGCCCGAAATTTATAGGACCATTTCCTATAGTAAAAATAATCAACCCGGTCACAGTACAATTGCAATTGCCCCGGTTACTAGGAAAGATACACCCCGTTTTTCACAGTAGTCTCCTGAAGCCTGTGGTGGGGTCAACTTTAAGGCCGGTGCCATGTGATCCCCCGGGGCCCTTGATCATTGGGGGCCACACTCACTATGAAGTACAGCGAATTCTTGATTCGAGGTGGCACAGAGGGCGCCTCCAATACTTAATTAAGTGGAAGGGTTACCCCTTGTCAGAAGCTTCCTGGGTGAAGAGCACGAACATTCAAGCTGACCGCCTTATAGCTAAATTCCATGCAGATCACCCGAACAAGGCGGGAGGGGGTGGGACACACCCTCAGAGGGGGTAATGGTACTAAACTTGTTGTTTGTCTCGTGGAGGCCTCACTGGGAGAGTGAAGGGAGAGGGGCCGGATGTCAGTGTCCCAGCACTGACATATATAAGGAGAGGAGAAGCTTGAACTTTTGCCTACTTAATTCCTTTGAAGATTCTGTCTCCTCGGAGATGGGAGGGGGAGACATTCCTGTGATCTGATGGAGAAGGGATGAGGAAAGTGGCTTGGAAGATAGCCAATGAGATGCAGAGAATTGGGGATCGGAAAGGGAGGGATTGGGGGGCAAAGGTCAGTACTGACCACAAAAGAGCCAGGGACAGATCACTATGCTCAATAAAGAGAAAATTCCTCAAAGATGGGCAGTTTGGAAATTCATTTATTTTGAGATAGCATCGAAACCTGACAGACGGTAATATTTTATTACCAATCCCCTAACTACTGCTTTGACAGTATCCCAAATATTTTGAAGGGAAGTATCTTCTCTCTTGTTTTCGGTAAAAAAATGATCTAATTCTTTTTTAATCATATTTATAAATCCCTCATCTTTCATGATCTCAGCCCTCATAGACCATCTCGCTCTTCTAGTGGACCCCTTCCATTTTATTACCAGGGGATGGTGGTCTGCCCATATATTCGTCCCTATTTCAACCGAATTTATGCCTTCTTTCAAATCTGATGTTGACCAGACCATATCTATCCTAGACCACGATCTATGCCTGGGGGAGAAATATGTAAAGTGCTTTTGCATAGGATGGAAGTCTCGCCAGACGTCTCTTAACCCTATTTCTGTTCTTAGGTTATCCCATGTTTTAGGGAGTACCTTCCTATGCCCTTTTTTATATTTAGGAGAACCCCTTCCTGGATCATAATCAATTGAAGTATCAGCAATCGCGTTGAAGTCACCTACTATGCATACATGCTCGTAATTTAATTCATTAATTTTCTTATACAAATCTTTAAAGAAACCCATTTGGTTAACATTAGGGGCGTATATATTTACTAACAATACTATTTTTTGGCCAATACTAATCTCTAACATCAGTATCCTACCCTCTGTATCTGCATATACTTGACGTTTCACCAGGCCTCTCCGATCGTAAACAACAACTCCCCTTTTCTTCTGGTCGGCCAAGGATACATACAACTTCCCCAGTTTGAGATAAATTAAAATCTTAGAGTGGTCTTTCCTTATGTGGGCCTCCTGTAAACATATAATATCATAATTATCTTTTTGAAGTTTAGCCCAGACCTTTTTCCTCTTAGTGGGAGCATTCAGGCCATTGATGTTAACAGAAAACAGGTGGAGCACCTCATCCATACCTCTACTTACCTGCGTTCTTGAGTTTATGGGATCTGGTCTCGATTTGGAAATTTGTTCCTCTTTCTTCTCCAGATTGGGCTGTGTCTTTGTCATGTCCAATATGCTCTGTGGCTGTTGTTTCCTGGGCTACCTCTCCTTGGCTCTTACCTAGGTTACCACCTTCACTCTCTTGGTCACTAAAATTGATATAGGCCTCCGCGAAGTCCTGCGGTTCCTGTACGGATTCCAATCGTAATCTCTGCTCTTGCCAGGTAAACGTCAGGCCTTCCAGTAGAAGCCAACGATAACGTATCCCTTGTTTCCTCAGCCATGTTGTCAAAAAGTCATATTTCCTCCGAATGTCTCGTACTCGTCTCAGGAGCTGGGGCAATACTGTTAGTCGGTTATCTTTGTAGGTAAAAGCTTGGTCCCTCGTTTTCTGAAATACTTCATCCCTTAGTGCTGTTCTAGTAAATCGAACATGGATCTCTTTAGGGAGTTTGTTGCGCCGAACATAACTGGTATATACTCAGTACACATCGTCAATATCTCTTGAAACTTCTGCAAAATCTCTTCCAGTAATTCCTGCAACAATCTCTCCCATTAGTACATCCAAGCGCTCACCTTTCTCTTCAGGGACATTCTGAAACCATAAGAAGTAGCCAGATCAATCCATTTCGAGGAAGATAATCTCTTCCTCGATTTTTTTATTAGCCAAGGCTTGCCGGAGTTCGAGCTGCTCCATCCTACAGGTCACCTTCTCGGTCTTTATCTCGGAAGCTTGAATCCGTTCCTCGTGATTAGTCAAAGTATTTTGGACCTCCTCAAACTTTGCATGAAACAACCTTGTCTCAGTAGTTAACGTTTCGACATTTCTCTTCAGCTCTTCCAAGGTCTTTGACGTTGAATCTTGATTTTTAATCAACGTCTCCTGTATAGACCGGAGAATATCTTGTGTCGATGCTTTTCCCGGAATAGCCACGTCTTCAGATGATCTTCGTAGCATCACAGAGGTGGTGGCTGGAGATGAGGCTGAAGAGGTCATGATTGCCTTCTTCTTCAAGGTAGTAGTCATGGTAGCCATTTTGGATATTCCTAAAAAGTCTTTCCAGGCAATCATACAACACCAAATGGTTTCACCACCTATTATCAAAATTCACTCTTACTTCGCTATGTCCAATGTCCAAACCACACTAGGGGTAAATTTACTCACTAATTCCTACTGGCTATCTAATTCCTACTGGCTATCTAAAAGGAAATAGGAAAGGAAAGGAAAAGGGAAAAAAGGGGGGGGGGAAAGTCCAACTATAATGAATCTAGGTGAAGTTAGCAATTTTGGTCACTAGATGGCAGCAAACACCAACTTCTCCAGTTCTCCAGCTCTTCTTGCAATGAAAGCAAATCCAAAAGTGACTGCTGATGCAAATGGCGTTTTTCAAAAACAGAAAATGTTAGTACTAAGTCAAAGATAGGAAAAGCAAAGGAAGCACAGCACTCTTTCTTTCAAGGTCTGTGGGGAATCGCATTCCCAAACAGTAAGTCAAAATTCAAAATTCACCAGTCGTAAAAACAGGGTGAAATCAGATCGCAATAATCAGTTATAGTCCAAGGTTGATAATCTTCTCAAACTGCCAACAAACTTCACTGCCACCTCACTCAGTTTAGGCTCTGGGAGTAGGAAAGATTTTAAACTCCACTACCTTGCGGCTTCCAATCGAATCACAGTCTCAAATTACCGAATCAGTCTTTTAGTTTGGCTGGGATGAATAGACTTCCTCAAGCAGTATAGTCACAGCCTCGGGGCACCATAACAGGCATCCTCTCACTATGGCGACATCGGGGAGGTACTTCAGTCTCTTTGTGCAGCCTGCACTTTCCACACGGAGCTGGCAAACTCCCCTCTTTCCCACCAAGCTTTCCCGCTTGGTGGTGGCTTCAAAGAAGCTTCAATGAAGTCGCCGGGTACAGCGAACGGAGAATCGGCTCGGGAGAAGAATCCCTTGCCTCCTCCAGCTGCTGTGACGTCACAGGAAGCTCAAAAAAACCCCCCCTCTTTATATGTTACTATTTTGTTTAAGTCAATTACATTGGGGTAGACCAAGGCTTCCATCATCGATATCCATCTTGGAATTTTTGTGTAAAAATTTCACTTAAATTTCTGTTGATTGCCTCTTTCAACTCTATTAAGGTAATTTTGTCGTTCAACATTTCCCTATCCTTTAATACATTTGGCAAATTTCTCTCCCGTAAATATTTTATAATATTTTCTTCTGCAATATTTTCGTGGCAATATAGTGTTTGAAAGTACTTTTGAATAATGTTTTTTTTTCTCATCAATCTTATAATGTGAATTTCCTTGTTCATCTTGTAAATGTTGTATCAATTTTTTAGCTTTTTCTTTTTCAATTTGTGGACTAACCATCTTCCTGGTTTATTTGCTGTTTCAAAGTAATTTTGTTTTGCCAATTTTATATTTCATATCATTGCCTCTTGTTGTAATATATTGATTTTATTAATATAGGCATTGTAAGCCGTCCTGAGTCTCCGGAGAAAGGCGGCATATAAATTGAATTAATAAATAATAAATTAATAATAAATTTTATGTTTCATTAAATCTCTTTCCTCTATAATTTTCTCATTCTGGGGTTCTTTCTGTAGGGCTAATTCTAGTTTTTTGAGATTCTCCAATATTGACGCCTGTTGTTCCCTTTTCTCTTTATTTCTCCTCGCCACATATGCTATAGATATTCCCCTCATATATACTTTGGCGGTGTCCCATAAGTTCTGTGGAGTCGTATGTTCATTTCTATTTTCCTTGATGCCATTTATGTTTAATGACAGCATCTTTATTTCATTTTCCATCTTGTTATTTATCTATTGGTCTTGGTCCTCTCCTTGTTCCGTTCGCAGTCTGTGCTCTAGTTCTGGCTCCTTCTCTCACCTGACGTTCTGTTTCCTTCTGGTCTCTGATATCTTGTTCCGTGATTTTTTCCTTGGATATCTGATCTTCTTGGCTTTTACTTTTTCCTTCCTCCCTACTATCCTGTTCGTCCTCCCCACTTATATAGTGATCGTAAAATTCCTGTGCCTTTTCCAAGGTATCAATCCAGAATTTCTTCTCCTGCCATGTTATTAGCATCTCCTCCGGGATGACCCATCGGAACATCACTCTGTATTTTAACAACTGTGTGGAAAGAAAGTGGTAGCTTTGTCTCTGCTCCCTTATTCTTTTCGGGATCTGTTTTAACACTATGATCTCCTTTCTGTTATACGTCAGGGGGTCTTCTCTTGTTTTGCTATATACTTCATCCCTGGGTTTTTTCCTCACAAATCTAACATGAACTTCTCTTGGAAGTTTATTTCTCCATGCATAATTTGTATGAATTCTGTATGCTTCATCAATTTCATTTTCCAGCTCCTGTTTACTTTTTTGTAATGGTTCCGTCAGGAGTTCATCAGCCAAGGGCCCAGGGGAGGGGTGGGGGAGTGGCGGTGATTATTAGGGAGAGTCTTTGTCCGAGGGAGACCACTGTTCCTCAGATAGCCGGATGTGAGTCCCTCTTTGTGAAGTGGGGCCGTGGGGTGCAGATGGGTTTGCTGACTGCGTACCTGGCTCCCTGCCACGTGGCAGCGACCCTACCCGAGCTACTCGACGTCATCGCCGGGGTGGCGGTGGATACCCCCAGACTTGTTGTCATGGGGGATTTCAACCTTCCATCCGCGGGTGAGACGTCAGAGGTGGCTCGGGAGTTCATGGCTTCCATGACGGCCATGGACCTGACCCAGTTAGTTCAAGGCCCCACTCACATAGGAGGACACACTCTGGACTTGATTTTCATCTCTGGTCAGTGGTTGAATGATCTTGGTAGAGGGGACTTAGACATTAAACCCTTGTCATGGACAGATCATTCGCTCCTTCACTTGGACTTTCCTACCGCTTCCCCCTGCCGCAGGGAGACGGAACCGACTAAATGGTTCCGTCCCAGGCGCCTGATGGATCCAGAAAGGTTCCTGACGGAGCTTGGGCCATTTCCTGAGACTCTGACACACGACTCGACTGAAGAGCTGGTGGCCGCCTGGGAGAGTGCGGCCACCGGAGCTTTGGATCGTGTCGTGCCTTTGCGGCCTCTGACCCGATGCCGATCTCAATTGGCTCCTTGGTTCTCTGAGGAGCTGAGAGAGATGAAGCGTCGGAAAAGACGCCTAGAGAGCATTTGGAGGACTAGTCATTCTGATTCCGACCGGACACAGGTGAGGTCTTATATCAAGACCTACCTAGTGGCGATAAAAGCGGCAAAATCTAACCATTTTTCCGCTCTTATCGCATCTGCAGAGAACCGCCCAGCTGCCCTGTTTAGGGTGACCCACTCCCTTCTTCGGGGGGGGAGGAGTGCGGGAAGATCCCTTGCAGGGTCGTGCTGAGGACTTTGTGCAATTCCTGCATGATAAAGTCACTCGGATTCGGGATGGCTTGGACTCCGATTGGATGAGTCCACGGGAGGAGACCGGGGCAGGTCTTGAGAATGTTAACTGGGAGGAGTTTGATCCTGTGACTCCCGAGGATGTGGACAGGGTTCTGGGTAGGATTAGTGCCGCCACATGTTTATTGGACCCGTGTCCCTCCTGGTTGGTACTGGCCTCCCGGGAAGTTACACGAGGCTGGCTCCAGGGGATTATAACTGCTTCTCTGAGTGAGGGTGCCTTTCCTGCTGCCTTGAAAGAGGCGGTGGTGAGGCCCCTCCTCAAGAAGCCTTCCCTGGACCCGGCTGAATTAGTTAACTATCGTCCGGTCTCCAACCTTCGTTTTGTGGCGAAGGTTGTTGAGAGTGTGGTGGCACGACAACTGCCCGGGCACCTGGATGAAGCTATCTATCTAGACCCGTACCAGTCGGGCTTCAGGCAGGGGCACAGCACAGAAACGGCATTGGTCGCGTTGGTGGATGATCTCTGGAGGTCCCGGGACAGGGATTGCTCCTCTGTCCTAGTCCTATTAGATCTCTCAGCGGCTTTTGATACCATCGATCATGGTATCATGCTGCAGCGGTTGAAGGGGTTAGGAGTAGGGGGCACCGTTTTGCGGTGGTTCTCTTCCTTCCTCTCCGGCCGCTCGCAGTTCGTGTTGGCAGGGGGGCAGAGGTTGACCTCGAGGCATCTCGCATGGGGAGTGCCACAAGGGTCGGTCCTCTCGCCTCTTCTGTTCAACATTTATGTGAAGCTGCTGGGTGAGATCATCCGTGGTTTTGGGGTGAAGTGTCACCTGTACGCTGATGATACTCAGCTGTACATCTCCACCCCAGACCACCCCAGCGATGCCCTTGATGTGATGTCTCGCTGCCTGGAGGCCGTGCGGGTCTGGATGGGGAGGAACAGGCTCAGACTCAACCCTTCCAAGACCGAGTGGCTGTGGCTACCGGCGTCCCGATATAGTCAGCAGGTGCCATCGCTGACTATTGGGGGTGAATCTTTGCCCCCCACAGAGAGGGCTCGCAATCTGGGTGTCCTCCTGGACGCACGGCTGTCTTTAGAAGAGCATATGACGGCCGTGGCCAGGGGGGCCTTTTATCAGGTTCGCCTGATTCGCCAGTTGCAGCCCTTTCTGGACCGGGACGCCTTGCGCACGGTCACTCATGCCCTTGTCACCTCCCGGTTGGACTATTGTAATGCTCTCTACATGGGGCTCCCCTTGAAGAGCACTCGGAGGCTCCAACTGGTCCAGAATGCGGCCACGCGGGTGTTATGGGTGCAACCCGTTGTGCCCATGTGACACCCCTCCTGCGCGAGCTGCACTGGCTCCCAGTGGTCTTCCGGGTGCGATTCAAGGTGTTGGTTACCACCTTTAAAGCGCTCCATGGCATAGGACCCGGGTACCTTCGAGACCGTCTTCTGCCACCAATAGCCTCCCACCGACCAGTCCGTTCCCACAGAGAGGGTCTCCTCAGGGTGCCATCAGCCAAGTTATGTCGGCTGGCGACGCCCAGGGGGAGGGCCTTCTCTGTGGGAGCCCCAGCCCTGTGGAACGAACTGCCCCCGGAAATTTGTAAGATCTCCGACCTCCGGGTGTTCCGCTGCACACTGAAGACCCTGTTGTTCCGCCAGGCAGGGCTGTCAATATAATAATTTTAAATTGGGGTATTTTAATTTTTGGGGTTTTAAATCGGCCAAATCTATTTAATTATTTTAATTTTTAATTATTGTTGTGTCTTGTGTTTTTAAATTGGCTGTACACCGCCCTGAGTCCTTCGGGAGAAGGGCGGTATAGAAATAAAATTATTATTATTATTATTATTATTATTATTATTATTATTATTATTATTATTATTATTATTATTATTATTATTATTATTATTATTAGTTTGGGGAGTTCTTCTTCTTTGCGTTCCACAATATTTTGAAAGTGGAGGTAAAACATCGATTTTTCCATTTCCAAATTTATTATAGCTGCTTCCAATTCCCTATGTTCTGCCACCATTTTACTTGTTGCTATGTCTAATTTTTTTCCCATATGATCCGTTTTAACCTCTACCAACTTTATCTTTTGTTCGTTTTTGGTTATCATCTCCTGCATTGTACCTATTTTGTCATCTAGTTTATTTATTTATTATTCAAATTTCTATACCGCCCTTCTCCTTTCAGACTCAGGGCGGTGAACAGCCAAAATAAAACATTTATACATAAAGTGCGATTAAAAATAGATTTAAAATGCCACTTCTCTCAAATTTGTAGATAGTCCAGCTGGGGTGTCCGATAAATCCAAAGGCAATTCATCTGGTACAGTCTCTGTAATTCGATATTTTACCTTTATTTCCAGCTCCTTCTGCTTATCCTGTATTATACCTGAAGATGTTAAGTTCATTTTCAACCTATTTTGATAAAATTCTTCCGCTCTTTCAACAGTATTTAGCTGATATCTTTCTCCTTGATATCTGAATATAATACCAACTGGGGCGTCCCACCTAAATGGGATATTTCTCTTTTTTAACTCATTCACCAGAAAACCAAATTTCTTCCTTTCCATCAATATCTTAGGTGGGAGTTCCTTGTAAATCCAAATCTTTCTTCCATACAATTGCAAATTAGAATTGAAGGAATTTTGCACGATATTATTCCTAATTTCTTTATCTGTAAAATAAATCACCACATCTCTAGGCAATTGCCTTTGCTTGGCAATCCAGGAGTTTATTCGATAAACTCTGTCAATCCTACAAAACACTTCCTCAGGTTGAACCTTTAGAATCCCAGCTAGAATTTCAGAAGATATTTTCCTTAAATCATCTCTATTATTTTCCTGCAAACCTCTTAATCTTATCGCATATTCTGTGAAATTATATTGTACCATTAAAATCTCTTTTTCAATCTTCAGTTGCAGATTTTCTACATTATCAGACTTTTGATCAGCATCCATTTTAGGTTTTTTTTCTAAGCTATTATCCTGAGTGTTTGTCAAATCATTTTCAATTTTTTGAGTTCTATTGTCCAATTTATCTTGAATTTCTTCCATTTTAGACTCTAGTAAATTAGTATTTGTGTCCAACTGTATCATAAATTCTGAAAAACCATTAGCCACTTTTGAGAATATTTTCTCCAAAAAATCAAACTTAGATTTCACCAATTCTTTAATTTCCTGCTTAAATTTTTCAAGTTGCTGATTCACAATCTCCTCCCTTCTTTCAATCTCCTCTAAGAAAAATTCTATTATATTAAAATCAGGTTTCTGAGACTGAAGAGTTAAGACTTGTTCCTTTAAATTGTTGGTGGGGGAATCCCCCCCCCTACTTGTTTATCTAACTTTGTAAGTCTCAGTGCCATGTTTCCGCCCAGGCAGGCTTTGTTAAAAAAAAAACAAGAAAAAAAAAGACTTCTTTCCAATCAACAACAATATCAAGTCTCCAAGGGAAAAAGAGAGAAAAAGACACAGGAGCGAAGTTTTGTCTACAAATGTAGCCAGTGGTATTTATTCCGCTACATTGTAATAATAGAAAACGGAAGGACTTTCTCTTTCAGCCTCTCCTCCAGCCGACGCCATTTTAAAAGGGCTTTTTTTTCCTCTTTCTTTTCCTCCTCTCTCTTAAGTAATTTTTAAAAAATCAGTAAAATACTTGCGGTTCAGTATTACAGGTCCAGCTCACATTTTCTTTGAGTAATCTGTTAAATTTGCAGGCTTGCTTTTGACGCCTGGCTCTGCATTAGCAGAGGTCTCCCAAAGCCCGGAGCAGCGGCTGGGGATACGGGGCATCTCATCCGCTCTGTCCCAAAAGTAAAGGAAAAACTTTTGGGACTCCGCAGAGAGTTCTACCCACCCCTGCCGGCTCTATCTCCGTTTCCTCATGGAAACGGAGTTTTTTCGAGCCGCCATTCCGTTGTGAAGGCGGCTCTGACAGGCAGTGGAAGCTGACGATCCCAAAGGAACGTCTGGCAGCGACGAACAGCAAACCGCAAACAGCAAACCTTAATGTGATGACTTATCAAGGCAAGGATAAGCATGGAAACCAATTAGGGGATATACAAGGGATAAAAAAGAAACATGAGACACAAAAACAAAACCAACAAGACCAATCTACAAAGCAGAATGAAAACCGACCAGATGATATACAATTTGTAGAAAGGAAACCAGGATGGAAACCAAACCCACAAAAAGAAAAGAAAAAAAGGAAAAGGTTGCATAAAAATAGAAATTTCTAAATCAAGCAACAGTGAAGCCAGTGACTTTAAAATATGAATGATTATGTGTAAACATAGAAGAGGCGATGTATTGGTTAATATCATCCTGAGGATTGTGGCAGATCTCTGCATGGCCGTAATCTGGGGACGTGAAAAGAGCCTTAAACTGATGGATTTGAATTATCCACTTTGGAATTTCTTTTTGTGTTGATAAACATATTATAATTATCTTGAATCACAAGGCAAGAGAATTATGCTGGGGCATGCAGAAGATCGGGTTGTTACCCATTACGATGATGGAAATCAATAATCCTGATGAAACCCACAATTATTACTATATGGAATATAATTATAATGTCACTCGGGTGGTTGTTTTTACCTTTATACATATAAGAAGATATTTACTACTGATGGGGGCAGATATGATTGAAGACCCTGAATAAACTGTTGCACCAGCAAGCTATATTACCCGATTATGGATGTTGGTTCTACCAATCCAGTGGAAAGACCTCAAAGAAGATATTATATGGATTATAAATTTAAAGTCACTGTCTTTTCTTTTTTTTTATTTAGATATAATGGAAAATATAGACATATATTTTTAAGTAGTGTGGGCAGTGAATCAAAGATATTAAGAATTGTTGTGTATGGTAATTTTGCATGATAGTGGGTGAATAAGCTAGTTAGTAGATTGATTAGTCTAAGAAAAGGGATTTTTAAGTGATATATTTAGGGGAGTGGAGGAAATGGATAGAGTGGAATAAATGTTAAACTAGATTTTATGGGGAAGGCCGCTTTGAAATGTTATAGTAATATATATAGAAGATTAAATGTTAAAGTAGGACTTTTCGTATAGTTTTAAAGTGGAGAAGTTATTCTATAATGTTATAGTATAATGTCTTTTTTTTCTTTCTTTTCTCTTTTCTGAAATGTATGGATAAAGGGGGATGTCATAATATTAATAATATTTTTAGTAAGTAAAGGTCAATATTTAGAGGAGGGAGTAAGTAATCTGTTATGAATTAGGTTTTTTTTTTTGTTGTTGTTATGAAGAAGTCACGGGGGGGATGGGTGGGGAGGGGGGGTTAGGGAGGGGGAGGGAGAGGGGGAAAAAAAAGGGGGGAAAATTTGTATTTGAAAACTTTTTCAATAAAAAAAAAATAGATTTAAAATAATTAAATTTGGCCCATAGTTTAAAATTTATCAATTTAAAATCCATATCAAAATTTAAAATCAACCATAAAATCATAAAATCAAGAGAGACCGGCTAACTGAAAGAGATGAGTTTTTAGGGCCCGACGAAAAGTCCGGAGGTCGGAAATCACTCGTATCTCTGGGGGTAGATTGTTCCAAAGGGTAGATTGTTCCAAAGGGTAGTTTACGTATCTCCCCCTTTACTTCTCCCATATCGTTCTTAATATCTTCATGATTATTTGTCATAACCTCCTGCATTTTTAACATTGTTTCCTGTATTGCTAGTAGGGTTGACTGCATACTCTGTAAGTTAATGGTAGAACCAGAGTTTTCACCTCCCAGCACAGCTTCCACAGATCTTGATCCTGAGGGGGAAGCTGCTATTGAAGTTATCCCCCCCCCCCCCATTTTGGTGACTGTGGTAGCTGTACTTGTCATTTTGATATTTTTTTAAAAAAATTTCCACAGTACCATATAATCAACCGTGTTCTTCTATTCCTCTCTTTCAATCACTATCCTTCCTTAATTTGTCTAAATTCTTTCCGTACAATTGTTACAATATCTCCACTTGTCTCTTAATATAAACCTTAATTAATTCACTACCAGTTTCTCACAATTAATTGATTAATTAATAATTAACAATTAACTAATGATTAATAATAAGTAAACAAATAAATAAATAAATAGATAAATAGATAATAATAAGAAATTCTTATATACACTCCTTCTGTCTTAAGATTCAATTACAGTTATCAGTCTTAAATATATTTCTATATATATATATATACTACAATAATATATAAATATTATAAAATATTATAAATTTTAAATGTTATAAAAAAGTAACTTATAATTATGTTCACTCATTGTATTCCTGACTTAATGTCCCATTACTCTCCAATGTTGTCTATTTGTCTTACAATTAAATCTAACCATATATCACGATAACTAAGTATAAGAGTAGACATGGGTTCATATAAGTTATAAATGTTTCAATAAATATATATGAGTACCTGATTATAAATATAATAAATATTTCAGCAAGTACATAAATATATTGTTATATAAGTCTTACTTATTACTCTGTAATCTTTTCCTCAATTAATTTTTTACTAACACCAAAGTTTCTTAAAAGCTTCTTGTGGACTAGTAGATTTGTAGACTGATGTTATATGTCCATGTCTAAGTTCATAATATCTTCTATTCTACTTCTTCTTTCTCTCTGAGTCCTGCATCTGTTTTTTTCTTTCACCTCTTCCTCCAAAATGTCTTCTTTAGTCTAATCAAAACTGCCCAGCCACCTCCATTGTCTGTAACACAGTTTCTAATCTGTCACCTCCAACGCATCCAGCATGACCAACACTTTCTCTTCTTTTTTTTTTTCCCCGGAAACAGTCCCAAACAATAAAGATTTATTTCTAGTAATAGTAATGCAACACTCAAACCCAATCCACTTCTTAGCTCCCGCTCGCACAATCACTTTCCCCCCCCTTTTTGACAGCTCACGATCTCTGCTCCCACCACCGACTCGCTGCTCAATTGGAGCAGCTTGGAGACTCACTTTACTGCTTCTGTCTCGAGTCCTTTTATAATCCTTGAGAGTTTTCCCTTTCTGTCTCTTTTATTTTTTTTTTTTTTAAATAATACTTTATTGATTTAAAAAAAAATTTTTTAAAAAGAAAACATCAAATCTCCGTTAACATCCGAGGTGTCGTGCAGTTACATATTTACATTATGTACATATCAAGTTTCTTCGAATCTACCATTATTAAAGATAAACATATCCTTACAATCTCATTCTATTATTCCACCATTTGTACCACCTTTCCCATACTGTCTTGAATTTTGAATTCTCATCGTCTTTAAGAGCACTTGTTAATTTTGCCATTTCTGCGCATTCTAGGATTTTATTTATTATTGTCACCTCTGGAGGGGTTTGTTTGTCCTTCCAGTATTTTGCGAAGGTTAACCTGGCCGCTGTTATGACATGTATAATTAATTGTATCTTGTCTTTAGAGAGTCCATCTTCCATCATTCCTAATAAGATTTCAGGGGAAAATTTTATATCTTCTTCCACTATTTCTCGTAGCCAGATTCGTATTTTTGTCCAAAACTTTTTTGTCTCGGGGCAGGACCACCACATATGAAAGAAGGTGCCTACCTCCTTTCCACACTTCCAACATATTGCTGAGGCACTGGGAAATATTTTTGCTAATCTAGCTGGGGCTAGATACCATCTATGAAATATTTTATAGTGATTCTCCCTATCTTTTTGATATCTTGAGCTTATCTGTAGGTAGCTCCACCAATCTAAATTGAAGCCTTGATTACTTAATATTTCTCGTGATTTAAGAATACCATTATCATCTAATATATCTTTGTACGTGCCGAATTTCAAGATATCTCTTTTATTAGAGGCAGTCAGAGCCTCCATAGTTGAGAGCCAAATCAGTACTTTCGTGTAAGATCTTTGCCTAATTTCTTCCCATGTTTGAATAAGGGTCTCCCTTAATTTGTGTTTGTGGAAATATGAGTTCTTTTTGTTCTTTAAGTCCCATAAATAAGCGTGCCAGCCTGCCTGTAGATCGTGGCCTTCTAACGTCAAAATTCTCTTGTTTTGTAATGTAACCCATTCTTTGATCCATACTAATTTGGCCGCCTTCTGATATACTTCCCAATCGGGTAATCCAAAGCCATCCATGTTTCTTTTCCCTTGCAGTGTTTTATATGCAATCCTTGCCTTCTTCCCTTCCCATAAAAATTCTCGCACCTTCTTTTCCAGATCTAGGAAATATTTTTTATCAATATTCACTGGTATAGTTTGAAATAAAAATATAATCTTGGGGAGAATGTTCATTTTGATTGCTGAGATCTTACCTGTAAAAGTCAATTTTAACTTCTTCCATCTGTCTATATCCTGCTTTATTTTTTGTAGTAATGGAATGTAGTTATCCTCCTTTAAAGAGGAATATCTTGAAGTAATCCATATTCCCAGATATTTTATTTTCTTCGCTATCTGAAGGTCTAAGGACTTTTCTAGCTCTTTCCTGTTTATCTCTGTCATATTTCTTGCTAAAATTTTAGTTTTGGTTTTATTAAGCTTGAAGCCGGCGACTTCTCCATACTGTTGTACTTCCTGGAGTAATTTGGGGCCAGATTTCAAGGGATCTTCCATTATTAAGGCCACGTCATCTGCAAAGGCTTGTGTTTTAAAAATTTCTTTCTTAATTTGTAATCCTTTGATTTCTTTGTTATCTCTGATCTTTCTGAGTAGGATTTCCAGTGCCATTATAAAAAGTAGAGGAGACAGGGGGCATCCCTGTCTAACTCCCTTTTGTATCCAAAATATCCGCATCTTGTCCCCATTTATTAAAATGCTTGCTCTCTGTTTATCGTAAATATTTTCAATCATCTTTCTGAAATTTGTCCCAAATCCCATTAAATCAATTTGGTTGGCCATAAATTTCCAGTTCAAGTTGTCGAACGCCTTTTGGGCGTCCAAAAACACTAACACCAGTTGTTTTTCCGGGTGCTGCTCATAATATTCTATGACATTTATTACAGTCCTCACATTATCCCTCATTTGCCTCCCTGGGAGGAATCCTTTCTGATCATTATGAATCCAGCCATTTAAAAAAAAATTTAGTCTTTCCGCAATTATACTTGTAAATAATTTGTAATCTGAGTTTAACAAAGAAATTGGCCTATAATTTGCTATCTGTTTCGGGTCAGCACCTTCTTTCAATATGAGTGTAATATAGGTTTCTTTCCAGGAATCTGGGATTCTTATACCAACTAATACCTCATTAAATATATCTAACAGTTCTAATTGTAATTCTTCCTCAAATTTTGCATAGATTTCCCCCGGGAGACCATCTGGGCCTGGTGTTTTATTTTTTTTGATTTTGGTAAGAGCCAATTTGAGTTCTTCCGCTGCGATTTTGTTGTTTAACATTTCTATCTCTTCTTCCGTTATCTGTGGTAAATTAGCTTCTATCAGATATTGTACAGTTTTGTCTGGGTCAATCGCTTCCTCTTTATATAAGACTTCGTAAAATTCTCTCGCTCTTTCTAACTTATCCACTTCTTTTGTCAAAATATCGCCATTGGAGTCTTCTAGTGTGAGAATTTGATTTTTTTCCTGTTCTTTTTTTAATCTGTACGCCAGCCACCTTCCCGACTTGTTGGCGTTCTCAGAGTGGTAGTGCTTTGTTCTCTTGATTTTTTGCGCCAACTCTTCCTGATCCAGAATGTTAAGATTATGCCTTGCCATCATCCACTTTTGTTTGGCCATCTCGTCTCCCGGGTTTTGTTGTAATTTGCTATCCGCTTCTTCTAATTTCCTATTATAATCCTCTCTAACTTTCCTTTCTTCCTTATTTTTGAACGCCATGTACGATATCACTACTCCTCTCAAATACGCTTTCATGGTATCCCATACAATTTCCTTCGCCGTGCCTTGCTTGCCATTCTCGATAAAGAAGCGCTTAATTTCTTCATTTAATTTTATTATAAACTCTTTTTCATTCAAGAGGTTGGTCCTTAGACTCCATCTTTGTTGCCTTCTCTTGTTAGTATAATGCCAATTTACTTCAAGAAGTTTATGATCTGTCCAAGTATTTGTACTTATATCCACTTTCTTAATTTCTAGACCTAATTTTCTAGTAGTCCATGCCATGTCAATTCTGGACCAAGAGTTCTGTGGAATTGAGAAAAAGGTGTATTGGGAGTCATGCGGGTGTAAAGTACGCCACATATCAATTAGGTTAATTTCATCCACCAGATCAAAGAAGCTTTTTGGCAGAGGTAATCTTTTATTTCTTTTTCTCTCCCCACTTTCATAATCTTTCTCTGGGTTAACAATACCATTAAAATCGCCTAACATACATATTTCAGCATGGGCCCAACTCCCTAATTGTTCGTGTAATTTTTTGTAAAATTGTCCCTGTTTCTCATTCGGAGCATATACTCCCACCAACATCATTTTTGCATTACCTCTCTTAATTTCTACCATTAGAATTCTCCCTTTAGTATCTTTGTACTTTAATTCTGCCTCAATTCCTTTTTTCACATACATCGCCATGCCCCTTTTCTTTTTCTCTGCTAGTGACACAAATAGTTTGCCAAATTTGATAAATTCTAGACAATTTACCTCATCTTTTTTTATGTGAACCTCCTGTAAACAAATTATGTCTGGGTTCTGTTTTACCAGTTTTGATAAAATTATCTTTCTTTTTTTATGATCATTTAAGCCATTAACATTTAAGGATAAAATTTTTAAGCCATCCATTTCTTGTATTGTGTCCGAATTCTAGTTCTTATTTGTCTTTAATGTTACTGCTCTTACTGGTCTAATCTTTCCTTGTCCTTCCGCTTCTTCTTTTTTCTTCTCCTCCTCTATATCTTCCTTTGTACTTTGCTCTTGTGAGGTTTCTTCTTCTGTGTTTACTGTATCAATCTCTTCTTTGCTAATTTGTTCTTCTTCCCCTCCTCTTAGTTGATCTAAAAAGTCTTGTGCTACAGCTAAACTATCAATTTTAACTTTTCTTCCTTGCCATGATACTAGCATCCCCTCTGGCAGAATCCATCTAAATATAATATTTCTTCTATTCAGTTGGCTCTCCAGAAACCTGTAATTTTTCCTCACTTCCCTCACTCTTCTTGGTATTTCTTCTGCGCATGCTCCAAGATGGCGGCGACCAAATGAGCTCCGTTTCGGGGATGGGAGAGTTGCCGGTCGTCATGGTCTTCAGGAGCCTTCCTGTCCATCTCCGGCTCCAGTCCCAGTGAGGGGAGCATCCGCTCTGCCTGTTGAGGGCTTTTTCGCCCTCCGGAACGTCAGGGCAGGGCTGGACGGCACCGCGTGAGATGGGGTGATGGGCCTGGCTGCGGCAGCTGTTTCTGGTGTCGGAGGGAAGCGGAGGCCAAGGCATCCGGTGGCGGGCGGCGTTTGTGCGGCGGCGGCTTGGAAGTGGCCCCCCCTCGCTCCCTATAGCCCTCTGGATCCCTGGGGCGCTCTTTTCCGGTGTTTTCGGGGGCTCCGGTGTGCCCTGGGAGCTTGGGGTGCCTGGTTGCGGGCTGGCGACGACAGCGGCGGCGGCGGCGGAGGCAATGGCTGACATGGACCGGCCGGCCAGAGAAACATCCAGGCAGCAGGTTGATGGGGGAGAAGCTGACAGCCTCACCCCTAGGACTACCATCTGGCTCACAGTAGATTTTTTACTGTGATGGGGTGTTTTAGAACAAAGCTGTGACTGGGGGTTGTGGAAATTGGGGTTGGAGAGGCGGGAGGCTGACCATGGTTTGGTTGGTTGGTCGCCTCGGGTGGCCTCTCCTCCCCCCACTTTCCCCCAGGTATGGGTGGGTGTTGGCCTTAATGGCCAACCACCCCTGGATTGGGCTTTCCTGTCTTGCTACTCCTACTCTCACCTCAAGGAAGATCTTGTGCCCGTGGGTCTATTATCATCTTTATTAACATCTTTATTATTACCATCGTTATTAACATCTACACTTTGGACACTTTGGACCCCTTATTATGCTCCACTCACGCCCTCGCTGGTAGGAGAGACTGTGCACCATTTGAGAGAGCTGAGGGATTTTCCACATCCCAACGGAGAGGATAGAACATTGCTCCCGTTAACTTTGTAATGGGACCGGCCGTCGTGAGAGGATGGTTGGCCATTAGCCTCTGTTGGAGAAAAAGAACATTGGACCCTCTCCCTGTCGTGAGAGGACAGTGGAGTCCAGCCCTATAAATGGATATTTTGTGACCTTTATGCTCAGTTATCCCTTGGACTATGACAGATTCCCGGACTGGCTTTTCTTTTCCCCATCTTTGGCTTGGTTGATGCTCCAAAAAACCGACCTTCTTGCGCTGCGAGACTCCCCCCTCTCGCAGGCCTGGCCCTCCACGTTATCGAGGGCCTATCTTGATGACGGGCTTTGGGACCCCGAGAGATGGCATGCAGCAAAGAGGGGGCTGAGGGGTTTTTTAGCTAAAATTTAAAGGAAAATTTTAAGGGGACCCGGGAGGACGGGTGGGGGTTGTAAAAGTGGACCTGGGGGGGTCCAGATAGCGACTGCGTGGGATGATGGGTTGATTAGCTGCAGCAGAGGGGTCGCGAAAGGAAATTTAACCGGGGGGCAGGGGGACGATAGAAAGGGCTGTGTAATTGAAATCATGAGTGGGAGGGGCAGGTATGACAGGCGCAGGGGGTCATATCAAGTGTCGGGGGTGCGCACGCGCTGTCTCCGAGCGATTGCGCACTCCGGCCCCCAATGCGTGACTCATGTCCTGGGATGTGTAGAGCCTCAGGCCCAGGGTCCGCGACTGATGTTATGTAATGCCAGGTCGGTGGTTAATAAGGCCCCCCTCATCTGTGATCTTATATTGGAGGGGGGTGCAGACCTGGCAGGTATTACAGAGACCTGGTTGGGCCAAGAGGGGGGGGTCCCCCTCGTTGAGATGTGCCCGCCAGGTTTCCGTGCATTTCATCAGCCAAGGGCCCAGGGGAGGGGTGGGGGAGTGGCGGTGATCATTAGGGAGAGTCTTTCTCCGAGGGAGACCACTGTTCCTCAGATAGCCGGATGTGAGTCCCTTTGTGTGAAGTGGGGCCGTGAGGTGCAGATGGGTTTGCTGACTACGTACCTGGTTCCCTGCCACGTGGCAGCGACCCTGCCCGAGCTACTCAACGTCATTGCCGGGGTGGCGGTCGATACCCCCAGACTTATTGTCATGGGGGATTTCAACCTCCCATCCGCAGGTGAGGCGTCAGAGGTGGCTCGGGAGTTCATGGCTTCCATGACGGCCTTGGACCTGACCCAGTTAGTTCAAGGCCCCACTCACATAGGGGGACACACTCTGGACCTGATTTTTATCTCTGGTCAGTGGTTGAATGATCTTGGTAGAGGGGACCTAGATATTAAACCCTTGTCATGGACAGATCATTCACTCCTTCAACTAGACTTTCCTACCGCCTGCCCCCACCGCAGGGAGACGGAACCGACCAGATGGTTCCGTCCCAGGCGCCTGATGGATCCCGAAAGGTTCCTGACGGAGCTTGGGCCGTTTCCTGAGACTCTTAACACACGACTCGACTGAAGAGCTGGTAGCCGCCTGGGAAAGGGTGGCCGCTGGAGCTTTGGACCGCGTCGTGCCTTTGCGGCCTCTGACCCGATGCCGATCTCAATTAGCTCCTTGGTTCTCTGAGGAGCTGAGAGAGATGAAGCGTCGGAAAAGACGCCTAGAGAGCATTTGGAGGACTAGTCAATCCGATTCCGACCGGACACAGGTGAGGTTTTATATCAAGACCTACCTAGTGGCGATAAAAGCGGCAAAATCTAGCTATTTTTCCGCTCTTATCGCATCTGCAGAGAACCGCCCAGCCGCCCTGTTTAGGGTGACCCACTCCCTTCTTCGGGGGGGAGTGCGGGAAGACCCCTTGCAGGGTCGTGCTGAGGATTTTGTGCAATTCCTGCACGATAAAGTCGCTCGGATTCGGGATGGCTTGGACTCCAATTGGATGAGTCCACGGGAGGAGACCGGGGCAGGTCTTGAGAATGTTATCTGGGAGGAGTTTGATCCTGTGACTCCCGAGGATGTGGACAGGGTTCTGGGTAAGATTAGTGCCGCCACGTGTTTATTGGACCCGTGTCCCTCCTGGTTGGTACTGGCCTCCCGGGAGGTTACACGAGGCTGGCTCCAGGGGATTATAGGTGCTTCTCTGAGTGAGGGTGCCTTTCCTGCCGCCTTGAAAGAGGCGTCCAGTCTCCAACCTTCGTTTTGTTGCGAAGGTTGTTGAGAGCGCGGTGGCACGACAACTTCCCCGGCACCTGGATGAAGCTATCTATCTAGACCCGTACCAGTCGGGCTTCAGGCAGGGGTACAGCACAGAAACGGCATTGGTCGCGTTGGTGGATGATCTCTGGAGGGCTCGGGACAGGGGTTGCTCCTCTGTCCTAGTCCTATTAGATCTCTCAGTGGCTTTTGATACCATCGACCATGGTATCATGCTGCAGAGGTTGAGGGGGTTAGGAATAGGGGGCACCGTTTTGCGGTGGTTCTCCTCCTTCCTCTCCGACCGCTCGCAGTTCGTGTTGGCAGGGGGACAGAGGTCGACCTCGAGGCGTCTCGCATGGGGAGTGCCACAAGGGTCAGTCCTCTTGCCCCTCCTGTTCAACATTTATGTGAAGCCGCTGGGTGAGATCATCCGTGGTTTTGGGGTGAAGTGCCATCTGTACGCTGATGATACTCAGCTGTACATCTCCACCCCAGACCACCCCAACGATGCCCTTGATGTGATGTCTCGCTGCCTGGAGGCCGTGCGGGTCTGGATGGGGAGGAACAGGCTCAGACTCAACCCCTCCAAGACCGAGTGGCTGTGGCTTCCGGCGTCCCGATATAGTCAGCAGAGCCCACAGAGAGGGCTCGCAATCTGGGTGTCCTCCTGGACGCACGGCTGTCTTTAGAAGAGCACATGACGGCCGTGGCCAGGGGGGCCTTTTATCAGGTTCGCCTGATTCGCCAGTTGCAGCCCTTTCTGGACCGGGATGCCTTGCGCACGGTCACTCATGCCCTTGTCACCTCCCGGTTGGACTATTGTAATGCTCTCTACATGGGGCTCCCCTTGAAGAGCACTCGGAGGCTCCAACTGGTCCAGAATGCGGCCACGTGGGTGGTTATGGGCGCAACCCGTTGTGCCCATGTGACACCCCCTCCTGCGCGAGCTGCACTGGCTCCCAGTGGTCTTCCGGGTGCGATTCAAGGTGTTGGTTACCACCTTTAAAGTGCTCCATGGCATAGGACCCGGGTACCTTCGAGACCGTCTTCTGCCACCAATAGCCTCCCACCGACCAGTCCGTTCCCACAGAGAGGGTCTCCTCAGGGTGCCATCAGCCAAGTTATGTCGGCTGGCGACGCCCAGGGGGAGGGCCTTCTCTGTGGGAGCCCCAGCCCTGTGGAACGAACTGCCCCCGGAAATTCGTAAGATCTCCGACCTCCGGGTGTTTCGCTGCGCATTGAAGACCCTGTTGTTCTGCCAGGCCGGACTATCAACACAATAGTTTTAAATTGGGGTATTTAAATTTATTGGGGTTTTAAATTTGAGCCACTTTATTTAATTATTTTAAATTTTATATTGTTGTTTTGTCTGTGTTTTTAAATAGGCTGTACACCGCCCTGAGTCCTTCGGGAGAAGGGCGGTATAGAAATAAAATTATTATTATTATTATTATTATTATTATTATTATTATTATTATTATTATTATTATTATTATTATTATTATTTGTTTCAGGATATTCACCTCCTTTCCTTTAAATACAATCTGTTCTTCTCTCGCTATGTTAAATAGAATATCCCTCACTTTCTTCCTGGCGAACTTCACGTGGACCTCCCTGGGGAGCCTATTTCTTCTCACATAGTTCGTTTGAACCCTGTAAACCTCGTCAAGTTCTTTGATGATTTTTTTTTATTTATTTATTTATTTGTTTGTTTATTTATTTATTTATTTATTTATTTATTTATTTATTTATTTATTTATTTATTTATTTTCAATTTATATACCGCCCTTCTCCCTGAGGACTCAGGGCGGTGCACAGCCAGAATTAAAAACATGAAATACAAATATTAAAAACAATTAAAATCTATATAAATTTGGCCCAAAATTTAAAAAACCACAAACCAATTAAACATTTAAAAATTTTAAAAAATTTCTTCCTAAGCCAGCCCGGCTTGCTGGAAAAAGTGGGTTTTAAGGGCACGGCGGAAGGCACTGAGGTCTTGGATTCTCCTTATCTCTGGGGGCAGCTGATTCCAGAGGGTAGGTGCCCCCACAGAGAAGGCTCTCCCCCTGGGGGTCACCAGCCTACATTGTTTGGCTGATGGCACCCTGAGGAGGCCCTCTTTGTGGGAGCGCACGGGTCACTGGAGGTCGTCGGTAGCAGCAGGTGGTCTCAAAGATAGCTAGGCCCTATGCCATGGAGCGCTTTAAAGGTGATGATATCTTGTTTATCCTGCTGAAGGGCATCGGCTATCAACTCGGCTATTTTATCGCCTAAATCCTCTTCCTTTTCTTCGCAAATATTTTGAAAGCGGAGGTAGTATGAAGCCTTGTCCATTTCCAATTGTATCAAGGACTCTTCGATTCCTTTGTTCTGTATCGCGAATGTCTGATCCACCATATCTAATTTTTTTCTCACTTTGTTCCATCCTTTGTTCTACACTTTGAATTCTTCTCTCATTATTCGCAATAGAGGCTTGGATCTCGGTCATTTTTGAGTCCAAAACATGGATATCCATTTTTAATTCGGAATGACTATTTAACAATTTCTCCTGCATTGCTAACATGGTCTCTTGAATCAGCAGTAAAGAAGATTGTACTGTTTGAAGAGTTGGAGTTGTTGGTGGCTTGTCTGACTTCTGTATGCCTTCTAAGGGTTTCTGGATTACCGGAGATAGCGTTGTTAGAGTAGGGTTAGATGGAGCTTTTTTGCCAGATTTTAAGATTGTCGATGTCATCGTTGCCATTTCTTTCAGGGTTAATTTTTGTTCTCTTATAATTTTCTCAATATTTTTCCAAATGACCATTCAATGGTTTTGCCCCTCTTTCCTCTATTAATTCCTCTTCTTAAACCTGTTCAAGAGGTTTGCTGTCTTCACTAGACAAGATCAATTCATCAAACTATCTTTCTTAAATCAAATCTTTATAACACACCAAAATTCTCAGACTTCCTTAATAGTTTAGGGCCTATGGGTTAAATCACACTGCCAAATTCCAAATCAATTCTCACATATAAGCCAAGAGTTTTATACCTGTATATCCCAGTAAGTATTATGAATTCGATATAGCTATATTCAAACCTCAATATATAAAATTATAATAAATAAGTTAATAAACACTACCTATAATTCTTATATAACTAAATTCAAGCCTTAGTATATGGGATTGATATAAATAAGTTATTAAATATTACCCTCAAGAATAAATATACTAAAATAAATAGATATAACTAGATAAATATGTATAAGTATAATCAATGCTATAAATTAATTAATTAATTGATTAATTATAAATCTGGATCCTTATATATAAATATACCTAATGACAGCAAAATAAGATCAACAATTGATTTCTATATTCTATATTCCCTGTCTTCCTTAACAATTTATAGTTCTTATTAATATTATTGTTATTTAACAAAAGAACCAAAATTCAAATATTGAAAACCCAATTACTCAAAAGGATAAAGGGGAGAATGGGGATCAGAGTATCACAATTTGTGTATATAATATATTATAATGTATATAGTAAAAGTATAAAGATCTTCTTCTTCTTCTCTTTTTTTTTCTTACTTTTCCTTTAGTAAATAATAGTGACTACAAAATCGTAAGTCTTCTTCTCTCCGCTCCTAATAAGTTCCGACAAATTCTGACACTTCTCTATGGTAGATCTCACTGCTAGATCGTCTTCTTGTCAGTCCTCTGCTGTCTCACTCCTTCAGTTCAATAATGGTCGCTCTTCCTGTTCCGCTGAAGCACTCAAAAAAGAAGTTCAATAGATCGATCTCTTGCTCACTTTCCTCCTCACTTATCAATCACAGCGCCAGTCACATCAATACTTGTTTCCTTCTCCCTCTCACCACGCTCTCCAGAGTTCTTTATAGAAGCAACCTGCTCCCTGCGTATCTCACGTCGGCCCATTGGGTCTCCACCGCTATGATCCGCTCTGCTCTGCACTCTCTGTCGCCGCCTCATGCAGCAGTCCTCTCCCGACTCCGCCGACCTCCTCTCTCAACGCCAAATCGCCCCAAGGTATGGAAAACGCGATGTCAGATCTAGCACGGCACCCCGATCTTCTGCTTAGCTCCCGTCCTTTTGCTGGCTATTGCGGCTTCAGGCCCGCCATCAGATGACCGGCTCACCACGTTGGATCGACAGAGCCGCCCGGTCTTACAAGAGGTGTTTGGGCCCCACACTCTCGTTCGCCTGGCTCTCTCTTTTGTCCGCAGGGCTCTCCAGGACCTGTGCCCCCAAAGGGGTCCCCAAAATGCAGTGATAAAGGGTGTCGGGGAGTAGCGATCACTCACTCGACACCATATCACCGCAAGTCACCAACCGGAAGTCCCCCTTTCTGTCTCTTTTAAATCTCCTCTCACCGGTTCTTCAAGCTGCTTTCCACTATTCTCTCCCTGTACCAATCATCGGGCCATCACGCCTCTGGATCTGCCATTATCATGCAGATTTCTTCCGTGTATATCCAGAGGGCTCCTCTTGCCGAACGGGAGCTCGCACTACTCCTCGTTCGAACTCCGATGGAACCCCTCCACCTCATCGATCTCTCCAAGATCCGACCTGCCAAAAAAGCCTCAAAAACATGAAAAATCGGGTACAAATAAGCGAAGCCCCGTTCGTTCATTCTGCTACAGCGTGACATCACTGCCGGAAGTCCGTCTTTTGGTTATTGTAATTGTGGTGGCTTGGTTTCTATTGTGGCTGGGAGGTCATGCCCTGTCCTTGAGGTTGGGTGGGCGAATGAAGATTTTAGGTGTCTTTTGTCTCTCTGCTTTTTAATCTGATCAATTCCAGCCTTCTGTGGAGGCATTTTGTTTATGAATGGAACAGTTTGTGAAACTAAATATCCATTCACAGGGGCCGGCCGCTTGAGTGGTTTTACTTCAGGGAAGCCTTTTCGCTTCTGGGAGGGGGATTACTTTGCTAATATGGGGTTTTTCTTATATTAAAAGGGGTGGGGTGGGGATCCTCCCTATGCTAACAAGTAAATTTAAAAAAAACATCAATTTATGGGACTTTTCAGAAAACCCTACGTTTGGCTTTGGGACATTTTTCTTCTCAGACTTTTCATGAAGAAGTCATTCCAGAGTGGAAAACCCTGTTGCTTCTCCTGTTGAGACTCCACCATTATCCCCTGCTGCATCACCCACAACTCTGTACCATCATGCCTACTCCATCCATTTCATTTCTCTGCTTTTCAGGAGACCCTGAAGAAAGGAGAAGCTGCTACTTCAGATGTGTTCCTCACATCTAAGTAGACAAAAACTCTAAAATGCAAACATTTAAAACATATACAGTACATTATGTTGCATATATTTGCATTTTGGAATTTTTGTCTACTTAGTATCTGTATCTGTGTTTGTCCTGGTTTATGTGTTGGTGTCTATGTTAGAAAAGCACGTATGACCAACACACTATCCATCTTTTGCATGAAAAGGACTTTTTACTAATTAAGAAAGGTTGGGTATAATTTGGATCAATTAATCAATTTATTAATACTCATTAAGACATACTCCAATAGACTAAAAACCTAATATACATACACAAGAGAGTTAGTGTGGTATAGTGGTTAAGGAACTGGACCAAGTGTGGGGAGACTCAGCTTCTAGTCCTCCCTTGGGCATGGAAACCAGCAGGGTGATCTTGGGCCAACCACTTCCTTTCATCCTAATCAACATTAAATTCTATCACAGGTCACCAGCTGATCAACAAAACCTTTTGTCTCATTATTCAACAACAGAAATGTTTGTAGCTCAGTGCTTAAACATAGGTTTCATCTTTCATTGATTGACTGGTTATGACAGTGATGATGAACCTTTTAGGCTCAGTGTGTCAGAAATTCAGAAAATGCCTAACTTCACTCTGCTGTCATCTCTCTCTCTCTCTCTCTCTCTCTCTCTCTCTCTCTCTCTCTCTCTCACACACACACACACACACACACACACACACACACACACACACACACGGGAAACAATTCTCTATTTCCCCCACATATGCCCAGGCCTCAACTTCAGCCCTAGCACCATGGCTGCCACTCAAAAATGCTGTCTTGCACCATTCCCCAGGACCTGACAGGTACCTGCGGCCTATCTGAGGCTGCTCTGGGTTTCACAAGACCTTCATTCTTGAAACAGCTTTGGAGAATGCTCTTCCACAACAACAAATAGTTGTTGTCAGGTGTTGGTGAATGCAGGCATGTCATCCAAAACATTGTGGCTTGTCACCTTTAACATGTGAAGAGGAAAGAAAGAAAGAAAGAAAGAAAGAAAGAAAGAAAGAAAGAAAGAAAGAAAGAAAGAAAGAAAGAAAGAGGGAGGGAGGGAGGAAAGAAAGAAGGAAGGAAGGAAGGAAGGAAGGAAGGAAGGAAGGAAGGAAGGAAGGAAGGAAGGAAGGAGATGAATTTTCACACTGTACCAAGATAATTTTTTGCTGTTCTTGCCAAAGCAGCTGAATGTGCAATACATCCTCCAGCTTCTTCAATGGCTGCATTCAGCCCTAAAAAGTTTTATCTATTTACGAATGGTCAACATATTTCCAGGTCATTCACAACTGATTCTCCCAATTCCTACAGGGCAGCTCAAACAGAATGGAAGAAGTTTTGTATTTTCTTTTTTAAAGATCTGTTGCACTGACTGCGACAGATGTAAAAACATGTTTCTTTTTCACCCCCTCTGACCTTAAGCAAATTCTCTACCTTACCATTTCCCTCTTCCTCCTCCCCTCCTTCCTCCTTCATTCCCTTCTTGCCACTTTTCCAGTTCAGAAATAGACACCACTACTATTTTCAGAGAAAGTGAGAAGAAGAAAAAGAGAGAGGGAAAACCCCTCAAGACAGATGGACAAAAAGTCAGATGGCATGAGAAGCTTATTCTCAAGGCAAATTGTTTGATACCTGAAAATGGAGAATCCAAATCACATCTATACACACATTGATTAATCTGGACAGCCTGCACAGTTACCATTAATTTGAATGGGATTTGTGCAAAATAGCTTCTCATTGGGTCAGGGTATAGCAAGTGTAAAATCTATATATCTAGGTGTTCCCTTTCCTCTTCTATGTATGTTTGGTCTATGTCTGAGTATATTTGATATTCGTGGTCAATTTGGACCATCATGAGAGCTGCTTGATGGTTTCCTACCTCTAGTTGGGAATAGTTTGGCTTACAAGTCCTTATGCAGCTGAGGCAGGGGGGAATACAGTGACAGAGACAACACATGAGGGCTCCTAGTACACAGATAGTGACTATGCCTGCTAGGACAATTTTGAGCCAAGAGAAGTCTGGTAACCAAGAAAAGAGCCAAGAGAAGTCTAGGGATGACTGGCTATGGCCAATGTTCTGTGCCAGTTCTTTCAGATGATTGATGTCTGTGTCTACAATTTTTGAGCTTTGTTCCAGGTCAAAACAGCATAACCCTTTAAATTCTTCACAGCCATGGTGGTGTCTTAACAGTAAATAATCGATTGCTGCTCGATTCTCAAGGGTAGCCTCTCTGACTTGTCTCAGTTCTCTGTTTAGGGCATCCAATGCATGGGAAGTTGAATTTAATCCTTTTGCTAGGGTGCATGCCAGGCTATTCAGATTTCTAGAATTTCGAACTGCTTGTCCTGGTACTCACACTAGCGATATAGCCAATGAAACATATTCTGCCTTCGTGAGCAGGCTCACTTGGGAGTCACAGTCTGCATCTACGGAATGAAAAGCCCTCCTGTGTCATCTCTGTAGAGATGGCATTAGCATGGTTAATTTCCCTAGGGTGCAGGGCCCCCCTGTCGAGTTGGCTGGTAGGTATGAGTAGGCTTGTAGACCACACAATATGAACCAGCCATGAGGCAACCTTAGGTAACTATAAGAAAAGGGAATCTGTTCTGTATTATTGCACCTTAGTTTCGTGTTATTTAAATTGATGCAATTTCCATTTCCCATCTCACTACACCCATAGATTTAAAAACACCAAGATGAGGCGGAAATAGCGGCTACATGGAGGGTGTACATGTCTAGGTCTTTTGTCATGGAGATGTTGCCCCACTCATAAATGGTTGAATATGATGATGTAATAGAGAAATGTCTAAGCCTAAAATAGGAAGAAAGAACCATATCTCCCCTATCTAAGGTGAGGGACTGTGGATCAAGGCCCTGTAGGGTGTCAGGCGGTCTTCCAAAAAGGATCTTGAAGGGCGAGATTCCTATGTCCCTTCTAGGCCTTGTTCTAATATAAAATAGGGCAATGGGTAGGACTTGTGGCCATGAGAGGTGGGTGTCTTGGCAGAGCTTGCCCAGTAGGGTCTTAACCTCCCTGTTCGCTCATTCTATTCCACCAGAGGAAGAAGGACTGTAAGGACAATGAAGATACTGGGTAATCCCTAATGCTTGAAATATATATGTGAGAATTTGAGCTATAAAATGTTTGCCCCATCCATATCCAAGACACTTGGTACCCCAAACCTGGGTACAATATCTTTAAGGAGGTGTCTGGTGGTTTCCAGGGCTGTAGCATGGCGGCAAGGGAAAGCTTCTACCCAGTGAGTAGCTGGGTCTCTACATATAAGGGCATATTGGTATCCATTAGCTTTTGGCAATTGGATATAGTCCATTTGTACTCATTCAAAAGGTCTTTGTGCCCATGGTCTACCTCCTTAATGAAGGCTTTTCCTGGATGTGCTATTATTGGCTTGGCATATCTGACAGGTGCTGGCTACCCTGGCTGCCTATGAATATATTCCGGGGGCATGCCATAGTCTCCTTGCTGCATCTACTATTGCCTGAGTCCCACAATGGCCTTTTGTATGTAGCCTCTGGCAGATTAATCGTATGAGGCGACGTGGGGCTATTGGTCTACCATCAGGGACCCTCCAAAATCCATTTGTGAAGGTAGCACCTAATTTCTTTTCCCATGTTTGGACTTCTCCTTCCTTGAGAAAGTCCTCATAGGGAGTGTCAGGCTCTGCTCTTAAGGCTGGGGCAAAAATTCCCTCTGGGAGGGGTTCTGTGGCCACCCATTTTGCTGTAGCATCAGCGTATTTATTTGCTTTTGTAATCAGGGAGTCATCCGTTTGGTGTGCCTTACAGTGGATGACAGCTATCTTAGTAGGTAATTGTATGGCTGTTAGCAGTTGTGAGACAAGGTTAGCATAGGCAATCTGGTGACCAGCAGACGTTAAAAAACCCCATTGTTTCCACAGGGCTCCTGTAGCATGGCATACTCCAAAAGCATATTTGGAATCAGTGTATATATTAGTGGACCGGTTCCTAGCGGCTTCGCAAGCTTTTGTTAAAGCAATGAGTTCTGCCGCTTGAGTGCTATGTGATGGGGGAAGCAGTCTTGCCCAAACTATCTCATGGAGGGAAACTACCGCACCTCCAGCGACCCTTTTACCCTCATGAATAAATGAAGAGCCATCGGTAAAAACTTCAAGGTCTGGATTTAATAAAGGGGTGTCAGTTAAATCTGGGCGCGCGAGTGCTGTGTCCTGTATTAGATGGAGGCAATCATAGAGGCAGTCATCTGTTTGTTCTGTGGCTAGTAGAGTAGCTGGATTCAATGTGCTACATCTTTCAAATGTTATGTGGTCTGAGGTGAACAGTTCAGCCTCATACTGTGCTAAACGTTGTTGTGTGAAAGCTCCGTCATAATCATAGCCGGGTTAGCCACTATGGGGGCTTGAGGGATCACGTGACTGTTTTTTTTTTTTGAAAAAAGTTTTATTTTAGATTAAAATAAAAAAAAAGACAACGTAAAAATATCATCCTTACAAACAATTATAGACAGCATCTCAATCGGTTAAAATCATTTCGTGCTTACAATTTTCCAAATCTCATCATATAACAATTATTCTTTACTTGAACTGAAGATACAGTAAATATTTAAACATTTCATATATGTTATCTCATCTCCATACTTTTTTGTCAAATCATTGATAAAATATCTCCCATATCAAATAATATTGTTTATCTTCCTGTTCTCTTATTTCAAATGTCAATCTACTCATTTCAGCACAGTCCAACATTTTCATAATAATTTCTTCATCAGTAATTATCTTCTCTCCTTTCCAGTTTTTGGCAAATACAATTCTGGCCGCTGTTAAAATGTTCACAATTAAGTATTGTAATTCTTTATTAAATGTCTCTGGTAAAATTCCTAATAAAAATATCTCTGGTTTAAAGTCAATATGTCTCTTTGTCATTTTTTCTAACCACATATATATCTTAGTCCAAAATCTCCTTGCTTCCACGCATGTCCACCACATATGGTAATACGATCCTGGAGTTTGATGACACTTCTAACATTTCTCCGATTTATTCTTAAACATTCTGGCTATCCTCATCGGGGGTAAATGCCACCTGTAAAACATCTTATACAAATTCTCTTTATATGCTGTAGACATTGTCATTTTATAATTATGTGACCACAATTTTTGCCATTTCTCTAAATCAATACTATAACCAAAATTTTCCCCCCATGCTATCATTGATTCTTTGACTTGTTCTTCTTCCAATTTTACTTCAAGTAAATATCCATATATTTTTTTAATTACATGGTCATCCGAACCCATTAATATCTTGTCTAAACCAGAGGACTTCCGGTTGGCACCGCAGGCTACGTGGACGGTCTTTTAAGACCGCCAGCCCTGCGTCTCCATAAAAGCCGCTTTGACAGCGCAAACCGGCTGTCTGGCGGCTGAAAAACTCTCCTTCGGGAAAAGAAGGAGAGGAGAGCCGGTGGGCGAGAGTAGAGCTCCCCGAAAGCCCTCTGGAACATTTCCAGAGGCTTGGAGGGTGAGAGCTCCCCAGCCAGCCTGCCAAGAAGCTCCGGAGCCAGGACGACTCTGCGAAAGCAGAGCGAGAAGCCTGTCACTGCGTTATTTTATTTACCAGCTGAGCTCATTATTTCTGAACTATCTGACTTTCCGTACCTTGCCAAGAATTGTTATCAAAAGCTACTACGCATGTCCATCCACCCACATTCCTTCACTTGCTTCACACACTCTCTTTCCTTTGTTCTCCTGCCAGCAAGGTCCGGCTTGGACCGGCAGGAGACCTCGCTTGCCAAAATGTAACAATTAACTTTTCTTAGTTAGTGAGGTGTTTTATTTTCTTTATAACAAATAAATGAGTTTTATTAGAAACCTTTCTCGCGTTTTTTTTCAGAATATTGCAACTTGGAATAAGCCTCGATTCATCTCCTCTAATCTAAACCAGGGTAATTAGTCCCAGAGCCAAACATGGGATTAATAAATGCCCTGACATCTGGTAGCAGATCGGACGGTTTGATTTATGGCTTTTTCCTTGTTTTGTTATTTCTGATAAGAGCGCATAGGCAATTAGTTTTTAGCTACTAAGGTACGCTAATTATATTGCTGAGATGCCGAAACAGAAGTAAAACAAATACAAAATGTATTTTGCTGAGAAGGTGGCAGAAAGGAGGTTTCCAGATTTCCAGCCCCTTACTACAGCCACACGCCTGGAACGAGAAGAAGCCGTGGGAACAGAAATGGAGGGAGATAAGACAGAAGCTGTTTTTGAAGATGATGATTTACGACTGAGGTCAGTAACATTTTCTTCTGATCTTCCAAGCTCTGAAAAAGTCTTCCCAGAACCTTCTGAATTTGTAACGCTCGATGCAAGGCTAAAGCACACTGCCGAGCAAAATTCCTCCCACGCAGAGAGAGAAACAATTCATTATTCTCCTCGAAGCTCTAAGCTCACCCTGGATGAGCTGGCTATGAAAGCCTATCGTGACCGTATAAAACTCTATGAACAGCAGCTATCCCAGGCAAAAATGGCTATATCTATGCTTGAGCAAGATAAGGGAGATAACTTAAGATTTTCAAAAAGCGCCATATTGCCTTCTTCTCCGGAGCCAAAGACACTCCCCCTGGTGGATCCTGTGTCAGGCCAATTAAGGCAAAGAGCACTGCATACGTCACATGAAAGTCTCCCTGATCAAGTTACACATGTCTTACATAACCACTCCTACTCTAAAGCATACAATGCCACGTATGCAAAGCTGCCCAAAGGTGCAGCACCATCTGCTGGCAAAAGTAATTTACTACAGGAAGCTGAAATGCCACAAGTGTTTCCACAGGCCCAAACTCAAACACCCCCTGGCGGTGTTGGTGTCCTTTTAGATGGAACACAGCAAAGGCAAATGACTGCATCTCCAGCAGGTCATGCCAATATTGCAGCTCAAGCACAAATGGCAACTGGAATACAGCAGATTCCAGTGCATCAGCCACAGCAGCTACAAATGCCTGCATATGTGCCCCAGCCACAAGTGCAAATAGGGCCACCTCCTGGCCCACCTCCAATGGCACAACCAAGACCATTTTTAGGTCCACAACAGGCACAGCAAATACCACAGGCATTTCTGCCAGCACAGCCAGCATATCAAATGCAGGCTCCTCACCAGGCATTTTCTGTCTCTCCACTAACTGGTGAGTCAAAACTAAAAATGTCAGGACACAATTACAAAGCCTGGGTCAGTGAGATTACACTATTGCTTCTTAGAGAAGGCACGCACTGTATGGTATTTAACCCACCTGCTCCACCATGGGACTATGCAATAAGAGATTTAGAGATAAGGGCTCGCACAACATTATTGATGTCCATGGATACTGAACTGCAGGTCACTTTTCCACCAAATACAACGGCCCGACAAATTTGGGCTGAATTGGAAAATTGCTACAGGCCTATCTCAATTGAATCTTCATGTTTACTCATGTCTGAACTCCACGGTTTGAGATTGAAACCTGGTGAACAAATTGGAGGACATTTGACCAAACTGAAAGGTCTGAGAACAGAATTGAGAGAAAGAGGCCATAACATTGAAGATATTCAAATGATCAGCATCATTATTAACTCTTTGAATTATGAATGGAAAGATGCTGTTACAAAAATTAACCAAGTCCCAATTGCTCAACGCACAGTGGACAATGTCTGTAGACTTTTAATTGAAGAAGAGGCATTCATGTTGGCCACGCCACATTTGAGAGGACCACCCGCATCAAGAGCTCCAGCTAGACGCCCCTTCTGAGGAAGGACCTACGCTCCAAGGATGCCAAGATGCTACACCTGCAATCGTGTGGGACATGCCACCCGGGATTGTCCCCAACGAGTTCCAGCTCCCGTCACGTACCAGCCCAGAGGAACAGATTCCAGAGGCAGAGGCAGAGGCGGTAGACAAGGTCGTCGTGGTCCCCGGCGTGATCCACAAACTCCACTCGCCACATTGGCTTTAACCAATGATCCACAACCTCAACCAGAGTACGACAGACGACTCCTATGGACTTTGGACAGTGGTGCAGCATTGCATGTTACCTACAGAAAGGAACTTTTCACAGAAATGCACGAGCCTGAACCAGAACTACGTGAACTTTATTCTTTTTCAAATCATCCTTGTCAGGTCAAAGGAAAAGGAACTGTTTATGTTGAAGAGCTCGATGCATTAATTCCTGATGTTTATTACATACCAACAGCAACCAGTAATTTGCTTAGTCAGTGTCACTTGTCTAGAATGTTAAAGTTCCAAGTTCACCACCTTGAAAAAGCAAGTTACATAGTTAAAGATGGAGATATTGTTGCTGAAACCATATTAATTGGTGGTGTTTATTACTTAAAGCCAAAGCCTAAACCGCAAACACAGGCAAGTATACAAACTCCAAAAAGGGAAGGCACAGGCCCAGAGAGAGATGCTCCAGAGAGAGATCCTGTTGCTACCCCTAAGGCTCCTAAAGCCAACAAAAATAGAATTGGTAAACAGGTTGCTCAGAGCAAGCCTGAGGTTCCGCATAAAAATGTTAATGTTGAGAATTCACTAACAGGTAAACCTTTGCATTCCAGGTGTATCCACAAATGGCATAGAAGATTGGGGCATGCCAGTTTCCGTGTTCTTAGGAAGATGCCGGAGTTCGCAAAAGGTTTGGATCTAAAGGGGTGTAAGGTGTTTTTGGATTGTGCTGTATGCAAGAAGGCCAAATCCAAAGCAGCAGCCATTCCCAAACGCGCTACACGCCTGTCAACACGCATTTTTGATTTGGTTCACATTGACATAGTTGGTCCATTCCCGCCATCATTTGGTGGTAGAAAATATTTTCTAACAATTGTTGATAATTATTCTAGATATGGATATGTATATCCTATGAAAGAAAAATCTGAGACTTTTCAGATCTTTAAAGACTTTGCTGCTCTTGTTTCTACCCAACACCAAGTTCGCATCGCCAGAATCCAAAGTGATCGTGGTGCCGAATTCATGTCTCAGCGTTTCCAGGACTGGATGCGTAAGAATGGAATTCTTCATCAGACTTCGCCCCCTGACATACCGGCTCACAACGGAGAGGTACTGCAAACCATGATGCGTTGTCTCCTAGAAGACGCCAATCTTGATATGATATACTGGGGTGAAGCTATCAAGTATGCAAATTACATTGTAAACCGTACTTGGAGCAGTGTAACAAATCAGACTCCTTTCTTTATGTTGTATGGCTACAAGCCTGATCTTAAAAACATCCATATTTTTGGTTCATACGCTATGGTGAACATTCCCTTAGCTCAAAGAAGAAAAGGAGGTCCAGCAGCAAAGAGACTGAGATTTATGGGTATTGATGATAACTCAAAATGGAGCAAATTTATTGACTCTAAACATACAATTGTGATTTCCCAATCTGCTAATTTTGAGGAAGATATTGACTGGTCCAGGATTCATTCCAATGATCCCGGAGTTTATTTTCCCAGAGATGATACTGCTGATGCCACACAGATTGATGATCAAGATTCCACTGATTCTTCTCAACCCGATGTTCCGTCTTCGCAAGCCGCGGATGCTGACGCTAGCGACGAAAGTGAGGACGAGGACGAAACAGAAGAAGATTGGACAGTTGTTCCGAGACGTTCCAAGAGGGCCACAAAAGGGATCCCTCCACAACGATATTCTTGGCAACTGACAAAAGCACCCTTACCTTTGATTTGCAATGTTACACTTCCACCTGATAATTTCACGCAAATCAAGCAGCTCCCTGATTCAGAGCAAGACAAATGGTATGAAGCAATGCAGGTTGAAATGGACAGTCTAAAGAAACTTAAAGTATTTACACCTGCAAAACCTCCAGCAAACAAAAAGCTCATTGGCACTCGATGGGTCTACAGAATCAAAAAGAAACCAAATGGTGAGTCATTGTACAAAGCCAGACTTGTAGCTCAGGGTTTCGCTCAACGTTATCCTGAGGACTACACAAATACTTACTCACCGACAGTCAGAACTGAGAGTGTAAAAATTGCTTTAGCAACTGCAACTATCCTTGGTTTAGAAGTTTTCCAGTTTGATGTTGACACGGCTTATCTACATGCAGACCTAGACGAAGAGATCTACGTGAGAAGTCCTCCGGGATTCCGACAGCAAGAAGGGGATACCTGGTTCCTAAACAAAAGTCTTTATGGTCTGAAACAATCTGGTTTAATGTGGTATTTATGTCTTACTGACAAACTAAATTCAATGGGCTTTATTAAGTCCGAAACTGATGAGTGCGTGTTCACAAAAAGATCTAACAATGCATATGAGATAGTTCTTGTTTATGTTGATGACATTGTTTATATTGGTCCAAATAAGCAAATGAGTGAAATTTTTGCCAAAGCTTTGCAGAGATACTTCACATTGAAATCATTAGGTCACATTAGCACTTATTTAGGTGTTCAGATTGAAAAGACACAGAAAGGGTTTAGTCTTTCACAAGAAGATAAAATTGAACAAATTTTGCATCATTGCAACATGAAAGATGCTAACACAACAAAGACACCCATGCAAACAGATTTTCACAACTTGACACAAGAAGAAAGTCCTGAGTTCGAGGATCAAACACTTTATCGTTCAGTCATTGGGTCACTGTTATACATTAATAGTTGGACCAGACCCGACATTGCACTTAGTGTTAATCTCTTATCTTGACACGTAGGTAAGGCAAAACAGTTTCATTGGACATGTATTAAGAAATTATTGAGATACCCAAAATACACCAAACACATGAAGTTATTGTTAGAACCAACACATACTGATTATGCAGAATTATGTTGTTATGCAGATTCTGATTGGGCAAGTGATAAGAAATCACGTAAAAGTACTTCAGGTTATATGATGTTCTTAAATGGATGTCCTGTTTATTGGCAAGTACGTAAACAGAATTTTGTTTCTTGTTCATCTACTGAAGCTGAATATGCTTGTGTTTCAGATGCATGTAATTCTCTAACTTGGTTTGATGCTTTAGTCACAGATATCTGGACACACCCGATCCGACCGATCACCGTGATGGAAGACAATGAATCGGTGGTTTATATTTCTGAATCTCATTTTACAGGTTCTAGGTCCAGACACACTGACATTCGTTACCAAAACATAAAACATTTAGTGAAAAAAGGTTTTGTCAAAATGCAATATGTATCTACACATGATCAAATTGCTGATATGCTCAACAAACCACTTCCAGCAGCTCAACACGAGTATCTGCGTAAGAAGATGTGCCTTATTTGATGATGTACTGATATTCGCTCAACTGGCAAAGAAGGGGAATGTCACTGCGTTATTTTATTTACCAGCTGAGCTCATTATTTCTGGACTATCTGACTTTCCGTACCTTGCCAAGAATTGTTATCAAAAGCTACTACGCATGTCCATCCACCCACATTCCTTCACTTGCTTCACACACTCTCTTTCCTTTGTTCTCCTGCCAGCAAGGTCCGGCTTGGACCGGCAGGAGACCTCGCTTGCCAAAATGTAACAATTAACTTTTCTTAGTTAGTGAGGTGTTTTATTTTCTTTATAACAAATAAATGAGTTTTATTAGAAACCTTTCTCGCGTTTCTTTTCAGAATATTGCAACTTGGAATAAGCCTCGATTCATCTCCTCTAATCTAAACCAGGGTAATTAGTCCCAGAGCCAAACATGGGATTAATAAATGCCCTGACATCGCCGCGATCCGATCCTGCTTTTAAAAGTGAGTTTGACTGACTACAAGCGCAGGCAGAGCGGAAAACAGGAGAACAAGCCTTAAAAGTACAGAGTTTAACTCCGAAGTTACTTTGTTTCAATTTGAATCTTATTGAGCTGGAGGCTGAAGATGGCGTCTTTGTTATGGTTTTGAAAGTGAAAGCCAGAAATGAAAGTGCTTGAGAACCTTGCTCTGGGAGAGTGGATTAGCTGCTTATTAACTGCTGGGAACTGAGAGTTTGTGGAGGAAGGGAAAAAAAAAAACTATTCTGCCTGGCAAATTAGAGATTATAAATTACAAACATCTTCAAAGACTTTGTGGCTTTTAAAGATCTCCTTAAAAGGGGGGGGGGGAATGGCTTCTAGACAAGTGAAACCAGGAGTTGTTAAAGGAGGGTGTCAGGTGTGCTTCCTTCAAAGTCCAGGAAAGAATGAGCCAAACTCCATATTTTATAGAGTAATGTACTTTTACTGGAAGATGAAATGAACGCAACCAAAGGAAAGCTGAAACTAAAGCAATAGGCACGAAAGTTGCATATAGAAAGCATCCCCTCCCACTGTCCATCATCAACCACCCAATCCAAAGGTCTCCCTGAGGTCAGGTGGAAGCACGTCTGGCATCGTCATCAATCAGGAACGCGATGACGGTTGACCCAATAGCCACTTCGGTGCTTAGGTGCTTCGGTGCTTTCATTTCTTCAAAATCCACCAGCTTGCTTCCCTCCCCCACGCTCTTCCCTCCCCCGTTTCTTATGGCAGCCAAAGCAGAAAGTCGGAGGCTGACAGAGGGGGAGGTTCTCCAGTTGTGTCAGTGGTGACACAGAAAGCACAACTTCCGGCTGATTCACAGAGCCAGACTCAGAGTCAAGATGCAGCACTTAATGATTTTAAAGAATTTATGAAAGAAGCCATGAATAATCAAGCAACAGCAATGAGAGAAGCTATGAATAACCAAGTCACAGCAATGAATAATTTAACACTACTTGTGGAAGGGAAATTTAAGAAAATTGAGGAGGATATAAGTTCGATCAAGGAAGCAGTTGCAGAGGAACACGATAAAATAAGAGATGATATTGTTTATGCTGTATCAGGATTGTCAAACCTTGTTATCCAGCTTGATGGGAAAGTTGAAGAAATTAACCAAGCCAATTTAAATTTGGAAAGCAAAATGGGACATGTTATGACCAGAACAGAGAAAGTGGATGATGAACTGATAATGTTACAATACAGGTCCATGGAGTTTGCTTTGAGATTGAGAGGCCTGAAAGAAAATAGTAAAGAAAACCTAAAAGATATTTGTGCTGATGCTATTGCAGAGATAATTAAAGAAAGACCAGAAGATGTGGCAAGCCAAATTGATAAAATTTACAGGATTAATTCCTGGCTGGCAAAACAAAGGCAGCTGCCAAGAGATGTGGTAATTTATTTTACAACTAGGAGGATCAGAAATGATATCTTACAAGCTTCCTACAAGAATAAACTTCAGGTGGCTGGGCAAGAGGTGGTGGTTTTGAAAGAGATTCCTCCAAAGATGTTGAGAAGCAGAAAAGACTTTGGCTTTTTGGTAAATGAGCTGAGAAATCAACAAGTGGCATACAGATGGGACATTCCAATTGGTCTAATAGTGACTTATAATGGAGAAAGATACCGGTTAAATACAGTCTGGAAGGCAAAAGATTTCTATGTAAATGTTTTAAAGGCTGGATACCCACCCTCACCGGGGGGTGGGGGGGGGAAGGAAGAACACAGAGATGTTACAACAAGAAAAAGATGGAAAACAGATACAAACCTATGCTGAAGTTGCAGCTGGAGGAATTATCATGGAAGAAGATTTGGATCTTGGGGGCTTACCCCCAACTTTGGAACCACCTAAGAAGGGAGAGCCGAAAGTACAACAACTGACCCGGTCAACTTATAAACTTCAAGAACAACAATCAAAAAGGCAACAATCTCAAGATTTATCTCAAGAAGTTCAAAAAACAGAAGCGGGGGGGGGGCTAGGCCAAAGAGTAAGGTGGAGGAGGAGCTTCAGCTGATAATAATAATAATAATAATAATAATAATAATTTTATTTCTATACCGCCCTTCTCCCGAAGGACTCAGGGCGGTGTACAGCCAATTTAAAAACACAAGACACAACAATAATTAAAAATTAAAATAATTAAATAAATTTGGCCGATTTAAAACCCCAAAAATTTAAAATACCCCAATTTAAAATTATTAAGTCGATAGCCCGGCCTGGCGGAACAACAGGGTCTTCAATGCGCAACGAAACACCCGGAGGTCGGAGATCTTGTGTATTTCCGGGGGCAGTTCATTCCACAGGGCTGGGGCTCCCACAGAGAAGGCCCTCCCCCTTGGTGTCGCCAGCCGACATAACTTGGCTGATGGCACCCTGAGGAGACCCTCTCTGTGGGAGCGGACTGGTCGGTGGGAGGCTATTGGTGGCAGAAGACGGTCTCGAAGGTACCCGGGTCCTATGCCATGGAGCGCTTTAAAGGTGGTAACCAACACCTTGAATCGCACCCGGAAGACCACTGGGAGCCAGTGCAGCTCGCGCAGGAGGGGTGTCACACGGGCACAACGGGTTGCGCCCATAACCACCCGCGCGGCCGCATTCTGGACCAGTTGGAGCCTCCGAGTGCTCTTCAAGGGGAGCCCCATGTAGAGAGCATTACAATAGTCCAGCCGGGAGGTGACAAGGGCATGAGTGACTGTGCGCAAGGCGTCCCGGTCCAGAAAGGGCTGCAACTGGCGGATCAGGCGAACCTGATAAAAGGCCCCCCTGGCCACGGCCGTCATATGCTCTTCTAAAGACAGCCGTGCATCCAGGAGGACACCCAGATTGCGAGCCCTCTCTGTGGGGGGCAAAGATTCACCCCCAATAGTCAGCGATGGCACCTGCTGACTATATCGGGACGCCGGCAGCCACAGCCACTCGGTCTTGGACGGGTTGAGTCTGAGCCTGTTCCTCCCCATCCAGACCCGCACGGCCTCCAGGCAGCGAGACATCACAGCAAGGGCATCGTTGGGGTGGTCTGGGGTGGAAATGTACAGCTGAGTATCATCAGCGTACAGATGACACTTCACCCCAAAACCACGGATGATCTCACCCAGTGGCTTCACATAAATGTTGAACAGAAGGGAAGCAGTTATAATCCCCTGGAGCCAGCCTCGTGTAACCTCCCGGGAGGCCAGTACCAACCAGGAGGGACACGGGTCCAATAAACATGTGGCGGCACTAATCCTACCCAGAACCCTGTCCACATCCTCAGGAGCCACAGGATCAAACTCCTCCCAGATAATATTCTCAAGGCCTGCTCCTGTCTCCTCCCCTGGACTCATCCAATCGGAGTCCAAGCCATCCCGAATCCGAGCGACTTTATCATGCAGGAATTGCACAAAATCCTCAGCGCGGCCTTGCAAGGGATCTTCCCGCACTCCCCCCCGGAGGAGGGAGTGGGTCACCCTAAACAGGGCGGCTGGGCGGTTCTCTGCAGATGCGATAAGAGCGGAAAAATGGTTAGATTTTGCCGCTTTTATCGCCACTAGGTAGGTCTTGATATAAGACCTCACCTGTGTCCGGTCGGAATCGGATTGACTAGTCCTCCAAATGCTCTCTAGGCGTCTTTTCCGACGCTTCATCTCTCTCAGCTCCTCAGAGAACCAAGGAGCCAATTGAGATCGGCATCGGGTCAGAGGCCGCAAAGGCACGACGCGGTCCAAAGCTCCGGCGGCCACACTCTCCCAGGCGGCCACCAGCTCTTCAGTCGAGTCGTGTGCCAGAGTCTCAGGAAACGGCCCAAGCTCCATCAGGAACCTTTCGGGGTCCATCAGGCGCCTGGGACGGAACCATTTGGTCGGTTCCGTCTCCCTGCGGCGGGGGAAAGCGGCAGGAAAGTCTAAGTGAAGGAGCGAATGATCTGTCCATGACAAGGGTTTGATGTCTAGATCCCCTCTACCAAGATCATTCAACCACTGACCAGAGACAAAAATCAAGTCCAGAGTGTGTCCCCCTATGTGAGTTGGGCCTTGAACTAACTGGGTCAGGTCCATGGCCGTCATGGAAGCCATGAACTCCCGAGCCGCCTCTGACGCCTCACCCGCAGACGGAAGGTTGAAATCCCCCATGACAATAAGTCTGGGGGTGTCAACCGCCACCCCGGCAATGACGTCGAGTAGCTCGGGCAGGGTCGCTGCCACGTGGCAGGGAGCCAGGTACGCAGTCAGCAAACCCATCTGCACCCCACGGCCCCACTTCACAAAGAGGGACTCACATCCGGCTATCTGAGGAACAGTGGTCTCCCTCGGACAAAGACTCTCCCTAATAATCACCGCCACTCCCCCACCCCTCCCCTGGGCCCTTGGCTGATGAAATGCACGGAAACCTGATGCTCACAAGGCTTCAAAAGTTTAGTTTAGTTTAGTTTATTTGATTTGTATACTGCCCTACTCCCGAAGGACTCAGGGCGGTGAACAGCCAAACAATAAAATACATAGATACAAAAAATTTAAAAAAAATTTAAAAACCAGATAAAATCAAATTAAATCATTTTGGCCCAGACAGATTAAAACACCCCGATAATTTAAAAACAGATTAAAATTTACATATTTAAAAAAGGGAAGAGATTAGGCCAAGCCCGCCTGATGGAATAAAAAGGTCTTCACAGCGCGGCGGAAGGTGCGCAGATCCGGGATCCTCCGTATCTCTGGGGGGAGCTCATTCCAGACGGTAGGTGCCCCCACAGAGAAGGCTCTCCCCCTAGGGGCTGCCAGTCGACACTGTTTGGCTGACGGCACCCGGAGGAGTCCCTCTCTATGAGAGCGTACTGGCCGGTGGGAGGCTATTGGTGGTGGTAGGCGGTCCCGTAGATAACCAGGTCCTAAGCCATGGAGCGCTTTAAAGGTGGTAACCAAAACCTTGAAGCGCACCCGGAAGACCACCGGGAGCCAGTGCAGCTCGCGCAGGAGAGATGTTACATGGGAGCGCCATGTCGCTCCCATTACCACCCGTGCGGCCGCACTCTGCGCCAGTTGGAGCCTCCGGGTGCTCCTCAAGGGGAGCCCCATGTAGAGAGCATTGCAATAGTCCAGGCGGGAGGTGACGAGGGCATGAGTGACCGTGCGTAACGAGTCCCGATCCAGAAAGGGGCGCAACTGGCGAATCAGGCAAACCTGATGAAAAATCCTCCCGGTCATGGCCGTCAAGTGCTCTTCTAAAGACAGCCGTGAATCCAGGAGGACGCCCAAGTTGCGAGCCCTCTCCGTGGGGGCCAATGATTCGCCCTCAATAGTCAGTGATGGCGTCAACTGACTATATCGGGACGTCGGAAACCACAGCCACTCGGTCTTGGATGGGTTGAGCCTGAGCCTGTTCCTCCCCATCCAGATCCGTACGGCCTCCAGGCACTGGGACATCACTTCAAGGGCATCGTTGGGGTGATCCGAGGTGGAGATGTACAGCTGGGTGTCGTCAGCGTACTGATGGTACTCCACCCCAAAACCACGGATGATCTCGCCCAGAGGCTTCACATAAATGTTGAACAGGAGAATAAGATCACAAATGAGGGGGGCTTTATTTACTACAGACCTGGCATTGCATAGCATCAGCCGAAGGCCTGGGCCCTGTGGGTCTATGCAACCTGGAGAACGGGTGGAGCCTTGGGGGCCGGAGCACGCCATCGCTCATAAACAGCGAGTGCGCGCTCCCCTAACACGATATGGCCCCCTGTTCCCTCCATATCTACCCCTCCCACCCACAGTATTGATGTTTGAAACATTATCCGGATGAGCTCTGACACCCCCCTCGACCCCAGGTCCCCCACCCCCCTCGCCGCACTTGGAGGCCAGACCTGACCCTCCCCCTTGTGGGTTTTCCCCCAAACCCACAACCCGAGTTCTAATTCGACCCTCCCCCTCCCTGGGACCCCTTAAAAGTTTAATTAAAAAATTTGATAAAAAACCCCTCAACCCCCTGGTTTTCACATGCCACTTCTCTGAGTCCCAAAACCCGTCCTTGAGGTAGGCCCTCGATAATGTGGAGGGCCAGATCTGCGAGAGGGGGGAATCTCACAGCGCAAGAAGATCACAGGTAGTATACATCTTAGGTTACAACGAGGGAGGCGGAGATCGTAATCAGGGGTCCATTTGGTAATCCCGAAATCAGATGTAACACACAGCCATGAGGCTCCACTGGTAAATACACTGTCCTCTCACAACAGTTTGAGGGGTCTTTCACAGTTTCAGCCAAATGGAGAATGACATCCAGCCCACCCTCTCACGGCGGGAGGCCCTTAAATAGCCCTAGAGATAGAAATGCTCCATCCATCCGGTGGTGAATTCATGATGTAAGAGAAACGACCCCCTCAGTGGTTGCCACAATGGTTGTCCCAAGGTTGGAGAGAGTGATTTATAGTTCAGTCAGTCAGTTCATCCGGGGGTTAAAGATGACAGTCCCTGCTCTTTATGGTCGCACCAATATGATAGTTCCAGTAGGAGACACAAAACAGACGAGGGAAGGGGAGGAGAGGGGGGGAGAAACCCCTTTACCTGGGGCCAGATGGTAGCCCATTTCACGGCCTAAACAAGGTCCGGGAGGGAGGGGGGGGCGGGGGGGAGAAGGCTAAAGATGGCAACTAAATTCCTATCTTGGAATGTCAATGGCCTAAATTCACCACAAAAAAGAAAGAAAGTATTTCACTACTTGAAACAATTTAACTATGATGTTATTTGCTTGCAAGAAACACATATCAGATTATCAGATCAAAAATATTTGATAAATTCAAGATTAGGTACACATTTTGTGGCATCAGCGCCAGAGAAGAAAAATGGGTTAGTTATATATGTAAAGAAAGGACTATCAGCTAATTTAATTGAGGCAGATACTCAAGGAAGATATATTGCAATTGAACTATTAATTCAGAGTGGAAAGATGCTTTTAATTGGAATATATGCACCTAATCAACAACAGGATAAATTTTATAAATTTTTACACACTAAAATAATACAATGGGACTATAAATCTTTTATCCTAATGGGTGATTGGAATGGAGTAATAGACACACAGAAAGATAAAAAAAGCTTATCAAAGATCTCAACACATGCAAAACTACCCAAATCTTTTTTTGATATGATGGAAGATATAGAACTGAGAGATATTTGGAGAGAACGTAACCTGGAAGAAAAAGATTTTACTTTTTTTTCGGATAGACATCAATCCTTCTCCAGGATTGATTTTATACTAACCACAAATGATTTTATTTCCAGGGTGAAGAAGACGAAGATATGTCCAAGAACTTTAACTGATCATAGTCCGGTTTGGGTGGAATTTGAACAGGAAAGGGGAGAAAGGAGGTCTTGGAGGTTAAATGAAAATTTATTTAGATATGAAGAAAATGTGAAAGAGCTTAAAAAACAATTGAAAGAATTTTTTGTTATTAATATGAATAAGGGTACTCCTATGGAAATGGTCTGGGATGCTAGTAAGGCTTATATGAGGGGTATGTTAATACATATGAACAATAAATATAGACTAAAACAACAAAAGAAGCTCTTTGGATCTCATCTTGAGAGTTGACAGCAACAGATTCCAAATGCAAATAGCTCATAAAGAGATCCAAAGAGATCCAAAGAGCTGTCACTATCAGTGAAGCAACCCATCATTAGGCTGAAGAAACAAAACAAACCCATCAGAGAGATAGCAAGAACATTAGGTGTGGCCAAAACAACTGTTTGGAACATTCTCAAAAAGAAGCTGACAGTCTGCAGTTAAAGCACATTGTGTTTGTTTCATTCCAACTCCATTGTGGTGGTGTATAGAGCCAAAGATGTTAGAATTGTGTCAATGTCCCAATGATGTTATGTTATGTTATGTTATGTTATGTTATGTTATGTTATGTTATGTTATGTTATGTTATGTTATGTTATGTTATGTTATGTTATGTTATGTTAATTTTATTTATATACCGCCCTTCTCCCGAAGGACTTGGGGTGGTGTACAGCCAATTTAAAAACATAAATATACAGACATCATCATTAAAAATAATTAAAATCAATTAAACTGTTTCGGCCAAAATTTAAAACCCCAAGTTAAAACTCCAATTTAAAAACCACTTAAATAGACAGCCCCGCCTTTTGGAACAGTAGGGTCTTTATTTCCCAATATATGCTGTCAACTGCATATAAAGAATATGTTTATAAAATGTTTTATAGATGTCATTTTTCACCCACAAGGTTGGCAAAGATTTTTAAGGACATGTCTGCTAAATGTTGGAAATGTCATAAGATACCTGGTTCGTATTATCATATGTGGTGGACATGCCCAAAAGTAAAAAAATATTGGACAAAAATACACAAATGGTTGGAAAAAATGATAAAGCAACATATAGATTTAAAACCAGAAATATTTTTGTTGGGCATTTTACTGGATAAGTATAACAAGGGGAATACATACCGTATTTTTCGGAGTATAAGACGCATCGGAGTATACCTTAGTTTTTGGGGAGGAAAATAAGAAAAAAGCTGATTGGCAGGTGGATCGGTCTCCCAGAATACCCCCAATCAGCTGTTTCCAGAGTGTAAGAAACTAGGTCCTAAATACACAGGCCCTTTCCCCATTGTATGGATCATTAATCCGGTAACTGTGCAACTCCAGCTTCCCCGCCTGCTGGGAAAGACCCATCCAGTATTCCATTACAGCCTGCTCCGACTGGTCCATGTAGTCACCATGAGTGGTCCTGCCCCTCCACCTCCTACCACGGTGGTAGAGGAGCAACATTATGAGGTGGAGGACATACTAGATGTGCGCTGGCACAGGAAAGAACTTCAGTGTTTAATTATGTGGAAAGGGTATCCACTGGCGGAAGCTTCCTGGGTCCCGGTGGATGACGTGAGGGCCCCTAGATTGCTCGCTAGATTCCACAGAAAGAACCCAGAGAAACCTGGGGCCCCTAACCAAGATTATTGCTCATCATGTTCTTTGTTTTCCAGATGCAGCTGCTGCTTCGGGGCCGCCATTCTGGTGGGTGAGACAGCCACTCGCCGGACACCTGTTTCATTTCCCCAGCCCAGCTACTACCTCTTGATGCCGCCCAGGTCTGCTCTGGCCCGGAGCACTCCAGATGCTGCGCCATTGCAGCCAAACCGCCGCTCTGCAGAACAGCTGAGAGGCGCTCTGTCGGGTGCCACCTGATGAAGTAATCAGGTGGCCGGCAGCCCTCTCACACCTCTCAAACACAAACTGCTTTGCTTTTTGCTTTGCTGTTTTTGCTTTGCTTTGCTATTGAAGGCTGGGCTGAAGGAAATGAAAGAAGACAGCCTGAGCTCGAGAGGGGAGGGCCCAGGGGTGATTGTGGCTTGCTGCCAAAATGTCAATGCACAGCTGAGGTGTAGCCAGGATGTTTGCTGCCAAAACCCCCGATGCACAGCTGAGGTGTAGCCAGGATGTGGGCGGGTATCCAGTGGGTGGATTAGGAGTGTGTGGGAGGGGTGGAGCTGGTAATTAAGATAATTGTTCACATGGCTTACATAAGGTGGTGGGGAGCACAGAGCGCTAGCTCCAAAAATATTTCCTTTTTCTTGTTAATGGATGTCAGTCTGTACCGAGATAAAGATAAAAAATCTTCCAATCATCACCATCGTTTGGAGTCTGTTATTTCGGAACCTGACAGAGGGTAAATACCATCCAAATTACTGTTTTTAGAAATCGAAAAGTGAGAATTGTTGAGTGTGTGCCTGTGGGTGGGGGGGCATCCTCCTCTGGCAACAGCTGGATCCCACTCCCTTCGTGTTTTTTGTAGCCGCCCCCGGCCTGCTGCTAGCTTGCCAAAGTCATGATTGGCAGGATCTGGGAAAGCAAGGGGGGAGAACCAAAGTGTGGGACCTTCTGTGAGAAGGGAGAAAAGCCAAGCAGGTAACAAAAGTGTGATACACAGGAAATGCCTGTCACCCAAAAATAATTGACAGAGAGTTGAGAGATAAGACAAGAATACAGTTTATTAATTATTTCTTTGCAAAGGTCCCCCTCAAAGTGAGAGAGCAAATTACCATTCTTTCTCGTCGTCTTTTATACAATTTCAGGTTACACCTTACAGGATACAAGCATGTCCCTTGAGTACAATTTCAGACTTTATATAATAGATAAACACATGATATTCCCATTATGGAAAGTCCCCATAACTCCAGTATATAAAAATACCCTACTTAAAAATATTGCTTATACATGTATACGCACTTCCCCTTTCTTAACGAGGTCAAGCTGACCTGAACATCTCAAGAACACAACTTCCTCTAAAAACACAGGAAACACACATCCCGTTCTCACACTCTTTAAACTGTCAGCTAAAATATATATATCAGGTTATACAGAGTAAAATAAAACCTTAACATGATTTTAAAATGGCGTAACTTAGGCTATATTGTTTTACAGGAATAACCCTAATTTCTTTATTTCTCACAATCCCTCCTTCTCCTCTTCATCAATTTTTATTCCTGGAAACTATGTATATCTTGCAACATTATAGAAACCTCTCTTCTCCCTAAGCCACCATGCAATTCTTCAACTAATTTCTTTTGCTTTTTTATTCGGCAGCAACACTTCCAAATCTTGCAACAAAGAGGTATACATTTAATACACAGACAGGAAATAAGACATATAACTACAATCAACAATATACCTACAAATAATTCCTTTAACCATGCAAGGCTGGGTAACCAGGAAGTTAATATATCCCAAACTCCTTTAAAAGCTGTATTTTCAGTTACATATGTTAAATGTGTAGTAATATTGTGTAATGTTTTTATCTTAGATTCTATAAATTGAGACCTATCGGACACATTGAAGCAACATAGGCCTTGGAACTCCTCGCACCCATGACCCATTCTTAATAGCATGTAATCTATAGCCACTCTATTTTGTAATAAGGATTGTCTTATTTCTCCCATCTCATCAGCTACTGCAGCAATAGCAGAAGATGTCTCATTTATACTCTTAGCCAAAGCACAAGCTAGGTGTCCAAGTTGATTCTGACTATATTGTGTAGACATCCATGGAAACATTCCCAAAAGTCCAGCCTGAACCTTATTCAGTACCACCACTTCATCATTACAATTAGCATCAAATTCCAATTGTGTAGTATCTCTTTTACCTCTATAAATTCCCTTATATGCTCCTTCTCCAACATGATCATATGTTTCTATTGGAGTAATATGCCATTTGATAGGATCCTTAGAAGCATATATAATTAAATGAGGTTCTCCTTCAGGCCTAGGAATTTCTCCATCTCCATGTCCTTCCACACTTTCAACACCTCCATGTGTAGTTACTTTAGTCATTACTTTCTTCTGAACACGGTCAGTATGATACAGACTTGCATTCATCATCTCATAATAAAACTCTGTTTTATAATTTATATCTTTGAAGTGTGCAACAGCCATAACAGTAGTTAAACGGCCAATAGTACAAGGACCACCTACTGCATGTGCCGGAATATATGCATAAGCATACAATCCACAAAAGAGAAACCAACCTTTAGGCAAATATAGAACCTGATTTATAGCTTCCACTTCCTCCGTCTCTGAGCAGTGAAAAACCTTTTTATTAGGCACAGGAACATATATTACCTTCTCCGGTCGCTTCTCAGGATGTTTATATATCACACAATCATATGCTGGCAATATTGTCTTAACTTCAATCACCAGTTTCTTCTGGTTTGTCCACTTTGTTGGCTTTTGTGGACTCCCAAATAATGTTATAATATGGGACAAGTTAAGATTATTTGGCTCTATTACTATGTTTGCTTCCTCAAACAGAAACTTTCCCGGTACTGGTACTCCCACAAAGCAAGTAGCCATTATATCAGAGACAGTTGTCTCACCTCTGACACAAAAGGAAGTACTGTTTAAAGCTACCTTCATTAAATCCAGAAATATATTGCCTTCTCTTGTTCTCCGTTCAGCAATACTTCTAGCATGTCGTAAAGGTGCCTTAAGATAACCAACAGCTCATCTTCCCTTCCAAAAATAAGGCAATTTAGGTAAAGCCAAATTTCCACATAAAAACATTAACTTCGAAGGGGCTTTTATTTCAAAATATGGAAAATGTAATCCCTCCTCCAAAATACGGAACTTCTTATATGAAGGAGTATGATTACCATAAAGATCAGTACATTGATTATATAAAAACTCCATTCTTTCTGACAAATCAGTGTATTTAGGGGTAATGTCATATGTATTATTGCAATTAGCATATCTGCCCAAGGGTATACCATCTACAAAAGATGATCTTATACATATATCAGCTTCTTCAGCACCTTCTATCAAGGTTAGTGTCTCTATTAAAGAATATCGGTGCTCGAGTTCAGTATGGAAACATAACTGCTGCCATGTTATTGGATAATCTTGTAACACTTCCAACATCTCTTTTTCCATCCCTATCTGCACCTTCAAAAGAATAAACAGAAACACCATATACCCCATCTTCCCAGTGGACTAATTCCCCTCTCCAATATAGCTTCCAGAAAGATAAAATATTATTACCTTACCACCAAAGTATCAAACTGTCGAGGTGAACTTACATCCACTGGATACCAAAGCATAGATTTACACCAATCAATTATATCTTTTCTTAATACAATTAAAAATATAACAAAAATCAATATCACTCCTAACCAAATACAAAATTCTTCATAAACTTTTCTTCCATCCGTTAGTCATCAATCATCCAAAGGTTGTCTACGAAAGGTCAGCTTCAGCGGATCTGTAGACTTTGCATCCACCGTCCATCCATAAGGCGAAGACACCGGTCCCTTCACTCTAGAATAATGCACCCAACCTCGTTCCTTTGTCCTCACAGCCGATTCAGTAGTCAGCAAAACTTGGAACGGTCCTTCCCACACCGATTGCAATTTCTTCTCCTTAAGTGCTTTTATCAGAACCCAGTCTCCACTCTTATATTCATGGATTTGGAAATCAAGCGGTGGAGTTTGCGCCAATAATCCTTTAGACCTTAAAAGAGAAAAACACTGGGACAGTCCTTGTATATATTTTCTTAGAAAAACATCCTTCAATTCTATTCTGGGCATTCCCACTTTTCCTGTATACGGCAATCCAAACATCATCTCATATGGAGATATTCCTATATCCTTTCTCGGACTTGTTCTTATCCTCAATAGAGCTAAAGGCAAACATTTCGTCCAAGGTAGTTTCAATTCTAGCATCAATTTTTTCAACGCAGATTTTATAGTCTGATTAGCTCTTTCCACACGTCCAGAGGAACTAGCTAAATGACTTAAATGAAGCTGCCAATCAATTCCTAATTGATTCATTACCTGCTTTACCACCTGGGCCGTAAAATGTGTACCTCTATCACTATCTATGGATTCAATTAATCCATAACGTGGTATCAATTGCTCCAATATAATCTTAACAGTCATTTGAGCATTTGCCCTAGCACAAGGAAAAGCTTCAACCCATCCTGTCAAATGATCCACTATAACCAACAAATATTTGAGAGTTCCAACCGCTGGCATTTCAGTATAATCCACTTGGATTCTTTGAAAAGGCCAGACAGCCAGCTCTCTACCTCCCATAAATGGTTTCCTCATAATCTTTTTATTGATTACACTTTCGCAATATTTGCATAGCTATAGTATACATCCCCCTACACACATATGTACGTTTAACAAAATCAATAAGAGCTTGCGTTCCCCAATGAGTTCCTTCATGCACACGTTCAAGCACATTCCTCATCATTGCTTTATTCAAAACTTGCACCCCATCCTTAGTTATCCATTTTCCATTCACCTGACGCACACCCTCATTTATCATTTGTTGTTCTTCATCATTAGTAAATACAGGCGTCACGTCATCAGTCAAAGCTGGAATTAGAATCATAATAACTTCTTCCCCTAAAGCTGCTTCCTTAGCTGCTTCATCTGCCATCCTATTTCCCACTATCAATTTGGACGTTCCCTTCTTATGAGCTTCAACATGTATAACAGCAAGCTTAGTAGGACCTTCAGCTGCTTTTAAAACAGCTGTTATAAGATCAACTTGTTTAAGTTCCTTTCCCTTAGTGGAAATCAATCCTCTCTCCATCCAGATTTTTCCAAAAGTATTTAAAATACCATAAGCATATCTTGAATCTGTATAAATATTTCCCACTTCATTAGCCAACAAATGCAGAGCTTGCAATAAAGCAAAAACCTCACACGTTTGTGCCGACCATTCAGACGGTAACTTCCCCGCTTCTAAAATCTCCGAAGTATCCCCATTTACAACAGCATATCCATTTACTCTCTTTCCTCCCTTAACTCGAGAAGAACCATCAATAAATAAGTTAATACCGCCCTCTAATGGACTATCCTCTAAATCTTCCCTAACCTTAGTTTGCAAATCAATCACTTCCACACAGTTATGCTCTATAGAATCCCACTCCTGTCTCTCTCCTGACAAGAATTCTGCCGGATTCAAATTTCTATCTGTAGAAAGAACTAAATTCTCTTGAGACAATAAAATAACTTCATACTTCAAAAGTCTTGCATTAGTTAACCACCTATGCGCCTTCTGCATCAAGATAGTTCTAACCTGATGTGGACTACTCACAACTAATGCACCCCCAAATGTCAATTTCCTACTCTCTTCCACTAATAAGGCAGTTGCTGCCACTGCCTGCACACACAACGGCCATCCTCGTACTACAGGATCCATCAATTTAGACAAAAAAGCTATAGGTTTCTTCTTTCCTGCCCAAGTCTGAGCAAGCACTCCTTTTGCAATTCCATCTTCTACTGCCACAAACAGATGAAACGGTTTCTTTAAATCTGGTAAACTCAAGACCGGAGCCTGCATCAAAGATCTTTTTAACTCCTTCAATTTAGACTCATCATCATCCTTCCATATAACTATCCACGGTTCCTCCTCTATTAACTTATCATACAAAAACCGCACCTTATCCGTATAATCATCAATCCACAATCTACAATAACCAACTAACCCAAGCAATTTCCTAACTTCCTTTTTAGTTTTCGGCAAAGGCTGAGTTATTATTCCTTCTATTCTCTCAGGATTTATCCGTTTACTTCCCTGACTTATCAAGTGACCTAAGTATTTAACTTCTACCTCCACATACTGAAGTTTCCTTTTGGACACTCGCAAGCCACTTCTCCCCAAAAAATTCAACAGTGCATTTGTTCCTTTCTCTACCTCAACCCTTTTCTCCCCAGATAACAACAAATCATCTACATATTGTAACACCTGCAGTCCAGAAGGGATACAAAATCCTTCCAATACTTGTTCCAACATCTGTCCAAACAAATTCGGACTTTCAGAAAATCCCTGTGGCAAAACACACCATCTATATTGCTGGTTCCTATGAGTATCTGGATCAGCCCATTCAAAAGCAAAAATATCTCTTGATTCCCTATCTAAAGGACATGTCCAAAACGCATCCTTCAAATCTATCACACTGAAATATTTATGACTATGTGGTATTCTCCCCAACAACGTATAGGGATTTCCCACGATTGAATGTCTATTGGCAACCAATAAATTGATTTTTCTTAGATCAATCACTATCCGAAGAGACCCATCAGGCTTCCTAACAGGTAATATAGGTGAATTATATTGAGACATAGTAGGTTCAATCAATCCATCTGCTAACAGCTTCTCAATCACTGGCTTTAACTCTCTCCTCAAATCTATAGGAATATTATACTGCTTTACCTTCACAGGAACCGTCCCTTCCTTCAAAATCACTTTCAATGGGGGAATATCCAAAACACCCCTATTACCTTCCTGTTCCCACACAATAGGGTCAATATTCCTTTCCTGTTCTTCCGTCAACACATTAACTATAGAATCATCACAAGAAAATTTTAACTCACATCCAAGGAGTGATAACGCATCTCTCCCAAGCAAATTAATGCCGGCTTCTGGTACAAATATAACATCTAAATAGATCTTTCGCTTTCCACAACCCAAGGTCATATTATTCAACAATGGCACCTCAAAAGGTATTCCTTGAACACCCCTTATCTTAATGGTTGCACCTGTTGGATGCACTCCATTAGGTATTTTACAAATGGAAGTTCTAGTTGCTCCCGTGTCTATCAAAAACACATATTCCTCCTCTTCTGGTCCCACTAACAATTTTATCAAGGGCTCTTGGTGGGATCCCTCTATCAAAAGCCCCTGACCCCACTAATCATCCTCTTCTCCCATAAGGGTATATAGGCGAGGTTCCATCCTCTGGGACCTCCTCTTTTCTGGACAATTTCTAGCAAAATGCCCCTCCTTGCCACACGCAAAACATTTCCTACTTTCCTGGCCACTAATTCCAGGCCTTCTCAACTGTGAACATCCTCTTCCTATCCCTGGTCATTGTTTCAATACAGTGGACAAATTCTTTCCAAAATTTCTTCCTCTCCCCATCACTTCCTTCCTATCTGCTGGCTTATTTGCAGCCTTCATTACTGACACCATCATCTGACTCTTTTGCCTAGTCTTTGCTTCATCTCTATTTACATACACTTTTTGTGCCTCCTTCAACAGAGCGGTAATATCAGACCCAGCCCAGTCATCAATTTTTTGTATTTTCTTTTTGATGTCTGGCCATGCCTTTGTCACAAACTGCATTTTCATCAAGGACTCATAAGCTGGCGTTTCAGGAGAAAGACCAGAATACTTATTTAAATTGTCCTTAATACGTTCCAGAAACACTGAGGGTGTTTCATCTCGCAGCTGTTCCACCTCAAAAGCTTTAGTCAAATTCTTTCCTTGAGGTACAGCTGTCTTAACTCCCTGAAGTATAATCCTCTTCAGGTCCTCCATTTGCCCCCGGTCAGCTGCATTGTTATTATTCCAACCAGGATCGGCTAATGGAAACTTTGTCTCTGCAGCTACGGGTTGAGCAGCCCCGACCTGGGTCTTATCCCAATAGGCCATAGCCGCCCTCCGTATCTGTGACCTCTCCTCAGGGGAGAACAGGTAACCCAATATATGCTGTAACTCAGCATACGTATACAAATTGGGCCCCAAGAACAGATCCAATGATTCTGACAACTTAATTGGATCAGCTTGCAAAGACGGCATATTACTCTTGTAATTTCTCAAATCTGAAGATGTTAAAGGCACATTTACAAACGTTGTCACTGGGAGGCCTGCACCAGTTAAACCATTTGGCATCTCCCTCAAGGGCAACATTTTCTTAGTTTGCAAACGTGTCCTACGAGGGGAAGGAGGTCTTACTGGTACTGGCAATTCCTCCGACTCCCCCTTTATCGGTTGATATCGCCGAGCTGTTGAAGGTACTCTCCCACTGCTCCCAGCAGCAGCTGCCTCAGCTAAGCCACCCACCGCCCCAGCAGCATTCGGGTTATATGGAGGAGGTAAAGGTGGGCATGTAGCATAAGCCAAGGGATCCCACCTTTTCTCTTCTTCCTCTTCCCCATACAACACTCTAGAATCCCTGGGGGGAAACGGATCAAACCATTGAACATGTAACCACGGTTCAACATATGGCAACTGAGAAATTAGTTTCTTGCCTTCCAATACCTTCTTCAAGGCATTGATCCAATACGGGTCAGACTCCCCAAACTTACTCCACCTGTAATTAGGCTTTATCAAAATGAATTTCGGCCACACCCTTGTACAATAATTAATCATAGCCACCTTATCCAACTGTTTAGTATAAACCTTCAACCAATCCTCTGTCCACTGAGTTAACAACTCCCCTAAAGGTGATATCGGAGGAATAGAGGGTATTTCAGTGTTAGTATTTTCACTAAGTTTACTCCAAGAAAGCCCCATACTGTCACACTTAATAAGAACCCCAGAGAGAAAAAGTATGCTCACTCCCAGTGCAGTCCCCTCCCGGAACGTTCCTCTTGTCTCCTGTCTTAACCTCCAAGTCTCCGTCCCAGGGTTGATTAGAGAAGCTGCTCCCGTCCGGCAAGAAAACAAACCTTAACACCAAAACAGTGTTTAGCGCGCTTTTTAGATTTATTTGCTTACCCGACGAAAGGTCCTCAGGTCCCTGTTCAGCGCCAATTGTGATACACAGGAAATGCCTGTCACCCAAAAATAATTGACAGAGAGTCAAAAGGAAGTTTTCACACTAGTAGACCAGTACCTCCCACCAACTGTTAATAAGCAAAGCCCTGTAAAGAGGGAAGGGTCCTTACCTCTGGAAGCAAACAGAGGTCCTCCCAGACTCTAGAGAGTCTGAAAACTGCAGCGGTAAAGCCGGTGGATGGAGGTGCCCTTACTCACTGCGGGGAGCAGTGGAGTCCTCCCGGACCCCTTTTTGGTCTTCAAACTGACGGCAGGTGTTTCCCTATAAAGGAGATTCTACTTGTTAATTTTTAGTTCCTTTTTCTTTCTTCTTCAGTTCCTTTTTTTGTGTTTAACAATTGGTTGGATTGTGTTTTTCTTTTTTTTCTTTTTTTCCTTTTTGTCTGTGTTTCTTTTTTGTACACAGACATTCCTCTCTCTCTCTCTCTCTCTCTCTCTTTTTTCTGGCTTGTTGGCTTTTTGGTCTAGTTAATTCCTTACCAGAGGAAACTTGGATCAAGGTTAGAAAAACCTGAAGATTAAAATCATGAACGTTGGATTCGGATTGTAATTCTCTATTTTTGTATTGTTTTGTTTTTTCTTATCTCTCTTTGTCTCCTTTTTATTTTTCTTTTTTCTTTTTGGTTGGTTGGCTTATTTTTGTACTTTTACTTTTTTTTAATTCACCCAACGGGGTGGATTAAATATTTGGATTATAAATTCTATTTAGATTATAACCTGGTGGATTATAATATCAAGACACTACAAGATGAAGAAAACAACAACACATCTGCCTTCAACAGCCTCGGCAACAACTTCTAGCCCTGCAGCTCAGAGAACATTGGACACAATGACTATGCAACTGGAACTAAAAAGTATGATACAGGTGTTTCATGAAGACTTCAAAGAAAGAATAGGCAAATTAGATGAGAGAATAGAAAAAGTAGAAGGGGAATTAAAAGATGTCAAGGGGATAATTGAAAAAAATGAACAAAGAATACAAAAGGTGGAAGAAAAAGTAGAAGCGACGAAAAAGAGTGGGAGAGCTGGATGACAGACTTACAATAACTAATAAAAACCAGGCAAAGACAATTATTTCTTTAGAAATGGATCGTGCAGATTATTATCTAAGATTTCAGAACATAGAAAAGAAAGGGGAAATTTTAGCTGAAATAATGGCAGATTTGTTGGCGGAAGCAATGGAGGAAACTAAAGAAAAAATATTGAGTGAGATCGATGAGATTGTTAGAGTACATACTACATATGCAATGAGAAACAAATTACCTAGGAAGGTGCATGTAAGATTCACCAAGAAAGCAATAAAAACAGAGATATTACAGACAGCAAGAAACAACCCAATAAAATATAAAGGCAGAGAGATAGTGGTGTTGAAACAAATACCTAGAAGAGTCAGAGATCTGAGAAAAAGAGTACCAGTTCTTGGCAAAATGTTTAATTAAAAAAGGAGTGAGCTTTAGGTGGTTAATACTGGAAGGAATATTGGTGAATTGGCAGGAGCAAAAACACAGATTAGACTCGCTAGAGAAGGCAGAACTATTTTATGATCAATATTTGGGACTAGAAGAAGAGGAGAGATTGAGAGAGGAAAGAGAGATTAGATACCAGGAAGAAACAGTGAAAGATAAAGAAGATCAAATAAGAGAGATGGCAAATGAACAAGAAGAAAGAGCAATAAGAGAAGGGGCAAGGCTAAAAGATGTTAAAGAACAAAGAGAGACAAGAATGACAAGATCAGCAAAGACTATTAATAAGTAAACTATGGAGGAAGAAGTAAAAGCAATATCGATAAACATAAATGGATTAAATTTGGCAATAAAAAGAAAAAGAACTTTAAATAATATATAAGGCTACTCCTCTTTTCTTTCGTTGTGCTGACGTGAAATATAGTTTCCCAATTTTGGGGCATTCTAGGAGTTTATAGTATTGTTTCTTTATGTGTGTTTCTTGCAGGCAAATTATTTCTGTTTCTAATTTTTGTAATTGTGTAAAGATTTTTCTTCTTTTGGAAGGGGAATTTAGTCCATTTATATTCATTGAGAGGATCCCATTTCCTTTCTCCATCTTACTTTGTTATATTTAGGGTTAGGTAGTTGTTTTCTGTCTTTGTTCTTTTATTGGTCCCTCTTCTTCTTGGTCTGTATTTTCTTTCTCTTTATCTTCTTCTTCGCTTTGTGTCACTGTCTCTTCTGTCACTATTTCTCTATTTTTTAAATTCCTTGTCTGCTTGTGCACCTTGTGTTTTTCCTTCAAAAATGCTTCCATGTCTCTCATAGAAATCTACTGCCTTAAAAGTAGAATCCAATCTATATCTTCTAGAGTTCCAATTAATTAGGATCCCCTCCGGAACCGGCCATCTAAAGTTTATTATTTTTTCATTTAGTTTTGTAGTCAAGAATTGATATTGTTTTCTTAGATCTCTTATCTTCCAAGGGATCTGTTTCAAAACTGTAACCTCCTTTTTTCTATATTGTAGTGGTTCTTCCCTCACTCTTTTCAATATTTCATCCCTTATTGTTCTCTTCACAAATCTAACACGGACCTCCCTAGGCACTTTGTGTCTTCTTGCATAGCTTGAGTTGACTCTGTAAATTTGATCGATCTTTTCTTCTATCTCGTCTTTCTTAGTTTCCAGTGCTTCTGCCAGCAGATTTGTAACCAGTTCTGTTAGGTATTCCTCCTTGTCTTCAGGTATATTCTGGAGTCTTAATATATATGAGGCTTTTTTCATTTCCAATGTTCCCAATGCATCTTCCAAATTTTTATTTGCCTATGCCAATCTTTGGTTTTCTTTTTTCCCCATTTCTGCTGTTTTTCCTTCTGTTTTCTGAATTCTTTGTTCATTCTCTGTAATCCTTTGTTGAAAATTTTCTAGCTGGGAGTAAAGACCTGTTCATTTATCTTGTCCATTTTTTCTTCCATTTTATATTGGTTACTTTTTATCTCATCATGGTTCTTTATTGTATCTTCTTTATGTGAGACAATTGCTTCTTGGATCATCTGTAACGTTGTCTGCATTTCTTTTTGAAAATTTTTAGATTTTTCTTGTTGGAGCATTGAATCTATAGATGGGCTAGGAGCCCCAGAAGGGGGTGCTGAAGAAGAAGGCTTTTTACCAATTTTGGTAAGGTTTGGAGCGCTCATTTTTATTCCCACCCTCCGGTTGCTCTATTATCAAGCTAGTATATTCCCAAAAGAAAAAAAAGGAAAAAAAAATATTAACATTGTCTAATATAGCAAAACGCATTCAATATATCAACAGACAATTTAGATTTCATATTAACTTTTACAATTTTTATGATCTTTCATTTATCTATAACCTTTATAATCCAGTAGGTTCCAATATTTAAGTCCACCAGAGCGAAGTGAAGTTTTGACTCTATCAGTCAAAATTGCAATTCAAGCGATGTTTGTAATCCAAAATCCAAATTCAAAATAGCTGGCTGGTCTTGTCCAGTCAATGAATCTAAATCAATCGATGCTTGTAATCCACAATAACCAGCAGGCTTTAATTGGTCCAAACGGTAAGTCCCACCAGGTAGTAAGCAGCAAAGAGTCTTGTTTTCTCTATTGCCAGCTGTTCCTTGCCAATTTGATAATTTCCCGACTTCAAGGACATCAGCAGTTCTAACCAAATATTTATGTCTGGTCTCCAAGCCAGGTCTTTCATTTAAATATAACACATTTCAACAGCTTTTTCTCCTTTTTGCCACTGGGTGTCACTTTCCCTCAGTTAGTTCTTCGGGGATTTAAAACACAAATAAAGTTCTTTAACATTCTTTAATTAGTTATTCTCACCCATCTGTGCTCTCAAAAGCCATTTAGCAGTCATCAATGTTTGCCATATAATGTTTTTTTTATGTTAATTCTGGTTTTATATTTTGCCTTCTTTATTCCGAGTCCCCGATAGTTTTGCTGCTGCTATTTTTCCTCTGGTGAAGGGGTGTGTGTGTGTGTAATTTCCCCTTTCTCCAGTCACATCTAGGGGATTTTTTTTTCCTTTTAGGGATCTATCTGTTCCAGGAAATACAGTTCAAAGAGGTAGAGAAAAAACAGTCTCACCCAGCTTCAGAGCACAATGTTAATGATCTGTTAATTAGCGCTTTGGCAGCACAGACAGCTTTCTTCTCCAGTTGTTGATGGCTCGCCTTTCTCCTGTCAGTTTGGAGGGCTTCCCCCAGATCAAACGAGCCAACTGCCGTCTGCTCGTGATCAATAGAGTTCCCACCTTTATCGTTGCCTCTACGAGGTGACTTTCAGCCCCTTGGAGCCCCCTGACAGAAAGAAACCAATCGCAGAAAGCAGAGCCCCGCTTTTCCTCGACTGTATTGCCATGATGCCAAACCGGAAGTCCCCCCAAAAAGTTTTTTTTTTTAAGGTACTTGATGCTTCTTTATTTTAGCTTGCCTCCAGCAACCCTCTTCCTTGTTGTTTCACAATAAAGAAGTCTAAAAAATGGCACAGATCTTCAGAAAGGAGTAACAGGCTGTGGCTAACAAAGGAACAAGCTTTTCACAATCACTTTAGCCTCCTGCTTAGTGTATATTGCCATGAACATATTTATGAATTTATCGCCAAAGTCCATGTGTCTTAATTGTTGAAGCATAAATTTCCAGTTCACATTGTTGAACGCCTTTTGTACATCTAAGAACAGTGCCAATTGTTTCTCACTATGCGTTTACATCGAGGTGAGAGAGACTCTGATTTTTTATAAAAGACTTTTCCCTTTGAATCCACCTGGAAATTAAACAAGATGAAATAGACTGGCTGAGAGTGAGGAGTGAGAGCGGGTGTGTATTCGCTCTCACATCCGGCAATCTGGCGGCGGAAAAGAGAAAGTAAAAGCCTTTTTCTTTTTTTCTTATATTTTTTCTGTGATTGAGAAAAGAAAAGTAATCCTTAAAAATAAGAAATTGGGATTAAATGAATTAATGATTGAATCCCATTCTATTGAAATGTTGGAATGGTGGTAATTGACAAGAGGAAACATTGAATATATTTCTTAGAGTTTAAAAGATTGAAAGTACTGTGCTCTATTGAAAGCTAGTCTGTAGTGCCACCTAGTGGCAGAAGGGAAAAAGATTTTGACTTGGAAGAAAATTTGATTATAGTTGCCCTTGACATTCTGGTTGACTGATAAATAAAACAGATGTGCAAGAGAGAAGATTGGATTTTGGACTTTCCTTTTGGCTTTTAATCTTTTATTATTATTACTCACTGACTGGAGACTGCTTTGAAGTTCCTTGTTTTGATCTTTGCTGGTGGATGAAAGGCACTCTATTTTGTGTTTTGTGTTTTCTATTTTTTTTAGGGACTTTTTTTCTATGCCTTTTTTAAAAAAAGAAATAGATTGACTAGAAATTGGATTAAGACTGGAAGAGTCAGAAGAAAATTTTTCCTTTTTGGTTGTTTGGATTTGTATTTTTATCTTTTACTTTTGGCAGTTCAATTTTTTCTTTTTTTTCTCTGTTGGGGTATTTGGAAATTTGATTTTTGAGGGAGGTGTTTGATTGGAATTTTTGTTTTCTAATTTTTGTATTTTATTTTTATTTTTTTCGCTAATCTAACCATTGGGGAGGATTAGGCATCTGGATTATAAATATTTATTTATTTATTTATTTATTTATTTATTTATTTGTTTAAATTTCTATACCGCCCTTCTCCAATATAGGACTCAGGGCGGTGAACAGCCAAAGTAAAAACAAGACATACATACAAAACATACAAAATCTAAAAAACTGATTAAAATAATTAAATATCTTGTTTTATTGTTTTATGTTTGTTTTATTTGATTTGTATACCGCCCTACTCCCGAAGGACTCAGGGCGGTGAACAGCCAAGCAATAAGATACATAAATACAAAAATTTAAAAAACCAGTTAAAATCGAATTAAATCATTTTTTGGCCCAGACAAATTAAAACACCCCAATAATTTAAGAACAGATTTAAAATTTATATATTAAAAGATATATAGATATAAAATATATTATCTTGGCCATAATTAAAACTGTTCCAATTTAAAATCAATTTAAAATTTGACTCAAGCCAGCCCAGCTAGTTGAAATAAATGGGTTTTCAGGGCCCGACGAAAAATCCGGAGGTCTGTTATTGTACGTAACTCTGGGGGGAGGTTGTTCCAGAGGGTGGGCGCCACCACAGAGAAGGCTCTCCCCCTGGGGGTCGCCAGCCGACATTGTCTGGCGGACGGCACCCTGAGGAGGCCTACTCTGTGTGAGCGTACTGGCCGGTGGGAGGCTATTGGTGGCAGAAGGCGGTCTCGTAAGTACCCCGGCCCTAAGCCATGGAGCGCTTTAAAGGTGGTCACCAACACCTTGAAGCGCACCCGGAAGACCACCGGGAGCCAGTGCAGCTCGCGCAGGAGAGGTGTCACATGGGAGCGCCTCGTCGCCCCCATAATCCCCTGCGCGGCCGCGTTCTGGACCAGCTGGAGCCTCCGGGTGCACCCCAGGGGGAGCCCCATGTAGAGAGCATTGCAGTAGTCCAGGCGGGAAGTGACGAGTGCCTGAGTGACTGTGCGTAAGGAGTCCCGATCTAGAAAGGGGCGCAACTGGCGTATCAGGCGAACCTGATAGAAAGCCCCCCTGGCCACGGCCGCCAAATGATCTTCTAAAGACAGCCGTGCATCCAGGAGGACGCCCAAGTTACGAGCCCTCTCCGTGGGGGCGAGTGATTCACCCCCAATAGCCAGCGATGGCATCAGCTGGCTATATCGGGACGCCGGAAGCCACAGCCACTCAGTCTTGGAGGGGTTGAGAAGAAATTTACATCACATCTACACTCAACAGCAAATCCCTCATCGACAGAAACACAGAAAACTTCGGAGATGATGGAATTAAGAAATTTTATACAATCGCTTCAATTTTGGTGAAAAATATTACAGAAAAACACAAAAGTGAGATAGAAGAGAATTTAGATATACAAGTGGTGAAAAAAGTGAAATACTTAGGAGTCTATCTAACTTCAAGATGTGTAACGATAAAAGAGGATAATTATTATAGATTAAAATAACAAATCGAGAAAGACTTGGAGAAGTGGAAGAATCTTCAATTGTCACTAATGGGAAGGATTACAATAATAAAGATGAATATATTACCAAGATTATTATTCATATTTCAGACAGTACCGATAAAAATTGAAAAGACTTATTTTCAACAGCTTAATAAGATAATAAGGAAATTTATATGGCAAGGGAAAAAAGCAAGAATAAACATAAAAATGCTTCAGGACACGAGATTACGTGGAGGATTTGGGTTACCGAACTGGGAATTGTATTACCAGGCAGTAGCATTGACTTGGATGAAGGAATGGGTTGAATTAAGAAATACAAGACTATTAACACTGGAAGGTCATGATTTACAATTGGGATGGCATGCATTTTTATGGTATGGTAGAAATAAGATACACATGTACTTTCATAGACATTATATAAGGAATGCATTGTTATTGGTATGGGAGAAGGTCAGAGATAAATATTATGTGAAAATACCAATATGGTTATCAACAATGGAAGCTTTGATACACCCAAATGTTTTTAATGTTGGAAATATTGTTAGATATAAGGACTTGCTAACAGATAAGGGGGATTTGAAAGGGAAACGAGAATTGGAAGAACAGGGGATTGAGATGGATTGGTATATGTACATGCAGATACAAACAAGATATGAAAAAGATGCTAAATTATATGGTTTTCACTTAGAAAAAAAAGAGTTGGGTGGGATACTCACAGGAACAGTGGATAAATTAATAAAAAAACTCTACAATTTTTTACTCGGCATTGAACTGGAGGAGGAGCAAGTAAAGGAAACAATGATAGCCTGGGCAAAGAATTTTGGATATTCAATAGATTTAGATAAATGGCAACAATTATGGGAAAGGAATTATAAATTAACAATGTCCACTGCATATAAGGACAATCAATATAAAATGTTTTATAGATGGCATATGCCCCCTGAGAAACTGGCAAAAATGTTTAAAGATAAATCAGCTAAATGTTGGAAATGTTACCAGTTTCCAGGTTCTTATTACCATATATGGTGGACATGTCCAGAAGCTAAAAATTATTGGAATAAAATTAAGATATGGCTGTAAGAAATGATACAACAACGTATTGATTTAAAACCAGAGCTGTTCCTACTGGGTATCCTGCCAGAAAAAAATAGCAAAGAAAATATTTATTTGATTATACATATAATAACAGCTGCAAGGATTGTTTATGCACAACATTGGAAAGCAGAGAAAATACCTTTGGAAGGAGAAAAAAATTAGATTGTGCAGAAATGAATAGAGTGACTATGATGATTAAAGAAAGAGAAGCTTCAGAATACTTTAAGATATGGAATCAACTCTACTATTAGTTAGAAAAGAGATACAAATAAGTAAATTAATAGTTATGTATAAAAATGCTATAATCAGAATATTTTGTTAGTGATGAATTGTTGTAATTGATTGGATGAGAATGAAGACAGAAGAAATAACAAAAAGAAGAACGATTGGAGACAACACCGAGATGTCACACGGAAGGAATGACTGTATTAAATGTTTGTTTGTTTAAAAAATAAAAAACTTTTAATTAAAAAAAAAGATTTGTATCTATCTCTACCTCGTTTACATTAGAATTTAATTCCATCAACATCCATACCATATCAATTCTAGACCACGATTGATGTCTGTTAGAGTAAAATGTGTATTGGTTTTCCCCTGGTTCCTCTCTCTATATATATCTTGTAAGTTTAACTCTTCTGCCATTTTGAAGAAAGTTCTAGGTAGTATCCTTCTAATTCCCTTCCTTGTTTTGTTACTTTTGTAGTCTAGTTTTTTGTCTGTTATTGCATTAAAGTCTCCTAAAAGACAAATATTGTCACACTCTAAATCACATATAGTGTTATGTAGTTTTTTATAGAATTTTTCTTGTCCACCATTTGGTGCATAGATTGCAACCAGGAGTATCCGCTTTTGGTTTAGTTGTGGCTCCGTTGCCTGAGCCTGGGCTATCGACAGATGCAGACTCTGAGAGTGAGGGAGAGGAGTTGGCAAGGCCTCCCTCTCCAGGACCCTCCTCTCTGGCAATGCCTCCGGAGGACACCGAAGGCCAAGAGATAGGCCCAGAGCCAAGCACGTCCCCGCAGCCACAGGTGGACAGCGACGAAGGAGATAAGTGCTGGCTGGATCCTCGACAGCAGCGCAGGGAGAAGCGTGTGCAGCAGAGGGGAAGGCGTGCCAGAGATTAGCTGTGTCACTGGACCACACCCCACAGGGTATAAATGTGGGTGTGGTGGCCGGTTCAGTTTGTGACGAGCAAAAACTAGAAATAATCCATGATCTCTGCGTTACTGGACTTCTGCCTGCCTTGTCGGACTGCATTTGGACTAATCCTTGTATTGCTGAAACTTTGCCTGCTTTATTGGAATGCTTGCAGTCTAATCTTTGTTTTGTGTGAGTAAAGTCTGAATTGGCAGCTAGCCACTGGGTTGCTGCCAGCTTTATTTTCAAAGACTTTGTCGTGTGGCTTATTAACTCCGGGCCGTCTGTGTGTGTGTGTGTGTGGGACGGGGACAGAATATTAGTATTGTTTCCACAATCAAGATCCTTCCCTCCTCATCTTTTAAAATTTGATTAGCCTGGATTGTTTCTTTAATGTATAACACCACGCCTCTCTTCTTTTGTTGTGATAGTGAGACGAATAGTTTTCCCAATTTGGGGTGTTCCAGTACTTGTTTATGTTGTTCTTTTATATGAACTTCTTGCAGTGATATTATATCTAGATTCAATCTTTGTAGTTTGTTGAGAGTTTTCTTCCTTTTCATGGGAGAGTTCAGACCATTAATATTTAGTGAGAGTATCTTGTAATCTTCTTGCATTGTTCTATCTATATCTAGGTCTTATACTCCTTGTTGTTCTAATTTCTCTCGGTTCTTTGGGTTCTTTGGGTCTTGTTCCGTTGCTCTCTGGTCTATCTCCTTTCTCTTTTTCCCTTTCCTTTTGCTGTTGTTTCGTTTCTTCTATAACAGGTATTCTTTGATCCCTTTCTTCTATTACTTCCCTCTCCTCTAGTTCCTCTTCGTTACCAAAGTGTTGGTTGTAAAACTCCGACGCTTTATCCAATGTGTCCACTCTGTATCTCTTGTCATGCCATGAGACCAATATTCCTTCCAGAGTCAACCATCTGAAATTGATGTATTTAATCAACAACAAGGTTAGAAATTGGCACGGCCTCCGCAACTCTCTAACTCTTCTTGGAACCTGTTTAAGAACTACCAGTTGTTTCCCTTTATACTGTATTGGTTCGTCTCTTGTCCTATTAAGCACTTCGTCTCACATCGATTTCTTTACAAATAGTTCGTGCACCTCCTTTGGGAGATTGTGCCTCCTCGCGTAGTTCGTATGGATTCTGTATGTCTCATCTATTTCTGTCAGCATCTCTTCCTTCTCTGTCCCTAATGCCTTTGCTAGTAATTCTGCCATGGTGTCTGGTAGGTCTTCTCCCTTCTCTTCTATCATATTCTGGAATCTCAAGTAGTGTGCAGCTTTCTCTGACTCCAGAAATATTTAACTCCATATTTGCCTGGATTAGTCTATCCCTTATTTCATCTACTCTTTTTTCTTCGTTCTCCATCCTCTCTTCTATTTCCTGTAATTTCTGTTCATTTTTTGTAATCTGTTGCTGGAAACTTTTAAATTTTTCTTTTTTTTCTTTTTCTTTTTTAATTTTTATTATAACACAATATGGCAAACACCAAACACCAAACATATATATATATACTCTCTTTTTACAGCTATTTCATGATGGTCATCTTCTAATATTTACATTCTCCCCCGATTCCCTTTATACTATTCTTCTTGTCCCTTTCTCTTTTAATTACATTATACTTCTTAACAATCATATTGATTCTATACATTCTATACATTATCATATTCATTCTTTCCATTTTCAAATTCACCCCTATTTTTATTATCCATTATCTCTAGTCTCTAGCCACTTATACCATTTGTTCCAGATTATATAATATTCCGTATCTTCTTTTTCTTAGAGCTCTTTTGTTAATTTGTCCATCTCGGAACATTTTAGGATTTTTTAAATCAATTTTTCTTCTGTTGGTATGTTTTCCCTTTTCCAATTTTGTGCGTAAGATATGTGTGCAGCTGTTATAATATGTAAAATATGTAAAATATTTTATTTCTTTGGTGTATTTTTCTGTAAATATTCCTAATAAGAATGTCTCTGGTTTTCCATCCATAGGTTGCTCTGTTATTTTTTCTAACCATTTCTTAATCTTAGCCCAGAATTATTTTGCAGCCGGACACGTCCACCAAAGATGGTAATATGTTCCGTAGCTCTTATTACATTTCCAACATACTGAAGATTTATTCGGAAACATCTTCACAAGTTTAGCCGGAGGTAGATGCCATCTATAGAACATCTTCAACTGGTTTTCCTTGTATGCCGTGGACATGGTTAATTTTGTATTTATTTGCCACATTGTTTCCCATCTCTCCAATTCTATTGTATGATTAAAAAATTTTGCCCATTTGATCATTGTATCTTTAACTATTTCCTCTTCCATCTTATATCGCAGTAAAAATTTGTATATCCTACTAATTAATTTCTCCTCTGTCCCTTGTATAATTTTATCCAATTCATGTTGTTCGTTCTGTACTTCATATACTTTTGTATCTTCTTTATATTTCAACCGAATTTGCATGTATGTCCACCAATCAATTACTCTATTTAGATAATGTTCCAATTCCTGTTTCGATTTCAAATTTCCTTGTTCTTTTAGTATATCTCTATATCTTATTATCTTATCCCATTCAGTTAAATTTGGATGTTTTAATGCTTCTATAGGTGAGATCCAAATTGGTATTTTTGTGTAGTGCTGTTTTTTTTATTTTTAACCAAATTAGTAGCAATGCATTCCTTAGTTTTTTGTTTTTTTATATAAAACTAGTTTTATTGGTTTTTTTCTTTTCTCCTCTCCCACCTTCATCCACATCTTTCTTTTTTTTTTGAACAGAGTGTTGGTCGTTTCTTATCTTATACAATTAGTCAAATTCAAATACATTTTACTCAATTACAATTTTTGTCAACATTGTCTTCCCCCCTTTCCTTTTTTTTTTGAATATACCTCAGTATTTCTATACTTGCATATATAAACACCTTCTTCATTTATCCCTAAATTCTAACTTTGCTAGTTGTACATATTTGTCCTCTTTTATTCTTTAAGAATTAATTCTTTTTCCTAATATATTTATATTTGTTTGTTCAGAGCTGCCTTTCTTCCACTTCATCTTCTTTTTTTTTATTGTACAGCAATCTTTCTCCTCAAACCTAGCCTCTCCCTCTTCTCCTTCCAAATTTCTTTCCCCACCTTCTTCTTCTCTTCTCTACTTCCCCTTCCCTTCTCCTTCTCCTCCTCTCTTCCCCCCTGTCTTACCTTCTTTCCTACTCTGCTTTCCCTTCCCTTCCTTCCTCCTTACTCTTCCATCCCTCTCTCTCCTTCCTGCTCCCCTCCAATTCCTTCATCTCTCTCTATTGCTGTATTCATTTTCAATTTAATGTTTTCCATTGTGGAGTTCAGGCAGCCCCAATCCCTTATCTTTTTAATTATTAACAATATATTTCATCTTATTCTCTTTTTTCCTTCAAATCTTTACTTTTCTTTTTTTTTTAATTAAATTTTTATTATAGTTCAAAAAAACCAAAACCAAAAACAAATATATAATAGTTTTTTTCTATCACGGTGTAACATCTCCAAAATATCCATGTATATATACACCAATAATCAGAAAGTAAAAATAGAAATTATTTACACATTCTTATATACAAATTTACATTTCCAATACTTATTGATTACCATAATTATACCATCATCTATAATTATAATCCAACATTAACCTTTATCTCTCTCCCATTGTTTCTGGATCCAATCATACCACATGTTCCAACTACTATAAAAATCTGAGTCTCTTTTACCCTTGATCAGTTTTGTAAGTCTGTCGGACTCCGCACATTCCATAATTTTATAAATTATTTTTGAGTCCGTTGGTAAGTCCTCATTCTTCCATTCTTGTGCGAATGCCAGTCTCCCTGCAGTGATTATGCGCAGCATCAGATACCATTTAGTCAATCCAATATTTGCAGGTCTGACCCCCAACAGAAAAGTTTCAGGTTTCAGTTCCACTCTACAGTGTGTAATTTCAAGCAACCATCATCGTATTTTCATCCAATATTTAGCTGCCAGCGGACATGTCCACCATTGGTGGAAGTAGGTTCCATTGCTATGCCCACATTTCCAGCACTGTGGAGATGTCCCGGGGAACATTTTAGCTAATCTTGCTGGAGGTAGGTGCCATCGATAAACCATCTTATAAATATTATCTTTATAAGAGGATGCCATAGTTAATTTTAAATTTTTAAGCCAAATCTCCTCCCATTTTTGAAAATCCAATGAATAACCCATATTTCGGCCCCAGGCAATCATGGAGTCTTTGACGACTTCCTTCCCCGCTTTCAATGATAATAGGTAAGAATAGCATTTCAATAAAACTTTCCTGTCATTACCTAACAATATTTTATCCAATTCTTGTTTCCCATGATATATCCCTTCACTCTCCTGATCTTTCTTCCACCTTGAGTGTATTTGGGTGTAGGCCCACCAGTCTATATTACACCCCTCCGACTTCAGTTGTTCCCGTGTCTTCAGTCTGCCCTGAGTATCCAAAATGTCTTCATAGGTCAAGACCTTCTCTCCTTTATATAACGTCGGGTATACCAGGGCCTCCTGGGTTGAGATCCAACATGGTATCTTCAGATACAACTTTCTCCTAAGTCTTTCCCAGGTATCTCCTAGGGTCTTACGTAAATAATGATTCCGAAAATACCTCGGTCGGGTTGACTGTCCTGGCCATAAAAAATGATGCCAACCATGTTGGAGGCCGTGGCCTTCTACCGCCAATAGCCGCCTCCTTTTCAGGGCGATCCAATCCTTCACCCATATCAGAATGGATGCCTGATGGTAAAGCGCCCAATTTGGGAGTCCAAATCCCCCTCTATGTCTAGGTTCCTGCATCATCTTAAACTTAATCCTTGATTTTTTACCTTGCCAAATAAATTTAGAAATAGCTCTGTTCAAGGTGTTGAAGAATTCCCTATCCAGGCTTACCAGGGCAGTTTGGAACAAAAACAACCATTTGGGGAGGACGTAAATTTTGATGGCAGCTATCCTTCCCATAAGTGATAGTTGTAAATTTTTCCACCTCTCCAAATCTCTGACTGTCTGATTATAAAGGGGAACATAATTATCCTCCTTTACCGAAGAACACCTTGGTGTCAACCAAATTCCCAAGTATTTTATTAGTTATCTGCATCCCCAAGAGTCCCTCCAACTGGCATCTCTACCTCTGCGTCATGTTCTTAACTAATATTTTTGTTTTTTTCTTGTTAATTAATAATCCTGCTACTCTCCCATAATCCCTGAGTACCTGTAATAGCTTTGGACCTGATTCTGATGGGTCCTCCAGTATGAAAACTAGATCATCCGCATATGCCTGAACTTTCACCTCCTCGTGCCTAACCCTCATTCCTCTTATTTCCGTATTCCTCCTAACCTCCCTAAGCAATGGTTCTAGTGTTAGCACAAATAATAGTGGAGAAAGTGGACAACCCTGCCGTGTACCCCTACCAATCCAAATCTTCTCTGTTTCCTCCCCATTGATTAATACTTTTGCTGTCTGTTCACGGTAGATTGCCTGCACTGCTCCCATGAACTTCTCACCGAAATCCATATATTTCATTTGGGAAATCATGAAATCCCAGCTCACTCTGTCGAACGCCTTTTGGGCGTCGACAAAAATCAAGGATAACTGTTTATCCGGACAATTTTCATAATACTCTAAAATGTTCATCACCATTCTCATATTATCACGTAGCTGTTGGTTGGGCAGGAATCCATTCTGATCTGGGTGAATAAATTGGTTAAGAAAACATCCAAGTCTTGCGCCTAAAAGTGCTGTAAATATTTTATAGTCTGAATTAAGCAATGAAATCGGTCGGTAGTTTTTAATAAGTGTCAAATCAGTGCCTTCCTTCGGTAGAATAGATATATAGGCCTCTGACCAAGATGCCGGTGTCAGGTTTCGGTGTTATCTTAAATAAGTTTCATTTTCAAGCGCAATCTCTCTAATGAATCATTTTTATTTAAGAACATAAAAAGCCGACATTCCTGATTTCATTTTTGTAGCCAAACTGGCCCCTCCTTCCAACCCCCTCCTCTTCCGCTCTCCAACCCCAATGTCCCATTGGCCATCATGCAGATCCATCTCTACCTCCCGGCACGTTCTTTTCACAGGAATGTAGCCCCCACCCTCGTCTCCCAGGAAACACTATCTGTACATACAAAACTAGGTAAAAGTTCATCTTGTTATGTCAGCGCTGGAAGAGAGCCTAATTTGGAACGCTGACATCCGGCCCCTCTCCCTTCACTTCTGCGACATCACCTATCCCATAGGGAAAACACAACAAGATTAGTCTCATCAGCCCCTCCCCGGCTGTGCACCCCCCCTCCCGGCTTTCCCGGGTGGTCTGCATGGAATTTTGCTATAAGGCGATCAGCTTGGATGTTTGCGCTCTTCACCCAAGAAGCCTCTGACAATGGGTAACCCTTCCATTTAATTAAGTACTGGAGGCGCCCCCTGTGCCATCTTGAATCAAGAATCCGCTGCACCTCGTAGTGCATTTGGCCCCCAACAACCAGGGGCCCAGGGGGTTCACATGGAGTTGGCCACTACAGGTTTTAGAAGGCTACTGTGAAAAACGGGGTGAATTTTCCCCAAAAGCCATGGCAACTGCAATTGCACTGTAACGGGGTTGATTATTTTTATTATAGGAAATGGTCCTATAAATTTTGGGCCCAATTTCCTGCTCGGGAGTCTAAGTCTCAAGTACTTGGTGGAGAGGTAAACTTTCTCTCCCAGCTGAAATGGTCTTTGGGGAGTTCGGTGCTTGTCTGCTTGGTCCTTATAAGATTGAGCCGCCTTTGCCAGCGCCCTCTTAACATTTTCCCAAGTTTGTCTCAACATTGCCATCCAGTCGGTCAAACTGACTTAGGAAGGGGGCTCCCTCGGGTATTCTGGCATGGGAACAAAATCCATGCCACTCACTATTTTGAACGGGGTTAGCCCCGTGCTGCTGTGGACAGCATTATTATATGCAACCTCCGCAAAAGATAGGAGGTCTGCCCAATTGGACTGCTGGTAGTCGACGTAGCATCTTAAATACTGTTCTATCATAGCGTTCAGTCTTTCTGCCCCCCCATTGGTGCTCGGGTGAAATGCTGAGCTGAGCCCTTGGGATGAACCTATGGATCGTAGAAACTCCCTCCAGAACTTTGCTGTGAACTGGACCCCTCTGTCGGAAATGATTCTCCTGGGGACTCCATGTAGGCGGTAAATGTGTTTCAGGAACAGTTTGGATAACTGACGGGCTGAAGGCAGTCCACTACAAGGTATGAAGTGTGCCTGTTTGGAGAATAAGTCTATTACAGTCCAGATCACTGTATTTCCACTGCTCCTCGGTAGGTCTACTATAAAGTCCATTGCAATCTCCTCCCATGGTCTTGTTGGCTCAGCTACTGGTTGCAACAATCCAGGCGGGCACCCTGGCCTTGTCTTCATCGTGGCACAAATGGTGCAGCTTTTTACATAACTGTCTACGTCCTTTCTCATGTGTGGTCACCAGAACTGCCTTCGTACTAGGTGCAGAGTCTTTAGGAACCCGAAGTGTCCTGCTGGTTTAACGTCGTGGCTCCTCTTGAGAATCAGGATGCGTAAACTCTGTGGGACATAGAGTTTTGTCCCCCTCCATGCTAGTTCGTCTCTTTTTGTCAAGAGATGTTGATTGTCCCGATACCAGGGGTCGGTCAGCGTTTCATTTTTTAATTTTGCAGTTAAGTCACTTGCAAGTTGGCCTTGCTGGTCACGTCGTTGCCGTCTGGTGATCACTTGGGCCGCAGCTTGGGTGGAGGGGATGATGGCATTCACTACCTGCTCCCGCTCACTGTTGTATTGGGGCATCCGGGAGAGGGCATCAGCCAGGAAATTTCTCCCTCCTGGGATGTGCTTAAGCTCGAAATTGAAACGATTGAAGTATTGTGCCCACCGCACTTGCCTGGGCGACAGTTTTCGTGGGGTTTTTAGAGCCTCTAGGTTTTTATGATCAGTCCAGACTTCAAATGGTTTCTGGCCTCCCTCTAGAAGGTGCCGCCAGGTCAACAAGGCCCACCTTACTGCAAACGCTTCCTTCTCCCACGCCGCCCATCGCCTCTCCGTATCGGTGAGTTTGCGGGAGGTGTAGGCGCAGGGTTGTAGATCACCTTGGTTGTTCTTTTGGAGTAACACGGCTCCTACTGCCACATCACTTGCGTCTGCTTGGATGACAAAAGGCTGTTCCGGATCCGGGTGTTTTAAGACAGGTTCTTTCGCGAACAGTCCTTTTAGCATCTCAAATGCCTGTTGGCAGGTCAGGTCCCACTGTAGGGGTTGTCCCGGGCGAGGTTTCATCGCTGGGCTTCCTGTCTTTAGGAGGTCCGTCAAAGGTTTGGCAATCTTCGCGAACGAGGGGATGAATTGTCTGTAGAAGTTCGCAAAGCCTAGAAAACTTTGCAGTTGTCTGCGGGTGCGAGGGGGCTGCCATTGTAGAACTGATTGGACCTTGGCTGGGTCCATCTCTATCCCCTCATTTGATACTCGGTAGCCCAGGTAGTCTAGCCGTGATTGGTGGAAATCGCATTTTGGCAGTTTGACATATAGGTTTGCCCGTAGCAGTTTTTTCAGTACTTGGCGGACGAGGGGTATATGTTCGTCTATGGTCTCCATGTAGATAAGAATATCATCCAGGTAGACGAGGACCCCTTTGTAAAGGTGTTCATGTAAAACTTCGTTTATTAACTGCATGAATACTGCCGGGGCTCCTTGCAATCCAAAAGGCATTACTTTAAACTGGAAACTACCCAGGGGGCAGTTGAATGCTGTTTTCCATCATCTCCTGCCTTTATGCATACTCGGTAATAAGCTTCTCGAAGGTCTAGTTTGGTGAAAACCTTCCCTTTAGCTAGGTGGGCTAACATGTCTTTCATGAGGGGGAGGGGGTACAGGTTGTGTACGCGAACAGCTTTGATACTTCGAAAGTCGACTACCAGTCTCATGGAGCCGTCCTTTTTCTCTTTAAACATGACCGGCGCCGCTACCCTTGGTTTCACTGGCTCAATAAATCCCCTTTGTAAGTTTTTGTCTATGTAGTCCCGCATTTCCTGCATTTCTCGGGGCGTCATGGCATACATTTTAGGTTTGAGTAGTTTCGCTCCTGGGATAATCTCGATGGCACAATCGGTCTCGCGGTGGGGGGGCAGAATGTCACACTCGGCCTCACTGAATACCCCCGCAAGGTCTTGGTACTCCCTTGGGATCTGGTTTGCGTTACAAGCGGTGGTGGGTGCGGCTGCCAATTGCTTTGCTGCACCTTCTGGGAGGGACCCTTGTGTTGGTGGTGTTTTCTTCTGTAGTGGAGGGCTGCTTTGGGGTTTCAGCGTGGGAGGGAATTCTTTTTTTTTTTTTTTTTTTTTTATTTTATTCGCCCCCATAATCCCCCGCGCGGCCGCGTTCTGGACCAGCTGGAGCCTCCGGGTGCACCCCAGGGGGAGCCCCATGTAGAGAGCGTTGCAGTAGTCCAGGCGGGAAGTGAGGAGTGCCTGAGTGACTGTGCGTAGGGAGTCCCGATCTAGAAAGGGGCGCAACTGGCGTATCAGGCGGACCTGATAAAAAGCTCCCCTGGCCACGGCCATCAAATGATCTTCTAACGACAGCCGTGCATCCAGGAGGACGCCCAAGTTACGAGCCCTCTCCGTGGGGGCGAGTGATTCGCCCCCAATAGCCAGCGATGGCGTCAGCTGGCTATATCGGGACGCTGGAAGCCACAGCCACTCGGTCTTGGAGGGGTTGAGTCGGAGCCTGTTTCTCCCCATCCAGGCCCGCACGGCCTCCAGGCACTGGGACATCACTTCAAGGGCATCGTTGGGGTGGCCTGGGGTGGAGATGTACAGCTGGGTGTCATCAGCGTACTGATGGAACTCCACCCCGAAGCCACGGATGATCTCACCCAGCGGCTTTACATAAATGTTGAACAGAAGGGGCGAGAGGACCGACCCTTGTGGCACCCCACAAGCAAGGTGCCTCGGGGTCGACCGCTGCCCCCCTGTCAACACAGATTGTGACCGGTCAGAGAGGTAGGAGGAGAACCACCGCAGAACGGTGCCCCCCACCCCCAACCCCGCCAACCGGTGCAACATGATACCATGGTCGATGGTATCAAAAGCCGCTGAGAGGTCTAACAGGACCAGGATAGAGGAGCAACCCCTATCCCGAGCCCTCCAGAGATCATCCACCAACGCGACCAATGCTGTTTCCGTGCTGTGCCCAGGCCGGAAGCCGGACTGGAGCGGGTCTAGATAGACAGCTTCATCCAGGTACCGGGGAAGCTGTTGCGCCACCACACTCTCAACAACCTTCGCAACAAAGCGAAGGTTGGAGACTGGACGATAGTTAGCCAAAACAGCCGGATCCAGAGAGGGCTTCTTGAGGAGGGGCCTCACAACCGCTTCTTTCAAAGCGGCCGGCAGGACCCCCTCACTCAAAGAAGCGTTAACAATCTTCTGGAGCCAGCCTCGTGTCACCTCCCGGGAAGCCAGTACCAACCAGGAGGGGCACGGGTCCAATAAACATGTGGTTGCGTTCAGCCGTCCCAGGACCCTGTCCATGTCCTCGGGAGCCACAGGATCGAACTCCCCCCAGATAACACTCTCAAGACCTGTCTCAGTCATCCCGTCCGGACATACCCAGTCAGAGGCCAGCCCTTCCCGAATCTGAGCGATTTTGTCATACAGATACTGCACAAAGTCCTCAGCTCGGCCCTGCAAGGGGTCATCCCGCACTTCCAGATGGAGGAGGGAGCGGGTCACCCTAAACAGGGCGGCCGGGCGATTATCTGATGATGCGATAAGAGCGGCAAAATAGCTAGATTTCGCCGCTTTTATCGCCACTAGGTAGGTCTTAATATGAGATCTTCTGGTCGGGGCGGCAGGGGTTGGGGCCCCTTTGCTATTCTCAGCCTGCGGGTTCCCTCTTGCCACCAAATGATTGGGCCCCATTTGTCGAGCCATGAGAGTCCCAATATGACTGGTTCTGTCATCTTGGGGGCTATTATGAAGTGGATCGTCTCCCAGTGATCTGCGAGTTCTAGTCTCACGGGTTCAGTCAAGTGTGTGGTGTACGTTCCTCCCACTAGGGACCCATCAACTTGCTCGAAGCGAATTGGTTGTTTGAGCTGTTTAGCTCGGATTCCCAATTTTAGAACTGTGGGTAGGTTGATTAGGCACCGTGTGCTACCCGAGTCTATTAGGGCTTGGAAAGTCTCTTGGGCCCCTGTTTTGGGGGCTGTTAGGCGTATGGGGAAAAGGAAAGGATGGACGGGTCCACTCACCATCGGGTCATCCTCGCCTTCGTCTTCCGTGTCATAGGGTTCGGGGGACTGATCTCCCTCCACTGGGATTCCTCTGGTTTCGGTCAGATGAGCGAAAAACTCAGGGATTTGGGGAGCTTCCCGCGGTACGTGGGTGACGCGCTTGGGCCCTCGTTCCGGTCGTGCTTTGGGCGGTGGAGCTGGTCCCGGTCTAGGCGTTCCACATCTTGCTGCTATGTGGCCGCTTCCTCCACATCTGTAGCATTTCAGTGGGCTCCGTGGGGCAGTTGGTCTGTAGGAGGGCTGTGATGTTGGGGTTTCTCGTCTGTTGAGTGGCCCCTGGTCTGGTTGGCCTCTCTCCTTTTCCTCTCATGGTTTTGACGTGTCACTCGCCCGCAGCCCTCTGTCGACTTTTATCGCTACCCGGAACCATTCAGCGAGTCGGTTTGGGATGTCACGATAGGCAGTCACTTGGGAAATTCTTTTATCTAGGCTTGTTCTAAAAAAATACACCAGCAATCGCTCTGGTAGGGGAGGCAGTGTCCCAATGACTCTCCTGAATTCACGGATATGCTCTCTGATAGGCTTCCCCCTCTGCATTAGGTTTCTGAGCTCGTCTTCCACATAGGGGTCCTCCTCCTCCTCCTCATAACGGGCTCTCAATAGTTGCAAGAACCCATCCGCATTTTGTAGCTGGGGGGCCCTGTATTTGTAGAGTGATGCTGACCACCTCTTTGCTTCTCCCTCCAGCCCTTCCGAGATAGCATTCACTAGGGCTCTGGGGAAAGGGTAGAGGTGTCCGAACCGCTCTATGTATATCTCAGCTGAATCGAGGAATTGGGCGAGGTTGTCTGGGTCACCATCGAACTTCCCTCTGAACTGGGGTGGTTCCTCCCTCTCTGCCCTCTCCTCTCTGTGCTGAGCTCTGGAGGGCCAGCCTTGGTGTTGGTAGTCCTCTGCCTCGTCTCTCATCCTGGGGTGGGGAGGTGCTGCCTTGTCTGGGCTTCGCTGCCATTCCCATCCCCAGCTCGCCCTTCCCAATTCACTTAGGGGTTTTTCTTTATCTTTTACCTTTGTATTTTCCAAGTTGGCTGGAATCACGACCGCTTCTGCTCCTCCCGTTTCTTGAAGCAGGCTTTCCTCCGAGAGCTTGGCTTCAGCCATAGTCCGTCCGACCAGATGTCTGGGAGGGAACGGGATGATTTAAACTCAGCCAGCCTTGATTTGGAGGACAGTTTGGCTGTCTGTCAGGTTTCGGTGTTATCTTAAATAAGTTTCATTTTCAAGCGCAATCTCTCTAATGAATCATTTTTATTTAAGAACATAAAAAGCCGACATTCCTGATTTCATTTTTGTAGCCAAACTGGCCCCTCCTTCCAACCCCCTCCTCTTCCGCTCTCCAACCCCAATGTCCCATTGGCCATCATGCAGATCCATCTCTACCTCCCGGCACGTTCTTTTCACAGGAATGTAGCCCCCACCCTCGTCTCCCAGGAAACACTATCTGTACATACAAAACTAGGTAAAAGTTCATCTTGTTATGTCAGCGCTGGAAGAGAGCCTAATTTGGAACGCTGACAGCCGGTATTTGGGAATCTTTCAACACCCCATTAAATAGTTCCACCATGTGCTTACCAAGCACCTCAAAACTCATCTTGTATACTTCTACAGGTAGTCTATCCATCCCTGGTGTCTTCCCATTCGCTTGTTTTCCCATAATCAATTCTACCTCACCCTCAGTAATTTCTGCGTTAAGCAATTGTTTCATTGTCCCAGTAATTTTTGGCAAGTCTGTGCTCTCCAAATATTTCCAAATGTCTTGCTCCCCTTCTTCACCCCTTTTATACAGCTGAGTAAAAAATTCTTGCACCACCCTTCTCTTACCTTCTATATTAATATGCAACTTTCCACCCTGATCTTTTAACCCCTCTATTCTTCGATTTTCTCTCTCCTTTCTTAAACGATAGGCTAACCACCTCCCTGGCTTGTTGGCATTCTCAAAGTGATTTTGCTTTGCCCATTTTATTTTATTGGCTAGTTCTTCCTGATCCAACAGTCTAATTTGATGTTGCCAGAAATTCCTCTCTTCTATCCAATTTCCAGTTTCCTGACCCCTTTGCATTGCCTCTTCAGCTTTTTGTAAGCTGCTCAGGAAGGCTTCCCTCTGTTTTCTTTGAGCCTTACGTTTGCCAGCCAAATATTTAATCGCCAATCCCCTCATCATGAGTCCTGTTTGGAGAAGGGTGGTATAGAAATGGAAACAAATAAATAAATAAATCACTGCTTTGGCTGTATCCCAAGTATTACTGTATATATTGAGGTATCTTCCTTTTTATTTTCATTTAAAAAAAGCCGCATCTCTCTCTTAAACATATTTATAAATTCTTCCTCTTTCAAAATCCCTACATTCATTCTCCATCTATTCCTTCTTTGGCCCAGTATTTTCCAGGTCAACATTAAAGGGTTATGGTCAGCCCATTCATTAACACCAATTTCTACCTCTGAGGTTATCTCATTCGAATCAGGTGACATCCAGATCATATCAATATGTGACCATGAATGATGCCTGGGGGAGAAATAAGTATATTGTTTCCTACCAGGGTTCTGTAGCCTCCAGACATCATATATACCAAATTCCTCTCTTATATTCTCACATATCCTTGGTAGTACCCTCTTCACATCTCTCCCTCCTCCTTTCCTTTTCCCCGGGACATAATCTTTGGCCTTATCTATAACAGCATTGAAATCACCCAGCAGGCAAATATATTCATATTCCATTTCTGCGAATTTGTTATGTAAATTTTCATAAAAGGTCCTTTGGTTACAGTTGGAGGCATAAATACAAACTAATAGACACTTCCGCTGAGCAATCTCCAATTCCAGCATTAATACTCTGCCTCACCCATTTGTTTAACCTCTTCTCTGACTCCTCCCATCTCACTCTTAACATCCGCTCTCAAGTCTTCGAAATTCCTAGACATCATTTCCTGATTCTTGGTCATCGAATCTTGGATGGTCTGGAGCATAACCTGAAGAGCCTGCATAGAGGGAGACTTTCCAACCAATGACATATCTTCAGCAGATCTTGTTGAAGCTAATGGAGATAAGCTTGGAGATGCAGATGCAGAGAAGGATAGGATCTTCTTATTCACTTTAGTAACTGTGGATGTTGTGGACATTTCTAAGTCCCACCAAAATTTCTTCCAAATCAGCATAGGCTATATCACAAGCCAGTGTATTAACTTTCAATGTTTCAGAATTGTCTTCCCTGGTGTACCAGCTTCAGCCACAAGGTGGAGAAAGAACACTTCCAGTTGTAGACAGCGCTGTCAGAGTGGCAATCAGCCCCGTTCCCATCCTGGGGTAATTGCCTGAGTTAGAGGTGAATCGTGTCATTTTCCTTGTGTATACTTTGTAAGAAAAAAACCCAAAAAAATACATTCTAATGAAAACTCATATTTATTGTAAAGAAATAAAAACAAATCTTACTATCTAAAATAGATTACATCTTGGATGCTTTCCTGGCTACCTCTTGGCAGGCAAACAAAGAAAAAAGTTAGAGAAGAAGAAAGGAATGTAGACATGCGCAGTAGTTACTGATAAGAGTTTTGGCAAGCTACGGTAAGTCTGAAAGTCCAAAAATAAAAGCTCAGCTGGTAAATACAAAAACGCAGTGACAATCCCCTTCTTTGCCAGTTGAGCGAACATCAGGTACATCATCAAATAAGGCACATCTTCTTACGCAGATACTCGTGTTGAGCTGCTGGAAGCGGTTTGTTGAGCATGTCTGCAATCTGATCATGTGTAGATACATACTGCAATTTTACAAAACCTTGTTTCACTAATTATTTGATATTTCTATAACGGATGTCAATGTGTCTGGACCTAGAACCTGTGAAATGTGATTCAGAAATACAAACTACTGATTCATTGTCTTCCATCACGGTGATCGGTCGGATTGGACATGTCCAGATATCTGTGACCAAAGCATCAAACCACGTTAGAGAATTACATGCATCTGAAACACAAGCATATTCAGCTTCAGTAGATGAACAAGAAACAAAATTCTGTTTACGCACTTGCCAGTAAACAGGACATCCATTTAAGAACATCATATAACCTGAAGTACTTTTACGTGATTTCTTATCACTTGCCCAATCAGAATCTGCATAACAACATAATTCTGCATGATCAGTATGTGTTGGTTCTAACAATAACTTCATGTTTTAGTGTGCTTTAGGTATTTCAATAATTTCTTAACACATGACCAATGAAACTGTTTTGCCTTACCTACGTGTCGAGACAAGAGATTAACACTAAGTGCAATGTCGGGTCTAGTCCAACTACTAATATACAACAGTGACCCAATGACTGAATGATAAAGTGTTTGGTCCTCGAACTCAGGACTTGATTCATGTGTCAAGTTGTGAAAATCTGTTTGCACGGGTGTTTTTGTTGTGTTAGCATCCTTCATATTGCAATGATGCAAAACTTGCTGAATTTTATCCTCTTGTGAAAGACTAAACCCCTTCTGTGTTTTTTCAATCTGAACACCTAAATAAGTGCTAATATGACCTAAAGATTTCAATGTGAAGTATCTCTGCAAAGCTTAAGCAAAAATCTCACTCATCTGCTTATTTGGACCAATATAAACAATATCATCAACATAAGCAAGAACTATCTCATATGTATTGTTAGATCTTTTTGTGAACATGCACTCATCAGTTTCGGACTTAATGAAGCCCATTGAATTTAGTTTGTCAGTAAGACATAAGTACCACATTAAACCAGACTGTTTCAGACCATAAAGACTTTTGTTTAGAAACCAGGTATCCCCTTCTTGCTTTCGGAACCCTGGAGGGCCTCTCACGTAGATCTCTTCATCTAGGTCAGCATGTAGATAAGATGTGTTAACATTGAACTGGAAAGCTTCTAAACCAAGGATAGTTGCTGTTGCTAAAGCAATTTTTACACTCTCAGTCCGGACTGTCGGTGAGTAGGTATTTGTGTAGTCCTCAGGATAACGTTGAGCGAAACCCTGAGCTACAAGTCTGGCCATGTACAATGACTCACCATTCGGCTTCTTTTTGATTCTGTAGACCCATCGAGTGCCACCTTAAGTTTCTTTAGACTGTCCATTTCAGCCTGCATTGTATCATACCACTTCTCTTGCTCTGAATCAGGAAGATGTTTGATTTGTGTGAAAGTATCAGGAGGAAGTGTAACATTACAAATCAAAGGCAAGGGTGTTTTTGTCAGTTGCCAAGAATATCGTTGTGGAGGGATTCCCTTTGTGACCCTCTTGGAACGCCTCGGAACAACAGTCCATTCTTCTGCTTCGTCCCCGTCCTCACATTCGTCACTAGCGTCAGTTTGGAGTTTTTTGAGATCGGGCTTGTAGCCATACAACATGAAGAAAGGAGTCTGATTTATTACACTGCTCCAAGTACAGTTGACAATGTAATTTGCATATTTGATAGCTTTACCGCAGTATGGGATACTGAGGTTGGCGTCTTCTAGGAGACAACGCATCATGGTTTGCAGTACCCCTTGTCGTCTCTCTATGACTCCGTTATGAGCCGGTGTGTAAGGAGCCAACGTCTGATGAAGAATTCCATTCTTACGCATCCAGTCCTGGAAACGCTCAGACATGAATTCAGCACCACAATCACTTTGAATTCTGGCGATGCGAACTTGGTGTTGGGTAGAAACAAGAGCAGCAAAGTCTTTAAAGATCTGAAAAGTCTCAGATTTTTCTTTCATAGGATATCCATATCCATATCTAGAATAATTATCAACAATTGTTAGAAAATATTTTCTACCACCAAGTGTTGGCGGAAAAGGACCAACTATGTCAGTGTGAACCAAATCAAAAATGCGTGTTGACAGGCGTGTAGCACGTTTGGGAATGGCTGCTGCTTTGGATTTGGCCTTTTTGCATACAGCACAATCCAAAAATACCCTACACCCCTTTAGATCCAAACCTTTTGCGAACTCTGGCATTTTCCTAAGAACACGGAAACTGGCATGCCCCAATCTTCTATGCCACTTATGGATACACCTGTAATGCAAAGGTTTACCAGTTAGTGAATTTTCAACATTAACAGTTTTATGAGGAACCTCAGGCTTGCTCTGAGCAACCTGTTTTCTAATTTTCTTTTTGTTGGCTTTAGGAGCCTTTGGAGTAGCAACAGGATTTCTCACTGGGACATCTCTCTCTGGGCCTGTGCCCTCCTCTTTTGGAGTTTGTATACTTGCCTGTGTTTGCGGTTTAGACTTTGGTTTTAAGTAGTAAACACGACCAATTAACATGGTTTCAGCAACAATATCTCCATCTTTAACTATGTAACTTGCTTTCTCGAGGTGGTGAACCTGGAACTTTAACACTCTAGACAAGTGAGCCTGACTAAGCAAACTACTATTTGCTGTTGGTATGTAGTAAACTTCAGGGATGAATGCATCGAGTTCTTCAACATAAACAGTTCCTTTTCCTTTGACCTGACAAGGATGATTGGAAAAAGAATAAAGTTCACGTAGTTCAGGTTCAGGCTCGTGCATCTCTGTGAAAAGTTCCTTTCTGTAGGTAACATGCAATGCTGCACCACTGTCCAAAGTCCACAGGAGTTGTCTGTCGTACTCTGGTTGAGGTTGTGGATCATTGGTTAAAGCCAATGTGGTGAGTGGAGGTTGCGGATCACGTCGGGGACCATGACGACCTTGTCTTCCACCTCTGCCTCTGCCTCCTCTGGAATCTGTTCCTCTGGGCTGGTATGAGACGGGAGCTGGAACTCATTGGGGACAATCCCGGGTGGCATGTCCCACACAATTACAGATGTAGCATCTTGGCATCCTTGGAACGTAGGCTCTTCCTCGGAAGGGGCACCTCGCTGGAGCTCTTGATGTGGGTGGTCCTCTCAAATGTGGGGTAGCTAACATAAGTGCTTCTTCTTCAATTAAAAGTCTGCACACATGGTCCACTGTGCGTTGAGCAATAGGTACATGATTAATCTTTGTAATGGCATCTTTCCATTCATAATTCAATGAGTTAATAATAATGCTGATCATTTGAATATCATCAATAAGATAGCCTCTTTCTCTCAATTCTCTTCTGATTCCTTTCAGTTTGGTTAAATGTCCTCCAATTTGTTCACCAGGTTTCAATCTCGAACCATGGAACTCAGACATGAGTAAGCATGAAGATTCAATTGAAACAGGCCTGTAGCAATTTTCCAATTGGACCCAAATTTGTTGGGCTGTTGCATCAGGCGGAAAGGTAACCTGCAGTTCAGTATCCATGGACATCAATAATGTTGTGCAAGCTTTAGTCTCTAAGTCTCTTATTACAGGAGTCCATGGCTGAGCAGGAGGATTAAAAACCATACAGTGAGTACCTTCTCTGCGAAGTAACAATCCAATCTCACTGACCCAGGCCTTATAGTTTTGTCCTGACATCTTTAATTTCAACTCACCAGCTAGTGGAGCAACAGAAAATGCCTGGTGAGGAACATGCATTTGGTATGCTGGCTGTGCCGGTAAAAATACCTGTGGTATTTGCTGTGCTTGTTGTGGACCAACAAATGGTCCTGGTTGCACGGCTGGAGGCACTTGTGCGTGCACTTGTGGCTGCGGCTGCTGCATTGGAATCTGCTGTGCTCCAGCTGCCATTTGAGCTTGAGCTTGGGGCTGTTGCATTTGAGCTTTCTCTAGTAAATTACTTTTGCCAGCAGATGGTGCTGCAACTTTAGTTTCGGGCAGCTCAGATAATTTTTCTGCCTTCGTGGCATGATTTGTAATTTGAGAAGACACCAGATCACAAGGCAAATGTGACGTGAGTACAGCTCTCTGTTCTGATTGGCCTGACACAATATCCTCTAGGGGGTGTGTCTTTAGCTCTGAAGAAGAAGCTAAGATGGCGGTTTCAGGAATTTTAAAGGCACGAGACTCTCTCTTATCTTGCTCGAGCATAGATAAAGCCATTTTTGCCTGGGATAGCTCATGTTCAAAAAATTTTATATGGTCATGATAGGCTTTTATAGTTTGCTCATCCAGGGTGAGCTCAGACCTTCGAGGAGAATAATAGATTACTTCTCTCTCTGCGTGGGAGGAAAAATGCTCAGCAGTTTGTGAAAACTTTGGCCTTGCACCAAGCGTTTCAAATTCAAAAGGCTCTGGGAGGACTGTTTGAGAGCATGCATATTCAGAAGGAGACGTCACTGACCTTAATTGCAGCACGTTGCCTTCAAAAACAGCTCTTCTGTTATCTTCCTCCTGAAGCCTTTGTAAGAGCATTTCGTCCATTTCTTCTACTCTCACGGCTCCCTCTAGCCAGGTGGCTGAGGCGAGCGGCCGGAAATTTGAAAACCTCCTTTCTGCCTCTTCTTCGTAGGAGAGGTTTAAATCATTAATAGAGAATGCTCTGAGCTTCATTTTGCCCTTTTTCTTCTTTTTCGGCATATTTGCAAAAAACAATTAGCATACCTCAGTAGCTAAAAACTAATTGCCTATGCGCTTATCATCAAAGTAACAAGCAAGGAAAAAGCCATAAATTAATCATCCTTCTGCTGCCAGTGTCAGAGTGGCAATCAGCCCCGTTCCCATCCTGGGGTAATTGCCTGAGTTAGAGGTGAATCGTGGCATTTTCCTTGTGTATACTTTGTAAGAAAAAAACCCGAAAAAATACATTCTAATGAAAACTCATATTTATTGTAAAGAAATAAAAACAAATCTTACTATCTAAAATAGATTACATCTTGGAAGCTTTCCTGGCTACCTCTTGGCAGGCGAACAAAGAAAAAAGTTAGAGAAGAAGAAAGGAATGTAGACATGCGCAGTAGTTACTGATAAGAGTTTTGGCAAGCTACGGTAAGTCTGAAAGTCCAAAAATAAAAGCTCAGCTGGTAAATAAAAAAACGCAGTGACAAGCACCAACAATAACGATCAGAAAACGAAAGGGAAAAATGTCAAGTCACTATATATCCCTCGGTCCAGCATGCAGCAGGAGTCCTAAACAGAGAAATCTCAAGTGATTCTCAGATAGGAAGCAGCCAAGCGATCACCAAACGTCTCCAATATTTAACACACAAAGGGAATGTTTCCAGAAACCCAAACGCTGTTCCAAAAGGAAAAAAATTACAGCTGGCTCCATACCACAAAAGTCAGAAATGGCCAGTCTCCACTTTAGCCGCTCACTTTCACTTGGCCAAAACAGTTCAAAGAGGCTAATATCGTTCTCTTCACTCCCACTCACTCAGCTCATCAATCTCAGTCCACTAATTTACACTGTGACAGATTGGCTTCCCTTTCCAAAAAGATCAGTCACTGCTTCGGAGCGACCATTTGCCGCCCTCTTCCTACAAAGGCACCCCGGGGGGGGGGGGTTCTTCAGCGTGTGGAAGATGCCACCTCCACACACACCTCAGTATCCCCTCTCCTTTGCAAACTTTTTCGCAATTTGCAATGGCTAAATAAAGCCGCCATTTGTAGAAAACTGAAAGCTGGGTATAGAGCTTTCACTCTGTCCAGCCATCCATTACGATGATGTCACCGGAAGCCTAGGTAGTGCTAATCTCCATCTCACCTCAAGAGGTTGGGAGGTGGGTGCGTAACTTCCCACTTCCATCCGTTCAAAACACTCCGGGAGCCCAGTTAAGGATTGGCTTCGCATTGGGCGCAACAGGTCCCAGTCCAGGGAGTCTCCGGATCCCACAGCTGTCCCCATCCTCCACTCTGGCTCATGGGGCGACTTCATTTCCCCTCCTGGAGCTGAGTCAGACTGGCAACTCTTCCAGGAATCTGACGCCTTGGGCCGAGCCCCCAGCCTTCAGGCTTCCTCTGCAGCCTCAATGGCTTGCACCATTTGTTCAGAAGGAGAAAGCAAGGAGTCGGTAAATCCTTGAGCATCCATCCCCACGGCCCCCTCTACGATTTCTCCTTTCTCCTCCATCTTCACTGAGTCTTCGCACCACCCAAGGTTTAGGTAGATGCTGGGGCTCAGCACCCCTGACAGCCCCCTTAAGGGGTGCTGTTAGGCTTTAAGAGAGATTCGGGTTAATGTCAGTGTTCCAGAAAACCCCAACTCTGAGTAAAGATGCGGAAGCAAGCATTTTCCAAAGTTCTCTTTACTAGAATAGGTAAACTGGCACATCTGGGAAAACCCGAATCTGAAAGGTTTGGGTTTTCCCTCAGTAAATCAAAACTCCCAAAACCATCCCCTCACTCCTCAGTCGATCACATGGTCTAATCAACCGCCGTCCCATCTCAACTCAGTACTCCGACCACTCCTTCTCCAGATGATGGATCACCCTGACCTTGACCGACAGGAAGAATGCTATTATGTCTACCAACAACCCCTCTATTAAATCCCCCCTCCTACTTTCTCACACATGAGAAGGTGGCAGCATGGAAGCTTCTGGCCTAATATGGCTTCCAAAGCTGACAGGCATCCCCCCCCCCGCAGAAAAAAACACATCCTGAAAAATAAAACAGACAAAACACAAAAGAAGGGGTTAACACCTTGTACAGAACCCCTTAACCCCCTCTCCCCCACCCCCCGGGGGAACTTTTGGTTTCTCAGGAAATTTATCATGAAATTGCCTCACTAGTGTTGTGGCCCATCAGCGGCCTGTGCAGATTGTAGCCAATTCCGACAACGAGGAGGCTGGTGTGGTGCTGCGCCAGCAGCCTGTGCAGCTGGTGCTCGAGTCGGACAGTGAGGAGGCTGGAGAAGATGTAATGCCAGAGGCAGGGATTCAGCCAGGGCTCTCAGAACCTCCAGAAGCTCCTTTAAGTGAAGAGGATGAAGAGGAGGAGCCTCTTCTCAATGCACGGGCACACAGAGCTGCCAAAAGGCAGGAGTGGCTCCTCAGGAGGAGGTCTCCTCGAGAGTAAGGCTTGAGGCTAATTGGCCACTCCCTTAGCCTATTTAAGGAGGAACGCCGATTGCAGCAAGCTGTAGGGAACAACTTTAGTTCACTCTCCTTCGTGTCTGGATTTCTTCTGGGCTTTCTGCCAACTCTAGTAAGACTGTGATTACCTTATCTTAGAATTCTTGTAGGCTGTTAAGACAGTTTATTAACAGCCTTTGGTTGATAAAGACTGAGTTATTTGAGTAAAATAAGCTTGGTATAGAGTTTGTGTGTGCTGCATTCTTTGGGGTCCGTAGCTGGGGCAGAACAACTAGAGTATCAGCATTCACATCCCAACTTTTCATCCAAGTAGCTTCAGATAATGGGTACCCTTTCCAGGGTACCAAATATTGTAAGCGACCCCTGTAGAGTCTAGAGTCAAGGATCTTCTTCACTTCATAATGAGTCTCCCCTTGCACTACCAAAGGAGGGGGGGGAGCAGCTGGCAAGGGCCTTAAGTTAGATTCTCTTGCTGGTTTCAATAAGCTACTGTGGAAAATGGGGTGTACTTTCCCTAAGATGCGAGGGAGGCTAAGTTGGACAGTCACTGGGTTAATCACTTTCACTATAGGGAAAGGACCTATGAATTTGGGTCCAAACTTCTTGCTTGGTAACCTCAATCTTAGGTACTTGGTTGACAAATACACCTTATCTCCTATTCGGAAAGGTGGTTGGAGAGACCAGCGTTTGTCGGCCTGAGCCTTATATTTTTCTGCTGATTCAGCTAAAGCTTTCTTAGTATTCTCCCAACCCTTTTTCAATGAGGTCATCCATTCTGTTAGGGACATGGAAGTGGGTGGCTCTCTAGGCAACTCAGGCATCGGCACAAAATCCATGCCCGTAGTTATCTGAAAAGGAGTCAACCCAGTACTGCTGTGTACTGCATTATTATAAGCCACTTCTTAGTTAGTCGATGGGTGGAAAGCTGAGCTAAGCCCCTGGGATGATGCAATGGACCGTAGGAACTCTCTCCAGAATTTAGCGGTAAACTGGACCCCACAATCTGATATTATTCTCCTTGGAACTCCATGTAGCCTGTAGATATGTTTCACAAAAATCTTTGCCAGTTTCTTGGCCGAGGGTAGTCCGTTGCAGGCAGTGAAGTGTGCTTGCTTGGAGAATAAATCAATGACAGTCCAAATCACCTTGTTCCCTCCACTGTCAGGGAGCTCAACTATGAAGTCCATTGCACTCTCCTCCCAGGGCTTGGTGGGTTTGGCCACAGTTTGGAGAAGCCCCGGGGGCTTCCCTGGTCTGGACTTCATGGTGGCGCAGGTGGCACAGCTTCTCACATAGTCTTCCACATCAGCTTTCATCTTTGGCCACCAGAATTGTCTCCTAGTCAAATGGAGGGTTTTTAAAAATCCAAAGTGGCCCCCTAGTTGAGAATCATGACTCCTCTTTAGCACCAGGAGTCGCATGCTGCAGGGCACATAAATCTTACTCCCCTTCCATGCCAACCCCTCTCTTAGGGTTAGGTCCATTTTGATTTTCCTTGAACCAGGAATCAGTTGAGAGTGCCACTTTTAGCTCTGCTGTCAACTTGTCTTCAGGGAGGTTGGAACCATGGCGCGTTTGCGCTGTGGTGTGGGCTTGGGCAGCTGGCTGAGTTTCCGAGATCATGGCATGAACTCTCTCTTCCTGTCGGCTGTCAAACTGGGGCTTACGGGAGAGAGCATCAGCTAAAAGGTTCCCCCCCCCCCCGGAATGTATTTCAGGTTAAAGTTAAAGCGTTTGAAATACTGAGCCCAGCGAACCTGCTTCGGTGAAAGCTTCCTTGGGGTTTTCAGTGCCTCGAGATTTTTGTGGTCAGTCCACACTTCAAAAGGCTTATTAACCCCCTCTAAGAAGTGTCTCCAGGATAGGAGAGCCCATCACAACACAAAAGCCTCTTTCTCCCATACCGTCCATCTGCGCTCAGTGTCCGTTAACTTTCTCGATACGTAAGCACACGGCATTAGTTTATTTTGGGCATTCCTTTGCAGAAGAACATCAGCCACCGCCACATCACTTGTGTCCGCGTGAACCACAAATGCCTTATTTGGGTCAGGGTGCTGTAGGATCGGCTCCAATCTGAATAGGCGTTTTAACTGTTCAAAGGATTTTTGACAGCCCATTGTCCAAGCTAGGGGTTGGCTAGGTTTTGGTTTGGTGGGAGACGGACCGGTTTTTAGCAATTCTGTCAAAGGGAGAGCAACCTCAGCGAAGGAAGGGATGAATTGTCTGTAAAAGTTTGCAAACCCCAGGAAGCTTTGAAGTTGCTTACAGGTTCGTGGGGGTTGCCAGTCCAGCACTGCCTTCACCTTCCCTGGGTCCATTTTGATTCCTTGATTCGACACCCTGTATCCCAGGTAGTCCAAGGACTCCTTATGGAACTCGCATTTGGACAACTTTGCATAAAGCTTGGCCGCTAGGAGCTTTTTGAGCACTTGTCTGACCAATTTGACATGTTCTTCCATACTTTTGCTGAATATAAGAATGTCATCAAGGTAAACAAGGACCCCCTTATATAGGTGCTCATGCAAAACTTCGTTGATCAGTTGCATGAAGACTGCAGGGGCCCCTTGGAGTCCAAAAGGCATGACCCGGAATTGGAAGCTGCCCAGGGGGCAGTTAAAAGCAGTCTTCCTTTTTTTAAAAAAAAAAATTGATTTTTATTATAACATACAGTGATACATTCAGTACATTTTCGGTTCATTGGTGCAATTATATACATATATACATCTACATGCATTATTACTTGTCCTTTATTTGATATTGTTTCTTAAAGCTAGATTTAATTTCAAAACACTTAAAGATAATAGTGCTCAAATCTCTAAGACTAAATGTAATACTATTCATATGGATTTTGTTAATTAATTAATATTTAATCTCTATTTCCTTCTTTATTTCTTTTCCCCATCCATTCGTACCACATGTCCCACACGCTATAAAATTCCAAATCTTCTCTGTCATTAATTTCTGAAGTCAGTTTGTTCATTTCGGCACACTCCAATATTTTTCCAATAACATGTTCTTGAGGTGGTATTTGTTTTTCTTTCCAATACTGGGCAAAGGAAATTCTAGCGGCTGTCAGAATATGTATAATTAAATACTTTTTCTTTTTTGCATATTCAGTTTTCAAAATTCCCAGGAGAAAGGCTTTTGGTTCGAAATCAAAATTTTCTTTTATTATTTCTCTAATCCACATCCATATCATCCTCCAGAATTTTTGTGCCTGATTACATGTCCACCAGCAGTGATAGAAAGTACCCTGCTGATGGTCACATTTCCAACATTTAGGGCTCGAATTGGGGTAGATCTTAGCTATCCTAGCTGGGGCCATATGCCATCTATAAAACAGCTTGTATTGGTTTTCTTTGTAAGCCGTGGCCTTTGTCATTTTAAGATTATTATTCCATATTGAATCCCATTCATTCAGATTTATATTCTGTCCGATATTTTTGGCCCATGCTAACATCGGTTCTTTAACTACTTCCTCTGCCATATCGTACTCCAATAAGTAATTATATAATTTAGCTAGAATTTTGTCATCCGTACCCATCCATATCTTGTCAAATCCATTTATGCTCGTCTCAATGCCAAATTCCTCCTTATCTTTTTTATATCTAGATTTAATTTGGTTATATGGCCACCAGTCTATAGAAGTACCTTGTTCCATCAATTCTTCCCTTGTTTTAAAAGCAGTCTTCCATTCGTCTCCCTCCTTTATGTGAACTTGGTAGTAGGCTTCCCTTAGATCTAGCTTGGTGAAAATCTTGCCTTTTGACAAGTGGTTCAGCAAGTCTTTTATTAGTGGTAGGTATTTTGTATGCAAATTCAGTTCATTCCCCTAAAATCGACACACAATCTCAGCGCACCAACTTCATTTTCTTTAAACAATACTGGGGCAGCCACCCTGGATTTCGCAGGCTCGATGAATCCTCTGGCTAGGTTGGTGTCAATGTACTTCCTCAACTCGGTCATTTCAGCATGTGTCATGGAGTACATCCTGGGTTTTGGCAATTTGGCCCCCGGTTGTAATTCGATGGCGCAATCCGTGGGCTGATGAGGTGGGAGGAGGTTACATTCCTCCTCACTGAAAGCTTTGGCTAAGTCTGTATATACTTTAGGAATCTGGGGTTCACCTGGAGGCCTGTCTGAACAAGCCGCTGCTGTTTCTGGCAGCTGGCCGTTATGGGTAGGCTGGTCTTTGGGGGGAGGGGCAGGGGGTAATGGGCCAACCCCTATTCTGATTTTCCGGTATCCATCTTCCCATTTAATGGTGGGGGTCCATTTGTCCAGTCAAGCCAGGCCCAGTATGACAGATTCTGACATTTTTGGGGTTATTATAAATCGTATAAGTTCATGATGTCTCCCGATTTCTAATTTAATCAGTTCTGTAATATCGGTGGCAGGGACCCCCCCATTAATGTTCCATCCACCTGGTGAAATTTAATTGGGAGCTTTAAGGCTGCTGTTCTGATCCCCAATTGATCACATGCTCCAATCAACGTCTGTCCCATCTCAACTCAGCACTCCGACTACTCCTTCTCCAGATGCTGGATCGCCCTGACCTTGACCGACAGGAAGAATGCTATTATGTCTACCAACAACCCCTCTACTAAATCCCCCCTCCTACTTTCCCACACATGAGAAGGTGGAAGCATGGAAACCTCTGGTCTAATATGGCTTCCAAAGCTGACATCAGAGGCCCCACCTCAGCTCTGCTGGGCTGCGACCTCTTTTTTTTTATTTATTTAAAAAGTTTTAACAATAATTACAACAATTTCCCCCCCGCATGCCACCTGTAAACCAAATCATATCCCTCAATATTCAATATTCTTTCTTCTGTTAAATTCATCCAATCACTCATTGCTGATAAGACAGCTGCCTCATAATATAGTCTTAAGTTAGGCATTTTGAGACCTCCTCTTTCACGTATATCCTGCATTATTTTTTATTTTATTCTCTTGGCTATTCTTAGGCAAAACATTCATTTTTACTGCTGCTATTCTTCCTAACAAGGATAATTGTAATTTTTTCCGGTTTTCCATCTCTCTCTGTATTTTTTGCCACAACAGATCATAATTATACTTAAATAATTTCGCATTTGATGTCATAATATAGACCCCTAAATACTTAACTTTTTTTTACAATTTCAAATCCTGTTAGTCTTTCTAATTCTTCTTTTTGATTTATAGTCATATTTTTAGTTATTATCTTCGTTTTCCCTGCATTTATTTTAAATCCAGATACTTGTCCATATTGCTTAATTATATCCATTAAACCTACAACCGACTGTAATGGTTGGGTTAAAGTAACAACCAAGTCGTCTGCGAATGCTTGTAATCTATAGTCATACTGCCTAATCTTAATTCCACTTATTTTGTCCGACCCACGTAGCTTACTTAACAAAAATTCCAAAGTCAAGATAAACAATAATGGAGACAAAGGGCATCCTTGTCTTGTTCCTTTTTCTATATTAAAAGTATCTGTTAAATTGGGTTTAGGCTGGTTTGAAAAAATACAGATAGAAAAATGGACTAAGAAGGTAAGGGACAATTGTTTGATAAGTAGAAGTAAAACTGAATTTGAATATTTAGTATTCCAAATTATGAAAGATGAAATTGGGCTAAAGGGACTCGTTAGTAAGATATATAAGATTATAAATTTTGATGGAAAACCACAAAGGGTGATGAAGATGAATTGGGAAAAAGAACTTAATATTAAAATATCAGATTTAGATTGGAACGTGAATTGGAAGAGTAGAATTATGAAGACTTTATCTGTGAGGATTAAAGAGCATAATTATAAGGTTGTTTGGAAATGGTATTTGACTCTATTAAGATTGTCATTGATGGATAAAAAAATTAGTAAACAATGTTGGAGATGTGACATGGAATTAGGGACTTATGAACATATGTGGTACAAATGTGATAAAGTTAAAAAGTTTTGGCAACAATTGGAGGAAATGATATTTGAAATGATGGGGAAAGCAATAATATTGAGACCAGAAACTATATTACTGTTGATAATTAAGGAAATAGAACCAACAAAATATGAGAAAGAATTGATTAGAATTATGATTATAATGGGTAGAATTATAATAGCCAGATATTGGAAATTAGATGTGAATTTTAGAATAGAAGAATGGTATTGTGAAATGTGGAAATTAGCTTTAAATGATAAAATGACATGTGATATTAAAATTAGAAATGGTGACTATAAAGAAGATATTTTCTGGAAAATTTGGAAACCATTTGTGGACTATGCGCTGGGAAAATTGGATGCTTCAGTACCTGTACCCCGAGAACGTGGATTTTGGCGATCATGAGGATATATCCGAAGAACCAAATCTTCCTTTCTTATGTATAGCACAGGGTGAAATATTGTATATGTTGTTTGTAATGTTAGTAATTTAAAATATAAAATGAATAAAAAAAATTTTTTAAAAAAAGTATCTGTTAAACTACCATTAATTATTATTTGCGCTGTTTGTTTCTGATATATTGCCTTAATAGATTTTGTGAAATGTTCTCCAAACTGCATCTTTTCTATTATTTTCAATAAAAATTGCCAATTCAATCGATCAAATGCTTTCTCCGCATCAAGAAATATCAGCACCACAGGGATTTGGTTGTTCTTCCCCAAATACTCCAATAGGTTAGCAACTTGCCTTACATTACTCTTCATTTGTCTACCATTTATAAAACCAGTTTGATCATTATGAATCATTTGTTGCATGACTGTCATTAACCTATTTGCTAATATTTTAGCAAAAATCTTGTAATCTGTATTTAAGAGTGATATGGGCCTATAATGTTTTGGCTGGGTGTGGTCTTGCTCCTCCTTTGGAATCAGAGAAATATAAGCTGTCCTCCAAGATCAGGGTACATCTCCTCCAGATTGTATATTAGTAAATAATTCTTTGAGTGGTCCCACCATTTCTAACTGCAAATGTTTATAATAAGCAGCTGTCAAGCCATCCGTCCCAGGAGCTTTACCCACTTTCAACTGCTTAATTGCAAACATAATCTCCTCAGTGGTTATTGGTTGATTTAAACCCTCCCTTTGCTCTTTTGTAATTGTAGGAATATTCTCTTTCTGTAAGTATCTAGCTATATCTATACTTTGAATTTTATCACTAGCATACAACCTCGTATAAAATTCTAAAAATGCTTTTTTAATCATATTTTGCTGATAAACCTCTTTACCTTTATATTCTATTTTCTGTATAGTCCGTGACTTTTGTTTTTTCCTTAACAAATATGCTATCCACCTCCCTGGTTTATTAGCATTACAAAAAATATTATGTTTAGCATATTCCCAATTAGTTGCGACCTGATCTGCCATTAACATATTAAATTGCCCTTGCAATAAATTAATTGCCTCTTTTATTTTCTTATCTGCTGGATTCAATATCAAAGCTTGTTCTTTTTTTCTAATTTCCTCTTCTAAATCCTTCCTTTTTTTTTCCTGTTTGCGTCTATATTTATTATTCAAATATATCAAAATGCCTCTCATATATGCTTTACTTGCATCCCAAACCATTTCCATAGATGTACCCTTATGCATATTTATAATAAAGAATTCTTTCATAAATTTTTTACATTATTTTACATTTTCCTCATATCTAAACAGATTTTCATTTAACCTCCAAGACCTCTTAGATCCCCTTCCATACTCTAATTCCATCCAAACTGGACTATGATCCGTTAAAACTCTTGGACAGATCTTCGTCTTCTTCACCCTAGAAAAGAGATCATTTGTAATTAATATGAAATCAATCCTAGAGAAAGATTGATGTCTATCAGAGAAAAAGGTAAAGTCTTTTTCTTCGGGGTTTCTCTCTCTCCAGATATCTCTCAGCTCCATATCCTCCATCAATTCAAAAAACGATTTTGGCAATCTGGCACGCGTTGAAATGTTCTGCAAGAGCCCCTTCTTATCTTTTTTAGTGTCCAAAACTCCATTCCAATCACCCAATAAAATACATGATTCATAATCCCATTGTAATAACTTGGAATGTAAAAGCTTATAAAAATTTTCCTGTTGTTGGTTCGGTGCGTAGACTCCAATTAAAAGTATTTTTTCTCCTTTTATTAAAAGTTCAATTGCTATAAATCTTCCCTGATCATCTGCTTCAATTAATTTAGCAATTAAGTCTTTTTTAGGTATATAACTATACCATTCTTCTTCTCGGGAGCAGATGCAACAAAATGTATACCTAACCTTGCATTTATTAAATACTTTTGATCTTTACTTCTAATATGAGTCTCTTGTAAACAAATTACATCATTTTTAAACTGTTTCAAATAATGATATATTTTTCTCCTCTTTTGTGGTGAATTTAGGCCATTAACATTCCAGGTCAAAAAACAAGTTGCCATTCTTGGCCCCCTAAAGCATTTGGAGCATATGCTAGAAATCTCCATGCATTTTACTTTTTGGCCTTGCTCCTCCCACTGCTTCTGTTTTTGTAGTATCTTGAATACTCTGTTTTTGTAGTATCTTGAAGTTGCTGCACTCTTAATTCTTCTTTTTTTTTTGTTTTGAGAAAAAGTTTTTATTATTTTTTTATAATCAAACAAATAACATTTTCACTTGTCTACTTAAACATTTATAAACCCAACATTCCACCCCCCTTCCCACCCCCCTCCCCCGACTTCCCAGAAGAAAAACATGGTATAAATTTTACCAAACATACGCTAAAATATGCTAAGTTAATGCAAGACTTAAAACTCCCTAGAGCCCTTAACTCCCCTTCTACAGATTATTCATCAACCTCCCTAAACTCAAAATAACATATAATCCTTTAAGCCTAAGAGTTTTAAAAGCCTAAGAGTTTTAAAAACATTAACAAACACTAATAGATCATCATAGAGCCTTGATAGTACAGTGGTTTAGTGCACCCTGTTATTAACACAGCTGCCTGCAATTTCTGCTGGTTCGAATCTCTCCAAGGCTCAAGGTTGACTCAGCCTTCCATCCTTTCTAAGGTAGGTGAAATGAGGACCCAGCTTGTGGGGGCAATAAGCTGACTTTGTATAAAATATACAAAAGAATGAAGGCTATTGCTTAACGCATTGTAAGCCGCCCTGAGTCTCCGGAGAAGGGCGGCATATAAATCAAATTAAAAAAAAAATTCAAAGCCTAAAATTCTCGTAATACATCTGTAAGATATTCTTAGTTCATTTACTTAATCATTTTACTCTCCCTCCTACTTTTATTCTCAAAATTCAAATATTTTTTCTTAAACCTTAATTAATCATTAATTGAGTTCTTAATTCATTTACTTAATCATTGTACTTAGTCATTAATACATCAATTATTAAACCAAAGAAAATTAATCTTCCATTCTTCCTTTCTTTCTGTATTTTTTCCAATCTTTCTTCCTCCCTCTTACTTTTATTTTGAGGAGGTTTTGAATTTCAACTGGGGGTTGATATATCTTTAAAACTTGTCCCTTTCTTGGAACCATTTCCTCTAATTTGGAGCCCCCATATCGACTCTTCTTGCTTATATAATCAGTCAGTTCATAGAACGAAGAGTTAACTCGATGAGTTTGCAAAGAAAAGTCCAGTTGTTGCATTTCAATTAATTGTGTGAAAGCCTCTGCCAAATCTTCCAAAACCTCGTAGGGCTGGTCAGTTTCTTCTTCTTTCTGCTCCAAATTATATTTTTGAAAAGTTCTGTCAGTTAATTCCAAAAGAGCAGGAAGAAAGTTTGAAGATTCTTGAGAATCAGCCAAATCCAGCTTCTCTGTTTTAGTCAAAATGTCTCCTACATTGTCATTGTGCTTTCCTTCAAAAACATCCTCATTTGCTTTTATATCCTCCACCAGTTCTATCAATTTTCGTTCCATGATTGCTGTAAAGTTATTAATAATTGCAGTTTGGTTGTTCATGGCTTCCTTTATAAATTCTGTAAAGTCTCTAAAAAAAATCCTCCTGGCTCTGTGAGTCAGTTCTCTGTGTCATTTCTGACGCCATTAGAGAGCTTCCACCACTTTCAGGAACTGCTTGCTTGGAAGCCATATTATTTTAAAAGAATTTTTCTTTTCAAAGCCATAAAATCTCTTGAGCAGCTTTCTCAGATTTATTTGTAGTTTATCAAGCAAGATAGTCTTTTCTACACCCAGCTCTCAAATCCCAGCAGCTTAAGTCCAGTCTCTAAGCACAAATCTATTAACAAGCACTTAACTTTCACTTTTCCAGCCACAATGAAGACGCCATTTCCTCCTCCAGCTCAGCAAAATCAAGTAGAAACAATGTATCCCAGGAGTTAAGCAACATACTTGCAAAGGCTTGTTCTCCTGCTTCCGTTCTGTCTGCTTTTGGAATCAATTAATCTCCTTGTTGAAAGCAGAGTCGGTCGCCGGCGTCTGGCTCCGTTTAAAACGGAGTCGCCACGGATCCGGAGCTTCAGTGGGCTTGTTATGAAATGGGGTTGAGGGGTACCCCGGACCGTGAACCAGCTCATGAGCAAACACACTGAGACTGAAATAATTCTGACAGAGGCGTCTTGTGTAAAAATATAATTTACTTTAAAACATTTAAAAAGCACTATGTCTTTAAGAAAGCACATTAAAAACAAAGTCTTATCTGGGTATGTGAAGCAAGGCTATCTCCCTAGATCCCTCTCCACAATGCCGAAACAGTTCACAAGAGAATAAAGCTAGCATGAAGGTAAGCAGCTTCGGCGTCAATACATCATCAAGGCAATCAAAATGGGGGCAGCACAAACTTCACAGCTGAAAGTCACTTGAAGTAAAAACAGTTCAAACAGTAAACATTGCTTGAAGCTTGTGGGAGGAAAAAGGTCCAGCAGCAGTCCCGATGATAGCTTGCGTGCTTCAAAACAGCAAAAGGCAAGCATCCGTGGGAGTTTCTCTGCAACGGCATCTGGAGTCCTTATCTGCATTCTTCTCCCATCTGCGGCGTTGCACTAAGCTTCCTGCAGGAGCTGTGCATTTAGGCCTAAACCAGGAGTCTAGGCCCGAGTAGCAAGCAAAAAGGTCCTTGCTTATATAGGGAGTTAACCTGCAATTAACTAGGGCGGGGAAGGCTTGCAGGTAATTACAAACAGGAGATGGCTTGATTGAAACCATACTGTTTGTGAGTAGGCAAGTAGCCACAGCAATCCTGGAAACACTCGTGACAATCCCCTTCTCTGCGGCTATTTGACTCGTTAACAAACATACATTCTACATTGGGTACATGTACACATCAATGGTAAGTACGTTCACATAGCCATCGACATTTTACCCAGAAGATAGAGGTGTTGGTCACGGGGCAGCGGTTTGGTAAACACATCCGCTACCTGTTCCTTAGTTTCACAATACACAGTCTTAATGAAACCTGTTTTCACCAATTGCCTCACATGTTTGATTTTAATATCAATATGGCGTGATCTCTGGCCTACAGCATCGGCTTCCGATATGTTAATGGCAGCCATGTTATCCTCATAGACTTTTATAGGTTGCATGGGCTGCCTCCATAAGCTTACCAGAAGATCGTCAAACCAAACTAGGTTATTGGAAGCTTTGGACAAACTGACATACTCAGCTTCCGCTGTGGAAGTTCCAATTAACTTCTGCTTCCCAGAGTTCCAATACACGGGGCTACTATTTAGGTATACAATGTACCCCGAGGTACTTTTTCTAGATCTAACATCCCCTGCCCAATCGGCATCTGAAAAACAACTCAATCTTAATTCTCTAGTTGCTTCTGGTTCCAATAACAATGAATAGTTCCGGGTGCGCTTCAAGGTGTTGGTTATCACCTTTAAAGCGCTCCATGGCATAGGGCCTAGCTATCTCCGAGACCGCCTGCTGCTACCGATGACCTCCCATCGACCCGTGCGCTCCCACAGAGAGGGCCTCCTCAGGGTGCCATCAGCCAAACAATGTAGGCTGGTGGCCCCCAGGGGGAGGGCTTTCTCTGTGGGGGCTCCCACCCTCTGGAATCAGTTGCCCCCGGAGATAAGAAGAATCCAGGACCTCAATGCCTTCCGTCGTTCCCTGAAAACCTATCTTTTTCAGCAAGCCGGGTTGGCTTAAGAAGAAATTTTTAAAATTTTTAAATTCTTTTAATTAGTCTGTGATTTTTAATTTTTTGGGCCAAATTTTATATATATTTTTAAATGTTTTAATATTTGTATTCTATGTTTTTTATCTTGGCTGTACACCGCCCTGAGTCCTCAGGGAGAAGGGCGGTATATAAATTCGAAATTAAATTAAATTAAATTAAATTAAATAGTTCACAGTACCTTTTAAATATCTCAGGAGTCGTTTGATTCCGCTCCAATGGTACTGTGTAGGATGTTCAGAATGTCTAGATAACACATTTACACTTAGACTGATGTCCGGTCTAGTCCAATTTGCAATGTACAACAACGACCCAATCACGGACTTGTAAAGGGTCTTATCTTCAAACTCCGTGCTCTCAGTGTACATATTCTTAAGGAAGTCTGTTGCCATAGGGGTATCGCATGGCTTCGCCTCTACCATGCTACACTTTTTAAGCAATTCCTGAATTTTATCTTCCTGAGAGAGCCGAAACCCCTTCTCGGTTTTTACGAATTGCACCCCTAAAAATTTGCTAATGTGACCTAATGGTTTTAAGGCGAAACTCTTACTTAGGTCCTCAGAGAACTTCTTATGCCTGTTCTCTGATCTGCAAATATATAGGATGTCATCAACGTACAACAGTACCGTTTCCCTAATGCCCTGATCTTCCTTGACAAAAACACACTCGTCAGCCGACGATGGTAAAAAGCCCATCTCTCTCAGGCTTTTAGTGAGACACTCGTACCATCGTTTACCAGATTGTTTTAAGCCGTATAGGCTCTTGTTCAACAACCACACATTGTCTTCCCGATGGCTTACTCCCTGAGGAATCCTCACGTACAGCTCTTTGTCTAACTGGGCGTGCAGGTACGCGGTCTGAATGTCGAACTGATAGACATGTTCGCCTCGCATGGTAGTGATAGAGAGAGCTGTTCTCACGCTCTCAGGGCGCACCGTGGGCGAGAAGGTGTCCTCATAATCGTCAGGGAATCTCTGCGAGAATCCCTGCGCTACTAGTCTCGCTTTATAGACAAAGCCCCCACCTTCAATGGGCTTTTGCTTGAAAAGCCACCTGGTGTCTATCACCCTCTTGTCTTTGGGCAATCTTGTTGGTGTGAATACGTCCAGCCTTTTCAGGCTGTCCAATTCCGTACCCATGGCGGCCAGCCACTTCTGTCATTCATGGTCAGGTAAGGCCAACACATCCTCATATCTCTGAGGGGTGGCCAAAACCTGGTTGACTGAGGTAACAAAGTCGTCGTACCTCTTAGGCTTATTGCCTCTGGTAGCCCTAACTGGTCTGCGTTTAGGAGTGTCACTGACATCAGAGTCGTCTGATGAGTCATCTACCTCATGACTCTCGCTCTGCGTCTCAGAAGCTGGGTGCCTATTCTTCCTGGCTACCCCCATCTTACGCTTCAATACCTCTTTCAAGGGTGCCTTGGATGCACGCTTCCCAGAACCAGATGTATCACTATCCTCGGGTAGGTTCTCCGATACATCCTCCGCTCGTCTACAACAACTACGGAAAGGGTTCCGAGTAAGAATCTCATTGGCATGGATCTTACTCCAGTTGGCCCCTTCGTGAAAGGTGGCAGACCTTGATATCATTAATTTCCCGTTAGGGTAGGCAAACCTAAATGCCTTGGAGCCCTGCTCGTAACCAACGAATCTCAGTTTAACAGAGATTGGGTCTCCCTTTCTCCTGAGCTCCTTCGGGACATGAACATCGGCCATCACCCCGAAAACGTGGAGGTGTGCCAAGCTAGGCTTATGGCCATATAGCACCTCATATGGGGTCTTCTGCACCACGCTAGACCACACACGGTTCAGGGTGTAATTCGCGTATCTAACTGCTTCTACCCAATACACGAAATTTAATCCGGAATCCTCTAGGGCGCACCGCATCATAGTTTGTAACACGCCATTGCGTCGTTCTACGACGCCATTTTGAAACACAGAGTAAGGCGTGGTGCGTAAGTGGACTATACCCTTACTCCTCAACCAGCTGGAGAACTGCCTGGAATTAAATTCAGTCCCCCTGTCAGTTAAGATCTTCTTAACTCTGACCTGGTGCGGGTTCTGGACTAAGTTACAAAATTCCTTAAACTTAGTCAACGTTTCACTCTTGGACATTAGGGGAAAAACGAATCCAAATCTGCTATGGTCGTCTACTATGGTAAGAAAGTACCGTCTCTTACCCACAGAAGGTGCGAATGGACCCACCAAATCCATGTGGACGAGCTGAAACGGGTGTTCAGAGTACCTCTGAGACCTCTTGGGCACAGATTTCACCTTCAACTTTGCACTCCTACAAATTGAACAGTCTAGAAATGTGTTACAATCATTGATCTTGGTTCCCCTTGAGTGTTCGGTTACCTTTTTCACTATAGGAAAACTCACATGACCTAATCTGCGATGCATCAAGTGAGCACATTCATTGTGCAACGGCTCTCCTATAGAAATTGCATTAGCATTTTCAGGTTCCCTACTATCTGACTCTAAATTAAAATTTAAAAACTTTTTATTAACTTTACATTTGTCTTTACAAGGCTTCCTCTGGTGAAAGTCTTGATCCTCATCACCTAGTTCTAACTGTGATTCATTGTTACTACCAAATGAGATAGTATAATTGCTATCACTGCAGGTCTCAGCATTCGTATTGGGGGAATAATAAGGCAAGCCACCTATCTTCAAAACCTCCCCAATCACACATTTGTTGTTTTTGATCACCGCTGTTCCTCCTGAGAACAGAATCTCCATTCTGGGGTTCTCACATATCCTCATTAGGCTTAGCAAATTATGATCTATCTCTGGTACAAACAATGCTCCATGAATCTCTCCTATCCCAGGAATATAAACATCTCCAATGCCAACAACATTTACCTTTTTACCGTTTGCAACTTTGACCATGGATTGATGCCTTCTCATATTAACAAACAACCTTCGGTCACTGACAACATGGTTACTGGCTCCACTGTCCATTAACCATAGTTGCTCTCGCTGTTCCCTTGTAAGCTCTGACTCAGTAGTTTCCACTATACCTACAGAGCTATCATTAAACCTGGGATTGTTCCCTTTGTTGCCTTCATTCAGCTTTTTACCCCTTCTGTGGTTAGGAACATCTACACTTGGCTTTCTACCAGGAGGTAATGGCCTCCTTTTACATTTATTATCAGAAGGTACCTTTGAGCATGCCCTAGCATTCACATTATGTGGGCAATCCCTTCTATAATGTTCTCTTGAACCACAATTGAAGCATTCTCCGATAGTATATGCTCTATCTGAACTATCGGGCCTTCTTAAAGGTTTTTCCTTTTTGTGAAAAGCCGCCCTGCATTTTCGCAGGTTATCTTCTGCAATCAATCTGCCAGATAACACTTCTAAAGATAAGTTATTACAACTAACATTATCCAGTTGCGATATAAAATTATCCCAGCTAGGGTCAAGGGAATTGAGTATAACAGTAATGAGGGTTTGTTCAGACACTGTTTCCCCCTTCAACATCAATTCCTGCCTTAACCTGTTTAACTCACATAAGTGTTCATTAATATCTACTCCCGCCTTCAACCTTGCGGAATAGAACTCCCTATAAACTCTGTTTGTAACATGGGAGCTTTTTGAACAAAATAGCTTATGCAGTTTCACCCAAACTTCTGTTACGGTCAGGTTACTAGGTATACTGGGATATAATGCAGGGTAAATGGACATCAATAAAATACAAAAGGCCTTATGATGTAAAAGATCAACTTCTAAGGACCATGGTCTAGGTGGGGGTTTTAACAACAATGATAAAACATTCTCTTTCATTAAAATTACTTGAATACTCTTAACCCATTCCTTAAAATTTCCTCCACCCACACTTAAACTTTTAAAATTAGGAGGAAGGACTTGTACATTATTAAACATGGAAACAGACATTAATTGATGTTCAAAATGTGGTCCATCCTGGAACGGGCAATAAGGCATTGGAATGGAAGCACACAGCACAGTGTCTTCCATCAGGCATTCTGACGATCGTTCCTCCCCAATGGGAGGGATTAAAACTTCACGTTGTGCGGATGCAAAGCTCATCCTGGTTTGATCACAAATGCTCGAGGGTCCTCTCTGGTGCACATCTCTAGGAATTTTTGGACGCGCTCCCAAATTCCTATCTTCAGTTGAGGCAGCCTCCGGAACCGTCCTGGATGTCGATGTCGTCACGGATGGATATATCCCACTCGTGGCGTGCGCTGAATTAGTCGCAGACATCAGGGGTAAGTTGGTATGTGCAGCTACTATTTGTTGAGCCGATGGCGCCTGCAATCCATCGCCTAAAATGGTTGCCAAAGTTTCTATCACACTTGCAACCTTACGCTCAACATGAGAGTCTCTTAAATTTTTAGCAGAAGTCACTGACGTCATCAAGGGAGCTAAAGTCTTTATGGCCTGATCTATGATGTCTTCAACAGCAGGTGGCACAATATCAACTTGGCCATGCTGGTTTAACAAAGAAGCAGGAACATTTGAATCAGGCAGTCTGTTATCCCCCATTCTCCACTTATGGTCTGAGGTAGGGGTTTTAGGAAAAGATTGAAAGTCTCTTACCAATCCGGTGTTTTCTAGGACTTCGATCTTCTTTCCTTTCATGGCTGAATTCTTTAATAATCCACTAGAATCAGCAGTCGGGTTCTGACTTACTGTGGGCAAACCTAAAAACTGAAGAATTGCCTTCCTAAACTCATCATCCACCTCTGTATTTGTTTTCAAGACCTGAAGTGGCGTTCTTCCAGTCTCTACTTCTTTAGGTGATGATGGTTTACTCACCATCTTGCGCCCTTCAGAAGTTGAGGCCTCTGCTCCAAAACTTACAGCTCCACTATTCTCTAAATCAATTAGAGTTTGGGGTTTTTCAGCCAAAACATTTTTGGCCTGAGCGCCAGACAGTCCAGTTTGTGACTTCATACTTTTTGCTGCTGCTACTGCCCTAGTCAACATCTGTTCAACTGCAGACATTCCAGTCTAGCGCGTTACCACATGAGCGTAGGTTCGTTAAACCATCCTCTGCTACCAACTGTTATGAAATGGGGTTGAGGGGTACCCTGGACCGTGAACCAACTCATGAGCAAACACACTGAGACTGAAATAATTCTGACAGAGGCATCTTGTGTAAAAATATAATTTACTTTAAAACGTTTAAAAAGCACTATGTCTTTAAGAAAGCACATTAAAAACAAAGTCTTATCTGGGTATGTGAAGCAAGGCTATCTCCCTAGATCCCTCTCCACAATGCCGAAACAGTTCACAAGAGAATAAAGCTAGCATGAAGGTAAGCAGCTTCGGCGTCAATACATCATCAAGGCAATCAAAATGGGGGCAGCACAAACTTCACAGCTGAAAGTCACTTGAAGTAAAAACAGTTCAAACAGTAAACATTGCTTGAAGCTTGTGGGAGGAAAAAGGTCCAGCAGCAGTCCCGATGATAGCTTGCGTGCTTCAAAACAGCAAAAGGCAAGCATCCGTGGGAGTTTCTCTGCAACGGCGTCTGGAGTCCTTATCTGCATTCTTCTCCCATCTGCGGCGTTGCACTAAGCTTCCTGCAGGAGCTGTGCATTTAGGCCTAAACCAGGAGTCTAGGCCCGAGTAGCAAGCGAAAAGGTCCTTGCTTATATAGGGAGTTAACCTGCAATTAACTAGGGCGGTGAAGGCTTGCAGGTAATTACAAACAGGAGATGGCTTGATTGAAACCATACTGTTTGTGAGTAGGCAAGTAGCCACAGCAATCCTGGAAACACTCGTGACAGGGCTGAACGGGGAGCTCTCACCCTCCAAACCCCTGGAATTGCTCCAGGGGCTCCCGGGGAGCTCTACCCTCACCCACCGGCTCTCCTCTCCTTCTTCTCCCGAAGGAGAGGTTTTCAAGCCATCTGACAGCTGATTAGCGCTTTCAGAACAGCTCCAACGGAATCGCGGGGCTGGCGGTCCGAAAAGATTGTCCGCGACGCCGGCAGTGCCAACCAGAAGCCCACTTTTAATTCTTCTTGACGCTCGGCTGCCGCTCGAGTCTGTCTTTGATCCTTAGGTTCTTCTATCTCCAAAGCTTGAACAGTAGTCGAAAATTGTATTAATTCTTCTTGAATAATCAAATCTCCCTTTTGGGCCTGTGTCAACAATTCTTCTTTCTCTCCCTTTCTTGCCCCCTCTATTTCCATCTTCCTTCTAGCTTCCTGGGGCTGTGGGCATCCAGCCTTTAATACATTGGTATAGAACTCTCTTGTCTTCCACACTGAATTGAGACAATATTCTTTCTCCTGAATAATTCACCACTAGACCAGCTGGAACTTCCCATCTATACTGTATCTGACGGTTTCTCAGTTCTTCCACCTGCGACCTCTTGTTGTACAGGGAGACGTGTGTTGAAACAGGAGGAAGTTTGCCAGGCAGTGATTCCAGTCCCCAGTCATCATCCACTTGAGCGCCTTCTTTGTGATCCTGACCATTCGTTCGACTTGACCGTTGGTCGTGGGGTGGAATGGAGCTGATGTTACGTGCCAAATCATGTTGGCGTTGAGGAATGACTGAAACTCTTCTGCCGTGAATTGTGCCCAATTTTCAGACACAATCACATCTGGCAGACCATGTGTAGCGAACAGCCAGTGCAACTCTCAGATGACTCTGGTCATTATCATCGATGAGACTGGTGCCACTTCCAACCACTTGGAATAACTGTCCACTACTATCAGGAACACCTGCCCCTGGAAAGGGCCCGCAAAGTCAATGTGCACGTGAGGCCATGAGGCGTGCGTGGTCTCCCAGCGGTGCACAGGTGCTTGTGGCATCTCCAGTCGGGTTTCTTGGTAGGCATGGCAACTCCTTACTTGATTCTCAATGTTTTTGTCCAGGCCTGGCCACCACAAGTAGCTCCTGGCTAGAGCCTTCATCTGAACAATTCCTGGGTGCCCTTCGTGTAGGGAATCCAGCACCTTGGAGCAAAGACTGGGTGGAATTATGACCCTGCTGCCCCACAGCACACATCCCTTGTGGGCCAACAGTTCATTTTTCTGTGAAGCGTAGTGCTGGAACTCAGGGCCTGGCCGGGCCTCTGGCCATCCCCTTAACACCCAGTTGAGAACGTGGCTAAGCATTTTGTCCATGGTTGTTTCATCTGCAACATCCCCTGCATGTAGGGGTGCTTCAGGCAGGTCCTGGATTGCCTGAATATGACAAGCTGGGGCCGGATCTGGCTCAGTCTGCGGTAGAGGCAATTGGCTAAGAGTGTCGGTGTGGCCCATTTCCTTGCCCGGCTTGTGGACCAGCTGGTATGAGTATGCAGCCATTAAAATGGACCATCGTAGCATTCGCAGCAACAGGACCTGTGGTGTCTGTTTGTCAGCTGTGAAGAGACTGAGCAGAGGTTTGTGGTCTGTAAAGATGGTGAAGGTTCGTCCATATAAGAAATCGTGGAACTTCTTAATGCCAGCCACTATGGCGAGGGCTTCCTTGTCTATCTGGGCATAGTTCCTTTCAGTCGATGATAATGTTCTAGAATAGTATGCGATGGGGGCCTCTCTATTATCTGGCATCCTGTGGCTTAGTACTGCCCCAATGCCATATGGCGAAGCATCACAGGATAGTGTTACTGGTAGGGTTTCGTTGAAATGAGCTAGTGCGGAGTCTGAGGATAGCAATGATTTTACCGCCTTGAATGCTTTGTCTTGAGTGCTTGACCAGACCCAAGGTGCTTTTTTGTCCAGTAGGCAGTGTAGCGGTTCTACCAAGGCAGCCTTATGTGGTAAGAAAGAGTGGTAAAAATTGAGCAAGCCCAGGAATGCTTGAAGCTCCCCCTTGGACTTTGGTGTGGGGGCTTGCTGAATTGCCTTTAGCTTTGCTTCAGATGGGTGGATTCTGGCAGTGTCAATGTGGAAACCCAGGAATTCTGTGGATTCCACGCTGATCTGGCACTTTTCCTTCTTGAGTTTTAGGCCTGCCTCGCGGAAACGTTGGAGTACTGTGCGGAGACGTTCTGCCAGGACTGCCGCTGATTCCCTCATGATCAGAACATCATCAAAGTATGGGAAGACGCCGGGAATGTTCTTCAGTGTTCGTTCCATAATACTTTGGAACAACCCTGGTGCTACGCTTACCCCAAACTGCAAGCGGTGCACTTGGAATGCACCTCTGTGTGTGACTATTGTCTGGGCCTCTGCAGTAATGTCATCCACCAGCAGCAGCTGGTAGGCCTGGGCGAGGTCTAGCTTAGCGAAGATTCGGCCTCCCTGGAGTAAGGTGAGGATGTGGCTTTTCTGAGCTAGGCTTCCTGAGACAGTAAAAAGCACACGATTAGTCCCAAAAACCCTCTTTTTATTTCAACGGCGGTGATTTATGTTCATTCACATCCCGTAATGAGTCACAAATAATTTGTAAAGAGTCCAACAGAGGTTTGCCACAGTCCTTCGGGATAAGGCTAATAAGCACCCACCTTTATCTCCCTTGACACGCTGCCAAAGACCTAATTGGCAATTAGCTTTGCAAGGCCACATGGACCACAGAGTCAAAATGGAGCGTCAGAATTTAAACCGACCAGAACTAACAAAGTAGCTTCCTGCAAAGGCTCAGTGCCTTTGCTCCTTTTTTATGTCTTATGGGAGGGGCCAATCATCTCCAAACCCTACTCCCGAGTTGTCCCTTTTGTCTTAACTGATCTTGCCTTCTGGCAGTTCTGCACATGCACACACTGGGAACAGGCTCCCCCTGTTCCTCTGCCTTGATGATGTCAGACTCTGGAGGCTCCGGGGGCCGCACATTACTTCCAGATGGCCCTGGCCCCCTCTATGCCTCCGATGCAGAGCCCTCGTCTGAGCTTTCCCCAGACTCCAGGACTGGCCCATGTTCCTCCCCAACCTCCTCACTGTCTGACTCTGCTGCCAGCTCCGCAGGCTGCCGGCGAACCACCACAGTGGCTTACCACTGGTACAGGGTAAGCATGCTGCTGTAGTGCCTTATTTATGGTGCACTTGTAGTCTGCACAGATGCAAACATCCCCATTAGGCTTAACTGGGGTCACTATGGGAGTCTCCCAATGGCTACAGTCCACAGGTTGGAGCACTCCCTGTAGTACCAGCTTGTCTAGTTCCACATCAATTTTAGGCTTCAATGCAAAGGGAACCCTGTGTGTTTTTTTTTTATTATTGAAAAGTTTTTAAAGAAAAACAACAATTTTCCCCAACCCCTTTTCCCAGCCACCCGCCCCCACCAACCCCTGTCCCCCCTCCCCCCCGACTTCCCAGAGAAAAATACAAGGTATTTCAATTAACAATTAAACTAACAACCCCCCCCCCCCTTAACACCTTAACTCCACCATAGGTAACATAATTTTAAGATTTAACATTCATTCATAAGCTATTTGGTATTTTCTAATCTGAATTATTTTGAATATAATCAATCCATCTTCTCCATTCCAATATATATCTTTCTTGAGTATAATCCTTCAAATATGCTGAAATTTTTGCCATTTCAGCTAAGTTAGCAACTTTCAATATCCACTCCTCAATAGTAGGCAAGAAGTCTTTCTTCCAATATTGCGCTATCAACAGCCTTGCTGCTGTTATTAGGTTCAAAATCAATTTAGTCTCTAATACTGTACAATCCGTTGTTATACCCAATAAAAACAATTGCGGAGTAAATTTCAATCTTCTTTTCAGGATATTCTGCATCACCCACCAAATTTTTATCCAAAATGCTTTGATTTTCTTACAAGTCCACCATATATGATAATAGGTTGCATCATCACAGTCACATCTCCAACATTTAGCTTTCACATTAGAATACATACATGATAACTTTTTAGGATCTAAATGCCATCTATAAAACATTTTATAAAAATTTTCCCTTAAATTTTGTGCTTGTGTAAATTTGACATTTCTAACCCATATCTTTTCCCATGTATCCATCATCACTGGTTCCTGAAAGTTTTGTGCCCATTTTATCATACAATCCTTAACCAATTCCATTTCTGAATCTATTTCCAGTAATGCATTGTACAACCTTTTAACATGCATTTGACTTTGATCTCTAATCTGCTTTACCAAATTTTCCACATGTTGCATAAAGCCAGTTTTTTGATCTTCCTTCCATCTAGCTTGAAGCTGACCATACTGAAACCAAGTATAGATCATACCTTCTCCTTTCAATGTCTCTAAAGATTTCAATTGCAGTTTACCCCTTTCCATAACAAGGAGGTCTTTATAAGTAATCACCTCCTGTTTTTGGTCTATACTTATATTTTCAATTGCATGTCTAGGATTTGCCCATATGGGTACCTTATAGTTTAGCTTGTATTGATACTTCTTCCAAACCCTCAACAAAGCATTTCTAAGTATATTTATTTATTTATTTATTTATTTTATTCAATTTGTATACCACCCTTCTCCTAGTGGACTCAGGGCAGTGCACAGCCAAAACTAAAACACATAACAATACAAAATTTAAAATTATTAAAAGAATTATATACTTTGGCCCAATTATAAAACAATTCGAATTAAAACCCATTGACAGATTAAAAGCTAAACAACTAAAAAACTAAAAATATGAGCTTTAAATACTTTATCCACTTTTTTTCATATAACAAATAAGCATGTCATCCATATAACAAATCATAACCCTCCAGGTTTAACATCCTCCCTTCAGTTAAGTTAAACCAATCACTAATTTGTGACAAAACTGCTGCTTCATAATACAATCTTAAATTAGGCATTTTAAGACCTCCTGGTTCACGTGCATCTTGTATAATTTTCAATTTTATTCTTGGTTTTTTCCCAGCCCAAATAAAAGTATTAACCCCTTTCTGCCATTCTTTCAAATTCCCATCTTTCTTAAGCACTGGTATCATTTGGAACAGAAATAAAAACCTGGGTAACACATTCATTTTAATTGCTGCTATTCTTCCTAGTAGAGATAATTGTAACTTTTTCCAATTCTCCATTTCCTTTTGCACTTTTTGCCAAAGAACTTCATAGTTATTTTTAAATAGTTTTGTATTTGAGGCTGCAATATATACTCCTAAATATTTAACTTTTTTAACTATTTCAAACCCCGTTAATCTTCCTAAGTCTTCTCTTTGAGATACAGACATATTTTTAGTTATCATCTTTGTCTTGTGTTGATTAACTTTAAATCCTGATACCTTTCCATATTGACCTATTATATCCAATATGTGTGGAACCGACTCTATAGGTTGAGATAAAGTAACAACCAGGTCATCTGCAAACGCTCTTAATCTGTAATCTTGCTGCCTAATTACAATTCCCTTCAATTTATTAGAATCACGTATCTTATTCAACAACACTTCCAAAGTCAAAATAAACAACAATGGAGATAGGGGACAACCCTGCCTTGTTCCTTTCTCAATTTTAAAAACCTCTGTTAAGCCTCCGTTAACTATTATTTGTGCTGTTTGCTCCTGGTATATTGCTCTAATTGATTGTATAAAATACTCCCCAAAGTGCATTTTTTCTATTATTTTAAACAAAAATTGCCAATTCAGTCGGTCAAATGCCTTCTCTGCATCCAGAAATATGAACGCTGCAGAGACTTGGTTGTTTTTTTCCAGATATTCCAATAAATTTACAATTTGTCTAACATTATATTTCATTTGCCTCCCTTTTATAAACCCTGATTGGTCATTATGAACTGTTTGTTGCATAACTGGCATTAATATATTCGCTAGTATCTTAGTAAAGACTTTATAATCAGTGTTCAAAAGTGATATTGGCCTAAAATTTTCAGGTTTAGTACAATTTTGGTCTTCCTTCGGGATCAATGAAACAAAAGCTGTTCTCCAAGAGGGTGGAACTCCTCCTCCTAATTGAATTTTACAAAATAAAGCTTTAAGCGGTTCTACCATTTCAGACTGTAACTTCTTATAATAAACAGCTGTTAGTCCGTCTGTTCCCGGAACTTTACCTACTTTTAACTGATTAATTGCTCCAATAATTTCTTCAGAAGTTATTGGCTGATTCAATCTTTCCCTCTGTTGTAACGTTAATTCAGGAATATCCTCTTCCTTTAAATATTTATCTATATCTATACCTTGAATTGGATCACCAGCATATAACTTTGTGTAAAAATCCAAAAATGCCTTTTTAATCATACTCTGTTGATAGACTTCCTTACCTCTAAATTCTATCTTACCAATAGCTCGTGATTTTTGTTTTTTCCTCATCATGTAAACGAACCATCTACCTGGCTTGTTGGCATTGCAAAATGTATTATGTTTAGCATATTGTAGACTAGTTGCCACTTGGTCAGCCATTAGCATATTAAATTGCTCTCGTAAAATATTTATTGCCTCTTTTACCTTTTTGTCTCCTGGATTAGATATAAGTAATTGTTCTTTCTTTTTTATTTCCTCCTCTATCTCTTTCCGCTTCTTTTGTTGTTTTAATCTATACTTATTATTCAGATAAATTAACGTTCCCCTCATGTAGGCCTTACTTGCATCCCATACCATTTCCATGGAGGTACCTTTATGCATATTGTTAACAAAAAATTATTTCATTTGTTTTTTAAGCTCTTTCACATTTTCTTCATATCTAAATAAATTTTCATTTAACCTCCAAGACCTCCTTTCTCCCCTCTCCTGTTCCAACTCCACCCATACCAGACTATGATCAGTTAACGTTCTTGGGCATATTTTCGTCTTCTTCACCCTGGAAAAGAAATCATTTGTAGTTAATATAAAATCAATCCTAGAAAAGGATTGATGTCTATCGGAAAAAAAAGTAAAGTCTCTTTCCACAGCATTCCTTTCTCGCCAAATGTCTCTCAATTCCATATCTTCCAACATATCAAAAAAAGATTTAGGCAGTTTAGCATGTGTAGATATCTTTGATAAACTTTTTTTATCTTTCTGTGTGTCTATTACACCATTCCAATCACCCATCAGCATTAAAGATTTATAATCCCATTGTATAATTTTAGTGTGTAAATTTTTTTAAAAAAATTCTTGCTGTTGATTGGGTGCATATATTCCAATTAAAAGCATTTTCCCGTTCTGTGTTAATAGTTCAATTGCAATATATCTGCCTTGAGCATCTGCTTCAACTAAATTAGCTGATAATCTTCTTGTGACGTATATGACTAGTCCATTTTTCTTCTCTGGTGCTGATGCCACAAAATGTGTACCTAGTCTCAAATTTATCAAATATTTTTGATCTGAGAATTTAATATGCATTTCTTGCAAACAAATAACATCGTTCTTAAATTGTTTCAAGTAGTGAAATACTTTTTTTCTTTTTTGTGGTGAGTTTAAACTGTTGACGTTCCAAGATAAGAATTTAGTTGCCATCTTTGGCTCCTCGAAGCTTTAAGAGCATCAGCTGAATATCTTCCTCCATCTTATTCTTCAGCCTAGCCCCACCCACTGCTTCTGTTTTTTGGACTTCTTGAGTTGAATCTTGAGACTGTTGCATCAGTTGTTGTTTATAAGTTGCTCTTGTCAGTCGTTGTTCTCTTGGTAACTCTATCTTCTTAAGTGGCTCAAGAGTTGGTGGCGGACCCCCACTCTGCAATGGATCTTCTTCCAGATTGATTCCTCCAGCTGCAACTTCAGCATAAGTTTGTATCTGCCTTCCATCTTTCTCTTGTTGTATCATCTCCATTTGTTTTCTGCTCCCCCCTGGCGAGGGTGGGTGTCCAGCCTTTAAAACATTGACATAAAAGTCTTTTGCCTTCCAAACTGTGTTTAAACTATGTCTTTCCCCACTGTAGGTCACTATTAAACCATATGGAACATCCCATCTGTACTGCATTTGCCGGTTTCTCAATTCATTCACCAAAAAACCAAAGTCCTTTCTGCCTCTTAACATTTTAGGAGGAATCTCTTTCAAAACCACCAATTCCTGTCCAGACACTTGAATCTTATTCTTGTATGAAGCTTGCAAAATATCATTTCTGATTCTCCTAGTTGTAAAATAAATCACCACATCTCTTGGTAGCTGCCTTTGTCTTGCCAGCCAGGAATTGACCCTATAAATTTTGTCAATTTGAAAAGCCACATTTTCTGAACTTTCATTAAGTATCTCTGCTATAGCGTTAGCACAAATGTCTTTTAGATTTTCACGGCTATTTTCTTTTAAGCCTCTGAGTCTCAGGGCAAATTCCATTGATCTGTACTGTAACAACCAATTCATCATCCACCTTCTCTGTTTTTGTCATGATTTCTCCTACTTTGGTTTCCAGATTTATATTGGCTTCATCAATTTCATGTACTCTCTCCTCAATCTTTAGCAGGTGATTTGCCAATCCTGAAACTGCAAAAACAATGTCTTCTCTTATTTCATTATGTTTTTCCTCCACAACATCTTTAACTTTCTTTATTTCCTCCGCAAATTCTTTTAATTTCCCATCCATCATTACAGTTTGGTTATTCAAGGCTCCTGTTATAAATTCTTTGAGATCTTTAAAAGAAGCCTCTTGGGTCTGTGTATCAGCCGGAAGTTGTTGCTTCTGTGTCACCACTGACACTACAGGAGAACCTCCTCCCACTTTAGAAGTTGCTGGCTTAACTTGTTTAGCAGCCATTTTATTTTAAAAAGTCTTATTCCTTTTTACTGCCACAAAGTTTGTAAACAGTCTTCAAAAGATTAATTTAAAATTTTTCAGAACATATAATCTTTTCTCCAATAAGTTCTCAGTTCCCAACACTTTCCTCTTTTAACGCAGAGCTCTCAGCAAGCACTTTCGTTACTAACTTTCACTTTCGGCTCCGCTCGTAACAGGGGCATTCCCTCCAGCCTCCAGCTCAGGAAAATTCCATTTGATACAATGTTCACAGGGAGTTAAGCTTTGTTACTTTTAAATGCTTGCTCTCTTGCTTCCGCTCTGTCTGCTTCTTTAACAATCAATTGAACTCACGTTTCGCTGGCAGAATTGGACGCGACGTCTGGCTCTGGCTAAGCAGAGTCGCCATGGATCCGGAGCGTTGGGTGGGCTGAACTGGGGAGCTCTCACCCTCCAAGCCCCTGGCTTTGTTCCAGGAGCTTTCGGGGAGCTCTACTCACCCCCACCGGCTCTCCTCTCCTTCTTTTCCCTAAGGAGAATTTTTTCAAACTGCTGGACAGCTGTTTAGCGCTGTCAGGGCGGTTTTACGAGATCGCGAGGCTGGCGGTCTATAGAGACCGTCCACGACGTCCACGGAGCCAACCGGAAGCCCCTGGGAACCCTGTGTGGTTTTAATCAGATTGGAGTTACTGCTGGATCGAGGTTGAGTGAAATGGGTGCCCCTTTGTATTGTCCCAGCTCAGCGCTGAATACGTCAGCGTATTGTTGGCATACCACTTCTAGATCAGCTATTTGGGTTCGATGAATGCCCATTACCCTGATGCCCCAGGCCTCAAACCAGTCCAGTCCTATGAGGCTGGTGCATGGCCCCTCTATGACCACTATGCTGAGGGGACCCTCAAACTCTCTAAATTGTACTCTAATGATAGCTTTGCCCCTTACAGGAACACGGCGACTCTGGAAGTCCATTAGAACTAAACTCGATGATTTGAGCAGGACTCACCATTGGCTATGTTTGCAAATGTGGTCGAAAGTCGTGGACAATATAATGGACAGGGCCAATCCTGTATCAAGCTCCATGGAGCATGGGACCCCTTGAAGTTTTAGTTGGAGTTTTATCTTTTCTTTGATGGAGCGTTGGGCCCCTGTGCATTGGATGCTACGCCTTCCCGAGCAGTATTCAACTCGGTTCTGTCCTGGGGGCCTCTTCCACTTGTGCTGCTGTGTCACAGGTTTCATTTACCCCTGATGACCTCTGCAAACTCTGCAATGTGCCCTTGCTTCCCACAGGCATGGCATACAGCTGTGCGGAATCTGCACTCTGCTCTTTCATGTTGTCCCCCACAGCTTGCGCAGCTCTGTGGGGGAGTTACTTGCTCTGTGGAGCATGGCCATCTGGGTGTCTCTCTCTGCAAGCAATCAATTTCGTCGCTCTCACTGACCTCCTCCTCTTGGTGGATCGCTGTGGGTCTGGTGTGTGTTTTGGGTGGCCGGAGAGTCTTCATGGCCCCTCCAGAAGCCTCATCTGCCATCCATCTCTAATTAAGTGCAGTTTCTCCATGGTGAATGAGTGCTGCTGTAATTCACTATTATGCAGGCCACAAACGAGCCTGTCTCTGAGACGGTCTTCCAGTTCAGGGAACTCACATTGGTGCGAAGCTTGGCGAAGGGCTGCCACAAACTCTGCTGCAGATTCCCCGGATCTCTGTTCTTGTTGCTCAAATGCATGGCGCCGGGCGATGACCAAGAGTTTAGGCTCAAAATGTTCCTTTAATTTTTTCTTGAGGTCTGTGTAGGCTACTGTCTCTATGCTTGCTGGTGCTACCAAGTTTTCAGCAATATCAAACATGGCTTGTCTACAGACACATAACAGGGTTGCCGCCTTCAGACCGTTGTCCGTGATCTGGTTAGCCCGGAGATAATTGTCTACTTGGGAGACGTATGAGCTCCACTGTTCTGGGTGAGTAACGTCGAACTTGTTGAGTCTTCCCAGTTTAGCCATTTTGAGAAGGCCCTTGTGGTGCTGGTTAATGCCTATCTTACTGCAGGTGGAGTTGGGCTGCACTTAGGAGTCCTGGAGATGGATCCCTCAGGTGCATCTGTGCCTCCAGTGTGTCTTACTGGCAGGCAGGGCGGGGAGCGCAATCCCACCAGGGCTTTTTACCTGGTCTGACACCCAGTGATTTCAGCATGCCTCCAGTGTGGCTTACTGGCAGGCGGGGATGAGGACTAGTCCTGCTGGGGTTTCATTACCCAGCCTATCATCCAATGACTTCAATCTCTTGGTTAGCAGCAGCTCACTCCCCTGCAGCATCCCATCCTCATTGCCACTATTGTGTAGTGGGCTTCAGTAGGCAAGAACCAGACCAGCATAGCTGCAACAGTATTTATTGACTCAAAAAGGGAACTGAGAAACTGCAGGCAAATGCCTTTTATTTATACTCTAGGCCCACAGGGCTTTAACCAATCATAGAACTAGAAAAAGCCTGCCCAAATATAAATGTTTTCAATTTCCCTCCAAAACAGTTGGGGTCATCTAAAGGTTAGTTTCACTTTGGCACAGTTACAGTTATGGTCATCTAAAGGTTGGTTTCATTTTAACACAACTATATACATTCAATGCATAACAGTCACCCTGGCTCTAGAAGGATCAGCTGCACATCGGATGGTGAGCCTCCATAATGCAGATGCACCAGAGCACCGCAACTTCAACCATTTCATGACAGCCCTGAGACAGAGATTTGAGGACCTCCTAGCTGACCGCAAATCTAGAGACCTCATAAGGCACATCAGACAGGGACACCGTCCAGTCACCGAGTACATCGAAGAGTTTCATAATCTGACTTGCCACGTAGATTGGCCAGAAGAAATACTCGTGAGTTGGTTCAAAGATGGCTTAAACAATGACCTGTACAACACCTGCATTGCCCATGGAGCCCCAGTCTGCCTGCACAGCTGGTGTGTCGTGGCTGAGGAAGAAGAAATCAACCAAGTTCGAAACCAGTACCACACAAACCGCTCCTGGAAGAGATCTCTGCTGGAAGGGAGAAGGGAGGAAACCAAACCTCACTCTGCCCCACCATGCTCAGCCACCTGCTTCCATTGCGGGAAGGAAGGTCACCGCACAAACATGTGTTTGAATGTCCACATGTCCACAACATGTGTTGTTTAATTATACTAAAAGGGAAGAGAAGGATTGGGAAGGGAAGGGAAGCGAAGCGAAGCAAAACGAGAATTAAAGATCATATTAAATACCTGGGAGTTAGAATCACAAAAAATTTGGAGAACTTAGAAAAGGAAAATCTAGGCAGCTTAAAGAAGGAGATTTTGGAAAGTTTGAATAAATATAAAAGGTTGAATTTATCATGGCTTGGAAGAATTGCTTTAGTAAAAATGAAGATTTTAGCAAAGATTAATTTTGCTTTTAGGATGCTACCAATAATAATATCAGATTTAGAGTTAAAGAGTTGGCAGAATATACTGAATAACTATTGTAATGGGAATAAGAAAGTGAGGATAAATAAAAATAAGTGGTATCTAAGCCAAAAAAAAGGGGGGGGGGGGTTTTAGGACTCCCAAATATTAAATTATATTATGTTGCTAATAGGCTTAGACATGTTATAGAGGCAATTTTAGGAATAGGAGAATTGGAATGGTTGGAAGATAAATCTAAAATTAAAACCAAATTAGAATGGAAGCTGGAAAAAATATTTTTTATGGAAGGTGGAAAGAAATGGGCTGAAAGCATAAGCAATCCTCTCCTGAAGTTTCATTGGGAAATTTGGAGTAAATATAAAGGGATGCTGCTTCCGAAGAACTCTCCATTATCACCGGTAGTAAACTTGGAAAAGTTCCCAGGGAATTTGAAGAATAAAGTGAATAAAATTTTAAAAGAGAAAAATAAAATGAAACTAAGGGATTGGTTAGGAGGAATGAGGACACGTGGGGAATTGGAAGAGGTTCTAGGAGGAAAACGGTTGTCTTGGTTAAATTACAGTCAAGTGGAACAATGGACTAAAAACTGGATAAGAGAAAATGGAGAGTGTAGAGAGTTAACGAGGTTCGAGGAATTAATTGAAAAAAATGAAACTGTAAAGGAAGAAAATAAAGGGATAAAAGGCTTAATGAGTGGAATTTATAAAATATTGTTGGAGGAAGAGGAGAGGGAAAATTTAGGAAAGATGGTATGGGAAACTGATTTGAAGATACAAATAGGGCAACAGAGTTGGGAAAGAATTTGGCAACAAAGAGTGTTGAGAAATATGTCAGTAATGACTTCCGGTTAGCTCCGAGCGCCTCGTAGACGCTCCTCCGTGAGCGCCCGATCCCCGGCACCGTAAAAGCCGCCAGAACAGCAGAAAAACAGCTGTCTGGCGGCTTGGAAACCTTCTCCCCGGGCAAAGGGGAGAAAGGAGAGCTGACAGGCGGAGGTAGAGCCCCCCAAGTGCCTTAGGAGAAACCCTGGGGCGCAAAGGGCGAGAGCTCCCTAGAAGCCTGTCAATCTGCTCCGGACCTGGGACGACTCTACTAACTAGCGGAGCAAGAAGCCATGACCAATTCTGCCAATAACAAATGAGGGGATTTCCAACATCCTAAATTGCTGCAGGCAGAACAAGCCAGGAGAGGTCAGACTGCAAGTATTCAAACTTAACTCCAATGTTTATTGCCTCCTTCGGAAGTAACAATTTAGTAAATTTGCAACAAAATGGTGATTGAGGCTTGAAAGGGCGGGGAAAGTGAAAGTTAAAGGAAAGTTTCGTTTCGCTGGTAGCCCTTTGCCTGAAAAGAACTTTTGTAACGAGAGAAGGAGGATTTTAAGACATCAATTTAAGATTGGGGAAAACTTTTGACTTTGATGAACTTTTCCTTTTGGCTTCTGATTAAAATATAAAGATTAATCCAAACTGTAAATGGCCTCAAAACCTGTAAAGACTGTTCCTATTAAAGGAACTGGGAGTGCTGGAAGCTCCCCAGCCCACACTTCTAGAATGCAAGCCTCTGCCCCCCCAACAGATCCACAGACCTTAACATTTGAAATGATACAAGAAGCCCTAAAAGTTACACAGAACAAACTTACCACTGTGATTAATGAAAAAATTAATGAAACTAATGAAAAAATACAGGCTGTCTCAGAGGAGATTTCAATTCGGAATCAGCAAATTAGGGAAGATATATTACTGGCATTTAAAGGTCTGGCAGGTCATATTGAAATATTGGATGATAAAGTTGAAGAAATTAAACAATCTACGGAAATTTTGGATAATAAATTAGGAGAGACTCAGAATAAAATTGAAAGGGCTGAAGCTGATGTAACAATGATTCAATACAGAGATATGGAATTTGCTTTAAGAATAAGAGGGGTGAAGGAGAACAAACAAGAGAATTTGAAAGAAATGATGTCAGAGGCATTGGCACAGATGTGGGGGGGGGGGGGACAAAAGTGGACTTAGGCTGGCAGATTGACAAGATATATCGTGTCAATTTGTGGGTGGCCAGACAGAAACATCTACCAAGAGACATTGTAATATACTTTACCACAAGGAGACTACGCAATGAAATTTTACAGGCTACCTTTAAAAACAAGCTTCAGGTGGAAGGCCAGGAGGTGATGACAATGAAAGAAATCCCTCCCAAAATGTTGAGAGCTAGAAGGGATTACGCCTTTCTGGTGGATGAACTGAAAAAACGCCAAATACAGTATAGATGGGAAGTGCCAGCCGGCCTAGTGGTGATCTATTCGGGAGAGAGATGTCGTCTTAATACAATATGGAAAGCAAGAGATTTCTATGTCAATGTGTTAAAGGCTGGGACATCAAAATCACCAGAAGGAAAAAGAAAGAAGGAAGTAATAGAAGGAGAGAGAGAAGAGCTGATGACAGTAGTCCAGGGGGGAGCTTTGACGAGTCAAGAAGATTTGCTACAAATCCAGATTGCTGTTCAAGATCTGGATTTAATTGATATACAAGAAGAACCAAAGGATCAAAGACAGACTAGAGCAGCAACAGCTAAACGCAAGGAAGAATTAAGACAGCAACAACTTCAGTTGGCAACTCAAGAAACTACCAAAACAGAAGCAGTGGGAGGAGCTAGACCTAAAGGTAAAATGAGGCAAGACCATCAGAAAATGCTGCAGATGCTTCAGAGGCCCAGAGATGGGAACTAGATTTTTAACCTGGAATGTTTAACCTCGATGGGTCTACAGAATCAAAAAGAAGCCAAATGGTGAGTCATTGTACAAGGCCAGACTTGTAGCTCAGGGTTTCACTCAACGTTATCCTGAGGACTACACAAATACCTACTCACTGACAGTCCAGACTGAGAGTGTAAAAATTGCTTTAGCCACCGCCACTATTCTTGGTTTAGAAGCTTTCCAGTTCGATGTTGACACGGCTTATCTACATGCTGACCTGGATGAGGAGATCTACGTGAGAGGTCCTCCAGGGTTCCGACAGCAAGAAGGGGATACCTGGTTTCTACACAAAAGTCTTTATGGTCTGAAACAGTCTGGTTTAATGTGGTACTTATGTCTTACTGACAAACTAAATTCAATGGGCTTTATTAAGTCTGAAACTGATGAATGCGTGTTTACAAAAAGATCTGATAATATGTATGAGATAGTTCTTGTTTATGTTGATGACATTGTTTATATTGGTCCAAATAAGCAGATGAGTGAAAATTTTGCTAAAGCTTTGCAGAGATTTTTCACATTGAAATCTTTAGGTCATGTTAGCACTTACAGTCAGGTCCAAAAATATTGGGACATCGACACAATTCTAACATCTTTGGCTCTATACACCACCACAATGGAGTTGGAATGAAACAAACACAATGTGCGTTAACTGCAGACTGTCAGCTTTAATTTGACGGTATGTACATCCAACTCAGGTGAACGGTGTAGGATTTACAGCAGTTTATATATGTGCCCCCCACTTGTTAAGGGACCAAAAGTAATGGGACAATTGGCTTCTCAGCTGTTCCATGGCCAGGTGTGTGATATTCCCTCATTACCCCAATTACAATGTGCAGATAAAAGGCCCAGAGTTCATTTCAAGTGTGCTATTTGCATTTGGAATCTGTTGCTGTCAACTCTCAAGATGAGATCCAAAGAGCTGTCACTATCAGTGAAGCAAGCCATCATTAGGCTGAAGAAACAAAACAAACCCATCAGAGAGATAGCAAGAACATTAGGCATGGCCAAAACAACTGTTTGAAACATTCTCAAAAAGAAGGAATGCACCGGTGAGCTCAGCAACACCAAAAGACCTGGGAGACCATGGAAAACAAGTGTGGTGGATGACCAAAGAATTCTTTCCCTGGTGAAGAAAACACCCTTCACAACAGTTGGCCAGATCAAGAACACTCTCCAGGAGGTAGGTGTATGTGTGTCAAAGTCAACAATCAAGAGAAGACTTCACCAGGGTGAATACAGAGGGTTCACCACAAGATGTAAACCATTGGTGAGCCTCAAAAACAGGAAGGCCAGATTAGAGTTTACCAAAACATCTAACAAAGCCTTCACAGTTCTGGAACAAGATCCTATGGACAGATGAGACCAAGATCAACTTGTACCAGAGTGATGGGAAGAGAGGAGGATGGAGAAGGAAAGGAACTGCTCATGATTCTAAGCATACCATCTCATCAGTGAAGCATGGTGGTGGTAGTGTCACGGCGTGGGCATGTATGGCTGCCAATGGAACTGGTTCTCTTGTATTTATTGATGATGTGACTGCTGACAAAAGCAGCAGGATGAATTCTGAAGTGTTTTGGGCAATATTATCTGCTCACATTCAGCCAAATGCTGCAGAACTCATTGGATGGCGCTTCACAGTGCAGATGGACAATGACCCAAAGCATACTGCAAAAGCAACCAAAGAGTTTTTGAAGGGACAGAAGTGGAATGTTATGCAATGGCCAAGTCAATCACCTGACCTGAATCCCATTGAGCATGCATTTCACTTGCTGAAGACAAAACTGAAGGGAAAATGCCCCAAGAACAAGCAGGAACTGAAGACAGTTGCAGTAGAGGCCTGGCAGAGCATCACCAGGGATGAAACCCAGCGTCTGGTGATGTCTATGTGTTCCAGACTTCAGGCTGTGATTGACTGCAAAGGATTTGCAACCAAGTATTAAGAAGGGAAAATTTGATTTATGATTATTATTCTGTCCCATTACTTTTGGTCCCTTAACAAGTGGGAGGCACATATGCAAACTGCTGTAAGTCGTACACCGTTCACCTGAGTTGGATGTACATACCCTCAAATTAAAGCTGACAGTCTGCAGTTAACGCACATTGTGTTTGTTTCATTCCAACTCCATTGTGGTGGTGTATAGAGCCAAAGATGTTAGAATTGTGTCGATGTCCCAATATTTATGGACCTGACTGTATTTAGGTGTTCAGATTGACAAAACAGAGAAGGGGTTTAGTCTTTCACAAGAGGATAAAATTGAACAAATTTTGCATCATTGCAACATGAAAGATGCTAATACAGGACGCATACCCATGCAAACAGATTTTCACAACTTGACACATGAACCAAGTCCTGAGTTCGAGGACCAAACACTCTATCGTTCAGTTATTGGGTCACTGTTGTATATTAGTAGTTGAACTAGGCCCGACATTGCACTTAGTGTTAATCTCTTGTCTTGACACGTAGGTAAGGCAAAACAGTTTCATTGGACATGTGTTAAGGAATTATTGAAATACCTAAAACTCACTAAACATATGAGGTTATTGTTAGAACCGACACATACTGATCATACAGAATTATGTTGTTATGCAGATTCTGATTGGGCGAGTGATAAGAAAACACGTAAAAGTACTTCAGGTTACATGATGTTCTTAAATGGATGTCCTGTTTACTGGCATGTGCGAAAACAGAATTTTGTTTCTTGTTCATCTGCTGAGGCTGAATATGCTTGTGTTTTAGATGCATGTAATTCTCTAACTTGGTTTGATGCTTTGGTCACAGATATCTGGACACACCCGAGCCGACCAATCACCGTGATGGAAGACAATGAATCGGTGGTTTATATTTCTGAATCACGTTTCATGGGTTCTAGGTTCAGACACATTGACATCCGTTACAAAAATATCAAACAATTAGTGAAACAAGGTTTTGTAAAATTGCAGTTTGTGCCTACACATGATCAGATTGCTGACATGCTCAACAAACCACTTCCAGCAGCTCAGCATGAGTATCTGCGTAAGAAGATGTGCCTTAATTGATGGCAGTACCTGATGTCCGCTCAACTGACAAAGAAGGGGTTGTCACTGCGTTAAGTGTTTGCCAGCTGAGCTCCCATTCTAAGACTTACAGTAGCCTGGCCGAGAACCTTATCTGTAGTAATAGAGATAAGGCTGGTCTTGTGAGACATTGGACTACTGTGCATGTCTACATTCTTTCTTTTCTAACTTCCTGATTTTCTTTTGTCCGTCTGTGTGATAAAACTGCCAATAACGATGTAGTTAGCTAGTTTTGTACTTTTATAATAAAATGTTTCTTAGAATATATACTTTGGGTTTTCTTTCTTTGGGAGTATACTCCATGGAAAACAAGATTCATTCACAGTTTCCCCGGGGGGGGGGGGGGGGAAACGAAGCTGATTCACGCTTCGACAAAGTTTTTTTAAAAAAAATATATTGAATTTTTTATTTTATATTACATATACATATCAACAGTGTGACACCTGGGTGCCATTTATTTCAGTACAAATAAAATAATATTATTAATCAATAGTTATTACATTCATCCAGTTTATATAATTCTAATAGTAATACACATTTATATCAAATTATAATCTTTCATTATTTCATATTGTTAAACATACATAATACTACCGCTGTTCAATTTCTAAACCTCTCTCTTATCATTACACTTATCTTATCTTATAAAAATGTGTATACTAATATTCCCCCTTTCTCTTATTTCTGTCTTTATTCTAATTTATATTCATGTGACCATTATATTAAAAGACGTTCCCTTTGTATTATAATACTATCCTCCATTATTTCATTGTTCAATATTAAATATGCAATTCTAATGCCAATCACAATATTATTTAAACATACAAAATAACTCTATTCATATTCTTGCTTTCATCCAATCTTTTTAATACACATGTTTCTATTAAAATATGTTCTTTTCATTATTTAATTGCTCAGCATTTACCAATCACAATATTGTTTAAGCTTGCCCGTTCTAATTTCTCCTTATGCCACCATTATAAAAAAAGGAAAGAAAAAGAAAAAAAGAAGAATTTTTTCTTTCTTTCCTTTCCTTTTTTCTTTTTCCTATCCACCTTCTATCCATCAATACTTTAATTCTTATTCTTTTTTTAACTTGCGTCCCATATTCTTCTCTTAAATCTTTACCTCTGTCTGTATCTGCGTCTACATCCTGCCTAGTCAATCTAAGTGTTTCTCCCATCCCTACCCTTTTCTACTGTCTAGCTTTAAAGTTATCATTCCTAACCTGTCTCCCTTCCCAAAGTATCTTCCTGCTCCTCTCATTCTCTTTTCAGATCTCTTAAAATATTTTTCCCCTGGTTTGATTCATCAAACATTATTAATTTTATTGAGGAGAGGTGTGGCCAGTGTCGCAGCAGCACAACACTTTTCTCAGATGCTCCCGAGAAAACGTTGATATCGAAGTCATTTGGGGTCTTTATTGACCAAAAACTGTCTTGGAGGGATGGTGAGCAAGAAGGGCACAGACTGGCTAACGCAGGGAAATCGCAATTCCCTGGTTAGTCAGAAGTAGCCCTTCAACCAGACGATCTAGAAAGCGGCCATTGAATGAGCCGCAACAAAGCCGGGGCAGTCACAGTGGGACTGGAGAGGCAACAGATGTGGATTCATCTAGGTCACCTCTCGTCTGGACTATTGTAACACTCTCTACATGGGGCTCCCCTTGAGGTGCACTCGGAGGCTCCAACTGGAGCAGAGTGTGGCCGCGCGGGTGGTTATGGGAGCAACGTGGAGTTCTCATGTAACACCTCTCCTGCGCGAGCTGCACTGGCTCCCGGTGGTCTTCCGAGTGCACTTCAAGGTTCTGGTTATCACCTTTAAAGCGCTCCATGGCTTAGGACCTGGTTATCTACGGGACCGCCTGCTACCACCAATAGCCTCCCACCGGCCAGTACGCTCCCATAGAGAGGGGCTCCTCCGGGTGCCGTCGGCCAAACAATGTTGACTGGTGGCCCCTAGGGGGAGAGCCTTCTCTGTGGGGGCACCTACGATCTGGAACGAGCTCCCCCCAGAGATACAGAGGATTCCGGATCTGCGCACCTTCCGTCGCACGCTTAAGACTTTTTTATTTCATCAAGCTGGCCTGGCCTAAATCTTCTCCCCTTTTTAAATGTAAATTTTAATTTGTTTTAAATTATGGGGTATTTTAAATTCAGCCAAATTATTTAATTCGTTTTTAATTTATTTTAAATGTTTGTATTTATGTGTTTTATCTTGTGGCTGTTCACCGCCCTGAGTCCTTCGGGAGAAGGGCGGTATAGAAATTTAATAAAATAAAATAAATAAAATAAATAAAATAAATAAATAGCTGAGAAAGCCAACTTCTCTTTTTGCTTTCTGATTTGAAGTTTTCTTTGCATAAACCCTGGGAAACAACTTGAAGGAAAGTGAAGGGGGCAAAGAGAAGAGGGGAGAGTGGGGCGTGTGTCAGCTCTCTACCCTCAGCTTTTTAGCGGCGAAGAAAATAGATTGACCCAAGCGGAAGAAATGAATTGAATGAAGTAACAAAATTACTTTGGGGAGCAAGAAAATAAGAACAGGAAGCCTGATTGAATACTTGTAAATTTTGGATTTGTGGATTTATGTGAAATTAATGAGACTGAGTGGAAATTATTGAAAAAACTAGTTATAAAACTTTTCCTATTTTTTTCCACTTTTTTTCTGAGTGAAAGTGGTTTGCAGCGCCATCTAGAGACACAAATAAAAAGACTTTATTTTAAATAAATTGACTGAGAGGATTGGCCTTGAGATTGCAGGCTTGGACTGATAAGAAACAGCTGTGTCTGGCAAGAACTGCATATTGAGATAGATAGCTTTAATAGAAGTTGAAATAGTGTGCCTTGTGAAACTTTTGAAATAGAAACTAAAACAAGACAACTGAGACAATATAAACTGTTTGGAAATCTTTTTCTTTTTTCTTTTTCTTGTGACTGTGCTCTTGATTCTTTTTATTTTATTTTTTTTCCTTTTATCCTCCTCTTTTTTGGTTTAGGATTTGACCATTTACGGAGATTTCTCTTTTTTCTTTTCTTTTTTTTTCTTGAACTATTTTCATAGATTGGATTGAGTTTTGTATCTTTTTTCCTTTCCATGTTTTTTTTCTCCTCTTTTTTTTTTTTGGCTGGTTGGTTTTTTGAGTGTTTGAATTTTGATGATAAATAAAAAATTGGATTAAGGTAAGAAGAACCTGAAGAATCAGAAATTTTTGGTTTTTTGCTTCTTCATTTTTTTTCCTCTTCTTCTTTTTATTCTTTTTTGGCTTTTTGCTATGTGTTTTTGGGTGTGATGGAGCTTTTTTATTTCTATTTTTAACCAATCCATTCAACGGGGTGGATTAGGTATTTGGATTATAAATTTAAATTTTATTTGGATTATAAATTCAGTGGATTATAATAGACAAGACAAGACAAGATGAAGAAGACAACAACACAGTTACCTTCCACAACACTAGCTTCAAGCCCTGCATTGCAGAGGACACTGGATACCATGGCAATGCAATTGGAACTAAAAAATATGATACAGGTTTTTCATGAAGACTTTAAAGAAAGAATGGAGAAGGTAGAAGGATAACTTAAAGAAGTTAAGGCGATGATGGGAAAGAATGAAGAAAGAATACAGAAAGTGGAGGAAAAGGCAGATCTAACAGAAAAAAAGTGGAGGAAATGGATGATAGACTCACAATGGCTGACAAAAACCAGGAAAAAAAATTATTTCTCTCAAAATAGACAGAGCAGAGTACTATTTAAGATTTCAAAACATAGAAGAAGAGAAGGGAGAGAACTTGGCAGAAGTGATGGCAGAGATACTGGCAGAAGTGGTGGAGGAACCCAAGGAAAAGATATTAAATGGGATTGACGAGATATACAGAGTGCATACTCGATATGCAATGAGAAATAAATTACCAAGAGAAATGCATGTAAGATTTACCAGGAAAGCAATAAAAACAGAAATATTACAGGTAGCAAGAAATACTCCAATAAAATATAAAGACAAAGAGATTGTGGTGTTGAAACAGATACCCAGAAGAGTGTGAGATCTGAGGAGAGAATATCAATTTCTGACAAAACTCTTAATCCAAAAAGGAGTAAATTTTAGATGGTCAATACCAGAAGGAATATTGGTTTATTGGCAAGCACAAAGACATAAGATTAGATACAATAGAAAAAGCAGAATTATTTTACAATGAATACCTGGGAACCCAAGAAGAGCAAAGATTGAGAGAAGGAAAAGATATGAAAGCCCAAGATGAAGCAGTGAAAGAAAAAGAAGATAAAAAAAAAAAGGAGACGACAAAAGAACAAGAAGAAAAGGCAATAAGAGAGGGGGCAAGGTCAAAAGAGTCCAAGGATCAAAGAGACATAAGAATGACAAGATCAACAAAAACTAGTAACAAGTAAAATATGGAAGAAGAAACCAAAGCAATATCAATAAATATTAATGGTTTGAATTCGGTGATAAAAAGGAAAAGAACTTTTAATAAATTGGGAAAACTAAAAATGGACATTGTATGCCTACAAGAAGTTCAATAGAAAGCAATACAAAAAATTATTGGAGTATCCAAAATTGGGCGATTTGTTTACCATATTGACACATCAAAGCAGAAGAGGCGTAGTATTATACATTAAAAAGAGACTAGAACCTAAACAAATATATGCTGATGAAGGGAGGATTTTAATGGTGGAAGTAACAATAAACTATAAACAAATATTGTTGGTGGCGATATATGCACCAAATGATAAACAAGAAGAATTCTATGGAAAATTGCACAGGAAAATAATAGAATTTGAATTTGACAATATTTGCATAATGGATGACTTTAACCCGATAAGGGAAGTAGATTGGGACTATAAGATGACAAAAGTTAACAAGAAACCTAGAAAAACGCTCCCAAAGTCCTTTCTCACAATGGTAGATGAAATAGGCATTAAAGATGTTTGGAGAGAAAGACATTTGAAAGAAAAGCAGTATACTTTTTATTCAAATAGGCACAAGTCATGGTCCAGAATAGATATGATGTGGATGTCAACTGATTTATTAGCGAATGTAGAAGATATAAGCATTGAAACAAGTATCTGGGCAGACCATAATCCGATTATAATTATATGGAAGGGACAAAGAAAGAGATTAAGATGGACATTGAATTAAACAATATTAAATGAAAAAGAGTTTCAACAATCTGTAGAGAAAGAATTAGGTTTCTTTTTTTAAGGAAAACAGAAAGGAAGACACCTCATTGCAAAATGTGTGGGATACAGTTAAAGCATATATTTGAGGGTTGGCAATGACCTATTTGGGAAAAAGAAATAAAAAGAAAAGACAAACAGAGAAAAAATTGGAAGAAGAATACAAAGAACTGGAGATGGAATTACAAAAAAATACGGAAAGCAAGAGGACTAAAAACCAAATGGATTTGAAAAAACATGAAATGAACTTAATTGAAAAAGAAGACTTGGCTTATCAAATAAAGATGTCTAAACACAACTTTTTTGAAAATGCTAATAAGCCAGGTAGATGGCTGGCATATAAAATGAGAAAGGAGAAGGAGAAAAAACTAATTAATCAACTAATAGAAGAGAGAGGACAGATATGTTACTGAAATTAGGAAAAGAAAAAAGTGGTACAGAAATATTATAAGAGACTTTATGAACAAGAGACAGTATCAGAAGAGAAGATTATACAATATTTAGAAAAGTCTAATTTACCAAAAATACCAGAAGAATATAAAGAGGCTCTAGAGCAGTGGTGAAATGTAAAATTTGTTACTACCAGTTCTGTGGGCATGGCTTGGTGGTGGTGGTGGGGGGTAATATGACTGAGTGGGTGTGGCCAACTTTTTTTTTTTACTTTTAAAACCATTTTTTCTACAACCTCTTCGGCTGTAAAAAATGCTTTTAAAAGCCTCTGACGATCCCAGCTGACTTGCCTGATCAGCAGAGGCTTTGTTTTTACTTTTAAAAGCATTTTTTCGGCCGAAGAGGTTGTAGAAAAAAATGCTTCTAAAAATAAAATAAAAAGCCTCTGATGATTGCGCGGCTCAGCTGGGCATGGGGGTGGAGAGGGATTTTTGCTACCAGTTCTCCGAACCACCCGCCACCGTCGCTACCGGATCAGGTGATCCGGTTCGAACCAGGAGCATTTCACCCCTGCTCTAGAGGGAAGAATAATGTTGATGGAAGTGATAGAAAGCATCAAAAGACAGAAGAATGGCAAAACACCAGGTCCAGATGGATTACCAGCAGAATTGTATAAAACTTTCTAGGATGTGCTTAGTTATATGATGCTGGAAGTGTTTAATGACCTTTTAGTAAATGCAAAAATACCTGACTCGTGGATGGAGGCGTATATTACTCTTATACCAAAGGAGGATGCAGATTTACAACAAACTAAAAACTATAGACAGATCTCTTTGCTAAATGTGGATTATAAAATATTTGCATCAATAATGGTGAATAGACTGAAGAGGTTGTTAAATTATTTTGTACATGTAGATCAAAATGGCTTTCTACCAAAAAGATAAATTAGAGATAATATGAGAATGGTTCTGAATATTTTAGAATACTATGAAGCACACCCAGAAAAACAAATGGCATTGATGTTTTTAGAAGTGCAAAAAGCTTTTGATAATGTGAATTGGAAATTTATGACAAAACAATTACAGATTATGGAATTTGGGGGGAGATTTATAAAGATGATTGAGACAATCTATAACAAGCAATTTGCAAAAATAATAAATGGAGATATAACAGAGAAAGTAAATATTATGAAAGGAACAAGGCAAGGATGTCCTCTATCACCATTGTTATTTGTGCTGACGTTAGAGGTGTTAAATAGAAATATAAGACAAAATGAGGAGATACAAGGGACACAAATTAAAAAAGAAGAGTATAAATTACAAGCATTTGCTGATGATTTAGTGTTTATTCTAGAGGAGACTTTAGAAGTAGGACCCAAACTGATAGAACAAATAGAGGAATATGGAGAAGTGGCAGGATTGAAAATTAATAAAGATAAAACAAAGATATTGGTGAAAAGAGAATTAATGGAAAAATTAGACATTCAGATTACTAAAAAAGTAAGATATTTGGGAATACAATTAACAGCAAAATGTACAACGATCAAAGAAGATAATTATTATAAGTTGAAAGGCCAAATCGAAACAGATTTGGGAAAATGGGGAAAATTGCAACTTTCATTAATGGGAAGAATAGCAGTAATTAAGATGAATATATTACCTAGACTGCTGTTCTTATTTCAGACAATGCCAATGAAATTGGAAAAGAAATACTTTGACAATTTGAATAAAATGATATTGAAATTTATATGGCAGGGGGAAAAAGCGAGGATTAGCATGAAAATGTTACAAGATGCAAGACTAAGAGGAAGATTTGGATTACCAAATTATATTATTATATTATATTATAATATTATATTATATTATATAATTATATCATGGGAATTATATTATCAAGCAGCAGCGTTATCTTGGATAAATGAATGGATTGTGTTTAGAAATACAAGACTATTAACTTTAGAGGGGCATGATCTACAACTGGGTTGGCACGCTTTTTTATGGTATGGGAAGAACAAGATGCATAGCTATTTTCAAAGGCACTATGTGAGAAATGCATTATTACTAGTATGGGAAAAAATTAGAGAGAAACATTATTTGAAAATACCAACATGGCTTTCAACAATGGAAGCATTTGTACATCCAAATCTTATTAAGATGAGAAATATTATAAGATAAAAAGACATGTTATCAGCAACAGGGAAATTGAAAACGAAACAAGAATTAGATGAACAAGGGATTGAAATGGAGTGGTATACTCAGCTGCAAATACAATCGAGATATGAAAAAGATGCAAAGCTATATGGTTTTTACTTGGAAATGACAGTATTGGATGAGATACTCACAGGAACTGAGGAAAAAATGATTAGGAAATTGTATAGTTATTCACTTGAAGTGAAGTTAGAAGAAGAAGAAGTCAAAGAAACAATGATAGCATGGGCAAAAAAATTTGGATATACGATTGAGTTAGATAAATGGCAGCAACTATGGGAAAGAAATTATAAATTAACAATGGCCACAGCATATAAAGAGAACCTTTATAAAATGTTTTATAGAAAGATTGGCAAAAATGTTTAAAGATAAATCAGCTAAATGTTGGAAATGTCATCAGATGCCGGGATCATATTATCATATGTGGTGGACATGTCCAGAAGCGAGAAACTATTGAGCAAAGATATGAATATAGAATATGGCTAGAGAAAATGATACAGCAACATATTGACTTAAAACCAGAATTGTTCCTGTTGGGTATTCTTTCAGAGAAGTATAGTAAAGAACACACATATTTGATAATACATGTAATAACGGCGAGAATTGTATTTGAACAAAATTGGAAAGCAGAAAAAATTCCTACAAAGGGAGAGGTAATTAAGAAAATATTGGAATGTGCAGAAATAAATAGGTTGACATTGGCAATTAAAGGGAAAGAAGAGTCGGAGTATTATAACATATGGAGAAAATTTTATCAATGGATAGAAAATGAGTATAGACAATAAACATGGTAAAGATAAGAACTTTGGGATGATTAAATTGTAGCATATTAAAATTAAATGAAAAAGGAAAGACAAATGTATGTATTAAGAAATGATGATAAATTATGAAGATGAGGACACAAAAATGTTATACCCAGATGACACATGGATTGATTAAGATATAATTATAAAGTAAAAAAGAAATTTTAAATGAAGATGTATGTGAATAGAAATTGGGGCTGCTCGAATACCATCTCAGATTGAATTGAAAAAGGGAGTGGAAAAGGGGAGAGGAGTAGAGAGGGGGAAGGAGAAGAGTTGGGAGGTGAGAAGAGAAGAAAAGAAGAACGGGAAAAGGAGGGGAAGAAAGAAGGGGGAAAGAGGAGGAGAGAGGGTAAGAAAGGGAGAAAGAAGAGAGGAGAGGGGAAAGAGGAGAGGAAGTAGAAAAGGGAAGGAGAGGAGGAATGAGGAAAGTAGAAAGAGACAGAAGAGGAGAGAGAAGGGAAGAAGAAAAGGAAAGGTTGTATTAAAATAAAGGAAGGAGATGGTAGAAGAGCAGACTCGAACAACTAATTAGCAAATGGAAGTTAAAGAATAAGATGAATGAATAATGATTAATGATGGACAAAAGACTGTACATTTGAATATGTTGATAAAAAATAAAAATAAAAAAACTTTTATAAAAAAACATTATTAATTTTATTAATGACTCCTCATTATCTTCTTTCTGTTGATTCCTCAATTCTGTTTTTCCCTCTATTCCTTCTGCTAGCTCCTTGCTTTCCTGGGCATCTTGTTCATTACTCATTGTCCTTTGTATGATGTTTTCCAATTTTTGATCTATGCCATCCATTAATTCCATCATCGCCTTATGCTCTTTCTGTATAATATCCTTTATGCTTTGAAACATCAAATCCATCTCGATCAAAGTTCCGCTCGTTTGCTCCTTCTGTTGCATCTTATCTTGTTTTAATAAATTCCACTTTTAGTCAATAGCCCAAAACCATTATATAGTTCAGGGAGTTATCCAAGCCTCTTTGAGTCACCTTTCTAGATTCAGTCAAATAGCTTAATATTCAGGGGTCACTTTAATTAAGTGTCTTCCTTGTTCTCACATTTAAATCTCCAGTGGTCATAGGGTAGATGCATATAGTCCAGTAAATATTTTCACAGTCCTTTAAATGGGTATTCCCAGGCTTGTATATTTTCCTTTCATCAGCAGGTGGTGCTATGAGGTTAATTTTCACTACTAAAAATCTGATTTTAATTATTTTAAATTGTAATTCAATTATGGAACCAGTGTTAATTTTTAAATTCGTAATTCCAATATTTTAAATTGCCTTCCCAATGTCACGTCTTCCCAATTTGAAAGTCTAATTTCCTGCGTTTTTAAAGGAAAAAAAATCTCTCCCCCCCCCTTTTTTTTTAATCCTTTCCTTCTGGTCTGGTAATTTTCTCAAAGTGCCTGATCGCTGCTTTCAATAGTTCTGAGTAAATCCTATTTCTCTTTTGGGGTTAATTTTTGGGTAAACAAAATCCTCTCACCCAGTTCCACACTCTTCACCAAAATCCTTTCTCATCTACCAATCGATGTATCAATTTCTTTTCTTTCTCCTTTTTCAATTTATATGCCAACCATCTTCCTGGTTTGTTCACATTTTCAAAGAAATTATGTTTAGCACTTTTAATTTTTTGTGCCAATTCTTCTTTATGTAATAAATTCAGTTTATGTTTTATTGGTTCCATTTGGTTTTTTAAATTCTTTTTATGTGGTTCTTTCTGTAGTTCTAATTCTAATCTTTTGTGTTCTTCTTCTAATATCTTTTGGTTTTGTTTCTTCTTCTTATTTTTCTTTCCCATATAAATTATGGCTAGTCCCCGGATATACGCCTTAGCAGTATCCCATACATTTTCCAGTGAAGTCTCTTCTTTCCTATTCTCTTTAAAAAAGAAGTCCAGTTCTTTTTCCATAGTTTTTATAAATTCCTTGTCCTTTAATATTTTTTTTATTGAAAAAGTTTTTCAAATACAAATTTTTCCCCCTTTCCCCCCCCCTCCTCCCTAACCCCGCCTCGCCCTCCCCTCCCGCCGTGGCTTCTTCAGGGTACAACCCAAATTCATAACAGATTATATAATACTTTACCATCCTCTTGCTCCATCCCCCATATACTGACCCTTTCTTTCTAATAATGTTATTATATCCCCCTTATACTATACATTTCGGAATAACATTCTACTATAACATTATATAATAACTCCTAATTTAGCATAGTAATATTATTATATCCCCCAATTTAACAATTTCTACTCATGATCTACTCTTTTACTCCTCCCCCATACATATATCTCTTAAATCAAATCTTTTTTTTGTATATTAATATAACATTTCAAAGCAACCTTCCACTATAAAACTATATAATAAATCCTAATTTAACATTTATTCAACTCATAGTCTGCCCATTTCCTCCACCCCCATAGATATATCTCTTAACTCAAATCTTTTACATATATTCATATCTAAACATAATATCCCTTTTCTTCAACTAAACAATCAATAAGCTAACCTATCTCCACCCACATTCCTACAGAACTACCATACATAATAGTTCTTGATCTCTTTATTCTTCTGCCCACACCACTAAGAAGTATTCCCTTATATAAATAAAATCCTCAAATGACTTTAAGCTTGTAATCCATGTAATATCTTCCGTAGTGTCTTTCAGCTGGATTGTTAACTCCATCACCCATATTAGGGTAACATCACATCCTAATTCCAACAGTATGTTCGGTATCTTCAGTTACCATCTGCCCCCATCAACAATAGATGACTTGATATATAAAAAACAACCACCCGAGTGACTTTATATTTGTATTCCATATAGTATCTATAGTAGTGTCTTTCATCTAAATTATTAATTCCAACACCGTAATAGGGTAACAACCAGATCTTCTGCATGCCCCAATCCCATAACTCTCTTGCCTTGTAGCTCAACATAAACATAATACATTTATCAAAGAATCCAAAATAGATAATTCCAATCCATTCAGTTTAAGGCCCTTTTCACATCCCAAAAGTACAGCACTGCAGAGGTCTGTCACTGTCCTCAGGATAATATAAATCAATACTTTGCCTCAGCTATCTTGTCATATATTCAATCATCTCTTAGATAACTGGCATTGCACTGTTGTTTAGTTTAAAAAATTTTGTTTTTGTAAGACCTGCTTCTTCTTTTCTTGACTTTTTGTGGGTTAGATCTCCATCCTGATTTCCTTTCTATAAATTGTGTATCAACTATTTGGTTTTCATGCTGATCTATAACTTGATCTTGTTGGTTTTGCTTTTGTGGCTTAAGTCTCCATTCTGGTTTCTTTTCTTTGAGTTGTATGTCAACTGATTGATTTCTATGCTGGTCTGTAACTTGATGAATCATCACATTAGAATCCAAAGCCGCCTCTCTTGTATTTATAAATAGTCCAGCTGTAACCTCTGAAGGAGAATCCAGAAGCGGCTCATCTACAAAGTCCTCTGTAACTTGTTGTTTTTCCATTACTTCCATCTCTTTCTGCTTATCCTGAATTTCTATCTCTTGTTGATTTTGCTTTTCTTTATTCCACTCATGTATTATACATGAAGATGTTGAACCCATTTTAAGAACCTTATAATAAAATTCTTCTGCTTTTTCAACAGAATTTAGTTGATATCTTTCTCCTTGATATCTCAATATTATGCCAACTGGGACATCCCACCTGAATGAGATGTTTTGTTTCTTTAGCTCAGTCACCAAAAATCCGAATTTCTTTCTATCTTTTAATATCTTGGGCGGCAACTCTTTATATATCCAGATCTTTCTTCCATACAATTGTAGAGTAGAATTAAAAGATTTTTGCACAATATCATTTCTTATTTCTTTATCTGTAAAATAAATCACCACATCTCTGGGCAATTGCCTTTGCTTTGCAATCCAAGAATTTACTCTATAGGCCTTGTCGATCTTACAAGATACCTCCTCTGGATGAATCTTTAAAATCCCAGCCAGAACTTCAGCAGATATTTTTCTTAGATCATCTCTATTGTTTTCCTGTAATCCTCTCATTCTGACCGCAAATTCTGTGAGCCTGTATTGCATCATTGTAACTTCTCTTTCAATCCCTTGTTTTATATTTTCTGTATTGTAAGTCTCGTGATCAGCTTCCTTTTTAGACTTTACTTCAGAACTATTGTCTTGAATATTTATCAAATCGTTTTCCATTCTTTGTATTTTATTGTTCAAATTATAAATCTTATCATCAACTTCCTCCATTTTAGACTCTAATAACTTGATATTTGTATCCATCTTTATAACTATTTCTGAAAAAGCATTAGTCACTGTTACAATCTTTCTTTGTAAGTTATCATACATTAATTGTATGAATTCTTTAATTTCCTGCTTAAATTTTTCAAAATTCTGGTTCACAATCTCGTCATGTCTTGCCATTTCCTTCAAAACAAATTCTTTTAAATTAAAACCATCCTTCTGAGTCTGTAAACTAGAAACTTGCTCACACAATTGTAAATGGGGGAACCCCCCCCCCCCACTTGTTTGTCTGGCTTTGTTAATTTTAACGCCATCCTGCCACACAGACAAACGCTTTTTGAAGAAAATGTATTTTATTGTTCAAATTATAAATCTTATCATCAACTTCCTCCATTTTAGACTCTAATAACTTGATATTTGTATCCATCTTTATAACTATTTCTGAAAAAGCATTAGTCACTGTTACAATCTTTCTTTGTAAGTTATCATACATTAATTGTATGAATTCTTTAATTTCCTGCTTAAATTTTTCAAAATTCTGGTTCACAATCTCGTCATGTCTTGCCATTTCCTTCAAAACAAATTCTTTTAAATTAAAACCATCCTTCTGAGTCTGTAAACTAGAAACTTGCTCACACAATTGTAAATGGGGGAACCCCCCCCCCCCACTTGTTTGTCTGGCTTTGTTAATTTTAACGCCATCCTGCCACACAGACAAACGCTTTTTGAAGAAAGAGGACTTCTCTCCAACAAGATCAATATCAGATCTCCAAAAAAAAAAAAGAAACTTAGAATAGAAATTTTTTCTTTTCTCTATTCTAGCCAGCACTGTTTGCTCCGCTACTTTGTATCTTGTTACGGAAGGACTTTCACTTTCGACTACTTCTCAAGCCTCAGCAGTTGCCATTTTAAGCTTTTTTTTTCCTTCGCTTAGAAACGCTTATAAAATCATTAAAAATACTTGCAATTTAGGGTCCCAAGTCCAGATCTCATCCTCTTTAATTAAGCAATCTGTTGTTTTCATTGAAAGGCTTGATCTCGTCGCCTGGCTCTGCAAGAAGCAGAGGTCTCCCGAAGCCCGGAGCAGCGGCGAGGGAAATAGGGAGCCTCATCCTGCTTCGTCCCCAAGAGTAAAGGGAAAACTCTGGGGACTTCGCAGAGGGCTCTACCTGCCCTCACCTGCTCTATCTCACATTTCCTTATGGAAATGGAGTTTTTCGAGCCGCCTTTCAGATGTAAAGGCGGCTCTTTACGAGTGACGGGGCTGGCGGTCTCAAAGGACCGTCTGGTGGCGACGAAAGTCAAACCGGAAGCCCCTTGTCCTTTAATATTGATTGATTCAGCATCCATCTCAATTACTGATAAATAGGTCTTGTTGTTCTAGTTGTTCTTATTTCTCTCTGTTCTTTTATCCTTGCACCTTCTCGTTCTGCTCTTTCCTCCCACTCTATTTCACCTTCCTCTTGTTGTGTGTTTCCCCCACCTAATTCTTCCTCTTGTCTTTTATCATCTATTTCCTCTCTTCTACTTTTTTCCTCATATGACCCAAAATACTGGTCATAAACTTGCTCTGCTTTATCTATAGAGTCCAATCTGTGTCTTTTTTTCCATCCAAGTCACCAATATTCCCTCGGGTATCACCCATCTGAAATTTACTTCATGCTTAATTAATTGTCAAAAATTGATATTGTTTCCTTATGTCTCTTACTCTTCTAGGAATCTGTTTCAGGACTACTATTTCTCTCCCTTTATATTTCAATGGTTCATCTCTTGCTCTCTGGAGTATTTCTGCTCTTATTGCCTTCTTAGAAAATCTCACGTGTACCTCTCTGGGGAGTTTATTCCTTGTTGCGTATCTTGTATATATTCTGTACATATTACCCTCTTTCCAGGCAGTTGTTGAGCGCAAGACTCAAAGACTCACTTTAATACTTGTTGCCAGCCAGGCAGGGTCCATGGAGTTTTTCCCACAGACAAAAGAGTCTGTTGCTGGCAGGGTAGTGGCTCTTTGGGCGCAGTCCAGTGGTTGGGTGAGCTGGGAGTCCCTTCGTGGTTGACAGAATTGTTGGGAGGAAATACTTCCCTGTTGGAGTTCTTCCAGCCGAGATGCAATGATCAGCACTTTGAAGAAATAATTGAATCAAGAAGCAAGCTGCCGGAAAGAAGTTTAATGACAAGAAATCAAGATGAGTGACATTCAGCATGATTTCCTGGCTAGCTAGGATGATTGATATCCAAACGTGAGTTTTTATACTCTTTCTGGGCTTTCTCTCTAACACTGCTTTGGTGCTGTTTAATCCTGTGTCTATTGATGGGTTAATTTCTCCTATTCAGCAGGGAGAAGGTTAATCTTCTGTTTCTAAGAGAACCGGGTTGAGAAATCCAGCTATCTCCTATGGGTTTTTGTTTTGGTGATTGGCTTAATGAGCACCAGCTGTCTCGTTGCAACATTCTTGCACTAAGCACATTCTTGTGGTTTCTGTTATCTTAAGTGTTTCCGTCTGGGCTCGCCTGGGGCTCTATTGCTTGTTCACTAAGCCAGGCAAGGTTTTTCTTTCCCTTGTGTTTTATTTATTTATTTATTTATTTATTTATTTATTTATTTATTTATTTATTTATTTATTTAAAATTTATATACCGCCCTTCTCCCTGAGGACTCAGGGCGGTGTACAGCCAGAATTAAAAAACATGGAATACAAATATTAAAAACAATTAAAATATATATAAATTTGGCCCAAAATTAAAAATACAAACCAATTAAAACATTTAAAATTTCTTCTTAAGCCAGCCCGGCTTGCTGGAAAAAGTGGGTTTTAAGGGCACGGCGGAAGGCACTGAGGTCTTGGATTCTCCTTATCTCTGGGGGCAACTGATTCCAGAGGGTAGGTGCCCCCACAGAGAAAGCCCTTCCCCTGGGGGTCACCAGCCTGCATTGATTGGCTGATGGCACCCTGAGGAGGCCCTCTCTGTGGGAGCGCACGGGACGATGGGAGGTCGTCGGTAGCAGCAGGCGGCCTCGAAGATAGCTAGGCCCTATGCCATGGAGCGCTTTAAAGGTGATAACCAGCACCTTGAAGCGCACCCGGAAGACCACTGGGAGCCAGTGCAGCTCGCGCAGGAGCGGTGTTACATGGGAGCGCCATGCTGCTCCCATCACTACCCGCGCTGCTGCATTCTGGACCAGTTGGAGCCTCCGGGTGCTCTTCAAGGGGAGCCCCATGTAGAGAGCGTTGCAGTAGTCAAGGCGAGAGGTGACGAGGGCATGAGTGACTGTGCACATGGAATCCCGATCAAGAAAGGGCCGCAACTGGCGAATCAGGCGAACCTGACAAAAGGTCCCCCTGGTTACAGCTGTCAGATGTTCCTCCAAGGACAGCTGCCTATCCAGGAGGACTCCCAGATTGCGAGCCCCTTCTGTGGGGGCCAAAGACTCACCCCCAATAGTCAGTGATGGAGTCAACTGACTATATCGGGATGCCGGGAGCCACAGCCACTCAGTCTTGGAAGGGTTGAGCTTGAGCCTGTTCCTCCCCATCCAGATCCGCACAGCCTCCAGGCACTGGGACATCACTTCAAGGGCATCATTGGGGTGGCCTGGGGTGGAGATGTACAGCTGGGTGTCATCAGCGTACTGGTGGTATCTCACCTCAAAGCCACGGATGATCTCGCCCAGCGGCTTTACATAAATGTTGAACAGAAGGGGCGAGAGGACCGATCCCTGCGGCACTCCACAGATAAGAGGCCTCGAGGTCGACCTCTGCCCCCCTGCCAACACAAACTGCGACCGGTCGGAGAGAAAGGAGGAGAACCACCGCAACACGGTGCCTCCCACCCCCAACTCTTCCAGCTGGTGCAGCATGATACCATGGTCGATGGTATCAAAAGCCGCTGAGAGATCTAACAGGACCAGAACAGAGGAGCAACCCCTGTCCCGAGCCCTCCAGAGATCATCAACCAACGCGACCAATGCCGTTTCCGTGCTGTGCCCAGACCTGAAACCTGACTGGAATGGATCTAGATAAGATGTTTCCTCCAGGAATTGTGGGAACTGTCGCGCGACCACACTCTCAACAACCTTCGCCATAAAGCGAAGGTTGGAGACAGGACGATAGTTGGCCAATATTGCCGGATCCAGGGACGGCTTCTTGAGGAGAGGCCTCACCACCACCTCTTTCAAGGCAGCGGGGAAGTGGCCCTCACTCACCCTGGAGCCAGCCTCGTGTAACCTCCCGGGAAGCCAGTACCAACCAGGAGGGACACGGGTCCAGTAAACATGTGGCCGCACTAAGTCTCCCCAAAATCCTGTCCACATCATCGGGAGTCACAGCGTCAAACTCCTCCCAGATAACATTCTCAAGACTATTCCTCGTCACTCTGCCCTGATCTACCCAGTCAGAGTCCAAATCCCGCCGGATCTGAGCGATTTTGTCATACAGGTATTGTCCAAAATCCTCCGCCCTGCCTTCCATTTAGTTTAAATGGTTTCTGATTTAATTATTTGTATTGTATTTGAGTATTTTCTGGTTCATATTTTCTTCTTCTATCGGGGAGGGGGGTCTTCCCTCACTACCATCTCAGAACTCAGAGAGTGGTAACGCTTGATACCAGGCAGGGAGTGTCATGCCACACCATATAATTTTATATACTGTTGTTACTCTCTAGCCCCATCTAGTGGCCTGAGAGATAAAATACCAAGTATATTGTTTGAAGCTGACCCAATCAATTTTACCCATCAGCCTGCACTCTGAAACCAAGTGCACGCTGGGAAGCCAGACTCCATTTCCTTTAGCATTTGGAGAAGGCAGAAGCACATGGTCATCCAAGGACAAACCCACATCCCACACAGAACATTGCTGGTAAGATTTAAATTGCTTGTATTTATTAATTGTTATGTTCAACAGTAACTTAATACTGTCTATCTTGTATTTGCTTCTCATTGTATGTATCTCTATTTTCCCCAGTTTCACCATATCCTGTTCTTTCAATAAAGCATTCAGATCTACCCACACAGTCTGTTTTATTGGAGGATAGGTGGGTTTAGCTGCATGTTGAGCTGCACACAGACTAACGTGTAGTGGGGACAGAACAATAATAGAATCCCTAGCAGGAATATATACTAGCATGGAAACTGGAATTTCACATAGCAAATAACTATTGAAATTCCATAAAATTATCGAGCTTGTGAAAAGATTCCTTGTTGATCTAAGCATGGAATGATCATGCAAAGAAAGTTCAGGTCTTTTTTTTTGCTTCAAGTTTTTTATTTTATAACATATAAAAATTCCATTTTCAATTAAACAGTGTGTTGTCTGGGTACAAATAGTTTTAGGAAATGATAATCAAAATGTTTACAACAGTATTCATTACATTAGTATTGATTATAATAATATTAATAATAATGTTTACTTAACCATTTTAACATACCTCCCTTATATCATTGATCCTTTCTGTATATTTCCCTGTTTCTAGCTCCTGTTGTTGTGGCCCGCCAGTGGCCAGCGGAGCTGGCAGCAGAGTCAGACAGTGAGGAGGTTGGGGAGGAACATGGGCCAGTCCTGGGGGCTGGGGAAAGCTTGGACGAGGGCTCTGCATCGGAGGCAGAGAGGGAGATAGACAGCAGTGAAGCAGAGGAACAGCTGGAGCCCGTTCCCAGTGTGTGCATGCGCAGAGTTGCCAAGTGGGGAGGGGGAAAGGGTGGGGGGGAGAAAATTGTTTGTATTTCTTATAAAACTTTTCAATAAAAAAAAAAAAAGAGGATAGGAAAGAAGAAACTTCACCAAAAAATGTATGGGACACTCCTGAGGCATATATTCGGGGATTAGTTATAATCTATATGGGGAAACAAAATAAGAAAAAGAAACAAAGTCAAAGGACGCTAGAAGAAGAACACAAAAAGACTGAAATTAGAATTACAGAAAGAACCACCAAAAAAAAAGACTTTAAAAAGTCAAATGGAACTAATAAAACATAAACTGAATCCTTGATAAAGAAGAATTGGCATAAAAAATTAAAAATGCTAAACAGAATTTCTTTGAAAATGCGAATAAACCAGGAAGAACCGGCATATAAATTGAAAACAGAGAAAGAGAAGAAATTGATACATCGATTGGTAGATGAGAAAGGAACTTTATATCATCAAAATGAGGATTTAAAAAAATAAAATAAAATTAAAAATAATTCAAGACTATTATGAAAAGCTGTATGAGCAGGAGAAAGTCTCAGAAGAGAGAATAAAACAATATTTGGAAAAAGCTGAATTACCTAAAGTACCTGAAACAGTGAAAGCTATGTTAAATAAACGAATATCAATGATGGAACTGCTAGAAGCGATTAAGAGGCAAAAGAATAATAAAATACCAGGATCAGATGACCTTGTCACTGCGTTAAGTGTTTGCCAGCTGAGCTCCCATTCTAAGACTTACGGTAGCCTGGTCGAGAACCTTATCTGTAGTAATAGAGATAAAGCTAGACTTGTGAGACATTGGACTACTGCGCATGTCTACATTCTTTTCTTTTCTAACTTCCTGATTCTTTCCTTTGTCCATCTGTGTGATAAAACTGCCGGTAACGATGTAGTTAGCTAGATTTATTTATTTATTTATTTATTTATTTATTTATTTATTTATTTTTATTTATTTTATTATATTTCTATACCGCCCTTCTCCTGCGGGACTCAGGGCGGTGTACAGCCAGGATAAAACATAGCATATAAAATTTAAAAACATTTTAAAAAACAATTAAATAATATTGGCCCGAATTTAAAACAACCCAATTAAAACCGAAATTTGATGAAAAACTAAGAGGATGGGATCAAGCAAGCCCAGCTAGATGGAACAAGTGTGTCTTCAGGGCCCGACGAAAAGTCCGGAGGTCTGATATCGTGCATATCTCAGGGGGCAGGTCATTCCAGAGGGCAGGCGCTGCCACAGAGAAGGCTCTCCCCCTGGGGGTCGCCAGCCGGCACTGCCTGGCCGACGGCACCCTGAGGAGGCCTTCTCTGTGTGAGCGAACCGGTCGGTGGGAGGCTATCGGCGGCAGAAGGCGGTCTCGCAAATACCCCGGCCCTAAGCCATGGAGCGCTTTAAAGGTGGTCACCAACACCTTGAAGAGCACCCGGAAGACCACAGGAAGCCAGTGCAGCTCGCGCAGGAGAGGTGTTATATGTGAGCGCCCCGTCGCTCCCATAATCCCCGGCGCAGCCGCATTCTGGACCAACTGCAGCCTCCGGGTGCACCCCAAGGGGAGCCCCATGTAGAGAGCATTGCAGTAGTCCAGGCGGGAAGTGACGAGTGCTTGAGTGACCGTGCGTAGGGAGTCCCGATCCAGAAAGGGGCGCAACTGGCGTATCAGGCGAACCTGATAAAAAGCCCCCCTGGCCACGGCCGTCATATGCTCTTCTAAAGACAGCCGTGCGTCCAGGAGGACGCCTAAGTTGCGAGCCCTCTCTGTGGGGGCCAGTGATTCGCCCCCAATAGCCAGCGATGGCACCAGCTGGCTATATCGGGACGCCGGAAGCCACAGCCACTCGGTCTTGGAAGGGTTGAGTCGGAGCCTGTTTCTCCCCATCCAGGCCCGCACGGCCTCCAGGCACTGGGACATCACTTCAAGGGCATCATTGGGGTGGCCTGGGGTGGAGATGTACAGCTGAGTGTCGTCAGCGTACTGATGGAACTCCACCCCAAAGCCACAGATGATCTCGCCCAGCGGCTTTACATAAATGTTGAACAGAAGGGGCGAGAGGACCGACCCTTGTGGCACCCCACAAACAAGGTGCCTCGGGGTCAACCGCTGCCCCCCTGTCAACACGGATTGCGACCGGTCAGAGAGGTAGGAGGAGAACCACCGCAGGACGGTGCCCCCCACCCCCAGCCCCTTCAACTGGTGCAACATGATACCATGGTCGATGGCATCAAAAGCCACTGAGAGGTCTAACAGGACCAGGATAGAGGAACAACCCCTATCCCGAGCCCTCCAGAGATCATCCACCAATGCGACCAATGCTGTTTACGTGCTGTACCCAGGCCGGAAACCGGACTGGAGCGGGTCCAGATAGACAGCTTCATCCAGGTACCGGGGAAGCTGCCACGCTACCACACTCTCAACAACCTTCGCAACGAAGCGAAGGTTGGAGACTGGACGATAGTTAGCCAAAATAGCCGGATCCAGGGAGGGCTTCTTGAGGAGGGGCCTCACCACCGCTTCTTTCAAAGCGGTCGGCAGGACCCCCTCACTCAGAGAAGCGTTAACAATCCCCTGGAGCCAGCCTCGTGTAACCTCCCGGGAAGCCAGTACCAACCAGGAGGGACACGGGTCCAATAAACATGTGGTCGCGTTCAGCCATCCCAGGATCCTGTCCACATCCTCAGGAGCAACAGGATCAAACTCCTCCCAGATAACACTCTCAAGACCTGCCTCAGTCATCCCGTCCGGACTTACCCAGTCAGAGGCCAGGCCTTCCCGAATCTGAGCGATCTTGTCATACAGATACTGCACAAAGTCCTCAGCTCGACCCTGCAAGGGATCATCCCGCGCTTCCAGATGGAGGAGGGAGCGGGTCACCCTAAACAGGGTGGCTGGGCGATTATCTGATGACGCGATAAGAGCAGCAAAATAGCTAGATTTCGCCGCTTTTATCGCCACTAGGTAGGTCTTAATATGAGACCTCACCAGTGTTCGGTCGGATTCGGAGCGGCTGGTCCTCCAACTACTCTCCAGGCATCTTTTCCGGCGCTTCATCTCCCTCAGCTCCTCAGAGAACCAAGGAGCTAGGTGAGTTCGGTGCCGGGTCAGAGGCCGCAAAGGCACGACACGGTCCAAAGCCCCAGCGGCCGCACTCTCCCAGGCGGCCACCAGGTCTTCAGCCGAGTCATGAGCCAGAGTCTCAGGAAATGGCCCAAGCTCTGTCTGGAACCTATCAGGATCCATCAGGCGCCTGGGGCGGAACCACCTGGTCGGTCCCGCCTCCCTGCAGCGAGGTGCAGCGGTTAGAAAGTCCAGTCGAAGGAGCGAGTGGTCAGACCATGACAAGGGTTCGATGACTATATCCCCTATATCAAGACCACTCAACCACTGACCAGAGACAAAAATCAAGTCCAGAGTGTGTCCACCTATGTGAGTAGGGTCATGAATTAACTGAGTAAGGTCTATGGCCGTCATGGAAGCCATGAACTCTCGAGCCACCTCAGACGTTTCACCGATAGATGGCAGGTTGAAATCCCCCATGACTAAAAGTCTGGGGGTACCAACCGCCACCTCGGCTATGACGTTGAGCAGCTCGGGCAGGGCCGTTGCCACGTGGCAGGGAGCCAGGTACACGATCAACAAGCCCATCTGTACTCCACGGCCCCACTTCACAAAAAGGGACTCACATCCAGCTATCTGTGAAACAGTGGTCTCCCTTGGATCAAGACCTTCCTTTATAATATCCGCCACACCCCCGCCCCTGCCCTGGGCTCTCGGCTGATGGAATGCACGGAAGCCTGATGGGCACATATCTACGAGGGGGACTCCCCCCTCTTGGCCCAACCAGGTCTCCGTAATACCTGCCAGGTCCGCTCCCCCCTCTTGAATAAGATCACAAATGAGGGGGGCTTTATTTACCATGGACCTGGCATTGCACAACAGCAGCCAAAGGCTCGGGCCCTGAGAGACTGAACAGCCTGGGGTGCGAGAAGGGCTTTGGGGACCGGGGCGTGCCACCGCTCGAAGATAGCGAGTGCGCGCCCCCACCACATGATACGGCCCCCTGCTCCCGCCATATCTGCCCCTCCCACTCAACGTGTTGATGGAAAAGCCCTCAACAGAATGGACTCTAATGTCCCCCTTACCCCGGGAATCCGCACCCTCCATGGCCCCATTGACAGCTGGGCCAGACCCCTCCCTCCGCGGGTTAACCCCCAAACCCACACAACCCTCCCGCCCCTTAAAATCCCTTAAAAATCTATCAAAAAGTTTCCCTAAAAAAAACCCTCAATCCCCTTTTTGCAACATGCCACCTCTTGGGGTGCCAACGCCCGTCATAAAGGTAGGCCCTTGATAAAGTAGAGGGCCACACCTGCGAGAGGGGGGAGTCTTGCAGAACAAGAAGCTCTGTTAGCGGGACTTCCGGTTGGTGACCCGCGGCGATATGGCGTTGAGTGAGTGACTGCTGCTCCTCAATACCATCAGTCACCGTGCTTTGGGGACCCCCTGAGGGGCGTGGAGCCCGGAGAGCCCCACGGACGAGAGAGCGAGCCGGGTGAGCGTGAAAGCGGGCGCAAAACGCTGATCGCAAGACCGGGCGGCTCTGTCAAACCCAGCACGCGTGAGTCGGCCAAACTAATGGCTGACGCGAAGCTGTGGTAACCAGCAATCAGATGGAAGCAAGGGAGATCGGATGTTACAGTGTGGATCGATACACACCTTTCCTGCATTGAGGAGAGAGGACATCAGGAAAGGGGTCGGCGAAATCGGGCAGGAGAGCCTTACAGATGAGAGAAGCGGCGATTGAAAGTTTCCTGTGTATTCCGGTAGAGAGAGAGAGCCCGACAAGCCGGCATCGAAATAAGAAAGAAAATTGTATTGACAGTGTCCGTGCCAGAGAGGATCGGTGAGAAAATTTAAGACCAGCACTTATTTCCCTTTTTACTGTGAACACAAGTAGACCCAGCAGAGGCTGAAATTGGGTGGATCGAGTTTGGCTTTCTTTTTTGCACTGAACAGGAAGCTCAGCCATTAGAGTGACTTGACGGAGGAACAGCCTGCTAGCGGTGGACAGTCTGGCAGCAAGAATATGATAGAGTGCTGAACTTGGAGGACTCATAGAAGATCAGAGACTGGGCAAAAAAGAATAGACTATTTCCCAAAAAGGAATAATAAGTATATATATATATACATAAAAAAAAAAAAAAAAATTATTTAACAACAACACTTGAACCTTTAGATAATTTGTCTTTAGCATCCTGATTATTAGATCTGTATATATCTTGATAAATTGACTTCCTTTTCTGTTTGACTAGATAATATAATATAATACACTCCTAAGTTTTAATATTCTAAATCTTTCTATATATATATATTTAACTGTTTAGCATTTATAGTATTTACTAGTACTTTTATAGTATTTAAAATTATAATTATACAATTATAATTGTATTTAAACTTAAGTATTCAAATTTTCTATTTATAGTACTTACAGTATTTTAAGCATTTAAAGAGTATAATATTGAGCCAAATTAATTTGCTTAATTGATATATTGATTGTGAACTGCTGATTAATTGATATTTTGATTTGTATAGTATCGAACTGTCTAACTTATATTTACCAAGCCAATTTAACATCAAATATATTTAAATAACATTTTGAGTATAAGATACTGTGAGGAAGAGGTTAGAACCATCGTATAGACATTGATATTGATTGCCCACCGGAAAACTAGCCATACTTGTTTACGAATTTAGAAGGAAAATTTAGATATAGTAATATAGATATATAAATATATATCTATATATATATATACATATATATATATATATATATATAAAAAAAAGAAAATAGAGGCGCTAAGTGGCGAATGAGGATTTGGAGTAACATCGACAGGATAACTAAAGAGCAAAAGAAAATCTTAAAAGAAATGACAAGCATGGCATCCACTGTGGGGAAAACAGGAAAAAAGACTCCCTCTAACCCCACCATAGCGACAACCTCTCCGGCGACACAAAAATCTACAGAAAGTCTGGCAATGCAAACTCTGCAAGCATCATTAACCCTGATCCAAGAAACGATGATGGCAATGCAGGAAAAATTATTAAATAACCATGTTGAATTAAAATCAGATATACATGCATTGGACCAGAAAATGAATGATATCCAAACATCAATAGTCAATAATGAACTACGAATTCAAAAAGCCGAAATAAGAATAGACCAAACTGAAAAGAAATTAGACATTGTGGATCAAGCACTAACGAGTCAAAATAAAGAGATAGAAGATACATTAGTCCAATTGGAGATGGACCGGGCTTCCTTTTATTTGCGATTCCAGAATGTTGTCGAGGACAAAGAGGAAGACTTAGGAGAAAAAATGGCGGAGCTGATAGCCGATGCACTCCACCAAGACAAACAGGCAATAATTAGGGAGCTGGACGACGTATATAGGGTCCAGACTAATTATGCAAGAAGGAACAAGCTTCCTAGAGAAGTTCATATCCGCTTTGCACGGAAAAAAGTTAAAGATACTCTTTATAATATGGCAAGAGATGAACAGATTATGTATCGAGGAAAAGAAATAATAATCCTAAAACAGATACCAAGAAGAGTCCGGGAGATGAGGAAGGGATATAGATTTTTGGCGATACAGTTGAACAAAAGAAAGATACTATTCAGGTGGCTTCTCCCAGAAGGGATGCTAATAACCTGGCAAGGAAGAAAAATTAAAATAGAAAATCTGAGTACAGCACAGGACTTCCTTGACCAGCTAAGAGGCGCGGAAGAAGAGCAGGGGAGTAAGGAAGATCTAGAAATAGCAGCAGTGGAGGAGGAAGCCCTACATCAACAGAACACGAACGAGGCAACTGTCGAGGAGAAGACAGAAGAAGAAGGAGAAGCCAAAGAGAAGAAAGCGAGACCAGTAAGGGCCGTAAGAAATAAACAAGAACCAATAATCAGATAGGGGCTTAGAGATGAATGGCTTGAAGTTAATATCCGTAAATGTCAATGGACTAAATGATTACAAAAAGAGGAAAAGAATATTAACAAAACTAGGTAAACAAAATGTTGATATAATGTGTTTACAAGAGGTGCACATAAAAAAAGAAGAAAGTAAATGTTTAGAATATAAAAAATTTGGTCAAACATTTGATTCGCTGGCAGAGAAAAAGAAGAGGGGGGTGGCTATCTATGTAAAAAAAGGAATTGAAGCAGAATTGAAATTTAAAGATACAAAGGGTAGGATCCTTATGATCGAAATTAAGATAGGGAATTCCAAGGTATTATTAGTGGGCATTTATGCCCCGAATAAAAAACAGGGAGAATTTTTTAAGAAATTGCATGAACAATTAGTGAAAATGGCATATACTGAAATCTGTATGATAGGGGATTTTAACGGCATTGTAGATCCAGAGAAGGACCATAAGAGCAATAAAGTTAAAAAAAATAAAAGGACAAACTTACCGAGAGCATTCTTTGAGTTAGTCGATGAATTAGATCTAATTGATATTTGGCGTACCCTGCACCCAAATGACAGGCAATATACCTTCTTCTCAAATGCACAAAAGTCGTGGTCCAGAATTGATATGGCATGGGCCAGTAGAAATTTGGGGTTAGAAATTGAAACTGCAGTAATTAACCCAAACGATTGGGCAGATCATAATCCATTAGAAATCAGATGGAAATCTCTCCAGAGAAAACACCAACGGAGGTGGAGGTTTAATGCCAAATTACTGGGCGACAAAGACGGTATACAAAAATTCAAAGAAGAAATAAATTTTTTTTTCAAGGAAAATGAAAACAAAGGCACATCCCGCGCAATAGTTTGGGACACAATGAAGGCCTATCTGAGAGGAGTCGTGATTTCATATATTGCACATAAAAATAAAGAAGAAAGGAAGACCCTGGAAGAGTACTTAAATCATATAGGAGAATCAGAAAGAAAACTCCAAGACAATCCAGAAGATGAAGCAGCCAAAGAAAATTGGATGATGTGGAAGCATAAAGTAAACATCATGGAGCAAGAAGAATTGGCACAAAGAATGAAAAGAACGAAACAATATCTTTTTGAGAATACCAACAAATCGGGGAGGTGGCTGGCCTATAAATTAAAAAAGGAAAATGAAAGGGGAATAATCCATACTTTAGTAGATTCTAAGGGCAAATTATTGATTAACGAGGAAGAAAAACGGGATGGAGTGAGAGAATATTACGAATCTTTATATAAAGAAGAGGAGATATCGGATGACAAAATAGAACAATACTTGATAAAAGCAGAGCTCCCACAAATAACTGATGATGAGAAAGAAATGCTTAACAGAAAGATTACAATTGAAGAATTAAAAATAGCCCTTTCCAAATTGAAAAATAATAAAGCGCCAGGACCTGACGGATTTCCAGGGGAAATATATAAAAAATTAGAAGAAATACTTCAACCGAAATTAGTAGAAATTTTTAATGATGCACTGTTAGACCACAAAATTCCAGAGTCATGGAAAGAGGCGCATGTCACACTTGTGCCGAAAGAAGGTGCCGACTCAAAACAAATTCAAAATTACAGACCAATCTCGCTCCTAAATACGGACTACAAATTATTCATGGGCATAATGGCAGAAAGAATGAAAAAGATTTTAAACAATTGGATATATAAAGACCAGAATGGATTCTTACCGGGGAGACAAATTAGGGATAATATGAGAATTGTACTAGACACGCTAGAGTATTATGAGGAACACCCTGGAAAACAGATGGCTTTGATTTTTGTCGATGCTCAAAAGGCATTTGACAATCTAAATTGGAAATTCATGATTAAACAAATTGAGATGATGAAATTTGGAACAAATTTTGAAATGATGATTAAATCTATTTATAATAACCAAAAGGCAAGTATCCTGGTGAATGGGGATAGGACTAAAACATTTCAAATTAGTAAGGGAGTAAGGCAAGGTTGTCCCCTATCCCCTTTATTGTTCATTATGGCCCTAGAAGTCCTTTTAAGGAAAATTAGATTTAACGATGAAATAAAAGGACTGCAGATCAGGAAGGAGATTTACAAGACGCAAGCGTTTGCGGATGATGTAGCCCTAATCCTTGAAGACCCTATAGAGTCGGGACCTAAAGTATTGGAGGAATTACGTAAATATGGAGAGGTGGCAGGCTTCATACTGAACAAAACCAAAACCAAAGTATTGATCAAAAACACAACTGAAAGCCAGAAAAACGAGATAGAAGAAGTACTAGGATTACAGGTCGCCAAAAAAATTAAATACCTAGGAATTTGGATTACATCAAGATGTTCAACCTTGAAGGAAGACAATTACATCCCCTTAATCAGGAAAATAAAACAAGACCTAGATTGCTGGAAAAAAATAAGACTATCACTTTTGGGCAAGATAGCCACAATTAAGATGAACATCCTCCCCAGAATATTATTTCTATTTCAAAATATACCCATAAATTTAGATAAAAAATTCTTTTTAGAACTAGACAAAATTATTAGAGAATTCATATGGGAGGGAAAAAAACCGAGATTTTCCATTAAAATTTTAAAGGGCAAAAGAGACATAGGTGGATTTGGACTCCCGGACTGGGAAACATATTATAGGTCAGCCAAGCTAGTATGGATAAAAGATTGGATCACCCTGGAAAATAAGAGAATTCTTACCTTAGAAGGCCATGACTTGCAAAAAGGCTGGCACGCCCACATCTGGGAAACGGAGAAGAAAAGGAAGACACATTTTCATAGACACAAAATTAGAGACTCCCTGATACAAACATGGACCCAGATTAGGCAAAAATATTACAAAAAAATTCCAAATTGGCTCTCAACGATGGAGGCCCTGACCCACCCAAATAGGTGGGAGAGGGAGAAAATGGGCAGATATAAAGATATTCTAGATGAAAGAGGGTGGCTTAAACCAAATGATATCTTACGAGAGCAAGGAATAACTTTAGACTGGTGGACTTATGCACAAGTAAAATCCAGATATCAGAAAGACAAAGAACAATATGGTTTAGAACTGGGATCAAACGGACTAGATAAAGTCTTGATGGGAACAAACAAAAAGATTCTGGCAAAACTATACAATTATATATTAAACGAGGACAAGTTCGAAGAGGTCACGAAGAATCAAATAATTGCATGGGAGAAGAATACAGGGCGTAATATAAATTTTGGGGAATGGGAGGAGGCATGGAACAGAAATCTTAAATTGACCAGAGCGGTGACATATAAGGAAAACCATTACAAAATGTTTCATAGATGGTACTTAGCCCCGGCCAGACTAGCGAAGATATATCCTAATATACATCCCAATTGCTGGAAATGTGGCCACGGTCAAGGCACCTTCTTTCACATGTGGTGGACATGCCCGGAAGCAAAAGGATATTGGAATAAAATTAGGAGATGGCTATATGAAATAACCGATGAAGATATTGCATTAACACCAGAGATTTTCCTCCTGGGAATAATAAAGAAGCCATATAGAAAGGAAATGATGCATTTAATCATCCATATAATTACAGCCGCTAGATTGGCATACGCACAGTATTGGAAAGAGAAAATTCAACCACCAGAAGAGCTTACAATTAAGAAAATACTCGAGTGCGCAGAGATGTCTAAATTAACCTATGAATTAAATGATGAAAAGTCAGTTTACTATATGGTGTGGGAAAGGTGGTACAAGTGGTCGCATGATAGAATGAAAGAAAGATCTAAAGGTGTATTCAATCAATTCCAAGTCAGTAAACTCCACTGCTCTCTCACAGCAGTGGATGGAGTCTTAGGCCGCTTCGAGGCCAGATGTTAACACCAGTTGCCCTCTCACGAAAGCTGGGAAGGGCCAGAAGCCGCAGTCATTTGTACTTTTATAATAAAATGTTTCTTAGAATATATACTTCGGGTTTTCTTTCTTTGAGAGTATACACCAACGTGACCAGACGTCCCGCTTTTGGCGGGACAGTCCCGATTTTTAACAATTTGTCCCGCATCCTGCGGCGTTTTAAAAAAGTCCCGATTTTTGGACTGCGGACCTACCCTGTCCTGTAGGGACAGGGGAAGAGAGAGGGACCCCTTGGATGGCCGAGAGGGACGGGCAGGTCCCTCGGGGCCGGAGGAAGCCCTCTGAGCCGGCGGCGGGGGAGCGGCAGTCATGGCGACTGCCTCGAAGCCCGCGCCAACTGGAGAAAGCACTGTGCAGGAGGAAGAAGAGAATGGGAGAGCGAGGTGTTCAGAAGCCGGGTAAGCAAGACTAAACCCAGGCGGGAACAGCGCTTAAATTGTGGATTACAAATGTGCCCCAGCCTTAATTAGCGGCTACGGAGGATCGGGGCAAGAAGATTTACAAAATGGTTTTTAAAAGGGAAAGACCCATTAACTTTATAAAGGTTTGCAGACTTTATTGCTAATTGGGAATGATTGCTCTTTTGGGGAGCTATAAACTTTGAAAAACTGTTTCTTTTTACCAAATGGGAATGGATTATTCTTGGAAGAGAGAAAAGGAAAGAGTTGATAAGCGGGACCTTTTTAAACAAAGGGAAAAGACAAGCGGATAGGCTTGGAATACACAAAATGGAAACTGCGAGGAAGTGAAAGTATAACTGTGGCTTGTTAGCAATCTGGAAGAGAAACTATGTGTCTCGTTAACTTAACTGGACTACTTTGGCAACAAATAAGAAGCTTTGATTTTGGAGAGACTCAATTTGTCTGTTGGAAACTTTATTGATGGAAAGAAAGAAGAAATAAAATGGATAATTATAATTTGATTTATAGGCGCAACAACAAAACGAAAAAAGACGTGGCACTAAAAGAAGAATTGATCATACATGGAAGGATATAAACGAATCAAACTTCATAAAATTCTTAACAGTGGTAATATTGAAAATGAAAAAGAACAATTTCAGACAGATGGAAAAAAGATTAAATGGAATACAGCAGGTTATGAGACAAGAAAAATAACACAGTTTGATTAAATTAGAAATGTAATGAATATCTGAAGTCTGAATACTGATACGAAGAATTATATATATATATATATATATATATATATATATATATATATATATATATGTTTTCTCAGGTTTTCGCGGGTGTTTGTATGTAGGTCTTTGGTTATTCGGGTCTTCTCCCACGTAAAATTGGAAGTGTCTTGGCGACGTTTCGACGAAGTCTCATTCGTCATCTTCAGGCTGGTGTTCTCGGCTTCGTGCTTCCAGGAGCAATGTGAGATCGCAGCTGTCTCTTCCTTTTAACTGCTAGTGGAGGTGTGAGCTGATTGGGTGGGAACTTGGCTGTGTTCTGATTGGGTGGAGGTGTGTTCTGATTGGTTAGGGGCTTGGCTAACACAACCCCAGCCAATCAGAGCACAGCCAAGCCCCTAACCAATCAGAACACACCTCCACCCAATCAGAACACAGCCAAGTTCCCACCCAATCAGCTCACACCTCCACTAGCAGTTAAAAGGAAGAGACAGCTGCGATCTCACATTGCTCCTGGAAGCACGAAGCCGAGAACACCAGCCTGAAGATGACGAATGAGACTTCGTCGAAACGTCGCCAAGACACTTCCAATTTTACGTGGGAGAAGACCCGAATAACCAAAGACCTACATATATATATATATATATATATATATTTCTTTTTTTGTTGTAGTTTTGTTTGTTCCCCTTTGTTACTTTTCATTTTTTTTGTTTTTCTTCTTTCTTTTTTTTCTTTTTGATACTTTCTTTGTTCTTTTCTATTTTTGTCTTCCCTCCTCTCTTCTTCTTTGCTTCCTTGTTTTTGCTCTTCTTTCTTTTTCTCTTTCACCTTCTATTTCCAATTCTTTTAAATTGGATTATATAGACAGATATACTTAGTTATGAAATGAGACTATAAATGATTGAGTGAGTATAAGACCTTTCTAAATGTTCTAAATGCTTAAATGAATTTTTGAGATTTAAAATAAATATGAAGTAGATTATTTTAAAGGGAATTTACAACCTAGGAGAAAATGGATGAGAAGATATTTGTTAAAAATTATGCTGAGTTAAAATTGTGGCAAAGAAAAGGCAATTTATGTTATATGTGAACTAATTAAAATGGAAACTAGCCAAAATAAAATATGCTGGAAATCAGCCCAATAATAATGGGAGTTATAGAGGAGACGATGCTGGAAATCAGCCAAATATAATACGTTGGACTTTAGCCAACAACGGGGGGACGTATGGAGGCATTCCATCAGCCGAGGACACAGGGGAGGGGCGGGGGGGGGTGGCGGTTGTCATTAGAGAAGGTCTTGGTCCGAGGGAGGTCACTGTTCCTCAGACGGCTGGTTGTGAGTCCCTCCTTGTGAAGTGGGGTCATGGGGTGCAGATGGGTGTGCTGGTTACGTACCTGGCTCCCTGCCACGTGACGGCAGCCCTGCCCGAGCTGCTCAACGTTATAGCCGCGGTGGCGGTTGACACCCCCAGGCTTATGGTCATGGGGGATTTTAACCTGCCATCCGTCGGTGAGGCGTCTGAGGTGGCTCGGGAGTTCATGGCTTCCATGACGGCCATGGACCTGACCCAGTTAGTTCATGGCCCTACTCACACGGGGGGAAACACGCTAGACCTGGTTTTTGTCTCTGGTCAGTGGTTGAGTGATCTTGAGATAGGGGATATAGTGATCGAGCCCTTGTCATGGTCAGATCACTCCCTCCTTCGCTTTGACCTTCGAACCGCCGCACCCCGCCACAGGGAGGCGGAACCACTGAGGTGGTACCGCCCCAGGCGCCTGATGGATCCTGATAGGTTCCAGACGGAGCTTGGGCCATTTCCTGAGGCTCTGGCACACGGCTCGACTGAGGAGCTGGTGGCCGCCTGGGATAGGGCGGCCGCTGGAGCTTTGGATCGGGTCATGCCTTTGCGGCCTCTGACCCGGTGTCGATCTCGCCTGGCTCCTTGGTTCACCGAGGAGCTGAGGGAGATGAAGCGCCGGAAAAGACGCCTGGAGAGTGGTTGGAGGGCCAGCCATTCTGAATCTGACCGAACACTGGTAAGGTCTCATATTAGGACCTACCTGGTGGCGATAAAAGTGGCGAAGTATAACTATTTTGCCACTCTTATTGCATCATCAGATAATTGCCCGGCTGCCCTGTTTAGGGTGACCCGCTCCCTGCTCCACCAGGAAGCGCGGGAGGACCCCTTGGAGGGTAGAGCCGAGGATTTTGTACAGTATCTGTATGACAAAATCGCTCAGATTCGGGAACATCTGGACTCTGACTGGGTAGATTCAGCGGGGAGGACAGAGGCAGGTCTTGTGAGTATTATCTGGGAAGAGTTTGATTCTGTGACGCCTGAAGACGTGGACAGGATACTGGGCAGACTGAGCGCAGCCACATGTTTACTGGACCCGTGTCCCTCCTGGTTGGTGCTGGCCTCTCGGGAGGTTACACAAGGCTGGCTCCAGGGGATTATAAATGCTTCCTTGAGTGAGGGTGTCTTCCCTGCTGCCTTGAAAGAGGCGGTGGTGAGGCCTCTCCTCAAGAAACCTTCCCTGGACCCGGCAGTGTTGGCAAATTATCGTCCAGTCTCCAACCTTCGCTTCATTGCGAAGGTTGTTGAGAGTGTGGTAGCGCGACAGCTCCCCCAGTACCTGGATGAATCGTCGTATCTGGATCCGTTCCAGTCGGGCTTCAGGCCTGGGTACAGCACGGAAACGGCATTGGTCGCGTTGGTTGATGATCTCTGGAGGGCTCGGGACAGGGGTTGTTCCTCTGTCCTGGTCCTATTAGACCTCTCAGCGGCTTTTGATACCATCGACCATGGTATCATGCTGCACCGGCTAGAGGAGTTAGGGGTGGGGGGCACCGTCCTACGGTGGTTCTCCTCCTTTCTCTCTGACCGGTCGCAGTCTGTGTTGACAGGGGGGCAGAGGTCGACCCCGAGGCCCCTTGTATGTGGGGTGCCACAAGGGTCGGTCCTCTCGCCCCTTCTGTTCAACATTTATGTGAAGCCGCTGGGTGAGATCATCCGTGGTTTCGGGGTGAAGTACCACCAGTACGCTGACGATACTCAGCTGTACATCTCCACCCCGGACCACCCCAATGATGCCCTTGAAGTGATGTCCCGGTGCCTGGAGGCCGTGCGGATCTGGATGGGGAGAAACAGACTCAGGCTCAACCCATCCAAGACCGAGTGGCTGTGGTTTCCGACATCCCGATATAGTCAGTTGGCGCCATCACTGACTATTGGGGGCGAGTCATTGCCCCCCACGGAGAGGGCTCGCAACTTGGGTGTCCTTCTGGATGCACGGCTGTCTTTAGAAGAGCATATGACGGCCGTGGCCAGGGGGACTTTTTATCAGGTCCGCCTGATTCGCCAGTTGCGTCCCTTTCTGGATCGGGACTCGTTAAATACGGTCACTCATGCTCTTGTTACTTCCCGCTTGGACTACTGCAATGCTCTCTACATGGGGCTCCCCTTGAGGAGCACCCGGAGGCTCCAGCTGGTCCAGAATGCGGCCGCGCGGGTGGTTATGGGAGCGACGTGGCGCTCCCATGTGACCCCCCTCCTGCGCGAGCTGCACTGGCTCCTGGTGGTCTTCCGGGTGCGCTTCAAGGTTTTGGTTACCACCTTTAGAGCGCTCCATGGCATCGGACCGGGGTATCTACGAGACCGCCTTCTGCTACCAATAGCCTCTCACCGACCAGTACGCTCCCATAGAGAGGGGCTCCTCAGGGTGCCGTCGGCCAAACAGTGTCGACTGGTGGCCCCCAGGGGGAGAGCCTTCTCTGTGGGGGCACCTACCATCTGGAACGAGCTCCCCCCAGAGATACGGAAGATCCCGGACCTGCGCACGTTTCGCCGTGCTCTCAAAACTTTTCTATTTCAGCAAGCTGGCCTGGCCTAACTCCCCTCTTTTAAATTCTTAAATTTTAAATTTTTGAATTCGTGATTTTATAAATTGGGTGTTTTAATCTGTGTTTCGGCCGAAATATTTAATAATTTTAAGGGATTTTTAATATTTGTATTGTCTGTATTTTATCTTGGCTGTTCACCGCCCTGAGTCCTTCGGGAGTAGGGCGGTATAGAAATTTGATAAATAAATAAATAAATAAATAAACTATGATGGGAATCAGCCAAAATAAAGTATGCTGGAAATCAGCTGAATAATTATGGGAGTTATGGAGGAGACGATGCTGGAAATCAGCCAAATATAATACGTTGGACACTAGCCAACAATGGGAGGAGATATGGAGGTGACAATGCTGGAAATCAGCCAAAATAAAGCATGCTGGAAATCAGCCAAACAAAAGTTGGAGATATGGAGGAGGATATGCTGTTAATCAGCCAAACAATAAAATGCTGGAAATCAGCCAATTAGGAGGAGATAGGGAGGAGGATAGGGATTTTGAGATAAATTTGAGAACATGAAATATGCAAAACTAAAGGCAAATTGACAAAGCTTTAAGGGTTAAAGATCTGATGAAGGGGTCAAGAGATTAATACATATGGACTGGATTTTGATTTATTATTTGAAATAAAAAATAAAGCTGTATCTAAGTTGAAACTACGATGTGTGGTTAGAAATTGTAAGGTAAATAATTAGACTAAGAGATTAGAATATTTTTTCTTCTTTTTTTAATGTTTTAATATTGATATTAAAAGGTGTAATGAAGAGAGCTTGGAAAAGAACCAGAGATAATTGAATTTATAAATGAACATAACAATGAATTAAATGTGTACTTGGAAATTAAATTGGTGGTGATATAATAGAATGGTTCTGATCAAGATATTAGAGTTTATGACTAAAAAATTTTCTATGTTTTGACTTTGAATTTTAAAAGATATAATGGGAAATTGTGAATGGAGCTTTTTTAAAATGTAAGCAATTGTACCTATTCATGACTGGATCGAGACTTCGCTCTCGAAAGAGATGTATTTTATGTGTTATGTTGGGAAAAAAAAATATTTTGCAAAAAAAAAGAAACACCCCCCCCCTCCGGTAAATGGTGTCCCGCTTTACCAATGTTAAAATCTGGTCACCTTAGTATACACCATGGAAGACAAGATCCAGTCACCTCTAATTAATTACAGTTTCCCCAGGGAGGAGGGGAACGAAGCTGATTCACACTTCGACAATGGTAGCAGGGGCTGGTTTGATTTATTTTGTTTTCCTTGGCTGTTACTCAACTGATAAGCGAATAGGCAATTAAGCAGATAGATTTAGTCGGCGACTGCGGAACGCTGATTATTTACTGCAAATATGCCGAGAAAGAAAAAGAAAACAAAATACAGGACACAGTCTGCTGAAGACACAGATATCTCTGATCTCTCTGATGAACAAGCGAAAAGAATTTTAAAGAGGCTTTCAACTTTTCAAACACTGCTTGCTTCAGCAACCAGACTGGAGGAATGTGCTGTTGGGGAAGCTTATCTCGAAGAAGACGTGCTAACGAGGTCAGTGATGCCTACTTATGTTTCTTCAAGCCCCCAGTTAATTACTAAAGAATGTACTAAAGAAGCCCAGGAATTTGAAAGGCTTGGTGCCAAACCTAAAATTACACAAGCGTTTGGGCATTCTTTACCTGCAGAGAGAGAGATGAAATTCATTATTCTCCTCCTAGCCCCGAACAAACTCAGTATGAGAAGGCTATGAAAAGTTATTGTGATCAAATAGAGTCTTTCGAACATGAGCTGTACAAAGCAAAAGTGTTATGTAAATAGGTTTGTTTGGCGGGCAGTTTGAATTAACTGACCCTCAGCTGATTGGCTGACCACCACAGCTGCAAGGTATATAAAGGGAGCTGTTTCCCTAGGTCAGTTGCTGGGTTCTCACCCTAATAAACAGAGCTGTTGTCACTCACTGCCTGGCTTGCTGCGTCCTCATTCACCCAACTTAACATTTGGCGACGAAGGTGGGATTTTGAGGCCAGCAGCCAAGGAAAGAGCTGAAGCCACAACCGAAAAGAGCTGAGATCACGTTCCGAGAGAGAAGTGGAACAACTGACCACAGAATCCAGCCAGGCAAGCAAGCGGAGCACAGGAGAATTGCAAAGGATGTCCGCCTACACCCCGCCAGCGCCTTTCAACCCCAAGGAGGAGAAGTGGGGGTCCTACATGTCCCGGTTCTAGTGCTTCATGGTGGCCAACGACCTGCAGGGACTACCGGACGTAAGGAAGAAGGCCCTGTTCCTGAGCCACTGCGGACCGTGAGTGTTCGACACAGCCGAAGCCCTGGCGGAGCTGAATTCGGTCCACACCATATCATGGTCAACGCTACAGACCCTGCTGAAAGACCACTATGCCCCAACGCCTTCCAAATACGTCCAACGCTATGAGTTCCGGCAGAGGCTACAGCAGGACGGCGAGTCGATCAGCGAGTACGTTGCCGCCCTGCATAAGGCCGCAAACCAGTGCGAATACCGAGACCTAGATGAGATGCTCCTAGAGCAACTAATCTGTGGAGTGAGAGACGGCCGGCTACAAAGGAGGCTACTTGCGAGATCGAACCTGACCCTGCACATCGCCCTAGATGAGGCAAGAGCGCAAGAGTCATCTGTGAAGGCCGCCGAAAGACTGCAGGGGACCATCCATGGCCGGACAGCGCAGAGGTCGGCGACCGTACACCGTGAGGCCGTGAGCACCGAGAGCGAAGGGGAGTCCGAGGGAGAAGTCTACTGCACCGAGCAGTCCAGGCCGGACCGACAGGGACCCAGAGACAACTGCACCAGCTGCGGAGGCCCCCACCCCGGCCGAACTGCAAATTCCGGGACGCGATCTGCCAGTTCTGCGAGAAAAAGGGGCACATCGCTCGAGTCTGCAGAGCCAAGCAAGCGAAGGGCCACAAACCACGTGGCCTAACCAGCCAATCCGAAAGGGCACCGCACCAGAGATCCAATAAAGATGGCAGAAACCGGAAGGGCGTGAAAATCAAAGACATCAAGGCCTACACCATCCGCATCGGCCAGACCTGCACATCACCCGGCGAGAAGACCTACACCGCGGTCGAGATCGAGGGTCATGAGTGCCAGATGGAGATTGACACGGGATCCCCCATATCCATCATGTCGTGGGCCAACCTCAAGAAAGCCATCCCCAGCGCACACAAGCGGCAGCTCCAACCACAGCGACGCCGGCTTAAGGACTACCAAGGGAACCGCATCCCAGTCGAGGGAATAGGCGAGTTCCAAGTACGATATGGGGAGATCAGCGAGAGGCTCCCTCTCACCATCGTCAGCGGCAAGCTCCCCAGCCTCCTGGGCATGGACTGGTTTCGAGCCCTGGGCATGGGATTCACCGGAGTGAGGAACATCCAGAGCACCCTGAGGGACGACCTGATGCAGGAGTTCCAGGACGTGTTCGACGAAAGGCTTGGCAAGTATGTGGGGACCCCTATTTCATTCAACCTCAACCCCAACGTTGCCCCAATCTGTTTAAAGCCTAGGAGGGTGCCATTCGCCCTAAAGCCCAAAATAGACATTGAATTGGACAAGCTAATAAAGCAAGGGGTGCTCGTGCCAGTCGACCACACCAAATGGGAGACCCCAATTGTGACACCCGTGAAACTGGATGGGTCAGTGCGCATATGCGCCGATTATAAATGCACAATTAATAAGGCCCTGCAACAGAGCGCTTATCCGGTCCCAATCGTGCACCACCTCCTGCATTCCCTGGGCCCCGGCAAGATCTTCGCCAAACTAGATCTTGCGCAGGCGTACCAGCAGCTACCGGTAGATGGCGCTACCACGGAAGCACAGACTATCGTAACACATAGAGGCGCCTTCAAGTGCACGCGCCTACAATTCGGAGTCAGCATAGCCCCCGGACTTTTTCAAAGTACAATGGAGTAGCTACTGCAAGGGATCCCCGGGGTAGTCCCCTATTTCGATGATGTACTCATCACAGCGGAAGACAAGCAACAACTGGGGGGGAGGCTGAGAATGGTGTTAGAAAAATTCAGAAAGGCTGGACTCCGGGTCAAACGCAACAAATGCATGATCGCTGTCCCCTCCGTAGAGTTCCTGGGGTACCGAGTAGATGGCACCAGCATACACCCCACCGAGAGTAAAATCAGGGCAATCCAAGAGGCCCCCACCCCTAAAGACAAGGCGGAACTACAAGCGTTCCTGGGACTGCTTAACTTTTATGCGATCTTTTTAAAGGACAAGGCAACAGTGGCTGAACCCCTACACAGACTGTTAGCCAAAAAGTCCACATGGACCTGGGGGAAGGCCGAGGACAGGGCGTTTGCAAATATCAAGAAATTGCTATCAGCTGAGAGTTTCTTGATTCAATGCAACTCAACGCTTCCCCTTGTTTTAGCCTGTGATGCATCCCCTTTCGGCGTGGGAGCCGTCCTGAGCCATAGACTCTTGAATGGCCTAGAGGCGCCCATCGCCTACTACTCCCGAACTCTGTCAAGCGCCGAGAGGAATTACAGTCAGCTTGACAAAGAGGCCCTCGCCGCCGTCTCAGGAGTCAAGAAGTTCCATGAATACCTGTTCGGGAGGGATTACGACCTGATCACCAACCATCGTCCGCTCCTGGGTCTCCTCGCGGGAGACTGACCAACACCGGCAGCCCTATCGCCCAGGATGACACGCTGGGCCATCTTCCTAGCAGCCTACTCCTATCGCCTGGTACATCGACCAGGGGCGGACATGGGAAACGCCGACGCACTCAGCCACTGCCCACTACCAGACAAGCTGGACGACCCCACACCCGGCATCCCCATCCTGCCCATCACATCAGCAGAGGTAGCCAGAGCCTCCAACAAAGACCACGTGATCCGGACGGTCGCAAGTTGGGTGACGAGGGGGTGGCCAGAAAGGACTGGGAGCGGGGAATTCAAACAGTACGCGGGCAAACGGGACGAACTAACAATGCAAGGGGGGTGTTTGCTATGGGGCGAATGGGTTGTTGTTCCCTTGTGCCTAAGGGAAAAGGTCTTAACGTTGTTGCATGAGGGGCACCCAGGAATTGTATGGATGAAAGGACTAGCCAGGAGCTACGTCTGGTGGCCCAACATGGACGCAGACATTACTGAGTGGGTGGGGAGGTGTCAGCCCTGCCAAGAGTCTAGGCCAGATCCACCAACGGCACCGGTGAGGGAGTGGGAAAGACCCAGGGGACCCTGGTCCAGAATCCACATAGATTTCGCGGGGCCATTTCACAGGCAGACATTCATGGTCATAGTAGATGCCTTTTCCAAGTGGCTGCAAATTAAGCTCATGAAGGCCACTACCACTGACGCAGTTATTAGGGAACTGAGGCAGTTATTCGCTACACATGGGTTACCGGACATCTTAGTGTCAGATAATGGGCCCCAGTTCACAGCCACACAGTTTGAAGGGTATTTAGCGGAGTTGGGGGTCAGACACATCCTCTCGGCCCCGTTCCATCCGGCTAGTAATGGACAGGCTGAGAGATTCGTAAGAACGGCCAAAGAGGCCCTCTCACTCCTAGGCCCCGGAGACTGGCAGGAAAGGATAGATTGGTTCCTAACAGCCCAGCATTCCACGCCTTGCACAGCCACAGGCCGAAGCCCAGCAGAACTACTCATGGGGAGGAAGCTCCGAGGGGTACTGGATAGGTTAAATCCCAATTATTCCCCCGAGGTTTTCAAGGGGGGGGATAGGAAACTCAGGGAGTTCACCATAGGGACTCCAGTCCACACCAGAAACTACGGGAAGGGCCCACTCTGGGAAGCAGGGACAATCACGGAGATTATGGGGCCCAAATCGTACAGGGTAGACATGGGGGACGGGAGAGTTTGGCACAGCCACATAGACCAACTGCGAAGGCGAATTGCAACAGACGCCGAGGAAAACTTCAACGAACCGCTCCCTGACTACCAGCCAGAACAACAAACTAAGTCAAGCCTGAGTGCAGTGGAGGACTTAGCTGATGATCCTGGCGTCCAGAGCCGTCCCAGCAAGGAGTTCCCGCCAGCCGAAGAAGTCGCCGCCCATGAGGAGATCTCGGAGGTTCCATTGGCGGAGCAGGGAGAAACAGGGAGTCCCTCCGACCTGCTCGACGCCGCCCCTCCGACTGAACTGTGCAGGTCGACCAGGCTACGTACACGCCCTGGTCACCTGAAAGACTTTGTATGCAAATAACACCCAAAGTGACTTCTGGGAGGGGAGGAGTGTTATGTAAATAGGTTTGTTTGGTGGGCAGTTTGAATTAACTGACCCTCAGCTGATTGGCTGACCACCACAGCTGCAAGGTATATAAAGGGAGCTGTTTCCCTAGGTCAGTTGCTGGGTTCTCACCCTAATAAACAGAGCTGTTGTCACTCACTGCCTGGCTTGCTGAGTCCTCATTCACCCAACTTAACAGAAAGTGTTTGTTTCTATGCTCAAGCCAGATAAGAGGGACTCTCGTCTTTTTCAAATTCCTAAGTCCTCCATCTTGTCTTCTCCTTCAAAGCCAAAGCCACTGCTCCAGGAGGGTTTTGTGTCAGGCAAATCAGAACAGAGAGCTGTGTACACGTCACACGTGCCTAGTGATGTTGTCCCTTCTCAGATTTCACATGACGTTGGCAGAGAGGAAAAGTCTTTTGCAATGCCCGAAACTAATGTTGCAGCACCACCTGCTGGCAAAAGTAATTTACAAAATAAAGCTGAAATGCACTCCAAGATGCAACAGCAGTTAAGAAAATTACATCAAACTATTTCAACGATGTCTCTAAATCAATCAGTTCTTCAGGCTGCAACCGAGCCTCCACAGGCTCAATCATCAGCACCCCCTGGTGGTACTGATGACGGTTTTGTCCAAATTCCTAATTTAGATGGGGCACAGCAACGCTTAATGCAGCAAAGGCAAGTGCCAGTCTCTCCAGCAGGCCATATTAATATGGCAGCTCATGCACAAGTGGCAGCCAGAGTACAGCAGCCACAGATTCAAGTACAGCAACCACAGGTTCAACTACAGCAACCACAGGTTCAACCACAAGTGTTTTTACCTGCACAGCCAGCATCTCAAATGCATGTTCCTCAACAGGCAACTTCTATTGTTCCACTGGCTGGTGATTCAAAATTAAAGCGTTCAGGACAAAATTATAAAGCATGGGTCAGTGAGGTTGGACTTTTACTTCGTAGAGAAGGCCCCTTTTGTTCAACATTTATGTGAAGCCGCTGGGCGAGATCATCCGTGGTTTCGGGGTGAGGTTCCATCAGTACGCTAATGATACTCAGCTGTACATCTCCACCCCGAACCACCCCAATGATGCCCTTGAAGTGATGTCCCAGTGCCTGGAGGCCATACGGATCTAGATGCGGAGAAACAAGCTCAGGCTCAACCCTTCCAAGACCAAGTGGTGGTGGCTTCTGGCGTCCCGGTATAGTCAGCTGGCTCCATCGCTGACTATTGGGGGCGAGATCCTAGCCCCCACAGAGAGGGCTCGCAACTTGGGTGTTCTCCTGGATGCACGGCTGTCTTTGGAAGATCATATGACGGCTGTGGCCAGGGGGGCTTTTTATCAGGTTCGCCTGATGCACCAGTTGCATCCCTTTCTGGACCGGGATGCCCTGCGCACGGTCACTCATGCCCTCGTCACATCACGTCTGGACTACTGCAACGCTCTCTACATGGGGCTCCCCTTGAAGAGCACTCAGAGGCTCCAACTGGTCCAGAATGCGGCCGCGCAGGTGGTTATGGGTGCGACTCGGCGCACCCACATAACACCCCTCCTGCGTGAGCTGCACTGGCTCTCGGTGGTCTTCTGGGTGCGACTCAAGGTGTTGGTCACCACCTTTAAAGCGCTCCATGGCTTAGGACCAGGGTATATATGAGACCGCCTTCTGCCATCAACAACCTCCCACCGGCCAATACGCTCCCACAGAGAGGGGCTCCTCAGGGTGCCGTCGGCCAAACAATGCCGACTGGCGACACCCAGGGGGAGAGCCTTCTCTGTGGGGGCACCAGACCTCTGGAATGAGCTGCCCCTAGAGCTCCGTCTTAGCCCCGACCTGCGTACTTTTTGCCGCACCCTCAAGACCCTCTTGTTCCAGCAAGCCAGACTAATTTTATTATGGGTGTATGTGTGTTTTAATTTCTGGGCCAATTTTATATATTGATTTTAATTTGGTTTTAAATTTTATAAATCTATGTGTTTTAATATGGCTGTACACCGCCCTGAGTCCTTCGGGAGAAGGGCAGTATAGAAATCTAATAAACTTCAAACTTCAAACTTCACTCTCTCTCATTATAATCTCCTTCCTTCCTTCCTTCCCTTCTTTTTCCTTCCCTCTTCATTCTTTCTTCTTCCTTCCCCTCTTCCCTTCTTTTTGCTTCCTTGCTCTCTTCCCCTCTTTCCTTCTTTTTCTTTGTCTTTCTCTTTCCTGTCCCTTCTTGGGTGCTCAAATGCAAAAGGGGAAACATTTCTCAATGTCTCCTCACCTTGTGATCAAATGCCACTTTTGCTAGTAGTTTGTGGCCACTTAAAAGACTGAGAACAAACCAGGCTCAGTTGATCCCATGTTTGCATTTCATGGGTGTGTCCACAGACTACAGTACAGCAAAACTGTCAAAATGATGGCTCTGATAGTTGATCAGAGCTCCTCTGTTTTTTATGTGCAACAGCTTTAGCATTTAAGAACAGAGGTACAGTAAGTTAGTTGCTTTTCTATTAATACCTAATCCTTAAAAGGGCTCTCCTGTAGGGACCCTGCCATGGTCTAATTCAGACTGGAAATATAGCAAAGGAAACTGTTTTTCCTCACTTGCTTTGTCCTGTTTTCCCCACTGGAAATAGCTGTTTGCAACACACAAGGAGGAGATACTTTCCTAAGAGATCACAATTCAAGAATACCAATGTGCACATGAGGTATCTCAGGGTGGGGAAGGCTGGGGGTGGGTTAGTGATAGAACATGCCCTCAAGGCCTCCCCAACCCACTAAGATACCTCATGCTTCTCCCTCCCTTCCTGCCACAAGGACTCACTTACCTTGCAAACATCTGTCTCCTCTCTTGTTTCTCTGTTTCTTTGCTTTTGAGGAAGGGAGAGGAGAGTTGGCTGGGAAATGCTTTTTGTGCCAAGAATGGATGCTCCTGGGTGCTATAATATTGTGCAGATTCAGGCACCCATTCTCTTTTGCAGAGAGTCAGGGTCCCAGAAACTATTATTCTCAGTGTGAAAAGTGTTTGCCGGTCTCCTGCTCCTCCCCTCCCCCCAACTACTTTCCACTTAACTACTTAATTAGACCTTCCACAGAGCAACCTTGACAGAGAGCAAGAGAGAGCAAGAGAGCAATCCAATTGTGTATGTGTGTGTGTGTATGGGAGAGAGAGAGATCCATACTTCAGCCAGGGCACCCAAACTGCTGGCAATGGCGCGGGCGACACCTGAGCAGTGATGGGGGGGTTAAGTATGAAGCAAGGCGAGGGGGTGCGGAGCTGCCCCCCAATGCCCCGCACTGGCTTACCTGAGCGCCTTGCCAGCCAGGCACTGAAGTGCCACAACTGCTGCCACAGGGAGACAGAAAGAGAGGAGGGGGGCTCTCCAAACTGTGTGTGTGTATGAGAGAGAGAGAGCGTGCGATCCCTGCTTTAGTTGGGGCACTCAAGCTGCTGGCAACAGGGGGGAGGGGGAAGAGCCAACTGAGCACCCATTTTTCTCCTCGTCCTCCCCACTCCAGCAGTGGCAGGCCCTGTGGGACAGCAGGGCCTCTCATTTCACCCCCGGCATGGCAAATTCCAGCTTCAGTTGGGGCATGTAAGCTGCTGGCGGCAGCAGCCACCTAAGCACCATGATTGCCCCCTCCCCAACCAGCCAGCCAGCCCTGCCTGACCTGCTCCCTGCTGACTGGCTCAAAGCCTCACCATTCTTCTCCTCATCTTCATCGTTGTCCTCCTCGCCCAAGCGGCAGCGGGCTCCATGGGACAGGGTCTCATTCCTGTCCCAGCACAGCAAACTCCGGCGGGCTGGATGTGAGTGTGAAGAGACTGGCCCCACAGTGCTTCCTCGCTCAGTTGAAGGCTTTGTTCAGCCTTCAAACAGTAAGGCTGGCACACGCACCAGGGCCACAGATGGTGTTGGTTCCTGCACCCGACCGATTCCGATTCCATGGCCAGCCTTACTGTTTGAAGGCTGAACGAAGCCTTCAACTGACCAAAGAAGCACTGCGGGGCCAAGCCCTTCACACTTCAATGCCGCTGGTGGCACCGCTCAGCTGGAGGAGTAAAGAAGCTCAGGGCAGTGGGAAAAGGGGGCTGGCCCTGCTGAACCTCACCCACCCACCCCAGGGATCAGGCTCGGAAAAAGCTGAAGCGCCCTCGCCAAAGACGTTTGCCTGTTAGCTGTCAACCTGCCCACCCTGCATGCCTTCGCTGCACTTTGGCCGAGCCCGGCCGCTTCCTTGAGGGGAGTATCCCTGCTTATGCATGCCCTCCTGGCCCCACAACACCCGGCTAGGGGTTCACGTGAGGAGAAGGAGGAGGAAGCAGTTCATGCTCCCTCCTCAGCTGTGGGCCTGTCCCCCTTTCCATCATACCCTCCTCCCGGATTCCATTCCCACCCCACCAGCCCTCATGTTAGCCATGGCCGGGTTGGGCCAATGTCTCAGGGTGCAGCGACGCATGCCCACAGAGAGGGATCTCTGTGCCACCTGTGGCACACGTGCCGTAGGTTCGCCATCACGGCTCTAGGCCCATCAATGTTGGAAGTCTATAATGAAGTATTGTTTGAAGTGAAGGTACCAAATTCGTGGATGGAAGCAAATATTACCCTTATTCTGAAAGAAGACTCAGATTTAATGCAGATAAAAAACTATAGACCCATATCCTTACTGAATGCTGATTACAAAATATATGCTACAATAATAGTAGAGAGGCTAAAAAGGGTTTTGAATAAATTTATACATCTAGATCAAAATGGCTTCCTGCCCAAGAGACAGATTAAAAACAATATGCGAATTATTTTAAATACATTGGAATACTATGAAGCACATCTGGGGAAAAAATGGCATTGATTTTCCTAGATGCGCAGAAAGCGTTTGACTGTAAACTGGCAATTTATATTATGACAACTAAAATTTATGGACTTTGGTTGAGAGATTTATTAACATGATTAAAGCAATATATCACAAGCAAACAGAAAAGGTGATGGTAAATGGGGATATGACAGAGAATTTTAATATAAAAAAGGCACAAGACACTGATGTCCATTATCCCCTTTACTATTTATATTGACATTGGAAGTGTTAAATAGAAATATTAGACAAGACATAGGTATAGAAATAAAAAAGGAAAAATACAAGTTACAGGCGTTTGCAGATGACTTGGTTTTTATCCTGGAAGACCCACAAGAAACTGGACCCAAATTAATTTTAAAAAATAGAAGAATATGGTGAAGTTGCAGGACTGAAAATAAATAAGGAAAAAACTAAAATTCTAGTCAAAAATCTTACAGATACACAGAAAAAAGAGTTAATGAAGACAGATATTCAGATAGTTAAGTGTGGTGGTCTCCCATGAGAGAAATGAGACACACAAGCAGGTATCTCGGGATGAGAGCCCAGAGCTGACTCTGTGACCCCCTTTTATTAGAAATTCATCAAGCTCATTATACAGCATCATAGCAAGGCAGGCGGGGGGTGGTTACATGATCGGGTTGCATACACTCATGTGATAATAATTACATAAGCCTTTCACAGGCTGGTACGAGAGTAATCATGTAGGCATTTCCTGGCCTGAGCAGTTGGGGCTTTCCAGATGACGTCGACATCCCATCTCCCTGCACGCGCTGTGGCAAGGCCTACGGATAATTCTGATATGTAGGTATATTTCTATACTACTATTCCCACAGTTAAGAAAGTTAAATACTTAGGAATTCAACTAACATCAAGAAAGATGTGCAACCATTAAAGAAGATAATTATCATAAGCTGATTCAACAAATTAAAATAGATCTGGAGAAGTGGAAAAACCTGCAACTGTTGCTGACAGGAAGAATAGCTACTATAAAAATGAATATCTTGCCGAGATTATTATATTTATTTCAAGCGATCCCAATAAAGCTGGCAAAAAAATAATTTGAAGAATTAAATAAAATAATATTAAGATATATTTGGCAAGGTAAAAAAGCAAGAATAAGTTTGAAAATGCTGCAAGATTCTAAAAACAGAGGGGGTTTGGGGCTGCCAAATTGGGAGTTGTATTATCAGGCCTTGGTACTTACATGGGTGAAAGAATGGATTAGTTTGAGGCATAAAAGATTATTAATTTTGGAGGGACATGATCTCCAACTGGGCTGGCATGTTTTTTTATGGTATGGGAAAAAAACATAGCTATTTCCAAGGATATTATATTAGGAATGCATTACTATTAGTATGGGAGAAAATTAAAGAACAACATTATTTCAAAATACCAGTCTGGGTCTCCACAATGGAGACACTGATTCATCCAAATGTTATTGATATGGAGAATATTACTAGATATAAAGTTATTTTGAATGAAAAGGGGGAACTTAAAACTAAACAGGAATTGAGTGGTCAAGGGATTGAGATAACATGGTGGTCACATGTGCAGATGCAATCCAGATATGAGAAGGATGTTAAAATGTATGGTTTCTATAAAGAATTAACAGAATTAGACCAGATATTAACAGGGACAGATGAAAAACTAATAAAGAAAATATATAGCTATTTGTTAAGTATTAAGATGGAAGATGAACAAGTAAAAGAGACAATGATAGTATGAGCTAAAAATTTTGGCTATCCAATTGAGTTAGATAAATGGCAGAAAGTTCAGGACTTGAGTGACAGCTGTTTATATCAGAGGTCACCAACTGGTGGTCCACGGACCACTGGTGGTCCGTGAGAAAATTTTGATGGTCTGCAGCGCACCCAGTTGGAGGAGCTGCTCCGGGATGACCAATGGGCCAGTCCTGTGACTAGAGCTCTGGAATATGGGACCGGCCGGGCAGCTCGTGGTGGGGCTGGAAATCTCCGCCATAGAGGGAGGTACGTTCAAATTGCAACTTTGCAGGTGGTGAACGTGCAAGGAGTAGTGCAGCCCTCGCTGGCCGGAATGAGGTAAAGGTGCTGTGGCGGCAAAGGAGGGTGGCGGCAGAGGTGGGCTGAAGCAACGGGTGTTGACAACCCATGGCTCTTTCGTCCCCCTGCTGTGGCTTCCTGTTGGATGATCCCACCACTGGCTGGCCCTGCCCCTCGCCCTCCCAGTCACTCCTCACCTGGCCTGAGAAGGGAAGGGCGGTGGATGGAGATTTGCTCCATATTCCAGAGTGGGAGTGAAGCTTCATCTTTTGCTGGGTCTCACGGGCGTTTCTTCCAGCCCTTGTTGGTGCTGTGTGCACCTCGGTCACTCAGGGAGACATGCAACTTCCTCTCTGGCCATTTCTCTCCACCACTGCTGTTGGTGCCTCCATGGCCTGCCCGCTGCTCTTGCAGCGCCTTGTGCAGCACAGTTAAATTTAGCGTGCTTCACAATGGGGGAGATGGCATCCCCTCCCCCTCCTGGAGCGCATTACAACACGGAGCATCAGCTGCAGCTGGGGCAGGCAAGTGTCTCGGGGCGGAGAGCAGGTTGTGCATCTCCCCGAGCGACCGAGGTGCATCCAGAACCAACAAAAGCTGAAGAAGCACCCGCAAGACCCAGAGAGCGCCAGAGTATCAGAATGAGAGAGAGAGAGGGAGAGATGAGAGAGAGAGAGAGATGAGAGAGACAGAGAGAGAGTTGAGAGAGACAGAGACAGACAGACAGAGAAAGAGAGAGAGAGAGAGAGAGAGAGAAAGAGAGAGAAAGGGAAAGAGAGAGATGAGAGAGAGAAAGAGATGAGAGAGAGATAAGAGAGAGAGACAAAGAGAGATGAGAGAGAAACAGAGCAATAGAGAGAGAGAGAGAGAGAGAGAGAGAGATGAGAGAGAGAGAGACCCAGAGAGAGAGAAACCCAGAGAGAGAGAGAGAGAGAGAGAGAGAGAGAGAGAGAGAGAGGGGGGGGGGGCAGAGGGGGGAGAGAGAAAAAGAGAGAGATACTGAGAGAGAGAGAGAAAAAAAGAGAGAGAGAGAGCTGAGAGAGAGAGAGAAAGAGATGAGAGATCCCGGTGTTTTGTTTTCTGTGGGAAACTGGTCCAAATGGCTTGTTGAGTGTTTAAGGTTGCAGAAACAGGCGGCCAAGCTAAGTGCCTGAAGGACCCCATCCTGTCACTGGGAGTCCAGGTGCTTCAGTGAGCAGCACGCTGGATTCATATTATGAAATTAGTGGTCCCTGAGGTCCGAAAGGTTGGTGACCCCTGGTTAATATGTTGGGGTTGATCAGACATTTCAAACTCAAGGCCCGTGGGCCAAATCTGGCCCACAAAGTGCTTAGATCTGGCCCGTAGGGCCCTGGAGACAGTGAGGGACTGGCCCCCACTGCCTTGACCCACACCAGCCAAAGGAAAAACCTGAATGCAGTGGGCCAGAATGTAGTGGGCCAGTGGGCACAGTGGGCAGCCACTGTGCCCCTCCCATTCCTTCTCGGCCCCTGGGCCCAGACATAGTTGCAGCTCCTGACCATAGCTGGCGCTGGACTTGCAATTATGTCTTCCCGCTTCGTCCTGCCTGCTGCCATGCCAGGAGCCTCGACTAAAGGCTGAGTGCTCCAGCCTGGCCCTGCCAAGGAAGGTGGCAGCAGCTGAGGCTACACTATGTCTCTCCGGCTGAGGTTCATTGGGTGACCCCCTCCCCCAGTGAGCCTGGGTTACTTGCCTCTTGTTGAAGATTCTGTTGGGGCACTCAAAGGCCGCCCCAACTTTATTCTGGAATTTCAGGATTGGAAAGCAGAGGGGCAGAGCCGCATTTGTAGCACCAGCCACGCCTGCTGGAAAGCCTCCTGCTCCCCCCTGCAACTACCTCCTTCGAAGCCTTCCTGACCACAACGGCAGCCCTAGCAGGCATGGCTGACTCCTACAAAGTGGGCGAATGTAATTGGAAATCCAGCCCCAGCTATGGTGAAGAGCAGCAGCTGTGTCTGGGCACAGGGGCCAAGGAGAAGGAATGGGAGGGGTGCAGTGGCTGGGCTGCCTTCTGGCCCACAGCATTTGGGTTTTTCCTTTGGTTGCAGGAGTATGGCCTGACAGTTGCCAAAATGCAAGAGGGTTTCTCTATCAGCAGGGATCAGGAGGCTGAAGGCTGATCTTTGTGGCCATGCAGTTCTAAAACTGATGGGCTGCTTCTGGGGAGGAGAATCAACATAGGGCAAAACAAGTGTAGTCCACCATGGCTTATTGATTGCCAAGTTTTCCTAGCCCTTCCTGGGCTATTAAAATCACATTGGCAAGGTCTGTACTGAACACCTGGCTGCAAACTAGTCAGTCCTGTTAAGAGTTCCTTAATAAGGTTGGCTCTTTCTTCCTAACATCAATAAAGGTGGTTTTCCAGAAAAAAATGTGAAGAGCTGTAATTAGTGATTTAACTATGTTTTCTTTTTGGTATGTTTATGGGGATGGCTTGGAGAGGTAGAAGTGGCCAATATGGAGGCTGCGCCTTGCCCTCTAGATGTGTCTCCCCTGCAGATCTCTGGAGAGGAGGAGGGGGTGGCAGGGGAGCTGCGTGAGGGAAGGCTGCTCCAACAAGCCAGCATCCTTACCACGAATGATTGGAAATGGGGATTCCCTTTCAAGAAGGGCCAGCCTCCCTTGTGCAGGTCCAGGTAGCACTGCTCTCCTGCCTCCTCCTCTTGCTCTCCAGAGATCTGTCAAAGTTGGACTTGGAGGAAACTGCTTCCTGAAAACTTTCTCCTCCGTGTTTCCATAAGCAGCAGTGTCATCCTCCACCTCCTGCTTTGCTGGGAGGGGGCACCAGACAGGGCAATGCCAATGATGTCTGGGATTGGGAGAAGAACATCTTCTTTGGCGTGCTGTGCACACGCAGGCGCACACATGCACACACCATTCCAAGCTTCGAGACTTTTATCCACATCTGGGCTTACAAACTGTCAATCATGCCTGTGCTTGGGGAGAAGGCCCTCTCCTTCCTCTGTGGATAAAAGTCCCCAAACTTGGAATGCGGTGTGTGTGTGTGTGTGTGTGTGCGTGTGTGTGTGTGTGTGTGCTGCAAACAGTTTGGGGAGGTGAGGAGCTTGTGGGACACTGACTTGTCCCCACATCGAGTTAACTGGTGCAACTTGTTCTTGTTGTGCCCCGTCGGATACCAGCAGAGCTAGCAGCAGAGTCAGACAAGGTGGAGGGGAAGGGGAAGCCTGGGCCAGCTTCGGAGCCTTTGAAGCATGCTCTTTATCATCAGGGGAGTGAATCCACCTCTCTTTTCACACTACGCAACTGGGACAGATTATGAGCAATCAGAAGAATCTCTTCATTGACTGTGAGTTATTGATTTGAGAATACCTGATAAATAAATGTAATCTGCATAAACCCGTTGGTAGAATTTATCAGACTGTGCCCAGTGAAGCCCAATGCCTGGAAACAGAACAGTGAAAAAAGAGGTGGATTCACTCCCCTGATGATAAAGAGCATGCTGCTCGTGCTCGGCTGAAATTCGTAATGGATGGGCTTTGTTCTGCACGTAGCCTGTTTGCCCTCAGTGGCCAATCAGAAACACAGATGTGACCATGTGACATAAGACTACATTTCCCAGAGGGCAATCCCTTAAGGGGACAGTTCTTAATTCCTAAGATAACTATACCCTCTACCCAGCACACTTCCCACGTGGAATTGTAAATTTCCACTATTAACTATTAACTAAGTAAACAGAGACATAACATCAAACAATGCAACAATGAGGTTGTTAAAGCGAAAATCTACCTCGATACTCCCCTGGAATAATTGCACTTAATTAGAGGCAGATGGATCTTGTTTTCCATGCTGTATGCTTTAAAGAAAGAAAACCCGAATATATTCTAATAAACATTTTATTATAAAGAAAAGAGACAAATGTACCAACTACATCTTTACCAGCAGCTTACCACATAGACGAACAGAGAAAAAAAAACATGTGCAACAGCTCAAAAAACATCACAAGGCTAGTCTTATCTCTGTTGCTATAGGGACGTAATAAAGGTCTCTGGCAGGCTACCGTAAATCTTAGGACAGACGCTTGGCTGACAAACACATAACGCAGTGACAGAGGTAGACACAAGACATGCATAACTTGAGGTTCAAACTTCGAGTTCGGTCTTCCTTAGCAGCAATACCAAGTCGGTGATTGGCCTGGTATAGAGCTTCTTGGCGAAAGTCTGTGGATCACAGCATGCCTCTTGTGGTTTCGCGATCTGAACTACAACTTGACGAACTAGAGCTGGGTAAGACTTGGTGCACAAGCCCCATGGACCATGAATTCCGATGCGCATCTGTCTCTTAACAAGACAAGGTCTCCTTCTAGGTTAGGCTCTTTGGTCTTCCATTTGCGGCGAACCTGTAGGGTAGACAAGTATTCTTGCTTTCAGAAGGTGTTGGCCAGCAGTTGAACTTATCTCCATTGTTGTTTATACATGTCCTTTGGAACGAAGTTCCCTAATGGTGCTGGCCAGTCACCTATCTTCTGCGTTAGCAAGGTGGCTGGGGTGAGGATAGTTGGATTCTCAGGATCCAAGGAAACTGGAACCAAAGGTTGAGTATTGATAGCTGCCACTTCTGCCATGAGGGTGGTGAGGCTCTCATGCGTGTGTGGGTGTCTTCGTCAATATGGAATCAAGGATTTTTGTGGGCTATGCCAATCATACATTCTCATGCTCCTCCCATATGGTTGATTTTAAATTTTGATATGGATTTTAAATTGATAAATTTTAAACTATGGGCCAAATTTAATTATTTTAAATCTATTTTTAATCGTACTTTATGTATAAATGTTTTATTTTGGCTGTTCACTGCCCTGAGTCCGAAAGGAGAAGGGCGGTATAGAAATTTGAATAATAAATAAATAAATAAATAAATAAATAAATATGAGACGCATGGGGAGGATTAAATGTCCATACACAGTTATGGGTCTTTACGTAGTCGTCGATTACTGGATCGAGATGAGTGCCCTCATTGATCTGTAGTTCCTTGCAGGCTCCTACAAAGTTCGTTCCACGGTCAGATCTAAATGCCTTGACTGGGCCTCTGTAGGCTGGGAACCTTCTCAGAGCATTGATAAGGCATTGATAAGGCAGGAGGTGTCCACGGATTCAATGACTTCAATGGGAACAGCTCGAATGCTAAGCCATGTGAAAAGAACAGCCCAATGTTTGCTGTTAGCTTGACCACCTCTGGTCCAGCGGGCAGACACAGACCAAGGGCCAAAGACGTCTAGACCTACATTGGTGAATGGCGGTCTGGGGCTGAGACACTTGGGTGGCAGGTCGGCCATCATCTGGTGTTGTGTTGTACTCCTTTGTTTGCAACAATGAAGGCATCTGTGCAAGATGGAAGTGATGAGCCTCTTGGCCTCACGATCCAGAGTCTGGCTGCCCTGATGGCACCTTCCATGAAGTGCCGGCCTTGATGGTGGACAGTTTCATGGTGGTGTTGGACCAGCAGGTTCGTCACATGTTGACGAGCGGGAAGGATGACAGGGTGCTTGATATTTGGGGCTATTTCAGCCTTATCTAGACGCCCCCCTACTCGGAGTAAGTAGTGGCTGTCAAAGAATGGGTTTAGCCTCAGAAGTGGACTAGACTTCGGGATAAGCCTCCCAGCTTTCAGACACTCGAACACTACTGGATATGTGTCTTGTTGCACACTTCGTAGAATTCCTCTCTCTGCTTGGACATAGCTGTCTGGGAAGCTTGTCTTGCAATGCAGGAAACGGACGATCACTGCTACGCCCAATATGAGAGGTCTCCATCTAGAGAAGCATTCGAAGTGAGCCAGTTCTAGGGGATGGTTAAGGGGCAGTTTTTCTGTCTCCTTGATCATTGTCAACAAACAGGTGGCCTGGACGGTCATTTTCTTGTCCTGTCTGAGTGATTTGCTGGGTACCTGAGGTTGAACGTCATCATCTTGATCTGGGTCTAGAAGCTTGTGGTGTTCTGGTCTCGGTGACATCAGGCTGTCTAGGCGAGCCAAGAATTCAGGACCCTTTAGCCAGGTTGATTCTGCCAACTGGGATGCAGGAATAGACCGTGTAGCATGGTCTGCTGGATTCTGGTCTGTTGGTACATACTGCCACTGCTCAGGACCTGAAGATCTTCTGATCCTGTCTACTCTATTGCTTATGTAGACATAAAAGCATTTGCTTTGGTTGTGAATGTAGCCCAGCACCACCTTGCTGTCCATATAGAAGGTGGTGGGTTGAAGCTCAAGGTCTATCGTTTTCGTTATCAGGTCTGTGAGCTCTACAGCCAGTACGGTGCCGCAGAGTTCCAACCTTGGTACGGTGTGACCTTGTTGTGGTGCTAGTTTCGTCTTTCTCATGACGAAGCCAATGCAAACATCACTCTCCCCGCCATAGACCCTGATGTATCCCATGGCTGCTATTGCCTTCGTTGACGCATCTGAGAAGACATGCATGGTTAGGACCAGAATCAGCAGAAGCAGTAAAAGACATCTATGCCTCCCAACTAGGCGACCCAGTCACCGCCCTCAGGCGATCATGGGATATGCTCAAGCAGCAGTATGGCGCATCCATATTGACGGAGTCCTTGCTCTTAGATCATGTCAACGACTTCCCTGACATCAGTCTTAGTGAACCTTGCAAGCTATGGAAATTCTCTGTCCTCCTTACACAGCTGCGGACAGCACGAGAAGATCCCACCTTACCGGGACTTATCTGTCTCGACCTCTTCAGGATGCAAAAGCCTATCGTTCAAAAACTACCATGGCAGCTAAGTGAAGAATGGATCGAACTATCTGCTGCTTACAGGGCAAGAGACCCCCCCTTTGCTGTTCTTGAAGAATTTGTTGCCCACCAAAGGAAGCTATGCAATGACCCTCAAAGCCTCAGCATCAGAGAAAAATGGTGCCCAGCTGCTAAAAAAGCCAGCCAGAACTCTGGCTTGACTAAGAGTCCATCGCAAACTGCAAAGGGAAGCACCTTTGTGTCTGTGCATAAAACAGAGGTCACTACTTTACCCATGAAGAATTCAAGTGAGCAACCATTGAAGAAAGCTCAACATAAACCTTTGAAAACAAATAAAGATCTGATATGTCCACTCCACAAGTCCTCGCATGCTCTGAACAGGTGCAGAGAATTCAGAAAGAAGTCCCTGGATGAAAGAAAAGCTTTGATCAGGGAGTACAAAGTCTGCTTCAAGTGCTGTGAGTCTACAGAACACATGGCCAAAGCCTGCACAGCTAAGGTGCAATGTCACCTCTGCAAAAGTGACAGGCACCCAGGTGCCCTGCAACCAGACTCTGAGCCGCCACAACAGCCAACTGCTGCCCCTCCTCTTACCAAGGAGCCTCAGCATGGCACCAAAACATACCCAGAGGCGGCCGTCAGTGTCAGCTGCACATCAGTTTGCGGTGACTCACCATCCCCTCGCTCTTGCCACCAGATCTGCTTAGCTAAAGTGTACCCTGAAGGGCGCCCAGGAGAAGCTGTGAAGATGTATGTAATAGTGGATACGCAAAGCAATCAATCGTTAGCCAGGTCAGCCTTCTTCAACCTCTTTGACGTCCAGAGTGAGGAAACACACTTAACGATATCAACGTGCACTTGGCTCCAGCGCACGGAGGAGAGGAAAGTCACTGGATTCTGGATAGAATCATTAGATGGGAATGCACAGTTCCAACTGCCGGCATTGCTAGAATGGGACGCCTTACCAGACACTCGCAGTCAGATTCCAACGCCGGAGGTAGCAAGCCCCATACCCCACCTGAGGCACATGGCTAATCAATTTCCCGCCCTAGATCCCGAAGCCGAAATCCTGCTCTTGTTGAGAGTAGACACCATGGAAGCTTTCGTACCCCATGGAGTGGTCAGAGGCCCAATAGGCTCCCCATTTGCCCTCAAGACATATCTTGGATGGGTCATATTAGGAACGGTTTGTGTTGATCGGCTGCAGGCCCCAACCCATGTGAATGTCTTCGAGACTTACATTCTCAGTAATGGGAGAGCATCCCACTTGAAACCATGCCAGGAACATTTCACAACTTCAACAAACAACCCTGTTTTAGGAGCAACAGTGTTCCAGACCAGCAAAGAAGACAATGACTTGGCCTTGTCGATAGAGGACAAAGAATTTCTGCAGCTCATGAATAAGGAACTTCAACAGGATGACACCAGGAGCTGGATAGCCCCACTACCCTTTCGCATGCCCAGGCAGCACCTGCCGAACAACCATGAGCAAGCTCTCTCTCGCCTCATCAGTCTGAGGTGAACCTTGAACAGGAAGCCCACATTGAAAGCTCATCTGGTGGAGTTCATGGACAAGATGGTCCAGAACAGGCACACCGAGCTTGCCCCAACCCTGGAGAAAGATGAAGAATGCTGGTACATGCCATTCTTTGGAGTGTACCATCCGCAAAAGCCAGATCAGATACAAGTAGTCTTCGATGCCAGCACACAGTTCAAAGGCCTCTCTCTGAACAAAGTCCTTCTCACAGGGCCTGATCTCACCAACAGTCTGATCGGCGTGCTTATCCACTTCAGAAAGGAAGCCATAGCCGTCATGGCCGTCATCCAGCAGATGTTTTACTCATTCCTCATCAGGGAAGGTCATCGCAACTACCTACGTTTCCTGTGGTTCAGTGACGAACAGCATAACCAACAGATCACAGAATACAGAATGCGAGTGCACGTGTTTGGGAATGGTTCTTCCCCTGCAATCTCCAACTATGGCTTGCAACACACCACTCACGTAGGCGAAGCCAAATACGGTGCAGATGCCAGACGTTTCATGGAATGGGACTTCTACGTTGATGACGGACTGAAATTTGTACACACCCCAGCAGAAACCATAGACTTACTAAAAAGAACACGCCAGATGCTAGCAGTAGCCAACCTCAGGCTGCACAAGATTGCATCCAACAGTGAAGAAGTGCTAGAAGCCTTCAATCCTGAAGACCATGCCAAGGGACTACAGGACCTCGATTTTGGCACTGATACCCCTCTTATCCAACGGAGTCTCGGTCTGTGCTGGGATTTGAAGAAGGATGTCTTCACTTTTAGAGTTTTCTCTAGGGTTTTCTGCGCCTGTAACAATCCAAGAAAGGCTCCTTCTGCATATGCTCTCCCAAAGCACCAAAGATTGGGACAAGCCGCTTCCGCCAGAACAGAAGCAAGACTAGGAGGCGTGGTGTGCCTCCCTGAGTTGTCTCTGTTAGGAAATGACTATTACCTAACTTGTTGGGTTGGCAATATATAAACCATCATTATAGCTTTAAGACTGCTGTATTGCTGTATTGCATCATACTGTGTCCTGAGTGGTTAGCTCCGTAGCCAATGTCCTTAAGAGGGAGCTAGAAACATGGTTTGTTTCTCTTTGCTGATCGTTACTGCTCTTTGCTGTGTTTTGCTACTGTTTGCAAATACAGAAGAACTGATTATTGTGTATGGCTACAACGACTGGTAAGAAGACTTTGTTATTGGATTATCCCTGGACTATTGTTTTACTATCTACTGCTTTATCTGTGTATGACCTGGACTGTTTATTGGACTGTGCCTTATTACTTTTTTTTTTCAATATTTTATTAAGTTTGTGAAAATACATTAAATATCATTTCTATTTACATCGGATGTGCAGTGTTTATACATATTGTCAGCCCCACTTGGAACCACCTGTGCTGCTCCGGATAAACACACACACTCACGCTCAGAAGAGGAATCTATCCAGTTTAATCATAGCTTACACGATGGTCAAACAGTAAGCGCTGAAGTTCTTTGGTGAGAAGCAAAGTCGGAGACGGCTGTTTCTCCTGTGCCTCCGGCTTTATAGAACGCCCTTCAAGCGCCCCTCCTTTGCTCTATTACAAATTTAAAGTAACCGCGCTGCTTATCCCATTCTGGCTACCTACAGGTTGCCCTTACTTCCGGGTTTTTACTATCTTCTCCTGTCACTGGGATCTGTTTGATGTTGATGGATTTATTCCCCCCCCCCCTTTTCCCTTATACCGTCCATCACCTAATATCACCGTGCCATCCTACACGCTATAACACCCCCTCCACCGTATGTGTTCTTCCGGGTCTGTTCCATCTCATTCTGGATCTGCACAGATGCTCATGTTCAGGTGTTTCATATTCCCCAGGATATTGTGTCGAGGGGTTGTTTGACACTCGACATGCGGCCCCCCCACCAGGTCTCCTCCTGCAGGGACACAAAAACAATCTATCAACATCATTAGTTGGAGGCGTGTCTGCCTGGTTTGTTTGGGTATTTCTCATGGAAACGTTTTAGCAAGCGTGGAGCATTTACGTCTTTAGCTTTTACCCATGACGCCTCGGAATCAAGATACCCTTTCCAGCGTACTAAATACCTAATCCTACCATGATATATTTTGGAATCCAGTATCTTTCTGATTTCGTATATGTTTCCTGTTATGGGTCCTGGACGTGTCCCTGTATCCCTTATGTTGGTTGCTGATTTTAGGAGACTACTGTGGAATACTGGATGTATTCTTTTCAGTAATGGGGCTAGTTTTAATGATACTGTCACGGGATTTATTATTTTGGTGATGGTAAAGGGACCTATATATTTAGGACCCAGTTTTTTACTGGGCATACGTAAATTGATATATTTTGTAGAAAGATATACTTTCTCTCCTATCCTAAATGGTGGGTTGTCTCGTCTCCGTTTATTTACTTGGGTTTTATATGCCTTAGATGCTTTTTCTAGTGCAGTTTTGATATGTGGCCAACTCTGTTTCACCTTCTCTGTCCATTCTCTTGGATTATGTGGACCTGTCGTTTGTACATCTAGGTCTGGGATGGCTGGGAATTCCTTCCCAGAAACTACTTGGAAAGGTGTATACCCTGTACTGCTGTGCACAGTGTTGTTATATGCTGATTCTGCAAAAGGTAAGAGTTCGTACCAATCAGCTTGTTGGTACAACACATAAGATCGTAGGTATCTTTCTACCATGGCGTTGGCCCTTTCAGCTGCTCCGTTGGTGTTTGGATGGAATGCAGAACTTAACCCCTGTTCTGTTCCTATTTGTTTTAAGAAATTTCTCCAGAACCGAGCGGTAAATTGGGGACCTCTATCTGAAATTATTCGCTTGGGGGCACCATGAAGACGATATATATGTTGTACAAAAAGTTTCGCTAAACGTCTTGCAGATGGTAGTCCTTTGCAGGGAATAAAATGCGCCTGCTTGGAAAATAAGTCAATGACTGTCCATATTACATTATGTCCTTTGCTAGGAGGCAACTCTACAATAAAATCCATGGCAATATCCTCCCAAGGCCTATGTGGGTCAGCCACAGACTGTAATAAACCGAGGGGTTTTCCTGACAACGGTTTGGCTCTTATGCAGACTGGACAACCTTGTACATATGTCTTTATCTGTTTGCGCATACGTGGCCACCAGAACTGTTGACGCACCAGATGCAATGTTTTCACAAAACCGAAATGTCCTGCTGTCTTTACATCGTGGCATTGTTGTAATATTTTATTCCTCAGCACATCAGGGATGTATAATTTATCCCCTTTCCAGACTAGTCCTCCTTTCTGTGTCACTACCTGGGGGTTGGCCTTTAACCAGTCATCCGTTGCTAATTCCTTTTTTAGATCTACCACCCAGGCGGAAGGGAGTGGGAATGTATCCCTACCTTGCTTTCCTATTTGTTGATCAGGTATTAAAGCTTGAGTTATATCTTCTTTTTGACTCTCGTATTGAGGCATACGCAATAAGGCATCTGATAGGTAGTTCTTTCCCCCTGGAATCGCTTTCAGCCGAATCGTAAATCTATGGAAATATTGTGCCCAACGCACCTGTTTTGAAGACAGTCTGCGAGGCGTTTGAAGAGCCTCTAGATTTTTATGGTCCGTCCATACCTCGGACTCCACATTAGTTCCCTCCAACAAATGTCTCCACGTTTGTAAGGCCCATTTAATGGCATAGGCCTCCTTCTCCCAGACCGTCCAGTTTTGTTCTGTGGGGGTTAGTTTTCGGGAGGTATAGGCACATGGTTGGAGGATACCTTGCTCATTCTTTTGTAAAAGAATTCCCCCCACTGCCACATCACTCGCATCCGCCTGTATTACAAAAGGCTTTGACGCATCAGGATGTCTCAAAATGGGTTCTTTAGTGAAAAGAGATTTTAATGTGTCAAATGTGTGTTGGAAGGACAGTGTCCATTCGATCTTTTGTTTTGGTGTGCCTGTCCCAATCGTGGGGGTTTTCGTTCTTAAAAGATTGGTCAACGGCAAGGCTATCTTGGCAAACGAGGGGATAAACCTCCTATAGAAATTCGCAAATCCTAAAAAACTTTGTAACTGCTTTCGGGTCTTTGGAGCCTGCCATTCCAGTACTGTTTTGACCTTATTTGGATCCATTTCTATACCTTTTCCTGTAATCCTAAATCCCAGGTAATCAATCTCCCCCTTGTGAAATTCACATTTCGACAGTTTCACATGTTTGTTTATGTTTTATGTTTTATTAAATTTGTATACCGCCCTACTCCCGAAGGACTCAGGGCGGTGAACAGGCACAAGATAAAATACAGAAATACAAAAGTTAAGAACAATTTAAAACCAAATTAAATAATATTGGCCCACGACAATTAAAATCCCAATAAATTTAAAACAAATTAAAATTTAAAATTTAAAATTTAAAAGAAAGGGGAGAAAAAATTAGGCCAGGCCGGCTTGCTGGAATAAGAGGGTCTTAAGAGCACAGTGGAAGGTGCGCAGATCCGGGATCCTCCGTATCTCCGGGGGGAGCTCGTTCCAGATAGTGGGTGCCCCCACAGAGAAGGCCCTCCCCCTGGGGGCCGCCATATAGTTGAGCTTTCAACAATTTAGTTAATACCTGATGCACCAGACAGATGTGTTCCTCCAGGGTCTCGGAGTAGATCAGGATGTCGTCTAAATACACGAGAACCCCTCTATACAAATAGTCGTAGAATATACTGTTAATAAGCTGCATAAAAACTGCGGGGGGCCCTTGTAGGCCAAAGGGCATAACCCGGAATTTATAACTGCCCAAGGGGCAATTAAATGTTGTCTTCCATTCATCACCTGCTTTCACACGATCCCTATAATAAGCTTCTCGGAGGTCCAGTTTCGTAAAAACCTTTCCAGTCGTGAGAGTGGACAGTAAATCCGTCATAAGAGGTAAGGGATACAAGGGTTCCATACAGACAGCGTTTAAATCCCTAAAGTCAACACACAATCTCAAACCCCCGTCTTTCTTCTCTTTAAACAAAACTGGCGCCGCCATGTGTGACCGACTGGGCGAAATAAAACCTCTGGCTAGGTTTTGGTCTATATAATGCCGTAATTCCTCCAACTCGAGGGGGGTCATGGAATACATACGGGGTTTGGGTAGGGTAACACCAGGTTTTAATTCTATCGCGCAGTCTGTAGGACGGTGGGGTGGAAGGGTTTCGCACTCCTTTTCACTAAAGACCCGCCACAAATCCCTGTATACATGTGGGACCTTCTCTAAACACGGTATCTCCTTCCCAACTGCTCCTGTAGTCTGGTTGTCTTCAGGTGGAGTAGGGCCTACTGCCAACCGCAATTTGCGAAAAACCCCTTCCCACCAGATGGTAGGCTTCCATTTATCTAACCATGATAAGCCTAAGATTATAGGTTCAATCATCTTCTCCATGACTACAAACCATATTAATTCCTGATGATTCCCAATTCCGAGTGTTACTCGCTCTATTACATGACTAGCCGGTTGTCCACCTAGCGTCGAACCATCCATTTGTTCAAAAACAATGGGTTTCTGTAACTTCAAAATGCGAATACCTAAACTGTCTGCTATCGATCTCCGTAACAAGCAACGGGTACAACCAGTATCTACCAAGGCCCCTTGATGTTCTATCCTACCCATTCTAGGATGGTTCAGTGTTACCTGAATAACAAAGGGACGGATAGGATCACATACCATAGGATCTGTTTGTTCTGTATCCTCCTCAGTAACCTCCTCCTCCACCGGTGTCCGGACAACATCGGGGAAACGACCACTCTCGTCATGACCACCGGGCTCACCACTCTTTGATTGACTTGCAATGCGGGAGCGCTCCGATGGTCTGGAGCGTAGGCTCGTCCGTTTGCTGGAACTTGTAGTCGGTACAGCCGGGCCCCGGAGGGGAGGGAGTGGGCAGTCAAGCGCCCTGTGACCCTCCTGATCACAACAGTAACACCAGAATGGTCGTCGTGAAGAAGCAGCACCTCTTACTCCTGTAGGGGCATAGGTTCGGACACCTCCCTGCCCTATTGGCGGCTTTTCCAACACCTTTCGTTGTGGAGCCATGGTGTCACTTCGTGTACGGAACTCCTTCAGACCAACGTCTAATTCAATAGCTGCCTTGTACCAGGCTGTTATATAAGGGCCAAGACCCCTATAAACGCAGGCTTGCCATAGTTCTCTATCCAAACCCATATGGAAATGGTGAACTAACAGGCGTTCAGGCCAGCCCCTCACTCGACCAGCCAACGTATGGAATTCTTTAACATGGTCATTGGCTGCTCGACCGCGTTGCTTTAAAGAAACTAAATCACCTTCAGCAGCAACCTGGGCACTGGCATCATCCTCAAACCTGCTCTGTAATGCTTCCAGAAACAGGCCTAGATCCGCTAGTTCTTGAGCATGCATAGTATGTAAACTTGCTACCCAGTCAGCTGCCTCGCCCGTTAAGACTGTTGTAACAGCCACTACCCTGGCCCATTGAGAAGAATAACAATGTCTGTAGGCATCCATGTAGCTGATTACCTGACTGAGAAACAGGGCTACACGATCTGGGTTCCCATCAAACGTAGCTTGTAAGGGAGGAAAACCCCAGGGTACTTGCGGTATCCATGGTCCTGGAACCCAGGGGCCCGCCGGGTCTCGGCCACGACCAGCCCCCTCCCCAGCCTGAGGACCCCTACATTCTCGTGACTGCGTTCGTCTAGTAACAGGCTCCCCTTCCCTTTCCTCACGGTGTATATGACTGCGGGGTTGCACTGCACCGCATAATCCCTCGCCTACCGATGAACCCCCTTCCTGAGGAGCAGACTCTTCTTCCCCTCTGCTCCTATTTCTGCTGGGGTCTGCCCGCAACTTGGGACTGGCCAAACGCACCCTGGACTCAGAGGTTCCGCCTGCTGACGGTCCAACCCAAGAGCCTTGGTAGTACAGTGGTCTAAGGCACCCTGTTATTAAGCTGGTTATTAAGACCAGCTGCCTGCAATTACTGCAGGTTCGAATCTTGCCAAGGCTCAAGGTTGACTCAGCCTTCCATCCTTTCTAAGGTAGGTAAATTGAGGGCCCAGTTGTGGGGGCAATAAGCTGACTTTGTATAAATATACAAAAAGGATGAAGGCTATTGCTGAGCACATTGTAAGCCGTCCTGTCTCAGGAGAAGGGCGGCATATAAATCAAATTAATAAAATAATAAAAATAATAAACCCCACTTGGCCATGTGGTCGATTGATCCACCCCGGGCACCCAGGGCTGCCAGGAAGGGGCATCCTGGAAGCTGGCTTCCCCAAACCTCTCCCTCAACATATCCATGGTAGTCACATCAGGGCCAGTGGAATAACTCCAATCCCCATCTTCTTCTTCTGGCCATTGCCTCTCCCGCCATCCTTGGAATTGCAGGGCCGGGGGGGGGGTTGTTGACGCCCGAAACCCCAATTTCCCCAGTATAGCGGTACTTTGCCACCAGTTCCCAGACGATGTTTGAACAGCCTCTGTCCCCAATGAGTTCTGGCTTTCTTGCTTGCTTTCTGGCACCGGCAACACCACTCTCTGTTTGGGGCGTACTACTTGTTGTTCGCAACATGCCTCAGGCGCCGCGCTCTCATCCACCTCTGCCTCCGTCTTCACCCCCAAGTCCAACACCAAAGCGTCATCCACCATTCCTTCTGCCATTGCAGCTGCTCCCGTCTTCAGTACAAGAAAAGAAAAAAGGTCTCCGACTTTCTGTCAGCCCCACTTGGAACCACCTGTGCTGCACCGGATAAACACACACACTCACGCTCAGAAGAGGAATCTATCCGGTTTAATCATAGCTTACACGATGGTCAAACAGTAAGCACTGAAGTTCTTTGGTGAGAAGCAAAGTCGGAGACGGCTGTTTCTCCTGTGCCTCCGGCTTTATAGAACGCCCTTCAAGCACCCCTCCTTTGCTCTATTACAAATTTAAAGTAACCGCTCTGCTTATCCCATTCTGGCTACCTACAGGTCGCCCTTACTTCCGGGTTTTTACTATCTTCTCCTGTCACTGGGATCTGTTTGACGTTGATGGATTTATTCCCCCCCCCTTTTCCCTTATACCGTCCATCACCTAATATCACCGTGCCATCCTACACGCTATAACACCCCCTCCACCTGTTGTGGCCCCGCCCTCTGAGCCTATCCCATCGGAGGAAGAAAGCTCCGAGCATGAGGAAGAGGAGTCAGCCAGGCCTCCCTCTCCAGGCCCCTCCCCTCTGGCACTGTCTCAGGAGCCGGCCGAGGGAGAGGAGATTAGCCGGGAAACAGGTGTCTCAGATGAGAGTGAAGGAGAGACGTCATTCCTGGACGCACTCCACCGAAGGCGTGATAAACGATTGCAGCAGCTCAGGAGGCGTGCTAGGGATTAGAACTGAGTCACTGGACCACACCCCAGAGACTATATAATAGAGGGTGGTGGCCAGTGATCCCTGTGACGAACAAAAATAAACCTTGGATAGTCACTAGAGCATCGTCCGAAACTGCTGAGAGGAATATTTATTTCTGTCGGACTCTTGTACGCTGAGTATATTATCTTTCTGTTTCTGTGGCAATAAAAGCACTTGGCAGACAGTGTGTATATCGCTGCGAAGTTGGAGATAAAGACCTGGGTGTGTGCCAACTGCTTCCTTAACCCTCGGCTGGCTGTGTTTGTGTGTGTGTGTGTGGACGGGGACAGATCACCACCGTGTGTGTTCTTCCGGGTCTGTTCTATCTCATTCTGGATCTGCACAGATGCTCATGTTCAGGTGTTTCATATTCCCCAGGATATTGTGTCGAGGGGTTGTTTGACACTATATCTTGTATATATACAAGATATATACCTGGTGTTTCTTAAGCTACTTATTCCTTTTATTAGGCACACCCTTTTCTCCTTCTTTTATTTTATCATTCATCCATTCATACCACCTTCCCCAAACGGTATAGTAATCTGAATTTTCATCCTCATTTATTTCATGGGTTAGTTCCAGTGTTGTGCGTATGCCAGTCTAGCAGCTGTAGTGATATGTATTATTAGGTGGATCTTTTTCTTTCCATAGTTCCTCTTTACTATTCCCAGGAGAAATATTTCAGGTGTCAATTCAATATCTTCTCCAATTATTTCTTGTAACCATCTCCGAATCTTGCTCCAATATCTTTTCGCATCGGGGCATGTCCACCACATGTGGAAGAAGGTGCCCTGGCCGTGACCGCATTTCCAACAATTTGGGTGTATATTTGGATACATCTTTGCTAGCCTAGCAGGGGCTAGATACCACCTGTGTAGCATTTTATACTGGTTTTCCTTGTAAATCACTGCTCTGGTCAATTTATAATTCTTATTCCATGCCTCTTCCCACTTGTTAAGATTTATGCTGTGTCCAATATTCTTCTCCCATGCTCCCATTTGGTTTTTGATTGTATCCTCTGTTCTATCCTCATCTAATAGGTAGTTGTATAGTTTGGCCAATATCTTTTTTTCTGTTCCCATCAAGACCTTATCGAACCCATTAGATCCTAGTTCTAAGCCGCATTCCTCCTTGTCTTTCTGGTATCTAGACTTTATTTGTAAGTAAGTCCACCAGTCTAAATTGATACCTTGATCTCTCAAGGCATCGTTAGATTTAAGGTTTCCTCCTCCATCTAGGATGTCTTTATATCTACACATTTTCTCCATTCCCCATCTGTTGGGATAAATCAGGGCCTCCATCGTGGAGAGCCATTTTGGGACTTTTGTATAGTATCGCTGTCTAATTGCAGTCCATGTTTGTATTAAAGTAACCCTAATTTTATGCCTATGAAAGTATGTTTTCTTTTTCTTCTCTGTGTCCCATAGGTATGTGTGCCACCCTATCTGTAAGTCGTGACCTTCCAAAGTTAGGATCCTTTTATTTTCCAGAGTGGCCCACTCCCTTATCCATACTGTAAATAAAATTTAAAATATGTAAATTTTAATCTGTTTTTAAATTATTGGGGTATTTTAATTTGTCTGGGCCAAAAAGTTTAATTTGATTTTATCGGGTTTTTAAATTTTGTGTATTTATGTATTTTATTGTTGGCTGTTCACCGCCCTGAGTCCTTCGGGAGTAGGGCGGTATACAAATCAAATAAATAAATAAATAAATAAATAAATAAATAAATAAATAAATAAATAAATAAATAAATAAATAAATACTAACTTGGCTGCCCTGTAGTATATTTCCAAATCGGGGAGTCCAAATCCTCCTAAATTCCTTTTTCCTTGTAAGATTTTAAATGAGATCCTTGGTCTCCCCCCCCACCCCCATACAAATTTCCTAATGTTTTTGTTAAGTTCTGAAAAGAATTTCTTATCCAAATTTACAGGTATAGTTTGATACAAGTATAGTAATTTTGGGAGGATGTTCATCTTAATCGAAGCTATTTTGCCTAGAAGCGACAATTGTATTTTCTTCCATCTGTCCAAATCTTGTTTTATTTTCTTAGTTAAGGGGATATAGTTATCTTCCTTTAGGGATGAACACCTTGAAGTTATCCAGATTCCTAGATACTTTATTTTTTTAACAACCTGTAGTCCCAATTTTTCTTCTATCTCTTTCTTCTGTACCTCAGTTACATTCTTAGTTAATATTTTGGTTTTGGTTTTATTCAATTTGAATCCTGCTACTTCTCCGTATTTGCCCAATTCCTCTAAAATTTTTGTCCGGATTCTAATGGGTCTTCCAAAATCAAGGCCACATCGTCCGCAAATGTTTGTGTTTTATATACCTCTTTCCTAATCGTTAACCCTTTAATTTCCTCATTGTTTCTGATTTTCCGTAGCAGAACTTCTAAGGCCAAAATAAATAATAATGGTGATAGGGGGCATCCTTGTCTTACCCCCTTCCTGAACTGGAATGTTTTGGTCCTATCTCCATTTAATAAAATGCTTGCCCTTTGGTTGTCGTAAATAGTTTTTATCATCTTTTCAAAATTTGTTCCAAATCCCATTATCTTAATTTGTTTAATCATAAAGTTCAAATTTAAATTGTTGAATGCCTTCTGGGCATCTACAAAGACTAAGGCCATCTGCTTTCCTGGGTGTTCTTCATAATATTCTAAGATATCCAACACAATTCTCAGATTATCCCTAATTTGCCTCCCCGGGAGGAATCCATTTTGATCCTTATGTATCCAAGTGTTCAATATTTTTTTAGTTCTTTCCACCATTATACTCATAAATAATTTGTAGTCGGTGTTTAGGAGAGAAATTGGTCTGTAATTTTGAATTTAGATCAGCACCTTCTTTCGGCAGTAGTGTGACTTGTGCTTCCCTCCACGAATCCGGAATTTTGGAGCCCATCAATGTCTCATTATAAATTTCCACTAATTTTGGTTGTAATATTTCTTCTAGGTTTTTATATATTTCACCTGGGAATCTGTCCGGGCCTGGCGATTTGTTGTTTTTGAGTTTAGAGAGCGCTGTTTTTAATTCTTCAACTGTTATCTTTCCATTGAGCATTTCCCTTTCTTCCTCTGTTATCCGTGGAAGCTCTTCGCTTGCCAGATATTGCTCTATTTTTTCTTCTGGGATCTCCTCTTCTTTATATAGAGCTTCATAATATTCCCTAGCTATCTCTAATTTGTCCTCTTCTTTGTTTAACAAATTACCCTTAGAGTCTTCTAATATATGAATTGTCCCTTTTTCATTTTCCTTTTTTAATTTATAAGCCAGCCATCTACCCGACTTGTTGGCATTTTCAAAATAGTATTGTTTTGTTCTTTTTATTTTATGTGCCAGATCTTCTTGATCTATGATATTCAGTTTGTGCCTCCACATCAGCCAACTTTCTTTTGCTATTTTATCTCCCGGGTTTTCTTGGCGTTTCCTTTCAGCTTCTCCTAAGTGATTTAGATGATCTTCCAGGACCTTTCTTTTTTCTTTATTGTTTTTTTTATTAAAAATTTATAAACTTTATTAAAACAGATATAAAACACATAAAACACATATGACAAAAACATAAAAATACATTATACAATAAACAATTATAAATAATCAATCATTTGAAGCGTTTGTTTCGTAATGGTCTTTCAAGTAATACAGTTATACTTATTCCCTTAATCTTAATTTAAGAGTTTCTTATTGCCTTTTTTCCCTCTCCTCTCTTCTGCTCTCTAAGACTTCTGCTTTAATAATTTGTATATTATATTTTTAGATTATAACTTCGCTTTCTGAGTTTCTCTCTGTAGGTTTATTCGCCCGTAAGGAAGTATTTATATTCACACTTGTACTTCTTTTTTTTTTATAAATTTTATTAACGATAAACAAACATACATATACAAACATACACACATAAAAACAAACTATACATAAACAAACTGTACACTAAAATCAAGTCATGCAACTTGAGCTTTGTGAATAGAGCTACATCGGTAATTTGTATATCCATATATCTATCTATCTATCTATCTATCTATCTATCTATCTATCTATCTCCTTCATTATATAACAATATTTATGTAATGATATTAATTTTGGTTCCTCATTTTTGTGTCCTTGAGTGGTATTCCCTTATTTCGTCTTCTTTTTCTCTAGCCAATCGTACCATTTTTGCTAAATCAAATAGTAATCTGAGTCTTCTTTTTCTTGAATTTCTTTGGTAAGTCTGTCCATCTCCGCATATTCCAATGTTTTTTGTATTGTTCTCTCTTCTGATGGCGTGTCTTCCAATTTCCACATTTGTGCGAAAGTAATTCTGGCTGCTGTAAGAATGTGTATTATCAAATATTGTATTTCTTTTTTGTAGTCTTTTGTCAATATTCCTAATAAATAAGTTTCTGGTCGAAGAGGCACTTTCTGTGTAGTAATTTCTTCCAGTTGTTTTTGGATCATTTTCCAGAATGTTTTAACCTTTGGGCATGACCACCACATGTGGTAATAGGTCCCTTTGTCACACTTGTACTTCTATTCTATCTGACTTCTAGTTATATTTCTTCCATAGTAGCCCTATCCCATTGATACCATTTATTCCAGACTTTATAAAATTCAGTATCTTCTTTTTCCTTTAGCTCTTTTGTCAGCCTGTCCATTTCAGCACATTGTTTAATTTTATCTATTATTTCTTCTTCCGTTGGGGTTTTTTCCAATTTCCAATTTTTGGCATATATTATCCTTGCTGCCGTTAGAATACAGTATGTATTAACAAGTATTTCTTTGGGGTAGGTTTTTGTGAAAATTCCTAACAGAAAGGTTTCGGGTTTCTTAACTATTTGTAGTTTGGTGATTTGTTCTAGCCATTTCTTAATATTGGACCAAAATTTCTTTGCCGCCGGGCATGTCCACCATAGGTGGTAAAAGGTGCCTTGTGGATTCTTGCATTTTCAACACACCGAACTGTTTTTCGGGTTTATATTGGCCAATCTTGTAGGTGACATATGCCACCTGTAAAACATCTTTAGCTGATTCTCCTTGTATGCCACCACCAATGTTGTTTTTGTGTTCATTTGCCAGAATTCTTCCCATCTCTCCAATTCTATTGAGTATTTAAAGTTTTGCATCCATTTAATCATCGTATTTTTAACTATTTCCTCCTCCATCTTATATCTCAACAGAAATTTGTAAATTTTACTAATTAATTTCTCTCCAGAATCTAATATAATTTTATCTAGTTCCTGTTTTTCTTTACATATTTCATACGTTTTTATGTATTCCTTATGTTTTGATTGTATCTGTGAGAAGGTCCACCAATCGATTTCTCTATTTAACTCTGTTTCCAATTGTTGTTTGGATTTCAGTTTTCCTTGATGGTCAATTAGGTCTTTATATCTAATTATATTTTTAGGTTCTGTAAGGTTTGGGTGTTTTAAGGCTTCTGAAGGTGAAAACCAAATTGGGATTTTTGTATATTGTTGTTTTTTAATTTTTAACCAAGTTAGTAATAAAGCATTTCTAAGTGTATGTCTTTTAAAATAGGTATGTGACTTGTACTTTTCATCCCATAAAAAGGAATGCCAACCCATTTGTAAGTCATGGCCTTCAATAGATAATATTCTGCTGTTATTCAACTCCAACCAATCTTTAACCCATACTAGTCCTGCCACTTGGTAATAAAGTTCCCAATCCGGGAGAGCTGTTCCTCCTCTTTCCTTGGAGTCCTGGAGTAATTTTAATTTTATTCGTGGACGTTTCCCCTGCCATATAAATTTAGAAATGATCTTGTTCAAGCTCACAAAAAAGTTTTTTTCTAATTTAATTGGTGCAACCTGGAACAAGTACAACAGTTTTGGTAGTGTATTCATTTTGATAGTGGAGATTCTTCCCATAAATGAGATTTGTAAGTTTTTCCAATTGTCCAGATCTTTTTTTATCTGTGTTAGTAGTTTGTCATAATTATTTTCTTTTATAGAGGAGGTTCTTGGTGACAGCCAAATACCTAAATATTTAATTTTATTAGTCACTTGAATTTGTATACTATTCTCCAATTCTATCTCCTGAGTTTTCGTCAGATTTTTAACTAGTAATTTTGATTTATTTCTATTTATCTTTAAACCAGCCACCTCTCCATAATCTTCTATTTTCTTAAGGAGTTTTGGTACTACTTCTAGTGGTTCTTCTGCTATAAGTACAAGATCGTCGGCAAAAGCCTGGGTCTTGTATTCTTCTCGTCTCACTTTTAGTCCTTTAATTTCTTGGTCCTCCCTAATTTTTTTTAACAAGGTCTCCAAAGATAGGATATACAGTAGAGGGGAAAGTGGACAGCCTTCTCTGACCCCTTTTGTTATGTCAAATTGGTCTGTCATATCATCATTCAAAATTACCTTTGCTGTTTGTTTTGTGTAGATTTCTCCTATAATATTTTCCAGATTTGGTCCAAATTGCATACTCTTTAACTGTTTTTTTAGGAATTTCCAATTTAAATTGTCGAATGCTTTTTGGGCATCAAGGAAAACCAGCGCAGATTGTTTCTCCGGGTGGGCTTCATAATATTCAAGTGCATTTATTATCACTCTCATATTGTTCTTAATTTGGCGGCCCAGTAGGAATCCATTTTGGTCCAAATGAATGTAGTTGTTCAATACTTTTTTAAGTCTTTCCGCTATAATTATGGTGAACACTTTGTAATCTGTGTTTAGTAAAGATATCGGTCTGTAATTCTGGATTAATTGGAGGTCAGTGTCCTCTTTAGGTATGATGGTAATTATTGCTTCCGTCCAGGTCCATGGGATTTTTGCCTTCTCTAAGGCCTTGCTATATACCTCCAGCATGATCTCTCCTATTGTTTCTTACACTGTCTTATATAATTCCCCCGGTAGTCCATCAGGTCCTGGAGTTTTGTTATTTTTTAGTTTTTTCAGTGCTGTATCCAATTCCAACATAGTTATCGGTCTATTTAACATTTCTCTTTGTTCGTCTGTGATGTGAGGCATATCCGATCTTTGTATGTATTGTTTCATCTTTTCTACTTCTACTTCTTCTTGTTTGTATAAATTGGCATAGAATGGCTGGATGATTTCTTTTTTCTCTTTCCTGCTATAATGGATTTCCCCATTTGAGTCTCTAAGTTGGTATATCATTCTTTTATCTCTGTCTTTTTTCAATCTATAGGCCAGCCATCTTCCTGTTTTATTCGCAAATTCGAAATAATTCTGCTTGGCCATTTTTATTTTCTGTGCTAGTTCTTTTTGGTTCATCAAATTTAAATTATGTTTTATTGCTTTCCACTCTTCCTTTATCTTTTTATTCTGGGGGTATTGTTGGAGTTTATGTTCTATATTTTTTCAATCTTCCTGGAATTTATTTAGCTGTTGTTTTCTTTCTTTGTTCTTTTTTCCTGTATATGCTATAGTCAAGCCCCTTATATACGCTTTTGCCGTGTCCCATGTATTCTGAATAGAGGTATCCTCTTTCTTGTTTATTTTAAAGAACAAATCTAATTCTTTTTCTAGCATTTCTTTAAATTCTTTTTGTTTGCAAATTCTTTGATTCATTGTCCATCTCCTGAACCTATTAACTCCTTTCCAATTTACCATTATTGGGTTGTGGTCTGCCCATTGATTCACTTCTATCTCTATTTTATCCACCCCATTTCTGATATTCGTGGTCATCCAAGCCATGTCAATCCTAGACCAGGATTGGTGGGGGTGAGAATAGAAAGTGAATTGGTTCTGATCTTCATGGGTTTCCCTCCAAACATCTCTCAAATTTATTTCCATGGCCATGTCGAAAAATTCTTTAGGAAGAGTCTCTTTTTCTCTTGTTCTTTTTACTCGTTTTATAGTCCTTTTTCACATCTACTATCGCATTATAGTCACCAATTAAGCAGATATCTTCGTATTCCAGCTCAACTATTTTATTGTGTAAGCCCTTAAAAAATTCATGTTGATTTTGGTTCAGTGCATATATTACTACTAGCAATATTTTCCTATTTTCCAATATTAATTCAGTCATGACTGTTCTGCCATCTTTGTCTGCATATATTAATTTCGAAAGGATCCAATCTTTAACATAAACCGCCACTGCCCTATTCTTTTTTGAAGTCAAAGATGTATATAATTTCCCTAGTTTGAAATTTTCTAAGATTTTTTGGTGTCTTTTTTTTATATGTACTTCCTGAAGACAAGTGACATCTGCTCCTATTTTTTGTAGTTTTGTAAAAATTTGGGATCTTTTTTTTGGTGCATTCAAGCCATTAATAGTTACAGAAAAAAGTTTCAAGGCCTCTTCCATTGTCTAATGTAGCTGTTTTTTTGTATGTCTTGTTTCCATCCGCATTTTCGTCCTCGCACCTTCTCTCTCCTCTCTTTCTTTTTCTTGGCTTGTCCTTACTTCCTTCTCTTGTATTGCCTCTATTTGAACTTCTTCTTGACTTCTGCTTTCTATTTCTTCTTTACTTTCTTGGTCATCTTCCTGATTGAAGTGTGAATTATAAAACTCTTGCTTTTTCTAGTGTATCTATTTTGTATTTTTTATCTTCCAAGGTAACCAGGATCCCCTCCGGTGTTAGCCATCTAAAGGCTATTTTGTGTCTATTCAACTGGTTTGTTAGGAACTGGTATTGTTGTCTCTGATTCCTAATTCTTCGGGGTATTTGTTTTAAGACTATAATTTCTTTGCCTTTATATGTCAACGTCCCTTCTCTGGATTTCATATATACCTCATCCCTAATTGATCTTTTTGAAAATTTAACATGTACTTCTCTTGCCAGATGGTGCCTTCTTATGTAATTTGTATGGACACGATAGGTTTCGTCTATTTGTCCCTTTATATCCAGTTTATCTTTTTCTGTTATTTCTGCTATTATCTCTGCCATTTTTCCACCAAGGTCTTCATCTTTCACTTCTGATATATTTTGGAACTGCAGAAAATATGAAGCTTTTTCCATCTCGAGAATTGCTAAGGAGTCGGACAGTTCTTTATTTATTTGAGAAGTTTTCTGTTCCATTGCCTCTACTTTCGTCTCTACTGAATCTATTTTAGCTTCTGCTTTCCTAATTCTTTGTTTATTTTCGGTTATTGATTGTTGTATGTCTCCAATTCTATCATTCATATTTTTAATATCCCCCCTAACTTCTCCAATTTCATTTTTAATTTCTGTGTGGAGTGATCTCATTTCTTCCTGGTTCTCTGCCATCTTTTCTTGTGTTTTTAATAACATTTCCTGTATCATTGAAAACATACTTTGCATAGCATTTAAAGTCATTTCTGTTTTTTCTTTCTCCTTTTCTTTTCCTACCATACTATCTAGCGTTTTTTGTTGTAGTGGTGATGCTGCCACTGTTGTAGTATTTACCACTGGTTTTTCCCCTGTTTTCATTATAGTAGATATTGTTGACATCTTTAATGCTCGAGAGAAATTTTCCCAGGCTAACATATAATTCTTAAACGTTAATTTTCTATCCTCTGTTTCTTTAAATTCTTCAGCTAGGTTTACTTCTATTCTTATAAACTATCACACTTTAATCCCACTTTAATCCCACTTTAATCCCACAGTGATTATTTGCTAAACAGCCAGCTTTACTAAATCAATAATTAATTAATATTCAATCAATTATCACCTCTTATTTTGCAATACCAATCAAAGAGTCTTAGTTATATTTCATTCAATCCCCTTCCTCTTTTTCCAGATTCTGTAAAATCACAACACAATCTATATTTAAAGCTTATAAATTAAGTAAATTAATAAATAAATGAATTGTGAATTGTAAATTATACAGATTATAAATTGTAATGAGTATTTCTTCTATCACTTTAGAATTTCTGTTTACTTGCTATCTATACAATATATACAATATATACAATGTGCCCAAACTATTGGCAGATAGAGACTAAAGAAAAATTACCCCCCCCATTTTTTTGGGTCGTACTTAGCGTTTTTAGTCCAGTCTCTTCAGTGGCTTAGATATGGCTAATCCTGCTTTCCGTTCAAATCCACGTTTCTCCCCTTCCGTCTTAGTCTTATCACTGCAGTCGTCAATGGCACCAATAGGCAATTTAGCGTTCTTTCAACTCACCTTAACTCTCAGAGTTCTGTTATTTATTTATTTGTCTTTTTCTTTTGTACTTATTCCTCCACCGCTCGACTGCTTTTCAGAGTCTTAGAGTCCCTCGTTTCAATACAGCTTAGTCACTCCACGAGGTTATACTTCCTCTCGCTGCTGCTCTGTCCTGGCTTATGCGCTCCTCTCATAAATCGCCGCCACGGGTTGAATCGTCAGATCGCGCCCCTTCTCCTCCGCGTTCCTCCTTGTCTCGCCACTTCTGGGGATTCTCCGCTCTGCTCTGCCACTCGAAACTGCTTTCCACTGTTGGCTTCGCTCTAGACAGCCGCCATCGCTCCTGTCTGCCCAAGGGGCGGACTTCTTCTCCAATAGATTCGAGGAGTTTGTCTTGTTTCCCCTCCAACACTAGCGCTGCGTCCAGGGGCTTTAAGACTTCCCCTCTTGTTTCCCGATCTCTACGGGATCAGAAAAGCTCGTAAAGAGCTTCTATTAAAGAATATTTGGGTTCCAGAGACGGCAGCTGCCGTTTCCTCACCCCGCTCACAATGTCGTCACCGCCGGAAGTCTTGCCAGATATTGCTCTATTTTTTCTTCTGGGATCTCCTCTTCTTTATATAGAGCTTCATAATATTCCCTAGCTATCTCTAATTTGTCCTCTTCTTTGTTTAACAAATTACCCTTAGAGTCTTCTAATATATGAATTGTCCCTTTTTCATTTTCCTTTTTTAATTTATAAGCCAGCCATCTACCCGACTTGTTGGCATTTTCAAAATAGTATTGTTTTGTTCTTTTTATTTTATGTGCCAGATCTTCTTGATCTATGATATTCAGTTTGTGCCTCCACATCAGCCAACTTTCTTTTGCTATTTTATCTCCTGGGTTTTCTTGGAGTTTCCTTTCAGCTTCTCCTAAGTGATTTAGATGATCTTCCAGGACCTTTCTTTTTTCTTTATTTTTATATGCACTATATGATATCACAACCCCTCTTAGATAGGCCTTCATTGCATCCCATACTATTGCACGAGGAGTTTCTTGGTTTTCATTTTCTCTGAAAAAGGACTTTAATTCTTCTTTAAGTTTTTCTATACATTCTTTATCTCTCAACAATTTCACATTGAACCTCCATCTCTGTTGTTTCTTCCTCTGTGCGCTCTTCCACTTTACTTCTAAGGGGTTATGATCTGCCCATGTGTTCGGGCTGATTTCTGATTTCTGTCGTTCCTATTTCTAATCCAAGATTCCTGCTGACCCATGCCATGTTGATTCTCGACCATGACTTTTGAGGATTAGAGTAAAATGTATACTGTCTATTATTTGGGTGTAGGGTCCGCCATATATCAATTAAATTTAATTCATCCACTAAGTCAAAAAAGGCTCTCGGTAATTTTGCCCTTTTGTTTTTATTAATTTTATTGCTTTTATAATCTTTATCCGGGTCTACTATTCCATTAAAATCGCCTATTATACAAATTTCATTATAGTCCATTTTTCCTAGTTGCTCATGAAGTTTTTTGAAGTATTCCCCGTTTTTTGTTTGGAACATATAAACCTACTAATAGTATTTTGGAGTTCCCTCTCTTAACCTCAATCATTAGAGTTCTTCCCTTTGTATCATTATATTTTTGCTCAGCTTCAATTCCTTTTTTGACGTAGATTACCACCCCCTTCTTTTTTTTCTCTGCTAATGAGGTAAACATTTTTCCAAATTTTTTATACTCTAAACATTTGCCCTCTTCTTTTTTTATGTGCACCTCCTGTAGGCAAATTATATCTGTGTTTTGTTTTACTAATTTTGTAAGTGTTAGTTTCCTCTTTTTATAATCGTTTAGTCCATTAACATTTACTGATATTAGTTTCCAATCGTTCATTCCTGCTTTCCTCATCTGGTTTTAGTTTCTGTTTGCTCGTACGGCTCTTAGTGGTCTTGTTTTTTTCCCTTTGGCCTCTTTGTCTTCCTTTTCTTCTGTCCTCTTCTCCTCCGAGGGTCCTTCCTTAGTTTTCCGTTGGTGTGAGGTTTCCTCTTCTAATGCCGTTGCTTCTAATTCTTCTTTACTACTTTGTTCTTCCTCCATTCCTCTCAGCTGGTTGAGGAAGTCTTGTGCTGTACTCAGACTATCTATTTTTATTTTTCTCCCCTGCCAGGTGATTAGCATCCCTTCTGGCAGCAGCCATCTGAATAATATATTCCTTTTATTTAGCTGTACAGCTAAAAATCTATAGTCCTTTCTCACTTCCCTCACTCTTCTTGGAACCTGTTTTAGAACTATCACTTCTTTTCCTCTGTATGTTATTGGTTCTTCTCTTGCCATATTGTACAGGATGTCTTTCACTTTTTTTCTCACGAATCTAACATGCACTTCCCTAGGAAGCCTTTTCCTCCTTGCATAATTTATCTGTACTCTATAGACATCGTCCAGTTCTTTGATTATCTCTTGCTTGTCTTGTTGAAGTACTTCTGCGATTAGTTCTGTCATCATCTGTCCCAGGTCCTCCTCTTTGTCTTCTACAATATTTTGGAAACATAGGTAGAAGGATGCCATGTCCATTTCCAGCTGGATTATTGAATCCTCTAACTCCCTATTTTGCATCATAAGCTTCTGGTCCACAGTATCTAACTTCTTCTCATTTTGCTCTATTCTAGATTCCGCCTTCAGTATCCTTTGTTCATTGTTGTGTATTGAGACTTGGATCTCATTCATCTTCTGATCCAGTACTTGGATATCTGTTTTTAATTCAGCATGATTATTGGACATTTTTTCTTGCATAATCATCATGGTTTCTTGAATTAAAGTCAAGGTTGATTGCAAAGTTTGCATGGTCGGTGTTGCTGTGGATTTTTCCATTTTGGACAACTCTTCCATTGATTTCTGGGTTGCTGGAGAGGTCATGGTTATAGTGGGATTGGAGGATGTCTTCTTCCCTGTTTTCAGAATCGTTGATGGCAGGCTTGTCATTTCTTTCAGGACTGTTCTTTGTTCTCTAATTATTTTCTCAATGTTTCTCCAAATTATCATTCACTAATTACCACCTCTTCTTGTCTGTTATTATCTGTTGTCTAATGTTACTTTGAGTATATTTGCAGGTAATTAATTCAAATTCTCCTAAGGTACAATATTTATCTAGCCTCTCCTAATAACGTAAATAACATAAAGTAGTACACTACTACCAGAATAAATCACAATTACTTATTCTCTATGCCCAATTTATTTCTTAAAACTAATTTCAGACTATAGATATTATATAAATGTAAATATATATAAGTAAGTCAATATAGGTAGATACTATAAGTAAAAATAAATATGGTTATATATACTGTAAGTATAGGAAACTGTATGAATATATATGTTATATATGGAAAGAGATCAAAAATTAATTAATTTAAGAGTTGACAATTAATATAAGTATATAAAATATCAAAATATTAGTATAGTTATCAAGAAGTATCAAAAAATATCAAAATTACTATAAGGATCGGAAGGTATTCTCCTGATTTTTTTTCCCCTTTTGTCCCCTTTTAAAATATGTAAAGTTCTTTATTACTCAGCCTCCAATATTTTCTAAATCTCCCTTTTTTCTAAGTCCGTTGATCAAAATCGCCACTCTCTGGTATTTTCCACTGCTAGATTGTCCGTGAGTCAGTCTCTTCAGTTGTCACCCTGTCAGGTCTTTGTAATGGCTGCACTTCCTGTTCTTTGGTACAAACCAGTCTCCGTCTGATTTCACTCTCCAATAGTTCTATGGCTATAAACAGCAAAAAAGAGATTTTTCTGGATTCTGGATTCTTATTTCTTATTACTTGCTGTGCCAACCGGTCTTCTTTTGCTCAAGTAATTTGATCGAACTTTTATTCTCCCTGCCGGCTTGTCGGGCTCTATAGCCTTTCAGTCTGTTCTCTAATTCCAATCGCCGCTCCTTACCACTCTGAGCCCTTCACGCCCGACTCTGCCAGCCCCTTCTTCCGATGTCAACTTCACATAAGCGGGGAAACGTGTACTAATCCAATTTCAACACTGCAGCCTCTGATCTTCCTCGCCTCCCGTCTTGTTGCTGGCTACCGCAGCCTCAGGTCCACCATTGAATGGCTGACTCACACGTGTTGGTTTGACAGAGCCTCCCGGTCTTGCGATAAGCGTTTGCAATTCGCTTTATCCCTCCCCTGCCTCTCTCTAACGTCCGCGAGGCTCTCCAGGCTCCGCGCCCAAAAAGGGTCCCCAAAACACGGTGACTAGCATTTGGTGCATGGTGCACACTGTGCATGCATGCATGCAGTGCGCATGCACAGCCAGCGAGCCGGTAGTAAACCGGTTCAGATTTCACCACTGGATCCAACCATGAAAACATCTAATGTCTTTTTGATACTGATGGAACTGGTCGAGAAATTTTTAGATATGTAATGAATCAAAGCAGATTTGCTGTTCTTCTTCGATGCCTTCAATTTATGATAATCCAGATGACCGAAAGGAATGATGGGCATTGGAGCCCTCTGCCCCGACTGCAGAAATTTTTGCACAATTTGTAAAAAATTGTCAGGAGGCTTATACAATTGGGACATCAGCCACCATTGATGAGATCTTAATCAGATTTTGTGGGAGATGCAAATTCAAAATATACCTTCCACTAAAACCTGACAAACATGGGCTAAAGCTCTTATGCCTTACAGATTCTCGCAATAGCTATTTTTTCAATGGTTATTTATATTTAGGCAAGCATTCAGATGGACGATCTTTATCAGAGGAGGACCACAAATTTTCCAAACCTACTCAATCTGTATTGAGATTAGCCGAACCTCTATTTCGTACTAATAGAAATATAACCTCTGATAACTGGTTTAGTTCAATTGAGGTAGTTCGTGAATTAAGAGACAGAGGCTTGACTTATGTAGGGGCTCTGAAGAAAAATAAAGCTGAAATTCCTCCTTCATTTCTTCCACATTGAAGGAAAGCTATTGGCTCTTCCATGTACACATTTACAAAAGAAATAACCCTCTTGTCATATGTTCTGAAGAAAAATCGTACAGTATGTTTAGTATCCTCGATGCATCATAATGAATACACCGATAGCAACAAACCTGAAATTATTGCTTACTACAACATACTACTACAAATAAAGGAGGTGTTGATTCATTGAACCAAAAGTGTGCCATATATTCTAGTGGGAGGTGTACCAGAAGATGGCCTATGGCAATATTTTTCAGAATACTGGATATTAGTTCAGTAAATTATTTCATCCTTTACAATTGTTATGGTAACACCAATAAGAAAATAACTAGGCTCAACTTTGTCAAACAATTAGCAGAAACATTGGTTAGAGATGAAATGATGAGAGGACTGGATAAAAAAATGCCAAGAGATTTGAAGGCTTCAATTCGAAAAATTCTACAAGTAGAGGAAATGCTGCAAGACAAAAATTTAGATAAACTTGAAAAAAGAAAAACATGTGTTCTGTGTGATCCAAAGTTAAAAAGAAAAACTTTTCATTTGTGTTATATGTGTAAAAAACCAATATTTAACTAATGCTGTAAAAGACTGCAAACATTGCAGTGACTAATTATTTATTATTATAATATATTTGTTTCTCAATTTATAAAATTTGTTAATTTGAACAATAAATGAAAATGTTAACTATACAAAGTAAATTTAACAACATATCCCACCTATTATTTTAATAGATTAAGAAAATTTTATGAGCGGTCATTATGACCTCATGTCTGTAATAGCGTAGCCGAAATAGTATGTCTGTGGTTAAGGGTTAATCATATTGACATTTCACTAAAAAGACTGTATATACTATTAATATGAAAAAAAAATCGCTTTTATTGTATTTTTGTACATAACACTCTTCTTTGTACGCTAAAAGCTGAGAAAATTGTTTTTTCTTCACTTTGGGAGCTTATATACTATCATTACTCTCCTTGGCAGCTGCCTGGTTTTTGAACTCTACCTCTGACCTTGAAAAAAATCATGTATCTTTGTTTTCTGCTGCCAGCAACTGGTTATAAGAGAGGAACAGCTGCTTCTTAACTAAAATGTAACAAAGGCTACATTTTACTCAATGTGTATATTGGAGGAAGGAATCACACAATCATGCGGAATCTTCATCTTTTCTGTCTTCTGTGTGCTAATTTGCCAAATAATAAACAGAAGGAAATATTAAAATCTTAGATTTACAATCAGTTAATTTTACAAGGCATTTCTTAATTGCTTATAAGAAATAAGAGTTATGAACTTGTGTTTTTAAAAAATCATCCTAGAACTATTAATTTGATTTGCCAATTTTTGTTTTCCTGGCATAGTTCCCTCTACCTTTTCTAAATGTATTTATTTATTTGTTTGTTTTAATTTGTATACCGCCCTTCTCCAACAGGACTCAGGGTGGTGAACAGCCAGAATAAAACAGAACATACAAAATTTAAAAAACAATTTAAAAATAATTAAATATTTTTGGCCGCAATTTAAAACAAACCCAATTAAAATCAATTTAAAATTAACCAAAACTATGGGGTCAAGCCAGCCCGGCTAGGTGAAATAAATAAGTTTTTAGGGCCCGACAAAAAGTCCGGAGGTCTGGTATTGTACGTATCTCTGGGGGGAGGTTGTTCCAGAGGGCAGGCGCCACCACAGAGAAGGCTCTCCCCCTGGGGGTCGCCAGCTGACACTGTTTGGCAGATGGCACCCTGAGGAGGCCCTCTCTGTGCGAGCGTACTGGCCGATGGGAGGCTATTGGTGGCAAAAGGCAGTCTTGTAATGCATGAAGGTGGTCCAGTCATGTCTGACTCTAGGGGGTGGTGCTCATCTCTGTTTCCTAGCTGACGGAGCCAGTGTTGTTTGAAGATGCTTCTATGGTCATGTGGCCGGCATGACTATATGTGTTATGACCCAGGTCTCCTAGGCAGAGGCAGGCTTCAATAGAGTCCTTTATTACTCTGTTAAATCCACAACAAATGGCCCTAAAATGGCTGGTAAAGCTCCACTCCAAACTTCCCTGAAGGCAGTCACCCACAGCCCCATAAACAAAAGTCAATAATCACCAGAGCCAAATTGCAAAGACAGAGAGGAAGTCCAAAAACAAGGTGCAAGTCCACAAGGCAAGGTCTGTAAGTCGTACACAAGATTTAAGGTCCACAGGGCAAGGGCAAGAGTCCACAAGCAGAAACATGATTCAGAGCAGTTTTTCCAATGCATGCCAAAACAAAACAATTGTTCTTGACAAAGAGACCCTCCCCCAGCCTCTGCTTGAGTCAACCCAAGCCAGGTGTTCCTTGTGAGGCAACCTTCTCATGAGCAGCCTTGCAGATCTCCTTTGAGCTTGCCTCTGCTCCACTCTCCATGCCTTCGGATTGAGTGGGGGAGATCTGCTGCCTCGCAACACCACTGTCTGTCTGCAGCCGATCCTCCCCCATCTTTGTGAGGGCAGGCAGTTCCCCATCCTGTTGACCACCTCCCCCAGTGCCTGAGGGGCCTCATCCTCAGCCCCTGGCCTCTCCCAACATTCCAGGGGAGATGTGACATCCCTATTAGATGGTCCCAGTTCCAACTCCCCCTCCTCTGAACCAGGATCCAATGGGGCCATGACACTTGTTAGGAAATGATTTTACCTAACTTGTTGGGTTGGCAATATATAAACCATCAATATAGCTTTAAGACTGCTGTATTGCTGTATTGCATCATACTGTGTCCTGATTGGTTAGCTCTGTAGCCAATGTCCTTAAGAGGGAGCTAGAAACATGGTTTGTTCCTTTTATTGACTCTTTGTTGACCTTTTACTGATTCTTTGCTGTTTGCTGTGTTTTGCTACTGTTTGCAAATACAGAGAACTGTTTATTGTGAATGACTACAACTGGTAAGAAGACTTTGTTATTGGATTATCCCTGGACTATTGTTTAACCATCTACTGCTTTATATGTGAATGACCTGGACTGTTTATTGGACTGTGCCTTATTACTATTTCCTGAAAGTAAACACAACTCAGTGTAACTGTGTGTTGACTGTGTTTTTCCTAACTACTCTCAATTGCTTTTCATGTGTACACCCTTGCTACTCAATGGTTGCTCTGCGAATTCCTCAACATTGGTTATGGGCCCAGGATACTGAGAGTTAGTGTGAATACACAGTACCATATTCAGACAGCTGTTTTTGTGGTTTATTGTCCAAGTGAAGATGGCACAAGAACAGTCAACCAGCATATCTCTGATAACCAGGTTGGATGGAAGAAACTACGTTTCCTGGTCTATGAAGTGCAGCCTACTTCTGCGTAAGGAAGGGTTATGGGCTGTAGTTCATGATCCACCAGATGTAACTGCTTGGAATCCAGCAGATGATGAAGATGCAAAGAAAATAGCCAAATTTAATCGGGATAATGAAAAGGCTCTTTGTATAATCGGACTGACACTAAGTGACCAGCAGCTAGTCCATATTCGTGATGAGAAGTCTGCTGCCAAGTGTTGGGACACTTTGAAGAGGATTTATGTTCGTGATAGTCTGGGTGCACACATACACCTTACACATAAACTGTTTAGAGCTCGTCTTCTGAAAGGTGGAGATACGTTAGCTCATCTGGAGTTTATGAAAGGAACTTTACAAGAGCTACATGAAAAGGAGCTGATTTTCTCAGAGCTACATCAGGTTTATATCATTTTTTCCTCTTTGGATGAATGTTATGATGATTATGTATCTTCCCTGGAAATCCTGACCAGAGATGAACTGACATTGACTGGCATAACCAGAAGATTGTTAGAAGAGTCCAGAAGAAGGCAAGATAAAGACCAACTGAGAAGGAGACAACCACAGGAAGAAAACCTGTCTTCAACTGCCTATACTGTTAGAAAATGTTTTTCTTGTGGAGCTAAGGGTCATATAGCTAGATTCTGTAAAAAGGGCAAGAAACTGAATACTGGTAGTCAACAGAGAGCTAAAAAGGATGTTAGTTTAGCTATATCCAGCTCAACTACAACTGTAAACCATGATTTGTGGGTAGTTGACAGTGGAGCATCGCAGTCTATAACTAATAGTAGAGAGAGGTTTGTTAAAATGACTAAGAGTAAACAACATGTATCATTAGCAAATGGATGGAAAGTGAAAGTATCTGGAGAAGGTACTGCATATTGTTCATGTATAAATGAGCATTTACCTATGTTGTATGTACCTAAACTAAAATTTAACCTGCTATCTGTGAAAGCATTGTTAAAAGCTGGGTTTGTAGTAACATTTAGGGGAGATAAATGTATAATAGAAAAAGATGGTATAAGTGTTACTGCAAAGTTAGAGAATGATTTGTTTGTTCTGAATGATGATCCATTAATCATGGCTAATGCTAACTCAGTTTACGATAACACGAAGCCACATGATGAATGTATTCACTTGCTTCATAGGCGTTTGGGACATGTAAACTTTAAACTGTTAAACAAAACTGTGGAATTATCTGATGGGATAAAATTAAAACCTTGTAAAAAATATTTAAACTGTAATGCTTGTAGCCAAGAAAAGAGTAAGGTAACTCCTGCAAACAGATTTAATGGGTTTACAACCAATGAACCTTTAGCGGTAGTGTTTGCAGATATTATTGGTCCTAAAAAACCTAGTTTAGGAGGAGCCTGTTATATATTGAGCATAATAGACCATTTTTCTCGTTATGGTTTCTGTTACCTTATGAAAACCAAAGCAGAAACATTCCAGCATTTTTCAAACTGGCTGAAGTTTGCTGAGAGGAAAAAGAAACGCAAGGTTCTTTGCCTGGTAACTGACAATGGTACTGAGTTTACCAATAACAGGTTTGTAACTATGTTAGAGAAAGCTGGCATTGAACACAAGCATTCTGCCCCTTATAGACTGCAACATAATGCGTATATTGAACACAGAGGGCAAACGTTGCAGGCTATGGCTCGAACCATGTTATCTGATTCTGGTTTATCTGAGACACTTTGGGGTGAGGCAATAATGTGTGCTAACCATGTCTTGAATAACGCAGTTAATTCAACAACTGGTGAATTACCATTCACACGTTGGCATGGTAGAAAACCAGAATTAAGTTATTTGCACACATTTGGAGCCCCAGCATGGGTTCATATTCCTTCACAATTGAGGCGAAAGGGGCAACATAGAGCAAAGAAGCTGTTTTTTGTTGGTTATGAATCCAACCACAGGTCATATAGATTTTGGGTGCCAGGTACCTCTAGTGTGTATTGCAGTGCTAGTGCCAAGTTCCTGGAGCATGTTGGTTGGAGTAAGCTTGAGCAGGAATCTGACAAGGTAAATGATAGTGTTGTTGTTGATACTCAAGTATTTGCTGATAACCCTGATAATGAGATAATTGAGGAAGAACCTTCTATTACTGTAAAGGAAGAAGAGGTTATAGGGGAGGTAGAAGAGGAAATACCTATACCGAGTCCTGAGTTACCTAGACGTTCAACTAGAAAGACACGTCCACCTGATAGGTATCGGGCCAGTGTGGTATGTCAGGTGAACATAGAGTCATCTAACTTTAATGAAATTAAACTGTATCCTGAAAAGGATCAGTTAGCTTGGAAGAAAGCGATGGACAAAGAGCTGACATCATTGAAGGAATTAGATGTTTATGAGAACGTTAGGTTACCACCAGGTGAGCATGCAATTGGTTGCAAGTGGGTTTATAAACTAAAGACTGGTGTAGATGTGACTGTTACCCATAAGGCGAGGTTAGTTGCTCAAGGATTTGCTCAGTCAGATAAGGACTATGATGAAGTGTTTGCACCTAGTCTGAGGGCAACTACATTGCGAGCAGCATTAGTTTGGGCAGTTAAGAATAGATACAGGATAAATCATATAGATGTTGAAACTGCATATCTGCATGCGCCATTACAACATACAATCTATATGAAGAAGCCACTAGGTTTGAATACTGATGGGAAGACTGATTGTTGGAGACTGAAGAAAAGTCTTTATGGCTTAAAGCAGTCAAGTTACGAGTGGAACAAATGTATTGTTAATGAGTTAGTTGCAATAGGTTTTGTAGCTAGTATAGCTGATCCATGTTTGTTCGAGAAAGAGGAAAAAGATGGTTTAGTTTCTTTATTATTGCTATTTACTGACAATATAGCACTTATTGAAGAGCCTTGGTGGCGCAGCAGACTAAAGCACTGTTAAGATAACACCAGCTGCCTGCAATTATTGCAAATTCAAATCTCACCAGGCTCAAGGTTGACTCAGCCTTCCATCCTTTCGAAGGTAGGTAAAATGAGGACCCGGTTTGTGGGGGCAATAAGCTGACTTTGTATAAAAAAGAACACCCCTTGTGGGGGGCGAAAGCCCTACTAAGCAGGTATATACAAAAGTATGAAGGCTATTGCTTAACGCATTGTAAGCCGCCCTGAGTCTCCGGAAAAGGGCGGCATATAAATTGAACCAATAAATAAATAAATAAATTATTATTATAAATTTTTAAATCCTTTTAATTAGTCTGCGATTTTAATTTTTTGGGCCAAATTTTATATATATTTTTAAATGTTTTAATATTTGTATTCTATGTTTTTTATCTTGGCTGTACACCGCCCTGAGTCCTCAGGGAGAAGGGCGGTATATAAATTCGAAATTAAATTAAATTAAATTAAATTACAAAATCTGAAAACGAAGCAGCCGAAATTATTTCTATGTTGCAAAAGAAGTTCAGAATTAGGAATTTGGGAGAAATTAAGCATTATCTTGGTCTTGATATAGTTAAAACTAGTAAAGGTTACAAAATTTTGCAAGCCAAGAAAGTAAGCCAATTACTGAAATGTTACAACATGGAACTCTGTAAGTCTGCTAAAACACCAATGAGTCAGGATTTTAAACATAGTAATATTCAAAGTCCTGTATTTGATAAGGAAATATATAAATCCTTAATAGGCAGTCTATCGGACTTCTGGCGGTGACATGGGGTCGAGGCGGCACGGGAAAAATCGCTCCGTTCCCAGTGCCAATTTTCTAGCGTTTTGGTGCCCTTTAAGGGCGAGGATCGGTCCCGGTGGGACTGGCAAGAAAGAGGGGAATCTTCAGAGGAGGTGTGGAGAGGTGCAGTCTCCCGCCACACCAAGAAGGACCCTTAATCCAAACGTAGAAGAAGACAGCCGGCATGGCTGACTCAGAGGCCTGACGCCCTGATTGAGAACAACAGGAAGCAGAGAGTGAGTACAGTGCGAGAATCAGCGGTGAGAGCAGAAAAATAAAGGCTTTAATTTTTTTTTTGGATAATCAGAGAAGAAGAGCTTGGATTTTGGAGGGGCAGTGGGCAGGAAAGAAAGACTCAGAGTGTGAACGGGTGGCAAACAATGAGGAGAGCAAAAGTGAAGAGGGCGAATTCCAGACCAGCAGAAAAACACCAGAGGAGTGGAATAGGAGAAGATCGAGGAAAGCGGGTGTTCCAGGAAGCTGGGAAAGAGAAGTGAACTGAATACGAGGTTCTATTTCTATCCCTATTTTAGCTGCTCTAACGGAAGAAGAAATGTGGATTGGCAAAAAGTAAAGGACGCATAAGAGTGATAGTGCGGATTAGAGATCACCATTTTGATTATTTTTGAGTGAAAACTAAAATTGTGAAAGAAAGAAAGAAAGACTATATTTGAATTATATCTGAACTTTTTAAAACACACAAAAACCAGAAATACTGTGAACTTTTATATATAACCTATATATTTATATATTTATTTATTTATAGAGGAAATTTTGTACTTATAACTAATTAATAGCAAATTATTACCAACTATTTACATATATATATAACCTACATATTGATATATTTATTTACCTATAGAGGAAATTTCGTACTTATAATTAATTAATAGCAAATTATTATCAATTACTTATTAATTACTTATTGTTGTACTTTCTCTTTTTTTCTATCTTTGCTTTCTGTCCTTTCTGTACCTCTTCCTTTTATTAGCTTATTGATTATTTAAAGCAAATATTTAAAGTTAATACTAGATCTTCTTAATTGATTAATTAGTATTTAGTAATTATATAAGAATTTTAGTAATTAGATTATTAATTAAGGTATTTATGAATTTCCCTTTTTAATAGAATTTTATTAATTAAGTTAGTATCATACTATATTAAGAGGATAGAGAAGGGAGGGAAGGAAAAGAAGTTGAATAGTAAAGTGGATGGTGATTTGGGAGAAGATAGATAAAATTTTAGGGGAACAGTATAGAATATTAAAGGAAATGACTAGTACCACCACAACCACAGTGAAAACGGGAAAGAAAACTACCTCGACATTGATCAGATCATCGGCTTCCCCTGCAGCACAGAGGACAATAGAAGGAATGTTCCCATCAGAAAAACAACCTCCCACTTTAAACATGCCAACCATGCAGACTACACTTATAACAATTCAAGAGACCATGATTAAAATGCAGGAATGTATGACAAAGAACCATGAAGAAACAAGGAGGGATATGGATGAGATTAAAAGAGAAGTAAAAAGTGACATTCAAAAAATAGATGAAAAGATAGACTCAATACAAGAAATTATACAAAAAAATGATCAACAAATAATAGCTATAGAAAAGAGAACAGAGCAGACAGAAGAAAAATTAGACTCATTGGACCAGAAAATGATGGGACTAAATAAAGAACTGGAAAACACTGTGGCACATCTGGAGATGGAGAGGGCTGCATTCTACCTGCACTTTCTGAACATGGTTCTGAAAGTGAGAGGAGGATCTAACATTAGTGATGGCGGAAGTGAATGCAGAGGCTCTCCAATGAGATAAGGATGAAATAATAAACGAGTTGGACGAGGTTTATGGAGTCCACACGAATTATGCCAGACAATATAAATTACCAAGGGAGGTCCACATAAGATTTGTGTGATGAAAAGTAAGAGATATTGTTTATAAAATAAAGAAAAATGAACCTATGTTTTATAGAAGCAAGGAAATAACTACGTTAAAGCAAGTCCCTAAGAGAATAAGGGAACTGAGAAAGGAATATTGGTTCCTAGCCACATTATTAAATAAGCGGCATATACCGTTCAGATGGATAACACCGGAAGGAATGCTGGTGTCATGGCAGGGGAAAAAAATAAAAGTGGACTCACAAAATAAAGCACAGAATCTACACGACCAAGTGATGGGCATAGAAGGAGTAAACAGTAACAGGGAGGAGTCAGAATGGAGAATTAAAGGGAAACAGAGACAAGAAGAACAAGGAAAAGTACTAGAGGAGGGAGATAAAGAGGAAGAAGGAGAAATCCAAGAGGAAGAAGGAGTGAGAACAAGAGCTAAGAAAAAGGACAGGAAGTAATAGGAAAGAACGTATAGGACAGTGATGGCGAACCTTTTTGGCACCGAGTGCTCAAACCGGAACGCACATGCATGTGCGTACACTGGAGCGCCAGAAACCCAAAGACCAGCTGGCTGGCGCACATGTGCACGCTGGCCAGCTGGTCTTCGGGTTTCTTGCATGCGTGCCAGCCAGCTGGTCTTTGCATGCGTCGGAGCACCAGAAACCTGAAGACCAGCTGGCCAGCGTGCGCATACCTGTTTTTTCACCATTTTTCGGGCCGTTTTCAGGCCGTTTTCTGGTGCTCCCGCGCCCGCAAAACCAGCTGGCTGGCGCACCAGAAACCAGAAGAGCAGCTGATGACGGCACACGTGCCCACAGTGAAGGCTCTGCGTGCCACCTCTGGCACATGTGCCATAGGTTCACCATCATGGGTATAGGACAATCACTAAGGAATGGAACAAAATTTAAAAATCTTATCATTAAATGTAAATGGTCTTAATTCTCCAGCCAAACGACATCAACTTTTTACAAAAGTAGTAAAACAAAAAATGGATATTGTGTGCCTCCAAGAGGTACACATAAGAAAACAGGATGAAAAATACTTACAATACAAAAAATTAGGTAAATCATTTGTAACACTAGCAGAAGAAAAGAAAAGAGGAATAGTGGTGTATATTAAAGAAGGAATAGAGAGTAATTTGAAGTATGCAGATTCAGTAGGATGAATATTGATGATAGAGGTAAAATTTAAATATAAAAATATTTTATTGGTGGTCATATATGCGCTGAATAATGGACAAACAGAATTTTATAAAAAAGTACATGAAAAAATAATAGAACAAAAAATGGAGAATGTATGTTTGATTGGCGATTTCAACGCAATTGTAGATGTAAAAAAGGATTATAGAAGTGATCAGAGTAATAAAAAAAAGAAAAATGTGCTGCCCAGAACTTTTATGGATCTAGTAGAAGAACTAAATTTGGCAGATAGTTGGAGATTTTATAACCCTGAGGTAAAGAATTTTACATATTATTCCAATCCCCATAAATCCTGGTCTAGAATAGACATGGTATGGATAACTAAAATTCTTATACAAGAGGTAGAAACAGTAGAAATAATGTCAAACAATTGGGCTGACCATAACCCAGTAATGTTGATATGGAAAGGACAACAAAGGAAAAAGAGTAGATGGATGATGAACCCACAGATATTGAAGGAAAAGGAATATATTGAAAAAATGGAAAAGGAATTAAAGTGTTTTTTTAAAGATAACACAAAACATCACACCTCCCTTCAGAATTTATGGGACACAACGAAAGCTTATGGGAGAGGATTAACAGTAGTTTATAATGTAAAACGAAAAAAGGAAAAGAGGGAAAAAGAATATAATAATGTACAAGAAGAGATTAAAAATTGGGAAGGAAAATTACAAGATAACCCTGGGGACGAGCAAATTAGAGGTAAATGGATAGCAGCTAAACATAAATTGAATATATTGGAACAGGAAAAATATGTAACGGCATTGAAATCTATAAAACAGAACCATTTTGAGCACGCAAATAAACCAGGGAGGTGGCTGGCTTATAGATTGAGAAAAGAAAGGGAGAAAAGAATAATCCAACAATTACAGGACAAAAAGGGTAAAATGCAGCAGAGTTTAGAAAAGAAAAAGGAGATAGTAACTCAATTTTTTCAAGAATTTTATGAGCAAGTTAAAGTGACAGCCGAAGAAATAAATCAATATCTGAGTGGGGAGGGAATGTCAGCATTAACAGAGGAAGAAAAAGAGATATTAAATAGGGATATCACCATAGAAGAGCTAAAGGAAGCGATTAAGAAGCAAAAAAATAATAAAACCCCAGGGACAGATGGTTTACCAATTGAATTTTATAAAGGACTAGGAGAAACATTGAATTGGATACTACTAGAAATGTGTAACGAGGCATTGACAGAGGCAAAGCTACCAGACTCATGGAGGGAAGCATACATTTCGCTGATACCGAAGGAAGGAGCAGATATAACACAAATAAAAAATTATAAACCAATCTCTCTATTAAACACTGATTACAAAATCTTTATGAAATAATGGCAAACAGGATGAAAAAATTATTGAATCATAGAATACACCCAGATCAAAACGGGTTTTTACCAACGAGACAAATAAAAAACAATATAAGAACGGTAATTAATGTATTAGAATATTATGAGGTGCATTCAGAGAGGCAGGTAGCACTGGTGTTTCTGGATGCACAAAAAGCTTTCGATCAGTTTAATTGGCAATTTATGATTCAGCAAATAAAAAACATGAAATTCGGGGAGAGATTTGAAAAAATGATAGCCTCTATATCCGTGATGGCGAACCTATGGCATGCGTGCCAAAGGTGGCACACAGAGCCATATCGGTGGGCACGTAAGCTTAGCTCTGGCGCACATGTGCGCGCTGGCCAGCTGATTTTCGGGCCTTTTGGGCCCACAGAAGTTGGGAAACATGCTGTTTCCGGCCTCCGGAGGGCCTCCGGGGGGGTGTGGGGAAGGCCCATTTTTGCCCTCCTCAGGCTCCTAGAAAAGCTCTGGAGCATGGGGAGAGCGAAAAACGGGCCTTCTGGTCCCACTGGAAGTCGGCAAACAGGCCATTTCTGGCCTTTGGAGGGTCTCCAGGGGTTGGGGAAGGTCGTTTTCACCCTCCCTAGGCTCCTAGAAAGCCTCTGGAGCCTGGGGAGGGTGAAAAACGGGCCTACTGGGCTCACCGTGCCATCACGTGCCAAAGGGGAGGGTATGGGGGGGCTGCACGCACATGTGTGGGGGGGCAGGGCACATAGAATTATGGGTGTGGGCACATGCGTGCGCGACCCCCCGCGTTCCCCCCAATTTTGGCACGCGATGGCAAAAAGGTTAGCCATCACTGCTCTATATATACGAAACAAAAAGCAAGTATATTAGTAAATGGAGACTCTACTAAATGATAAGATATAAGGAAATATTGGATTCCCAGGGAGTATTAAAAACACAAGAAGAACTTAGAGAACAAGGAATATTGATAGACTGGTGGCCCTATTTACAGATAAAAATAAGATACAAAAAGGATCAAGAGGAAGGAGGAATTGAACTAAAACCGAACTGATTAGATAAACTTTTAGAAGCCAAGGAAGAAAAATTAATTTCAAAAATTTATAAATACTTATTGGAATTCGACCTAGCAGAGGAATTAGTAAAAGGACAAATGATAGCATGGGCAAGAAACATTGGACATAACGTACAATTGGAAGACTGGGAAAAAGTATGGGAAACTAATTATATCATGACAAAATCAGCAGTTTATAGAGAGAATCAGTATAAAATGTGGTATAGATGGTATCTGGCCCCTTCGCGATTAGTGAAGATGTATCCGAATTTAAACCCAACTTGCTGGAAATGCAAACAGGCACAGGGCACTTTCTTTCATGTCTGGTGGCTTTGCCCCCAAATTAGGAAATACTGGGAAAAAATAAAAACTTGGCTAACAGAAATAACAGCAGAGGAAATAGAGTTGAAACCAGAAATTTTTCTATTAGGCATGATCAAAGAAAACCATAGGAAAGAAACAAAATATTTAATATTACATATAATTACGGCAGCCAGATTGGCACTAGCACAATATTGGAAAACGGATCAATTGCCAACGGATCAACTAATAATCCAAAAAAATTACAATTGTGCGGAAATGGATAAATTAATTTGAGTTAAAAGACAAGGCAGACTCAAAATATTACACGGTATGGAATAGATGGTACGATTGGATAATTCAAAAGAAAGGAGAGTAAATGTAAAATTCTGTAAGACAATAAAATTAACAAACACACACCCTCAATAAGATAAAGGATGTGATAAAGTGACAAGTCACTTTCTACATCTTTTTTCTTTTTTTTCTTTTTCTTTTTTTTTTCTTTTTCATCTTTAGTTGTGAGTAAGTAATGTTGTGTGGATTAATATAAATGTATTTTATATGTACTCAATATGACATTTTATCTTTTTAATGTTTAATAAAGTTTGTTTTAAATAAAAAAAATAGGCAGTCTATCATATTTGAGTAATTGGTCTAGGCCAGATATATCTTATAGTGTGAACCAACTGGCTAGATATAATGCTGAGCCTACTGAACGGCATTGGCAAGCTGCTAAGCGAATACTTAGATATCTGAAGCAAACGATTTATTATTCGTTATATTTGGAGCCTAGTAGTAACTTAGTTTTAACAGCATATGCTGATGCAAGTTTTGCAAATGATCTACCTACTCGTAAATCAACATCAGGTATAGTGATAATGTTGGGTAATGTTTTGATAGGATGGAAATCTATTAGGCAAAAGCATATTAGTTTGTCAACTATGGAAGCCAAATTTTCATGTTTATCCTTGATGTGTACGGAATTAGTATATTATAAACAATTGTTAATTGATATAGGATTAAATGTGAATGATCCGTTTATAGTTTACGAAGATAATCAATCTGCAATCAATATAGCTACTAATTTAGCTGTAAAAACACGGTCTAAGCATACTGATTTGCGATATTTAAACGTTAGACAGTGTGTAAAAAGTAAATTGATTCAGTTAGAGTACTGCATGACTGAACATAATATTGCAGATCATTTCACCAAGGCTCAGGGTGCAGTTAAGCACAAAGTGTGTTGTGATAACTATGGTTTAAAAATGTAAGGTATTCTATATCGTCCTACCCAAAGGGGAGAATGTTAGGAAATGATTTTACCTAACTTGTTGGGTTGGCAATATATAAACCATCATTATAGCTTTAAGACTGCTGTATTGCTGTATTGCATCATACTGTGTCCTGATTGGTTAGCTCTGTAGCCAATGTCCTTAAGAGGGAGCTAGAAACATGGTTTGTTTCTCTTTGCTGAACGTTACTGCTCTTTGCTGTGTTTTGCTACTGTTTGCAAATACAGAAGAACTGATTATTGTGTATGGCTACAACGACTGGTAAGAAGACTTTGTTACTGGATTATCCCTGGACTATTGTTTTACTATCTACTGCTTTATCTGTGTATGACCTCGACTGTTTATTGGAGTGTGCCTTATTACTATTTCCTGAAAGTAAACACAACTCAATGTATCTGTGTGTTGGTTGTGTTATTCCTAACTACTCTCAATCGCTTTTCATGTGCACACCCTTGCTACTCAAGGGTTGCTCTGCGAATTCCTTAACAGTCTCCAAAGCGTCCGTGTACAACGCACATATGTTCCCATCTCACCCACCGTTGCACCGAAAAAAGAATTGCACGTCTTCTCAGATGCGTCAATGAAGGCAATAGCAGCCGTGGGATTACATCAGGGTCTACGGCAGGGAGAGGGATGTTCACGTCGGCTTCGTCATGGGAAAGGCGAAACTAGCACCACAACAAGGTCACACCATACCAAGGTTGGAACTCAGCTGTGCCGCGCGATCCTCGGTATTTTTTTAAAAACTTTTTAAAGCATTTTTTTTACTACCTATTGCCTGAACCAGTATTTTTTTGTAAAGTGTGATAGTTTGTTTTTGAGCTCTCTGTGACTGTTCTGTTTCCAGGCATTGGGCTTCACTGGGCACAGTCAGATAAACTCTACCAATGGTTTTATGCAGATTACATTTATTTATCAGGTATTCTCAAATCAATAACTCACAGTCAATGAAGAGATTCTTCTGATTGCTCATAAACTGTCCCAGTTGCGTAGTGTGAAAAAAGAGGTGGATTCACTCCCCTAATGATAAAGAGCATGCTGCTCGTGCTTGGCTGGAATTCGTAATGGACAGGCTTTATTCTGCATGTAGCCTGTTTGCCCTCAGTGGCCAATTAGAAACACAGATGTGACCATGTGACATAAGACTACATTTCCCAGAGGGCAATCCCTTAAGGGGACAGTTCTTAATTCCTAAGATAACTACACCCTCTACCCAGCACAGTGACTCTGTGAGGTTCCTGCTTGTTGCAGAGGCCATTTTGTGTGAAGGCCAGCTGCTTTTGCATTGTGTGTGAGTCAGTTGTGTAGCTTTTGGTTTATTTTTGTGTAAAGTGTGATAGTTGGTTTTCTCGGTCACATGACTACCAAGCCACACCCACCCAGTCACATGACCACCAAGCCACGCACACCAAGCCACGCCCACAGAACCGGTAGGGAAAATTTTTGAATTTCACCACTGCATTATTCAATCTTGCCAATCTGCATTTGCATCTTAGAAAAACAGGCTAGTTATGGGTGAATAGGTGCATAAAATTCTGTAACGTCAAGCCCCTTAAATGTGGCAATTCTGAGAATACATGGGAAAGGAGACTTTAAAAAGGTATACAAATTGAATGCAGTACGATGTCTTTACTAGGGTTTCAGATCTGATCATGAACACTTCAGAGAACCAGAACACTGTGACAAAAGTTTACACTTTTCCATATCTATGCTGTCATTTAATGGTTATTTGGAGTTTTGCCCTCCATATCTGGTAGCCTTACCCAGGAGGTGAATGTTTTTCTGCTGGATGCATTGGCATTTTCATCAGTTTTCATTTCAAATATTTTGAACAGAGCGTGTATAGTCAGAATTAAAACAGTGTTGGTTTCTTCGGGACACTGCTAGAGGAAGGTTCATATGATCATAAAACATCTTAACCACTAAAGCCATTTTTCCAGACAAGCCTTTTATTGTGTAATCAGTGTGCCTTATGGAATATTCCAGACAACCTTTAATATGATTTCTTGAACAAGCCATAGTAGTCAGGTTTTATGTATAAAGGTAGACTTAACTGTAATTACAAAATCCAGTACAATGGCTGGGTTTCTGGGGGAAAAACACTTCTCATGGAGAAACATATACAGGAAAGAAAACAGAATTATGAACACAAAATTAACTGGCTTTAATTGTAACTTAGAAATTCACATTATGTTATACCTTGGCTTTTCTTAGGGAGCTGAAGGTGACAACTACTTCCTCCAATTTTTTTCAACAATAATTCTGTTATATCATTCCCAGTATCTTAGTTTTTGCAACTATCTTTCTAGAACAAATCATCTGACAGCTGCCAGTTTTCAAATTTCACTGTGCATAGCAAAACATGGTAAGCCCCTCTCTGATGGGGATATTATCAAAATGGCCATGTTGTCTGGGAGTAATTCCCTTTTTTATGATTTCCCAAACAAGGATAAAATTATTCAACGCGTCTCTAAGATGCCACTTAGCAGAAATACTGTTAAAGATCGAGTCCAGCGCATGGCAAGTGATGTTAGTCAGCAGCTCACCACTGACTTACAAAAGGCAACCTGTTACTCCATGTGCTTGGATGAAAGAACAGATATAAATAATCATGCAAGGCTAGCACTAATTTTGCGTTATGTTGTTGGTGACATCATGAGAGAAGAGCTGGTGAAACTGGTGTCTTTGCCTGAAAGAACACAAGGGATAGATATCTACAATGCTGTGATGGAGGCTTTTTTGTCACAAGACATAAGACCAGAAAAAGTGGTTTCAATTACTAGTGACGGGGCACCTTCTATGGTGGGGGCAACATCTGGTTTCATACAGTTCTTAAAATGCAGTTAGAAAATTCTACAACATTTGCAGACAATCCTACAAGCCATCAGGAACTCTACAAGGAATTTTCTAGCATTGTAGCAGCTGCAAAGGTGAATTTTACTAACAGATTTTTACAGTTCTGTAAGATGGAGACAACCCTGTATTTTCTTACTTCCCCAGATAAAGCCAAATTTGAAGAACTTGATCTTTCCTGCTTATACTGGTTAGATTTAGGAAATCTGGAAATGGAGTGATTGGAATTTCAAGAAAGCTCTAGCTGGAAAAAATATATTCTATGACCTGTGTGAAATACTTGAGAAGATAGAAGGGATGACAAAGGACAGCACAGTTAGTTCTGAAAATGCAATCCTTAAAGTGTGCCAAATAATTTTAAGTCAATGGGATTGCTTTCCTTACTTTGTTTGGATCATCTTATGCTTGTGAGCAGCTGTTTTCAGCTTTGAATTATATCAAATCTGACACCAGAAACAGACTAACAGATGACCTGAGTGCTGCATGTGTTGCTCTCAAACTTACAAAGTATGAGCCAAGGTTAGACAAATTATCAGCATGCATACAACAGCAAAAGTCACATTAATCAAAAGCATGCCAAATGAAAACTTTTACCTTTCAATAAAAAGTTGTTTGATTCATTGAAACCTCTGTTATTGTGTTTCTTTTAAAGACAAAAGATGTTAATCAGTATTCCTCAGTATTCCTTAGTATTCAGGTTAAATTGCCATGTTGGCACTTTGCAATAAATAAGTGAGTTTGGGGTTGCAGTTTGGGCACTCGGTCTCTAAAAGGTTTGCCATCACTGCTCTAGTGGTTCTTGCATAATCAATTCCAAATCATCAGCAAAAGCACGAAGTTTCTACTTATGTGCTTTAATTTGTATTTGAAAAAGAGGGACTTAAGATAAAGACAAGAGAGCAATTAGTAAGTGAAGGATTTGCTTGTGATTGGTTTAATTATTATAGAATTTTTGAAAGATTTAAACTTGACAAAAAAGTTTTGTTTTCACAGGAACTAAATCTGAACTGGACGTTAATTTATGTTCTGGAAATGACCACTTGATTGCTAAAGTATATAAAATGTTACACAGGATGAATCTGGAAGATGAATACGTTAAAAATTGTATGGTAAAACGGGCAAAAAAATTGAGTATAACGTAACACTAGATAAATGGGAGAATGTATGGACTAATGGGCTAAAATTTGCATTAAATTATAGCCTGAAAGAAAACGTTTATAAAATGATGTATTGTTGGTATTTGACCCCAGATAAAGTAGCGAAAATGTATAAAGGAACTTCTAATAAGTGCTGGAAATGTAATCAAAATCCAGGTTCATTTTATCATATGTGGTGGTCTTGCAAATATGTGAAAACATACTGGACAAACGTAACAATGACAATGCAAAAAAAATTAAGATAGAGCTATTAATGAAACCTGAAGCTTTTCTTTTAGTTATTACAGACAAGCCAATTGAAAAACAATTTAGGGTGCTATTCCTTCACATGGTGACGACTGCGAGGATTGTACTTGCCAAGCACTGGGGAAAAAAAGGGATGTTGACTGTTGAAGAATGGATTTTAAAATTGACAATTAGCAGAGATGGTGAAATTAACTGCTTTGATCAGAGATAACGAAGGGGTGTGAGGGGTGACTCTCAATTACGGAACTTTGGCTATTCAGTTGTGCCCCCATCTCACTGCCTTTCTTTTTGAAGAATGAAAAAAACTTCGGGACATCTGGGGTTACCATCATGCTGGTGCGGTGCAGGGAATTGGAATCTCCGCTTCTCCTGCCTGATTTTCCATGTCTGGAAGCCGATAACGGCAACGCAGAACCTTGAAGAGGACAGTGAACGAAAGGGGATAGCCCAGAGGTGGTGGGGTGAAAGGCGATCCTCCACCAAGGAGGGTGAAAGCCCCTGAATCCAGTGTGGAAGAGACCGGCTGACAGAGCCAGGTCCGGAGACATGGTGGCCCGAATGGAAAACGAGGAAGCAGAATATTGAGAAGCAACAAGAAGCATCGGCGAGAAGAGTTTTACAAGAGGCAAAATATCCGAAGTGTCTCAGTGAAACTGTAGAGGTGGCAGACGAGGAAAAAAAGTGAGTCTCCAAAGAGGAAAAAAGCAGCGCCTTAGCAGTGGGAGCGGAAGGAAGATCGGCGGAGAGTGAAAGTGCTTTGCAAGCGGTGCTGAGATAGGATTGTGGATTATGGACTGGATTGGATTGGTGAGAAAATCACAAAAAAAGTTGGAACTGGGATTGTGGCTGTGAGGAGGTACTGAAGGTGTGTGTAGGTGGTGAGCAGGTCGGAGAAAAGAGAAAGTAAAGAATAGCCTTTGAGATAGAGACGGAGGAAGTGACAGTGACTAGGCAAATTGGAAGCTGCCACCTTTAAGCTTTTTTTTTTTTTTTTTTGCTTTAATTTATATGCCGCCCTTCTCCGGAGACTCAGGGTGGCTTACAATGCGTTAAGCAATAGCCTTCATACTTTTGTATATTTATAGAAAGTCAGCTTATTGCCACCACAATCTGGGTCCTCATTTCACCTACCTTTGAAAGGATGGAAGGCTGAGTCAACCTTGAGCCTGGTGAGATTTGAACTTGCAGTAATTGCAAGCAGCAGATGTTAATAACAGTGCTTTAGTCCACTGTACTACAGGCTCCAAGAGCTGTTCTCTAAGCTCTTGACAAAAGCTTGGAGAACAGGAGGGAAAGAAAGGGAACTGTGAGTGTGATTGAAGAAGAAAGAATGTTGATTCACTGGAGGAAGACTTATTGACTGGAGATATTAAATAAACCAAACATATTGACTGGTAAAGGATTCTTAATATATCTGTATGAGATTTGAAATTTATAGTTAATTCCTTCTTTTAATGTAACTCTGGAACTTGTTAGCTAAGATTTAATATAGATAATACTAAATATTGTTATATAATTTTTACTATATGTGATTCCCCTCCCTTCTTCAACATTTGATGATACTCCCTATTGTCTTATCCTTTCCTTCATTTCCTTCTAGATATTGTTTAATAATTTAATTAATTTAATAATAGGAAATACAACTACTCCCTCTTTGTATAGACCTGAAATTAATTGTGAACTGATATTATTGATAATTGATATTGATATTGATAATTCTGTATCCCATATTGATTTAAGATTAAGAAGAAAGATTAGAAATAGAAAGAGATATAGATATAACCTGGGGTAAAACCTTAGATATATATGGTGTTGTGGAATACCCTTCTACAAAAAATTAAAATGTCAAATACAGCCACTATCACAAAAACAGTAAAAAAAGACAACCCCTGTGACAGCTTCACCTGCAGGGCAGAAATTAATAATAGATATGCCATCTACTGAAAAATTAGGAACAGCAGCAGCTGTGCAAAACATGCAGACCTCTTTGAATATGATTCAAGAGGTCATGATGAAACTGCAGGAAACAATGAAAAACAATCATGATGAAATGAAAGGGGATATGGGTGAGGTAAAGGGAGACATAAAGAAATTGGAAGACAAAATGGAAAAGATTCAGGAATCAATAGCAAACAATGAACAAAAAATAAACGTAGTAGAGGCTAAAGTAGAGAGAACTGAAAAGAAACTGGAAGCTGTGGAGGAGAGATGGGAAATGGAGAAAAAGGAGTTGGAAGAGACAATGATGCTCCTTGAATTAGAGAGATCCTCCCATTACTTAAGATTTCAAAATGTGGTAGAAAATAGAGAGGAGGATCTACATAAACTCATAGTGGAATTACTAGCAGAACCCCTACATATAGATAGACAGGAATTAGGGAACAGTATTGATGAGGTTTACCGAATTTATACAAATTATGTGAAATGACATAGACCACCATGTGAAATTCATGTTAGGTTCACAAAGAAATCAATCCGTGACGAAATTTATAGAAAGACAAGGAAAGATAAACTGATGTTTAAAGGGAAGAAGATCATAATACTAAAACAATTACCCAAAAGAATTTGTGAGCAACGGAGGAATTATCAATTCCTCTCTGCTAAATTGACCAATCATAGAATCATGTTCCAATGGTTAATACCAGAAGGCATGTTAATAACCTGGGAAGACAAAAAAATTAGAATAGATACGATAGAAAAGGCTCAGGAATTTAGTGAACCAAACTTTGGAGAAGAATTAGAAAGTAGAGAGGAATTAGAATCAAAGAGTCAAGAAGAAAATGAATCAAATCAAGGATCGGAAGAGCAGTTAGAGACCGGAAACCAATACAGAGAGGGGGTAAGAACAAGACGGCAGAGGGAAATAACACAAAAAAGGGAAGCAGGAAGGACAAATAAGTAATTTAATGGAGGAGGAGGTGAATTTAATATCAATCAACATAAATGGATTGGATGCACCAATAAAACGAACACAAACAATTACTAAACTCCAAAAATTGAACATGGAAATAGTATGCCTACAAGAAGTGCACATTCCAAACGGGAAAAGTGGCTTTTTGGAAGCCCCCAAACTAGGGAAATTATTTGTAGCATTGGCAGAAACAAAAAAAAAGAGTTTTTTGCAGAGTTGGGATTAAACCGGTTGTTAAATTTTTGCGCAGTTTGGAGAACTGGCTAATTGCACCACTGGCCCCGCACACCCTGCCCCACCTAGTCACTCCTTATCTTGCCTCGCCTGTCTAGACCACTCACCTAGACTCACACCCTGCTCTCTGGTTCCCTCGCTTGCCTTGACCATGCGGCCCAGCTGATCTCTGTCTGGTGAGTCTTCCTTTGCTTCTTGCCCAGCTACCTCCCAAGTGGCCCATGTGGCCCAGCCCGCTTGCCTGCCTTTCCTGCTGCCTCCCATGTGGCACCCGCAGCCCAGCCTGCTTGCCTGCGTTCTCCGTGGTCCCCGCAGCCCAGCCCGCTTGCCTGCCTTCCCCGATGCCTCACACGCGGCGCTCACGGCCCAGCCTGCTTGCCTTCCGCTGACACCACATCTTCATTGCTTGCCCACTGGCAAACAATGGATGCTGCAGAGACAGGGAAATTTCCTACATACCATTCTGAGCCCCTCCCCACCTTGGGCTGACAAAATAAAAGCCCATCTAATGATTGTGACTGCCTGCCGAGCCTACCTGGCACATGCTGGCAAAAGGAGGCTAGGGGAAAAAAAGAGAAGGGTCTATGGAAACGACCCATTTTCCAACTCCATTGGGCTGTCTGGGCCATGCTGCATTGGGATGGGGAGGCGGGGGAAAAAAGCAATAAGTCCACTCGGTCCGTACTCACCAGCACGATGATGAATCTCTCTTCCAGCTCACCGGTTCGGGAATTGGGAGCTTGAGGGGTAGATTGTGTGCCCTGAAGTTCATCTGCTGCTCCTCCAAGCCTGACTCTGGCTGCAGCCAACCATCAGGCAATTTTTTTCCAGTGCTCGTGTGGGGAACCTGGGAGTGGCATCATATTGCATGCTTTTCACCCCAAGCAGCCCGGGCTGGAAAACACATGGCAGGGTTAGGGTTAGGGTTAGGGTTAGGGTTAGGGTTAGGGTTAGGGTTAGGGTTAGGGTTAGGGTTAGGGTTAGGGTTAGGGTTAGGGTTAGGGTTAGGGTTAGGGTTAGGGTGCCGCTAAGCTCCTGGGTTCCTCACACAAGCGCTGGAAGAAAGGCAGTCTGATTGTGAGGGCGGGTTTTTCCAAGGCTGGTCCTAGAGGGAAACAGATGAGTGCGCCTTGCCTCTCTGTGGCTCTAATTCTTAAAAAATTTGGGGGGTTGCGCACGTGGCATGCTGGGGCAATCAGTGCCTGGAGCGAGAGGGGAGCGCAGACTGACTGGGTGGGGAAGAAGTACCGGACTTCCAGGGAGCTTAGCGGCAGCATATTGCATGCCTTAACAAGCCCGGTGGTGGCCTCTGCAGCCAGAGCCAGGCTTGGAGCAGCAACAATGGTTTGGAGCTTGTTAAGGAGGACTGCTCCACCCCAGCCATGCATTTTCCAGCCCTGGCTGCTTGGAGTGAAAAGCATGCAATATGCTGCCCCCATCTCCCCATCCCGATCCAGCATGGCACAGACAGCCCAATGGACGCAAAAAACAGGGCATTTCCATCGGCCCTTCTCTTTTTTCCCCCTAGCCTCCTTTTGCCAGCATGCGCCAGTCAGGCTCAGCAGGCAGTCATAATCTTTAGATGGGCTTTTATTTTGTCAGCCCAAGGAAGGGGGGAGGAGCTCAGAATGGTACATAGGAAATCTCCCTGTCTCTGGCAGCATCGGCCTGCCTGCACTGCCCCACCTTGCCGTGAGTGACGTTGAGTTGACCACGCCCACTCAGTCATATGACACCCCCCCTCAGCCATGCCCACCCAACCAGTCACTTGGAAGAACCAGTTGTTAAATTACTTGAATCCCACCACTGGCTATTTGCTCTGAATGTTTCTAAGGCCAATATCCTTAAATCCTTTCAAACTCAGCTTCTGAAAAATATCGATAGAATTGCAAGGAAGTTTTGCTTTTTATAAACAAGTTTTTGAAAACAGACCTCTAAGTTAATAATCCATCTACTGCAGGGGTGTCAAACTCAATTTCATTGAGGGCCTCATCAGCATTTTTTTTTGCCAAATCATTTTTTTATTTTAAAACAAAAAGAAAAAAGAAAAATAGAACATACAAACATCATTCATTCAAACAAGTACAGACAGTACATCAGTCGGTTTGCATCCCTAGTGCCCTCTCCTCTCTTCACAATATCACTACATATCCAAAATTTATTCTTATGTAAAATATATCAGTTGTATCATCATTTAAAGTATTTCAGCATTTACTTATATATCACCATTTTTTATTATCTACCCAATGGTAAAATAAATCCCATATCAAATAATATTGTTTTTCTTCCTGCTCTCTTATTTCTAATGTCAGTTTACTCATTTCGGCACAGTCCAACATTTTCCTAATAATTTCTTCATCTGTAGGTATCATTTCTACTTTCCAATTTTTAGCAAATACAATTCTAGCTGCTGTTAGAACATTCACAATTAAATACTGCAGTTCTTTGTTATATATTTCTGGTAAAATCCCTAATAAAAATATCTCTGGTTTAAAGTCTATGTTTCTCTTGGTCATTTTTTCCAACCACATGTGTATCTTAGTCCAATATCTCCTTGCTCCTAGGCATGTCCACCACATGTGGTAATAGGATCCTGGGGTCTGATGACATTTCCAACACCTCTCTGATTTGTTCTGGAACATTCTGGTGATTCTCGATGGGGATAAATGCCATCTGTAAAACATCTTATACAAATTTTCCTTATATGCTGTAGACATTGTCATTTTATAGTTATGAGACCACAATTTTTGCCATTTTTCTAAATCAATCCCATAACCAAATTTTTCCCCCATGCTACCATCGATTCTTTAACTTGTTCTTCTTCCAGTTTTAACTCTAGCAAAAACCCATACAGCTTTTTAATAATATGATCGTCTGCTCCCATTAAAATCTTATCCAAATTAGTCAAAGCATTGTAAAACCCTTCTTGCTTACAATCTTCTCGATATCTAGAAAATATTTGTATATATGAAAACCAATCCATCTTAAATCCCTGTTCCTCTAGTTCCTGTTTTAATTTGAGTTCACCCTTTTCATCCAATAGTTCACTATACCTAATAGTTTGTTCCTTTCTAAATATTACGGGATAAGAAAAAGCCTCTGCTGTAGATATCCAAACAGGTATTTTCAAGTAATAAAGTTTCTTAACCTTCTCCCAATTCAGTCATAAAGCTTCACGTATTTGATGTCTTCTGAAATACCCTTGTATTTTTGTTACTGCGTTAAGTGTTTGCCAGCTGAGCTCCCATTCTAAGACTTACGGTAGCCTGGCCAGGGAACTTATCTTTAGCTGAGATAAGGCTGGTCTTGTGAGACATTGGACTACTGTGCATGTCTACATTCTTTCTTTCCTTTTTCCTTTGTCCGTCTGTGTGATAAGACTGCCGGTAACGATGTAGTTAGCTAGTTTTGTACTTTTATAATAAAATGTTTCTTAGAATATATACTTCGGGTTTTCTTTCTTTGGGAGTATACTCCATAGAAAGCAAGATTCATCCACCTCTAATTAATTACAGTTTCCCCAGGGGGGGAACGAAGCTGATTCACACTTCGACAATGGTAGCAGAGTTTGGCTTGATTTATTTTGTTTTCCTTGGATGTTACTCAACTGATAAGCAAATAGGCTATTTAGGCAATTAGTTTTCAGCAACTGCAGAATGCTGATTATTTATTGCAAATATGCCGAGAAAGAAAAAGATCAAAACAAAAAAACGAAGAGCACGCATTCTGCTGAAGATATAAATTTCTCTGATCTCTCTGATCTCTCTCATGAAGAAGCGAAAAGAATGTTACACAGGCTCTCAACTTTTCAAACACTGCTTGCTTCAGCAACCAGACTGGATGGAGGTGCTGTTGGGGGAGCTGCTCTTGAAGAAGACGTGCTGAGGTCAGTGATGCCCACTTATCTTTCTTCATGCCCCCAATTAGTTCCTATCGAAGCCCAGGAATTTGAAAGGCTTGGTGCCAAACCTAAAATTCCACAAGCGGCTGAGTTTTCTTTACCCACAGAGAGAGGTGATATTCACTATTCTCCTCCTACCCCTGAAGAAACTCTGCATGATAAGGTTGTGCGAGGTTATTGTGATCAAATAGAGTTTCTGGAATATGAGCTGCACAAGGCAAAAGCATTTGCTTCTATACTTAAGCTAGATAAGAGGGACTCTCATCTTTTTCAAATTCCTAACTCCGCCATTTTGGCTTCTTCTTTGAGAAGAAAACCCCAAGAGGGTTTTGTATCAGGCAAATCAGAACAGAGAGCTGTGTACACGTCACATGTGCCTAGTGATGTTGTCCCTTCTCAGATTTCACATGATGTTGATAGAGAAGAAAGGTTTTCTGTGATGCCTGAAACTGCAGCACCACCTGCTGGCGAAAGTAATTTACAAGATAAAGCTGAAATGCACAGAACGATGCAACAGCAGTTAAGCAAATTACATCAAACTATTTCAACGATGTCTCTAAATCAATCAATTCTTCAGGCTGCAACCGAGCCTCCACAGGCTCAATCACCAGCACCCCCTGGTGGTACTGATGACGTTTTTGTCCAGATTTCTAATTTAGATGGAGCACAGCAATGCTTAATGCAGCAAAGACAAATGCCAACGTCTCCAGCAGGCCATATTAATATGGCAGCTCATGCACAAGTGGCAGCCAGAATACAGCAGCCACAGATTCAAGTACAGCAACCACAAGTCCAAATACATCAGCCTCAGGTTCAAGTACAAGTACCTTTAGCTGCACAGCCTGCCCAGCCAGAACCAGCGCCTGTTCCAATGGTACCACAGGTGTTTCCTCAACAGGCATCTTCTGTTGTTCCACTGGCTGGTGATTCAAGATTAAAGCATTCAGGACTAAATTATAAAGCATGGGTCAGTGAGGTTGGACTTTTACTCCGTAGAGAAGGTACCCTTTGCATGGTGTTTAATCCTCCTGACCAGCCATGGACTCCTGCAATAAGAGACTTAGATACTAAAGCATGCACAACATTATTGATGTCCATGGATACTGAACTGCAGGTTACTTTTCCACCTTATGCAACTGCCCAACAAATTTGGGCTCAATTGGAAACATGCTACCGGCCTGTTTCAATTGAATCTACATGTTTGCTCTTGTCTGAGTTCCATGGTTCAAGATTAAAACCTGGTGAATATATTGGAGAACATTTAACTAAAATGAAAGGAATGAGAAAAGAATTGGGCGAAAGAGGCTATAATATTGATGATTTTCAAATGATCAGCATTATTATTAACTCATTGAATTATGAATGGAAAGATGTCATTACAAAGATCAATCAAGTGCCTATTGCCCAGCACACAGTAGATCATGCATGCAGAATTTTAACTGAAGAGGCGTCCCTTCTGAGGAAGAGCCTACGTTCCAAGAATGCCAAGATGCTACATCTGTAATCGTGTGGGACATGCCACCCGGGATTGTTCCCAACGATTTCCAGCTCCCGTCACATACCAGCCCAGAGGAACAGACTCCAGAGAAGGCAGAGGCAGAGGCGGAAGACAAGGTCGTCGTGGTCCAAGGAGTGATCCGCAAGCTCCACTCGCCACATTGGCTTTAACCAACAATCCACAACCTCATCCAGAATACGACAGACGACTTCTGTGGACTTTGGACAGTGGCGCAGCATTGCATGTTACTTACAGAAAGGAACTTTTCACAGAGATGCATGAGCCTGAACCTGAACTACGTGAACTTTATTCTTTTTCCAATCATCCTTGTCAGGTCGTAGGAAAAGGAACTGTTTATGTTGAAGAGCTTAATGCATTCATTCCTGATGTTTATTATATACCAACAGCAAATAGTAGTTTGCTTAGTCAGAGTCACTTGTCTAGAGTATTAAAGTTCCAGGTTCACCACCTTGAAAAAGCAAGTTATATAGTTAAAAATGGAGATATTGTTGCTGAAACCATGTTAATTGGTGGTGTTTATTACATAAAACCAAAGTCTAAACCACAAGCACAGGCAAGTATACAGACTCCAAAAGGGGAGAGCACAGGCCCAGAGAGAGATGTTCCAGTGAGAGATCCTGTTGCTACTCCAAAGGCTCCTAAAGCCAACAAAAAGAAAATTAGGAAACAGGTTGCTCAGAGCAAGCCTGAGGTTCCTGACAAAACTGTTAATGTTGAAAATTCACTAACTGGTAAACCTTTGCATTACAGGTGTATCCATAAGTGGCATAGAAGATTGGGGCATGCCAGTTTCCGTGTTCTTAGGAAGATGCCGGAATTTGCGAAAGGTTTGGATCTAAAGGGGTATAAGGTGTTTTTGGATTGTGCTGTCTGCAAAAAAGCCAAATCCAAAGCAGCAGCCATTCCAAAACACGCTACACGCCTGTCAACATGCATTTTTGATTTGGTACACACTGACATAGTAGGTCCTTTTACGCCAACACTTGGTGGTAAAAAATATTTTCTAACAATTGTTGATAATTACTCTAGATATGGGTATGTATATCCTATGAAAGAAAAATCTGAGACCTTTCAGATCTTTAAAGACTTTGCCGCTCTTGTTTATACCCAACACAGAGTAAGCATCGCCAGAATTCAAAGTGATTGCGGTGCTGAATTCATGTCTCAGCGCTTCCAGGACTGGATGCGTAAGAATGTAATTCTTCATCAGACCTCAGCCCCTTACACACTGGCTCAGAACGGGGTGGTAGAAAGATGACAAGGGGTCCTGCAAACCATGATGCGTTGTCTCCTAGAAGACGCCAACCTCAGTATCCCATACTGGGGTGAAGCTATTAAATATGCAAATTACATTGTCAACCATACTTGGAGTAGTGTAATAAATCAGACTCCTTTCTTCATGTTGTATGGTTACAAGCCCAATCTCAAAAACCTCCATATTTTTGGTTCATACGCTATGGTGAACATTCCCTTAGCTCAAAGAAGGAAAGGAGGTCCAGCAGCAAAGAGGATGAGATTTATGGGTATTGATGATAATTCAAAATGGAGCAAATTTATTGACTCCAAACATGTAATAGTGATTTCCCAATCCGCTAATTTTGAGGAAGATGTTGACTGGTCCAGGATTCACTCCAATGATCCTGGAGTTTATTTTCCTAGAGATGATGTTGCTGATGCGTCGCAGTCTGATGACCAAGATCTACAAGCAAATGATCCAGCCACTAGTTCTTCTCAACCTGATGTTTCGTCTTTGCAAGCCGTGGATGCTGACGCTAGTGACGATGGTGAAGATGAGGACAAAACGGAAGAAGAATGGATGGCTGTTCTGAGGCGTTCCAAGGGGGCCACAAAGGGGTTCCCTCCACAACGATATTCTTGGCAACTGACAAAAGCACCCTTGCCTTTGATTTGCAATGTTACACTTCCACCTGATAATTTCACACAAATCAAACAGCTCCCTGATTCAGAGCAAGACAAATGGTACGAGGCAATGCAGGCTGAAATGGACAGTCTAAAGAAACTTAAAGTGTTTACACCTGCAAAACCTCCAGCAAACAAAAAGATCATTGGCACTCGATGGGTCTACAGAATCAAAAAGAAACCAAATGGTGAGTCACTGTACAAAGCCAGACTCGTAGCTCAGGGTTTCGCTCAACGTTATCCTGAGGACTACACAAATACTTACTCACCGACAGTTAGAACTGAGAGTGTAAAAATTGCTTTAGCCACAGCAACTATTCTTGGTTTAGAAGTTTTCCAGTTCGATGTTGACACGGCTTATCTACATGCTGACCTGGATGGGGAGATCTACATGAGAGGTCCTCCAGGGTTCCGACAGCAAGAAGGGGATACCTGGTTTCTAAACAAAAGTCTTTATGGTCTGAAACAGTCTGGTTTAATGTGGTACTTATGTCTTACTGACAAACTAAATTCAATGGGCTTTATTAAGTCCGAAACTGATGAATGCGTGTTTACAAAAAGATCTGATAATATGTATGAGATAGTTCTTGTTTATGTTGATGATATTGTTTATATTGGTCCAAATAAGCAGATGAGTGAGAATTTTGCTAAAGCTTTGCAGAGATATTTCACATTGAAATCTTTAGGTCATGTTAGCACTTATTTAGGTGTTCAGATTGACAAAACAGAGAAGGGGTTTAGTCTTTCACAAGAGGATAAAATTGAACAAATTTTGCATCATTGCAACATGAAAGATGCTAATACAGGAAACATACCCATGCAAACAGATTTTCACAACCTGGCACATGAACCAAGTCCTGAATTCGAGGATCAAACACTTTATCGTTCAGTAATTGGGTCACTGTTGTATATTAGTAGTTGGACTAGACCCGACATTGCACTTAGTGTTAATCTCTTGTCTCGACACGTAGGTAAGGCAAAACAGTTTCATTGGACATGTGTTAAGAAATTATTGAAATACCTAAAGCACACTAAACATATGAAGTTATTGTTAGAACCGACATATACTGATTATGCAGAATTATGTTGTTATGCAGATTCTGATTGGGCGAGTGATAAGAAAACACGTAAAAGTACTTCAGGTTACATGATGTTCTTAAATGGATGTCTTGTTTACTGGCATGTGCGAAAACAGAATTTTGTTTCTTGTTCATCTACTGAAGCTGAATATGCTTGTGTTTCAGATGCATGTAATTCTCTAACATGGTTTGATGCTTTGGTCACAGATATCTGGACATACCCGAGCTGACCAATCACCGTGATGGAAGACAATGAATCTGTAGTTTATATTTCTGAATCACGTTTCACGGGTTCTAGGTCCAGACACATTGACATCCGTTACAAAAATATCAAACAATTAGTGAAACAAGGTTTTGTAAAATTGCAGTATGTGCCTACACATGATCAGATTGCAGATATGCTCAACAAACCACTTCCAGCAGCTCAGCACGAGTATCTGTGTAAGAAGATGTGCCTTATTTGATGGCAGTACCTGATGTCCGCTCAACTGACAAAGAAGGGGTTGTCACTGCGTTAAGTGTTTGCCAGCTGAGCTCCCATTCTAAGACTTACGGTAGCCTGGCCAGGAAACTTATCTTTAGCTGAGATAAGGCTGGTCTTGTGAGACATTGGACTACTGCGCATGTCTACATTCTTTCTTTCCTTTTTCCTTTGTCCGTCTGTGTGATAAGACTGCCGGTAACGATGTAGTTAGCTAGTTTTGTACTTTTATAATAAAATGTTTCTTAGAATATATACTTCGGGTTTTCTTTCTTTGGGAGTATACGTTCTATCCCCATCCCCACACACACACAAACAGCCAGTCGGGGGTTAAAGAATTACTTGGCACACACAAGGTTCGTTATCAGGAACTTGGCAGCAATACGATAACCGTCTGCCAAGTGCTTTACTTCAAGAAGAGGGAGTTTTCCTCCACCAGATAAACACCAACAAATACACACAGTTTTCAAAAACAGTCCCGCTCAAACAGAAACCTTCAGCAGATTCAGGCGTTGTATAAAGTGACTAGCCAGAAGTTAGCTTTGTCCGTCACAGAGTCTAAATGGCCACCACGCTCTCTTATATAGCCTGTGGGGTGTGGTCCAGTGACTCAGCTTAATCCCTGGCACGCCTCCTCATCTGCTGCAAACATTTATCTCGCCTTCGTTGGCGTGGATCCAGGAATGACGTATCACCGTCATCGCTGTCATCGGAGACACCTGGCTCCTGGCCAATCTCCTCTCCCTCGGCAGACACCTGAGGCATAGCCAGAGAGGAGGGGCCTGGAGAGGGAGGCCTGGCTGGCTCCTCTCCTTCATGTTCAGAGCCTTCTCCCTCCGATAACATGGGCTCGGGGGTCGGAGCCACAACAGTATACTCCATGGAAAGCAAGATTCATCCACCTCTAATTAATTACAGTTTCCCCAGGGGGGGAACGAAGCTGATTCACGCTTCGACACCTTTGTACCATAAGAAAGCATGCCAACCCATCAACAAATCATGTCCCTCCAAATTTAATAGTCTAGTATTCCTCAGAGTTATCCATTCTTTCACCCACATTAAACTTGCAGCTTGATAGTACCATTCAAAATTGGGCAGACCGAAGCCACCCCTTGATTTAGCATCTTGTAATAGCTTTAACTTTATTCTCGCCTTTTTCCTTTGCCATATATATCTCGTTATCATTTTATCTAAGTCTATAAAAAATTCTTTATCCAGTTTAATTGGAATTGTCTGAAATAAATACAGAATTCTATGTAAGACATTCATCTTAATGGTTGAAATCCTACCAATCAAAGACAATTGTAAATTGCCCCATTTTAACAAATCTTGCCCTATCTGTTGTTTAAGCTTGTTGTAATTGTTTTCTTTCAAAGCACTACATCTTGGTGTTAAATGTATCCCCAAATATTTCACTTTGTTTGTAATCTGCATTTTCAAAATCTCCAACAACTCTTCTTTCTGTTTTTTCAACATATTTTTAGTCATTACTTTCGTTTTGTCCTTATTAATTTTCAAACCAGCTACTTTTCCAAAATCTCCAATAATTTCTATTAATTTACTTATTGTTGTTAATGGTTCTTCAGTAATAAAAACCAAATCATCTGCAAAAGCTTGGAGCTTGTATTCTTCCTTCCAAATCTTCATGCCCTTTATCTCTTTTTCTCCTCTGACATGTCTATTTAAAACTTCTAATGTCAATATAAACAACAATGGGGATAAAGGACATCCTTGTCTCGTGCCTTTTTCTATTTCAATTGCATCCGTCAATTCTCCATTTATCATTACTTTTGCCGTTTGTTTAGAGTAGATAGTTTCAATGGCCTGTACAAATTTCCTCCCAAAGCCCATTCTTTCCATTTGAAGGGTCATAAACTTCCAGTTAACGTTGTCAAAGGCTTTTTGCGCATCTAAAAAAACCAAAGCCATCTGCTTTTCAGGGTGTGCTTCATAATACTCTAAAATGTCCAAGATTATTCTTATGTTGTCCCTAATTTGTCTTTTTGGAAGAAATCCATTTTGATCCGAATGTATGAAATTATTTAACTATCTCTTAAGTCTCTCCGCCAATATTGAAGCAAAAATTTTGTACTCCGAGTTTAACAAAGATATAGGTCTATAGTTTTTGATTTGTTGTGGGTCTGTGTCTTCCTTATGAATCAAAGTAATATATGCCTCTGTCCAAGATTTGGATATTTCCTTCTTTATCATCACTTCATTCATCACCTCCAGTAATGGGATGGTCAAAGGTTCTTGTAATGTCTTATAATATTCAGCTGGTAGGCCATCAGGCCCTGGTGCTTTGCCATTTTTTTGTTTCTTAATTGCTTCTATTAACTCCATCATCGTTATGTTTCTTTCCAACATCTCCTCAATATCTTTACTAATCTGAGGTAAATTTTCATCTTGTAAGTACTTGGACACTTCCTCCTCCTCTATTGTCTCTCTTTTATAAAGTTTTCTGTAAAACTCATGTATAATCTTTCCCATCTCTTTATGTCCAAATTTGCTTTCCCCTTGTTCATCAATAAGGTGTGTTATGTTCCTCGATTCTCTTTCCTTTTTCAATTTACATGCTAGCCATCTGCCTGGTTTATTCGAATTTCAAAATAGTTTTGTTTAGTACTTCTTATCTTCTGAGACAGTTCTTCCTTCTCCAATAGATCCATTTTATGTTTTACTGTATTCATTTTCATTTTGACAATCTTCTGGACTTCCAACGGTGACATCATCGTGCCAGGAATGAAGGGAATGGAGCTCCGTCCCCGTAGTTCCAATATTCCTGATTTGGAAGCCTTTTTAGGCACTATTGACCACGGAGAGGTCAATAGACAAAAGAGGAAATCTCGAGGACCTCGGAGAGGACAGCAATCCCTCCGAAGGTTCAGAGGAATCCTCTTAAATCCAACCGGGAAAAAACCAGCCATTTTGGCTGGCCTGAGCATGCCCAAGATGGCGGATTTGATCTGAGATGCTCCTGGGGGATGGGGGCGACCTCTGGCATTTTGGGACCACGGGGGGCCAATTTGACCATCCTGGCCCCCAGTCCTAGCGAAGGGGGCTTCTTTTCAACATGTAGAGGGATTTTTTCGCCCTCCAAGAGATCAGGACTGAAGCAATACGGCCATCAGAAGGCGCTGCGGGGTGACAGCAGTAACAGCTGTTCGGCGGTACTTTCTTCCTCTCACTATGGCCGGCGGCAGTCGGGGCGGCAGCAGCGGCCCTGCGGTAACAGCAGCGGCGAAACGAGGGTCTCCCCGGCTCTCTGGTTTCTCTGGGGCTTTCCTTAAGGCCCCCGGCATTTCTGGAGCGTGGCAGGAGCCCTGGTGGAGACAGTGGTGGCAGCGGTGGTGGTGCCTACGAGGCATCGACTGCTCTGGACGTTGGTGGAGGCGAGGGGGCAGCAGCTGACTGTTACTGACAGGTGGTGAGAGGCAAATAGCCAACAGCCTGGACCTGTTAGGGGCTGGCTTTATGGGCCCGTTTCCTGGAGGAATCCAGAGGCCCCCTGAATTGGGGCTGCAGACTGGGGGTATAAATGACCAAAGACCGGGGAGTGGGAGAGGTTGGAGGATGGCCATGGGCTGGCTTTGGGTTGCCTCGGGCCATACCCTCCCCCCCTTTTTTGGCCTGTGCAGGCCTCATTATGGTCATTACCCCAGCTGCCTTTTTGACTTGTAAGCCATTTTCTCCGTCTTTCCATGTGTCACCGAATTCTGCCCCCGGGCTTACTATTTACTTCTGCCTCCTGGACTGGCTTCATTCCATCTATGCCCCGGACTATAGGACAAATGGACAGCTTTGAAGTGGATTCTGAGGGAGTCCGGGTTACTACTGCCATTCCTTATCAGAGGGGACAGCTTTCTGAACTTCTCCATAGCATATTCCATCTGGCCAGACATTGTGAGAGGATGCCTGCGAGGAACATCCCCTAGACTTACCGAAATGGCATAGGACTCCTCCCACTGTCATGGGAGGACAGTGGAGTCCAGTTACCCATGCTTTTTGTTGCTGCTTCTCTGTCTTTAGGACTTTCAGACTCTATGGACCCTGGTCAGAGGTCATTTTCACCCTTCCCGTTTTGTGGATGTACTCAACCGTTGAACTTCTTGTGCTGCGAGACTCCCCCCTCTCGCAGGTCTGGCCCTCCACGTTATCGAGGGCCTACCTCGATGACGGGTTTTGGAACCCAGAGAGGTAGCATGCTGCGAAGAGGGGGTTGAGGGGTTTTTTACAGGGAGGCCACTGTTCCTCAGACGGCCGGCTGTGAGTCCCTCCTTGTGAAGTGGGGTCATGGGGTACAGATGGGTTTGCTGATCACGTACCTGGCTCCCTGCCACGTGGCAGCAGCCCTGCCCGAGCTCCTCAACGTTATCGCAGCAGTGGTGGTTGACACCCCTAGACTTATGGTCATGGGGGATTTCAACCTGCCATCCGTGGGTGAGACGTCTGAGGTGGCTTGGGAGTTCATGGCTTCCCTGACAGCTATGGATGTTAGATCAGGCGCAGGAAATGAAGACGTGACCAGCTCGATACATTAAGTAACTTTATTAGTTACAAGTAACAGACAAGACAAGACTGGAACCGCGCTGCCGGAGCTCTCCTTATATTCGCTCCGGCAGTCACACCGCCCCTGACAGGGATTCAAACTTTCCCGCCCGGTGGCTGGCGGCCAATCCGGGCGGATGTCCTTATAAGGACATAACACTCCTCCCCCCTTAGTCCGGGAACTGTCAATCTTCATCAATAAACGTCACGTAATCACGCAGGTACGTAGGATGCCTCGGCACCCTAGTTGACCTGCGCAGTCTCACTTCTTCCTCATCCCCGACCTGGACGGACGGGGCTTCTGTGTCTCCTAGTTCCCTCCCCGGAACTGGGTTCGGTTCGGCTGGCGAGTGTGCGGGGTCACCCTCAGCGCCTCCGGCCGGACTGCAGACCTTTGATGGCTGGTTCTGATGGTCTTCCTCCTGGCCTGTGGATCTGTCGTCTCGTCGCGGCTGCTTGGTTCCGACCCGGGAAGAGCGTCTGAGTCTCGGTAAGTCCCAGGCTGTCACTTGCTCCTCCCCGGTCTCCCGGGTACCGTGGTTCGGCTGCGGTTCGGCTGGGTGTTGTCTGGTGGGTGGTCCGGATCGGTGCCCTCGAGCTGTGGGTGGTGTTGTCTCGTGTCGCGTTGTCCGACCTTGCAGGGGTGGCGCAGGTCCCCTTGGTTGGGCTGGCGTTGGCCTACCCCGTTGGGTCGGCGGCGGTCGACCTGGCTGGGCTGTTGTTGAGCAGCTACCTCTGAGGGTCAGCGGCGGTCTCCCCTGCCGGGGTGGTGCAGGTCTCCCTGGCCGGGTTGTTGTTGGCTTTCCCTTCGCCCTAGTCCCTGGTCTACCGCCGGTTGGTGACTGGGGTCGTCTGGGTTGGGTTGTTGTTGCCGGGCTGTCTTCTGTGTTGGGCGGGGGTCCCCCTCGCCGGGGAGTCGTATGCCACCCTCACCCATGTGTAGTGGGGTGCCCGTCTTGGCTAGGTCCTGGTCTACTCGCCTGGAACGGAGGTCTGCCTTCACTGGCGGGGTGCGATGCTTCCCCTCTGGGCAGGTCCCGGTCTACTTGGGGGCTGGGTTGGTAGTCCCTTGCCCTGTCGTGCCGGGTGCCCACCTCGCTGGGTTGGTGTTGCCATCCCCCATGCAGCTGGCCCCGGTCTACCTCACTGGACTGTCGACGTGACAGTGCCTGGTAGTGTGCTTGGCCAGCCTTGCTGGGATGGCGGTGGTCTGCCTCGCCGGGGTGTGGTAAGCCTACCTCGTCGGGGTGTTGTAGGCCTACCTCGTCGGGGTGTTGTAGGCCTACCTCATCTGGGTGTTGTAGGCCTACCTCGCCGGGGTGTTGTAGGCCTACCTCGTCTGGGTGTTGTAGGCCTCCCTCGTCAGGCTGGTTTTCGTGCGCTCCCCCCCACCTTTTCCGGAGCTGGTCGATGTGACGTCTACAGACCTGTCCATCTTCCAGCTCCACGGTGTAGGACTTCAGGCCGGTTGTGCTGTCTATCTTCCCCTTCAGCCACTTAGGAGAGCCATTGAAATTCAGCGCGAAAACTGAATCTCCCTTGCTGAAGGCGCGAAGCGGGCGGCTGGCGGTTGCGGTCACTTCTGGGCTGTATTGGGGGTGCAGCCGGTCCAAGGGTGACCTCAACCTTCTGCCCATCAGCAGTTCGGCCGGGCTCTGGTGGGTGGTGGCATGCGGCGTGATGTGCTGGGTGAGGAGGAAGTTGTCTATCCGTTCCTGCCAGTCTCCCGTGCCCATCTTGGTGAGTGCCTCCTTGGTGAGTCTCACCATCCGTTCCGCTTGTCCGTTCCCAGCCGGCCTGTACGGGGCAGACAGGGCATGGCGGATGCCCAGTCCTGCCAGGAATGATTCCATGGCCAGGGATGTGAGTTGGGGCCCGTTGTCGGAGACCAGCACATCCGGTAGACCATGTGTGGCGAAAAGGCGGCGCAGGGCTCGGATCGTTGCTTCTGTTGTGGTAGATGCCATGGGTACCACCTCGAGCCACTTAGAGAAGGCATCTACCACAATGAGGAGGTGTCGCCCTTGCATCGGACCCGCAAAGTCGATGTGGATCCGCGACCAGGGGTTGCTGGGGGTCTCCCACTTCGCTGTCTCGGTTTGTGGTGGCGCTGGGCGTACTTCTTGGCACGGGTCACATCTGGAGACCCAATCCTCAATGTCTCTGTCCAGTGAGGGCCACCAGACGTAACTCCGTGCCAGGGCCTTCATGCGGACGATGCCCGGATGCCCTTTATGTAAAGTCTCTAGCGTCCGCCGTTGCAGAGTGCTTGGGATCAGCACCCTGTCTCCCCATAGCAAACAGCCCTTCATGGTGGACAGCTCCTTCTGCTTCCTGGCAAACGGGCTGAACCTCTCCTCCGTCTTCTCCGATGGCCACCCCCTGAGGATCCAGGACTTCACTTGGCGGAGTGTGGGGTCCTTTTGGGTGTGGACGGCCACATCTGCGGATGAGACTGGACAGCTGGCGTCGTCATCTATGTGGAATAGGTGGAGCGTGGGGGCTGGGTCTTCTACTGGATCCTTCAATGGGCATCTGCTCAGCGCGTCGGCGTTTCCTATGGCTGTGCCTGGCTGGTGCACGAGCCTATAGGAGTAGCCGGCTAGGAAGATGGCCCATCTCGTCATCCGCAGGGACATGAAGGTCGGGGTGGGTTGGTCGCCTGCGAGGAGCCCCAGGAGTGGCTTATGATCGGTGACTATGGTGAAGCATCTCCCATAGAGGTATTCATGGAAGCGTTTCACTCCTGCTACGATGGCCAGGGCTTCTTTGTCCAGCTGGCTGTAGTTACGTTCTGCGCCGGACATGGTCTTCGAGAAGTATGCTATGGGGGCTTCTGAGCCATTGGGTAGTTCGTGGCTGAGGACTGCCCCCACCCCGTAGGGCGACGCGTCGCAGGTTAGCTTGATGGGTAGCGTCTCATTGTACTGGATGAGGACGCTTTTGGAAGTTAATAGTCCTTTTATGGCTCGGAATGCCGCTTCCTCTTCTGGGCCCCACTTCCAGGAAACCGCTTTCCCCAGCAGGCGGTGGAGTGGCTCAGCAACTGTGGCTTTCTGTTTAAGAAAGATGGCATAGAAGTTAAGCAACCCAAGGAATGCCTGAAGTTCCGTTTTGTTTTTTGGGCTTGGAGCTTCATGGATTGCTTTCACTTTTGATTTGGTGGGGTGGATGCCAGTACTATCTATGAGATAGCCCAGGAACTCGACTTCCTGTACTCCTAGGATGCACTTATCACGCCTGACCCTCAAGCCCTTAGCCTTGAATCACTGCAGGACAAGCCTGAGCCTTTCAAGGAGTTGTGCTCGTGAGTCTCCGGAGATAAGCACATCGTCAAAGTAAGGCACCACCCCTGGAACGCCTTGGAGAAGGCGTTCCATCATAGATTGGAAAATGCTGGGGGTAGCGCTGACTCCAAATTGGAGGCGGTTGCATTTGAATGCCCCCCTGTGCGTGACAATTGTTTGTGCCTCCGCCGTTTTTTCGTCCACTGGCAGTTGCTGGTAAGCCTGGGCCAGGTCCAGTTTCGCAAAAATTGAGCCAGATCCCAGGGAATGCAGCAGATGTTGCACTACTGGGACTGGGTATGCGCTCTGTGCCAACGCCTTGTTGATGGTACAACGGTAGTCGGCGCAGATGCGCACAGACCCATCATGCTTCAGTGGGGTCACAATGGGGGTCTCCCATGAGGCATGATCGATCGGTTCCAGGACACCCTGGGCGATCAGCTTATCCAGCTGTTCATCTACTTTCGGCCGCAGGGCAAACGGAACCCGGCGGGGCTTAAGTCTAATTGGGGTGATTCCCTTGTCCAGATTAAAGGAGATTGGCCTTCCCACAAATTTCCCCATCTTACCATCGAAGACTTCTTTGAACTCTTCGATGAGGTTGTCGAGTTCATCCCTTTGAATTTGGTGGATGCCTTCGATGGAAAGCCCCAGCGGCTTAAACCACTCCACTCCTAACAGGTTCGGTCGGCTGTTCTCCACGATTGTGATGGGCAGCTCTCCTTGGAAGTCCTTGTATTGGATGTGGATGGTGGTTCTGCCCAGGATTCCAATGGGATTTCCGCTGAAGTCCACGAGCCTCGACTTCGGGGGTTTCAGCTGGGTCTTCTTGCAGGATGGCTTCAGCTGCTGCAGATGCTGCTAGTCCATGATGGAGTAGGCGGACCCGGAGTCTACTTCCATCTTGCACGGTGACCCCTCTGCCAACAGTGTCACGTGGAACTTGGTGGTTCCTTCGTCGCTCGTGTGGGCGATGGTGGTCTGGTGCACTGCTCTGTTGTGGGGATATTCTTCTTCTCCGCGCCGGGACTGGTTCGAGGACCGTTTGGATGTCCTCTGGGTTTCTCTGCGGTTCTCGCGGAATCTTGGCCTGGGCGGTTCTGGGGCTGGATCTCGGCGATGTGTCCCCTCTTCAGGCATCGGCGGCAGGTTGTGTCTCTCCATCTGCAGGTTGCCCTGGGGTGGTCGCCTTTGCAACTGCCGCAACGTTCTCCCCGGTTGCCATGTTGAGGGTTTTCCCGCCTGGGGGGGCGGGAAACCTTGTGGACGGCCATTTCCTCATCAGACTCTGATGGTGTGGTCGAGTCATCTGATGAGTTCAGGCCGGACTTGTGGATCTTGTGGATCCCTCTTGCCTTTACCATCACGGCTGCTGCTTTCTCGGATGTTTCGGCCGCTGTGGCTTCGTCGAGAACTTCCTTGAGCGGGATCCTCTTTCGGCTCAGGAATTTCTTCTGCAGGCCCACATCCCTCATTCCGAAAACAACGCGGTCTCGGATGGCATTATCCACGTTGTCGAATTCGCAGTTGGCAGCGATTTGGTGGAGCGCTGCCACGAATTCTTTGATGGATTCACCTTCCCGCTGGTTTCTCTGTTGGAAGGTGAACCTGTTGGCGATCGGGGTGCCTGTGGGTGCGTAGTGCTCCTGTAGGACTTCCTGCAGGTCATTCCAGGACATCTCCTCAATGTCCCTGGGCGCCACGAGGTCAATTGCCATCTCCAGGACATCGGATCCACAGTGAGCCAGGAAGAGGGCTCTTTTCCGCTCGTCGTCGAGGTTCTGGTAGCCGTTCCCTCGCAGGAATTGCCAGAATCGGACCATGTACAACCTCCATTTCTCTCGTGCCGGGTCGAATGGGTTCAGCGCGGCAATCGGAGCTTGCGGGGTTGCCATTCTGAAGGTCGCTGTGGTTTAGTGACTTCAGCTCGGTTGGCGATCGTGCCATGAGTCTTGCTCAGGTTCTCTTCTCTAGTCCTTCGTCGCCAGTGTTAGATCAGGCGCAGGAAATGAAGACGTGACCAGCTCGATACATTAAGTAACTTTATTAGTTACAAGTAACAGACAAGACAAGACTGGAACCGCGCTGCCGGAGCTCTCCTTATATTCGCTCCGGCAGTCGCACCGCCCCTGACAGGGATTCAAACTTTCCCGCCCGGTGGCTGGCGGCCAATCCGGGCGGATGTCCTTATAAGGACATAACAATGGACCTGACCCAGCTAATTCATGGCCCTACCCACATGGGGGGAAACACACTGGACCTGGTTTTTGTCTCTGGACAGTGGTTGAGTGATCTTGAGATAGAGGATATAGCCACCGAGCCCTTGTCATGGTCAGATCACTCTCTCTTTCACCTTGACCTTCGAACCGCTGCACCTCGCCGCAGGGAGGCGGAGCCAGTAAGATGGTTCCTCCCCAGGCGCCTGATGGAGCATGATAGGTTCCAGATGGAGCTTGGGCCATTACCTGAGGCTCTGGCTCACGCCTCGACTGGAGACCTAGTGGCCGCCTGGGACAGGGCGGCCGCTGGAGGTCTGGATCGGGTCGTGCCTTTGTGGCCTCTGACCTGGCATCAATCTCATCTGGCTCCTTGGTTCACTGAGGAGCTAAGGGAGATGAAGCACCAGAAAAGACGCCTAGAGAGCAGTTGGAGGGCCAGTCTTTCTGAATCTGACCGGACACTGGTAAGATCTCATATTAAGAATTACCTAGTGGCGATAAAAGCAGCAAAGTGTAATTATTTTGCTGCTCTTATTGCATCATCAGAGAACTGCCTGGCCACCCTGTTTAGGGTGACCCACTCCTTGCTCCACCAGGGAGTGCAGGAGGACCCCTTGGAGGGTAGAGCCGAGGACTTTGTACAGTATCTGCATGATAAAATCACTCAGATTTGGGAAGGTCTGGACTCCGACTGGGTAGTTTCAGGGGGGATGACTGAGGCAGGTCTTGAGAATGTTTTCTGGGATGAGTTTGATCCTGTGACTCCTGACGACGTGGACAGGATTCTGGGTAGACTGAACGCGACCACATGTTTGTTGGACCCGTGTCCCTCCTGGTTAGTGCTTGCTTCTCGGGAGGTGACGCAAGGCTGGCTCCAGGGTATTATAAATGCTTCATTGAGTGAGGGTGACTTCCCCGCCGCCTTGAAAGAGGCGGTGGTGAGGCCTCTCCTCAAGAAGCCTTCCCTGGACCCGGCAGTGTTGTCTAATTATCGTCCAGTCTCCAACCTTCACTTTGTGGTGAAGGTTGTTGAGAGTGTGGTTGCGCGACAGCTCCCCCAGCACCTGGATGAAACGGTGTATCTGGATCTGTTCCAGTCGGGCTTCAGGACTGGGTACAGCACGGAAACGGCATTGGTCACGTTGGTTGATGATCTCTGGAGGGCTTGGGACAGGGGTTGCTCCTCTGTCCTGGTCCTATTAGATCTCTCAGCGGCTTTTGATACCATCGACCATGGTATCATGCTGCACCGGTTGGAAGAGTTAGGGATGGGGGGCACTGTGTTGCAGTGGTTCTCCTCCTTTCTCTCCAACCGGTTGCAGTCTGTGTTGGCAGGGGAGCAGAGGTCGACCACGAGGCGCCTCATATGTGGGGTGCCACAAGGGTCGGTCCACTCGCCCCTTCTGTTCAACATAAATGTAAAGCCGCTGGGTGAGATAATCCGTGGTTTTGTGGTGAAATACCATCAGTACACTGACGATACTCAGCTGTACATCTCCACCCCGGACCACCCCAATGATGCCCTTGGAGTGATGTCCCAGTGCCTGGAGGCCGTGCGGATCTGGATGGGGAGAAACAGGCTCAGGCTCAACCCATCCAAGACTGAGTGGCTGTGGTTTCCGACGTCCCGATATAGTCAGTTGGTGCCATCACTGACTATTGGGGACGAATCGCTGGCCCCCACGGAGAGGGCTCGCAACTTGGGCGTCCTCCTGGATTCACGGCTGTCTTTAGAAGAGCATTTGACAGCCATGACCGGGAGGATTTTTCATCAGGTTCACCTGATTCACCAGTTGCGTCCCTTTCTGGATTGGGACTCTTTACGCATGGTCACTCATGTCCTCGTCACTTCCCGCCTGGACTACTGCAATGCTCTCTACATGGGGCTCCCCTTGAGGAGCACCCGGAGGCTCCAACTGGTGCAGAGTGCGGCCATGCGGGTGGTTATGGGAGCGACATGGCATTCCCATGTAACACCTCTCCTGCACGAGCTGCACTGGCTCCCAGTGGTCTTCCATGTGCACTTCAAGGTCTTGGTTACCACCTTTAGAGAGCTCCATGGCTTAGGACCTGGTTATCTACGGGACCGCCTGCTGCCACCAGTAGCCTCCCACCGGCCGGTACGCTCTCATAGAGAGGGGGTCCTCCAGGTGCCATCAGCCAAACAATGTCGACTGGCGGCCCCCAGGGGGAGAGCCTTCTCTGTGGGGACACCTAGTATCTGGAATGAACTCCCCCCAGAGATACGGAGGATCCCAGATCTACGCACCTTCCGCCGCGCTCTCAAGACCTTTTTATTCCATCAGGCTGGCCTGGCCTAATTTTTCCCTTTTTTCCTTTTTAAAACGCAAATTTTAATTCATTTTTAATTTATTGGGATGTTTTAAATCTTCAGCCAAATTGTTTAATTCGGTTTTATTCTGTTTTTAAATTTTGTATTTATGTGTTTTTATCTTGTGGCTGTTCACTGCCCTGAGTCCTTCGGGAGTAGGGCGGTATATAAATCAAATAAACTAAACTAAACTAAACTGAGCGTTGATAACTGGCTAGTGTGGAAGTGAAGATCAAATAAAAGAAGACATTGGTAAGAAATAAAATAAACAATAAGAATAAGAAAGGTATAATTATAAAGGAAAAGAAGAGAAGTGGGTGATAGTGAGACTCCAAAAACCGGCGGATTACTGCCAGAAAAGCGGCGGGGGAAAAGTGACTGGAGCGGAAATCCAAAGCTGAGAGTGACAGCGCATAATTTGACAGGCGGTGGAGACGAAGTGAAAAGCAAAGAAACATCACGAAAAGGTGGTGGATTACAAAATTACAAAATAAATTGACATCGAAGAGGAAAGTGTGTACAATCAGAACTGTGATCGTGCTGAGAGACAATGGGGAAAGCGAAATCCAGGAAAAAACCGCGGACCGAGAGAGATAAGCGTATAGCGGAAACTCTAATAAATGACGGATACAGGATCTTATAGACCTACCAGCAGAAAGTGAATTCGACGGAAACTTGAATACTAAAAGAAACCTCGTGGTGGTGAAAGATGACACTTAAAAGAAAGAGGAAAGAGGAAAGAGGAAGAAGAGAAATTTTCGCTTTACAATTAGAGACGGCGGCGAGGTGAATCACAGACACTAGATATTGTAACCAGATACCAGAGTGATACATTAAATCCTCCCGAAAAAGGATACAAACGAGAGACTTTTTTCCACTGAAGAATTGGAAGACATTGGGTCATTCGAATTAAGTTACTTTAATTGCGGGACAGCCAGAAACTTGAGTTAACATTGTGAATAAGCAAAAAAACAAAAAAAACAAAAACAAAACTGGAGTGATAGAAGACGGATCGAAGAAGAATAATCACGGAAGTAAAATCCAATTGTTTAAACTTGAATATTAACTATTAAGCAAAAATTGATATTTATATTCTAGATTACTATATATAGTGGACAAACCTAACCTATTATATATTCAGTAATATATGTAATTAGCTATCTTCCTTTACCTTATATATCTAAATTTAGATCTTAATTAACTTTGATTAAGTAGTTAACACAAATAATTAAGAATTATTATATATTACATATATTCATAAGTAAACTTAGATATTGAATGATTGATATAATATTAGTAATAAGTGCAATATCTTTTTAGATAGTTAACTATAGAATTTAGATATTGATATTGTCTAATAATTAGAACCATTATATTGCATATTAACTATATTGACTTTTTGTTACCTTTTCCTGCTTCTTCCCCTTTCTGTGAGCAACTATATAGATTTCTACAGAGATATTTTGATTAATTGAAATCGCCTTGATTATATTTATATATATTTATTAATATATTTAATTATTTGTTTGCTATACAGATATTGCCTAGAAATAGTAATCTTAAATGAATCTGGCCGACGATCTTAGAACGTACACAGTAACTACTTATAACTGAGTGTTTAAAACAAAAAGTGTTATTTATTAGTCTTAATATCTTATATATATAAATATTATAGTAAATAGAAATAAGGATAGAGTAATGAATTGCTGAACTATCATATTTTCTCCCTGATCCTCAACCGACCTACCTAACCCTTATATAACGATATTCTAGAGTGAAACTATTAGAAATACTCAGACCAGTGACTACACAATAGAAAAGTAAGAAAACAGATAAGATATTTAATGTATTGACTTCTCTCCTTAGTTATACATAGCGGATAAATCTAATACCAATATAGAAATAAAAATACATCAACTTTATAAAATAAATAATGTATGAGAATTTGGGAAATTGTAAAACAGAAAATAAAGATGACAACAACAGGTTCATCAACAACAATCAAGACAAGTAAAAAATTAATATCAAACCAGACAGCTACAATATCCTCACCAGCACAACAAAAAACAATTGCTGCAATGCTATCCTCAGATAAAGAAAAAGCCTCCCCTTCACTCAACATACAAAATATCCAATCGGTCCTAGCTATGATTCAAGAGGGGATGAATAAGACACAGGAATCGATAGCAAACTATCATGAGGAAACGAGAAGGAATCATGAAGAATTGAAATTAGATGTAGGAGAAATAAATGACAATATTAAAAAAATGGACGACAAGATTGAGAAAATACAACAAAATATTGTAAAAAACAAACAATGGATTCAGAATATGGAAGTAAAAATGGACCAAGCAGAGAAAAAAATTGACAATATGGAACAAAACCAAGCAACACTAAATAAAGAATTGGAAGACTCGATCACATATTTAGAAATGGAGAAAGCATCCTTTTACCTACGGTTTCAAAATATTGCGGAAAATAGAGAAGAAGATTTAAGAGATTTGATGATGGGAATACTAGCGGAAGCCACTCAGAAGGAGAAAGAAGAAATCAGTAGGGAAATAGATGAAATTTACGGAGTCCATACAAACTACGCCCGCAGGAATAAATTACCCAAAGAGATCCACATTAGATTTGCGTGCAAAAAGGTGAAGGAAGAGATCTATAAATTAATGAGAGAAGAAACAATTAGTTATAAGGGGAAGGAAATAACCTTAAAACAGATCCCAAGACGGATAAGAGAACAAAGAAAGAACTATAATTTCCTAACAACACAATTGAATAAACATAAAATAATGTTTCGCTGGTTGATGCCAGAAGGGATCCTGGTATCCTGGGAAGAGAAGAAACATAAAATCGACACATTAGAGAAAGCCCAAGAATTTTTTGACCACCATTTCATATTAGAAGAAGAGCAGGAAACCAGACAGGAACCAGAAAACAAAAACCAGGAACATTCTACAGAGGAAATGGAAAGAGAACAAGAAGAAAGAAGACGAATTGAAAGGGAGAAGATGGAAAGAGAAGGAGCAAGGGGAAAAACACAAATCATAACAAGGAACAAAAGAAGACAATCTTCTTATATGGATCATTCTGAAGTTCCTTCTCAAGTTTCTTATAATCGTCAGTCAGTGTTTTCAGTGTTAATCTTTTTTTTACATTCTTTTTTCTTGTATAATCTATAATTAATCCTCTAGCAAATGCCTTCATTGTATCCCAGCAGATTTGTATAGATGTCTCATCTTTCTTGTTTTCCTTAAAGAAGGCCAGTTCTTTTTCCATCTTCTGCACAAACTCTTGCTCTTTTAATATTGTATTATTTAAAGCCCATCTAACTCTTCTTTTTTGTCCTTTCCAAGTTATCATCACCAGGTTATGATCCGCCCATAAATTAGTTTCTATTTCCACATGTTCTATATTCAACAACAATTGCATTGTTGACCATATCATGTCTAACCTAGACCACGATAAATGTCTGTCTGAATAAAATGTATATTGTTTCTTTCCTTTATTTCTTTCTCTCCATATATCTTTCATATTCATTTCCTCCATCATCTTGAAAAAGGACTTTGGCAATTTTTGCTGTGCTTTGTTGCTTTATTCATTTCGTAGTCCCAATTTTCTTCCACAATTCCATTAAAATCTCCCATCATGCATATGTTGTCATAATCCATTTCAGTTACTTTATTGTGTAGTCTTCTATAAAAGTCACTTTGGTTTTCATTTGGAGCATAAATTGCTATTAAAAGAATTTTTCTGTTATTATCGAGTATTTCCACCATCAAAATTCTTCCGTCGAAATCTGAGTATTTACATTCCACCAAAATTGTTTTTTTAATATATATTACAACTCCTCTTTTTTTGTTTTGGGCTAGTGATGAAAAAAATTTCCCCAATTTTGGTTGTGTCAATAGGTGTTCATGCTGTTTTTTAATACGTACTTCTTGTAGACATATTATATCAGCTTTTAATTTCTCTAATTTGTGAAATACTGTCTTTCTTTTGGTGGCCGAATTGAGTCCGTTTATATTTATTGAGATTAATTTCCTCTCTTCCACCTTCATACTTTATATATAGGTTCTATTGCTCTAGTCGATCTTATCTCACGTTGTTCTCTTGGTTCAGTGTTTCCGCCAACTGCTCCTTCAGTCGATTCAAGGAATATCAATTCTTCCTCAGTAAGTTTTAATGGGACTGCCGATTGGGGTTCAACTTGGATTTCCGTGTCTTTTCCTTGAAAAAATTGATCATAAAATGCTCTTGCTTTCTCAATTGTATTCAACCTATATCTTTGAAATTGCCATGTAACAACCAGTCCTTCTGGGGTCAACCACCTAAAGTTAATTTCTTTTTGAATCAAGATTTTGGTCAAGAATTGATATTCTCTTCTCAACTCTCTGATTTTCCTTGGTATCTGTCTCAAGACCACAACTTCTTTTTCTTTGTATTTCAAGGTTTTATCCCTTGCTGCTTGTAAGATTTGCGTTCTGATCGATTTTTTAGTAAATCTTATGTGTACCTCTCTTGGCAGTTTATTGCATATAGCGTACTTGGTGTAAACTCGATAAATCTCGTCAACCCCATCCAACACCTTCTCTTTGGGGATTTCTAGAGCTTCAGCCAGCAACCCAATCATCACATCTGCCAGGTCTTCTCCTTTCTCTTCTTGCACATTTTGAAATCTTAGGTAAAATTCAGCTTTATCCATTTCCCAGCTGACTATCCCGCCGGCCTCAAGTTCAACCTCCCCCAGTCTATACTCAATTTCTTTCATTTTCTTTTCCTTTTGATCTTCTTTCTTCTCTAATTTAGAAAGTCTCTCATCATATTTCACCATTGCTTGTTGGATGTTATCCACTTTTTCATCTGTTTTGAGTAACTGCTGCTCCAGCCTTTGCACTTTTTCATCTGTCTTAGATAGTTGATTCTCCACCTTAGATAATTGTTGTTCCATTCTTTGTACTATGCTAGTTGTCATTTGCACACTTTGTAAAATTGCTTGTAGAGACGCTTCTTTATCTTTATCTTTGTCTTTATCTTTGTCTTTCTCTTGTTGTAACATGGTCTGAATGGATCTTTGGCCGCCAGAAGGTGATGGTACAGGCATAGTTGCAGCTGATCCCACTGTCGTAGCTTTCCTACTCATTTTATAATCCAATCAAAGGGAAAAATCCAAGACAAAAAATCCAAAAAGAAAAAAAGGGGAGGAGGGGGGGAAAAAGAAGAAGAAAAAAGAAGGGTAAGGTAAAAATTATAAAAACTGGAGAGGAAAAAACATAGGAAAAAGAAAAAATATATAATCCAATCTAGTTCTTCAGGTTCTTCCACACCTTAATCCTTTGGGAAAAAAATAGGGAGAGAGAGAAAAAATAAAAAATAGTAAAAAACAAAAACTTTAAAAAGTAAGAAAAAAGAAGATTTACAAACACTTAAAAAAGAAAAAAGAAATGAAAAAGAAAATCTTCAATCTCTTGGGTTCCTTAGTCCAATACTACTTATGTCTAATTTTTCTCAACAAGAACAAAAAGCAAAAAGAGAGAGTGTAGGCTTTTTTTTTTTTTAAGTCCAAGAAGTATACAGAGAGTGACAATGTAATCTGTCCACGATATTAAATGGAAAGTTTGAATAATAACAAGTGCAGCTTCAAAAGAACAAAATTCTTCTTTGTTATTTCGAGGTTTCTAGTTCAAAAATCCAGCTGAGACACCTGTTTAAACAATACAGATATGCCACATCTTCAACTCTTCCTAGGTCTTATCAGCCTAGCTGGAAACCTCTTGTTTTTGTTACAATGTATCTCTAAACTGTCATTTTAAGTCAACAAGAAAAAAAAAGGAAAAATAAAACTTTCCCCAGTAGGTGGCACTGTACACTCTCCTTTCTCCCCAGTCAGCCTTACAATTCTCTCATTATAAATCCAAATGAAGAAAAAAGTAAAAGGAGAAGTTTAAAAAAAAAACACCAAAATTTCCTTCAATCAATCCAAAACATTCTAGTCCATATCAGCCAATTCAAAAAAGAAAAAAGAGAAAAATACAAATTATCCAGTCTTTAACAAGTTTCTCCTTTAAGTCAAGTCAGTCACAGTCAATAGTGAAAGTGAAGCAATTAAGCCTTGTTACAAAGTAGCCAAGTAAGGTAAAGGGGGAAAAAAACTTCTTTTCTTCTTAAAGTTCGCCGCTTGTCTCTTCTTATAAACACTCTTCAAAACTATTTGCCTCAGGGTGTCCTCAGTATAAAACTAAAAAGAGAAGCCTCACCGATCAGATGTACTGTCCTTCCTCTCACTTTCAAGCTGTCCCAGCCTTGGGAGCCATTAAAGACTGAAACTCCGGAGCTGGAAAAAGAGCTTTCCCAGGATCAATCAGGGGGTTTGCAATACCCCTGAGATCACTGGGATGCGCTCTTCATTGCCACAACCAAAACTAGGCTGTGGGGTCCATAAAGAACCATCCGGGACTGGAGATATCGGCAGGAGTCTCTGGAGCGCAGAGACTTCCTGTCCGTCTTGCCGCGACGTCAGCTGACCACTCCGAGGGCCTCATCAGCATTATGGTTGCCCTCAAAGGCCCAGTAGTGGGGTCGACTAGGTGGCTGTGGCTGGGTGGGCGTGGCCAACAGACCTCTAAATTAATAATCCATCTACTGCAGGGTTGAATCCCGGACTTCTGGTTGACGTCGCGGCAGGAATCGGACACGCGGGCAGTTCTTTACGCTCCCGTACCGAGTTCCCTTCGTTGGTGGGCTCCGAGAGGAGCCAAAGCCGCCCTATAGGAGCTGTGAAGCAAAGAGGGGCACCCTGTGAGGTCGAGGAGAGTCACAGCTCTCCTGTCTGACCCGGGGTTCTTTTTCCCTCTCAGTCACAGCGAGGAGAAGAGGCAGCCTAAAGATGGCTTCCACAAAGATGGGACAACCGAAGAACAACTAAGACCGGTGCTGGAGCAAAGTAGGTGAACAGTGATTGGAACTGGGGGAGAGGAATCCGGTAGTGATTGTGGCGGGTGGTTCGGAGAACCGGTAGCGATCGCAGCCCGAGGCTCCGCCCACCTGCCCGGTTGTCGTTACTTCCTGGTTTTAACCAGGAAGTAATGTGTTTTGTACCCTTTGCACATGCACAGAAGGTTTTGCTTTTTTGCTTTTAAAAGTAAAAAAAAAGGCTCTGACAATCACAGTTGTGCCTCACGATTGTCAGAGCCTTTTTTTTTTTAACCTTTTAAAAGCATTTTTTTTACAACCTATTCGGCTGAATAGGTTGTAAAAAAAATGCTTTTAAAAGTAAAAACAAAGATTGCGCGCCACAGCTGATCACACCCCCCCCCGCATGCGCTGTTCTACTTACCCCATGCCTCCTTTTGGCATGCACTGAGCGTGCGTGTGCATGCACCTTGCATTTGGTGCATGGTGCACACTGTGCATGCATGCATGCAGTGCGCATGCACAGCCAGCGAGCCGGTAGTAAACCGGTTCAGATTTCACCACTGGATCCAACCATGAAAACATCTAATGTCTTTTTGATACTGATGGAACTGGTCGAGAAATTTTTAGATATGTAATGAATCAAAGCAGATTTGCTGTTCTTCTTCGATGCCTTCAATTTATGATAATCCAGATGACCGAAAGGAATGATGGGCATTGGAGCCCTCTGCCCCGACTGCAGAAATTTTTGCACAATTTGTAAAAAATTGTCAGGAGGCTTATACAATTGGGACATCAGCCACCATTGATGAGATCTTAATCAGATTTTGTGGGAGATGCAAATTCAAAATATACCTTCCACTAAAACCTGACAAACATGGGCTAAAGCTCTTATGCCTTACAGATTCTCGCAATAGCTATTTTTTCAATGGTTATTTATATTTAGGCAAGCATTCAGATGGACGATCTTTATCAGAGGAGGACCACAAATTTTCCAAACCTACTCAATCTGTATTGAGATTAGCCGAACCTCTATTTCGTACTAATAGAAATATAACCTCTGATAACTGGTTTAGTTCAATTGAGGTAGTTCGTGAATTAAGAGACAGAGGCTTGACTTATGTAGGGGCTCTGAAGAAAAATAAAGCTGAAATTCCTCCTTCATTTCTTCCACATTGAAGGAAAGCTATTGGCTCTTCCATGTACACATTTACAAAAGAAATAACCCTCTTGTCATATGTTCTGAAGAAAAATCGTACAGTATGTTTAGTATCCTCGATGCATCATAATGAATACACCGATAGCAACAAACCTGAAATTATTGCTTACTACAACATACTACTACAAATAAAGGAGGTGTTGATTCATTGAACCAAAAGTGTGCCATATATTCTAGTGGGAGGTGTACCAGAAGATGGCCTATGGCAATATTTTTCAGAATACTGGATATTAGTTCAGTAAATTATTTCATCCTTTACAATTGTTATGGTAACACCAATAAGAAAATAACTAGGCTCAACTTTGTCAAACAATTAGCAGAAACATTGGTTAGAGATGAAATGATGAGAGGACTGGATAAAAAAATGCCAAGAGATTTGAAGGCTTCAATTCGAAAAATTCTACAAGTAGAGGAAATGCTGCAAGACAAAAATTTAGATAAACTTGAAAAAAGAAAAACATGTGTTCTGTGTGATCCAAAGTTAAAAAGAAAAACTTTTCATTTGTGTTATATGTGTAAAAAACCAATATTTAACTAATGCTGTAAAAGACTGCAAACATTGCAGTGACTAATTATTTATTATTATAATATATTTGTTTCTCAATTTATAAAATTTGTTAATTTGAACAATAAATGAAAATGTTAACTATACAAAGTAAATTTAACAACATATCCCACCTATTATTTTAATAGATTAAGAAAATTTTATGAGCGGTCATTATGACCTCATGTCTGTAATAGCGTAGCCGAAATAGTATGTCTGTGGTTAAGGGTTAATCATATTGACATTTCACTAAAAAGACTGTATATACTATTAATATGAAAAAAAAATCGCTTTTATTGTATTTTTGTACATAACACTCTTCTTTGTACGCTAAAAGCTGAGAAAATTGTTTTTTCTTCACTTTGGGAGCTTATATACTATCATTACTCTCCTTGGCAGCTGCCTGGTTTTTGAACTCTACCTCTGACCTTGAAAAAAATCATGTATCTTTGTTTTCTGCTGCCAGCAACTGGTTATAAGAGAGGAACAGCTGCTTCTTAACTAAAATGTAACAAAGGCTACATTTTACTCAATGTGTATATTGGAGGAAGGAATCACACAATCATGCGGAATCTTCATCTTTTCTGTCTTCTGTGTGCTAATTTGCCAAATAATAAACAGAAGGAAATATTAAAATCTTAGATTTACAATCAGTTAATTTTACAAGGCATTTCTTAATTGCTTATAAGAAATAAGAGTTATGAACTTGTGTTTTTAAAAAATCATCCTAGAACTATTAATTTGATTTGCCAATTTTTGTTTTCCTGGCATAGTTCCCTCTACCTTTTCTAAATGTATTTATTTATTTGTTTGTTTTAATTTGTATACCGCCCTTCTCCAACAGGACTCAGGGTGGTGAACAGCCAGAATAAAACAGAACATACAAAATTTAAAAAACAATTTAAAAATAATTAAATATTTTTGGCCGCAATTTAAAACAAACCCAATTAAAATCAATTTAAAATTAACCAAAACTATGGGGTCAAGCCAGCCCGGCTAGGTGAAATAAATAAGTTTTTAGGGCCCGACAAAAAGTCCGGAGGTCTGGTATTGTACGTATCTCTGGGGGGAGGTTGTTCCAGAGGGCAGGCGCCACCACAGAGAAGGCTCTCCCCCTGGGGGTCGCCAGCTGACACTGTTTGGCAGATGGCACCCTGAGGAGGCCCTCTCTGTGCGAGCGTACTGGCCGATGGGAGGCTATTGGTGGCAAAAGGCAGTCTTGTAATGCATGAAGGTGGTCAAGTCATGTCTGACTCTAGGGGGTGGTGCTCATCTCTGTTTCCTAGCTGACGGAGCCAGTGTTGTTTGAAGATGCTTCTATGGTCATGTGGCCGGCATGACTATATGTGTTATGACCCAGGTCTCCTAGGCAGAGGCAGGCTTCAATAGAGTCCTTTATTACTCTGTTAAATCCACAACAAATGGCCCTAAAATGGCTGGTAAAGCTCCACTCCAAACTTCCCTGAAGGCAGTCACCCACAGCCCCATAAACAAAAGTCAATAATCACCAGAGCCAAATTGCAAAGACAGAGAGGAAGTCCAAAAACAAGGTGCAAGTCCACAAGGCAAGGTCTGTAAGTCGTACACAAGATTTAAGGTCCACAGGGCAAGGGCAAGAGTCCACAAGCAGAAACATGATTCAGAGCAGTTTTTCCAATGCATGCCAAAACAAAACAATTGTTCTTGACAAAGAGACCCTCCCCCAGCCTCTGCTTGAGTCAACCCAAGCCAGGTGTTCCTTGTGAGGCAACCTTCTCATGAGCAGCCTTGCAGATCTCCTTTGAGCTTGCCTCTGCTCCACTCTCCATGCCTTCGGATTGAGTGGGGGAGATCTGCTGCCTCGCAACACCACTGTCTGTCTGCAGCCGATCCTCCCCCATCTTTGTGAGGGCAGGCAGTTCCCCATCCTGTTGACCACCTCCCCCAGTGCCTGAGGGGCCTCATCCTCAGCCCCTGGCCTCTCCCAACATTCCAGGGGAGATGTGACATCCCTATTAGATGGTCCCAGTTCCAACTCCCCCTCCTCTGAACCAGGATCCAATGGGGCCATGACACTTGTTAGGAAATGATTTTACCTAACTTGTTGGGTTGGCAATATATAAACCATCAATATAGCTTTAAGACTGCTGTATTGCTGTATTGCATCATACTGTGTCCTGATTGGTTAGCTCTGTAGCCAATGTCCTTAAGAGGGAGCTAGAAACATGGTTTGTTCCTTTTATTGACTCTTTGTTGACCTTTTACTGATTCTTTGCTGTTTGCTGTGTTTTGCTACTGTTTGCAAATACAGAGAACTGTTTATTGTGAATGACTACGACTGGTAAGAAGACTTTGTTATTGGATTATCCCTGGACTATTGTTTAACCATCTACTGCTTTATATGTGAATGACCTGGACTGTTTATTGGACTGTGCCTTATTACTATTTCCTGAAAGTAAACACAACTCAGTGTAACTGTGTGTTGACTGTGTTTTTCCTAACTACTCTCAATTGCTTTTCATGTGTACACCCTTGCTACTCAATGGTTGCTCTGCGAATTCCTCAACATTGGTTATGGGCCCAGGATACTGAGAGTTAGTGTGAATACACAGTACCATATTCAGACAGCTGTTTTTGTGGTTTATTGTCCAAGTGAAGATGGCACAAGAACAGTCAACCAGCATATCTCTGATAACCAGGTTGGATGGAAGAAACTACGTTTCCTGGTCTATGAAGTGCAGCCTACTTCTGCGTAAGGAAGGGTTATGGGCTGTAGTTCATGATCCACCAGATGTAACTGCTTGGAATCCAGCAGATGATGAAGATGCAAAGAAAATAGCCAAATTTAATCGGGATAATGAAAAGGCTCTTTGTATAATCGGGACTGACACTAAGTGACCAGCAGCTAGTCCATATTCGTGATGAGAAGTCTGCTGCCAAGTGTTGGGACACTTTGAAGAGGATTTATGTTCGTGATAGTCTGGGTGCACACATACACCTTACACATAAACTGTTTAGAGCTCGTCTTCTGAAAGGTGGAGATACGTTAGCTCATCTGGAGTTTATGAAAGGAACTTTACAAGAGCTACATGAAAAGGAGCTGATTTTCTCAGAGCTACATCAGGTTTATATCATTTTTTCCTCTTTGGATGAATGTTATGATGATTATGTATCTTCCCTGGAAATCCTGACCAGAGATGAACTGACATTGACTGGCATAACCAGAAGATTGTTAGAAGAGTCCAGAAGAAGGCAAGATAAAGACCAACTGAGAAGGAGACAACCACAGGAAGAAAACCTGTCTTCAACTGCCTATACTGTTAGAAAATGTTTTTCTTGTGGAGCTAAGGGTCATATAGCTAGATTCTGTAAAAAGGGCAAGAAACTGAATACTGGTAGTCAACAGAGAGCTAAAAAGGATGTTAGTTTAGCTATATCCAGCTCAACTACAACTGTAAACCATGATTTGTGGGTAGTTGACAGTGGAGCATCGCAGTCTATAACTAATAGTAGAGAGAGGTTTGTTAAAATGACTAAGAGTAAACAACATGTATCATTAGCAAATGGATGGAAAGTGAAAGTATCTGGAGAAGGTACTGCATATTGTTCATGTATAAATGAGCATTTACCTATGTTGTATGTACCTAAACTAAAATTTAACCTGCTATCTGTGAAAGCATTGTTAAAAGCTGGGTTTGTAGTAACATTTAGGGGAGATAAATGTATAATAGAAAAAGATGGTATAAGTGTTACTGCAAAGTTAGAGAATGATTTGTTTGTTCTGAATGATGATCCATTAATCATGGCTAATGCTAACTCAGTTTACGATAACACGAAGCCACATGATGAATGTATTCACTTGCTTCATAGGCGTTTGGGACATGTAAACTTTAAACTGTTAAACAAAACTGTGGAATTATCTGATGGGATAAAATTAAAACCTTGTAAAAAAATATTTAAACTGTAATGCTTGTAGCCAAGAAAAGAGTAAGGTAACTCCTGCAAACAGATTTAATGGGTTTACAACCAATGAACCTTTAGCGGTAGTGTTTGCAGATATTATTGGTCCTAAAAAACCTAGTTTAGGAGGAGCCTGTTATATATTGAGCATAATAGACCATTTTTCTCGTTATGGTTTCTGTTACCTTATGAAAACCAAAGCAGAAACATTCCAGCATTTTTCAAACTGGCTGAAGAGAGGTTTGTTAAAATGACTAAGAGTAAACAACATGTATCATTAGCAAATGGATGGAAAGTGAAAGTATCTGGAGAAGGTACTGCATATTGTTCATGTATAAATGAGCATTACCTATGTTGTATGTACGTAAACTAAAATTTAACCTGCTTTCTTTGTGTGAGAGAAAAAATTCTCTCCCAGTTGCTGTGCCGATTAATGACCTTTGGCTTAGACAATTGAATAAGCCAATCAGAGCGCGGCTCCTAGCTTTGAATCTCCCGGGCTTTTCTAACTGCCACTGAGACAGTATATAAAGAGCTGCTAGCCAGCAGGCAACTCTGTTTGGGGTCAGAGGCAAAGCTGAAGTCACTAAAGCCTCCTCCTTCTGAGGAAGAAAGACCCGGACTCCAATCACACAGAGTGATGGCCAGACACTGCAAAAGGAAACTGACTACTGATGTTCTTTTATTTTTTTTATCTTTTAACACAGACAAACATAAAACACAAATACATATAAACACATATACATTAATACAATACAAAAAAAAAGTCTATCGACTAACTCCTAAGAAACTATCGCATCGGTGGTTGTTTTCTAATTCACCTGTTATTTCTTTATTTAACAATTTGCATATTTGCTTGTTTGCACTTTGACACATTTATGCATATCCAAATGTAGCTTTCTACGAATCGTACTAACTATTTATATATACCGTCCTACAGTTTTCCTCATGTGCCTATTTCTGTGCTTCTTATTTAGGTTCTCCTAGCGTCTTATTTTACTGGCCCTATCTTTCCCTCTAGCCATGAGTACCATCTTTGCCAAACTATGTAGTAATCGGTATCCTCCTTCTCTTGGAGCTCTTTAGTGAGTCTATCCATTTCTGCACATTCAGTTATTTTTGCAATTATTTTTCCTTCTGTTGGTAATAGTTCGGATTTCCAATTTGAAGCGTACACTATGCATGCCGCTGTCAGGATGTGAATAATAAGGTATTTTATCTCTTTAGTATATTGTGGTGTGGTCATTCCAAATAAAAAAAATTCCAGTTTCATTTCGACCTTTTACTTCGTTATTTCTTCAATCATTCTCTTGATTTCTTGACTGATGTTCTTTTAATAGACTTTGTTTTATTTATGTAAATAAAAACAGTTTAGTTTAAACTCTTCTGAGACTTGTCTGTTTGGTGAATTCTAAAGAGATAAGGTTGCGGTCTACCAACCCTCCATAACAATTGGTAGCAGAGGATGGTTCAAACTTTATCCACATTACAATGTACTAAACAAACATGCCAACAATCAAGTCGACGCGGAAGGGAAGAATCGTAACCCGAGCCTTCGCCAGGCGCATGGCATCCCGACACCGACCAATGGAACCTGAGGCCAGGACAACTTTGGCTGAAGTGCCCCAAGCATCAATCGCACAGGAGACCAGAGGGATGGCAAATCCCAGAGCGAGTATCCCGTTTCATGACCTACTCGCTGCTATGAGCGAACACCCTCCGCCCGCAGAAGCCGAGACCAGGAGGACGCCCCTTCTAGCCTCGACCATGAGCCCGGCAGAGAGGGACAAAATGAGGTCAGCAATACTCCAAGCGTTCAGCTTGCCGGTGGCAAGCGAAGACCCAGTTGCCGACCTCACCACCCTATTGCGGATCCCGACCACAGTGACAGTGGCGAGGGACGGGACTGAGATCCAGGACAGCGCCAGATCGGTAAGAACCACCCAGTCCTGTCCCGCAGCCCCTTTTACCGCTAGTGAGGCAAGGGCGGGAAACTACAGACTGCCATCTTTAAGTTTCCCGCCAAATAACACGGCGCCCGGCCAGCTCCTAATTCAGGATGGCCAACTTAACATGGTGCCATCTATCAGCAAAGCCACCCACTTGGCAGCACCTATCGCTGCGGTGACCCAAAGCGACCAGCCAACTGAAGGGCTAGCCCCCCTGGCAACAGCGGCACCGCTGGTTCCAGCCATGCCGAACACGCCTCTGGCACCGGCTGAATGGGACCGTGCCCAGGCAACCATCCCGATCGTGGCGACCCAAGCAACAAAGTCAAGAAGCTCGCCTACCGAGCTTGAAATTGCAAATGTGATCGAGACACTAACAGTAGCCTTCGGGGCCACTTTCCAGCTCCCTCCCACCTACCATGTGACAGCGGCCTGTCCTGGCACCCTTTCAACGGCTGCAGCCCGCTCCTTACCTGTTTCCAACATGGCGGGCTCTCCTGCGGCATCTCCAGCCTTCGGGGCCATTTCTGGGACTACTCCAGCCGAGGCTGAGGTCCCAGAGGCAGGCCCAAGGCCTTCTACAGAGGAGCAGCGGAGGAGCTCCTCACTTCTCAGTGTCCCAATGAGAATGAGCTGCGTGCCTGCGCAGTTCAGTGTTTCAACTCCTCCCACTAGGGAGGGGCAACTGTCAAACAGCCGGCCAATAGGATTTAAGCCGTCTGCTTCAATACCGATGCTGTATTGTCCTTTTCAAAAACTACAGCACCATGGACAGCAGCAGCTATCTGTTTCAATTCGTGCAAATGCAAGCATTTTGCCGCCTGGGTTTAAAACTTTAAACGTGAATGGGAAAAATCTGCAGGAATGGGTGAAAGGGGTTCAGGTGATTCTGATGAAAGAGAATGTGCTGTCATTATTGTTAGAACCTCCCCCCAAACCCTGGACTCTGGAAATTGATTTATTGCATCATAAGGCTTTTTGTATTTTGTTACTGTCAATTGACCCAGCATTATATCCAAGTATTCCACATAATTTAAGTATATGTGAAGTCTGGGAAAAAATGTTTAATTTATTCTATTGTAAAAATTCAAATACAACCAGCAGGATTTCCAGAGAATTCCATTCTGCTAAATTGAGGGCAGGGGTGGATATGAATGAGCATCTTTGTGAGCTCAACAAAATGAGGGAGGAACTAATTTTAAGGGGAGACCCTGTGTCTGAACAGAGCTTAATCAGTATTATAATTAATTCTTTAGACTCTAGCTGGAATAATTTTATTTCCCAATTGGATAATACCAGCTATGAGGGTATGTCCCTGGAAGTCCTGTCTGGCAAACTTATCGCAGAGGACAACCTGAGGAAGGACAGGGCAGCCTTCCACAGGAAGGAGAGGCCACCAAGGAGATCTAATAGCCCTGACAGGGTCAACACTGTTGGGGAGTGTTTTAACTGTGGCTCCAGGGACCATTACAAAAGAAACTGCCCACGTAATGCCAACGCCAGGGCATGCCAAAGGGCACCTTTGGGTGACAGGTACAGAAGGAGATCTCCTACCCCACATAGAAAGCCACAAAACAACCCTTCCAGCCAGGGAAGGAACAGGTGGCCAAGGAAAGGTGACAAAAAGGACAAATTTAACTTCACCAACAATTTTGCTGCTGTGGTCAAGACTGCTGAGTCAAAACTTTCAAAGAAACAACTTGAACAACTGTGGCTGTTGGACAGTGGGGCAAGTAAACATATTGTAAGTGACCAAAAATTGTTTATTGAATTAAAGGACCATAAGTCTATGGTCAAGGTTGCCAATGGCATAAGGGCAAGGGTCACTGGTATTGGGAAGGTTTTTATCCCCGGACTTGGGGAGGTTAGTGGTGTTCTGTATGTACCTGAGATTGATCACAACTTGCCTAGTGCCATAAAAATAAGTGAAAACACAAAGATAGAAGTGTTGTTTACAAAAGGTACTGCTATAGTCACCAATGATAAACGTATAGTTGGGGAAGTGTTAAAGATTAATGGTCTGCCCTACTACTTTCCTATTGTGAGAGCTGAGGAGTCTAATGTCAACAACCAGGTCACTGCTTCTGATAGTGATGATGGACCTCAGCCAGAATCAGATGATGAGACTGAGAGTACCCAAGGAAAGAGGGGTTGTAATTACAATTGTAAATATGATTCAAAATGTAAAAAGTGTGTGAACTTTAATCTGGAACAAGGCGATGAAAGGCCCGAGGACGCCAATGCAATCTCTATTGGCAAGCCACTACATGATGAGTGTGCTCACCTCATGTATCGCAGAATGGGTCATATGAGTTTCCCTGTGGTGCAGAAAGCACCTGAGTGCTCCAAGGGGATTAGAATTAAAGATTGTAACATCTTTATGGATTGTTCTGTTTGCAGGAGTGCAAAATCCAAAGTGAGGCCAGTGCCCAGGAAATCAGAGAGGCAGTCTGAGGGCATATTCCAGTTGGTACACATGGACTTGGTGGGTCCTTTGAAACCCTCCATTGGTAAGAATCGTTACTTCTTGACCATTGTTGATGACCATAGCAGGTTCGGATTTGTCTATCTTCTCAAATCCAAGGATCAGGCCTTATCCAAATTTAAGGAATTCTGCAGTCTGATTGAGAATCAGCACAAGGTCAACATCCAGAAGATCTTGACCGACAGAGGAACTGAGTTTAACTCAGCTCAGTTCTCTGGTTGGCTGAAGGAGAAGGGCATAGTCCATTTGCGCACCGCCCCTTACTCCACTTTTCAGAACGGGGTGGTAAAGAGGAGAAACAGTGTACTGCAGGCAATGATGAGGTGCGCCCTTGAGGATGCTGACCTAGATTTCTCATATTGGGCGGAAGCTGCTCTGTATGCAAACTACACTCTCAACCGGGTATGGTCCAGTGTGGTACAAAAGACCCCATATGAGGTAGTGTATGGCCATAAGCCAAGATTAATGCATCTTCATGTATTTGGAGTGATGGCCGATGTCCACATCCCCAAGGAACTTAGAAAAAAGGGAGATAAAGTCTCAGCTAAATTAAGGTTCATTGGCTATGAAACAGGCTCTAAAGCTTTTAGGTTCGTAGACTCAAACAGAAAAATAGTAATATCCAGGTCAGCTACTTTTTACGAGAGTACAAATTGGAGCAGGATTCACGCCAACGTGATCCTAACTCCCAATCCTCCTCGTAATTTGGACAAACAGATAAACGATGTGTCAGAAAATCCATCTAGTGATGGTGAAACATCTGGATCTGAGGATGAGGGAGAACACATACCCTCCAGACCTTTAAAAGGAATACTAAAGCAAAGGAAGGGAGTAGCCTGGAAAAAGGGGCACTCCACTCTAAAAGTTCAGAATAGCAGTAATGAGGAGGATAGCTCATCAGATAGCTCTGATGCAGGTGAAGAACCAATTAATAGATCAATTCGATCCACTAGGGGCAAGAAGCCCAAGAGATACGAAGGTTTTGTTACTTCTGTTGATCAGATCTCAACCACACCTCAAAGATATGAGGATCTGTTAACACTATCTGAAAAAGAGCAGGAGAATTGGCGTACTGCAATGGATATTGAATTGGACAGTCTAAAGAAACTAGAGGTATTCACACCAACAAAATTACCAAAAGGCCAGAAGGTAATTGGCACTAGATGGGTCTTCAAGAAGAAACCCGTTGAGAAAGGGAAGTTTATTTATAAGGCGAGGTTGGTTGCACAGAGCTTCTCACAGAGATTTCCTGATGACTACGTTGATACCTTCTCGCCTACAGTGCACCCGGAGAGCGTTAAGACTGAGCTCACCATAGCTGCCATACACGGGGAGAGTGTGTACCAATTTGATATACAAACTGTCCATTTACATGCCAAATTGGACAAAAAAATTATATGTCAAAGCTCCTCAGGGTGTAGATCATCAGGAAGGTGATGTTTGGCTTTTAAATAAAAGCCTCTATGGTCTCAAGCAATCGGGCAGGAGGTAGTACGAATGTCTTACCAAACGTCTAAGGCAGATGGGTTTTTCTGCCTCATCGGCTGATTAATGTATATTCATCAGAAGTCACCAGGGCACCAAAGAAACTGTTTTGGTCTATGTAGATGACATTTTGTACATCTGCAAATCTGAGAGCAGATGTAAAATATTCTCTGACGAATTAGGCAAGAATTTTGCCCTAAGGCCTCTAGGCCGAATTGACAAATTTTGCGGGGTCCAATTCGTTAAGACTGAGAAGGGGTTTGAACTTTCTCAGTGGGATAAGGTTTTAGAATTAATTGAAAGATGCAGCATGGCAGAGGCCAAGCCCTGTGACACTCCCATGCAAACAGACTTTCTTAAAAACATGTATGTTGAAAGTGCAGAGTTTGAACAGAAGACATTCTACAAATCTGTAATAGGATCACTATTGTACATTGCAGGATGGACAAGGCCAGATATTAGTCTAGCTGTAAACATATTATCCAGGCATTCTGAAAACCCCACTCAATTTCATTGGAATGGGATCAAGAGGATCCTTAGGTATCTGAAGAGTACTGCAAACTACTCACTTCTATTAGAACTGAATGTATCAGACAGACCAAATTTATGTTATTATACAGATGCGGACTGGGCAGGGGACATCAAGTCCAGGAAGAGTACTTCGGGGTATGTTGTATTACTTAATGGAAGCCCTATCCACTGGTATTCAGGGAAACAGAAGCTGATTGCCACTTCTACTGCTGAGGCAGAGTATGTGTGTCTGTCCAAGGCATCAAACAATTTGATTTGGTTCGATGACCTTTTAATGAATCTGTGGGAAGAACCTGTGTATCCTATAAATATTCATGAGGATAATATGGCTGCCATTAACATATCAAAGGCTGACGCTGTGGGGCAAAGGTCACGCCATATTGATATAAAATACAGGCATGTGAGACAACTGTCTAAAATGGGTTTTATTAAGACAATATTTTGTGAAACTAAAGAACAGATAGCAGATATACTCACCAAACCATTACCCCGGGAACAACACCAATATCTCTTAGCAAAGTACCTCTGGTCATGTGAAGAATGTACTGCTTGTCATTACTATGTATGTATATATTCAATGTATACAAGGTGTATTGCATGTAAAAAATTTATACTTGGCATAAATAGCCACAGAGAAGGGGATTGTGAGAGAAAAAATTCTCTCCCAGTTGCTGTGCCTATTAATGACCTTTGGCTTAGATAATTGAATAAGCCAATCAGAGCGCAGCTCCTAGCTTTGAATCTCCCGGGCTTTTCTAACTGCCACTGAGACAGTATATAAAGAGCTGCTAGCTAGCAGGCAACTCTGTTCGGGGTCAGAGGCAAAGCTGAAGTCACTAAAGCCTCCTCCTTTTGAGGAAGAAAGACCTGGACTCCAATCGCACAGAGCAATGGCAGAAAGAGCTGACCGGACACTGCAAAAGGAAACTGACTACTGATGTTCTTTTAATAGACTTTGTTTTATTTATGTAAATAAAAACAGTTTAGTTTAAACTCTTCTGAGACTTGTCTGTTTGGTGAATTGTAAAGAGATAAGGTTGCGGTCTACCAACCCTCCATAACACTGTGAAAGCATTGTTAAAAGCTGGGTTTGTAGTAACATTTAGGGGAGATAAATGTATAATAGAAAAAGATGGTACAAGTGTTACTGCAAAGTTAGAGAATGATTTGTTTGTTCTGAATGATGATCCATTAATCATGGCTAATGCTAACTCAGTTTACGATAACACGAAGCCACATGATGAATGTATTCACTTGCTTCATAGGCGTTTGGGACATGTAAACTTTAAACTGTTAAAGAAAACTGTAGAATTATCTGATGGGATAAAACTAAAACCTTGTAAAAAAATATTTAAACTGCAATGCTTGTAGCCAAGAAAAGAGTAAGGTAACTCCTGCAAACAGAGTTAATGGGTTTACAACCAATGAACCTTTAGAGGTAGTGTTTGCAGATATTATTGGTCCTAAAAACCTAGTTTAGGAGGAGCCTGTTATATATTGAGCATAATAGACCATTTTTCCCGTTATGGTTTCTGTTACCTTATGAAAACCAAAGCAGAAACATTCTGGCATTTTTCAAACTAGCTGAGGTTTGTTGAGAGGAAAAAGAAATGCAAGGTTCTTTGCCTAATAACTGACAATGGTACTGAATTTACCAATAACAGGTTTGTAACTATGTTAGAGAAAGCTGGCATTGAACACAAGCATTCTGCCCCTTATAGACTGCAACATAATGCGTATATTGAACGCAGAGGGCAAACGTTGCAGGCTATGGCTCAAACCATGTTATCTGATTCTGGTTTATCTGAGACACTTTGGGGTGAGGCAATAATGTGTGTTAACCATGTCTTGAATAACGTAGTTAATTCAACAACTGGTGAATTACCATTCACACGTTGGCATGGTAGAAGACCAGAATTGAGTTATTTGCATACATTTGGAGCCCCAGCATGGGTTCATATTCCTTCACAATTGAGGCGAAAGGGGCAACATCATCATTATTATTATTATTATTATTATTATTATTATTATTATTATTATTATTATTATTTATTGGATTTATATGCCGCCCTCTCTCCAAAGGACTCAGGGCGGCTCACATCAATGAAACAATCCCAATAAATACAAATTAAAACAGACTAAAACAGACTAAAAACCAATTTAAAACAGTAGACCCCATCAGTCCTGGCTAGGGCATTTAAACAGCCAGGTCTTAAGCTCACGGTGGAAGGTACGAAGGTTGGGGGCCAGCCGAAGACCCACGGGAAGTTGATTCCTAAGGGTGGACACGGCCACAGAGAAGGCTCTACCCCTGGGGGTCACCAGCCAACATTGTCTAGCCGACGGCACCCTGAACAGGCCCTCTCTGTGGGAACGCACCGGGCGATGGGAAGTCGATGCTGGTTGCAGGTGGTCCAACAGATATCCTGGGCCTAAGCCATGAAGGGCTTTATAGGTTAACACCAGCACCTTGAATCTCACCCGGAGGGCAACCGGCAACCAATGCAAGTCACACAGGAGAGGTGTAACATGGGAGTATCGGGATCCTCCCATTACAACCCGCGCGGCCGCATTCTGCACCAGCTGAAGCCTCCGAGTGGTCTTCAAGGGCAGCCCCAGGTAGAGAGCATTGCAGTAGTCAATCTGGGAGGTGACTAACGCATGAGTGACTGTGCATAGGGCATCACGGTCCAAATATGGGCACAACTGGCGCACCAGGCGAACCTGGGCAAATGCCCCCCTGGTCACGGCTTTTATATGCTCCTCCAAACCCAGCCGTGAACACAGAAGGACACCCAAGTTGCACGCCCTGTCTACAGGGGGCAACACCTCACCCCCTATAGTCAGAGATTGAACCTCTCGTTCGGTCCACGATGCCGGTATCCACAGCCACTTGGTCTTGGTCGGGTTGAGCCGAAGCCTGTTCCTCCCCATCCAGACCCGTATCACTTCTAGGCACCGGGCCATCACATCGAGGGCATCACTGGGCTGGTTTGGGGTGGATATAAAAAGTTACCCCACCCCAAAACCACGGATGATCTCTCCTAGCGGCTTCATGTAAATGTTGAACAGAAGGGGCGAGAGGACTGGCCCCTGAGGCACCCCACAAGTGAGAGGCCTCAAGGCCGACCTCTGCCCTCCCGCCAACACTGCTTGCATACGACCTGAGAGGTAGGAGGCGAACCACTGTAAAACAGTACCTCCCACTCCTAACCCCTCGAGGCGTCGCAGCAAGATACCATGGTCAATGGTATCAAAGGCCGCCGAAAGATCTAATAGGACCAGAACAGAAGAATAACCTCCATCCCGGGCCCTCCAGAGATCATCCACCAGCGCGACCAATGCTGTCTCCGTGCTGTATCCGGGCCTGAAACCCGATTGGTACGGATCTAGATAATCCGCTTCATCCAGGGCCACTGTGAACTGACGTGCCACCACGCTCTCAACAACCTTCGCCACAAAGCGGAGGTTGGAGACCGGATGAAAGTTGCCTAAAATGGTCAGATCCAAGGCAGGTTTCTTGAGGAGGGGCCTAACCACTGCCTCCTTCAAGGCGGAGGGAAAGCTCCCCTCATCCAAAGATGCAGTTATCACTGCCTGGATCCAGCCATGTGTCACCTCCTGCGCTGAATAGACCAGCCAGGAGGGACACGGGTCCAGCAAGCAAGTGGTCGCACTCAGTTTCCTCATGATCCTGTCCACTTCCTCAGGGGTAACAGGGTCGAACTCTTCCCAGACCACAAGACCAGATGCCTCCCCACCGTCTGAACCTGCCCAGTCGGAGTTCAAGCCGTCCCAAATCTGAGCGATCTTGTCCGACAGATGTTGACTAAACTCCTTGGCCCGCCCTTGCAAAGGGTCCTCCCCCACCCTCTGGTTCAGGAGGGAGTGGGAGACCCTAAACAGGGCAGCCAGGCGATTATCTGCGGACGCGATAAGGGCGGAGAAGTAACGACGCTTTGCCACCGTCATCTCCACCAGGTAAGTACACGTAAATGTTCTTAGCTGTGCATGGTCAGATTTGGAACGACTGGCCCTCCAACAGCTCTCTAGGCCTCTCCTCTGATGCTTCATCCCCCGGAGCTCCTCAGTAAACCAAGGGGCCAACCGAGATCTGCGTCGAGTGAGAGGCCGCATAGGAACGACACGATCGAGAGCCCCGGCAGCTGCCTCATCCCAGGCTTCCACCAGGGTCTCGATCGAGGCATGGGAGAGAGAGAGAGGAATCGTCCCAAGCTCCGTCTGGAACCTGTCCAGGTCCATCAGGCGCCTGGGGTGGAACCAGGTGGTAGGTTCCACATCCCAGCGAGGAGAGGTGGCATACTGGAAGCCCAGCCGCAGGAGATAGTGATCGGACCATGACAGGGGACAAACAGCAGGTAATCCCACCCCCCGAACTCACCATGCCACTGTTCAGAGATGAAAACAAGATCGGGTGCGTGCCCTCCTTCATGAGTAGGGCCCTGAATAATCTGAGTCAGGTCCATGGCTGCCATGGAAGCCATGAACTCCCGAGCCACCCCCGACCGTCCGCCCAGGGATGGCAGATTAAAGTCCCCCAGCACAATAAGTCTGGGGAATTCCACCACCAGCCCCGACAGAGTGTCAAGCAGGCCGGGCAGGGCCATCACTACGCAGCTGAGAGACAGGTACGTAATCAACAGGCCCAACTGTCCCTGAGGGCCCCATCTCATGAGGAGAGTTTTGCATCCATCTATTTGAGGAACAGTGACCTCCCAGGGCCTTAGGGTCTCCCTAACAACAACCGCCACCCCCCCTCCCCTCCCCTGGGCCCTTGGCCGGTGCAGCACATGGAAACCTGGTGGGCAAAGTTCAGTCAGAGGAACACCTCCCTCCGGGCCCAACCAGGTTTCCGTAATGCAAGCCAGGTCCGTGTTTTCCTCCTCAATCAAATCCCGAATGAGGGGAGCAAAGAACATAGAGCAAAGAAGCTGTTTTTTGTTGGTTATGAATCCAACCACAGGTCATATAGATTTTGGGCGCCAGGTACCACTAGTGTGTACTGCAGTGCTAGTGCCAAGTTCATGGAGCAAGTTGGTTGGAGTAAGCTTGAGCAGGAATCCGACAAGGTTAATGATAGTGTTATTGTGGATACTCAAGTGTTTGCGGATAACCCTGATAATGAGATAATTGAGGAAGAACCTTCTATTACTGTAAAGGAAGAAGAGATTATAGGGGAGGTAGAAGAGGAAATACCTATACCGAGTCCTGAATTACCTAGACGTTCAACTAGAGAGACACATCCACCTGATAGGTATCAAGCCAGTATGGTGAACATAGAGCCGTCTAACTTTAATGAAATTCAACTGTATCCTGAAAAGGATCAGTTAGCTTGGAAGAAAGCGATGGACAAAGAGCTGACATCATTGAAGGAATTAGATGTTTATGAGAACGTTAGGTTACCACCAGGTGAGCATGCAATTGGTTGCAAGTGGGTTTATAAACTAAAGACTGGTGTAGATGTGACTGTTACCCATAAGGCGAGGTTAGTTGCTCAAGGATTTGCTCAGTCAGATAAGGACTATGATGAAGTGTTTGCACTGAGTCTGAAAGCGACTACATTGCGAGCAGCATTAGTGTAGGCAGCTAAGAATATTTATAGGATAAATCATATCGATGTTGAAACTGCATATCTGCATGCGCCATTACAACATACAATCTATATGAAGAAGCCACTAGGTTTGAATACTGATGGGAAGACTGATTGTTGGAGACTGAAGAAAAGTCTTTATGGCTTAAAGCAGTCTGGTTACGAGTGGAATAAATGTATTGTTAATGAGCTAGTTGCTATGGGTTTTGAAGCTAGTATAGCTGTTCCATGTTTGTTCAAGAAAGAAAAAAATGCTTTAGTTTCCCTATTATTACTATTTACTGACGACATAGCACTCATTACAAAATCTGAACACGAAGCGACCGAAATTGTTTCTATGTTGCAAAAGAAATTCAGAATTAGGAATTTGGGAGAAATTAAGCATTATCTAGGACTTGATATAGTTAAAACTAGTAAAGGTTACAAAATTTCGCAAGCCAAGAAAATAAGCCAATTGCTAAAACGTTACAATATGGAACTCTGTAAGCCTGCTAAAACACCAATGAGTCAGGATTTTAAACATTGTAATATTCAAAGTCCTGTATTTGATAAGGAAATATATCAATCCTTAATAGGCAGTCTATCATATTTAAGTAATTGGTCTAGGCCAGATATATCTTATAGTGTGAACCAACTGGCTAGATATAATGCTGAACCAACTGAATGGCACTGGCAAGCTGCTAAGCGAATACTGAGGTATCTGAAGCAAACAATTTATTATTCGTTATATTTGGAGCCTAGTAGTGACTTAGTATTAACGGCATATGCTGATGCAAGTTTTGTGACTGATCTACTTACTCGTAAATCAACATCAGGTATAGTAGTAATGCTGGGTAATGTTTTGATAGGATGGAAATCTATTAAGCAAAAGCATATTAGTTTGTCAACTATGGAAGCCGAATTTTCATGTTTATCCTTGATATGCACTGATTATATTATAAACAATTGTTAATAGATATAGGATTAAATGTGAATGATCCATTTATAGTGTATGAAGATAATCAATCTGCAATCAATATGGCTACTAATTTAGCTGTAAGAACACGGTCTAAGCATACTGATTTATGATATTTAAACGTTAGACAGTGTGTAAAAAGTAAATTGATTCAGTTAGAGTACTGCATGACTGAACACAATATTGCGGGTCATTTCACAAAGGCTCAGGGTGCAGTTAAGCACAAAGCGTGTTGTGAGAACTATGGTTTAAGGATGTAAGGTATTCTATATCGTCCTACCAAAAGGGGAGAATGTTAGGAAATGATTTTACCTAACTTGTTGGGTTGACAATATATAAACCATCAATATAGCTTTAAGACTGCTGTATTGCTGTATTGCATCATACTGTGTCCTGATTGGTTAGCTCTGTAGCCAATGTCCTTAAGAGGGAACTAGAAACATGGTTTCTTCCTTTTACTGACTCTTTGCTGACCTTTTACTGAATCTTTGCTGTTTGCTGTGTTTTGCTACTGTTTGCAAATACAGAGAACTGTTTATTGTGAATGACTACGACTGGTAAGAAGACTTTGTTATTGGATTATCCCTGGACTATTGTTTATTTATTATTTATTTATTTATTATTTAAATTTTTATACCGCCCTTCTCCCAAGGGACTCAGGGTGGTGCACAGCCACAATAAAACACACATATCCATCAAATTTAAAAACAGTTTAAAAACATATTAAATAATTTGGCCCCTATATTATTAAAAAAACTAAAACAACCATTAAAATTCATGTTTAAGCCAGCCCAGCTTGTTGAAACAATAATGTCTTGAGGGCACGGTGAAAGGTGCATAGGTCAGGGATCATACGTATCTCCGGGGGCAATTCATTCCAGAGGGCAGGTGCCCCCACAGAGAAGGCTCGACATTGTTTGACCAATGGCACCCTGAGGAGTCCCTCTCTGTGGGAGTGTATTGGCCGGCGGGAGGCTATCGGTGGCAGAAGGCGGTCTCGTAAATACCCGGGTCCTAAGCCATGGAGCGCTTTAAAGATGGTAACCAGCACCTTGAATCGCACCCGGAAGACCACCGGGAGCCAGTGCAGCTCGCACAGGAGAGGTGTTACATGGGTGCGCCATGTCGCTCCCATAATCACCTGCACGGCCGCATTCTGGACCAGTTGGAGCCTCCGAGTGCTCTTCAAGGGGAGCCCCATGTAGAGAGCATTACAGTAGTCCAGACGGGAAGTGACGAGGGCATGAGTGACCATGCGCAAGGCGTCCCGGTCCAGAAAGGGACGCAACTGGTGAATCAGGCGAACCTGATAAAAAGCCCCCCTGGCCACAGCCGTCACATGATTTTCTAGAGACAGCCATGCATCCAGGAGGACACCCAAGTTGTGAGCCCTCTCTGAGGGGGCCAAGATCTCACCTCCAATAGTCAGCGATGGAACCAGCTGGCTATACCGGGACACCGGAAACCACAGCCACTCGGTCTTGGAGGGGTTGAGTCTGAGCTTGTTTCTCCCCATCCAGATCCGCACAGCCTCCAGGCACCGGGACATCACGTCAAGGGCATCATTGAGGTGGTCCGGGGTGGAGATGTACAGCTGAGTATCATCAGCGTACTGATGGAACTTCACCCCAAAACCACAGATGATCTCACCCAGCGGCTTCACATAAATGTTGAACAGGAGGGGCGAGAGGACCGACCCTTGCGGCACCCCACAAACAAGGCGCCTCGAGGTCGACCTCTGCCCCCCTGCCAACACAGACTGACGGTCAGAGAGGAAGGAGGAGAACCACCGCAATGCGGTGCCCCCCCACTCCTAACCCCTCCAACCGGTGCAGCATGATACCATGGTCGATGGTATCAAAAGCTGCTGAGAGGTCTAATAGGACCAGGACAGAGGAACAACCCCTGTCCTGAGCCCTCCAGATATCATCAACCAATGCAACCTATGCCGTTTCCGTGCTGTACCCCGGCCTGAAGCTCGACTGGTACGGATCTAGATAGACAGTTTCATCCAGGTACTGGGGAAGTTGTTGCGCCACCACACTCTCAACAACCTTTGCCACAAAGCACATCTACTGCTTTATATGTAAATGACCTGGACTGTTTATTGGACTGTGCCTTATTACTATTTCCTGAAAGTAAACACAACTCAGTGTAACTGTGTGTTGGCTGTGTTTTTCCTAACTACTCTCAATTGCTTTTCATGTGCACACCCTTGCTACTCAAGGGTTGCTCTGCGAATTCCTCAACAACACTATTCCCCCCCTCCACAGGGCCTCCTCCCCTGGGACCATGTGGACCAGGGCACTCCAGGTACTTGGTGTGGAATACCTGAACCAGATGAGGTGCATGCATATCCTTGGTGTCCACCTACATGAAGTCTTCCAGTCCATAGCACCATAGCCACCAGGTACTTGAAGCATCCCCTCATCCAACAGGAGTCCTGAATGCTGTCCACCTTGGACTCTGGATGTCCCTGTGTGGCCACGGGACCTGGTGGTGGTGTAGTAGGATGGTGGGGACTGTCTGCTGACACAGGAACTAGTAAGGACCAATGGAACACCAGGTGGATCCTCATGCTTCGAGGCAAGGTGTCAGGACTGCCACCCCACTGGCACCCTGCCATAGAAACAAGGGGAGGGAACTGTGGGTGGAATGAGAGGGAGGGTTACCAGGGGATACCATGAGGAAACGAAACCAAGCCTTACACCGGCTGCTTCAAGATCAAGAAAGGAATGTCAGCTGCAAAGACAGGGACTGTTCCCAAAACAATTTGTTAGCACCTAATTGGATACTTCTTGATAAATGGGGGTGGAAGGGGACACGGGAAAGTTAACCATATACTTTGGTTGGGAAAACCTCAGATCCAGCTTCACTTCTTCTGTAACCACTTGGCTTTAGTAAAGTATACCTTTGGCTAACCATGGGCCTAAGAGTCTTTCTTTTCTAACTGACCAAGTTGGGACAGTTGACACCATGCTCAAGCACCCTGACCCTGACAAACTATTTGTCATTCAGGCAGATGCCAGCGATGTGGCAGTGGGAGCTTGTCATGCCATCCCGTGAGAGCCGCCAGCTATTCCAAGGTCAAACCATGGAATGCATTACCATCCAACCCACCAAGCCAGGGACTGTTACCAAAACAAATTTTTAAATGTAATTGGACAGCTAGAGATAACCAGGGGTAAGAGGGGAAGAAGGGAAAAGTTAACCACATACTTTGGGCACGAAAACCTCAGCTCCGGCTTTGCTTCATTGTAACCACTTGGCTTTAGTAAAGTGTACTTTCGTTAACAATGGATTAAAGAGTCTTTCTTTTCTAACTGACCAAGCTGGGATGGCTAACACAAGGTTAGCCAGAAGGTGACCGGGTTCATCACAGCTTGATGATAGTAGGGCCCAGATAGTAGTGAATGAAATGACTCACTGCAGCCAGGTGGGCGTGGCTGGGTGGGCATGGCCAGGTCAATGCGGAGGATTAGGTGCAGCCGACTTGGGGCAGCCGACTTGGGCAGCAGACTCGGGGCAGCTAGGTGGGCATGGCCAGGTGGGCACAGAACAAGTCAGCCTGAGCAACTGGATGTGCAGCCAACTCGGTGCCCCACCAGATCAAAAATCATCAGGAGACATGCTGGCAAATGGGAAGCAGGGAAGTGGCAAAATTTGAAAGGCAAGGGGTGGATCCTCACCCCCATTTGCAGAAATGCTCCATTTTTCTTTCTCCTTTCTGAGGAGAGGTTTCCCTGCAAAGTTTGAAAGGGGCAGCTGGGTGGATTTATTCCACCCCACCACCCCATTTGCAGAAACTGTCCAGTTGCTTAAGCGTGTTTGTAGTGTGTGTCTGTGTGTATGAATGCCTGAGAACTGAAAACTGAGAGAATGGAGCTGGATCCATTACCTAGACCTCCTTTAATATGCATACTTTGTTCCTTTTTTATTTAGTACTAGCTGTACCCGGCCACGCGTTGCTGTGGCCCAGTCTAGTGCTTCCGCTGGGCTAAAAGAGCGAGGCTGAAGTTCCAAACTCTCCATGAACATTTGGTGGGCGTGGCCAACTCGACGTCACTCACTTTCATCAGTCACATGACAGCCCCCGAACCACGCCTACCCAGCGGGTGATTAGGGCAGAGAACCGGTTGCTAAAAAACAATGGGAACCACAAAATCCTCCCTCTCTGTCTCCCCCTCTCTCTTTGTATCTCTCTCTCTCTCTCCCTCTCCCCCGTCTGTATTTCTCTATGTCTCTCTCTCTCCCCCCCCCTCTGTATCTCTCTATGTGTCTCTCTGTTCTGTCCCCTCCCACGAGTGGCCTTGCAGAAACTCAAATAGCCCGGCAGTAACACACGCAGGCTAGAGAGAATTAAAGCTGGCCCTTTAATAAACAGTTCAGAAGTTATTGGCAATGTTCCAAAGGTATAGCAGTGCAGCAATTACCAGGTAATGTTCCAGAGGTCTTGGCAGACGGCCAACAGGCTAATGCAGACACCTTTTCAAAACTAACTCAAAACTGACCGTGCTAAACTCCAAAACGCCAACAAATTGTTCACCATGCCTTTCTGGCCCAGCCACACCCCTTTTATACTTTGTAGGGTGTGGCCCTACATCTCCTGACCACACCTCTTGGGACGTGGCAATAGCTGTTCTCTACGATGTCTCCTACGTCTCTCTCTTGCATCCAATAGGGGCACCCTCTCCTCGTTACCAGCCTCTGTTTCCTCCTCAATTTGGCTGGGGTCCAAAGGCACGTCAGCAACTGTCAGTTCTTGCTGACTCACCAGTGAAGACGGCCCCTCCGGCACATACATTAGCTCGTGCCAGCTTCCTCCATCTCATCTTCCGACTCAGCCTGCAAAGATAAATCAACCTCCGGGGCCAGAGTCACAACACTCTCTCTCTCCCTCTCTCTGTATCTCTATGTCTCTCTCTCTCCCCCCCCCCCTCTCTGTATCTCTCTCTGTCTCTCTCTCCCCCCCCTGTATCTCTCTATGTCTCTCTCTCCCCCGTATCTCTCTATGTGTCTCTCTCTCCCCCTCTCTCTGTATCTATGTCTCTCTCTCCCCCCCTCTGTATCTCTCTATGTCTCTCTCTCCCCCCCTGTATCTTTTTATGTCTCTCTCTCTCCCCCTCTCTCTGTATCTCTATGTCTCTCTCTCTCCCCCCTCTCTCTGTATCTCTCTCTGTCTCTGTCTCTCCCACCCTCTCTCTCTGTATCTCTGTATGTGTCTCTCTCCCCCCGTCTCTCTGTATCTCTGTATGTGTCTCTCTCTCCCCCCCCGTCTCTCTGTATTTCTCTATGTCTCTCTCTCCCTCTCTCTCTGTTTATCTCTGTCTCTGGCCTGGCCTCTTCTGCATCCCCCACCATCACCCTTACCTTTTCAGGCCAGGCCTTCGCAGCTCTCTGCACCACAGCAGAAACTAGGGGGCCCCCTCCGTCCTCCCTACACAGATGTTCTCTGGGGGCTCGACAGGGAGATGCATAGCAGGGAAGGGAAGGGAAAGGAAGGGGGGGAGGGAGGGGGTGCGGCGGGAGTTCAAGGCTGGTTTGGGGCTTCCCGCCCGAAGGAAGAAAGCGGCAAAGCCAGGAGCCACGCACACCCCACTCGACCCCTGCTGCGCAGTTCTCCTCCCCCACCTGCCAAGGGCAGGGGAATGATTAAATCCCCTGCTCTTCCAGGCAAAACGAAGGAGGGCCGGCCATCCTCCCCCCTGCCCGTTTCTGCCCCCCGAAGCCTCCCCAGAGCCCCTTTTCTGCCAGAGGCCGAAATTTTCGTGTAGGCTCTGTGAACTGCCAGAGCACCCACCTGGGAATCAAAGGTGGCGCTGGTCAAAGGTGACCCCGAGGCTCCAGTTGCCTCCATCTCCTGCTCACTGACCGGATTCGCATAGCGCCGGTTAGCGGCTCGTCTTTCTGACCTCGGGGCCCATGGTAGCGCTGGGCCAGGTGCGATTCAGGCCAGGCGAGGGACGGAGGGTTCCCGCTTGGCAGACCCAGGCAGCCTCGTTGCCAGTTGTTCTTTGGAGGGAGCCCCAAGAGTAGCGGGCGAGGCTAGTTCACGGGGTGGCTGGGGGAGGGGGAGGTCAGAGCCAGGCTCGGGCGGGCCCCGCCCAGCCCTAGAAGTGCCAGCTGCGAGGGCTTCCTGGCGGGGAGCCGGCTGCCTACCTGCCGAGCCTGGTGGCAGGATATGGCCCTCGGGCGTCTCTGCCTTCCAAATGCGTAGTTTCTTGGAAGCAATATGGAGAGTCTAAATATAAGGAGCAGAAATCTGTTGAGTGTAATCAGGGCTGGGAGGCTGCCATGTTGGTTTTATGTCCAGCAGATGGCGCTGTTTTTCAATGTTTTTCAATGTTTGTCAATGTCTTTCAATGTTTTCCAATGTTTTTCATGTTTTTACCTGTCACAGGTGTGACATGTATATAATATAGTTATATAGAAACACGCCCGTAGTCAAATGCAACATTGTGTCAAAATTTGAAAGCAATCAGTGAAGAACTTTCAGAGATGTGCGGTTATGTACAAACGGACATTTACATTTTTATTTATATAGATTTATGGCAGGTGGACATACAGCAGGGCAATAGCAGAAATGGATAGATGTTTGCCTTGATTCATTTGAGTAGTGTATTTCAACTACTACAGTACTGTAAACATTTTCTGGTCCTGGAACATCCTATTTTCTAAGTTGCTGAGCCAGTGTAGTAGTTGAATATTTAGTCCTGTGTCTCTCAACCTTGCCCCCTTTAAGATGTACTGATGACCACTGTCAGAATTCCCCAGCCACAATTCTGGGTGTTGCAGGCCACACATCTTAAAATGACCAAGGTTGCAAGACACTGGCTTTGCCTCTAGCCAGGGATGAGGAAAAAAATGCATACAGGGCAAGTCTAACAACTGCAGCAAATTAGGCTTACATCCTTGTAAATGACCCATCACCAGGCACAGGTTTCTGTGACTTTCTCACCAAAAGCATATACTCTAATCCTCCACAAAATTCCCAGTAGTGAATTTTAAGAAACTTAAGAAAGATATACCCCCCCCAAACATAATTGTTACTTTGAGATTTGACATTGGGGCACCAGGTACTGCTCCAATGGACACACCTGATAAATTATATTGCCTATATACTGAAACTTTATAAAGGACAGCAAAAATGACCAAGAAGCTGAAGCAACTTGCCTAATTGAAAATGACAGAATCTTGGAGGCCTTCAGTTAAGAAAAAAAGGCAAACAATGGGAATATAAAAATGTATGGGATGTGGAGACAGCAGATAGACACCGCTTTAATATTTCTGGAATTGGGTTCATATGATTAAAAAGAATTAAGGTAGATTCTCTCCAAGTACTTCTTCACACACTGTGCATAGTTAGACAATGAAATCTGGTAACATAAAATGTGGCAAAAGCCATCAGCAAACAGCTTTAAAAGGGGCTAGCCAACTTCACCTAAGGTTTCATTTATCTATATTTGTTAGTAAGGTTGATTAAACATTCAGCCATCCAGTCACTGGGGAGGCAAAGTGGGATGGCCTTCTCATAGATATCAAGTTCTTACTTTATCAATCAATCAGAATAGAGCTGGAAGGGACCTTGGAGGTCTTCTAGTCCAACCCACTGCTCCATCAGGAGACCCTATACCAGTGGTGAAATTCATTTTTTTTACTACCAGTTCTGTGGGCGTGGCTTGGTGGGCATGGCTTGGTGGGTGTGGCAGGGGAAGAATACTGCAAAATCTCCATTCCCTCCCCACTCCTGGGGGAAGGATATTGCAAAATCTCCATTCCCATCCCACTCTGGGGCCAGCCAGAGGTGGTATTTGCCAGTTCTCCGAACTACTCAAAATTTCCGTTACCAGTTCTCCAGAACCTGTTAGAACCTGCTGGATTTCACCCCTGCCCTATACCATTTCAGACAAGTGACTGTCCAGTCTCTTAGAAACAGAATGCAGGATAAGACAAGGCTTGGGCTAGCACTGTGGTTTTTCATATTCTTACGGTTTGTGTTCTTATGCTACTCTTGCTTGTAATCTTGGCAGGATGGCCAGATAAGGATCTCTTGCCTGATAGGTCCAAAGGAATGATGTGCATACCCCTAAATAAAAGGAACATTTGCCTAGTTTACTGTATGTTCAGGTAGACCAACAAACAAGGAAACCAGGCTTCTACATTTAGTTGGGATTATTTATAACATTTTGCCTTAACTGTGGGAAACACCAATAAGGAAGACATAGACCAATAAAGTCAGGAAACCAAAGAAAACAAACTGGTACATCTCCTATGCACTGTGACTTTCCCAAAACTACATGTGGAAGCAGCACAAGTGACTGGAATGAGAAGCAGGAAAAATATTGACTTGTATTAAATGCATTGTGATAATCTAAAAAAATAGTACCCAGATAAAGCATAACACACGGTATATAACTTTCTGCGCATGTCCAAGATGGCGCTTCGACGCTAGAGCTCCGATCCTCGGGGGCGATGTCCTGGTTCAAGGGGGCTTCGGGGGGGGTCAGTTTGATCATCTACGACCCCCCTCCACTTTATCGAGGGCCTATCTCGATGACGGATTTTGGAATCCTGAGAGATGGCATGGCGCGAGGAAGGGCTTGTGGGTTTTTTTGGGGAAGTTTTTTAATAAGATTTTAAAGGGTTCGGGGAGGGTTTTTTTTAACAATCTTTTAAGGGGAACTGGGAGGACGACCAAAGGGGATGTGGGGGGAAATCCACTAAGGTCGGAGCCGAGCCCGGCATGGGGTAACGGTTTGGAGGGTGATGGACGAGGGATTGGGGAGGGGATGGAGGGCTATACCAATGAGGGATGGACCATTAGCACGGTGGATGGGAGGGGCAGATATGGCGGGAGCAGGAGACCACATCACATGTCGGGGGAGCGCACTCGCTGTTTGAGAGCTATTGCGTGCCCCGGTCCCCAAGGCTCTTCTCGGATACTAGATGGCTCAGATACTCAGGATCTGGGCCTTCGGCTGATGCTGTGCAATGCCAGGTCCGTGGTAAATAAGGCCCCCCTCATCCACGATCTTATACAGGAGGGGGGAGCGGACCTGGTGGGTATTACGGAGACCTGGTTGGGCCCGGAGGGAGTGTCAGGAATAAATGCCTTGCCTCTGACCCAGGGCTAAAGGCAGGGGGGCTGGGAAAGCCAACCCCCAAGGTCCACCCTAGCCCAGTAACCCCTCCTTACCTTAGCCACGCCCAGGGGGTACTTAAGGGTCAGCCATGCGGTCCTGCTTCAGTTCCAGCCTTGTACCTGTAATGATGAGATTCCATGTTAATAAATATTATCTGATTTGATGAATACCTGCTTGTGGAGTTATTGGGCACGATCCTTGAACACATTTAACAATATGGTAGCAGAGGATGGTTTAACAGCCAAATCCTAATACTCCATAACATGCAAAGGACCACGACAGACAGGGTGAATACCAGGGCATTCACCAAGAAGATGGCAAAACGGCCTGCCCAACCCGAAGCCACGCAAGGAGAGGCATCCGAAATGAGCGGCCTACTCCACCACACATGCACCCCGGCCAGATGCGACGAGGGGTGGAAGGAACAGGAAAACCCGAAAGAGGAGGTACACGACCTAAAAGGAGAACTCCTGAAACTGATAGGCTCGTCACAAAGCAACACCGACCTCATCGCGGAACTCCGAAGCCTGATCAAAGGCTGCGAAGCAGCGAGTGAGGAAGATGAAGACGAACCCAACTACAGCGACGAAGACGCGGTAAGAGAGGACTTCCATCCTTTTTTCCCGGAAGAGAACCGGAGCAGCTACCCTAGACCGAGCCGGTTGTATAAAGCCCCATTTTACATTCTTTTCTATGTATGCTCTCATCTCTGTTAATTCCTGGGGGGGTCATTAAATACATTTTTGGCTTCGGTAGGGCTGCCCCTGGTAGGATTTCGATAGCTCAATCAGTGGCGTGGTGCGGCGGTAAGTTGTCACACTCTTGTTCACTACAGACCTCGCTTAGGTCTTCATATGCCTCAGGGAGCCCGACTGGATTCTTGGGGTGCTTATCCGCCGGTTGGGTGCTCCCTACCTCTTCAGGGTGTTGCTCATGTGGGGGCGGGTCAGGTCCTACCCCATCCTCAAATATCTACAACCCCCTCCCCACCAGATCGTCGGACCCCAATTATCGAGCCAGGCTAGGCCCAGCACTATCTCTTCTGTTATCCTGGGGACTACCATGAAACGGATACATTCCTGGTGGGGCCCTATCTCCAAGGTTAGAGGTTCTGTGATGTGGGTTGCTGGTTGGCCCCCCAACAAGGATCCATCCATTTGTTCAACATGGATGGGGTGTTTTAGCTTGTGTATCCCAACCCCTATACTCTGCTGTGGCCGTGCTCATTAGACAACGGGTGCAGCCTGAATCTACTAGGGCTTTGCACTTGCGCCGGCATCCCACTATCAAAACCACCGAAATGAGGAACAGTTTGATAGCTTTGCTTACCATGGGGTCAGCTTCCCCTTCGTCATCTCTGCCACTGGTGGTCTCCCCTTCGGTTGGGCTCATGCCATTTCCACCAGGGCTGGGATGGTTTGGTTGTTGTGCTGCCCCCTCGCCGGGGTTCTTCTTATACTCTTTCTAGAGGTGCTCTGCTGGGGCCCTGGTGTTCCAGTCGATGCTTTAGGACCCACCTCGGAGCATTCCAACGCACGATGGCCCAGTTTCCCACTTCAGAAGCAGATAATCGGGGCTCGTGTGGTGCCGGGTTTCCTTGGTGTGGTTGTGAAAGGCATAACTGGCATTGGATCTGGGGCCCATGACGTCGGGATGGGGTGAATTGGCCGGTCCGGTGATCTCCGACCCCATGCAGACCAATCCACTCTTGTCTGATCATCCCTCCGGAATTCCACATCCATCTCGGTGGCGGCCTGGACCCATGCCACAAGACAGGGTGGTAGACCACGTGTTACACATGCTTGTCTCAGGGCACGGTCGAGTCCAGCTTTGAATTGATGTACCATTAACCGTTCCAGCCAGCCCCTCACCTTTCCCGACAACCTGCGGAATTCCTTTATGTATTCGGACACAGGTCTACCCCGTTGCTTGGCTGCCAACAGTTCACCTTCGGCTTGTTGCAGTGGTGTGTTATCCTCAAACCGCTCCTGCATGGCTGAGAGGAACAGGCCTAGTTCCCTAGCATGATTGCTATATAAGTCAGCGACCCAGTTGGCCGCTTCACCATCCATAATGGCAGCCACTGCCATTACCATGGCCCACTGGGAGGTATATAGATAGCCGTACTTATCGAGATGGTCAATCACTTGTCCCAAAAAGAGGGCTACCCTATCCGGGCTGCCATCAAATGAGGCCCGGATGGCCAGCGGGTCCCATCACCCCATAGGGCCCTGTCCTTGGGCCACCAACAGCCAGGCTGGGAGCAGAGTCTGGTTGTCCTGCCTCAGGGCCCTGTCCTGCCCTCCATTGTGCTCAAACTGGGCTCTCGGGGGTGGAGCGGTGGTCTTGGGTGGCATGTGGTCTCCTGGCCTGTGAGGCTTCCCCCTATCATACCGTGGGCTTGGTCCTGCCTCTGGGAACTGGGGCAGGCCCTCTGCTGGGAGGGGTCCACACCCTTTCTCCCTCCCCCCCAGAGCCCAGGACCTTAAACCCCACGGGACCAAACATCTCCCTTAACACATCCAGAGTCTGGCTTCCCAGCGCAGTGGAATAGCTCCACTCATCCTCTGAGATGCGTCTCTCGTGCCACTGAGTGAAGTGGCCCCTGGATGGGGTGAGTGTTGGTGGAGCAGGCAGGGGTGCCTCATAACCCGTGGACCCCAACCACCATTCCCCCACAACCTCTGCCCTTGGCAGCATGACCTGGTCCATCTCCACCATCTCCTGGTCCAAATGTGGGGGAAGCAGTGGTGCTGTGCACTCCTTGGGTCTAACGTCTGGCCCCAAATGCTGAACAGGCAGGTCTTCCGGAGTAGCAAGCTTGGCTGACTCCACTGCCTCTGCTAAATCTGCAGTTTCCAAACCTGGCTGTGTCCCCTCTGCCATGCCTGCTGTATTGAAAAGTGAAAGCGCTGACAACCTGTCAGGTTCCAGAATGGCACTTTGAAATAAGACTCCAGACAACCAGGTTCCTAGGTGTAAAGATCTTTATCAGGCCCTCCGGCACGTTCCAACAATCACCAACTTTCAAAGTGAGTGTCAGATGTAAATGCCTTATTCTATAATGTGTAAATAATATATGAACGGGGTATCAGGGGTTAACTTATTCTTCACTTCTTAATGTATTCATGATTCACCACTCCCACATCTAGCTCCACCCATTGTATATATAAGGAGCTGTTTGCCCCCATTTACTTGCTTCTACCTATGAATATTCAGTGAATATAGAATGCCTATTGTAAATAAAAGGAGATATATTTAAACCTTTAACTCTTACTAAATTTATTGAGTCTGATCCTGAAAAATATTGCAACAAGCTGGTAGCAGAGGATGGTTAATTGACTCAATAAAAATTAAAAATGTCGAAGAAAGATAGGCCCAACACCAGGGCATACAGCAAAGAAATAGAAACAGAACAAGAAATAATCAACGAATCCACAAATGCGATTTCGAGAGAATCTGAAGAATACACCACTGAAGACGAAGAAATAATAGATGAAAATGATGATGAGGAGGAAATCGAAATAGAGAATAACGAACTCAGGTCAGAAATATTAAAACTATTGAAAAGCCAGAAGAATGATGAAAGCCTCATCGCGAACCTCCAAGATATGCTGAAGAACAGCGGAGCAGCGAGAGAGAAGCACATCACTAATGAAAAATCAAAAGACACCAAAATAGTGAGTGATATGACTACAGAAAATATTGTTGTGAAGAAGAAAACCAGTGATCCCGCGCGAAATTTTGAATGGCAGCCATCTTGGTTTCAACAGACCTCCAGGGTGAGCGAAGCAGAGCCAATCAGAAAGCTCAATTCAAAATTTCTGGCGCGAAAAACATCAGACAACGAAAATGAAAAAGAAGACTCTAACACCTCTGAAGAATCAGAATCGGAAAGTGAAGAGGATTCAACAAACAATCAAATAAAATCAGCAATGAAAACGCTTTTTGCTGCCTTTGGACCAAAACTAAAAATAACAAAAAAACTAACGAAGAAGCGAGCGGGCAAGCCAATGCCTCAAGACCTGCCCGCTCCCATTCTGACTACGAGAGCGACGACGCCCGAACCCAGAGAGCCCTGCCGATACCGCCCCACGCCACAGACCAAAGCAAGCACCAACGCCGTCAAAGGAAGAAGAAGAGCAGCCGCCATCGTCAAGACTCCCAAAATCGAGCCAGAGACCAATTCGTCTGAGGAGGAGCAGAACGAGCGAGCCGCAACGAGGAGAACCTCTCACGACGACTCCGTGGAAGAAATGAACAACGCGCATGCGCAAGACTACGCAGACGGTCCGGGAAGACATGAACTGGCGAGGAGACCGTGCAGGCTCGTTGCGAGCATCCCCACGCCGTTTTGTAACTTTCTGCATTTGCGAGACCACGGACTACCTCAGGTTGTAAGTAATGGACCTAATAATGTCGGAAACTTACCCAGTGACTTCCCAAAGCTAAGGGTAGATGGCATTAATTTGCAAGAATGGTATCAGCAGCTCCAGGTTGTCTTTATGAAGGAAAACTTACTGTTTTTTATCACTAGTCCCCCAAAAAGACCTTGGACTCTAAAAATAGACTGCTTACACCATAGAGCATTTTTCTTATTAATATCTAGCGTGTCTCCTGCAATGTATCATAGCATTAAGCAAAATATGACTGTGTCAGAAATTATTCAATGCATGTTCAATTTGTTTTACAGTGACAGTGTAGCTACCACCACAAGGATGTCTAAAGATTTCTTTTCATCTAGGATAAAACCAGGGGTTTCCATAAGTGAGCATTTAATATCTTTAAACAAAATAAGAGCTGAGCTGCATTTAAGGGGGGAGGTGATTTCAGATCAAACAATGAAAAGTGTTATTATCAACTCACTTGATCCATCATGGGACAATTATATGTCACATTTAGACACAATCAATCTAGGATACTTATCCATAGAAAGTCTATCCAATAAATTAATAGCAGAAGACAATTCAAGAAGGAATCGTTCTAACAATCACATAGAACACAAAACATATAGGAAAGTAGCTTTCCAAGAAAAATATAATGAAACATTTAAATGTCATAACTGTGGATCCAGGGAACACAATAGAAGGGATTGCCCCAAAATTTCAAAAGAAAGACATAGGTCAGAATATAGAAACAAATACAATTATAGACAGTCTTCCATGGATAGACATAGATACAGAAGCCCACCAAATTACAAAGACAATAGAGGGGGCAGAGATAATTCAAAGGATAGAAAACCTGGTTCATTGAATGGATTAAATAAACAAGACAACACTAACACACAGCAGAATGAAAATAGTAATTGGCTTATTGATTCTGGAGCAACTAATCACACCACTAATAACAAAGATATATTGTCTTCATTTGTAGAAGATAAATTTGTAATAAAGGTAGCTAACCAAGAAAAGGTTCAAGTATTAGGCAGAGGGAATGTAATACTGCCAGGTCTAGGAAAAATAGAGGGGGTATTGCTAATACCTGAAATACCTCATAACATACTAAGTGCCATAAAACTAAGTAGAGATTCTGATATTAACATAGTTTTTTCTAAAGGAAAGGCGACTTTAGAGAAAAATAAAATAGATATAGGCACTGTAATAATTAAAGGAGGCCTACCTTATCTGATAACAAAGGAAAAATGGTTACACAACATTGATTCAAATATGGAAGATTGTATTGAAGTAGATGATGAAAACATTAGCAACAGTGACAATGATGAATGTAAAATATCTCATGATCACAAAGATGTACACAATGAAAAAAAACCAAAAATAGGTAAGCCAATTCATGATGAGTGTGCTCACATCTTACATAGGAAGTTAGGACATGCCAGTTTTCCTGTAGTACAAAAAATGACTGAACACGCAGAAGGTGTCAAAATAAAAAATTGTGAAAACTATTTGGAATGCTCAGTATGTAAATCTACAAAACTAAAGACTAGCCCCAGACCAAGAAAATCCACCAGATCAACCAACCAAATTTTTGATTTAGTACACATGGACTTAGTTGGTCCACTAACTCCATCAATCACTTATAGAAAACGTTACTTCTTAACCATAGTAGACGATTATAGCCGTTATGGATTTGTCTATACATTAAAACACAAAGACGAAACCTTCCAAAAATTTAAAGAATTTTATAAACGCATAGAAACACAACACAATATCAGAATAAAACAAATTATGACAGATAGGGGATGTGAATTCATGTCTAAAGAATTCTCCCAATGGTTAAAGGACAGAGGAATGTTACATTACACGTCTAGTCCATTTTCTGCGTTCCAGAACGGGATTGCAGAGAGGAAGAACTCAACATTACAAACCATGATTAGATGCACATTGGAAGATGCTGGCTTAAGCAAACAATTCTGGTCAGAAGCCTTACATTATTCCAATTACACACAGAATAGAACCTGGTCCAGCATTGTAAATAAAACACCATATGAAGTAATGTATAATAGAAAACCAAAATTGGCACACATGCACATATTTGGGGTCACTGCAGACGTACACATACCTAAGCAACTGAGAAGAAAGGGAGAAAACGTGTCCAGAAGACTCAGATTTATGGGATATGAGACAGGTACTAAAGGGTACAGATTCATTGATAGTAATAACAAATTTATAGTCTCCAGATCAGCTGTATTCCATGAACAGGCCAACTGGTCTTAAATACATCTTAATGAAATATTTCCAAGTGACAACAAAGATACAAAATCTCAAGAGAAAGGGACCATAGAAAAGCAAAACATCAACAAATATAAAAACAAAACCAAAACATGGACAAATAGCCAACACAAAATAAAGACAGACACACTAACTAAAAAGGAAGCAAGATATTTGCATGATAACAATAGTAAACCTGAAAAAACAATTAGAAACACCAGAAATCAGATGCCAAATAAATATAAAGACTATATAATGCATATGGATGATGAGTCAAAGACACCTAATACATATGAGGAAGTGTTAAAACTCCCTCATGAAGAAAAAGAAAAATGGGAATTAGCAATGAAAAAAGAAATTGAAAGCTTACAAGGACTAAATGTATTTACACCTGCAATCGCACCAAAGGATAAAACAATTATTGGTACCAGGTGGATATATAAAATTAAGAACTTAGAGGGAGGCAATACCCTATACAAAGCTAGACTAGTTGCACAAGGTTATGCACAGAAATATCCGGAGGATTACACTGACACGTATTCCCCCACAGTAAGAACCGAGAGTGTAAAAACAGCTCTAGTGGTAGCATCAGCACTTAATCTCGATGTATTCCAATATGACATACAGACAGCGTACCTACACGCAAAACTAGATAAGGAAATATATGTAAGAGCACCCCACAGTCAATACACAAACAGAAATGAGACTTGGTTGTTAAACAAGAGTTTATACGGGTTAAAACAATCTGGTAAACGATGGTATGATTGCTTAGTAAAAGTACTTAAAACCATGGACTTCAATGCCACCACTGCTGATAACTGTTTTTTCGTTAAAAAGGGTGATGATTACATGGAATTTGTATTGATCTATGTGGATGACATTTTATACATAGGAAAACATAAAGAGAGAAGAGAAACCTTTGTAACTAAGCTAAATGAACATTTCTCATTGAAATCTTTAGGCAAAGTAAACAAATATCTTGGTGTTCAAATTAATAAAACAAAAAGAGGATTCAAACTTACTCAGAGAGATAAGATCATAAAGCTTTTAAATAAATGCAATCTAAGTAATGCCAAACCTTGTGATACTCCTATGCAAACTGACTTTCTAAGAAATACTGATGAATCATCCCCTGAATTCAAAGATAACACGTTTTATAGATCAGTCATAGGTTCACTTCTTTACATATCTAATTGGACAAGACCAGATATCGCTTTACCCCTCAATTTATTATCCAGACATGTCAGCAAGCCAACAATGTACCACTGGGAAGCTGTTAAAAGAATATTAAGATATCTGAAAAGTACACTAGACTTTTGTTTAATGTTGGAACCTAACGATAATAAAGAACCAAAGCTTACATGTTATGCAGATGCAGACTGGGCTGGAGACACATCATGTAGAAAAAGTACATCTGGTTATATATTCCTCTTAAATGACTGTCCAGTTTACTGGTACACTGGTAAACAAGAATTAGTGGCCACTTCAACGACAGAAGCAGAATATGTTTGTTTATCTAAAGCTGCAAATAACCTTGTATGGTTTAATGATTTGATTTCAGATGTTTGGAAAAAACCTGCTTTACCTTTTATTATGCATGAAGATAATAAAGCAGCTATTGAAATATCCAGATCTGACGCCATTGGACAAAGGTCCAGACACATAGATATAAAATTTAAACATGTGAGACAATTATCTCAGGATGGATTTATTAAAGCTGTGCATTGTGAAACTTCAGAACAATTAGCTGACATATTGACAAAGCCTTTACCTGCCAAGCAGCATAAATACTTAACTTCTAAATTGTATGTTTTGTACTGTCCTGAATCTGAATGTAATTGGTGTTGTGTAACGAATCGGCATTTAGAGGGGGATTTGTCAGATGTAAATGCCTTATTCTATAATGTGTAAATAATATATGAACGGGGTATCAGGGGTTAACTTATTCTTCACTTCTTAATGTATTCATGATTCACCACTCCCACATCTAGCTCCACCCATTGTATATATAAGGAGCTGTTTGCCCCCATTTACTTGCTTCTACCTATGAATATTCAGTGAATATAGAATGCCTATTGTAAATAAAAGGAGATATATTTAAACCCTTAACTCTTACTAAATTTATTGAGTCTGATCCTGAAAAATATTGCAACAGTGAGATATTGTCAGCGCTTTCGCGCAGTGCTCCCCACCACCATTTTAAAGGCTCCCGCACTCCACCCATGATTCCACCCCTTGGCCCCACCCCCATCTTGCGTTTCTTCTACAGTTAACCCACATCTGACCAAGCAAGCCAACCTACACCAAACCTAGCATGCTTTAACTCTGCCTTTCCCCTCGGCTCATCAGACCAGCCGAGGCTTGGCTTGGCTTGGCTCTGCGCAGGTGAGGCCCTGAACGTCAGCTGTTTCTGGGGCCCACCTCTCAGCTGTGCAGCGGCGGCGCAGGCTTCGGCGGCGATCACAGCGGCGGCGGCAGGCTTCTGATGCTTAGGCTGGGTGACCGGACATACTTCTGAGCGTCATCAGGTCAGCTCCCCGGTCCTGCCTGAATGACAGCCACGAGCCACGAGGTGCAGCGCAGCGGAGCTGACATCAGTGACTCCATCCAGCCACCTCATTCTCTGTCATCCCCTTCTTCTTTTGCTCTCAATCTTTCCCAGCATTAGGCACTTCTTCAGTGAGTCCTTCCTTCTCATTAGGTGTCCAAAGTATTTGAGTTTCATCTTCAGGATCTGGCCTTCTAAAGAGCAATCAGGGTTGATCTCCTCTAGGACTGACCAGTTTGATCTCCTTGCAGTCCAAGGGACTCACAGGAGTCTTCTCCAGCACCATAGTCCAAAGGCCTCAATTCTTTGGCACTCAGCCTTTCTTATGGTCCAACTTTCACAGCCATACATTGCAACTGGGAAAACCATACCCTTAACTATACACACTTTTCTTGGCAGGGTGATGTCTCTGCCTTTTAGTATGCTGTCTAGATTTGCCATAGCTTTCCTCCCCAAAAAGCATCTTTTAATTTCTTGGCTGCAGTCCCCATCTACAGTGATCTTGGAGCCCAGGAAAATAAAATCTGTCACTACCTCCATTTCTTCCCCATCTATTTGCCAGGAATTGAGAGGGCCGGATGCCATGATCTTAGTTTTCTTAATATTGAGTTTCAAGCCAATTTTTGCACTATCCTTCTTCACCCACATCAAGAGGCTCTTTAGTTCCTCTTCGCTTTCTGCTATTAAAGTGGTATCATCTGCATATCTGAGGTTATTGATATTTCTCCCGGCAAACTTAATTCCAACTTTGATTCATCTAGCCCCGCCTTTCTCATGATGTGCTCTGCATATAAGTTAAATAGGCAGGGCGACAGTATACAGCCTTGCCGGACTCCTTTCCCAATTGTGAACCAATCAGTGGTTCCGTGTCCAGTGCTCACTGTTGCTTCTTGACCCGCATATAGGTTTCTCAAGAGACAAATAAGATGGTCTGGTACTCCCATCTCTTTAAGAACTTGCCACAATTTGTTGTGATCCACACAATCAAAGGCTTTAGCATAGTCAATGAAGCAGAAGTAGATGTTTTTCTGGAACTCCCTAGCTTTCTCCATGATCCAGCGTATGTTGGCAATTTGATCTTTAGTTCCTCTGCCTCTTCCAAATCCTGCCTGTACTTCTGGTAGTTCTCGATCCACATACTGCTGGAGCCTAGCTTGTAGGATTTTAAGCATAACCTTACTTGCATGTGAAATGAGTGCAATGGTGCGATAGTTTGAACATTCTTTGGCATTGCCTTTCTTTGGAATTGGAATGTAAACTGACCTTTTCCAATCCTGTGGCCACTGTTGAGTTTTCCAAATTTGCTGGCAGATTGAGTGTAGCACTTTTACTGCATCGTCTTTTAAGATTTTGAATAGCTCAGCTGGAATACTGTCACCTCCACTAGCTTTGTTGTTGCTCAGATTTCCTTTTTTTAAAAAAAGTTTTTTATTAGTAATACAAATTAAAAACATTGGACATAGTGTGGTGTCTCCAGTTTAAACATTTTCGTCAAGTTTTACCTTATAATTAATACAATTCCTTATCTCTATACAAGTTTATACTATTTATCACATTTCAAACATGTAGATTCTTACATCTGTGAAAGTTACAATACCAAATTAGATCTTATCTAACACAGAAAACTAGCATAAACACTTCTAAACATTCTACTCGTCAATAATCATTTATCCCAGCATTCCTCCTCCTGTCAAGCCAGTAATAAGATTTGTTCCAGATTTCATAATACTGTTTCGTTCTTATCTTTTTTTTTGAAAAAAGTTTTTTATTTTTATTTTTCATCAACATGTTTAAATGTAGTCTTTTATCCATCCTTATACATTGTTCGTTCATCTTCTTCTTTAACTTCCATTAGGTAATTAATTAATTATTTGTTCGGGTCTGCTCTTTTACAATTTCCTTCTTTTGTTTTACTACAACCTTTCCCTTTTCCCTTCCCTTCTTTCTCCTCCTTTCTTTCTTCTTTCCTCATTCCTCCTCTCCTTTCCTTTCCTACTTCCTTTCCTCTTTCCCCTCTCCTCTCTTCTTCCTCCCCTTCTTACCCTCTCTTCTGCTCTTCTTTCCCCTTCCTTCTTCCTCTCCTTTTCCCATTCTTCTTTTCTCTTCTTCTCACCTCCCAACTCCCCTACTTTCCCCTCTCTACTCCTCCCCTCTTTTCCATTCCTTTGTTGTTTCCTTTTTTAATTCAATCTGAGATGGTATTCGAGCAGACTCGATTTCTATTTACATCCGTCTTCATTTCCAATTTCATTTTTTTAATTAATTTTTTTAAATTTTATTAACATACATAAATCATAATATATAATATATAACAATATACACAATACAAACAATCAACGAGCGCTCCTCCACCCCTCGGGATCATTCCTGCTTCCAAAATCTTAAAGCTTCTTCTGGTGGTGGCATCCCCCTTACTCCAGAAAACACATATATTAGGAACTGTTTCCAGATTCCATTGAATTCATTTACTTTCATTATGCCCCTCCTTACTTTAATATTACAAGTCAGTTTATCATTTATGGCAATATCCCATACTTCCTTATACCATTCTTCCAAACAATAATCACCTCGTGTCTTCCAGTTCCTAGAAATCATTAACCTTGCTGCGGTCAACAAATTTGTTATCAACTCTTTAGTCTCTTTTTTACACTTTATATCTTCCAATAGTGAGAGTAATGCTACCTTTGGTGCCTCTTCTACCTTTATTCCTACAATTTCTTCAATCTCCTTAAACACCATCTTCCACAATTTTTGCACAAATTTACAATCCCACCACATATGTAAATACGTTCCTTTTTCCCCGCAACCTCTCCAACAGTTATCTGAATAGTGCTGATTCATATTGCTTAATCTAACCGGAGTTAAGTACCACCTCCATACCATTTTATAATAATTCTCTTTTATTCTTACTGACATATTTCTCAACACTCTTTGTTGCCAAATTCTTTCCCAACTCTGTTGCCCTATTTGTATCTTCAAATCGGTTTCCCATACTATCTTTCCTAAATTTTCCCTCTCCTCTTCCTCCAACAATATTTTATAAATTCCACTCATTAAGCCTTTTATCCCTTTATTTTCTTCCTTTACAGTTTCATTTTTTTCAATTAATTCCTCGAACCTCGTTAACTCTCTACACTCTCCATTTTCTCTTATCCAGTTTTTAGTCCATTGTTCCACTTGGCTGTAATTTAACCAAGACAACCGTTTTCCTCCTAGAACCTCTTCCAATTCCCCACGTGTCCTCATTCCTCCTAACCATTCCCTTAGTTTCATTTTATTTTTCTCTTTTAAGATTTTATTCACTTTATTCTTCAAATTCCCTGGGAACTTTTCCAAGATTACTACCGATGATAATGGAGAGTTCTTCAGAAGCAGCCTCCCTTTATATTTACTCCAAATTTCCCAATGAAACTTCAGGAGAGAATTGCTTATGCTTTCAGCCCATTTCTTTCCACCTTCCATAAAAAATATATTTTCCAGCTTCCATTCTAATTTGGTTTTAATTTTAGATTTATCTTCCAACCATTCCAATTCTCCTATTCCTGAAATTGCCTCTATAACATGTCTAAGCCTATTAGAGACATAATATAATTTAATATTTGGGAGTCCTAAACCCCCATTTTTTTGGCTTAGATACCACTTATTTTTATTTATCCTCGCTTTCTTATTCCCATTACAATAGTTATTCAATATATTCTGCCAACTCTTTAACTCTAATTCTGATATTTTTATTGGTAGCATCCTAAAAGCAAAATTAAACTTTGCTAAAATCTTCATTTTTACTAGAGCAATTCTTCCAAACCATGATAAATTCAACCTTTTATATTTATTCAAACTTTCCAAAATCTCCTTCTTTAAGCTGCCTAGATTTTCCTTTTCTAAGTTCTCCAAATTTTTTGTGATTCTAACTCCCAGGTATTTAATATGATCTTTAATTCTCATTTTGCTTCGCTTCCTTTCCCAATCCTTCTCTTCCCTTTTAGTATAGTTAAACAACATCAACTCAGATTTTGACCAATTTATTCTTAATCCAGTTATTTCTTCAAATTCTTTTAGATACCATCCAATTCTTTCCATCTTATCTACTATATTCTTAACTGTTAACAATGTATCATCAGCAAACATATTTAATTTTATTTTACCTATCCCTTCTATCTCCCCATCATCTCAATGCATTGGCCAATAGTTCCATAACCAATACAAATAGGACAGGTGAGAGTGGGCACCCTTGCCTTGTTCCTCTGGTGAGTCATATCTTGTCTGTAACTCCATCATTCACTACCACTAAGGCAGAGTTCCGAGAATATAATTGATCTATTACAACTTTGAATTTGTTTCCAAACCCCATTCTGTCTATTACCATCTTTAATGCTTGCCAGCTCACACAATCAAAGGCCTTAAAAATGTCTAAGGCTAATATCCCCGCTTTAAGCTTTAGATTTTTAATCTTGTGAATTGCATTTAACACTCTTCCAACCAAATTATGCATTTGTCAATCCATTACAAATCCACATTGATCTTCCCTTATATAATTACCTATAAAATTATTCATTCTTCTTGCTAAAATAGTTGAAAAATTTTTTGCATCTTGATTTATTAATGATATAGGTCTGTACGAGTCAGGGAGCATCGGATCCTTATCTGGTTTAGATATTAATATTATTAACGACTGCTCACATGATTCTGGAATCTTTTCCCCTTCTAATATTGCATTATACAGCTTTAATAATTTCGGTACTAATAATGTTTTAAATATTTTATAGAATTCTGTTCCTAATCCATCTACCCTGGGTGATTTACCCACCTTCAAACTTTCAATTACTTCTACAATTTCCCTTTGCGATATACTCCTTTCCATTAATTCTTTATGCTCCGTTTCCAGACCCCTTTTTATATATTTCCCAATATAAGCTTCCATTCTATCCTTCTTAACCTCCTTACCCTTGTACAACTCTTGATAAGATTCCTGGAATATTTTTAACTTTCCTTTCATTGTACTACAATAATTCCCCAATTTATCTTTCACTATACCTATTGAATTTTTAGCTTTCTCCTTTTGTGTGAGCCTGGCAAGCATCTTAGAATTTTTATTACTATTTTCAAAAAATTCTCTTTTCATGTATATTAAATTATTCTGAACTTCCTGTGAAATGATGGATCTAGCCCAATAACTCGAAGACAAATTCCAATCTTTTTCTTTATCTTTATTGTAGACCTAGGTGGGTCCTAGGCCTAGTGGTACTGGAGGTCACTGACCTTGTACCTTACTCTTTCAGGTATACATCTGGATTCAGGGGAGTACCTCGTGGTTGGAGCTCTTATACCCAGGAGGAGGGGCTAGGAGGTAAGGAGTGGTTACAGGGGTTATGGGATATGTGGTCAGTTAACCCCTGCAGGACCTGGAGGCCAGGGAGGTGGTACTATTAGACATTTACCATGACGAAACCCCCTCTAAATGTCTAATTGGGCACCTGGTATAAAATGGTTACATACATACAGAGAATACACATGCAAATCTATGGGTTACATATAAACACGCATTTTTGACATGAGGTACGCATGCTGTTTGTGTGGTAGGGATTTAGTGAGTATGTCTGCTGTTTGCTCTTCTGTGTCACAGTGTACAGCCTTAATGAAACCTATCTCTGAGAACTGCCTGACATGTTTGCACTTGATGTCTATGTGCCTAGATCGCTGACCTACAGCGTCAGCCCTTGAGATCTCTATTGCCGCTTTGTTGTCTTCGTGGATGATTATTGGGTATGAGGGTTCAGCCCAAATACCGCAGAGCAGGTCATCGAACCACACTAGGTTGTTTGCGGCCTTGGATAGGCAAATGAATTCTGCTTCCATGGTTGATGTGGCTACCAGTTTTTGTTTTCCAGTGTACCAATGGATGGGGCAATCGTTGAGTAGCAACACATAGCCAGAGGTGCTTTTCCTACTTTTGATGTCTCCGGCCCAATCAGCATCAGCATAGCAGGTTAGTTTTGGTTTCTCAGATATTTCTGGCTCAAGGCAGAGTTGGGCATCGGCGCTGAATTTTAGGTATCTAAGCAGTCTTTTGATGGCATTCCAGTGTGATATGGTGGGTTTGCTTACGTGTCTGGATAGCAGGTTAATGGCTAAGGCGATGTCGGGCCTAGTCCAGTTGGATATGTATAGCAGTGACCCTATTGTTGACCTATACAATTTGTTGTCAGTGAAGGGTTCAGATTTCTCGTACATACTCTTCAGAAACTCTGGCTGCATGGGGGTCTCGCTGGGTTTTGCTTCAGACATGTTGCATTTTGATAGCAACTCGATGATCTTTTCTTTCTGAGAGAGGCGAAACCCTTTGTCGGTTTTCATCACTTGGACTCCTAGGTATTTGTCGATCTTTCCTAATGATTTTAGGGAGAAGTGGCTACCTAGCTCAGTGGCGAACTTGTCACATCTGTTTTTATGCTTGCTTATGTACAAGATATCATCCACGTAAATGAGCACGCCTTCGAACGTGTTGTTTTCTTTCTTTGTAAAGAAGCATTTGTCAGCTGAAGTGGCTTCGAAACCCATGGATCTGAGGGCTTTGGCTAGGCAATCATACCACCTCTTGCCCGACTGCTTGAGGCTTTTGTTCAGCAGCCAGGTCTTGTTCTCACCTTCGTTGTATCCAGGTGGTGCTTTGACATATATCTCTTTGTCCAATTCGGCGTGGAGGTATGCAGTCTGTACCTCGAATTGGAAGACTTCCAGGCCTAGGATGGTGGCCACTACCAGGCACTTTTGACACTCTCCGCCCTGACGGTAGGCGAGTAGGTGTCTGTGTAATCTTCAGGGTATCTTTGGGCGAAACCCTGTGCGACCAGTCTCGCCTTGTACAGGACCTTGTTGTCTTCTAGCGTCTTAACTCTGAACACCCATTTGGTTCCTATCGGCTTTTTGTCCTCTGGAACTTGGGCAGGCGAGTATACTTGGAGGTTCCTGAGGCTCTCCATCTCCTTTTCCATGGCCGATATCCATTTCTCTCTCTCTCCCTGGGGAAGCTCGAGTATGTCTTCATATGAGTTGGGTGTGGTGTGGTTGTCATGGATGGCCATGACGTAGTCTTCCAGCTTCTTTGGCAGCTTGTTTCTGTTCCCTCTGACTGGTCTGCTGGGGGTTGGCTCGGTTTCTTGCATATTGTCTGCCTCTTTGTTTGTCAGGTTGTCCATCTTTAGGGAGGGGTGCCCTTCCTTCCACTCTCTGATGTTTACTTTATGATTGTTGGCTTTATGTTCTCCAACCTTTATGTTCTCCAACCTGACCATGTTCGAATGCAACTCTATTGGTGGGGATGTCGTTGGAGTGGACCCTTGACCAGTTTGCGTTTTCGTGGAAACTGGCAGACCTGGATACGACAAAACGGTTGTTGTTGTCGATGAATCTGTAGCCCTTTGTGCCTGGTTCGTAACCCTCGAATCTCAGTCTTTTTGATAATTTTTCCCCTTTCTTTCTCAGTTGCCTGGGGATGTGGACATCGGCTGGGGCGCCGAATATATGTAGGTGTGCAATGTTGGGCTTTCTGTTGTATAGCATCTCGTATGGTGTCTTATTGATAGAGCTTGACCACAGTCTATTCAGAGTGTAATTGGAGTAGTGCAGTGCCTCTGACCAGAAATGCTGCCCCATCCCAGCATCCTCCAGGGCACACCTCATCATCGTTTGCAACAGTCCATTTTTTCTTTCTACGACCCCATTCTGAAAGGGAGAGAAAGGCGAAGAGGTGTAGTGCATTATGCCCTGTTCCCTCAGCCACCTTGTGAATTCCTTGGCCATGAACTCTGAGCTCCTGTCTGTCATTATTTGTCTTATCTTCATATTGTGTTGCATATCTATTCTTTTATGGAATTCTTTAAACTTTTGGAACACCTCGTTTTTGTGTCTGAGGGAGTAAACATACCCGTATCTGGTGTAGTCATCCACAATCGTGAGGAAGAATCACTTCCTAAGCCCTACAGATGGTTTCAATGGCCCTACCAAGTCCATATGCACTAATTGGAAGGGGGACTCTGTGCTTCGTTTTGACCCTCTGGGAATGGCTTTAACCTTGATCTTTGAACGCTTACAGATTGAACACTCCAGATAGTTTTTGCAGTTCTTTACTTTGAGACCTTCGGTACATTCTGTCATCCTTTTTACAATGGGGAAACTGCCCCAGCCTCCTGTGAAGGAAATGGGTGCAGTTATCATGCAATGGCTTCCCAATAGATACAGACTTAATGGCATTTCGTTTGCAATTTTCTGCCTCCTGATGTACCCCCTCTGTTTCTGGGCACTCATCTATCTTGTGGTTCGTGTTGGTGTTAATGTCCTCTTCCTCCCTTGCGTTGGGTGTGAAGTAAGGTAGCCCCTCATGCATGATTACCTTTCCTATCTCTTTCCCTTGCTTGATCAAGTGGGCCTTTCCATCCTTGAACTTTATTTCTATGTTTGTGTCCTGTGTCAGTTTGGTGATGGCTAGTACGTTGTGAGGTATCTCTGGTACGTATAGTACCCCCTCTAAATTCCCTATCTGTGTAATGTGTGTGTTTCCCTTCCCTACTACTTTGACTTTGTTTTGGTTCGCTACCTTTATTTCTGAGTCTATTTCTGTGAGTGAGTCTAGTAGTTCTGGGTTGCAAGTTGTGTGGTTTGTGGCTCCTGAGTCCAGAAGCCATGTGTCCCTTTCTGTCTTATGTTTACTGGTTGGGTCATCATGTCTGATCCCGTACATAGAACCTGGGTTACTGTCCCTAGAGTTGTCCCTGCGTTCGTGGTGCTTCCTGGGGTTGGGAGACCACCCTCGCCCCCTTTCCTTTGGGTACCTGCATTCAGGTGACCGCCCCCCTCTGCTGTCGTAGTGTCTCCTATCCCTGTGGTTTCTAGGGCAGTCCCTCCTTAAGTGGTTCCTCGATCCACAAGAGTAACATTCTGGGGTGCCTCTGGCCCTATCCTGGAAATCAACCCTTTTTGTTGGCCTGGGATCCCTCCTGGACAGCTGGCGGTCCCTCCTCAGATTGTCCTCTGCAATGAGCTTATTGGTTAGTGTGCCTAGCGATAGGTATTGCAGGCTGAGGCTATCTAGTTGGGTTATGAAGTTGTCCCAACTGCTATCAAGAGAGTTTATGATTACGCTTATCATGCTCTCTTCAGTGATAATTTCCCCCCTCTGCATGAGCTCTGCCCTTGTTGCATTCATTTTCAATATGTGCTCACTCATGGGGACCCCTGCCCTGTGTTTAGTGGAATGGAACTCCCTAGATATTCTAGTGGTTGTGGCTCTACTCTGGCTGTAAAACAGACTACATAATTTTTGTACAACATCATAAACAGTCAGATTGTCCTCAATAGATGGATACATAGCAGATGGAATAGAAGTTAACATGATACAAAATGCCCTGTGGTGAATACAGTCAATTTCCAGTGACCAGGGCTTTTGGGGAGGTCTGTTAGCTGGAACAGTGCATTCTCTCTCATGAGAGCAATTCTTAATTGCTGACTCCATTCTATAATATTACCCCCATCTAATTGTAATTTTGGCAAATTGGTATAATTTGCCCCAGAATTGTTAGGAAAGTTACTTACTGGGGGGAGCTGTCCATGGTCCATTGTGTGATTGAACTCACAATAAGGCTTTGGGATGTCTGTGGCCAGTCTGTACTTGCTTGGATCTATGTAACTTGCTTCTCTTGTTGCAGGCAGGCACTGGGCATGTGCGAGGCTCATTTCGCGCTGGAGTCCATCGGGTGAGGTTCCTGCTGCTGGGGCTCCCAGGTCTAGGCCTAGGCCTGTCGGTGGGAGGCTGGACTCAACCCCGGTGGGTCGTAGGTTCCTCCAGAAGGCGGACACCACTGCTGGACAGCTGGATCCCCGGCGAAGAAGGGAAGAAGGTGAGGAGGCGACGCAGTCCTAAGTCGAGGACTTCTGCGGGTCGGCGGCACGGCAGCAGCAGAGGTTGTAGGTTGAGGATTCCCTGCACCCAGCGGCTCGGCAGCGACAGCGGCGGCGGTGGTGGGTCCTCCCTCGTGGTCATCGGTCCCCGGTTGTGTGGGCTGGTCTGGTTGAGGTCGTGGCGCAGGTGAGTAGCCAGTTCTTCTCTTTGCCCTTGAGTCTCGCGTAGTTGGTGTTGCGGGTGGCGAGTTCGAATCCTGTGGTCGATCCTTCCTGCAGGTGGTTGGTTTTTGGCGCCGGTTGTCTGTGTGCGCGGTGCCTCTGGGTGGCTGCGATTCGGTCGCCTGGTCGCTGTTGGTTGTCCTGGCTTTCTTGTGGGTTCCAGGATTTTTTTTGGTTTTTTTGAGTGCTGCGGGAGGCTCGAAAGCGGAGCCGAGGGCAGCGGTGATGGTCTCGATTGCCTTCTGCACTTCGAGATTGGTAGGTGATTTTTTCTTAGTGATTGCAGTTTCTTCGTGGTTGCTTTCAGAGTTAGATTCTTTGTGGTCGCTTTCTGTGTCCCCCTCGTCTGTTTCGGGGTTCGGGCATTTTCGCGCCAAGGGATTCAAATCCTGGCTTCCCATTGGCTGGTGCTCGTCCCAAGATGGCCGCCGGGAAGAGGGCGTGAAAATGGGTTCGGCCAACTCGAGGTCATCGGGCTGGGATGGCCTACCCTTTTTTGTTTGCTTTTCTTCCTCAGTGATCTTTGGGGCCTCGATCGCTGCTTCTTGTTGTTCGAAGAGGCTTTGAAGGTCCGCGATGAGGTCTTCTTTGTCGCTGTTTGCCTCCATCAGTTTCAGGATGGAGAGTTTAAATTTATTCATTTTCTGTGTTGTGTCTTCTTCCAGGGCAGTGGTCCTCTTGGATGGCCCCTCTTCGTCTGAATGTGAGTCCAGGCTGGAGTCAAGCTTGCTCCCAGCTTCTGTCTCCTCCATGGTGGTGCCTTTGGATGCAAGCACCTCTGCCATCTTTTTGGTGAGTGCCCTGGTCTGTACTCTGTTTGCTTCTTCAGGGTAGATGCTGGGTTCAGTCATCATTTGGAGTTATGGGCAACCATCCTCTGCTACCATATTGTGAAATGATGGATCTAGCCCAATAACTCGAAGACAAATTCCAATCTTTTTCTTTATCTTTATTGTAGACCTAGGTGGGTCCTAGGCCTAGTGGTACTGGAGGTCACTGACCTTGTACCTTACTCTTTCAGGTATACATCTGGATTCAGGGGAGTACCTCGTGGTTGGAGCTCTTATACCCAGGAGGAGGGGCTAGGAGGTAAGGAGTGGTTACAGGGGTTATGGGATATATGGTCAGTTAACCCCTGCAGGACCTGGAGGCCAGGGAGGTGGTACTATTAGACATTTACCATGACACTTCCTCTAAATTTTTATTCTCTAATTCTTTTTTCTTAGCTTGTAATTCTATTAATTTCCATTTATTTCTTGTATGCCAATACTCTTTTTCCAATTTCTTAATCTGTTCCTCTAATTTTTCCCGTAATACAGCTTCTTGCCTTTTAACACTACAAGCTTCCCTAATACATATTCCCCGTGTCACCGCCTTCATGGTGTCCCACACCAATCTCGTTGCTATTCCTCCTTTTTCATTAATTTCCCACAATTCTGATATCTCCTTTTGCATTTTCTCAACCACTTTCTCATTTTTAAGAATCCTTGTAGCCAACTTCCATCTAATCGCTTCTCTATAGTCTTTTTTTACCATGAAGTCTAAACTAACCACCACATGATCTGTTACTTTAATTACTCCCACTTCCATTCTACACAACTTAGTTGCCATATCCCTAGAAATGAAAACATAATCAATTCTAGAATAAGATTTATAAATTGGGGAATAATATGTGAAACTGGGCTCCCCACCTTTAAGAAAATGCCACCCATCCACGTAATCTTTTTCTTGTATTAATTTATTTAAAATGGTGATATTATTCCTCCTTTCAGCACTTGTGGGATTAGTCCTATCCAATCTATTATTCATAACCATATTAAAATCTCCACTTAAGATGACATGTCCTTCTTTAAATTCTTCTATTACTTTAAACAATTCTAAAAAAAATTCTCTATGTCTCACATTTGGGGCATAAACATTAACCAACGTATATGCTGTACTTTCAGTTTAACCTTTAATCATAATAAATCTACCATGCCCATCTTTTTTTATATTCTCCATAGTAAATCCAGTTCTTTTAGCAATCAGTATGGCCACCCCATTTTTTTTTTGAAGTCCCCAGTGACTTTTCATAATGGAGTGACCACTTCAAACGAACTTCATTTACTCCATCCTTATCCTGGTGAGTTTCCTGCAAAAAAATGATGTCAGATCTTTCCTTGTTTAACAATTGTTCAATTCTCCTCCTTTTCACCATTGCCCCCAAACCTTTGACATTGAGTGTTGTAATTCTTATAGTTTTATCCATATTCAGCACATACAAATTCTTTATGATCCCTTGTGCACTTTAACTTAAACCAACATATAAGAAAACACAAAACACACTCAACTAAATAACCCTCATAATCTACCCCCCTTCCCCACCCCCCCCACCCCCAGATCTCCCCAAACTCTTTTCCCCCCACTAAATCCCCGGTAGCCTAATGCTCCAGCCATTCCCTTAAAGGGGGGGGGATGAAGCCCACAGTCCAGAACCAGCAAGCCTTCTAGTATTAATATGTTACAGATTTATCATCTCAGTCTTGTCGATTTCACTTCCCACTTGCCGTGGCTCCTCTTCCTCCACCATTGGCACTTTTAAGATCGCCCTGCAATTCCAGCCCCAGACTTTTAAGTAGCTCAATGCCTTGCTCCAAAGAGGTAATCCTATATTGTTTCCCAGCATTTCTCAGCATTTCTCTGAGTTCATCCACTGTTGCTGGCTGTGAGCCAGTTTTCGCCGCCATTATTGTTTCGCTCTCTGAGCTCTCTTGCTCCGATTCACCCAGAGATTGTCTTTTTAATCATGCCACGGTGTGATTTGAAGGATGGATACGTTGCCACTTATATTTGCTAACACCTTTTTGTTTTTTCTTATTGAGAAGTTTTACAAAAAGTTTACATATTCCCCCCCCTTCCCTACCTCAACCTCCCCCCTCCCCCCCTCCCCTTCCCAGAACAAATTACAGGGTATAAACTTCAACAATCATAATCAATCCTAGTCTAAACAATTATGACATTCCACATCTCTTGTTCCTTCAATTCCCTAATTACCCGCCTAGCTTTATTACTTAAAGACACACTAAATATCTATATAATCATTCATAACCTATCTGCAATTTCTTATTCCGGTATTTATTTTGAATATAATCTATCCATCTTCTCCAGTCTCTTAAATATCTTTCATTTGAATGATCCTTCAGGTACGCCGAGATTTTTGCCATTTCCGCTAGATTTGTAACTTTCATTGTCCACTCTTGGATTGTAGGTAAATCTTGCTTCTTCCAATATTGTGCCACCAACAGTCTTGCTGCAGTTATTAAATTCAAAATCAATTTGGTCTCTATAACTGTACAATCTGTAACTATACCCAGAAGAAACAGCTGTGGTGTAAATTTCAACCTCTTTTTAAGAATATTTTGTAAAATCCACCAGATTTTATTCCAAAACGCTTTAACCTTTTTACATGTCCACCAAATGTGAAAATAAGTGGCATCCTCACAATTACATCTCCAACATTTTGGTTGTACATTCGGATACATACGAGATAACTTTTTTGGGTCTAGATGCCATCTATAAAACATTTTATAAAAGTTCTCCCTTAAATTTTGCGCTTTGGTAAATTTCACATTTGTCACCCATATTTTCTCCCACGTTTCCATCATTATTGGCTGTTCAAAATTCTGCGCCCATTTTATCATACAGTCCTTAACTAGCTCTGTTTCCGAGTCCATCTCTATCAATATATTATACAATTATTATATATAATACAAATAAAAACCATATAATTTTGCATCTTTCCCATATCTCGCTTGTATTTGCAACTGAGTATACCACTCCATTTCAATCCCTAGTTCCTCTAATTCTTGTTTTGTTTTCAGTTCCCCTGTTGCTGATAAGATATCTTTATATCTTATAACATTTCTCATATTCATAAGGTTTGGGTATACAAATGCTTCCATTGTTGAAAGCCATATTGGTATTTTCAAATAATGTTTCTCTCTAATTCTTTCCCACACTAATAATAATGCATTCCTCACATAATGTCTTTGGAAATAACTATGCATTTTGTTCTTCCCATACCATAAAAAAGCGTGCCAACCCAGTTGTAAATCATGTCCCTCTAAAGTTAATAATCTTATATTTCTCAACACAATCCATTCCTTTATCCAAGTTAATGCTGCTGCTTGATAATATAATTCCCAATTTGGTAATCCAAAACCCCCTCTTAATCTTGCATCCTGTAACATTTTCATGCTAATCCTCGCTTTCCCCCCCCGCCATATAAATTTCAATATCATTTTATTCAAATTGTCAAAGTATTTCTTTTTTTTATTGAAAAAAATTCAATACAAATACAAATACAAATTTTTCCCCCTTTTTTCCCCCTCCTCCCTAACCCCCCCTCCCCCTCCCCTCCCCCTGTGACTTCTTCATAATAAAACCCAAATTCATAACAGATTATATAATACTTTACCATCCCCTTACTCCATCCCCATATACTGACCCTTTATTTCTAATAAAATTATCATATCCCCCTTATACTATACATTTCAAAATAACATTCTACTATAACATTATATAATAACTCCTAATTTAGCATAATAATAAATCAAATCTTTTATATATATTAATCTAACATTTCAAAACAACCTTCCGCTATAAAACTATATAATAAATCCTAATTTAACATTTATTCAGTTCATAGTCTACCCATTTCCTTCACCCTCATCGTTATATCTCTTAACTCAAATCTTTTACATATATTCATATCTAAACATAATATCCCTTTTCTTAAACTAAACAATCAATAAACTAACCTGTCTCCACCCACTTTCCTACAAGACTACCATACTTAATAAATCTTACTATCTTTATTCTTCTGCCCACTCCCCTAAAAAATATTCCCTTATGTAAATAAAATCCTCTTAAAAAGACTTTAGGTTTGTAATCCATATAATATCTTCTGTAATGTCTTTCAGCTGGATTATAAACTCCATCACCCATATTAGGGTAACATCACATCCTAATTCCAACAGTATGTTCGGTATCTTCAATTACCATCTGCCCCCATCAATAGCAAATATCTTCATATTAAAAAAAAAAAAAACAACCACCCGAGTGACTTTATATTTGTATTCCATATAGTGTCTGTAGAGGTGTCTTTTATCCAAATTATTAATTCCAACCACCGTAATAGGGTAACAGCCAGATCTTCTGCATGCCCCAATCCCATAACTCTCTTGCCTTGTAACTCAGCATAAACGTAGTATATTTATCAAAGAATCTGAAAAAAAAAGATAGTCCCAATCCATTCAATTTAAGGCCCTTTTCACATCCCAAAAGTACAGCACTGCAGAGGTCTGTCACTCTCCTCAGGATAAAATAAACCAATATTTTGCCAATTATCTTTTCATATATTCAATCATCTCTTAAATAACTGTCATTACACTGTTGTTTAGTTTAAAAGTTTTTGTTTTTGTGAGACCTGCTTCTTCTTTTCTTGACTTTTTGTGGGTTGGATCTCCATCCTGAATTCCTTTCTGTAAATTGTATATCGACTATTTGATTTTCATGCTGATCTATAACTTGATCTTGTTGGTTTTGCTTTTGTGGCTTAAATCTTTCTGGTTCTATAAATTGTATATCAACTGATTGATTTCCATGCTGGTTTGTGACTTGATAAGTCGTTACATTAGAATCCGGAACCGCCTCTCTTGTATTAAATAATCCATCTGAGACCTCTGAAAGAGAATCCAAAAGCAGCTCATCTGTAGAGACCTCTGTAACTTGTTGTTTCTTCATTACTTCCATCTCCTTCTGCTTTTCTTGAATTTCTATCTCTTGTTGATTTTGCTTTTTAAGGACCTTGTAGTAAAATTCTTCCGCTTTTTCAACAGTATTTAACTGATATCTTTCTCCTTGATATCTCAATATTATACCCACTGGAACATCCCACCTGAATAAAATATTTTGTTTTTTTAGCTCAGTCACCAAGAGTCCAAATTTCTTTCTATCTTTTAACATCTTAGGCGGCAGTTCTTTATATATCCAGATTTTTCTCCCATACAGTTGTGGAGTAGAATTAAAGGATTTTTGCACAATATCATTTCTTATTTCTTTATCTGTAAAGTAAATCACCACATCTCTAGGCAATTGCCTTTGCTTTGCAATCCAAGAATTTACTCTATAGGCCTTGTCAATTTTACAAGATACCTCCTCAGGATGAACCTTTAAAATCCCAGCCAGAACTTGAGCAGATATTTTTCTTAGATCATCTCTGTTATTTTCCTGTAACCCTCTCATTCTGACCGCAAATTCTGTGAGCCTGTATTGCATCATTACAACTTCTCTTTCAATCCCTTGCTTTATATCTTCTGCATTGTAAGTCTCGTGACCAGCTTCCTTTTTAGACTTTACTTCTAAACTATTGTCTTGAATATTTATCAAATCATTTTCAATTCTTTGTATTTTATTGTCCAAATTATAAATCTTATCATCAACTTCCTCCATTTTAGACTCTAATAATTTGATATTTGTATCCATCTTTATAACAACTTCTGAAAAAGCATTAGTCACTGTTACAATCTTTTGTTGCAGATTATCATACTTTAGTTGTATCATTTCTTTAATTTCCTGCCTTAATTTTTCAAATTTCTGGTTCACAGTCTCATGATATTTTGCCATTTCCTCCTGAAGAAATTCTTTTAAATTAAAACCATTCTGCAAAGTCTGTAGGCTCAGAGCTTGTTCAGATAATTGTGGATGGGGGAACCCCCCCCCCACTGCTTGTCTGTCAGGCTTCATTAACTTTAACGCCATCCTGCCACACAAAAAAGCTCTTTTTTAAAAAAGAAAACTTTTCCCCAAACAAGATCAAATACAGATCTCCAAGAAAAAAGAAACTTAAAATGGATATTTTCCTTCTAGTCTAGCCGGCACTGTATATTTCGCTACTGTGTAGTTTATTACGGAAGGACTTTTACTTTCGGCTTTCTTCTCAAGCCTCAGCAGTCGCCATTTTAAACTTATTTTTTCCATTCAAATAGAAACACTTGTAAAATCATTAAAAATACTTGCGATTAGGGTCCCAGGTACAAATCTCGCTCTCTTCAATTAAACCATCTGTTATTTTATTAATTGATCCAGTCCCGGCGCCTAGCTCTGCAAAAATAAAGCAGAGTCCTCCCGAAGCCCGGAGCATCGGCGAGGGAAAATAGGGAGCCCCACTCTGCTCGTCCCCAAGAGCAAAAAAAAAAAAAAAACTCTGGGGACTTCGCAGAGGGCTCTACCTACCCTCGCCTGCTCTGACTCACATTTCCATCAGGAAATGGAGTTTTTCGAGCCGCCTTTCAGATGTAAAGGCGGCTCTTTACAGGCAACGGGGCTGGCGGTCACGGAGGACCATCTGGCGGCGACGGAAGCCAGACAGGAAGTCCAAATTGTCAAAGTATTTCTTTTCCAATTTCATTGGTATTGTCTGAAATAAGAACAGCAGCCTAGGTAATATATTCATCTTAATTACTGCTATTCTTCCCATTAGTAATAATTGCAGTTTTCCCCATTTTCCCAAGTCTGTTTCTATCTGATTTTTCAGCTTATAATAATTATCTTCTTTAATCGTTGCACACTTTGCTGTTAATTGTATTCCCAAATACCTTACTTTTTTAGTAATCTGGATATCTAGTTTCTCCATTAATTCTCTTTTCTGTTTCTCTGTAATATTTTTCACCAATATCTTTGTTTTATCTTTATTAATTTTCAATCCTGCCACTTCTCCATATCTCTTTATTTGTTCTGTTAATTTAGGACCTACTTCTAATGGTTCCTCTAATATAAACACTAAATCGTCTGCAAATGCTTGTAATTTATACTCTTTTTTTTTAATTTGTGTCCCCCTTATCTCTCTATTTTGTCTTATATTTCTAGTTAACACCTCTAGGGTCAACACAAATAACAATGGGGATAGAGGACATCCTTGTCTTGTTCCTTTCATAATATTAACTTTCTCTGTCATATCTCCATTTATTATTACCTTTGCAAATTGTTTACTATAAATTGTCTCAATCATCTTTATGAATCTTCCCCCAAACTCCATAATCTGTAGTTGTTTCTTCATAAATTTCCAATTCACATTATCAAAAGCTTTTTGCACATCTAGAAACATCAATGCCATTTGTTTTTCTGGATGTGCCTCCTAATATTCTAAAACATTCAAGGTCATTTTCATATTATCTCTAATTTGCCTCTTTGGTAAAAAAACCATTTTGGTCTGCATGTACAAATTCATTTAAAAACTTCTTCAATCTATTCGCCATTATTGACACAAATATTTTGTAATCCACGTTTAACAAAGATATCGGTCTATAGTCTTTAATCTGTTGTAATAAGCGTAATATACGTCTCTGTCCATGAGTCAGGTATTTTTGCATTCACTAGAAAGTCATTAAATACTTCCAGCAATATATTACTGAGTACATCTTGGAATGTTTTATATAGTTCTGCTGGTAATCCATCTGGACCTGGTGTTTTACCATTTTTTTGTTTTTTGATTCCTTCTATCACCTCCATCATCGTTATCCTTCCCTCTAAAGCTTCCTTATACGCTTCTGGTATTTTTGGTAGGTCAGACTTTTCTAAATATTGCTTAATCTTCTCTTCTGATGTTATCTCTTGTTCATAAAGTTTCTTGTAGTATTTCTGTACCACTTTTTTCTTTTCCTCATTTTGATAACATAACTGTCCTTCTTCATCTAGTATTAGTTGATTGATCAATTTCTTCTCCTTCTCCATTTTCATTTTATATGCCAACCATTTACCTGGCTTATTAGCATTTTCAAAAAAGTTTTGTTTAGACATCTTTATTTTATAAGCCAAATCTTCTTTTTCAATTAAATTCATTTCATGTTTCTTCAAATCCATTTGGTTTTTGATCCTCTTATTTTTTTGTAGTTCCATCTCCAATTTCTTATATTCTTCTTCCAATTTTTTCTGTGTATATCTTTTCTTTTTGTTTCTTTTTCTTACATAAGTCATTGCCAATCCTCGGATGTATGCTTTTGCTGTGTCCCATACATTTTGTAGTGAAGTATCTTCCTTTCTATTTTCCTTAAAAAAGAAACCCAATTCTTTCGCTCCAGATTGTTGAAACTCTTTTTCATTTAAAATTGTCTGATTCAATGTCCATCTTAATGTCTTTCTTTGTCCCTTCCATATAGTTATAATCGGGTTATGGTCCGCCCATATACTTGTTTCAATATTTATGTCTTGTACATTAACTAATGAATCATTTGTCATCCACATCATGTCTATTCTGGACCATGACATATGTCTATTTGAGTAGAAAGTATATTGTTTTTCTTTCAAATGTCTTTCTTGCCAAACATCTTTAATACCTGTATTTCCTCTGCCATTGTGAAAAAGGCCTTTGGGAGCGTTTTTCTGGGTTTCTTATTGATTTTTGTTGTCTTATAGTCCCAATCTACTTCTCTTATTGCGTTGTAATCTCCCATTATACAAATGTTATCATGCTCATATTCTATTATTTTCCTGTGCAATTTTCCATAAAATTCTTCTTGTTTATCATTTGGTGCATATATCGCCACCAACAATATTTGTTTATTATTCATTGTTACTTCCACCATTAAAATCCTCCCTTTTATTTGTTTAGAGTCTAATTTCTTTTTAATGTATAGTACTACACCTCTTTTGCTTTGATATGTCAATGCAGTAAACAAATAGCCCAGTTTTGGATACTCCAATAATTTTCTATGATGTTTTCTAATATGAACTTCTTGTAGGCATACTATGTCCATTTTTAATTTCTCCAGTTTATTAAGAGTTCTTTTCCTTTTTATCACCGAATTTAAGCCATTGATGTTTATTGATATTGCTTTTATTTCTTCTGCCATTTTTTACTTGTTACTAGTTTTTGTTGATCTTGTCATTCTTATCTCTCTTTGATCCTTAGGCTCTTTTGCCCTTGCCCCTTCTCTCATTGCCTTGTCTTCTTGCTCTTTTGTCATCTTTTGTCATCTTTTGGTCTTCTTTTTCTTTCACTGCTTCATCTTGGGCTTTCGTATCTTTTCCTTCTCTCAATCTTTGCTCTTCTTGGGTTCCCAGGTATTCATTGTAAAATAATTCCGCTTTTTCTATTTTATCTAATCTTATGTCTTTGTGCTTGCCAGTAAACCATTATTCCTTCTGGTATTAACCATCTAAAATTTACTCCTTTCTGTATTAAGAGTTTTGTCAAAAACTGGTATTCTCTTCTCAGGTCTCTTACTCTTCTAGGTATCTGTTTCAACACCACAATCTCTTTATCTTTATATTTTATTGGTGTGTTTCTTGCTACCTGTAATATTTCTGATTTTATTGCTTTCCTGGTGAATCTGACATGCACTTCTCTTGGCAATTTATTTCTCATTGCATATCAAGTATGAACTCTATATATCTCGTCAATCCCATTTAGTATCTTTTCCTTGGTCTCCTCCATCACTTCCACCAGTATCTCCGCCACCACTTCCGCCAGGTTTTCTCCCTTCTCTTCTTCTATATTTTGGAATCTTAAGTAATACTCTGCCCTGTCCATTTTGAGAGACACAATTTTGCCCCAAAGATTTTTATCAGCAACTGTAAGTCTATCATCCATTTCCTCCATTTTTTTTTCCTGTTGAATCTGCTTTTTCCTTTACTTTCTGTAACCTTACTTCATTCTTTCCCATCATCGTCTTTACTTCTTTAAGTTCTCCTTCTACCTTTTCCATCCTTTCTTTAAAATCATCATGGAAGGCCTGTATCATATTTTTTAGTTCCAGTTGCATAACCATGGTATCCAATGTCCTCTGCCCTGCAGGACTTGCGATTGGTGTTGTGGAGGGTAGCTGTGTTGTTGTCTTCTTCATCTTATCCCATCTTATACCCTATGGACAACCAATTTTGTAATCCAAATGTTAGTTTAATTTGTAATCCAAAGTACCTACTCCACCCTATTGGGTGAATTGGTTAAAAATAAAAATTAAAAAAAGTCAAGAAACTCCATCACACCCCAAAAAACCTCTCGCCTTCAACCAAAAGGAAGAAGTTAAGAAAAAAAAGCCCAAGAGAAAAGAAAAAGAAAAAAGAAAGACCAAAAAGATGTCAGCACTTCAACCTGCAAAGAAAGGTAAAAAGAAAAAACAATCCCCAAAAATCAAACCCAAAAGCTTCTGATTCTTCAGGTTCTTTTTTTTTTTTTAAATTTGATTTATATGCCGCCCTTCTCCGGAGACTCAGGGCGGCTTACAGTGCGTTAAGCAATAGCCTTCATACTTTTGTATATTTTATACAAAGTCAGCTTATTGCCCCCACAAACTGGGTCCTCAATTTACCTACCTTAGAAAGGATGGAAGGCTGAGTCAACTTTGAGCCTGGCAAGATTCGAACTTACTTTAATTGCAGACAGCTGGTGTTAAATTACAGTGCTTTAGTCTGCAGAGCTATCCAGGTTCTTCTTACCTTAATCCAATTTTTTATGTATCCACAAAATTCCAACACTCAAAAAACCAACCAGCCACCAAAAAAAGGCAACGAAATAGAAATGGTGAAGAGAAAAAAAAAGTACAAAAATTTAATCCAGTCAATGCCAATAGATCAAAAGGAAAAAGAAAAAAAAAGGGGGGGGGGAGAAGAAGAAGAAATGGATCCCCAACAATATTCCAATAGTAATAAAGTCCTCGACCCCAGAAGAGGGGGAAAAAAATCAGAAAACCAACCAACAAAAAACAGTAAAGAAAAAAGAACTATATTCACTAAAATTAAAGAAAAAGTAAAGGCCAAGACTGCCCCAATAGAAAAAAGAGGTTCCCCCCAAAAAAAACCCTGTTATTTTACTTCAATTGTCTTGTTCTTGTTTATATTTCAAAAGTTTCAAATAATTCACTCTTTTATGTTTCTAACAGTCTCAATACGCAATTCTTTGCCAAACACAGCTGTTTCTTATCAGCCCAAGCTACAGTCTCAAGGCCAGTCTTCTCAGTCAGTTTATTTGAAACAATGTCTTTTTCATTTTCACTCGGATAAAAGGGAGAGAAGAAAAAAAATAGAAACACTTTTAAAGTTCCTTCAATAATTTCCACTCAGTCTCGTTTTTTAGTATAAATCCATAAATCCAAAATTTACAAACACTCAATCTGGCTTCTTATTCTTATTTTCTTGTTTTCCCCATCAATTTTATTACTTCTTTTAATTCATTTCTTCCACTTGGACCAATACACTTTCTTCGCCGCTAATCAGCTGAAGGTGGAGAGCTGACACATGCCCCACTCTCCGCTCTTATCTTTTCACCCTTCACTTCCTTCAAAGTGCTTTTCGGGGTTTATAAAACTAAGACTTCAAATCGCCAAAAAAAGAAAAACATACTAACTTCTCACCCAGATTAATCCATTTCTTCTCCGCTTCCATTGTGGCCATCCCGACTTTGCTGCAGCTTCAATGGCTGCTTTCTTGATCGTCCGGTTGAAAGGCTACTTCTGACTAGCCAGGGAATTGTGTTTTCCCTGCGTTAGCCAGTCCGTGCCTTTGTTGCTCACCGTCCCTCTGAGACAGTTTCTGGTCAATAAAGACCCCCAAACAATCTAGATATCAATGTTTTCTCAGGAGCGAGAAAAACATTGTACTGTCATGTCGTTGGCCACGCCCCTTCCCCTGTTTTGTTCTTATCTTTAAGTTCCAGAGTCAGTCTGTCCATTTCTGCACAAGTTAATATTTTAGCTAACACTTCTTCTTCTTCTTTATTTTTCCATTTTTTTTGCAAAAGCCAATCTTGCTGCTGTTAAAATATGTAACATTAGATAAATTGCACCCTTGTTGTAGTTGCCTTCTATGATGCCCAGTAAAAAGAATTCCGGTTTTGATTCTATATTTTGTGTTAATATCTCTTCTAACCATTGTTTTATCTGATGCCAAAATTTTATAGCTTTTGGGCATTCCCACCACATGTGGTAAAAAGTCCCTGGCACTGCCTCACACTTCCAACACATTGATGAATATTTTTTACTTATTTTTGCTAGTCTTGTGGGTGGAAGATGCCCTCTATAGAACATCTTGTATAAATTTTCTTTGTACGTAGTAGCTAGAGTAATTTTTATATTTCTTTCCCATAGATTGTGCCAATTGTCTAGATCAATGCTATAGCCAAAATGTTTACTCCAAATTAATATAGTTTCTTTTACTTGTTCTTCTAACATATCCTGTTCCAGCAAATACTGATATATTTTCCTTATTGGCTTCTACTCTGTTCTTAATAAAGTTTTATCTAATTCTATTAGCTCTATTTTTATGCCCCATTCTTTCTTGTCTTTCATGTATTTTGATTGTACTTGGAGATATGCCCATCATTCGAGTTCGATCCCTTCCTCATTCAATTTATTCCTGGATTTCAATTCTCCTCTTTCATTTAACAAATATTTGTATGTAACTACTCTTCCTGACTTAATAAAATTTGGGTGTGTGAGCATCTCCAGTGTCGATATCCAATTCGGAACTTCCATATAATTACATTTCTTTCTTAATTTCTAAACCTTTAATTTGGTCGTCTTCCCGAATTATTCTAGTCAAAATTTCTAATGATAGTATAAACAATAGCGGCGATAGTGGACAATCTTGTCTTGTGCCTTTTTGAATTTGAAAATTTTTAGTTGTTTCCCCATTAATTACTACTTTGGCTTCCTGTTTCGAATAAATTGCTCTAAACATGTTTATAAAATTCTCACCAAATTCCATATAATTTAGCTGGTTCAACATAAACTCCCATTTAACATTGTCAAACGCTTTTTGTGTGTTGACAAATATTAACACCATTTGCTTTTCATTGTGTACCTCGTAGTACTCTAAGATATCTAATATAGTCCTAATATTATTTCTTATTTGCCTTTTGGTCAAAAAGCCATTCTGATTGGTATGAATAAATTCTTCCAAAATTTGTTTTGTCTTTTGGCCATTATTGTCATGAAAATTTTGTAGTCTGAATTTAATAATGATATGGGCCTATAGTTTTTAATAAGTGTCAGATCGGAATTCTCCTTGGGAATCAGTGTAATAGTCGCTTCTCTCCATGAGGCCAGTGTCTTTGCATCTTTCAATACTTCATTAAATACCTCTAGCAATATGGAGCTTAATGTCTCTTGATGGTTTTTGTATATTTCTGAAGGTTGTCCATCGGGGCCTGGCGTTTTGTTAATTTTTTGTTTTTTGATTGCCTCCATTAATTCTAAAGGTGTTATTTCCTTGTTCAGCATATCTTTAACATCTTCCAAAACTTTGGGCAATCCTGCTTTCCGAAGGTATTGTAAAATCTTTTCTTCACCTATACATTCCTCTTCTTTATACAAATTTTTAAAAAACTCATATCTCACATTTTTCTTTCCTTCGTTCTGGTGTATTATCTTTCCCTCATCATTGCATAGTTTACTAATCCATCTCCTATCTTTCTGTTTTTTCAATCTATATGCCAGCCAATGCCCCGGTTTATTCGCATTTTCAAAAAAAAATTGTTTAGTACTTTTTATTTGCTGTGCCAAACTTTCCTCCTTGATAATGAGCCTTGGTGGCGCAGCAGACTAAAGCACTGTTAAGTAATACCAGCTGCCTGCAATTACTGCAAGTTCAAATCTCACCAGGCTGAAGGTTGACTCAGCCTTCCATCCTTTCGAGGTAGGTAAAATGAGGACCCAGTTTGTGGGGGCAATAAGCTGACTTTGTATAAAAAAGAACACCGCTTAGGGGGGGCCAAAAGCCCTACTAATCAGGTATATACAAAAGTATGAAGGCTATTGCTTAATGCGTTGTAAGCCGCCCTGAGTCTCCGGAAAAGGGCGGCATATAAATCGAACCAAATAAATAAATAAATAAATAAATGTTCAGTTTATGTTTAATTATATCAATTTGTTGTTTCACATCCCAGCTTTGTGGTTCCTTTTGTAATTCTATCTCAGATCTACTAAGTTCTTCTTCCAAACTTTTCTGTCATTGCCTTTTTTGTTTGTTTTCCTTGGCCATATAGGCTATTGCAATACCTCTCATAAAAGCTTTTGCTGTATCCCATAGATTTTGATTATTTGTATCTTCTTTCTTATTAGCCTGAAAGAACAGGTGCATTTGTTCTTCCATCTTTAATTTGAATTCCTTATGATTCAAAATTGCTCTTTTTAAAGTCCACCTCTTTATTTTCTTCTGTCCTTTCCATTTAATTCCATTGAGGACTACATGTTGAGTGCAGTTGGTCAGCCAGTTATGAATCTATCTGGTGGTGATGCTGTCTAACCCACATTTTTCTACTTTATCTAGTAGTAGGTTATGGTTTACTTTATCAAATGCCTTACTGAAGTCCAAGTAAATTATATCGACAGTATTCCTCTGGTCCACTAATTTTGTCACTTTGTCAAAAATTTCATAAATTATGGTTTGAAGTTGGTTGCCTCAGTAAACCATACTTAAAATTGCCGTCACTTTTTCAAAATTTATGCATGTTGCTAACTCACGGTTAGCTAAAAAATGGATGTGAAAGCTTCTGGTCTGCTTTCTGAGGTCACACTATAAAAAGAAAGTGCAAAGGTCAACTTGACAGCATGAGACATGATCTTGTAATGCTAAACACTAATTTAGGACTGTATGTGTTAACATCCAAGCTTTCTTTCTTTTTAATTGCCCTAAAAGTATTTTAATAAGGTTTGCATACATGTAATAATTTAACATGTTCAAAGCACTTTATCTAAACATTTATCTGGGAAAATTCTTTAGAGTTATACAAGTGAGTACATGTAGTCCTCGACTTACAACACTTCATTTAGTGACCATTGAAAGTTACAATGGTACTGAAAATGGTACTTATGACCATTTTTCACACTTACGACTGTTGCAGCATCCCCATGGTCATGTGATCAAAATTCAGATGTTTGGCAACTGACTCATATTTATGATGTTTGCAGTGTCCTGGGGTCATGTGATCACCTGTTATGACCTTCTGACAGGCAAAGTTAATGGGGAAGCCAGATTCACTTAACAACTGTATTACTAATTTAACAACTATGGTGATTCACTTAACAACTGTGTCAAGAAAGGTTGTAAAATGGGGCAAAACTCACTTAACAAATGTCTCATTTAGCAACAGAAATTTGGGGCTCAATTGTGGTCATAAGTCGAGGACTACCTGTACTTCTCAAGGCAGCATGGCTATTGCTGAGAATTCTGACAAACTGTAAAGCTGAATCAATTTGGCTAGTGGATGCCCAGATTAGGGAAGGCTGCTGTAGTGTTTTTTTGCCCTCTAAAAGAAACTTTTTCTTTGAAGGACCACACAGCAGGAAACAAGAGCCCTAGTTCTTTACCATCTGTACAATGGGAGATGCAGAAAGGAGAGGATGTTTTTGAGGACTGTATAGGGTTACAGAAGTTAAATTTGGGGCTGGCTGTATCAGACATTGTCCAGCCTCAGGTTGCATTCAGATTCTTTCCTTTCTGAAAACAGATATGGTACATGGACAAAAATCATAACAATTTCCTCTAAGGGAAGCTGCTTGACATACTAATTAACTTTCTTTTCCCTTCCACCATAACTGGTTTGCTTTGTCTTGAGTACTATCCCCACATCCCATTCATATTACAGGTAGTCTTCCACTTACAAATGGTCACTTAACCATTTGAAGTTACACTGGAACCCACAAAAGCTACTTATGACCCGGTCCCAGAGTTACAGCTGCTGCAGCACCCCCATAGTCATTTGCCCTTATGACCAATCACAGGGATGCTGAAGACCCTAACCCTAACCCTAACCCCACTTATCTCCCCCCCAAAAAAAAATCAGGTCTCTGAAAGCCTTCCCTCCCACAACAACTCCATGCTGGCTTTAGACCGTATTCCCACCCCAGCATGCCCCACACACTCATTTACTTTTTTAAGAGCTCCGAAGCCTATTGGGGTCCTATCTAACAAAATGAAATTCAACATAGATAAAAGTAAGGTTCTAAACTTAGACAAGAAAAAACAACTGTATAGGTATAGGTTGGGTGAAACTTGGCTTAATGTCAGTACTTGTGAGAGGGATCTTGGAGTCCTAGTGGACAGTCATTTAAATATGAGCCAGCAGTGTGCGGCAGCAGCCAAAAAAGTCAATGCATTTGTAGGCTGTTTTAATAGAGGGATAGAATCAAGATCACATGAAGTTCTAGTACCGCTTTACAAAGCCTTAGTAAGACCACACTTGTAATTCTGTATCCAGTTCTGGTCGCCACAGTATAAAAAAGGTGTAGAGACTCTGGAAAGAGTGCAGAGAAGAGTAACAAAAATGATTAGGTGGCTAGAGGCTAAAACATACAAAGAACAGTTACAAGAATTGGGTATGTCTAGTCTAATGAAAAGAAGGACTAGGGGAGACATGATAGCAGTGTTCCAATATTTGAGGGGCTCCTACAAAGACAAGGGGGTCAAACTATTTTCCAAAGCACCAAAAGGCAAAACAAGAAACAATGGATGGAAACTAATCAAGGAGAGAAGCAACCTAGAACTAAGGCAAAATTTTCTAACAGTGAGAGCAATCAACCAATAGAGCAACATGCCTTCAGAAGTTGTGGGTGCTCCATCACAGGAAGCTTTCAGAAAGAGACTGGACAATCATTTATCTGAAATGGTATAGGGTCTCCTGCTCAAGCAGGGGGTTGGACTAGACACTAGAAGACCTTCAAGGTCCCTTCCAACTCTATTATTCTATGTTCTTTGTTCTAAAGTTAAAACTTGAGCTGAGTAGGGTGGGTTTTATTCTGTTAGCTTGACATTTGTTTCATACATTGCAGGGAAATATAATCTGTGCCCCTAGGTCCTTGTATGACCCCACCGAATTTCAAAAACACTTGTGAAGCAATGTGATTAGATTTCTTGCCAGAGTCATCTTTCTTTGTTCTAGTTGACTGCTAGGCCTAGAGCAGGGGTCTGCAACCTTAAGCACTCAAAGAGCCATTTGGACCCGTTTCCCACAGAAAAGAAATCACTGGGAGCCACAAAACCTGGGTGGGCATGGCCAACTTGACATCACTCACTCCCACCCAATCCCATGACACCCCCCCCCCGCCACACTTACCCAGGTTTTGTTGGTGTTTTCTGTGGGAAATCGCAACTTGCTGTCTGCCCCGAGACACTGGCTTGGCCCAGCTGTGGCCAATAGCCGCTGCTATTGCCACCTCCATAGCCTGCCCACTGTTCTCACAGCGCCTTGTGCAGCACAGTTAAATTTAGTGCGCTTCACAATGGGGGAGATGATGTCCCCTCCTCTTCCTGGAGCCCATTATGATGCAGAGCATTGGCCGCAGCCATGCTGGGCTAGTGTCTCAGGGCGGAAAGCAAGTCATGCATCTCCCTGAGTGACCGAGGTGTGCGTAGCACCAATAAGGGCTGGAAGAAGCGCCAATGAGATATGGCAAATACAAGGGTGCTTCGCTCCCTCTCTGGAATATGGAGCAAGTCTCCATCCCCCGCCATCGCCCTTACCTTCTCAGGCCAGGCGAGGAGTGACTGGGAGGGGAGGGCGAGGGGCGGGGCCAGCCAGTGGTGGGTTCAGCGGAGAGGGAGCCACAGCAGGGAGACAAAAGAGCCGCATGCGGCTCTGGAGCCGCAGGTTGCAGACACCTGGCCTAGAGAAATGGGACAGGCAGAGGAAGAAAAATCATCCCAAAATGTAGCCCTCAGTACATTAGAACTTTAATATATTATTAATAGTGCAGCTAGGAAAATGTACCAACTTATTCACTTTGTCACTCTCAGAAAATTGAGCCAGGTATGCACATTTGACTTGCTTCACTGATTTGAACATGAAGTGGCAATAAGCGTGTATGGATGAGTTTTGCATTGGACTGTTGAACAAGTCCTTTTAAAAATGAGACTAACCAGGGGAGAAAACAGAAGCGTCGCAGTGAGACCGGCTGGAAAAATAGCTGGCTCCGATGAGCTCCACGAAAATCCAGCCGGACAAACCATTGTTGGGGGGTCTTCGGACCAGAACCATCCTGTAGGGATGGTGAAGAAGGAAAGGCGTCTCGGATGACCAAGAGGAACAGGCAAGTTCCTCAGAAGGTCGGAGGCAGCTCTTCAGACCGGCAGCGGGGATGGCGGCCATTGTAAAATGACTGCTCTGAAGCTGGGGCAACCAGATTAAGTTTTTGTGTAGGAGCAGAGTTTGAACGGAGTGCTGGTACTGGGTAAGTGATTGACCAACTCACAGGTAAAAGAAAATTTTGAATTGGAACATTAAAAGGTGTCCCAGAGCTGAAATGAGTGGCTAATTGGCACTTGGGAAATTCTATGGCGGGAGAACAAAGAGGAGGCTAGAATACTAAAGCCCAAGAAAGTTTTCATATCTATAATTGGATTTGGAGAAACTAAAAATAATAAAAGAAAAGAATCCCAGGAAAAGTATTTTTTATGTGGATTTAAAATATTTTTGGCAGCTTTGACATTTAGTTGGTTTGAGAATATTGTGGATTTGAGGGAGACATCTGCTGGCGGAAAGAGAGCACTGCAATATTTGTTGGAAGATAGAAGAGAAAGTACAGCTGTGACCTTGACTACTAAAAGATAATTTGGATACTGTGGGAACTTTTAAGGAGTATTTGTCTTTCTACATTGCTTGGTTTCGATTCTCAACAGCTGTGGAAGATAACAAATCTTTAACTTGGAGTGGACTGGATAAATACTTGAATTGGACATTATTTGAAAACAAAAAGAGACTATATGGATTTTAAATTTTAATTAAATTGACATAATTCAAAAGTGTTAACAATTTCTTATTGTTGGGGATTTTGAGAAATATATTCTGTAATGGAGAAAAAAGGTAATTAATTTATGTTATTCAGAGGTGGGTTTCAGCAGGTTCTGACCAGTTCTGGAGAACCGGTAGTGGAAATTTTGAGTAGTTCGGAGAACCGGTAGTAAAAATTCTGACTGGCCCCGCCCACATCTATTATCTGCCTCCCAAGTCCCAGCTGATCGGGAGGAAATGGGGATTTTGCAGTAACCTTCCCCTGGATTGGGGACAAAATGGAGATTTTACAGTATTCTTCCCCTGGAGTGGGGTGGGAATGGAGATTTTACAGTATCCTTCCCCTGCCATGCCCACCAAGCCACGCCTACCAAGCCATGCCATGCCCACTAAGCCACACCCACAGAACCGGTAGTAAAAATTTTTGAAACCCACCACTGATGTTATTGTAAGAGATTAGGAATTAAGGGTGGATAGTGATACTGCTTATGTATTATGTATTAAGAAGAAATTAAGACAAGATAAAGAAGTATGGAAAAAGAATATTATGGCTGAAATTGGAAACATGTAAAATGGACTTGGGGGAAAAAAAGAACAATATGGCAGAAGCTGAAATAACAATATATCGTGAAAAATGATTAATTTGTGATAAAGAATTATATAAAAGAGATGAATATGGAAAAAATGGGAAGATTGGAATAGATTATAAAGATTAATATATATAAGACATATAAGATGTGACCCAGTCAACACTCTGTTCATAAAATATGTATGATGAAAGAAAAATTCTAATAAAACTTGTTTACAAAAAAAAAAAATGAGACTAACCATGTCAAGCAGAATTCCTACCTGCATAGTGGAAACTGTTGACTCAGACTCTTCAGACTGAGTCAGTCATCCATCCATTTATTCAATTTGACCTTAAGAGTTTTGATCAAGGATCTCCATTAGAGTTTATTTCTTTTACTTGGAGAGGCAAAAATTGCCCTTGTGGATGGAATGGGGGAGAAGGAGAAGTACCGTATTTTTTGGAGTATAAGACGCACCAGAGTATAAGACGCACCTTAGTTTTTGGGAGGAAAATAAGAAAAAAGCTGATTGGTGGGTGGATCGGCCTCCCGGAATACCTCCAATCAGCTGTTCCCAGAAGTGAATTTTAGCAACAGATTCGTTGGTTGTGTGCTCTGTGCCTTGCTTTTTTTTCTGCCTCTGAAACTTCTGAAACTCCATTTCAGAAAAAAAACTTTTTTTTCTGCCTCTGAAAGCCTCCGAAACAGAGCTTCAGAAAAAGAAGGCTTTTTTTCTGAAGTTCTGTTTGGAGGCTTTTTTTCTGAAGCTTCTTTCAGAGGCTTTTATTCTGAAGGACTATCTGTTCACTGTTCAATCTCCTTTCTTTGGTATTGGTATATAGATTAACCTCTTCCGATCTGTTGGTTATTGTGTCATTCTCCAGATTTGTTAGCATAGTTTGGTTAGAACCTTTACTGATTCTTCTTCTGTTGCTTGCCATATTATTTTAGATAAAAGCCTTTCAGAGGCTTTTTTTCTGAAGCTCTGTTTGGAGTCTTTTTCTGAAGCTTCGTTACTGAGTCTTTTTTTCTGAAGCTTCTTTCAGAGGCTTCTTTCAGCCTCTGAAATCTCCATTTGTGAGGCTGGGCGGGGCTACATTCGGAGTATAGGACGCACCCAGATTTTCACCCTCTTTTTTGGGGGAAAAAGGTGCATCTTATACTCCGAAAAATACGGTATTTCTTCTTCCCACTTCTTATTACTGTCAGAATTTGTAAATGTAGTGTAACTAGGGAGGTTTAGTGCAACCAATTTGGTACAACCAGGGGGTTTATTGAGCTGTAATTTATCAGGGGTTAACATAAATTGGCACTCATTCACACCTGTTGTGATTTTGGATGCCATCTTTACTAGGAATATCCATCTTTTTCTCCCATTTCATTATAACATGGAATGCTCATCCTCTCTGATAGAAGCATCACCATGCTGGATGAGCATTGACTTTCTCCAACACAAATTATCTCTTCCTACCATGAGTCAGGACTGGGGGGAATTTTGATTTACTGTATTGTCAGATCCCAGCCCAGAGTTTCCCAGTACAGAAGTAATTGCAATTGGCTGTCATCCATCAGGCTGAACCTCCTGCACATATCATGTTTTCCAGATGGGCAGTCCTTTGCCCTTTTCCATGGTCCATGCTTTCAGCCCAGTTCTTTGGGGGGAAATGGGAAGCCATGAACTCCCGGGCCGCCTCAGACGCTTCGCCAACAGCCGGCAGGTTAAAGTCCCCCATGACCATAAGCCTGGGGGTCTCCACCGCCACCTCGGCAATCACGTTGAGGAGCTCAGGCAGGGCCGCTGACACGTGGCAGGGAGCCAGGTACGTAATCAGCAAGCCCATCTGCCTCCCTTGTCCCCACTTCACAAGGAGGGACTCACATCCGGCTATCTGAGGTACAGTGGCCTCCCTTGGGGTGAGACCTTCTTTACCAGAACCGCCACCCCCCCTCCCCTCTCCTGGGACCTCGGCTGATGGAATGCATAGAAACCTGGAGGGCACATCTCAACGAGGGGGACCCCCCCCTCCTGGCCCAACCAGGTCTCCATAATACCTACCAGGTCCGCACCCCCCTCCTGAACCAGATCACAAATGAGGGGAGCTTTATTTACCACGGACCTGGTATTGCACAACATCAACCGGAGGCCCAGGGCCTGAGGATCTGAACAACCCGGGGTGCGAGATGAGCATTGAGGGCCGGAGCACGCAATCGCTCGCAGACAGCGAGTGCGTCCTCCCCTAACACGATATGGCCCCCTGCTCCCGCCGTATCTGCCCCTCCCACCCACAATGCTGATGGAAATGCCCTCCCCAATATAGGAACTAGCCCCCCCAGCCCCCCCGACACCTGTGGGTTACCCCCCAAACCCACCCCGGTCGTTGCATTCTCCCTCCCACCCATTAAAAAATGAATTAAAAATGCATACAAAGAACTCTTAAAATCCCCAATGCCTTCGTGCCACCTCTCGGGATCCCAGGACCCGTCTTTGAGGTATTTCTTGGCAAGGCCAGTGGGCCACTTCCAGGAATGGGGGATATTCCTTAAAGCCCATAAGTCCGATCTTGAATATAATCGTGGGGCCATAGACAGCCATGGAGGAGGGTGCGAAGAATGGCAAACAGGAGATGTTAATAGTGGGCTAGGAACTGGCTAAGATTCTCCCAAACATCAGGAACTTCCTCGCCCAGGCGTCCCCTCACAACACCTGGGTGAGGCATAGCTGGTAACCACTGTCGTCCTCTCACCACGACGGCATCTCGAAGTCCACTGGGAGTTCTGTCCGGTGGTATTCTCGGCCATTACAAAGCTCCCACCCCTGCATGGCCGGTTCGATGTCATAGAACCACAACTGCCCTCTCACGGCAGTGGGAATCCCCACCCAAGACAAGCCAGTTCCATGGGGGAGAAAAAACCAGCACCTTCCCAGCCGTCCAAGTCCAAGTCCCAGCTCGCTGATCGCTGGTCCTGGGTGGGGTCCCCAGATGGAACTAATCTATTCTGTCTTCTGCTTATGAAGATACAGGTCCATGAACATATACTTGCCTTCAGTTCACCAAACTGATTTCTGTTTTATCTTCTGCCTATAGAGAGATGCCTGGAAGATCATGAACTAATTATTCCAGTTGAGTCTACTATGGGTAGTGAAAGTAAATTTTTATTCAGGAAGAATTATGCAAAATATGAATTCTTTAAGATGTCAGGTTCCGATGTTATCTCAAATAAATTTCATTCTCAAACACAAAGTCTTTGATGAAATCTCTTATTTATTGAAGAATAACGATTTAGTCCTGAACTCATTTGTAGCCGAAACTGATCCTCTGATCCCAAACCCCTCCCTTTCCGTTCCTCAAATCTCAGTGTCTCATTGGCCATATTCCAAGTCCATCTTTCATCTCAGTTACTTCAAGTCACAGGAATTTCCCCCCTCCTCTCATCACCTAGGTGACGTTATCTGCCGGGGGAAAGAACTGGGTGAAAAGTCAAGCTACTACTTCTAACAGGCTCTTTCCCACTCATTCATGTCAGCGCTGGGGAAATCATAGTTTGGAGCGCTGACATAAGAATCCTGTGGTGAGTATCCTAGTTTTCTCTTATGTAGTCACAATCTGTTGTCCTGAAAAGAATTGCTTTCTTTTTGTAAACTATGCAGTATAAACTCTTATAAATATCATAACACTAAAATGAAATAATCTTACCATGTATGATTGGAACAATTCCTAGCAGAAAAGAATATAACAATTCTTATCACTTTTATGAAAAGTTAATTACCTATTTTTATTCAGAAACCTTTTGCCTTCAGGTGATATTTATCTATAAGCCAGTCTTGTGAGCAAGTACCAATTGGGGATGAGGAAGAAATAGTTCAGTACTATTTTGGGGAGGTATATTCTCTTAGTAATAGATTGTACTGTACATCTTGAAGTCCCCATTTCATTTTAGCTAATAATGGCTAGGAATAGCTTAGAGAACTGTTAGCAATTAGAACACACAGTATGATACAACATAATAGTCTAACTATATAAGATTCTTTGACATTTTCACCAGACATTTAAAAGCAGACAGTACAGGGTTTTTTTTAAAAAAAAATATGGTAGTTCATAGTAGATCTCTACAGAAATACACAAAACCAAGGATGGAAACATCCTAGAATCCATATGGGTCAATATAAAAGGAAAAAAGAATGACATTGCTATAGGCGTATACTACAGGCCAGCCAACCAAGCAAAAGAAATAGATGAATTCTTTGTTAATCAATTAACAAATGTACGTAGGAAACATACTACAGTAGTAATGGGAGATTTAACTACCCTAATATCAACTGGGAGACAAACTCTGCAGCAAGTGGGAAATTAAACAGATTTCTAACCAATTTAGCTGACAACTTTGCCATCCAAAAGGTAGAAGAGGGAACTAGAGGAAAAGCTATACTGGACCTAATTCTTACTAATAGAGAAGAAGTGATAGGGGGAGTTGAAGTTGCCGGAACATTGAGCGAGAGTGACCATATCCTATTGGAATTCAATATAATGCAAACACAAGCAATACAGTATAATCCAACCAGTGTCTTAAACTTCAAAAGAGCTGATTTTAACAAACTCAGAGAGAGTTAGCAAACTCAGAGAGAGCCTAAGAAAAATTTCATGGATGAAAATCCTAAAGGGGCAAACAACTCAAGAAGCATGGGAAACTCTGAAAAATATGATCATAAAAGCCCAGTCCAGCACAATACAACTGAAAAAGAAAAACAGGAAATCCAAGAAGAAACCAGCATGGTTGCACAAGGATCTCTCTGATAAACTGAAAGACAAAAAGGATAAGTACAAAAAATGGAAAGAGGGACACATAACTAAGGCAGAATATCAGCAGATATCCAGAATCTGCAAAGACGAAGTCAGGAAAGCAAAGGCTCAGAATGAACAAAAGTCAAAGATAATAAAAAAAGTTTCTTCCAACATATAAATAACAAGAAAAAAATCAAGGAAACAGTTGGTCCACTAAAGAGAGAAGATGGCAAGGAGGTAACAGGCAACAGAGAGAAAGCAGAGCTGCTTAACTCATTCTTTGCATCGGTCTTCACACAAAAGGAAACTATAGCCCAACTTACCAAAAACATAACCTTAAAAGACAGACTAGAAATAAAAATTAAAATAAGCAAGAAAATAGTAAGAGAACACCTGTCTGAACTTGATGAATGCAAATCACCAGGACCTGATGGATTACATCCCAGAGTTCTGAAGGAGCTGGCAGATGTTATCTCAGAACCATTGTACCATATGTTTCAAAAATCCTGGAGCATCAGGGAACTACTGGAGAATTGGAAAAAGAGCTGATGTGGTTCCCAACTTCAAAAAAGGAAAAAAAACCAGACCCAGGAAACTACAGACCAATCAGCCTAACATCAATACCCAGGAAGTTACAGGAAAAAATAATAAAAAAACAGATCTGCCAACATCTAGAAACAAATAAAATTGTAACTAGTAGCCAGCATGGGTTTGTTAAAAACAGATCATGCCAAACCAATCTTATTTCATTCTTTGTGACAGAGTGACTAAACTAGTAGGCCAGCAAAATGCTGTGGACATAGTATACTTAGACTTCAGCAAGGCATTCAACAAAGTAGACCACAACCTACTTCTTCGTAAGCTAGAAAAATGTGGGATAGACAGCATCACCACCAGATGGATTTGTAACTGGCTGACAAACCATACTCAATGAGTAGTCCTTAATGGTACTACATCTACATGGAGGGAACTAAGCAGCGGGGTACCACAAGGTTCTGTCTTAGGCCTAGTACTCTTCAATATCTTCATAAATGACTTAGATGAGGGAATAGAAGGGGAACTCATCAAATTTGCAGATGACAGTAAATTGGCAGGAATAGCCAACACCCTAGAAGATAGGCTCAAGATCCAGATGGATCTTGACAGACTTGAACAATGGGCCCTATCCAACAACATGAACTATAATGTGGAGAAAAGCAAGGTTTTACACTTAGGCAGGAAAAACTAAAGGTATAAGTACAGATTAGGCAAAACCTGGCTCTAAAACAGTAACTGTGAGAGGGACTGTCAGCCTCCGCCTTTACTGCTTTGGATGCCATAAGAAACGGGGAGGGGAGAGCTAGGGGGCCCGGGGGGGGAGCGTGCTGGAGGATTTTTTGAAGAAACGAAACCGAATCTCTGAAGTGGCTATCGGGTCAACCGTCATCGCGTTCCTGATTGATGACGATGCCAGACATGCTTCCACCTGACCTCTGGAAGTCCTTTGGATTGGATGATTGACGATGGACAGTGGGAGGGGATGCTTTCTATATGCAATTTTCGCGCCTATTGCTTTAGTTTCAGCTTTTCCTTGGTTGCGTTCACTTCATTTTCTAGTAAAAGTACATTACTCTATAAATAATGGAGCTTGGTTTATTCTTTCCTGGACTTTGAAGGAAGCACACCTGACAGGGACCTTGGAATCCTAGTGGACAATCACTTAAACATGAGCCAGTAGTGTGCAGCAGCAGCCAAAAAAGCTAATACAATCCTTGGTAGAGGCCTCCTTCTATGATTGGGGCCTTGACGAGGCGAAGGGGCTTGTGTGGGTAAATGAAATAGTGGGCTATGTCATTGGACATGTATATATCAAGAAGGCTCTCCCAAGGCGAACAGGCCATGATGGATACCCCAGACTAACACTGATCACATCTACCAATCCAAATTGGAGCAACGTGGCAATACAACCTCAAAAATGGCCCTCGTTTCCCAGAGGCCCTAGGGCAACTACCACGGCAGTAGGAAGAATTGCCTGAAGGCAGAGGGTACTAAGAATCACCGGGTTAAATCAGGCTGGACTTTGGACATAGCGACGACATGAGCAAGTATTTGAGGCCCAATTGGCAAGAGAAAGGTCAGGACCATATAGATTGGAAACATGCAGAAGAGGGCTTCATCTTGCAGTGGATAGACAATGGCTAAAATGATTAAATGATAATAAACAGAGGCATAGAATCAAAATCACACGAAGTATTAGTACCACTTTATAAATCCTTAGTAAGACCACACCTGGAATACTGTATCCAGTTTTGTTGACCACATTACAAAAAAGATATTGAGACTTTGGAAAAAGTGCAAAGAAGAGCAACTACGATGATTAAAGGCCTGGAGACAAAAACATATGAGGAACATTTGCAAGAATTGGGTATGACTAGTCTAGAGAAGAGGATGCGGTGGTTCAGTCGCTAACTGAGGAGCCTTGGTGGCGCAGCAGACTAAAGTGCTGTTAAGTAGCACCAGCTGCCTGCAATTACTGTAAGTTCAAATCTCACCAGGCTCAAGGTTGACTCAGCCTTCCATCCTTTCGAGGTAGGTAAAATGAATACCCAGATTGTGGGGGCAATAAGCTGACTTTGTATAAATATACAAAAGTATGAAGGCTATTGCTTAACGCATTGTAAGCCGCCCTGAGTCTCCGGAGAAGGGCGGCATATAAATCAAACCAATAAACAATAAACAATAAGATGCTGAGCTTGTCGATCAGAATGTCGGCAGTTCAGCGGTTCAAATCCCTAGCGCCGCGTAACGGGGTGAGCTCCCGTTACTTGTCCCAGCTTCTGCCAACCTAGCAGTTCAAAAGCACATAAAAAATGCAAGTCGAAAAATAGGAACCACTTTGGTGGGAAGGTAACAGCGCTCTGTGTGCCTTTGGCATTGAGTCATGCTGGTCACATGACCATGGAGACGTCTTCGGACAGTGCTGGCTCTTTGGCTTAGAAACGAAGATGAGCACCGCCCCTACAGCCGGAAACAACTAGCACGTACGTGCGGGGGGAACCTTTACCTTTACCTTTTTAGTCTAGAGAAAAGGACTAGGGGTGACATGATAGCAGTATTCCAGTATTTGAGGGGCTGCCACAAAGAAGAGGGGGTCAACTTATTTTCCAAAGCACCAGAAGGCAAAACAAGAAAGAATGGATGGAAACTAATCAAGGAGAGAAGCAACCTGGAATTAAGGAGAAACTTCCTAACAGTGAGGAAAATTAACCAGTGGAACAGCTTGCCTTCAGAAGTTGCAGATGCTTCGGGACTTCCAGTTTGGCATTGCTGTGGGACAGTCATAGGTAGCGAGGCTCCACAAACCTAGGCTGAATCCTCATTGTTGGAGGGCCCTAAGGGGCTAAAGTCACCCTGAAGGGGTGACGAAGAAAGGAGGGGCACCTTGCTGATCGCAGCTCTCCTGCTTGATCTGTGGCTCCCTCCCATCCAACAACAAAGAGGAGAGGTGGCCATTATGGCCACCGTGAAGTTGGGACAACCAAAGAAAGAAATGTGCCGAAGCGGTTCGTGAACAGTGGACTGGATCTGGGTGAGGTGATTTTCCACTTCCATATTAGAGATTTAATCCCAAAGAAAAGAAATTCCGAAAGAAAGAAAGAAAGAAAGAAAGGCTTTGATGGTGATGGTGATGGTGATGAAAGTGATGTAAAAGTGGCGAATAAACACTTAGAGAAAGGTTACAGACCGAAAGAAAGTGAAACCTAAGGGAGAACACAAAGTTTTAAAATAAAGAAAGACTGGACTTGAATATTTTATTGGTAATATTCTGAAAAGGTATTTTAAAATGCTGGGAAGAAAATTGGAATAGTAATTAGCTGTCAGATTTTATTTAACGTTGAAATTCTAGGTGATGGTGCTATCTACTAGTGAAAGAATATATACTATATTTTTATAAGGCTGGGAATAACCTTGAGCCAACTTGAGAATCGATAAAACATACTTGCTACATGGCAGAGGAGGAATAAATTTTGAGACCTTTGAAGATTTCTAAGTAGAGTGGATTACAAATACCTGGAATTATCATTGAAATTATCATTGAAATTAAAGAGTTGACTATATGATTTAAGAAAACATGGGGAAATTTGATGGATCACCTAGGATTATGAATGCTGTTTGATAACTGTTTAAGAGGCGAAAGAAGAGAGGGGGGAAAAGACCTTTCGGAGAACTTGGAAGGAATAAAATGACCTGTTGAGGACTATAAAGAACTATAAATATTGTGCATCCTGAGGAATAATTTTGGGACTGAGTAAACTGTTTTAATATTGGCTTTTTGGTGTTATAGATAATTGAGATTTTGGGACTTTGGTAGATTATTGAGTAAATTTTTGATTTACTAAAATAAGGTAAAATGCTTCAACAGAGAAAAATAAGTGTATTTCAAAAAGAAATATTATTGATGTTTCAAAGTATTCATGAAACTATAACAAAGAATCACAGGGAGATAAAGGATCTGATACAGGATAAAGTTGTGAGACCAGAAAATGCTCAGCAAATGACAATGAAAAATAAACAAGAAACCCAGGAAATAGAAAAAACAGAGGAAAGGACAGAGCACATAAAACAACAAATGAAACAAGAAGACAAGGAGAAGAAAGAGATAATAAAAATTTATGGAATAGATAAGACAGATTATATGTTAAGAGATCAAAAAATAGAATTGGATAAACAGGAAGACATTCCTGAAGTGAGGGTGGCAGAGATAGGTGTATTGAAGGTCTGGCAGCGAGAGATAGAGGTACCGTAGAGACGGAGGAAATACTTAGATTAAATATGAATGATGCTTGGAGATACAAAATTCCAAAGGAGGAGTATGGGAAGCATTCCAAAAAATCAATAAGAATTGAAATACTAAAATGGGCAAGAGATGATGGATAGAAATAGAATACCTCTTAATATAAGATCTGTTCTATTAAGAATTATAGAGGTAGAAACTAGAAAGGGGGAAAATATTATTGTGCATATTTCTATATAATACTTTAAAATTAATATGTAGATGCAAATATTAGAAGTTGAAAGATGTTCCTATTATGTATACCTAAATAATACTACTATGGTTATTAGTATTGTGTATTAAAACATTGAATAATTAAATGATGAAGGATTATATACAGGGTCAACATGTCAACAACTTTAATTTTAATATTTAGTATAATTATTAGAATTATGTGTGTATGATTAATGTAATTAACAATATCAATATTACCACTATCATTGTGTATAAAAACTAACGATACCCAGATGCCAGCATTCTACTACTGTATTTCAGAAGTAGAAAGCAAATTGACTGTATCTGTACCATAATGATACAATCTGCATACATTTACAGTAGCTGCTGTAATTCCTATCATGGGTATTAAATGGGTATATTGTGACTCAACCCATGCTATTGCTCCAATGTTGAGTTTCAAAACCATCTCTGTAGGAGTAGCTACATGGATACCTGTTCTGACCCAGTTCCCAAACAGGAGAAGCATGCAAATTTTTAACTAAACATTCCCTTTATTAGGGTACCAGCAACCCCGGCAAAGAGTCTCTCTCTGTCATGGCCCCGTCGGAGCCTGAGTCCATGGAGGAGGACGAGCTGGAGCTGAGTCCATTGGAGGTCGAGGGGGTGGCCTCGTTGGCTCTGGAGGAACACAGGGAGGAACAGGACGAGGCAGCCCCGGGTCCCTCGGGCCTGGGATGGCTTGCCAGCAGGGAAGACTGGGGACACAATGACCGAGAGAGGGGGGAAGAGGGGGGAAGCACTGGAGATGAGGAGTGATGGAGCTCAGGCAATGAGCAAGGACCTCCCCCTCCTGATCCCTGAGCACAGAGAGTGGAGACGAGGCAGGAGCAGTGCAGGCTGACCCAACGACTCTGGAGAAGAGTGCCCCACCCTTCTTCACAAGGCACACCTGTGGACTGAGACTTAAGGAGACACCATGGGGAGAGGTGCTTGTCAGGAACAAGCGCTGAATTTGTGGAATTTTGTGTGCCGTTGCCAACGTCTGAAGTTCACTGGATTTCTTCCCTTATTGATGCCTTGTTCCTTTTCCTCATTGGACTCACTGCCTTATTGCTGCCTTGTTCCTTTGCCTCACTGGACTTCTTGTCTTGAAGCCGTCGTGCTAACAGTGTTTTGCTGGACTACTCACAGCCAGAGGCTGATGTAGATGTGTGTGAGCATTTTCCTCTGGGACTTGCCATAAAGGTGGGAGTGTTTAGGGAAAATTTGGACCAATAAAGGGGAGTTTGAACTATCAGCTGGCTGTGTTGCCTCTGTGCCTTGCCCCGGGTCATCACATTTTGTTCCCGACCCTCTTCAACTTGCTCCCCAGTACAACTTTGGTGACAATGGATCAGCTTCGCATGGATAACATGCAGTTAGCTCAGTAGGTGGCCCTCCTCTCTGCACAGCTGGTACATATGCAAGCAGCCCGGCCACTCCACAAATGCCCTGTAGCAGTTCTGGATAAATTTGATGGCTCACTGGCCCACTTTCCAGCATTTTTCGGGCAGTGTCAGCTTTACATGAGCCTCTGGCCTGAGGACTTCCCCTGACTGGGATAAGGTGGGGGTTTTGATCAGCCTTTTGATGGCAACACCCCTAACCCAGCCCAACCCGCTGCTGGATGACTATGCCAAGTTTTGCCATCAGCTATGAGCCATGTTTGAGGACCCTGTTAAGGCTCAGATGGCGAACCAGCGGCTGAGAGAGTTGCGACAGGGGTGTGGATCTCTTGCAGGATACATAGCTGACCTCCAGGTGGTCAGTCAGGATCTGCAATAGAACAAGGTGGCACTCATGGACCAGTTCCAGGAAGGTCTTTCATTGGATCTCCTGGATGAGCTGGCGCACACCAAATGCCTCTGCATACTGCAGGATCTCATGTATCTGTGCCTCCTCATTGATGTGTGGCTCCAGCAGTGACAGGCGCGACGATGGACGGAGGCCTCACCCATACCCACCAAAATGGCAGCGCCGTCGGTACTGACCCTGGACGAGCCGATGCAGTTGGGGTCCTCACGACCCTGCCTGACCCAAGCCGAAAAGGATCACCAGCACCGCGAAGGCCTTTGCCTGTATTGCAGTGGCCAGGGCCATATGGCGACCAAGTGCCCTGCTAAGGGGCCCAAAACAGCGGCAAGAAACAGGCAGGGCCCAGCCTTGAGGGCTCCATAGGCCAGGCTCACTTGGCAATGGCCACCTCCACCACAGCTAACTCCCTTGAGGCACCTTGTGCTTGCAGCGAGTGTGTAAGTGCTTGTTCAGGCAGTTGTGGAGGTCCAAGCCCTGGTGGACTCAGGGGCCATGGGCAATTTCATGGACTCGGCCTTTGCTGCATCGGTTGGAGGGGTTAGGAGTGGGAGGCACCGTGTTGCAGTGGTTCTCCTCCTTCCTCTCTGATCGTACACAGTCTGTGTTGGCAGGGGGACAGAGGTTGACCTCAAGGCGCCTTGCTTGTGGGGTGCCACAAGGGTCGGTCCTCTCACCCCTCCTGTTCAACATTTATGTGAAGCCGCTGGGTGAGATCATCCGTGGTTTCGGGGTGAAGTTCCATCAGTATGCTGATGATACTTAGCTGTACATCTCCACCCCGGACCACCCCAATGATGCCCTTGACGTGATGTCCCAGTGCCTGGAGGCCACGCGGATCTGGATGGGGAGAAACAAGCTCAGACTCAACCCCTCCTAGACCGAGTGGCTGTGGTTTCCGGTGTCCCGGTATAGCCAGCTGGCTCCATCACTGACTATTGGGGGTGAGATCTTGGCCCCCTCAGAGAGGGCTCGCAACTTGGGTGTCCTCCTGGATGCATGGCTGTCTTTAGAAGGCTTTGTGACGGCTGTGGCCAGGGGGGCTTTTTATCAGGTTCGCCTGATCTACCAGTTGCATCCCTTTCTGGACCGGGACGCCTTGCGCATGGTCACTCATGCCCTCGTCACTTCCCGTCTGGACTACTGTAATGCTCTCTACATGGGGCTCCCCTTGAAGAGCATTTGGAGGCTCCAACTGGTCCAGAATGTGGCCGCGCGGGTGATTATGGGAGCGACTCGGCGCACCCATGTAACACCTATCCTGCGCGAGCTCCCGTTGGTCTTCCGGGTGCGATTCAAGGTGCTGGTTACCACCTTTAAAGCGCTCCATGGCTTAGGACCTGGGTACGTACGAGATCGCCTTCTGCCACCGATAGCCTCCCACCGGCCAATACGCTCCCACAGAGAGGGACTCCTCAGGGTGCCGTCAGTCAAACAATGTCGACTGGTGACCCCCAGGGGGAGAGCCTTCTCTGTGGGGGCACCTGCCCTCTGGAATGAATTGCCCCCAGAGATACGTATGATCCCCGACCTACGTACCTTTCGCCGTGCCCTTAAGACTCTATTGTTTCAACAGGCTAGGCTGGCTTAGAAAACGAATTTTAATTGGGTGTTCTTAGTTTTTTAATACAAGGGCCAAATTATTTAATATGTTTTAAATTGTTTTTTAAATTTTGTGGAGATATGTTGTTTTATTGTGGCTGTACACTGCCCTGAGTCCTTCAGGAGAAGGGCGGTATAAAAATTTAAATAATAAATAAATAAATAAATAAATAAATTTGCCACGCAGTGGTCCATCCCCCAGAAGCAGGTGTCAACGCTGGTCTTGGTGGAGACAATTGATGGTCAGCCTTTTTGTTCGGGCCCTGTGGCTGCCACTATTAGACCCCTCCACATGCACATTGGGCCGCATGTGGAAGAAACCATGTTCTATGTGGCCGCAGTGCCCCACTTCCTGGTGGTGCTGGGGCTGGAGTGGTTACGGTCCCATCATCCGCAGATCATCTGGTCCTCTGGGGCAGTGCAGTTCCCCGGCAAGAAGTGTGCCACCCATCACCTGCATGCCTGTGCAGGGGGTGTGGCTACGTGCTTAGACCTGGACCTACCCGTGGAGTTGGTGGACTATGCTGACGTGTTTGGGGAAAAAGAGGCGGATTGGTTGCCCCCGCACCAGTCTTATGACTGCCCGATTGATTTGGTATCCGATGCCAAATTGCCGGTGGGTCGGATCTACTCCCTTTTGGAACCAGAGTTGGCGGCGTTGTGGAACTTCATCGACAAGAACCTCCAGAAGGGGTTTATAGAGTCTTCTACCTCTCTGTTGGCTGCTCCTGTGCTCTTTGTCAAGAAGAAGTTGGGGGAGCTGCGACTGTGCTGTGATTATCGCAAGTTGAAAGCGATCCCGGTATGGAACCAGTACCCACTTCCCCTCATCCCTGAACTGATCAAGTGGCTTTGTCAGGCCAAGATCTTTACCAAACTGAACGGGGGGGGGGGGGGGGGGAGCTTACAACCTGGTCTGAGTTTGTGCTGGCAATGAGTGGAAGATGGCCTTCTGGATGCGTTATGGACACTTTGAATACACCATGATGCCATTTGGCTTGAGCAATGCGCCCAGTGTATTCATTCATTTTATGCATGATGTTGTCAACTCACAAAGCATCCCTGGCCTGCTCTCAAGTTGCCATAGGCAAGGGGGATGGGAAAATGAACTTTGCAGCTGCAAGTCAAAACAAGGCACATTCCAACTGATATGCCAAGGTCATCTCCACAGGAACCCACAGTGGCGGAAGGGGAGTGATCTCTAAAACCTGCGAAATTGGCTTACCGGCTTAGAAAGGAGCAGGAACAATGGAGAATAGAAGGGCTGAAAGATGTAATTGGGAATCTTCATTGTACTAAGGAAGGCAAGAGAATGGTAGCTCAGGATTTTTTCACACAGCTTTATCAGAAAGGAGAGGAAAATATTTGTGAAATTTGGAAATATTTGGAAAAGACAGACTTGCCTAAAGTCTCGGAAACAATGAAGGAAATTCTTAATGCAGAATTTACGATGGAGGAAGTAGAAACAGTTATGAAAGCACAGGCGAATGGCAAAACCCCGGGTAGAGATGGCCTTCCAGTTGAATTATACAAAATAGTGTTTGACGTGGTAGGAAGACACATGATGGATTTATTCAATGCGGTTATGAAAGAGGCTCAGGTTCCAGTATCTTGGACTGAGGCTTATATTTCTATTATCCCAAAAGAAGGAACTGATCTATCTCTTATTAAGAATTATAGACCTATATCATTACTAAATTCTGATTATAAGATATTTGCGGGGGTTCTTGCAGCCAGGCTTAGCTGCTTCCTTAACCAATTCATTCATTCAGACCAAAACGGCTTCCTTCCTAATAGATATCTACGAGATAATCTTAGAATTATCATGAATACACTAGAATTTTTCGAAAATCACACGGATAAACAATTAGCTTTAATTTTTGTTGACGCCCAGAAGGCGTTTGACAGAATCAGTTGGGAATTTATGATTTCTCAATTGGAATATATGGAGTTTGGTGGGAATTTTATTCGGGCAATTCGAGCTATCTACCGGGAGCAGACTGCAAGAGTTCTCATAGATGGAGATGAGATGGAGAGAATTCAAATTCGTAGAGGTACAAGACAGGGATGTCCCCTTTCCCCATTGCTATTTGTATTAACTTTAGAGCCCCTGCTTAGAGAAGTGAGAGGAAACACGGAAATAAGAGGAATGAAGATTAGGCAGGAGGAAGTTAAAGTCCAGGCTTATGCAGACAATCTTGTATTTATCTTGGATCAACCACTGGACTCGGGCCTGAAATTATTACGCTTGATTAGAGAGTATGGGAAGGTAGCGGGATTACTGATGAATGAAGAAAAAACTAAAATCCTAGCGAAAAATATGACTCAGATGCAAAGGCAACAGCTGGGGCAGTTAATGGGTTTAAGAATAACAAATAAAATTAAGTATCTGGGTATATGGTTGACTGCCAGATGCTCCTCCATAAAGGAGGATAACTATCTTCCTCTTTACAACCAGATGCTCAGAGATCTAGAAAGATGGAAAAATCTCCAGCTATCAATTTTGGGAAGAGTGGCAACCATTAAGATGTGCGTGTTACCCAAATGGTTATTTCTATTCCAAACAGCCCCGGTAAGGTTGAATAAAGAGTTTTTTACAAATTTGGATAGGAGTATATCTAAATTTATCTGGCAGGGAAAGAGGCCGCGGATTAGATTTAAAATGTTACAAGAACCCAAAAATAGAGGAGGATTTGGACTCCCAAATTGGGAGCTCTATCACCAAGCAGCGAACTTGATTTGGGTGAAAGAATGGATGATCCTACAAAAGAGACGACTTTTGACATTTGAAGGAGCCGGTCTTCAACATGGCTGGCACTATTTTCTATGGCCGGGAGCATCTGGCCGCCCTAGACACTTTGTTGATCACTATTTACGTAGGACGCTTGGGTACACTTGGGAAAAGGTTAGATGAAGAGTATATTCAAAAGTTCCATGCTGGATTTTGGCACAGGAAGCTCAGATTTACCCGACATTGTATAAAGGGGAGAAAACCTTGACGTATGAAGGTTTCTTGGATGTTCAGGGTAATCCGAAGTCACGAGAATTATTAACTCTTCAAGGATATAAGATAGACTGGTGGTCTTATTCTCAAGTGCACTCCAGGTATAAAAAAGATTTATATAGTGAAGGAATCTACCGTAAAAGACAAGAATTGGATAAGATCTTATTAGAAGGAGGGAAAGGGATACTATCTAAATATTACGCATATTTATTGTCTCTGCAGATAGGACAGGATGTAGTGAAGGATTGTATGATAGCGTGGGGGCGAAATTTTGGATATCCCCTTGACTTCCAGCAATGGGAACAGATTTGGTTGAAAAATATGAAATTAACCATGGCTTCTTCATACAAAGAAAACATATATAAAATGGTCTACTGGTGGCATCTCCCCCCTGCGAGACTAGCTAAAATGTTTCCCAGGACATCTGCCTGCTGTTGGAAGTGCGGTTACAGTAATGGAATTTATTTTCACCAATGGTGGACCTGCCCGCAGGAGGTTAAATATTGGGAAAAAATACGGCAATGGATTTTGGAAATTACACAGATTAATTTGGAATTAAGGCCCGAGATTTTCCTATTGGGGGCAAAACCTTTGAATGTTAAATCAGATATATGGTTCTTGTTGATTCACATTATTACTGCAGCAGGAGTGGAAAAATCAATACTTACCGATGGATTTGAAAATAATATATAAAATTAATGAGTGTGCGGAATCAGATAGATTAACTAGATTGATCAATGGTAAAAAAGATTCAGAATTTTATAACAGTTGGAAATTATGGTACGATTGGGTCCAGAAAAGGTGGGATAGAATAGATATATGATGATGTATATATATGATGGCAAATATGTATGTATAAAGGAATGACTTTATATTTATGGACAATGTAATCACATTATACCATGGTGGCAGGATTGTATATTTTATTTGTGTATTGGTGTATAGAATATATTAATAAAAATTATATAAAAAAAATAAAACCTGCGAAATTGCTTTGTTGGAGAATGTGACTGATGACACACCTTGGGGGGGGGGGGGAAAGAAAACAGGATCAGAGCCGGGACGTAAATTAAGTGAGGTCAGAGTTGGCTTCATTTGGTCTGTGCCGACATGAAGCTCCTAATAAATAGCTGGATTTTTTTTGAAGCTTGGCTCGAGGCTCATGATTTAATTAGGACATTGGTTGGAACCCTGACAGCAAGCCAACTCTTTCAAAACTAATCAAAATGACCGGGACTCCTGAGCCCCGGGCTCTCCAGTCACCCAGGGACCTCTAGGATCCAGCAGCCCAATAGGAGCCGGAATGCAGCCCTCCCCGACCATCAAAGCCGAGACAGCCAAGATGCCTGTCCCAGCGACTGAAACAAAAAGGGATGAGTATTGGTGGAAAAAGTCCCTAAAGCAGCTGAGGTTGACATCTGTGAGTTCAGGAGAGTCATGGGAAGGCTACCCCCTTTGCCAGAGTGACTATTAGTTCACTTTTTCAGAACAAGCCTGGATAAGCAAATTACCCAAGTAGCTGCCTATCGGGACATCCCGAACTGACTCTCTGAGTGGTTCCGAGTAGCCATAAAAGTTGATGGCGGATTGCACGCCAATGACATGAGAAAGCAACCGGACACCAAGGTGAGAGGACAACCAGACTGGGGATGATATGACTGATGGGAGGCCGCAGCACCACAGCCAAAACCAACTCTCCCACGAAGCCAGTTGAAATGCTACAGATGTGGAGGGATAGGCCACATGGCATTGGCATGCATGACCCGAGCCCCGAAACCCAAGCCAGAGCCACCACCCAGGGCATGGCTGGAACAAGGCCCCAGACATGCCACCGACACATCCCGAAAAGCCCTCCGGGCTGTAGAGGCCCCTCCCCACCCAGCCAAAGGGGGGTAACCCTAGCAAACGATGACCAATTGTCGGATCCCTATGACAGTGAGGATGAAGGTGAAAACGACCCAATGTTGAGTGAACTGATCCACCCCTTTGTCTGCCCAATATGCCTCACAGCCCCCAAAACAGGAACCCAGGGTACTTTTCAAGCCCTAATAGACTCAGGCTGCACTAGATGCTTGATTAACCTACCCACGGTCCTGAAACGGGATTAGACCAAAAAGACTGGCCCACCTGATCAGGTTCAAACAAGTCGATGGGTCCCTATTGGGGGGAACCTACGCCACCACCTGACCGAACCAGTGAAGCTAGAGCTAATAAATCACTGGGAAGCAATTTGATTTGTAATAGCCCCCAAAATGACATACCCAATCATACTGGGGCTCTCCTGGCTAGACAAGTGGGGCCCAACCATCTGGGGGCAAGGGGGCAACTGGAGGCTGAGGATAGCAAGAGGGCCCCAACCCCCTCCACACCAGCAAACAGGAGCATCGCCCATGCAGGAAAAACCCCCAAAGGCCCCACCAGAACAATTGGCAGCCCCTTCCGACAAAACCCCAGAGGCCGAACAGATCCCCAGAGAATATCAGGACCTTGCGGAAGTGTTCAGCGGGGCCGAGTGCGACGCCCTACCACCCTCCCCCCCATCACGAGACAGACTGCGCCATCAAAATCATCCCTGGGGCAAAACTACCCAAACCCAAACTGTACGCCATGACGCCCCGGAAAATGCAAGAAATGGACAAATAGATAGACAAAAATTTAGCAAGGGGGTTCATCGAGCCAACCAAGCCACGGGTTGCAGCCCCAGTCCAATTCAACGAAAAAAAAAGATGGAACCATGAGATTATGCGTGGATTTTAGGGGAATAAACTACGTGTGTGTACACAACATATACCCCCTCCCTCTCATGAAGGACATGCTGTCTCACCTAGCCATGGGAAAAGTCTTTACTAAATTAGACCGCAGAGAAGCATACTACTGAGTCCACATCAGGGAGGGAGATGAATGGAAAACAGAATTCAACTGCCCCCAGGGAGCTTCCAATTCAAAGTAATGCCCTTCGGACTGCAGGGGCCCCCAGTGGTGTTTATGCAATTAATAAATGAGATGCTGCACGAGCACCTCTATAAGAGGGTCCTTGTCTACTTGAACAACATCCTCATCTACACTGAGATCATGAAGGACCACATACCCCTAGTACACCAGGTACTGGAAAAACTTCTGGCGGCAAACCTGTACATCATGCTGTCAAAATGCGAATTTTGCCATGCACGGCTAAACTACCTGGGCTACTGAGTGTCAAATGAGGGCATAGAGATGGACCCAGCCAAAGTACAAGCCATCCTAGGCTGGCAGCCCCCTCACACCCGCAGACAGCTACAAAGCTTCCTAGGATTTGCAAACTTTTACAGGCACTTCATCCCCTCCTTCGCAAAGATTGCCAAACCCATGACAGACCTCCTAAAGACAGGGGGCCCAGGGACAAACCCCTGCCTGGGACAACCCTACAGTAGGACCTAACCTGCTAAAAGGCATTTGAAACACTAAAAGAACTCTTTGCAAAGGAACCAGTGCTGAAGCATCCTGACCCCGAACAACCCTTCATTATCCAAGCAGATGGCAGTGACATGGCAGTGGGAGCAGTGCTACTCCAAAGAAATAACCAATGAAAACTACAGCCCTGCGCCTACACCTCCTGCAAACTCACGGACACAGAGAGGCATTGGGCCACATGGGAAAAAGAGGCTTTTGGGTAAGATGGTGTTACGGGGGGTTGAGGTTTGTCCCAACGAACCGTGAACCTGTTCACATGCAAACGCACTGGGGCTGAAATGAAACTGACAGAGGAGTCTTGTAAAAATATACTTTACTAGAAACATTAAAAAAAGGACAAATGTCTTTAAAACATATCAATAACTAACACTTATCTTCATTAGCTGAAGCCAGGCTGTCTCTCCAAGTTCCTCTCCTGCAATACTGAAACCAGTCCTCTTAACCCTTTCCAAAGGGAAAGGCAAAAGCTAATACAACACTAAGTAGTTTCAGGATCGGTATATCATCGAGGCAGTGGGAAGTGGCAGCATAGGCTTCTCAGCAGTGATGAGTGAGAATGTCCTGTAGAGGGCTTCTGTGAATCAAGTCACCTGTAGAGTTGATCCAATCAGCATTGTGGTTTGAAGCTTCTGGCAGGAAACTTCTAGCAGGGAAATTCTCCAGCTCTTCCTCTTGGTCATGGCTTCAGCAGCAGCAGCAGCAACTACAGCTCAGAGACAACAGCAGATGCTAGCTTGCAGGCATATGCTGGCTTGCATGCTCAGCTCAGCAAAGGCAAGCTCTCTTCTCCTTTCTCTCTGGCTCTCTGGCTCTGAGCTTCAGCTCTAGCTCAGGCATCAGGCAGTGACTTTGTTCCAGCTCTGTCTCTTTACTCAGCTGTCTGAGTCCAGGCTTCTTCGGGCTTCTTGGCTCTCGTCTGTCTTGGCTTGGCTTGCTGAATCGTTTTGGCAGGCAACAAGCTCCTACTTATATAGTGAGTCAGTGAGCAATTAACTAGGGCGGGAGAGGCTTGTAGTTAATTGCAAGACGGAGATTGGCCTGTTTGAATCTTTGCAGTTTGTAACTAATCTTATAGTCACAGCAATCCTGGCAATACTCTTGACAGATGGGCACTGCTAACTTGGCGCCATCTGCCGGAAGGGAGGGAGAAACTGTTTGAAGTTTGGACTGACCACAAAAATCTGGAGGCCCTTAGGACCCCGCGGAAATTATCACCCAAACAAGTCCGCTGTGCCCAATACTTCAACCGATTCAATTTCATGCTAAAACAAATCCCAGGGGGAGGAATTTCCTAGTTGACACCCTCTCCCGCATACCCCAGTACAAATGCGAATGGGAGGAGGTAGTAGACGCCATCATCCCCCCTACCCAAATAGCCGCCCAAGTGACCACCAGATGACAATGCCACAACCAGCAAGACCGACCCGCAAGAGATCTAACCATGAAACTCAAAACCGAACTGCTAGCATACCCCTGGTTCCGTGACAACCAATACAACTTGACAAAAAGGGATGACCTAGCATGGAAGGGGACAAAACTCTACATCCCAGAGTCCCTACGCACCTTAATCCTCCAGAGGAGCCACGACGTTAAACTGGCGGGCCGCTTTGGGTTCCTAAAGACTTTACACTTAGCATGGAGGCAATTCTGGTGGCCCAGCATAAAGAAAGATGTGTACAGTTATGTGAAAAGTTGCATCATCTGTGCCATGATGAAAAAGCGACCAGGAGAGACTTCCGGTTGGCACCGCAGGCTTCGTGGACGGTCTCCTTAGACCGCCAGCCCCACGACTTCGTAAAAGCCGCTTTGACAGCGCAAAAACCTGAAAAACCTCCCCTTCGGGAGAAGAAGGAGAGGAGAGCCAGTGGGTGAGAGTAGAGCTCCACGAAAGTCCTCTGGAATAATTCCAGAGGCTTGGAGGGTGAGAGCTCCCCAGTCAGCCCGCCAAAAAGCTCCGAATCCGGGACAACTCTATGCAAACAGAGCTGGAAGCCGCGACCAATCCTGCTGTCACCGTGAGTTTGATTGATTACAAGCGCAAGCAGAGCGGAAACAGGAGAACAAGCTGTAAAGTAACAAAGCTTAACTCCGGACTTACATTGTTTCAAATTGAGTTTCTTTGAGCTGGAGGCTGAAGATGGCGCCTTTGTTATGGGTGTGAGAGTGAAAGTCAGTAGCAAAAGTGCTTATTGAGAACTTTCTCAACAATCTCAAGATCTATCTCAAGAAGTCCAGAAAACAGAAGCAGGGGGGGGGGGGCTAGGCCGAAGAGTAAGGTGGAGGAGAATCTTCAGCTGATGCTCATGTGGCTTCGAAAGGCTAAAGATGGCAACTAAATTCCTATCTTGGAATGTTAATGGCCTAAATTCACCACAAAAAAGAAAGTATTTCATTACTTGAAACCCCCCCGGACTGCTGCAACTAGTGGCAGAGTCAACGAGGCCATGGGAGGAAATTGCAATGGACTTTATAGTGGAGTTGCCAAAGAGTGGGGGGAACACAGTGATCTGGATGGTGATTGACTTATTCTCCAAGCAGGCACAATTCATACCCTGCAGCGGACTACCCTCAGCCCACCAGCTAGCCAAACTGTTCCTGAAGCACATCCACCGCCTTCATGGAGTGCCACGAAGAATTATCTCAGACAGAGGGGTCCAGTTCACGGCTAAGTTCTGGAGGGAGTTCCTGCAGTCCATTGGGTTGTCCCAGAGCCTTAGCTTGGCCTTTCATCTGAGCACCAATCGGGGGGGGGGGGGGCAGAGAGACTGAACACCATGGTAGAACAGTACCTGAGGTGTTACATAAACTATCAGCAATCCAATTGGGTGGACATCCTGCCTTTCGCTGAGGTTGCATACAATAATGCTGTTCACAGTAGCACGGGACTAACTCGCCTTCAGGAAGTGAGGGGAGCCAAATGTCAACTCGCAAAGCATCCCTGACCTGCTCTCTAGTTGCCATAGGCAAGGGGGATGGGAAAATGAACTTCGCAGCTGCATCAAGGAGCTGGTATCTCAGTCAAAACAAGGCACATTCCAACTGATATGCCAAGGTCATCTCCATGGAAACCCACAGTGGCGGAAGGGGAGTGATCTCTAAAACCGGTGAAATTGCTTCATTGGAGAATGTGACTGACCTTGGGGTGTGGGGGGAAAGAGGGTCAGAGCCAGGACGTAAATTAAGTGAGGTCAGAGTTGGCTTCATTTGGTCCGTGCCGACATGAAGCTCCTAATAAATAACTGGATTTCTTTTGAAGCCTGGCGTGAGGCTCATGATTTAATTAGGGCATTGGTCAGAACCCTGATAGACGTCTTCAGGGACTTGCTGGATCACTTCGTGGTCATCTGCCTCGATGACATCCTGATCTACTTGTCATCCCCGCAAGAACACTGGAAACATGTGCGGCTGGTGTTACAGCGCTTGAAGGACAACCACCTCTTTGTAAAGCAGGAGAAGTGCCAGTTTGCACAAACAACGATTGACTTTCTGGGTCATCGCATCTCCCCTGCTGATGTGGAGATGGACTCGGAAAAAGTAGAGTCATTACAGGCATGGCAACCTTCGCGGTGGGTGAAGGAGATGCAGCAACTGCTGGGGCTCATGAACTATTATCGAATGTTTGTTCCCTGCTTTGCACCCTCGACTACTCCCCTTTCCAATCTGCTCAAGAAAGGGGAGAAGTTCTGTTGGGGTGCTGAGGAGCAGGGGGACTTTGATGCCCTTAAGGCCGCCTTGCGTCTGAGCCCATCCTCAAGCATCCTGATCCTTTCCAGCCATTTGTGGTGTAGATGTATCAGATGTGGCCATCGGGGCAGTGCTCCTGCATGCCTATGCCCCTGCAGGCACCTTGTTCCCATGTGCCTATTATCCCCTGAAGCTGTTGGCACTGGAGCGGAATTACACCATTTGGGACAAGGAGCTGTTGGCAGTTAAGGTTGCCTTTCAGACATGGCAGCACCATTTGGGGGCCCACCACCAGGTTGAGGTTCAGATAGACCATCGCAACCTGGAACATTTACGGATGGCCCAGACGCTGAACCAGCGCCAGGTGCAGTGGTAACTGTTTTTCGCCCGATTACACTTTTGGGTGATATATGTTCCTAGCGGGCGAAATCAGTGCACTAATATGCTGTCCCAAAAGCCCAAGTACACTTGAAAAGAGGGCAAAATCACACCTCAAACGGTGATTCCTTTGAAGCAGTTCGTGGCCACAGAGGAGCCCGCGGACCTCTGATAGCATTATATGCACCGAATGAAAAACAAGAAGAATTTTATCAGAGATTACACAGGAAAATCATAGAGTTGGACTATGAAAATATATGTATAATGGGAGATCTCAATGCAGTAGTAGTTGTGGGCTTGGACTATAAAACAATGAAGGTAAATAAAAAGCCTAGAAGTATGCTGCTGAAATCGTTTTTTACAATGATAGAAGAATTAAGCTTTCAAGAAATTTGGAGACAAAAACACTTGAAAGAGAGACAATATACTTTTTATTCAAATAGACATGTATCATGGTCGAGGATAGATATGATATGGATGTCAACAGGACTTACAGATGCTGTGCAAGAAGTAAATATTGGTTTGAATGTTTGGGCTGATCACAGCCCAATGACAATAATATGGAAAGGACAAAAGAAAAAGACAAGCTGGACTTTGAACGCAACAATCTTAAATGAAAAAGAGTTTAAGGACTTTGCAGAAAAAGAATTGGAAGTATTTTTTAAAATAAATAAGAAAGAGGATACATCACTCCAAAATTTATGGGATAAAATGAAAGCATATATTATTTATTTATTTATTTATTTATTTATTTATTTATTTATTTATTTATTTATGTAATTTATATGCTGCCCTTCTCCCGTAGGACTCAGGGCGGCTTACAAAAACAAAACAAAGAATTACATAAACAATTAAAATCAGTTTAAAATTTAAATTAAAATCAATTAAAAATTATTAAAATTATTTGAAGTCACCCCTACGGATTCAGCCCATTTGGTGAAAAAGCCACGTCTTCAATTCGCGGCGGAAGGAGAGGAGGTCCGGGGCTGTCCTGAGGCTGGTGGGCAGCCCATTCCAGAGGGTCGGCACTCCCACAGAGAACGCTCTCCCCCTGGGGGCCGCCAGCCAACATTGTCTGGCTGACGGCACCCTGAGGAGGCCCGCTCTGTGTGAGCGCACCAGACGGTGGGAGGAAGGCAGGAGATGATCCTGCAGATACCCTGGGCCTAAGCCATGTAGGGCTTTATAGGTGAGCACCAGCACCTTGAAACGAACCCGGAGAGCCACCAGCAGCCAGTGCAGCTCGCGCAGGAGAGGTGTCGCACGGGAGTACCGAGAAGCCCCCGTAACAACCTGCGCAGCCGCATTCTGGACTAACTGTAGTCTCTGGGTGCATCCCAAGGGCAGCCCCATGTAGAGGGCGTTACAGTAGTCCAACCGAGACGTAACAAGGGCATGAGTGACCGTGGCAAGGGCATCCCGATCTAGGAAAGGGCGCAACTGGCACACAAGGCGTCCCTGTGCGAAGGCCCCCTGGTCACGGCCGTCAAATGATCTTCTAGGGATAGCCGTGAATCCAGGAGGACCCCCAGATTGCGGACCCTTTCTGAGGGAGTAAGGATCTCCCCTCCCATCACTAGTGACGGGGCCACTAGATCAAGAGATGCCGGTATCCACAGCCACTCAGTCTTGGATGGGTTGAGTCTGAGTCTGTTTCTTCCCATCGAGGCCCGCACCGCTTCCAGGCAGCGGGACATCACAGAAAGGGCATCCCCAGGGTGATCCGGGGTGGAGATGTAAAGCTGAGTGTCATCAGCATATTGATGGTACCTCACCCCGAAACCACGAATGATCTCACTCATCTACATCTAACATGTAGATGTTAAAGAGCAGAGGGGAGAGAACTGACCCCTGAGGCACCCCACAAGTGAGGGGCCTTGGGGTGGATCTCTCTCCCCCCATCCACACAAACTGCGAGCGGCCTGAGATGTAGGAGGAGAACCACCGTAAAACAGTGCCTCCCACCCCTAACCCCCTGAGTCGCTGCAGTAAGATACCATGGTCGATGGTATCGAAAGCCATTGAGAGGTCAAGAAGGACCAGGATGGAGGAGCAACCCCCATCCCTGGCCCGCCAGAGATCATTTACTAGGGCAACCAATGCCGTTTCCGTGCTGTAACCGCGCCTGAAACCCGATTGGTATGGGTCTAGGTAGTCAGTTTCCTCCAGAAACTGTGGGAGCTGCTGTGCCACCACAGACTCAACAACCTTCGCTATAAAGCGAAGGTTGGAGACTGGACGATAGTTATTAAGGGAGTCTGGATCCAGGGTGGGCTTCTTGAGGAGGGGATGAACCACCGCCTCTTTGAGTGTGGCGGGGAAGACCCCTTCCCTCAAAGGAGCAGTGACAACCGCTTGAATCCAGCTTCCAGTCACCTCCCTGGCTGCAGAAATGAGCCAGGAGGGACAAGGGTCCAATAAACATGTGGAGGCACCCAGTCAACCCATGATCCTGTCCACTTCATCCATCGAAACAGGCTCAAATTCAACCCAGATATTAGCATCAGGACAGGCCCCTGTCGACTCATCAGACTCTGCCCAGTCAGAGTCCAACCCAGTCTGAATCTGAGTGATTTTATCTTGCAGAAAGTGTACAAAATCCTCAGCTCTGCCCTGCAAGGGGTCCTCCCTCACTCCATGATTGAGGAGAGAGCGGGTCACTCTAAACAGAGCGGCTGGGCGATTTTCTGCAGATGCAATGAGAGCAGCAAAATATTGGCACTTTGCCACTTCCATTGCCACAAGATAAGATCTAATATGGGTTCTTAACTGTGTTTGGTCAGATTCGGATCGGGAGGATCTCCAACCGCCCTCCAGGCGTCTTCTCCGACGCTTAATTTCCCTGAGCTCCGCGGTGAACCAGGGAGCCACCCAGGATCTGCGTCGGGTCAGAGGCCGCAAAGGCACGATTCGATCCAAGGCCCCCACCGTGGCCTGTTCCTGGGCCGCGACCAGGGCCTCAGATGAATCGTGGGATAAGGAGGCGGGAAAAGGCCCAAGCTCCGTCAGGAACCCTTCTGGGTCCATCAGGTGCCTGGGGCAGAACAGTCTCACTGGTTCCGCCTCCCAGCAGTGGGGCATGATGGAGAGAAAGTCCAGCCTGAGGAGGGAATGATCGGACCATGACAGGGGATAGGTTGACAAGTTTCCCCTACCATGATCATTTATCCACTGTCCAGAGAGAAAAACCAGGTTGAGTTTGTGTCCTCCCTTATGAGTTGGGCCCTGTACAACCTGAGTTAGGTCCATGGCCGTCATGGAGGCCATGAACTCCCGGACTGACTCAGATGTCTCCCCAGCCAACGGCAAATTGAAATCTCCCACAACCAAAAGGTTGGGGAGTTCAACCGCCAATTCGGCCAGGACATCTAACAGTGCAGGCAGGGCTGAGGCTATGCAGCTGGGAGATAGGTACATAACCAACAGACCCGACTGAACTCCAGGGTCCCATTTCAGAAGGAGGGACTCACACCTGCCTATCTGAGGAACAGTGACCTCCCTGGGACTGAGACTTTCCCTAATAACAACCGCCACCCCCCTGCCCCTACCCTGGAGTCACGGCTGGTGCAGCACACGGAAGCCTGGGGGACATAAATCGATGAGAGGGACGCCTCCCTCCGGCCCTAACCAGGTCTCCGTAATGCATGCCAGGTCCGCGTCCTCCTCGTCAATTAAATCTCAGACGAGGAGGGCCTTGTACACCACGGACCTGGCATTCAGATACACCAGCCGGAGTCCAGGGCTCCACACTCCTACACCCCTGGGGAAGCAAGATAAGGCCAGGGGGCCGGAGCGCACAACCAGCTGGATACAGCAGGGGTGCTCCCCAGATCCCTTTCTCTCACACCCCCCTGCCCCTCCCAACCATCACCGGGATCAGAAGACCCTCACTCCACCGAGCCTCTTCTTTCCCCTCCCCTCCCCCCTTCACCCCGCCAACTTCGGTCGAGCTAGATGGCTGAAATGTGAGAGCTGCCCCCGGCTCATTTTTCACCCCCCGCCTCCCGGGTCCCCTTAAAATTTGATTAAAAACCCTAATTAAAAAAACCCTCAAGCCCCGCTTTGAAGCATGCCACCACTCGGGGTTCCAAAACCCGTCCTTGAGGTAGGCCTTCGATAAATAGGAAGGCCATGACCGCGAGAGGGGGGCATCTCACAGTGAGCAGAGGTCCGCTGAGGTATAAGCCAGTTAAATTATTTTAAGAGGCCTAGCAATAATGTACTTTGGAAAAAAGAACAAAAACAAACGGCAAAAACAAACAAGATTAGAAGAAGACTATAAGAAATTGGAAAAAGAATTTCAGAAAGATACCTTAAATAAAAAAAATTAAGAAATTGATGGAATTGAAAAAACATGAAATAAATTTGAATGAACAAGAAGCATTAGCGAATAAATTGAGAGCAACTAAACAGATTTTTTTTGAAAATGCAAACAAACCAGGAAGATGGCTAGCATACAAGCTAAGAAAAGAGAGGGAGAAGAAAACTATGAAATGCTTACAAGATCGAGAAGGGAATTTACAATATAGTATTGAAGATAAAAAGAAAATAACCCAAAAATACTATGAACAACTTTACTCTCAAGAGAAGATTCTGGAGGAAGAAATATTAAGCTACTTGGAAAAATCAGATTTGACTAAAATATCTGAACAATATAAAGGAATGCTAGAAGAAAGGATAACAATGACAGAAGTAACAGAAGCAATAAAAAGACAAAAAAGTGGAAAAGCACCAGGACCAGATGGTTTACCAGCGGAGTTATATAAAACATTACAAGAGGTGATTAGTAATGTAATGTTGGGTGTATTTAATGACTTATTAATGAAGGCAAAAATGCCAGATTCATGGAAGGAGGCATATGTAACACTTATACCCAAAGAAGTTACAAATTTACAACTGATAAAAAACGATAGACCGATTTCGTTGTTAAATGTGGACTATAAGATTTTTGCATCAATAATGGCACACAGACTGAAAAAGCTACTAAATGAATACATACATGCAGATCAAAATGGATTTTTACCAAAAAGACAAATTAAAGATAATATGAGGATAATTTTGAACACTTTGGAGTATTATGAGAACCATCCAGAAAAACAGATGACATTCATGTTTTTGGATGCCCAAAAAGCCTTTGATAATGTGAGTTGGCAGTTTATGATAAAACAACTACAGAGAATGGATTTTGGGGAGAGATTCATAAATATTGTAAAAACAATATATAACAGACAATTTGCCAAGATAATGATAAATGGGGATATGACAGAAAAAATCAGTATAATGAAAGGTACTAGACAAGGATGTCCACTTTCACCATTGTTGTTCATCCTGACCTTAGAAGTTTTAAATAGAAATATTAGACAAGATGAAGAGATAAAAGGGATAAAAGTTAAAAAAGAAGAGTATAAATCGCAGGCCTTTGTAGATGATTTGGTATTTATTATAGAAGATCCACAGACAACAGGTCCTAAATTACTAGAACAAATAGAAGACTATGGGAAGGTCTCCAGCTTGAAAATAAACAAAGATAAAACAAAAATCTTGGTTAAAAATATAACAGAAAAACAAAAAAGAGAGATAGAAGAAAATTTGGACATACAAGTAGTTAAAAAAGTTAAATATCTTGGAGTATATTTAACTTCCAGATGTGTTACAATAAAAGAAGATAACTATTATAAATTAAAGCAACAGATTGAAAGAGATTTGGAAAAATGGAAGAATCTTCAACTATCACTCATGGGATGGATTGCACTGATAAAGATGAATACATTACCAAGATTATTGTTTCTATTTCAGACTGTGTCGATAAAAATTGAAAAGACTTACTTTCAATATCTTAATAAGACAATAAGGAAATTTATATGGCAAGGGAAAAAAGTAAGAATAAACATAAGAATGCTGCAAGACACGAGATTGAGGGGTGGATTTGGTTTACCAAATTGGGAATTATATTACCAGGCAGCAACATTGACTTGGTTAAAGGAATGGGTGGAGTTAAGAAATACAAGGTTGTTAACACTGGAAGGTTATGACTTACAATTAGGATGGCATGCTTTCTTGTGGTATACTAGAAATAAGATACACACATATTTTCATAGACATTATGTAAGAAATGCATTGGTATTGGTATGGGAGAAAGTAAGAGATAAATATTACGTGAAAATACCAACATGGTTATCGACTATGGAAGCATTAATACACCCAAGTGTCTTTAATTTTGGAAATATTGTTAGATATAAGGATTTACTAACAGACAAGGGGGAATTAAGAGGAAAAAAGGAACTAGAAGCACAGGGGATTGAGACAGACTGGTATATTTATATGCAGATACAAACAAGATATGAGAAAGATGCTAAATTATATGGTTTTTATATGGAAAAGACTGAGTTGGATGGGATACTCACAGGGACGGAGGATAATTTAATAAAAAAGTTTTATAAGTTTTTACTTAGTATTGAATTAGAGGAGGAGCATGTAAAAGAAACAATGATAGCCTGGGGAAGAAACTTTGGATATTCAATTGATTTGGAAAAATGGCAACAACTATGGGAAAGGAATTATAAATTAATGATGTCCACTGCATACAAGGAAAATCAATATAAAATGTTTTATAGATGGCATATGCCACCTGAGAAATTAGCAAAAATGTTTAAAGATAAATCAGCCAAATGTTGGAAGTGTCATCAACTTCCAGGATCATATTATCATATGTGGTGGAAATGTTCAGAAGCCAAAAACTATTGGGGTAAAATTAAGACATGGTTGGAAGAAATGATACATTATCACATTGAATTTAAACCAGAGCTGTTTCTATTGGGTATCCTACCAGAAAAAATGAGCAAGGAAAATGCTTATTTGATAATACATGTAATAACAGCTGCAAGGATTGTTTTTGCACAAAATTGGAAAGCAGAGAAAATACCTTTGGAAGAAGAAGTAATAAAAAAAAAATTAGACTGTGCTGAAATGAACAGATTAACTTTGATGATTAAGGATAGAGAAGACTCAGAATATTTTAAAATTTGGAATTATTTCTATCATTGGTTGGAGAAGAGATATAAATGATTAAGTAACTGGGCCTGGTGGCACAGCAGACTAAAAGCATTGTGATTAACACCAGCTGTCTGCAATTACTGTAAGTTCGAATCTCACCAGGCTCAAGGTTGACTCAGCCTTCCATCCTTTCTAAGGTAGGTAAAATGAGGACCCAGTTTGTGGGGGCAATAAGATGACTTTGTATAAATATACAAAAGTATGAAGGCTATTGCTTAATGCATTGTAAGCCACCCTGAGTCTCCGGAGAAGGGCGGCATATAAATCAAATTTAAAAAAAAGTATATACTGTATTTTCCGGCATATAAGACGACTTTTTAACACAGGAAAATCATCTCAAAAGTCAGGGGTCGTCTTATACGCCGGGTACCCGAATCTGAGTTGCTGGCGCTGACCAATGACGCTACGGGAGCGCCGACAACATTGAGGGGAAGCTGTGACGATCTCGTCAAGGCTGTATGCCGCTCAATGCTAGACCCAGCTGGTTGCTGAGCGGAGCTTCCTCCAGGCATCCAGGGGGATATTACCGATGCTCCGACTTTCCCAGCTGACCCCCAGTGATGGCGAGCCCCACCTGTCTGGGGAAGTCGGAGCGTTGGTAATATCCCCCTGGATGCCTGGAGGAAGCTCCGAACCAGCTGGGTCTAGCATTGAGCGGCATGCAGCCTTGATGAGATCGTCACAGCTTCCCTTCAATGTTGTCGGCGCTCCCGTAGCGTCATCAGTCAGTGCCAGCAACTCAGATTTGGGAAGCTGTGACGATCTCGTCAAGGCTGCATGCCGCTCAATGCTAGACCCAGCTGGTTGCTGCGCGGAGCTTCCTCCAGGCATCCAGGGGGATATTACCGACGCTCCGACTTCCCCAGTTGACCCCCAGTGATGGCGAGCCCCACCTGTCTGGGGAAGTCGGAGCGTCGGTAATATCCCCCTGGACGCCTGGAGGAAGCTCCGTGCAGCAACCAGCTGGGTCTAGCATTGAGCGGCATGCAGCCTTGACGAGATCGTCACAGCTTCCCTTCAATGTTGTCGGCGCTCCCGTAGCGTCATCAGTCAGCGCCAGCAACTCAGATTCGGGAAGATTCAGATTCAACTCAGATCTCGTCAAGGCTGCATGCCGCTCAATGCTGGACCCAGCTGGTTGCTGCGCGGAGCTTCACCCAGTCCCAGCTGGGGCTCACCATCACTGGGGGTCAGCTGGGGAAGTCGGAGCATCGGTAATATCCCCCTGGATGCCTGGGTGAAGCTCCGCTCAGCAACCAGCTGGGTCCAGCATTCAGCAGCATGCAGCCTTGACTAGATTGGCACAGCTTCCTGTCAATGATGTTGGCGCTCCCGTAGCGTCATCAGTCAGCGCCAGCAACTCAGATTCATGAAGCTGTGGCGATCTCGTCAAGGCTGCATGGGTGACAGGAAAAAAACCTGGTACAAAATAGCCCTCTTGCCACTACACGTAGCGTAGCCCATTACCTTGACAGGCAGATGTGCAGCCTGGCTCATAGGTATCTCTACAGTACAGCAACAGTACATACAGTACAGCAACAGTACATACAGTACAGTATACAAATAGCTAACAGTCAAGACCCCATTATGGCTCCACCAGCAAGAAGAAAGAAATATGAAGCCAGTTTTAAACTTAAAGTTGTAAACTTTGCCATGGAACATAATAACTGTGCTGCTGCAAGACAATATGGAGTAACAGAAAAGATGGTTCGGGACTGGAAAGCAAATGTAAAAGCATTAAAGAGTATGCCAAGGGGTAAGTGTGCATTAAGAAGAGGCACCCCACATTGGCCAGAACTCGAAAAACATGTAGCAGACATGGTGAATGAGCATCGCCAAAACGGTTATGTAGTGACACGAAATAAAATACGTTTGTTTGCACTTCAGTGGGCCAAATCTAACCCAGATCACAGCAACAGATTTAAGGCCACTGTATCCTGGTGTACTAGATTCTTGGAAAGGCATAATTTGGAACTGAGGCAAAAGACAAAAATTGCACAAAAATTACCTGCAGATCTTGATGCCAAAGTAAATAGTTTCCATCGATGCGTAATAAAACAGCGCAATAAACATGGCTATGTGTTAAGTAGTATCGGAAATATGGATGAAACTCCAATGAATTTTGATATGATTGGAAATAAAACTGTCCATCCAAAAGGTGAAAAAACAATTTTAATTAAAACAACAGGACATGAGAAGTCCAGTTTTACAGTGGTACTAGCATGCACAGCTGATGGTTCCAAACAGAGACCAATGATTATTTTTAAAAGAAAAACAATGCCGAAACTCAAGTTCCCTGTTGGTTGTTTTGTACATGTGAATGAAAAAGGCTGGATGGATGAAGAAGGGGTAAAGCTATGGCTTGATAATGTATGGAGCAGGCGACCAGGTGGACTTATTCAAAAACGTAGTCTAATGGTGTGGGATATGTTCAGGGCTCATTTAACTCCCAGCACCAAGCAAAGGCTTGCAAGAATAAACACAGACGCGGCAGTTATTCCTGCAGGATTGACATCGTTGGTACAGCCACTGGATGTGTGCCTAAACAAGCCATTTAAAGATCGCATTCGAGAACAGTGGAATGAGTGGATGGTTAGCGGTGAAAAGTCATTCACAAAAGGAGGAAACATGTGTGCTCCACAGTTGGATGTTTTCTGCAAGTTTGTCATAAAAGCCTGGAATGATATTGATGCAGAAACAGTAATCAAGTCTTTCAAGAAGTGTGGCATATCAAATTCATTAGATGGTATGGAGGACGACTACTTGTGGCAAGATGAAGAGGAAGCCGAAGCTGAGACCACACCATCTGATACAGAATTAGATCCATATGATGACTGCCTTACAAATGTATCACAAGATGTCATTGATGTACTTATGATATCAGATGACGAACAGGAGGATTTTGAAGGCTTTTAAAGGGAAACTGTCACGCCAGCAAAACCTGTAAAAATAGCTTGCAGTTATGATGGGCGTTGCTGACTCGCCAGGGACTTGCCCGGCACTGGCTCTCTATTGTTTGTTATCTTCCTCCTATCATCATCAGTTCCAGTTTGGTTGATAGCTTAGAAAACAAACAGCATGGCAGCTCCCATGGGTTTATTGTCTTATCCTTCCTTTCAGCTTTAGAGTGAATTAGGAAAAGTTTAATCCAATTGTACTGTTTTATGTTTACATGTTTGATGACAAATAGCCTTATGTTTATAAGTGACAGTTTTCCTGCTAAGTACCTGCGTGTCATAAGCACTTGAATTAAAATTACCATATTGAAATCAAATCTGATGTTTTTTAATTTTTATTTGGTGTGCGTTGGAAGAGGGGTAGTCTTATACGGCGAGTATAGCCCAAACCCTATATTTTAACAGGAAAATAGGGGGTCATCTTATACGCCCAGTCGTCTTATACGCCAGAAAATACGGTAAGTATGTATAAATATATGATGAGTAGAATATTATATTAGTGACAAATTGATATTATGGATTGAATAAGGATCAAGATAGAGGAAATAATAACTACACAGAAGAAGAAAGAACTATGGAAGACAACACCGAGATGTCGCAGGGAAGAGATAATTGATGTACTAAATGTTTGTTTGTCTAAAAAATAAAAAACTTTTTTTTAAAAAAAAATGAACTCGAGGTTGACACCCCTGCCTTAGAGGAAGAAGAAGACAGATGGAAACATGTCACCCATAGAAAAAATCACAAATCTAGTACAAAATCCCTGTCCAATCCAACCCACTCTGATGCAGCCCCACTGGTGCTAAGCAATCGATTTCATGGACTCTCCCTGGAAAACAACATGCAGACACATAGAAAAAAAGTGTCTGCAGTGGTCCGCCAGCAGCCTGCGGAGCTGGCAGCGGAGTCGGACAGTGAGGAGGCTGGGGAGGAACATGGGCCAGTCCTGGAGTCTGGGGAAGGCCAGGATGAGGGCTCTGCATCGGAGGCAGAGATGGGGCCAAGGCCATCTGGGAGTGATGTGCAGACTCTGGAGCCCCCACAGAGCTGCCAGAAGGCAAGAGCAGCTAAAGCAAAAGGGACGACTCAGGAGTAAGGCCAAGAGATGATTGGCCCCTCCCATAAGGCTTAAAAGAGAAACAAAGGAATTTGGGCATTTTTGCAGGAAAGCAACGTTGCTAACTCTGTTTCCAGTCGGCATCTCTTGTTTGTTTCTGAACTTCGTGGGGCTTTGCCAAGTTAAGGCCTTTGGCAGGGTGTCAAAGAAGATAAAGGTTGGTGATTATCCCGAAGGACTTCTTCCGAAGGACTTGTTTTGCAACTAATTGGGACTCAGCTGGGAATGAACGTAATTCTCAGGTGTTACAATAAAATAGGTTTGTTTGGGACTAATTGTGACTTGTAATGACTCAGTAAGCCTAGGTCACAACAGTGTCATTAAATGTCCCTAAAAAAGTAGCACCATCAAATGCTTCTGTGATACATAGAAAAATACCCCAAACCTCCCTAGGGAAAAAAAAGGCAAGTGTTGGTGATAGGAGATTCAATTCTCAAGGGAACAAAGCCAACCGTCTGTAGACCAGACAGTCAATCCAGAGAGGTATGTTGTCTCCTTGGAGAAAAAAAAAATCAAAGATGTGGCTGAGAACCTAACCAAAATAATAAAACCCACAAATTACTACCCTTTTCTACTACTAAATGTAGGGATGAATGACACAAAAAAGGACTTGAAAACAATATTAAGTGATTACAAGCAGCTAGGCAAGAAAGTCAAGGACTTAGGTGCACAAGTAGTTTTTTCATCTGTACTGCCAATGAAAGGACAACATCCGATAAGAGAACAAAGAATTCTAGAAGTGAACCACTGGCTAAAGGGTTGGTGTTGCCAAAAAAACTTTGGATTCCTGGACTATGGTCTGCACTATCTCCATGATGGGCTTCTGGCTGCACTTCACAAAGACTGGGAAGAATGTTTTTGGAAAATGACTGGCTCAACTTATCAGGAGGGCTTTAAACTAAAATTGAGGGGGGAGGGTGACCAATCTCTAGGATCTCCAGGACATAATTCCAAGCATAATTCCCTAGAAAACAAGATATGATATAGTTGGACTAACAGAAACTTGGTGGGATGAAACCCGTGACTGGAACATACTGATAGAAGGATGCAAACTGTTCAAAAAACCCAGACCCCATAAAAGAGGAGGTGAAGTTGCACTGTATGTAAAAATTTCATGGATGAAAATCCTAAAGGGGCAAACAACTCAAGAAGCATGGGAAACTCTGAAAAATATGATCATAAAAGCCCAGTCCAGCACAATACGACTGAAAAGGAAAAACAGGAAATCCAAGAAGAAACCAGCATGGTTGCACAAGGATCTCTCTGATAAACTGAAAGACAAAAAGGATAAGTACAAAAAATGGAAAGAGGGACACATAACTAAGGCAGAATATCAGCAGATATCCAGAATCTGCAAAGACGAAGTCAGGAAAGCAAAGGCTCAGAATGAACAAAAGTCAAAGATAATAAAAAAAGTTTCTTCCAACATATAAATAACAAGAAAAAAATCAAGGAAACAGTTGGTCCACTAAAGAGAGAAGATGGCAAGGAGGTAACAGGCAACAGAGAGAAAGCAGAGCTGCTTAACTCATTCTTTGCATCGGTCTTCATGCAAGAAGAAACTATAGCCCAACCTACCAAAAACATAACTACAAAAGACAGACTAGAAATAAAAGTTAAAATAAGCAAAAAAATAGTAAGAGAACACCTGTCTGATCTTGACAAATACAAATCACCGGGACCTGATGGATTACATCCCAGAGTTCTAAAGGAGCTGGCAGATGTTATCTCGGAACCACTGTACCACATCTTTCAAAACTCCTGGAGCACCGGGGAACTACCAGAGGACTGGAAAAGAGCCGATGTGGTTCCCATCTTCAAAAAAGGGGGAAAAAACAGACCCAGGAAACTACAGACCAATCAGCCTAACATCAAAACCCGGGAAGATACTGGAAAAGATAATAAAAAAACAGATTGCCAACATCTAGAAACGAGTAAAGTAATAACTAGCAGTCAGCACGGGTTTGTTAAAAACAGATCATGCCAAACTAATCTTATTTCATTCTTCAACATAGTGACTAGATTAGTAGACCAGCAAAATACTGTGGACATAATATACTTAGACTTCAGCAAGGCATTTGACAAAGTAGACCACAACCTACTTCTTGGTAAGCTAGAAAAAAGTGGGATAGCATCACCACCAGATGGATTCGTAACTGGCTGACAAACCGTACCCAACGAGTAGTCCTTAATGGGTCTATGTCTACATGGAGGGAAGTAAGCAGTGGGGTACCACAAGGTTCTGTCTTAGGCCCAGTATTCTTCAATATCTTCATAAACAACTTAGATGAGGGAATAGAAGGGGAACTTACCAAATTTGCAGATGATACTAAGCTGGCAGGAATAGCTAACACCCTAAAACAGTGGTTCTCAACCTTCCTAATGCCACTGTCAGGGCATTTATTAATCCCATGTTTGGTTCTGGGACTAATCACCCTGGTTAATTAGAGGAGATGTATCGTGGCTTATTCCAAGTTGCAATATTCTGAAAAGAAACGCGAGAAAGGTTTCTAATAAAACTCATTTATTTGTTATAAAGAAAATAAAACACCTCACTAACTAAGAAAAGTTAATTGCTACATTTTTGAAAGTAATTCTTGCCAGCTATCTGAGCCGGACCTTGCTGGAAAGAGAACAAAGGAAAGAGTGTGAAGGAATGTGGGTGGATGGACATGCGTAGTAGCTTTTGATAACAATTCTTGGCAAGGTACGGAAAGTCAGATAGTCCAGAAATAATGAGTTCAGCTGGCAAATAAAATAACGCAGTGACATTCCCCTTCTTTGCCAGTTCAGCGAATATCAGTACATCATCAAATAAGGCACATCTTCTTGCACAGATACTCATATTGAGCTGCTGGAAGTGGTTTGTTGAGCATATCAGCAATTTGATCATGTGTAGATACATATTGCATTTTGACAAAACCTTTTTTCACTAAATGTTTTATGTTTTGATAACGGATGTCAATGTGTCTGGACCTGGAACCTGTGAAATGAGATTCAGAAATATAAACCACCGATTCATTGTCTTCCATCACGGTGATCGGTCGGATCGGGTGTGTCCAGATATCTGTGACTAAAGCATCAAACCAAGTTAGGGAATTACATGCATCTGAAACACAAGCATATTTTTTTTTTTTAATTTGATTTATATGCCGCCCTTCTCCGAAGACTCAGGGCGGCTTACAATGTGCTCAGCAATAGCCTTCATCCTTTTTGTATATTTATACAAAGTCAGCTTATTGCCCCCACAAACTGGGTCCTCATTTCACCTACCTTAGAAAGGATGGAAGGCTGAGTCAACCTTGAGCCTTGGCGAGATTCGAACCCTGCAGTAATTGCAGGCAGCTGGTCTTAAGCAGCTTAATAACAGGGTGCTTTAAACCCTTGTACTACCAAGGCTCTTGGTATTCAGCTTCAGTAGATGAACAAGAAACAAAATTCTGTTTACGTACTTGCCAATAAACAGGACATCCATTTAAGAACATCATATAACCTGAAGTACTTTTGCGTGATTTCTTATCACTTGCCCAATCAGAATCTGCATAACAACATAATTCTGCATAATCTGTATGTGTTGGTTCTAACAATAACTTCAAATGTTTGGTGTATTTTAGGTATCTCAATAATTTCTTAATACATGTCCAATGAAACTGTTTTGCCTTACCTACGTGTCGTGATAAGAGATTAACACTAAGTGCAATGTCGGGTCTGGTCCAACTACTAATGTACAATAGTGACCCAATGACTGAACGATAAAGTGTTTGATCCTCGAACTCAGGACTTTCTTCTTGTGTCAAGTTGTGAAAATCTGTTTGCATGGGTGTCTTTGTTGTGTTAGCGTCCTTCATGTTGCAATGATGCAAAACTTGTTCAATTTTATCTTCTTGTGAAAGACTAAACCCCTTCTGTGTCTTTTCAATCTGAACACCTAAATAAGTGCTAATGTGACCTAATGATTTCAATGTGAAGTATCTCTGCAAAGCTTTGGCAAAAATCTCACTCATTTGCTTATTTGGACAAATATAAACAATATCATCAACATAAACAAGAACTATCTCATATGCATTGTTAGATCTTTTTGTGAACACGCAGTCATCAGTTTCGGACTTAATAAAGCCCATTGAATTTAGTTTGTCAGTAAGACATAAGTACCACATTAAACCAGATTGTTTCAGACCATAGAGACTTTTGTTTAGGAACCAGGTATCCCCTTCTTGCTGTCGGAATCCTGGAGGACTTCTCACGTAGATCTCTTCGTCTAGGTCTGCATGTAGATAAGCCATGTCAACATCAAACTGGAAAACTAAACCAAGAATAGTTGCAGTTGCTAAAGCAATTTTTACACTCTCAGTTCTGACTGTCGGTGAGTAAGTATTTGTGTAGTCCTCAGGATAACGTTGAGCGAAACCCTGAGCTACAAGTCTGGCCTTGTACAGTGACTCACCATTTGGTTTCTTTTTGATTCTGTAGACCCATCGAGTGCCAATGACCTTTTTGTTTGCTGGAGGTTTTGCAGGTGTAAATACTTTAAGTTTCTTTAGACTGTCCATTTCAACCTGCATTGCATCATACCATTTGTCTTGCTCTGAATCAGGGAGCTGCTTGATTTGCGTGAAATTATCAGGTGGAAGTGTGACATTGCAAATCAAAGGCAAGGGTGCTTTTGTCAGTTGCCAAGAATATCGTTGTGGAGGGATCCCTTTTGTGGCCCTCTTGGAACGTCTCGGAACAACTGTCCAATCTTCTTCTGGTTCGTCCTCGTCCTCACTTTCGTCGCTAGCGTCAGCATCCGCGGCTTGCGAAGACGGAACATCGGGTTGAGAAGAATCAGTGGAATCTTGATCATCAATCTGCGTGGCATCAACAGTGTCATCTCTAGGAAAATAAACTCCAGGATCATTGGAATGAATCCTGGACCAGTCAATATCTTCCTCAAAATTAGCAGATTGGGAAATTACAATTGCATGTTTAGAGTCAATAAATTTGCTCCATTTTGAGTTATCATCAATACCCATAAATCTCAGTCTCTTTGCTGCTGGACTTCCTTTTCTTCTTTGAGCTAAGGGAATGTTCACCATAGCATATGAACCAAAAATATGAATGTTTTTAAGATCGGGCTTGTAGCCATACAACATGAAGAAAGGAGTCTGATTTGTTACACTGCTCCAAGTACGGTTGACAATGTAATTTGCATAATTGATAGCTTCACCCCAGTATATCTTATCAAGGTTGGCGTCTTCTAGGAGACAATGCATCATGGTTTGCAGTACCCCTTGTCTTCGTTCTGCGACTCCATTATGAGCCGGTGTGTAAGGGGCCGAAGTCTGATGAATAATTCCATTCTTACGCATCCAGTCCTGGAAACGCTGAGACATGAATTTGGCACCACGATCACTCTGGATTCTGGCGATGCGAACTTGGTGTTGGGTAGAAACAAGGGTTGCAAAGTCTTTAAAGATCTGAAAAGTCTCTGATTTTTCTTTTATAGGATATACATATCCATATCTAGAATAATTATCAACAATTGTTAGAAAATATTTTCTACCACCAAATGATGGCGGGAATGGACCAACTATGTCAATGTGAACCAAATCAAAAATGCGTGTTGACAGGCGTGTAGCGTGTTTGGGAATGGCTGCTGCTTTGGATTTGGCCTTTTTGCATACAGCACAATCCAAAAACACCTTACACCCCTTTAGATCCAAACCTTTTGCGAACTCCGGCATCTTCCTAAGAACACGGAAACTGGCATGCCCCAATCTTCTATGCCATTTGTGGATACACCTGGAATGCAAAGGTTTACCAGTTAGTGAATTCTCAACATTAACATTTTTATGCGGAACCTCAGGCTTGCTCTGAGCAACCTGTTTACCAATTCTATTTTTGTTGGCTTTAGGAGCCTTAGGGGTAGCAACAGGATCTCTCTCTGGAGCATCTCTCTCTGGGCCTGTGCGTTCCCTTTTTGGAGTTTGCATACTTGCCTGTGTTTGTGTTTTAGGCTTTGGCTTTAAGTAATAAACACCACCAATTAATATGGTTTCAGCAACAATATCTCCATCTTTAACTATGTAACTTGCTTTTTCAAGGTGGTGAACCTGAAATTTTAATGCTCTAGACAAGTGACACTGACTAAGCAAATTACTGGTTGCTGTTGGTATGTAATAAACATCAGGAATGAATGCATCGAGCTCTTCAACATAAACAGTTCCTTTTCCTTTGACCTGACAAGGATGATTTGAAAAAGAATAAAGTTCACGTAGTTCTGGTTCAGGCTCGTGCATCTCTGTGAAAAGTTCCTTTCTGTAGGTAACATGCAATGCTGCACCACTGTCCAAAGTCCACAGGAGTCGTCTGTCGTACTCTGGTTGAGGTTGTGGATCATTGGTTAAAGCCAATGTGGCGAGTGGAGTTTGTGGATCACGCCGGGGACCACGACGAGCTTGTCTTCCGCCTCTGCCTCTGCCTCTGGAATCTGTTCCTCTGGGCTGGTACGTGACGGGAGCTGGAACTCGTTGGGGACAATCCCGGGTGGCATGTCCCACACGATTGCAGGTGTTGCATCTTGGCGTCCTTGGAGCGTAGGTCCTTCCTCGGAAGGGGCGCCTAGCTGGAGCTTTTGATGCAGGTGGTCCTCTCAGGTGTGGCGTGGCCAACATGAATGCCTCTTCTTCAATTAAAAGTCTACAGACATTGTCCACTGTGCGTTGAGCAATAGGGACTTGGTTAATTTTTGTAACAGCATCTTTCCATTCATAATTCAAAGAGTTAATAATGATGCTGATCATTTGAATATCTTCAATGTTATGGCCTCTTTCTCTCAATTCTGTTCTCAGACCTTTCAGTTTGGTCAAATGTCCTCCAATTTGTTCACCAGGTTTCAATCTCGAACCGTGGAGTTCAGACATGAGTAAACATGAAGATTCAATTGAGATAGGCCTGTAGCAATTTTCCAATTCAGCCCAAATTTGACGGGCTGTTGTATTTGGTGGAAAAGTGACCTGCAGTTCAGTATCCATGGACATCAATAATGTTGTGCGAGCTCTTATCTCTAGATCTCGTATTGCAAAATTCCAAGGTGGAGCAGGTGGGTTAAATACCATACAATGGGTGCCTTCTCTAAGAAGCAATAGTGTAATCTCACTGACCCAGGCTTTGTAATTGTGTCCTGACATTTTTAGTTTTGACTCACCAGTTAGTGGAGAGACAGAAAATGCCTGGTAAGGAGCCTGCACTTGGTACGCTGGCTGTGCTGGCAGAAATGCCTGTGGTATTTGCTGTGCCTGTTGTGGACCTAAAAATGGTCTTGGTTGTGCCATTGGAGGTGGGCCAGGAGGTGGCCCTATTTGCACTTGTGGCTGGGGCACATATGCTGGCATTTGTAGCTGCTGTGGCTGATGCACTGGAATCTGCTGTATTCCAGTTGCCATTTGTGCTTGATCTGCAATATTGGCATGACCTGCTGGAGATGCAGTCATTTGCCTTTGCTTCATAAAGCGTGCCTGTGTTCCATCTAAAAAGGCCCGTGGAGACACTTGTGGCGTTTCAGCTTGAATCTCTGAGTGAGTTAGAGACAGGTTTGCCAGGGTCTGCTGTAGTAATTTAAAATGTTCATCTAAGCTCCTTTCTCTTTCAGCTTCCTGTAGTAAATTACTTTCGCCAGCAGATGGTGCTGCACCTTTAGCTTCGGGCAGCTTTGCATACGTGGCATTGTATGCTTTAGAGTAGGAGTGGTTATGTAAGACATGTGTAACTTGATCAGGGAGACTTTCATGTGACGTATGCAGTGCTCTTTGCCTTAATTGGCCTGACACAAAATCCACCAGGGGGAGTGTCTTTGGCTCCGGAGAAGAAGGCAATATGGCGCTTTTTGAAAATCTTAAGTTGTCTCCCTTATCTTGCTCAAACATAGATATAGCCATTTTTGCCTGGGATAGCTGCTGTTCATAGAGTTTTATACGGTCACGATAGGCTTTCATAGCCAGCTCATCCAGGGTGAGCTTAGAACTTCGAGGAGAATAATGAATTGTTTCTCTCTCTGTGTGGGAGGAATTTTGCTCGGCAGTGTGCTTTAGCCTTGCATCGAGCATTACAAATTCAGAAGGTTCTGGGAAGACTTTTTCAGAGCTTGGAAGATCAGAAGAAAATGTTACTGACCTCAGTCGTAAATCATCATCTTCAAAAACAGCTTCTGTCTTATCTCCCTCCATTTCTGTTCCCACGGCTTCTTCTCGTTCCAGGCGTGTGGCTGTAGTAAGGGGCTGGAAATCTGGAAACCTCCTTTCTGCCACCTTCTCAGCAAAATACATTTTGTATTTGTTTTACTTCTGTTTCGGCATCTCAGCAATATAATTAGCGTACCTCAGTAGCTAAAAACTAATTGCCTATGCGCTCTTATCAGAAGTAACAAAACAAGGAAAAAGCCATAAATCAAACCGTCCGATCTGCTACCAGATGTCAGGGCATTTATTAATCCCATGTTTGGTTCTGGGACTAATCACCCTGGTTAATTAGAGGAGATGTATCGTGGCTTATTCCAAGTTGCAATATTCTGAAAAGAAACGCGAGAAAGGTTTCTAATAAAACTCATTTATTTGTTATAAAGAAAATAAAACACCTCACTAACTAAGAAAAGTTAATTGCTACATTTTTGAAAGTAATTCTTGCCGGCTCTCTGAGCCGGACCTTGCTGGAAAGAGAACAAAGGAAAGAGTGTGAAGGAATGTGGGTGGATGGACATGCGTAGTAGCTTTTGATAACAATTCTTGGCAAGGTACGGAAAGTCAGATAGTCCAGAAATAATGAGTTCAGCTGGCAAATAAAATAACGCAGTGACAGCCACGATCCTTTAATACAGTTCCTCATGTTGTGGTGACCCCCAACCAGGGGTGGGTTCTAAAAATTTTTACTACCGGTTCTGTGGGTGTGGCTTGGATGTCATGTGACTGGGTGGGCGTGGCCAGCTGGTCATGTGACTGGGTGGCCATGATTATGTGTATAGGGACTACTCAGAGGGCTGAAAAAAGTCATTTCTGACAGGTCCTCGCACTTTTGCCTGGTCCTCACACTTATGACCATCCTCACATTTATGCCCGTGAAGCATTCTTAACAACCATGTCACTCATTTCACAATTGCTTCTCTTCACCATGGTGACAAGATAGGGAGAAAAACGTAAAATGTGAGGACAGTCGTAAGTTCGAGGACTGGTCAAAAGTGCGAGGACCAGTCAAAAATAACTTTTTCAGCCCTCTGAGTAGTCCATATGCACAAAAGGACTACCCAGAGGGCTGAAAAAAGTGATTTCTGACAGGTCCTTGCAAATCAAACATTTCTGAGACCAATGGTGAATACTTAAATTTCAGTAGTCACCAATCCCAGTCTTAAAATGAGTTTAGAATCAGTGGGAGTCACTGATAACAATGAACTAACTAGCTACTGATAATGAGTCCAGTACTGCCTTTCTTTTCCTTCTGTCCAAGTTTTGCAAGTACTTTTTCCAGGTATATGTTTTATTTCAAAGTATACAAACCATTATTGTTAGGGAAAAAATGGGTCTTCCAAGCAATTTTAAAAGACACTGTCAGAATGACTCTGCTCTCAGCCCCCCTTGTGGCTCCTTGAAAAGCATCCCCCCCCATATGTAAATTAAAAGAATAAGATTAAAAATCTTAGCCTTTTAAAATTGAAAATATGGAGAATTGGGAGGATGAATTTGAGACACTAAGAGAGATGTCTCAAAAAGTAAGGGAGGCATTTAAGGGAAATAAAGAAGCAGAGAATTAGTTAGCTTGCAAAAAAAGAAAGAGAAAAGATGAATGAGAAGCAAGAGAAACAAGGACATAATATTGAAAAGGAAATAATTGAAAAAAAAGATAAAGATGATTACACTGGGTTCAATAGAAAAATGGAATAAGATGAAATATACTGCTAATAATTAAAAAGATGAGGGGAAATTTTGAGAAATATACTTGATAAATGAAAGAAAGACCGGGGTTGCCTGGAATCCATAGTGGAAAATATAAAATTGAAAATGAATACAGCAATAGAGAGGGATGAAGGAAGGAGAAGAGATATGGAAGAGGGAAGGAAGAGAAGGGAGGAAGGAAGGGAAGGGAAATTAGAGTAAGAGTGAGGGTAAGAGAGGGAGGAAGAGAGGAGAAGAAGGAGAAAGGAAGAGGAAGTAGGGAGGAGAAGAAGAGGGGGGGAAGAGAAAGTAAGAAGAAAAGAAAAGAGAGAGGTGGTAGGTTTGAGGAGAAAGATTGCTGTACAATAAAAAAGATGAAAGGGAAGAAAACCAACCCCAAACAAATATAAAGATATTAAGATAAAGAATGAATTGTTAAACTTTAAAGAATAAAAGAAAACAAATATGAATAAATAGCAATAATTAGAAACACACATACAAACATACAATGTATTTTCTTTGAACAGAGTATTTGGCCGGTTCACAAATTTAAACAGTGTTTAGTCATTTCAATTAAATTTACAATTTCTATATTTCCTTTTTGCCATATTTATTCCTCATCTATTTTTTTTAAAAACCAATATTACCCTTCATCCTCATCTTTAATCTTAATCAAATTCAATTTTTCCCTTCTATTCTATATTATACCCCTTTGCATTGTCATCTATTTTTATATCCATCCTCACATTGGTTAATTATGTAATACAGTTGTTTAATACAAATTCAACATTTTAATATAAATCAATTAGTTATATAACTATCTTTTTTGTATATTAATCAATATGAACATGAATATTCCAATTATTTCCATGCAATCCAATTTCTTACAAATCAATTAATTATATTTACCAATAATAATAAACCAAATAATTTCCCCCATATATTCCTCCAAACCACAACTTAACCATTTCTGCTTTCAACACAATATACAATTAATAGTATCTCAATTATTACAATTCCCTAGTTAAATAGAGCTTTCTTTCTTTTGTGTTTTAAAATCTTGAACTCTCCTCTTTTGCCCTAAATTTCCCATTGTTTGCAGTTTTGCACCTACCTTTTTTGGTGAGGAAAAAGAAAAAGAAATCTCTCTCTGCCTCATTTTGTCAACATTTTCCTGTTGCAGGAAAAGAAACGGGACCAGGCCAAGCTCTTCAATGCAGGAAAGAGTTTATTGTGCACGGTTCAAACAGCCCAAAGGCAAACAAAAAGTCTGAACCCCAAGGGGTCCTTCATGACAAGTATTTATACAATCCAATTGCATATGCATATCAGGGAGTGTTACATTTAACACGTAGGAACTAACCTCCATCAGTTTGCAAGGATCAAAGAGGAGAGGAAATAATAAACACCCACTAACACATTCATGTTCTCTGGTCAGTGTCTCAAGACAAAACATAAGAAGATAAGGGACTGGAAGACGCCTCAAGGGTAATAAAGAAAGCAGCATTTGTTATCTGGGGATATACATGACATTTGGGGTACAATAAACAGTGAGTAACAGGATGCATCTGTTTTGGGTCATTTTACCCTTTTACAGATAAGTACCTTCGTCAAATACCTTTGTAAATCCAGCAACCTTTTATCGGCACGGAAGAGGAACTTCAGCCTTGGCCAAAGTTTTAGGACATTAATATTCGAAGTTTAGCCAATATCAGAATTTAGTCTGCCTCAGTTGCAGCAAAGACCCTGCTTTACTTTCAGTTTCGCTTTTTCAGCATAGCTAGGGGAAAAAAATCTGCTCCAGCAATTTACCTCTTTGCAGCTAGCAACAGAACAGAGCCCTGCGCAAAACAGCTGAGAGCAAATCAGCTGAGAGTCGGGAGGCTGATCAAATCAATTTATGGTAATTAACCTATGCTGAAGCTGAAAGGGGCTGTTTTTTCTATTTTTGCAGGCACCGGTCTAGTCATTTGTTTTCTTTTAACACTGATCAGCTGTAGGGCGGCCCTTTGAAGCCCTGCGGCAAGAATTTAAACAGTTTTTTTTCCCTCTAGCCATCAGCTGGGACTCAGGAGGCAGCAATAGATTGGGAGTGGGCGGGGTAAACAAACGGCGACCGGGCCGGGAACTGGTTCGGGGGCATGGCCAGCCAATCTTATTACCGGTTCTCCGAACTATTAAATTTTTTTACTACCGGAACCGGTGCAAACCGGGAGCAACCCACCACTGAGGCATAGGCGGCACGGTGGCGGCAAGGAATCCCTGAATTTACTCACCCAAACTTTTTCTGTTGGGCTCTTGCAGCTGCAGGTATCGGCGGCGGCAGCGGCAGCAGGGAGTCCCTGAACTCCCCAGGACTTTTCCTGCACTAGAATGTTTTCTAGTCATGTGCGCACACACCCACACGCACGCACGCACGCACGCACGCACGCAACCTCTCTCCGCTCTCTTTGCTAAAGCATGGGGCACCAAGTTGCACGCTGGAATATGCAGCCCTCCAACAGAGGCAGAGGGTGAGGGTGAGTGAAGGCATGGGGGGGGCGAGAGAGGGCTTTGGTGACCCCTGTGAAATGGCCGTTCAACCCCGAAAGGGGTCACGACCCCCCAGGTTGAGAACCGCTGCCCTAGAAGATAGGCTCAAGATCCAGATGGATCTTGACAGTCTTGAACACTGGGCCCTATCTAACAAAATGAAGTTCAGTGTAGAGAAAAGTAAAGTCTTACACTTAGGCAAGAAAAACCAAAAGTACACATATAGACTGGGTGAAACCAGGCTTAATAGCAGTAACTGTGAGAGGGATCTTGGACTCTTAGTGGACAACCAGCTAAATATGAGCTAGCAGTGTGCAGCGGCAGCCAAATACCACTAATACCACTCTATAAAGCCTTAATAAGACCACAGTAAAATATTTAGGGATTCAGCTGACAGCAAGATGTGTAACTATTAAGGAAGTTAATTATTACAAACTGATGCAACAAATTAAAATAGATCTGGAAAAATGAAAAACTCTGCAATTATCGTTGATAGGAGGAATAGCTATAATTAAAATGAATATATTGCCGAGATTATTGTACTTATTTCAAACAATTCTGATAAAATTTTAAAAAAATACTTTGAGGAACTTAACAAAACAATATTAAAATATATCTGGCAAGGGAAAAAAAGCAAGAATTAGCTTAAAAATGTTGCAGGATTCAAGAAGTAGAGGAGGTTTTGGATTACCAAATTGGGAATTGTATTACCAGGCCACAGTATTAACATAGATGAAAGAATGGATTGTATTGCGGCATACAAGACTACTGACTTTGGAGGGACATGACTTGCTACTAAGTTGGTGTCAGCGTTCCAATTTATGATCTCCTCCAGCGCTGACATGAATGAGAGAGGGAGAAGCTTTGCTTTAATGCTGAGATGAACTTTTACCTAGTTTCCTGCTCTTTAGTAGATAGTGTTACCTGGGTGATAGAGGGAGGGGGGAATTCCTGTGAATAGAAAGTGCTTGGGACGGAGAGATGGATCTGCACGATGGCCAATGAGACATTGGGGTTGAAGAACGGAAAGGGAGGGGTGTGGAAGGAGGTGCCAGTTTTGGCTACACAAAGAGTTCAGGGATGTCGTTCTTTCTATTCTTAAATAAAGAAAAAATTCATCAGAGACCTTGCGTTTGAAAATGAAGTTTATTTAAGATAGCAGCGAAACCTGACAGTTGGCATGCTTTCTTTTTTTTTATTGAAAAAGTTTTAAAACAAACAAATTTTCCCCACAACCCCCCCTCCCAACCCCCCCTCCCCCTCCCCAACTTCCCAGAGCAGAACACAAGGTATTTCTATTGATCTTTAACAATAATCTAAATTGCATAACCAATCATTAAACTAACACCCCTATAAAAAAATTCTTAACCCCCCATATATAAAATCCTATTTCTTAAACATAATACTTCTAATATCACTTGTATAGCACTTATACAAATAAAAAAGATCATTCATAAGCTATTTGATATTTTTTGGTCTGATACTTATTTTGTATATAATCAATCCATCTCCTCCAGTCCTGTATGTACCTTTCTTGTGTGTGATCCTTCAAATATGCTGAAATTTTAGCCATTTCAGCTAAATTAGTTACTTTCAATATCCAATCATCAATAGTAGGCAAAAAGTCCTTCTTCCAGTATTGTTCAACCAACAATCTTGCTGCTGTTATCAAGTTCAAAATCAATTTAGTCTCTACAACTGTACAGTCCGTAGTTATACCCAGTAAGAACAACTGTGGAGTAAATTTCAGTCTCTTTTTAAGAATATTCTGCATCACCCACCAAATCTTTATCCAAAATGCTTTGATTTTTCTACAAGTCCACCATATATGATAATAAGTTGCATCATCACAGTCACATCTCCAACATTTAGCTTGCACGTTAGAATACATACATGATAATTTTTTAGGATCTAAATGCCATCTATAAAACATTTTATAAAAATTTTCTCTTAAATTTTGTGCTTGTGTAAATTTCACATTTCTAATCCAAATCTTTTCCCAAGTTTCCATCATTACTGGCTCTTGAAAATTTTGTGCCCATTTAATCATACAGTCTTTAACCAATTCCGTCTCAGAATCTATTTCCAATAAAGCATTATACAACCTTTTAATATGCATTTGTTTTTGATCTCTAATTTGTTTTACCAAATTCTCCTCATTTTGCACAAAGCCAGTTTTTTGATCTTCCTTCCATCTAGCTTGAAGTTGCCCATACTGAAACCATGTATAAATTATACCTTCTTCTCTCAGTATATCTAAAGATTTCAAATACATTACCCCCCTTTCCATAATAAGAAGCTCTTTATAGGTAATCACCTCCTGTTTTTGTTCTATACTTATATTTTCTATTGCATGTCTAGGATTTGCCCATAAAGGTATCTTATAATTTAACTTATATTGATATTTTTTCCATACCCTTAACAAAGCATTTCTTAATATATGAACCTTAAATACTTTATCCACTTTTTTATCATATAACAAATAGGCATGCCATCCATATAACAAATCATAACCTTCTAAATTCAAAATTCTCCCCTCAGTTAAATTAAACCAATCACTGATTTGTGATAAAACCGCTGCTTCATAATATAATCTTAAATTAGGCATTTTAAGACCCCCTCTTTCACGTGTATCTTGTATAATTTTCATTTTTATTCTGGGTTTTTTCCCAGCCCAAATAAAAGTATTAGCACCTTTCTGCCATTCTCTCAAATTTTCATCTTTCTTAAGCACAGGTATCATTTGGAACAGAAATAAAAATCTAGGTAAAACATTCATTTTAATTGCTGCAATTCTTCCCAATAAAGACAACTGTAATTTTTTCCAATTTTCCATATCCTTCTGTACCTTCTGCCAAAGTACCTCATAATTGTTTTTGTATAATTTTGTATTTAAAGCTGCTATGTATACCCCTAGATATTTAACCTTTTTAACTATTTCAAAATCTGTTAATCTTGCTAGTTTGTCTCTTTCAAGTGTAGTCATATTTTTAACTATCATCTTTGTCTTATGTGAATTAACTTTAAATCCTGATACTTTCCCATATTGATCAATTATATCCAATATATATGGAGCCGACTCTATAGGTTGAGATAAAGTAATAACCAAATCATCTGCAAAGGCTCTTAATCTATAATCTTGTTGTCTAATTACAATACCCTTCAATTTTTCTGAATCACGTATCTTATTCAATAGTACCTCCAAAGTCAAAATAAATAATAGTGGGGACAGAGGACACCCTTGTCTTGTTCCTTTCTCAATTTTAAAAGCCTCTGTTAAACCTCCATTAACTATGATTTGTGCTGTTTGCTGCTGGTATATCGCTCTAATTGATTGTGTAAAATATTCCCCAAAGTGCATTTTCTCTATTATTTTAAACAAAAATTGCCAGTTCAAACGATCAAATGCCTTCTCTGCATCCAAAAATATAAACGCTGCAGGGACTTGATTATTTTTTTCCAAATATTCCAGTAAGTTTACAATTTGTCTAACATTATATCTCATTTGTCTACCTTTTATAAACCCTGATTGATCATTGTGAATTATTTGTTGCATAACTGGCATTAATCTATTAGCTAATATTTTAGCAAAAATCTTATAATCAGTATTCAGAAGTGAAATTGGCCTGAAATTCTCAGGTTTAATGGAATTTTGGTCCTCCTTTGGAATTAGTGAAACAAAGGCTGTTTTCCAAGAAGGTGGTACTCCTCCTCCTACTTGTATTTTGTTAAATAAAATTTTTAGTGGTTCTAACATTTCGGATTGTAAATGTTTATAATAAACAGCTGTTAGTCCATCTGTTCCCGGAGCCTTACCTATTTTTAATTGTTTAATTGCCCCAACAATTTCCTCAGAAGTTATTGGCTGATTCAATCTCTCTCTCTGTTCCAGCGTTAATTCAGGAATCTCCATCTTTAAATATCTATCAATATCAGCATCTTGAATTGCATCTTTAGCATATAATTTTGTATAAAACTCCAAAAAAGCCTTTTTTATTAAATTCTGTTGATAAATCTCTTTACCTCTAAATTCTATCTTGTCTATAACACGTGATTTCTGTTTTTTCCTCATCGTGTAAGCCAACCATCTCCCAGGTTTATTAGCATTACAAAATGTGTTATGTCTGGCATATTGTATGCTGGTTGCTACTTGCCCCGCCATTAACATATTAAATTGCTCTCTTAAAATATTAATCATATCTTTTGCCTTTTTATCTCCCGGGTTAGTTATAAGCAATTGTTCTTTCTTTTTAATTTCCTCCTCTATCTCTTTCCGTCTATTTTGTTGTTTTAATCTATATTTATTATTCAAAAAAATTAATGTTCCTCTCATATAAGCCTTACACGCATCCCATACCATCTCCATCGAGGTTCCTTTGTTCATATTATTAATAAAAAATTCTTTCATTTGTTTTTTAAGCTCACACAAATTATCTTCATATCTGAATAAATTCTCATTTAACCTCCAAGACCTCCTTTCCCCTCTCTCCTGCTCTAGTTCCACCCAAACCGGGCTATGATCAGTTAAAGTTCTTGGACATATCTTCGTACTCTTCACCCTAGAAAAAAGATCGTTTGTAGTTAATATAAAATCAATCCTAGAAAAAGATTGATGCCTATCTGAAAAAAAAGTAAAATCGCTCTCCAATACATTCCTTTCTCTCCAAATGTCTCTAAGCTCCATATCCTCCAAAATATCAAAAAAAGATTTAGGCAACTTGGCACGCATGGAGATCTTGGAAAGACTTTTTTTATCTTTCTGGGTATCTAATACCCCATTCCAATCACCCATTAAAAGTAAAGATCTATAGTCCCATTGTAATATTTTGGTATGTAAAAGTTTGTAAAATTTATCTTGTTGTTGATTAGGTGCGTATACTCCAATTACAAGCAGCTTCCCACTTGATCTGTCCCCGTCCCCACACACACACACACAGCCAGTCGAGGGTTAAGGAAACACTTTGGAACGCACCCAGTTCTTATCTCCGACTTGGCAGCGATAGACAAACCGTCTGCCAAGGGTCTTTATTTTCACAAACAGACAGATAAGATACGAACGTTCAAGAAAGTCCAAACAGAAATAATATTCCTCCCAGCAGTTCCGGACGAGGCTTTAGTGACTGTCCAAGGTTTTGCTTTGTTCGTCACAAAAGATCCTTGACCACCACTCTCTATTATATAGTCTCTGGGGTGTGGTCTCTGGGGTGTGGTCCAGTGACTCAGTTCTAATCCCTAGCACGCCTCCCAAGCTGCTGCAAACGTTTATCACGCCTTCGGAGGCGTGCGTCCAGGAATGATGTGTCATTATCACTCTGATCCGAAGCAGCTGTTTCCTCTCCCTCGGCCGGCACTTGAAACAATGCCAGAGGGGAGGGGCCTGGAGAGGGAGGCCTGGCTGACTCCTCTTCCTCATGCTCGGAGCTTTCTTCCTCCGATGGGACAGGCTCAGAGGGCGGGGCCACAACACTATCCCCCACCGCAGGGCCCTTCCCCCGGGTCTGACGGTCGGGATGGGGTCGGGACGGGAACTGTTCGTGGAAAGCCCGCACCAGGTCAGGGGCCTGAACGGCAGACGCGTCCACCCAGGTGAAATCCTCGGGCCCGTACCCCTTCCAGGCAATGAGGTATTGGAAGCGCCCCTTCAGCCAACGGGAGTCCCGGATACTGTCCACCTCGTACGTCGAGGCATCGTCCCCGTCGGCTGCGGCTGGGGGGGCAGGCGTCGGCGGGCGGCGGAGATGGCTCGCGGGGGCCTCAGGGACCAGGAGGGACCGATGAAAAACAGGGTGGAGCCGCATGGAGCGGGGTAGAGTCAACCGGTAGGCCACCGGATTGATGACCGCCTCGATAGGGAAGGGACCGATAAAGCGTTGGGCCAGTTTTCTCACCGGCCGGTCCGTGGGGAGGTGTTTCGTGGACAACCACACCCGATCTCCTACTTCCAGCGGTGGCGTCGCCCGGCGGGCGCGATCGGCGAACCGTTTATAATCCTCTTTCGCCCGGATCAGCTGCCGCCGCACCAGTTGCTGCACTGCCTGCAGCTCCGAGAGGAAGTCCCGGGTCTCGGGAACAGGGGAGTCCATGATGGTCAACGGGAAAAGCCGTGGATGGTATCCGACGTTGGCATGGAACGGGGTCATCTGGGTGGAGGTGTGTTGGGAGTTATTAAAAGCGAACTCCGCCAGGGGAAGGTACTCGGCCCAGTTGTCCTGCTGCTGGTTGACAAAACAGCGGAGGTACTGCTCCAGTATGCCGATGACCTTCTCCGTGCCCCCGTCAGTCTCCGGATGGTGCGATGATGACAGGCACACCTGCACCTCCAGCGCGGCCATCAGGCTTTTCCAGAAGCGAGCCGTGAACTGGGCCCCGCGGTCCGAAACCACCCGGTCCGGCAGGCCGTGGAGGCGGAAGATATGTTGCAGGAACAGGCGAGCCGTGGTGCGGGCCGAGGGCAGGCCGCGGCACGGGATGAAATGTGCCATCTTCGTGAGCGCATCCACCACCACGAGGACGGTCGTGTATGTAGCGGACAGGGGCAGGTCTGTCAGGAAGTCCATGGAGATGGCTCCCCACGGTCTCTCCGGTGTCGGTAGCGGCTGGAGGAGTCCGGGAGGGGGGCCGGACGCGGCTTTGGCCTGTCGGCACGTCACACAGGACGTCACGTAGGCGTGCACGTCGTGCCGTACCCGAGGCCACCAAAAAGTCCGCGTCACCAGGTTCAAAGTCTTAAAGAAGCCGAAGTGCCCCGCCGCGGGGTTGTCATGACACTGGTTCATGACGAGGGCTCGGAGCGGACTCGTGGGCACGTACAGCTGACCCCGATGTCTGAGCAAGCCCTTCTCCACGGTCCATGGGGACGCGGGGCCGACGTCCACTTTCCGCTGCTGCAACCAGTCGTCCCGTCGCTGCGCTTCCAGCACCTGAGCCCGCAGGTCCACCGGTTCCTGGACCGTGGCCAAGGAGTCCGCTGGCAGCACCGTCCGGGGGGGAAGGGAGTCCTTGGGGCAAAAGTATTCCGGCTTACGGGATAGCGCGTCCGCCCTCTGGTTGAGGTTGCTCGGAATGTAGGTGACGTGGAAGTTGAACCGGGCGAAAAACAACGACCACCGGATCTGCCGCTGGTTCAACTTCCGTGCCGTGGTGAGGTGCTCCAGGTTCCGATGGTCCGTCCGCACCTCCACCTGGTGTCGGGCCCCCTCGAGGTGATGTCGCCAAGCCTCGAACGCGGCCTTGATGGCCAGCAACTCCTTTTCCCAGATGGTGTAGTTGCGCTCGGAAGGGTTGAGTTTCCGGGAGTAGTATGCGCAGGGAAAAAGAGTGCCGCCATCCACCGGAGCCTGTAGCAGCACCGCCCCAATCGCCACGTTGGACGCGTCCGTCTCCACCACGAACGGACGGTGTGGATTGGGGTGCCTCAGGACTGGCTCCGTGAGGAAGGCCTGCTTGAGGACCTCGAAGGCCTGCTGCTGCGGGGGCCCCCACTGGAACGGGACCTTCTTCCGAAGGAGCTGGGTCAACGGCAAGGTCAGGGTGGCGAAGCCCGGGATGAAGGTCCGATAGTAGTTGGCGAATCCCAACAGACGCTGGACGTCCTTCACCCGACGCGGGGGTTCCCAACTGCGCAAGGCCTCCACCTTGTGCGGGTCCATCGCGATGCCCTCGGGGGTGATGATGTGCCCGAGGAACTCTATGGAAGTCTGGAAGAAGTAGCATTTCTCCAACTTCGCATAGAGCTGGTGCTCCCGCAGGCGCTGCAGGACCTGGCGGACATGCTGGAGGTGACTTTCCGGGGTCCGGGAATAGATCAAAATGTCATCCAAGTAGATCACCACGAACCGATCCAGCATGTCCCGGAACACATCGTTCATCAAGTGCTGGAAGACCGCGGGGGCGTTGGTCAACCCGAACGGCATGACGGTATACTCGAAGTGTCCGTACCGCGTGCCGAACGCCGTCTTCCACTCGTCCCCCTCTCTCACGCGCACCAGGTTGTAAGCCCCTCGGAGATCGAGCTTAGTGAAGATCGAGGCCTCCCACAACCTCTCCATCAGCTCCGGGATCAGCGGCAGGGGGTAGCGATTTCGCACTGTGATGGCATTCAAGCGCCGGTAGTCGCAACACAGGCGCAAGTCCCCCGTCTTCTTTTTAACGAAGAGGACCGGGGCCGAGAGCGGGGAGGTCGAAGGCCGGATGAACCCACGGGCCAGGTTCTTTTCCAGAAAGTCCCGTAAGGCGGCCAGCTCGGGCTCTGACATGGAGTACAGGCGTCCCGATGGCAGGGGCGCGTTGGGCATTAGGTCCACCGCACAGTCGTAGGGTCGGTGCGGGGGCAAGCGGTCCGCCTCCTTCTCGCTGAACACGTCGGCGAAGGGCGTCAGCTCCGGAGGCAAGGAGACGTTTGGGGCAGAGACGTCCTGGCCGGCGCAGGTGTGGCGAAGGTGGTCGACACACTGCAGGCTCGGGAACGAGATGGCGTTTCTCGACCACGCCACCTGAGGGTCGTGCGCCCGAAGCCAGGCCATCCCCAGGACCAAGGGAAAGTGCAGATCCGCCGTTACGTAAAACTGGATCGCCTCCTCGTGGTTTCCAATGGCGAGGCGCAAGGGCTGGGTAGCGGTTTTGATGGGCCCCGCCACGAGTTCCCGCCCATCTATAGTTTCAACCCTCAGCGGAGGGTCCACTGGAACCAAGGGGACTTTGTAATGGGCCACAAAGGCCTGGTCCATAAAGTTCGTGGTGGCCCCCGAATCCACCAGCGCGTGCGCTTGGAGCCCCTCCGACCGGTTAGCCAACAACACCCGGGTGTTCAAAATCAGGTGCCGAGGGGGCTCACAGTCCACAGCCGCCGACTCCGGCGGGGCATGGTCACGTGCCTGACCCAGAGTTTCCCCTAGGCCAGGCCTGGCCCGTTTCCCGGCAGGTCACGCCGAGACTCCGGAACAGGCTTGAGCGGTCCACTCCGCTTCCGGGGACACGAGGCGGCAAAACGTCCCGCCTCGCCGCAATAGAGGCACAACCCCCCTTGACGTCTCCGCATCCGCTCCTGGGCCGTCAGTTGAGGTCTGGCTGCTCCGAGCTCCATAGGCTCCTCAGCCGTCGCCACAAAACGCTGTGCGGTCCGGAGCGCTGTCGGTGCGAAACGCGGGGGTGCCGACGCTGTCGATGGTTCCGGAAGAGCCCGACGGGGCCGTCGCCGTTGCAAGCGGGCGTCGATGCGCAGGCATTGGGTCACCAGCGCGTCGAGGGTCGGTGGCGCCTCCACACGAACCAGCTCGTCCTGCATCTCGTCGGAAAGGCCGTCCTGGAAGGCGTCCATCAGCGCCACCTCATTCCAAGCCGAATCCTGGCCTAGCAGTCGGAACTCTGCAATATAGTCCTGCAGGGGGCGCTTGCCTTGGCGGAGGTCCTTGATGCGCCTCGCTGCCGTCTGCACCCGGAGGGGGTCCTCAAACATGGTGCGCAGGTGTTGTAAAAAGCCCTGAAAGTCCAGGAGCAAGGGGCTATCTTGCAACAACAGGGGCGTGGCTCATCGGGCGGCAGTGCCAGAGAGGGAGCTGATAACAAATGCCACCCGAGCCCGGTCATCCGGAAAATCCTCCGGCCTCATTGCCATAAACAGTTGGCATTGTCCCAAGAAGGCCGGAAACATCTCCTGCTGCCCAGAAAACCTATCTGGCACGTTCACTGGGCATCTCGGACGGGGAGGGGGAGGAGGTGGAGCTGCAGGAGCATTTCCCAAAGCAAGTTGGGCAGTTAGCTGTGCTACTTGCTGTTGCAGAAGCTGATTGGCCTGCAGTATCTGCTGTAACTGCTGCTGCAGCTGTTGGTCCATCGTGGGTTAACGATGGAGTATGGGGTGACGAACAAGATGATCTGTCCCCGTCCCCACACACACACACACAGCCAGTCGAGGGTTAAGGAAACACTTTGGAACGCACCCAGTTCTTATCTCCGACTTGGCAGCGATAGACACACCGTCTGCCAAGGGTCTTTATTTTCACAAACAGACAGATAAGATACGAACGTTCAAGAAAGTCCAAACAGAAATAATATTCCTCCCAGCAGTTCCGGACGAGGCTTTAGTGACTGTCCAAGGTTTTGCTTTGTTCGTCACAAAAGATCCTTGACCACCACTCTTTATTATATAGTCTCTGGGGTGTGGTCTCTGGGGTGTGGTCCAGTGACTCAGTTCTAATCCCTAGCACGCCTCCCAAGCTGCTGCAAACGTTTATCACGCCTTCGGAGGCGTGCGTCCAGGAATGATGTGTCATTATCACTCTGATCCGAAGCAGCTGTTTCCTCTCCCTCGGCCGGCACTTGAAACAATGCCAGAGGGGAGGGGCCTGGAGAGGGAGGCCTGGCTGACTCCTCTTCCTCATGCTCGGAGCTTTCTTCCTCCGATGGGACAGGCTCAGAGGGCGGGGCCACAACACCACTCTGTGTTGTTAATTCAATTGCAATATATCTACCTTGAGTGTCAGCCTCAATTAAATTGGCCACTAAGCCTCTTTTAACGTATATTACTAGGCCATTTTTCTTTTCTGATGCTGATGCCACAAAATGTGTACCTAATTTCGAATTTATCAAGTACTTTTGATCTGAGGATTTGATATGCGTTTCTTGCAAACAAATGACATCGTTCTGAAATTGCTTCAAATAGTGAAATATTTTCTTTCTTTTTTTGTGGAGAATTTAAACCGTTAACATTCCAAGATAGAAATTTATTTGCCATCTCTGGGCGTTCCAAGCTTTGAGAGCATCAGCTGAACCTCCTCCGCCATTTTAGACTTCGGCCTAGCTCCTCCCACTGCTTGTGTTTTTTGGGCTTGTTGAGTTGGATCTTGAGGCTGTTGTGCCAGATGTTGTTTGTAGGTAGCTCTTGTCAGTCGTTGATCTTTTGGCAGCTGTATCATCGTTAATGACTCAAGGGTTGGTGGTGGACCCCCACTCAATAATGGATCTTCTTCCAGAATAGCTCCTCCAGCTAGTGCTTGAGCATAAGTTTGTGGTTGCCCTCCATCTTTCTCTTGTTGAGTGATTTCCAATTGCTTTCTAGCACCCCCTGGTGAGGGTGGCCTTCCAGCCTTTAAAACATTGGCATAAAAATCTTTTGCCTTTCCAACTGTATTTAAGCGATGTCTTTGCCCAGCGTATGTCACTATTATCCCAAATGGGACATCCCATCTGTACTGGAGTTGTTGGTTTCTTAGTTCATTCACCAAAAAGCCAAACTGCTTTCTGTCTCTTAACATTTTAGGAGGAAGCTCTTTCAGGACCACCAGCTCTTGTCCTTCCACTTTAATCTTATTTCTATAAGACGCTTGCAAGATGTCATTTCTAAGTCTCCTTGTTGTAAAATAGATCACCACATCTCTTGGTAGCTGCTTTTGTTTTGCCAGCCAGGAATTAACCCTGTAAATTTTGTCCATTTGAATTGCCACGTCTTCTGGCCTTTCTGAAATCAGCTCTGCTAAAGCATTGGAGCAAACATCTTTTAAATTTTCACCACTCTTTTCTTTCAAACCTCTCAGCCTCAGGGCAAATTCCATTGATCTGTATTGTAACATAACCATTTCATCATCCACTTTCTCTGTCTGTATCATAACCTCTCCTAGTTTAGTTGCAAGCTCCAAGTTGGCATCATCAATTTCCCGCACTCTCTCCTCAATCTTTAACATGTGAGTAGCCAATCCTGAAACTGCATAAACAATGTCATCTCTTATTTCATCATGTTTTTCCTCCACCACACTTGTAAGTTTCTTTAACTCCTCTGAAAATTCTTTCATCATTTCTGTCTGATTGTTCAGGGCACCCATTATAAATTCTTTAAGGTCTTGTGACTGTGTATCAGCCGGAAGTTGTTGTTTTTGAGTCACTACAGGGGAACCTCCTCCCCCTTTAGAAGTTGGTGGCTTTAGTTATTTAGCAGCCATTTTATTTTAAAAAGAGTTTTCCTTTTACAGCCACAAAATCTTATAAACAGTCTTATAAAGTATATTTCAAAGTTTTTCCAAAATAAACAATCCTCTCTTCAGGCTATACTCAATCTCCAGCAGTTTTCTCTTCAGGCAGAGGGCTCTTAACAAGCAGTTTCCCTTTAACTTTCACTTTCCCTTCCGCCCACAACAAAGGCTTCCTCTCCAGCCTCCAACTCAAGAGAGCTCCGTTCGCAACAATGTAATCACGGAGTTAAGTTCTGTTTCTCTTAAAAAGCTTGCACTCTTGCTTCCGCTCTGTCTGCCTTGTTAGAAATCATTGAAACTCACTGTTTGCCGGCAGAATTGGACGCAGACGTCTTGCTCTGATTAACAGAGGCACCAGCGATCCGGAGCGATGGGAGGGGTGAACTGGGGAGCTCTCACCCTCCAAGTCCCTGGAATTAATCCAGTGACTTTCGGGGAGCTCTACCCACCCCCTCCGACTCTCCTCTCCTTCTTTGCCCGAAGGAGAGTTTTTTCAAACCGCCGGACAGCTGTTTAGCGCTGTCAGGGCGGTTTTTACAGATTGGGTGGCTGGCGGTCTATGGAGACCGTCCTCGTCGTCTGCGGAGCCACCGGAAGTCCCAGTTGGCATGCTTTCTTGTGGTATGGGAAAAATAAGATACATGGTTACTTTCAAAGACATTACATAAGAAATGCACCAACGTTAGTATGGGAGAAAATTAGAGAGCAACATTATTTGGGGATACCAGTTTGACTTTCAACAATGGAAGCACTGATTCATCCAAATGTTATTAACATGGGAAATATCGTTAGATATAAAGTTATTTTGAATGAAAAGGGGGAACTCAAAACTAAACAAGAACTGAGTGATCAAGGGATCGATATGGCATGGTATTCACAAGTGCAGATACATTCTAGATATGAGAAAGATGTTAAATTATATGGTTTCTATAAAGAATTAACAGAATTAGATAAGATATTAACAGGGACAGAAGAAAGAGTGATAAAGAAATTGTACAGCTACTTATTGGGCACAAAACTGGAAGATGAACAAGTGAAGGAGACAATGATAGCATGGGCAAAAAAATTTGGTCACACAATAGAATTAGATAAATGGCAGAAATTATGGGACAGGAACTACAAATTAACGATGTCAACTGCATATAAAGAAAATCTGTACAAGATGTTTTATAGATGGCACTTTGCACCGGCGAGTTTGGCAAAGATGTTCAAAGATAAGTCAGCCAAATGTTGGAAGTGCCACCAGATACCTGGGTCCTATTATCATACAGTATGTGGTGGACATGTGTAGAAGCAAAAAAATACTGGACAAAAATACATACATGGCTGGAAAAGATGATAAAGAAGCACATTGATTTAAAACCAGAAATATTTTTTTGGGGATTTTACCTGAAACTTATAGTAAAGGGAACGCATATTTAATTATCCATGTATTAACTGCAGCTAGAATTGTATTTGCACAACATTGGAAAAGTGAAGAGATCCCTACTGATGAGAATGTGATTAGGAAAATATTAGAATGTGCAGAAATGAACAGATTAACACTTGCAATTAAGGAGAAAGAACAAACTGAATATTATATGATATGGGAATTATTTTATTGATGGTTAGAGAATAACCGGGCTTAGAGCCTGGTTATTTACGAGACCACCTTCTGCTACCGATAACCTCCCACCGGCCAATTCGCTCCCACAGAGAGGGCCTCCTCAGGGTGCCGTCGGTCAAGCAATGTCGACTGACGACCCCCAGGGGGAGAGCCTTCTCTGTGGGGGCACCCGCCCTCTGGAACGAGCTACCCCCAGGAATACGACTGATCCCGGACCTCCGGACCTTCCGTCGAGCTTTGAAGACCTTCCTATTTCAGCAAGCTGGGCTGGCTTAAAATTTTAATGGGTTATTTTAAGGGTAATGGGTTTTAATTTTTGGGAAGCCAATTCGATTTAATTCTGTTTTAAATTATTTTAAATTTTATATTGTATGTATTTTAATTTTGGCTGTTCACCGCCCTGAGTCCTTCGGGAGAAGGGCGGTATACAAATTTAAACAATAAATAAATAATAAATAAATAAATAAAAACGGAAGTTGGAAATAAAAGAAGGAGATTAGAGAAGAGTAGAAAATATGTTAAATAGAGATGCAAACAATATGATGATTTTTATTATTATGACTATTAGGATTATTATGCTTAATATTATTATATTCTTATTAGAAGATATGTTAAGAGGGAAAAATGAATAGGTTTACTATGTTCAATACTACAATTGTAAGATCAGAGAATTAATATTAATGTAATGAATACTGTTGTAAATTTTGATGGTTATTGCACAGAGATGAACGGTTGCAGGAATTGGGCATGGCTAGTCTAGTGAAGAGAAGGACCAGGTGAGACATGATAGCAGTTTTCCAATATTTGAGGGGCTGCCACAGAGAAGAAGGGGTCAGGCTATCTTCCAAGGCACCCGAAAGCCAGACAAGAAATAATGGATGGAAACTGACCAAGGAGAGATTCAACCTAGAAATAAGGAGAAATTTTCTGACAGTGAGAACAATCAACCAATGGAACAGCTTGCCTTCGGAAGTTGTGGGAGCTTCATCACTGGAGGCTTTCAGGAAGAGATTGGACTGTCATTTGTCAGAAATGGTGTAAGGTCTCCTGCTTGGGCAGGGGTTGAACTAGATGACCTACAAGGTCCCTTCCAACTCTGTTAATCTAAATCTAAATCCATCCATGGCTCTTCCCGTTGGCTCTGTCTGACTCCCTGGGACCAGCCATGGATACGCTCCTCCAAGAGTCGAAAGCCATGCACCAAGTGGTTCGAAGCCAGCTGGAGAAAGCCAAGGAGGACTACAAACGATTTGCAGGCTGGTCTCGTTGAGACTTCCCTCTGTTAGCTATGGGCAACCGGGTTTGGCTCTCCAGGTGGTACCTGCCAACGGTGCAGCCATCGAAAAAACTTGATCACCGCTACTTGGGGCCATTTACGGTCAAAGCAGTGATCAATCCTATGGTGTTTCGCCTATCCCTGCTGCATACCATGCGGATTCACCCAGTCTTCCACAGGTTGTTGCTGGTACCGGTATTGGCCAACAGCCCACATAAGCCGGCTCCACCGCCACCGTGACCGGTAGCCCCTCACGGAGAAGTGAAGTATGAAGTGGAGAGCATTTGGGACTCCCGCCAGTTGTGGGGCTGGTTCCAGTACCACGTGGTGTGGAAAGGCTATGGACCAGAGGACTTCATCTGGGTTGATGCCGCTGATGTTCACACCCGTCGTCTGGTCCGTGACTTTCATGCCCGATTCCTGCAACACCCCTGTCCACATGGTCCCAGGGTAGGGGGCCCTGAGAGGGGGGATAGTGTGGTGGCCCCGTTGGAGCCTGAGGCCATGGAGGAGGACGAGCCAGAGCTGGGCTGACAGAGGTCAAGGGGTGGGCCTTGTTGGCTCCGAAGGAATGCGGGGAGGAGCAGGATGAGGCAGCCCCAGGTCCCTTGGGCCTGGGCCACCTTGCCAGCAGGGAAGAATGGGGGCAGGACGACCAAGAGGGGGGAAGAGAGGGCAGGCAGTGGAGATGAGGAGCAACAGAGCTCAGGCAATGAGCAAGGACCGTCCCGTCCTGATCCCCGAGCATGGAGAATGGAGAGGAGGCGGTAGCAGTGCAGGCCGACTTGACAACTTGGGAGGAGAGCACCCCACCCCTTCACAAGGCACACCTGGGGACTGAGACTTAAGGAGATGCCGTGGTGATGGGCGCTTGTCGGGAACAAGCACTGAATTAGTGGAGTTTTGTGTGCCGTTGCTGACGTCTAGAGTTCGCTGGACTTCTTGCCTTCTTGCTGCCTTGTTCCTTGCCTCATTGGACTAACTGCCTTATTGCTGCCTTCTTCCTTTGCCTCGCTGCACTTGCCTTGAAGCCGTCGTGCTAACAGTGTTTTGCTGGACTACTCACAGCCAGAGGCTGCTGGAGGTGTGTGTGAGTGTCAGGGTGCTAATTAATCCCATTCTGCTTTTGGGTAATCGCACCTTGATTTAGAGGATGAATCGAGGCTTTTCCTTGAAGCATACTTCTGCAAGAAAATAAACCCGAAGATATATTTTTCTAAGAAAAACTAATTTATTTGTTATAAAGTAAATAAAACATCTCACTATCTAAATTAGTTACATTTTGGCAACGTTCCTGCTGGCCACCCCTCTGCGGCCGGACCTCTTGGTAGGAGAACAAAGAAAGTTAGAAGAAAGTGAAGGAATGCGGACATGCGTAGTGGATCAGAGATAAGGACTTGGCAAGCTACGGAAAGTCTGACAGTCCAGAAATAATAGCTCATCTGGTAAATACAAAAAAACGCAGTGACAACCCCTTCTTTTGCCAGTTTTATTTATTTCAGATTTCTATACCGCCCTTCTCCTTCCGGACTCAGGGCGGTGAACAGCCAAATATAAACATTCGTACACAAAAGTTAAAATAGATTTAAAATAATTAAATAAAATTTGGCCCATAATTTAAAACATTTCAATTAAAATCAATATCAAATTTTAAAACCAACCATAAAATCAGGACAGGCCGGCTGACAGAAAAAAGTAGGTTTTAAGGGCCCGACGAAAAGTCCGAGAGGTCTGGGATCACTCGTATCTCTGGGGGTAGATTGTTCCAGAGGGTAGGTGCACAGATACTCGTGTTGAGCTGCTGGAAGTGGTTTGTTGAGCATATCAGCAATTTGATCATGTGTAGATACATATTGCATTTTGACAAAACCTTTTTTCACCAAATGTTTTATATTTTGATAACGAATGTCAATGTGTCTGGACCTAGAACCTGTGAAATGAGATTCAGAAATATAAACCACCGATTCATTGTCTTCCATCACGGTGATCGGTCGGATCGGGTGTGTCCAGATATCTGTGACTAAAGCATCAAACCAAGTTAGGGAATTACATGCATCTGAAACACAAGCATATTCAGCTTCAGTAGATGAACAAGAAACAAAATTCTGCTTACGTACTTGCCAATAAACAGGACATCCATTTAAGAACATCATATAACCTGAAGTACTTTTACGTGATTTCTTATCACTTGCCCAATCAGAATCTGCATAACAACATAATTCTGCATAATCAGTATGTGTTGGTTCTAACAATAACTTCAAATGTTTGGTGTATTTTAGGTATCTCAATACTTTCTTAATACATGTCCAGTGAAACTGTTTTGCCTTACCTACGTGTCGTGATAAGAGATTAACACTAAGTGCAATGTCGGGTCTGGTCCAACTACTAATGTATAACAGTGACCCAATGACTGAACGATAAAGTGTTTGATCCTCGAACTCAGGACTTTCTTCTTGTGTCAAGTTGTGAAAATCTGTTTGCATGGGTGTCTTTGTCGTGTTAGCATCTTTCATGTTGCAATGATGCAAAATTTGTTCAATTTTATCTTCTTGTGAAAGACTAAACCCCTTCTGTGTCTTTTCAATCTGAACACCTAAATAAGTGCTAATATGACCTAATGATTTCAATGTGAAGTATTTCTGCAAAGCTTTGGCAAAAGTTTCACTCATTTGCTTATTTGGACCAATATAAACAATATCATCAACATAAACAAGAACTATCTCATATGCATTGTTAGATCTTTTTGTGAACACGCAGTCATCAGTTTCGGACTTAATAAAGCCCATTGAATTTAGTTTGTCAGTAAGACATAAATACCACATTAAACCAGATTGTTTCAGACCATAGAGACTTTTGTTTAGGAACCAGGTATCCCCTTCTTGCTGTCGGAATCCTGGAGGACTTCTCACGTAGATCTCTTCGTCTAGGTCTGCATGTAGATAAGCCGTGTCAACATCAAACTAGAAAACCTCTAAACCAAGGATAGTTGCAGTTGCTAAAGCAATTTTTACACTCTCAGTTCTGACTGTCGGTGAGTAAGTATTTGTGTAGTCCTCAGGATAACGTTGAGCGAAACCCTGAGCTACAAGTCTGGCTTTGTACAGTGACTCACCATTTGGTTTCTTTTTGATTCTGTAGACCCATCGAGTGCCAATGACCTTTTTGTTTGCTGGAGGTTTTGCAGGTGTAAATACTTTAAGTTTCTTTAGACTGTCCATTTCAACCTGCATTGCTTCATACCATTTGTCTTGCTCTGAATCAGGGAGCTGCTTGATTTGCGTGAAATTATCAGGTGGAAGTGTGACATTGCAAATCAAAGGCAAGGGTGCTTTTGTCAGTTGCCAAGAATATCGTTGTGGAGGGATTCCTTTTGTGGCCCTCTTGGAACGTCTCGGAACAACTGTCCAATCTTCTTCTACTTCGTCCTCGTCCTCACTTTCGTCGCTAGCGTCAGCATCCGCGGCTTGCGAAGACGGAACATCGGGTTGAGAAGAATCAGTGGAATCTTGATCATCAATCTGCGTAGCATCAGCAGTATCATCTCTGGGAAAATAAACTCCAGGATCATTGGAATGAATCCTGGACCAGTCAATATCTTCTTCAAAAATAGCAGATTGGGAAATCACAATTGCATGTTTAGAGTCAATAAATTTGCTCCATTTTGAGTTATCATCAATACCCATAAATCTCAGTCTCTTTGCTGCTGGACTTCCTTTTCTTCTTTGAGCTAAGGGAATGTTCACCATAGCATATGAACCAAAAATATGGATGTTTTTAAGATCAGGCTTGTAGCCATACAACATGAAGAAAGGAGTCTGATTTGTTACACTGCTCCAAGTACGGTTGACAATGTAATTTGCGTACTTGATAGCTTCACCCCAGTATATCATATCAAGATTGGTGTCTTCTAGAAGACAACGCATCATGGTTTGCAGTACCTCTCCGTTGTGAGCCGATGTGTCAGGGGGTGAAGTCTGATGAATAATTCTATTCTTACGCATCCAGTCCTGGAAACGCTGAGACATGAACTCGGCACCACGATCACTCTGGATTCTGGCGATGCGAACTTGGTGTTGGGTAGAAACAAGGGTTGCAAAGTCTTTAAAGATCTGAAAAGTCTCTGATTTTTCTTTCATAGGATATACATATCCATATCTAGAGTAATTATCAACAATTGTTAGAAAATATTTTCTACCACCAAATGATGGCGGGAAAGGACCAACTATGTCAATGTGAACCAAATCAAAAATGCGTGTTGACAGGCGTGTAGCGCGTTTGGGAATGGCTGCTGCTTTGGATTTGGCCTTCTTGCATACAGCACAATCCAAAAACACCTTACACCCCTTTAGATCCAAACCTTTTGCGAACTCCGGCATCTTCCTAAGAACACGGAAACTGGCATGCCCCAATCTTCTATGCCATTTGTGGATACACCTGGAATGCAAAGGTTTACCTGTTAGTGAATTCTCAACATTAACATTTTTATGCGGAACCTCAGGCTTGCTCTGAGCAACCTGTTTACCAACTCTCTTTTTGTTGGCTTTAGGAGCCTTTGGAATAGCAACAGGATCTCTCACTGGAGCATCTCTCTCTGGGCCTGTACTGTCCCCTTTTGGAGTTTGCATACTTGCCTGTGTTTGTGTTTTAGGCTTTGGCTTTAAGTAATAAACACCACCAATTAATATGGTTTCAGCAACAATATCTCCATCTTTAACTATGTAACTTGCTTTTTCAAGGTGGTGAACCTGAAGCTTTAATGTTCTAGACAAGTGACTCTGACTAAGCAAATTACTAGTTGCTGTTGGTATGTAATAAACATCAGGAATGAATGCATCGAGCTCTTCAACATAAACAGTTCCTTTTCCTTTGACCTGGCAAGAATGATTTGAAAAAGAATAAAGTTCACGTAGCTCAGGTTCAGGCTCGTGCATCTCTGTGAAAAGTTCCTTTCTGTAGGTAACATGCAATGCTGCACCACTGTCCAAAGTCCACAGGAGTCGTCTGTCGTACTCTGGTTGAGGTTGTGGATCATTGGTTAAAGCCAATGTGGCGAGTGGAGTTTGTGGATCACGCCGGGGACCACGACGACCTTGTCTACCGCCTCTGCCTCTGCCTGTGGAATCTGTTCCTCTGGGCTGGTACGTGACGGGAGCTGGAACTCGTTGGGGACAATCCCGGGTGGCATGTCCCACACGATTGCAGGTGTTGCATCTTGGCATCCTTGGAGCGTAGGTCCTTCCTCGGAAGGGGCGCCTAGCTGGAGCTCTTGATGCGGGTGGTCCTCTCAAATGTGGCGTGGCCAACATGAATGCCTCTTCTTCAATTAAAAGTCTACAAACATTGTCCACTGTGCGTTGAGCAATTGGGACTTGGTTAATTTTTGTAACAGCATCTTTCCATTCATAGTTCAAAGAGTTAATAATGATGCTGATCATTTGAATATCTTCAATGTTATGGCCTCTTTCTCTCAATTCTGTTCTCAGACCTTTCAGTTTGGTCAAATGTCCTCCAATTTGTTCACCGGGTTTCAATCTCAAACCGTGGAGTTCAGACATGAGTAAACATGAAGATTCAATTGAGATAGGCCTGTAGCAATTTTCCAATTCAGCCCAAATTTGTCGGGCTGTTGTATTTGGTGGAAAAGTGACCTGCAGTTCAGTATCCATGGACATCAATAATGTTGTGCGAGCCCTTATCTCTAAATCTCTTATTGCAAAGTCCCATGGTTGAGCAGGTGGGTTAAATACCATACAGTGACTGCCTTCTCTAAGAAGCAATAGTGTAATCTCACTGACCCAGGCTTTGTAATTGCGTCCTGACATTTTTAGTTTTGACTCACCAGTTAGTGGAGAGACAGAAAATGCCTGGTGAGGAGCCTGCACTTGGTATGCTGGCTGTGCTGGCAGAAATGCCTGTGGTATTTGCTGTGCCTGTTGTGGACCTAAAAATGGTCTTGGTTGTGCCATTGGAGGTGGGCCAGGAGGTGGCCCTATTTGCACTTGTGGCTGGGGCACATATGCAGGCATTTGTAGCTGCTGTGGCTGATGCACTGGAATCTGCTGTATTCCAGTTGCCATTTGTGCTTGATCTGCAATATTGGCATGACCTGCTGGAGATGCAGTCATTTGCCTTTGCTGTGTTCCATCTAAAAGGACACCAACACCACCAGGGGGTGTTGGAGTTTGAGCCCGTGGAGACACTTGTGGCATTTCAGCTTCCTGTAGTAAATTACTTTTGCCAGCAGATGGTGCTGCACCTTTGGGCAGCTTTGCATACGGGGCATTGTATGCTTTAGAGTAGGAGTGGTTATGTAAGACATGTGTAACTTGATCAGGGAGACTTTCATGTGACGTATGCAGTGCTCTTTGCCTTAATTGGCCTGACACAGGATCCACCAGGGGGAGTGTCTTTGGCTCTGAGCAAGAAGACAATATGGCGCTTTTTGAAAAATTTAAGTTATCTCCCATATCTTGCTCAAGCATAAATATAGCCATTTTTGCCTGGAATAGCTGCTGTTCATAGAGTTTTATACGGTCACGATAGGATTTGATGGCCATCTCATGCTGGGTGAGCTCAGGGCTTTGAGAAGAGTAATGAATTATTTCTCTCTCTGCGTGGGAGGAATTTTGCTCAGCAGTGTGCTTTAGCCTTGCATCGAGCATTACAAATTCAGAAGGTTCTGGGAAGACTTTTTCAGAGCTTGGAAGATCAGAAGAAAATGTTACTGACCTCAGTCATAAATCATCATCTTCAAAAACAGCTTCTGTCTTATCTGTCTCCATTTCTGTTCCCACGGCTTTTTTTTGTTCCAGGCGTGTGGCTGTAGTAAGGGGCTGGAAATCTGGAAACCTCCTTTCTGCCACCTTCTCAGCAAAATACATTTTGTATTTGTTTTACTTCTGTTTCGGCATCTCAGCAATATAATTAGCGTACCTCAGTAGCTAAAAACTAATTGCCTATGCGCTCTTATCAGAAGTAACAAAAACAAGGAAAAAGCCATAAATCAAACCATCCTCTGCTATCAGAATGTCAGGGCGTTTATTAATCCCATGTTTGGCTCTGGGACTAATTACCCTGGTTTAGAGTAGATGAATCGAGGCTTATCCTTGTTTTCAATATTCTGAAAAGAAACGCGAGAAAGGTTCCTAATAAAACTCATTTATTTGTTATAAAGAAAATAAAACACCTCACTAACTAAGAAAAGTTAATTGTTACATTTTTGAAAATAATTCTTGCCGGCTATGTCAGCCGGACCTCTGGCAAGAGAACAAAGGGAAGAGAATGAAGCAAGTGAAGGAATGTGGGTGGATGGACATGCGCAGTAGCTTTTGATAACAATTCTTGGCAAGGTACGGAGAGTCAGATAGTCCAGAAATAATGAGCTCAGCTGGTAAATAAAATAACGCAGTGACATTGTTGGCTCCGAAGGAATGCGGGGAGGAGCAGGATGAGGCAGCCCCAGGTCCCTTGGGCCTGGGCCACCTTGCCAGCAGGGAAGAATGGGGGCAGGACGACCAAGAGGGGGGAAGAGAGGGTAGGCAGTGGAGATGAGGAGCAACAGAGCTCAGGCAATGAGCAAGGACCGTCCCGTCCTGATCCCCGAGCATGGAGAATGGAGAGGAGGCGGTAGCAGTGCAGGCCGACTTGACAACTTGGGAGGAGAGCACCCCACCCCTTCACAAGGCACACCTGGGGACTGAGACTTAAGGAGATGCCGTGGTGATGGGCGCTTGTCGGGAACAAGCACTGAATTAGTGGAGTTTTGTGTGCCGTTGCTGACGTCTAGAGTTCGCTGGACTTCTTGCCTTCTTGCTGCCTTGTTCCTTGCCTCATTGGACTAACTGCCTTATTGCTGCCTTCTTCCTTTGCCTCGCTGCACTTGCCTTGAAGCCGTCGTGCTAACAGTGTTTTGCTGGACTACTCACAGCCAGAGGCTGCTGGAGGTGTGTGTGAGTGTCAGGGTGCTAATTAATCCCATTCTGCTTTTGGGTAATCGCACCTTGATTTAGAGGATGAATCGAGGCTTTTCCTTGAAGCATACTTCTGCAAGAAAATAAACCCGAAGATATATTTTTCTAAGAAAAACTAATTTATTTGTTATAAAGTAAATAAAACATCTCACTATCTAAATTAGTTACATTTTGGCAACGTTCCTGCCGGCCACCCCTCTGCGGCCGGACCTCTTGGTAGGAGAACAAAGAAAGTTAGAAGAAAGTGAAGGAATGCGGACATGCGTAGTGGATCAGAGATAAGGACTTGGCAAGCTACGGAAAGTCTGACAGTCCAGAAATAATAGCTCATCTGGTAAATACAAAAAAACACAGTGACAGTGAGCACTTTGCTCCAGGACTTGCCATAAATGTGGGAGCATTTGGGGAAAAGTTGAAGCAATAAAGGGGAGTTCGAACCATCAGCTGGCTGTGTTGCATCCGTTCATTGCCTTGGTTCATCACTCTCTCTGTTGTGGCCCTCCAGCGGCCAGCAGAGCTGGCGGCAGACTCGGACAGTGAGGAGGTTGGGGAGGAACATGGGCCAGTCTTGGAGTCTGGGGAAGGCTCTGATGAGTGCTCTGCCTCAGAGGCAGAGATGGGGCCAGGGCCATCCAACAGTTATCAGCTACCTTCAGAGTCGGACATAAGTGGGACTGAAGAGCGGCTGGAGCCTGTTCCCAATGTATGCATGCACAGAGCTGCTAGGAGAAGGGAACAGTTAAGGAACAAGGGCTGACTGAGAACCCGGAAGCGTCGCGACGAGACTGGTTGGGAAAATACCAGGCTCTGACGAGCCTGGCGAAAACCCAGCCAGACGAACTGCTGTCGGGGGGTCTTCAGACTGGAAGTGTCCTGTAGGGACAGTGAAGAAGGAGAGGCATCTCATAGGCTAAAGAGGAACAGGCAAGTTCCTCGGAAAACCAGAGAAAATTCTTCGATCCGATGGCGGGGGGCAGCGGTCATTGTGAATCGCCATGAAGCTGGAGCATCCGGAATAAGAATCGTGCAGGAGCGAAGATTTGGACGAAGTACTGGTACCGGGTGAGTGATTGGCCAACTCACAGGTATAAAAGGAAAAAATTGGAAGTTTTAAAATTACCCCGGAGTGGAAATAGCGGCTAAACAGCGTTGAGGGGACATAATTGATGGAGAAGAGAGAAAGTGGAAACATTAAAGGCCAAAAAGGAAATTTATACTTAAATTTTAACTGTGGATATTGAATTTGGAGAGACTAAATTTATTATTTTTTTTATTTTATTTTTTAATTTGATTTATATGCCGCCCTTCTCCGAAGACTCAGGGCGGCTTACAATGTGCTCAGCAATAGCCTTCATCCTTTTGTATATTTATACAAAGTCAGCTTATTGCCCCCACAAACTGGGTCCTCATTTCACCTACCTTAGAAAGGATGGAAGGCTGAGTCAACCTTGAGCCTTGGCGAGATTCGAACCCTGCAGTAATTGCAGGCAGCTGGTCTTAATAAGCTTAATAACAGGGTGCCTTAAACCCCTGTACAAGAAAACTTTGAACTTTGAAAGGAATAACAGCTGTGAGGACTAAGGAAGACTTGCCTGCTTGTAAGCAATTTGACTTTGATGATTAAAAAAGGAGGATTATAACGTAATTTTAAATTGGAATAAACATTAACTTAGAAAGAACAAAATGGTGCAGGAACTTAAGGAAATGATGAAAATGATGTACTTTTCACTGAAAATGGACATAAGGGAAATGACTACAATACTGCAGGGAAAATTGAAATTTGATGATTCAAAAACTGAGTTAGAGTACATCCAAGGTGACAAGGAAACAACAAATGGGAAGCAAGAAAAAGAGATTGTTAACAAAGAAGAAGACAAAGAGAAAGAGAAAGACTATGGAAAATTAAATGATTATGTGGGTAGCAATAATAAAAAGGAGAAGTTTAAAGATTACATTGGGATTAACAATGGAAAAAAGAGAAAAGAGGGAAAGAGACAAAGAAGGAAAAGAGGGTGGAATGGAAAGAATATAAAAAATTTAAATGATTACACTGGAATTAACAGTGAAAATACAAGAAAGAGGGAAAAGGGATGGAAAATAACGGGAAATGTAAGGCAAAATAGAAGAGCGTATGTTTTTAAAATACAAAATGATTTCATTGGGTTTAACAATGGTAAGATAAAAAAAGAGAAAAGAGATGGGAAATAATGGGAAATATAGAAAAGAAAAGAAGGGGAAAGAAAAAGAAAAAAATAGAAATAGAAAGGGAGAAAGGGAGAAAGAAGAAAGAGGAATAGGATGAAAGGAATGTTAGAGACAAGATGTAATTATGATACTTTAAATAGTTTAAAATAATGGAAAACTAATGGATGTATGAATGAAATGAAATAAGTTTTAGAAATATGTTTTACCTAAAATTGGAGAAATTGCAACAATTGGAATATTTTTAATTACTTATTTGAAATTTAATTAAAAAAGAAAATAAGGTGAAATGGTATTGTATTATGAATTAATTAGATTGTGGTAAAAGTAGAAATGATTAAGGTGTGGTTTGAAATATATATCTTTGACAAAGTATTTGAAAATGAGAGATAAAATCTAAGGAAACAATTTGGTTTTTTATTACTATATAAAAAAGGGAAAAAAACTGTTATATAAGTAATTGATTTTTATTAAGATGTTGGAGTGTATTATTTGGAATAAGATTTAAGAAAATGTATGGTATAAAATGTTTTAGTTTATTATTTTAGTAGAAATTATTAAGGTGGGGTTTGAAATATGTATTTTTGATAAAGTATTTGAAAATGAGAGATAAAATCTAAGGAAGCAATTTGGTTTATTATTATTATATAAAGAGGAAAAAACTGTCATATAAGTAATTAATTTTTATTAAGATGTTGGAGTGTATTATTTGGAATAAGATTTAAGAAAATGTATGGCATAAAATGCTTTTGTTTATTATCTTGATATTAAATGTAGGTGAAAGGTACGTGAAATGAGGACCCAGTTTGTGGGGGCAATAAGCTGACTTTGTATAAAATATACAAAAGAATGAAAGCTATTGCTTAACGCATTGTAAGCCGCCCTGAGTCTCCGGAGAAGGGCGGCATATAAATCAAATTAAAATAAAAAATAAAAAATGAATGATTGTAATATTAGGAATTATGTTAAATGAGATTTTAAATTTAAGGGGTTTCATATAGAGATGAAGGGAAAAATGAAATTTGGTGAAGACTAGAGTTAGGATGAATGGGCAATACGGATTTAAAAAAAAACAGGAAAAGAAGGGAAAATATTATGGCAAAAGGGAATATATAAATTGTATTGAAAAGTTGTTTAAATTTGTGATCCGGCCAATACTCTGTTCAGAAAAAATACCTTGTATGTGTGTATGTCTGTGTGTTAAAAAATAAAAAAACCCTTTTTTTTAAAAAAAAAGGGCTGACTCAGGAGTAAAGGCACAGGTGGACGGTGAATGGCCCCTCCCATAGGGAATAAAGAGGAGTGAAAGGGGAGTGGAGTTTGCAGGAGATAATTAGTTCATTTAATTAGTGTGAAGATCTGTTCATGACTCTCAGAGACTCCTTGCCAAGTATTTTCTTTTACAGCATTGCATTTGGAAGATATTGGCCTGGCAGCATTCCAATCCTGATAAGGTCTATGGTTGTAAATTCACCCTTGAAAGACTGTTTGCTGGGACTTTGCTGGATGTGAATGAGAGGAATTCACATTAGCTTAATAAAAAAGGATTTTGTCAGGACAAGGAGTCTGCTTTGTGCCTTTTTGAAGCCTAGGTCAGAACACTCTCTCTCTCAGCAGGCTAACGAAGTCTCTAAGTACCTGTGTAAAGCGAAGCTCGCTCCCCTTCCCCCTGAAATGGCTCCAACACACCAGGAGTCTCTCTCACTCACCACACTCGTAACAAAAGTCCTGGAAGGTGCAGCCACTCTTTTTACAGCAGCGAATACACACACACACACACTCTCTCTCTCTCTCTCCGAAGGTGTGCCCAACTCTCCACGCTGCAGATTCCAAGAAAGAATTCCAATACAGTTCCAGACAGGATTCATAAATTCAGACTATCAGTGGCTGACCGACAGGGAGACGAATAGTTGTATGCCACACCTATTTGTCTCTGCCCTCTGCCTTTTATCCCCAGCACTAGGGCGGGGCTTAGCTAGCAGTGGTGACTCTTCCCGTCCTGAGGACATGCCCATAGAGTCCCACTGCTCTCCTCTCCTCTGCCTTCTGTGCATCTGCACATCAGGCACAGAACCCAGCTGTTCCTCCTCTTCCTCATCAGCCACCTCCGGACCTGGGGGCTGTTGACTCTTCATCTGGGGGTAATGGATGGCCCAGGCTCTGCCTCTGTCTCTATCTCTGACAGCTCCATTCCCTCTTCCCCCTCGGAGCTCTCAGATTGCCTTGATGCTGGCCCCGACTCCCACTCTGCCTCCTCATCTGATTTGGCTGCTGGAGTGGTCAGCGGCCAACAGGCCACAACAATACCTGAGACATGGCTTGTTCCTTATTTCCAACTAGATAGTTATTTTTAGAAAAACCTGTGCTGTCAGAGTTTTGCAGAGTGACTAGTATTATGAGATAAACCCAGGAGCAAAACACAGCACACAGAGAAATAGTCATGTTGCTATGATTGAAAAGGTAGATTCATATTATGGAATAGGTTTGGTTAGCTGTCTTGAGTGCTTATTAGATTAGAAAGGGCAGGGTATATATCAAATAATAAAAACAACTCAGCAAAAATGTACTTAGATTTTTAATACATAAATATGTGTGCTAAATTAGTTGGATGTACCTCAACAGCAAGTTATTATCTCTGTCACTCCCCACCCCAGAATTTTTTCACAGAACAGATGATTGCTTGGTGTCAGCAGTCAAAAGACTGTATTCCAGTCACAGCTCTTACAGGTAAGCTTTTATGGGAATGTAAATTGCCTTCCAAGTTGAGCAAAGAGGTTTGTTTGTTTGTTTGTTTGTTTATTAAATATACAGTATATGCCACCCATCTCACCAAGAGACCATCTCCAGTATGATATGACCTCATTGGGGCCCAAATTGGCAGAGCCAGGTTTTCAAGCCTGGCTCTTCCAAAAGGGTGGGTGCAGATATCACCTCAGGGGGGCACAATGTTCCAGAAGGCAGAAGCCACAGCAGAAAAGGCTCTTTGCCTGGACCCTGCCAGCAAGAATTGACTGATGAGGTCCACAGCATGCCCCTTCTACCGGCATGGGTGGGGCAGGCCAATCCCACTGGGGTGAGACAGTTCCTTGGGTAACCTGGACCCCTGCCATCACAATAGCAATAGCATTTAGACTTATATACAGCTTCATAGTGCTTTACAGCACTCTCTAAGTCAGGGGTGTCAAACTCATGTCATCATGGTGGCGTGACATATCATGACTTTTTTCCCCTTTGCTAAACCAGGCATGGGTGTGGCCATTGCGTGACGCATCCAGCCTGCAGGCCATGAGTTTGACAGCCCTGCTCTAAGTGGTTTACAAAGTCAGCATATTGCCCCTAACAATCTGGATCCTCATTTCACTCACCTTGGAAGGATGGAAGGCTGAGTCAACCTTGAGCTGATCAGGAGCAAACTCCTGTCAGTGGGCAGTAAAAGCCAAATCTGGCTCTAGGTTCTGCTTCAGTTTACCTTCCCAATAAGCAAGTGAGTCGGAAGATCATTTAAAAGCAGTTTATTAGGGTACCCTGATAAAGTGGGGTCTCTCTATGTAAAGGAAGAGAGAACCTCCAGCCCTATGTTTCACTCCTTTTTATAGTTAACACAACAAAGAAAATGCAAGAGGAAAGTTGATAGGACAGAATAAAAGTAACCTCCCCTTTGCATAGGAAATCAGTTACATGTAGTCAAACATGTTACTTATTTGCATCCCATAATATCACACATGTTCATTAAAAAGAGGTCTGACGTCAGAAGGGGCGTAATTGTAAGGGAAAAAATTGTTTACAGTTCACAAAAGAGAAGTCTGAGCTGACGTCACAGCGAGACGGTTGTGGCGAGCGAAGCTCTGCGGAGCCCAACCGATTTTTGCCTGCCTAGAGGCTCTTCGGAGCCAAAGTCACCCTGTAGGGGTGACGAAGATAGGAAGGGTTCTCCGTAGATTGCAAATTGACAGAGGTCCACTTTGCTTGATCTGGAGAAATCTTCCTGACAGGTGGAGAAGAAGACGGCCATTAATGTCTGAACCAGAGCTGTGACAGCCGGAATGAAGAAAGCACAGAGAGAAACAGAAAGGGAAACAGTGCAGTGGATCTGGGTAAGGATTGCCTAATTTCTACCCAGAATTAAGTTAGATTCCTCAAAAGTACTCTTAAGAGGAAAGAGAGACTCCAGAGAGAAGGAGGGAGGGAATTGTTCTTCCCCCTCCAAAGGAAAGCGGTGAGTGAAAGTTCTGAGCTGATTATACATCTGCTGGAATAGAAAGAGAAGTGAATGAAAAATTAATTTTGAAATGGGAAGAGAAAGACCGGACTGGTATTTTAACAAGACAAGCACTACCTAAGATATGGATATGAATAATATGTATTTTTACTGAGTTATTTCTCCCTTGTTCTTGGGTATAATAAGCAAAAGTTTTCTCTCTCATTCTTGATTTATAAAACTCACTGTGGAAAGGGAAAATAGAGTAAGGGTGACACCTACTGGCCAAAGACAACATATAAAGGAAATATTTTGGAAGTGACTAAGTTAGATAAGAGACTGAATTTAAATACTTTGTTTTGCGAACTACTGCACCTGGTGTTTAGAGACAGATTGAAGTTTTGTTTTGGAAAGCAATGTGGGAAAAGTGAGAGAGGAGGCAGTTATAGAGAAGAACTCCCTTTGAATTTCTGTGGATTATAAATACCTTTGACTGACTGAAGGGGAAAGTGGAAAGACAAAAAATTTGTTTGGAGAACTTGGGAAGAAGATTTTGGGTTCAGCTTGACACCTTGGAACATTGGAGTATTAAAGACTGGGGACACAGCAGGCCTTGTGGATTATAAATATTAATTGACAGAAGACAAGACTATATAAAGGACATTCCTAAGGATGTTTTTTTTCTCTTTTTACCCTTTGAGCCTCTTTATAAAGAACAGCCTGTGTGGATTGACCTTTTGGATTATTGGGATTAGCTTGACATCTTGGAACATTGAAGTATTAAAGACTGGGGACATAGCGGGCCTTGTGGATTACAAATTTAACTGACTGAGATACTGAGATATCGAAGATTGATCTAATTTGAGGGAATTGGATTTGTGACCTGGTCTTTTCTCTCCATCTGGCATGGGGGATATTGAAGTGTTGTGGTGCTGTTCATGGTTAGCCTTTGGCTGGCTAGTCCTTGGTTGTTAGTAGGGTTGGTGGGTGTACTTGCTACTAGTTTATTAATAGGGGAAAGAAGAGAAAGAAGGGATTAATATTAGCTGTCGAGATGACAAGCACCTTAAATTTAACCAAAATAGGGAAGAACACATCTTCTACACCATCATCGGCCTCCTCAAGTCCATCTAATCAGAGGTCAACAGAAAGCATGCTACAGCTGGAGAAATCAAATACATTCCAAAAGGAAATGCAGGCAATGTTTCAGTCGCTGCAGGAGGCCATGACAAAAAATCATAATGTGATAAAGAAAGATATAGGGGAAGTGAGAAACGATATGGGAGAGATGAAAGAAAAAATTCAAAATATGGATGAAAAATTTGAGAACTTTCAGCAAATGATAACAAAAAATGAGCAAAGGATTCAGGAAATGGAGAAGAAATCAGAACAAACAGAGAAAAAAGTTGATGACATAAATTATAGACTGACACAAGCAAACAAAGAGCTAGAAAACACAGTGATAATGTTGGAAACAGAAAAAGCAGCCCACTATCTAAGATTTCAGAATATAGAAGTGGAGAAAGGGGAAGACTTACTAGACACAATGAAAGAGTCATTGGCAAAGGCGTTAGGGATTAATAAGCAGCAGATGGAGGCAGAGATAGATTAAATTGTTAGAATACACATGAATTACACAAGGAGGCACAATCTTCCAAGAGAAGTACATGTGAGATTTGTGAAAAAATCGACAAGAGACAAAATACTTACTAAGGCAAGAGATGAACCACTACAACACAAGGGGAAACAATTGGTAGTCTTGAAACAGATCCCTAGGAGAGATCTATGGAAACAATACCAATTTTTGACTACAATGTTGATTAATTACAATGTAAACTTCAGATGGCTGATACCTGAGGGAATGCTAGTTACTTGGCATGAAAAAAGATATAGACTGGACTCATTGGACAAAGCAATGGAATTTTATGATCATCATTTTAATATGGAACAGGGACAGGAAGTGAGGGGAGAAATAGAATATAAAGGCCAAGAAGTGTCAACTACAGAAGAAAAGTGTACACAACAAGACGAAAGTGAAGCTGAGAAAAAAGAATGAGCAGAGTGAGAAGGAGCAAGAGCAAAGGAACAGAGAGAAATAAGAGAACTAGGAGCATAAGACCTATACACAAGTGAAGCAATGCAAGAAGAAATAAAGATGTTGTCAGTCAACATAAATGGACCGAATTCCCCCATGAAAAGAAAAAAAAAACATTTACAAAACTACAAAGACTAAGATTAGATATAATATCTGAAATGTAGTGGGTTCCAATGAGCCAGGCAACTCCAAGTGACTTCAACTCTCTTTATTCCATGTTAAAAGCAAGTAGAAAAAGGCTAGAACAAGCTTACTTAACCAGGAACAGACCAAGAATATATATTGTTAAGGCTGCTGCTATAGGCTGGCCACTGGGTGGAGTAATTGACCAACATAGCTGATTGGACCTAAAATCCCAGCCACTTACTGGTAGAATCAAAGAACCACCAGCTGGGGCCGCTGCAACCCGGAAGCACAGCCAGGCCGATCCCAAGACACAACACTCCTCCCCTCTAAGTGCGAATTGCCCCGCAGACATAGTCTTTGAGGTGTATGGGCAACCGCCGTACTCGGCACGACCTGCGTGGCAAGATCTTTTCTGGGGAGGCAGCCCCCCCCGGTGGTAGCTGGAATTTTGGCCGCTAGGGGTTCCACGATCACATCCGCCAGGCCCATCTCCGGCTGAAAACGACTAGCCTCCAAATCAGCGGGGATCTCCAACCTTGCCGGTTCTTGCTCCAGCCCTTCCGGGCTGGGTGGGGCAAGTTCCCGCTGTGGCTCTGGGAGGTATGGGTACTCCAACACTTCCGTCTCCTCCTCTGGAGGGATTTCCCTCCGCCTCAACTGATCAATATGACGTCCCCAGATGGCCCCCCGCTCTGTGGAGACCTCATATGAGGTGGGCCCCTTAACCCGTACCACGTGGCCAGGCATCCAAACCAGGCCGATGCCATGGTTCTGAACATATACTGGGTCCCCGGGGAAGAACCTCCTAGGTGCTCCTCTTTCCTCCGTGTTGGGCCTTAGAAGGGGTGCCCTATCGGGATGGAGCCTATCTAATAAGGTGGTAAGCCTACGCCCCATAAGCAGCATGGCAGGACTATAACCCGTCGCTGTGCAGGGGGTGGTATGCTGTGCGATTAAAAATTGGGCTAAACGATATTGTAAATCCCCATCCCCCAATTGCTTAAGCCCCTCCTTGGCTGTATGCACCATACGTTCGACCTGACCATTCGTGGCCGGATGGAACGGCGCCGACCGTATGTGTCGGATGCCGTACTTCCGAGTAAACTCTAAGAACTCCCTTGACGTGAAAGCTGTACCATTGTCTGACACAAGCGTATCAGGCAGCCCAAAAGTGGCAAACAGCTTTCTCAAAGCTCTAACCGTAATGGCCGTGGACGTGGTGGAAACGGGGACAACTTCTAACCATTTCGAGTGGGAATCCACCACTATGAGGAACGTTTGTCCCCGTACTGGCCCAGCAAAATCTACATGGAGACGGGACCATGGTTTCCGGGTGTCGTCCCATGTCTGCCCTGGGGCCCGAGGAGGGGCTGGACGTGACTCCTGGCAGGGCCCACAACCCCGAACCCACGTCTCAATTTCTTTATCTATCTTAGGCCACCACACATAACTTTGGGCAAGGGCCTTCATTCGCACCACCCCGGGATGTGCTTCATGCAGCGCTTCCATAACTCGTTTGTGTAGTGGGGGTGGAACCACCACCCTGCATCCCCACAACACTGATAGCTCCCCCTGCTTCTCAACATATGCCGTAAACTCTGGACCCAGCTTGGCCTCCGGCCACCCCCTCCCCACCCAGTCCAGGACCCAGGAGATGACTCGGTCCCTAGATGAATATTTTGCAATGTCCTTGGCATGGAGGGGTGCGTCTGGGAGGTCCTCCAGGAGCATTATGGCATGAGCCGGGGCGGGGTCAGGCCCACTCTCTGGTAATGGAAGGCGACTCAGCGCATCAGCATGCCTCATGGCTTTGCCCTTCCGATATACCAGAGAGTACTTATAACCAGCCAGAAATATGGACCACCTAAGAACCCGGGGTGAGAGTACCTGTGGCGTCTGGCGATTGGGTGCGAAAAGTCCCAACAACGGCTTATGATCAGTTAAGATGGTGAAGGGCCTGCCATAAAGGAAATCATGGAACTTTTTTACCCCCTTTACTATCGCTAGGCCCTCCTTATCTATTTGGGCATAGTTCCGTTCAGCTGCCGAGAGGGTCTGTGAAAAATAAGCTACCGGAACCTCCTTCCCATTCGGCAACACATGGCCCAAAACGGCCCCTACCCCATAAGGGGATGCATCACACGCTAAAACCACCGGGAGCGACTCATCAAAATGGGCCAATACGTTGTTAGAAATCAATAAATTCTTGGCTGCCCGGAACGCTGCTTCCTGCCGCGGGCCCCAAGTCCACTTGGCCTGCTTGTCCAGGAGTCTATGAAGGGGTTCCGCGACCGCCGCCTTGTGAGGTAGAAAAGCATGATAAAAGTTTAAAAGGCCGAGGAATGCTTGCAATTCTGCCTTACTCGTGGGGGCAGGTGCGTTGCAGATTGCCCGTACCTTCTCCGGTGCCGGGTGGATACCACTGGCGTCAACCGTAAACCCCAGAAAGTCCACTCGCTCTACCCCCAAAAGGCATTTTTCCCATTTAACTTTCAGCCCTGCCGCCTGAAACCTTTGCAACACAGCTCGTAGTCGGACGACGAATTCTGACAACGTCGGGGCGGAGATTAGCACATCGTCGAAAAAGGGCGTTACTCCTGGCAACCCTTTCAAAAGTGAGTCCATTAAGTTCTGAAAGATCCCGGGTGCGACACTAACCCCGAATTGTAGTCTTTTCACCCTAAAAGCATCTCTGTGTGTAACGATCGTCTGTGCATCGGCTGTCGCCTCGTCGACCTGCAGCTGTTGATATACCTGGGCCAAGTCCAGCTTGCCAAAGACTTTAGCCCCTGCTAACGTGGCCAGGACGTGTTGTACGACCGGAACTGGATAGGCGTGGTCGGGCAATGCCTTGTTGAGGGTGCATTTATAATCCCCACAGAGGCGGACCGCCCCATCCGGCCTCACTGGGGTCACGATTGGGGTTTCCCAAGACCCGTGAGGAACTGCTTCCAAGACCCCTTGGGCGACTAACCGATCCAACTCAGCGTCGATCTTAGGCTTCAAAGCAAGGGGGACCCGGCGTGCCTTAAGTTTGATGGGCCTAACGGCCGGGTCCAACTGAAGGGAGATTGGAGGGCCATTATATAACCCCAACGAGCCATCAAATATGGTCAAAAACTCCACGCAGACCTTTACCAAGTCCGGGTCTGCGGTTCTAATCATGTTCACCCCGATCACCTCAATGCCTAGAGGGCCCATCCAATTCCTGCCTAATAAACTTGTATACGGCCCTTCAGTTATAAACAATTCGAGGTTCTGACGGACCCCCTTGAATCCAACCTCGAATGTTCCAACCCACTTCAATGCTATGGGATTTTTCTGGAAGTCTCTTAACTTGAATGGGGGGGCTTCAAGTGAGGACAACTTTCCGGGGCAGATACTCCGGAGTGTTTTAGCCGAAATAATGGACACGGGGGATCCCGTGTCCAAGAACATGGGACACGCTGTGCCCTCAATGTTAACTACTACCCTGATGGAACTCGGGGCTTCTGAGCTAAGGCTGTATACTTGCAAGAGATCATACTGAGGCCGGGCCACGTCCACTTTGACGTTCGCCGTCTGTCTCCATCGCAGGCTCCGGCTCTCCTCTCGACCCCCCTTAGCTCGACATGCGCGGGCGATGTGTCCCAACTTCCCACATTGCCGACACTTAGCGTCCCGGAACCGGCAAGTCCTCCATAGATGATCCCCACCACAGCTGCCGCATTGATGTCCAATGGCCTCCGACGCGTTGTTCCGAGCCGTCCCTCCGCCGGGCCAAGGGGCACTCCTACGCCTCATCAATTGCACGTCCTCCCTTCCCGAGTCAGAATCCTCTTCGGGGCTCTCCTGATGAAACCCCACCCAACTGGGTGTCGGCGTGGTTCCCCCCTTCCGGGCCTCTGGGGCCGTCTCCTCAGCCGCGATGGCGATGGCCAGGGCATCTTCCATCTTAAGATCTTTTTTTGAACAAAATTTCCTCAACAACTTCTTGTCCGTCTGTCCACATATAAACTGGTTAAATAAAGCCTCATTCAAGTCATTAAATTCACACCAGCGAGCCAATTTACGCAACTCTGCCAAAAACGTTGTGGCTGGCTCAGCAACCAAACGCCTACGATTAAAAAACTCTACCCGCCGAGACACCAATGTTGATTTAGGTGCTAAATGGGCCGTGATAACGCCCACCAGGTCAGAGTAAGAGAGCTGATCCACTTTCCTTGGGTGCACAAGGCTCACCGCTAGCCCACACAAGTCATTTCCGCAGCAATTCAGGAACCAGTCTCGCCGTGCACCCTCATCAATAATGCCATAGCACTGGAAAAAGGACTCCAGCCGCGCTTGGCATATTTCCCACGTATCCGGGCGGCGTATGTCAAACTCCAACAATGCCGCCGCACCAGCCAACCCCAACTGGGGAGACAATAGTTGACACAAAACTTGATTATAAAAGTAGTAAAACAAACAAAAAAATAAGAAAGACTTTATCTAGAACCTTTTTTTAAATGATAGAAGAACTATGTATACAGGATACGTGAAGGGAAATGAACCCAGGGAAAAACCAATATACATTTTACTCTAACAGACATCAATCTTGGTCTAGAATAGATATGATATGGAAGTCGTCAGAATTAAGCACAAGTGTGCAAGAGATAGAAATAGAAACAAATCTATGGGCTGATCATAACCCAGTAAAAATTCGTTGGAAGGGACAAAAGAGAAGAGTAAGATGGACTTTGAATCAATCTATACTAAAAGATAAAGAATTTATACAGATGATGGAAAAAGAAATGGGATTTTAAAAACAGAGAACAGGAAAGGAGAGACTTAACTACAAAACGTGTGGGACACAGCGAAAGCATATATTAGGGGATTAGCTATAACCTATATAGCGAGGAAAAGTAAGAGAAAGAAACAATACCAAAAGATTCTAGAAGAAGAATATAAAAGATTTGAAGAAGAATTACAAAAGGAACCACAAAGGGTGAATCTAAAAAACCAAATGGAGATAATTAAACACAAGTTAAATATAATGGAAAAAGAAGAACTGGCACAACAAATAAAAAGAGCAAAACAAAAAATTTTTGAAAACGCTAACAAACCCAGAAGATGGCTAGCCTATAAATTGAAGAAGGAGAAAGAGAAGAAATGGATAAGTAAGCTGCAGGATGAGGAAGGTATATTACATTACCAAATGGAAAAGAAAAAATATATAATTCAGGAGTTCTATAAGAAGTTATATGACTATGAAAAAATCGCAGAGGAAAAAATAATACAATATTTGGAAAAAGCCAATTTACCAAAAGTGTTGGAAATGGTGATGAATATGTTGAATGAAAGAATAACAGTGGTAGAATTAGCGGAGGTGATCAAAAGACAAAAGAATAACAAAACACCAGGTCCAGATGGTCTACCAGCAGAAATTTATAAAGATTTACAAGTACATTGAGCTTGTCAATGTTAGAGGTATATAATGAAGTTTTATTAGAAGCCAAGATACCACACACATGGACGGAAGCTAATATCACTTTAATACCAAAAGAAGATTCAGACCTAACACAAATAAAGAACTATAGGCCAATATCCTTATTAAATGCAGACTATAAAATATTTGCTTCAATAATAACTGAAAGACTCAAGAGACTGAAACAAGAAACATGGTTAAGGCAATTTACATAAACCAGAGAGCAAAAGTGATTGTGAATGGAGACGCGACAGAAAACTTTCACATAAAAAAAGGCACAAGACAAGGAGGCGCGGAAGAAGAGCAGGGGAGTAAGGAAGAACTAGAAACAGCAGTAGTGGAGGAGGAAGCCCTACATCAACAGAACACGAACGAAGCAACTGTAGAGGAGAAGACAGAAGAAGAAGAAGAAGCCAAAGAGAAGAAAGCGAGACCAGTAAGGGCCGTAAGAAATAAACAAGAACCAATAATCAGATAGGGGTTTAGAGATGAATGGCTTGAAGTTAATATCCGTAAATGTCAATGGACTAAATGATTACAAAAAGAGGAAAAGAATACTAACAAAACTAGGTAAACGAAATGTTGATATAATGTGTTTACAAGAGGTGCACATAAAAAAAGAAGAAAGTAAATGTTTAGAATATAAAAAATTTGGTCAAACATTTGATTCGCTGGCAGAGAAAAAGAAGAGGGGGGTGGTTATCTACGTAAAAAAAGGAATTGAAGCAGAATTGAAATTCAAAGATACAAAGGGTAGAATCCTTATGATTGAAATTAAGAGAGGGCATTCCAAGGTATTATTAGTGGGCATTTATGCCCCGAATAAAAAACAGGGAGAATTTTTTAAGAAACTGCACGAACAATTAGTGAAAATGGCATATAATGAAATCTGTATGATAGGGGATTTTAACGGCATTGTAGATCCGGAGAAGGACCACAAAAGCAATAAAGAGCCTTGATAGTACAAGGGTTTAGTGCACCCTGTTATTAACACAGCTGCCTGCAATTTCTGCTGGTTCGAATCTCTCCAAGGCTCAAGGTTGACTCAGCCTTCCATCCTTTCTAAGGTAGGTGAAATGAGGACCCAGTTTGTGGGGGCAATAAGCTGACTTTGTATAAAATATACAAAAGAATGAAGGCTATTGCTTAAAGCATTGTAAGCCGCCCTGAGTCTCCGGAGAAGGGCGGCATATAAATCAAATTAAAAAAAAAAAAAAAGTAAAAAAAAATAAAAGGACAAACTTACCGAGAGCTTTTTTTGAGTTAGTCGATGAATTAGATCTAATTGATATCTGGCGTACCCTGCACCCAAATGACAGGCAATATACCTTCTTTTCAAATGCACAAAAGTCGTGGTCCAGAATTGACATGGCATGGGTCAGTAGAAACTTGGGGTTAGAAATTGGAACTGCAGTAATTAACCCAAACGATTGGGCAGACCATAATCCATTAGAAATTAGATGGAAGCCTCTTCAGAGAAAATACCAACGGAGGTGGAGGTTTAATGCCAAATTACTGGGCGACAAAGACTGTATACAAAAATTCAAAGAAGAAATAAATTTCTTTTTCAAGGAAAATGAAAACAAAGGCACATCCCGTGCAATAGTTTGGGACACAATGAAGGCCTATCTGAGAGGAGTCATGATTTCATATACCGCACATAAAAACAAAGAAGAAAGGAAGACCCTGGAAGGTTACTTAAATCATATAGGAGAATCAGAAAGAAAACTCCAAGATAATCCAGAAGATGAAGCAGCCAAAGAAAATTGGATGATGTGGAAGCATAAAGTAAATATCATGGAGCAAGAAGAGTTGGCACAAAGAATGAAAAGAACGAAACAATATCTTTTTGAGAATACCAACAAATCGGGGAGGTGGCTGGCCTATAAATTAAAAAAGGAAAATGAAAGGGGAATAATCCATACTTTAGAAGACTCTAAGGGCAAATTATTGACTAACGAGGAAGAAAAACGGGATAGGGTGAGAGAATATTACGAATCCCTATATAAAGAAGAGGAGATATCGGATGGCAAAATAGAACAATACTTGATAAAAGCAGAGCTCCCACAAATAACTGATGATGAGAAAGAAATGCTTAACAGAAAGATTACAATTGAAGAATTAAAAATAGCCCTTTCCAAATTGAAAAATAATAAAGCGCCAGGACCTGACGGATTTCCAGGGGAAATATATAAAAAATTAGAAGAAATACTCCAACCGAAATTAGTAGAAATTTTTAATGATGCACTGTTAGACCATAAAATTCCAGAGTCATGGAAAGAGGCGCATGTCACACTTGTGCCGAAAGAAGGTGCCGACCCATAACAAATTCAAAATTACAGACCAATCTCGCTCCTAAATACGGACTACAAATTATTCATGGGCATAATGGCAGAAAGAATGAAAAAGATTTTAAATAATTGGATATATAAAGATCAGAACGGATTTTTACCGGGGAGACAAATTAGGGATAATATGAGAATCGTGCTAGACACGCTAGAGTATTATGAGGAACACCCTGGAAAACAGATGGCTCTGATTTTTGTTGATGCTCAAAAGGCATTTGACAATCTAAATTGGAAATTCATGATTAAACAAATTGAGATTATGAAATTCGGAACAAATTTTGAAATGATGATTAAATCCATTTATAATAACCAAAAGGCGAGTATCTTGGTGAATGGGGATAGGACTAAAACATTCCAAATTAGTAAGGGAGTAAGGCAAGGTTGTCCCCTATCCCCTTTACTGTTTATTCTGGCCCTAGAAGTTCTTCTACGGAAAATTAGATTTAACGACGAAATAAAAGGATTGAAGATCAGGAAGGAGACTTATAAGACGCAAGCATTTGCGGATGATGTAGCCCTAATCCTTGAAGACCCTATAGAGTCGGGACCTAAAGTATTGGAGGAATTAAGTAAATATGGAGAGGTGGCAGGCTTCATACTGAACAAAACTAAAACCAAAGTATTGATCAAGAACACAACTGAGAGCCAGAAAAACGAGATAGAAGAAGTACTAGGATTACAGGTTGCCAAAAAAATTAAATACCTAGGAATTTGGATTACATCAAGATGTTCGACCTTGAAAGACGATAATTATATTCCCCTAATCAGAAAAATAAAACAAGACCTAGATAGCTGGAAAAAAATAAGACTATCACTTTTGGGCAAGATAGCCACAATTAAGATGAACATCCTCCCCAGAATATTATTTCTATTCCAAAATATACCGATAAATTTAGATAAAAAATTCTTTTTAGAACTAGACAAAATTATTAGAGAATTCATATGGGAGGGGAAAAAATCGAGATTTTCCATTAAAATTTTAAGGGGCAAAAGAGACATAGGTGGATTTGGACTCCCGGACTGGGAAACATACTACAGGTCAGCCAAGCTAGTATGGATAAAAGATTGGATCACCCTGGAAAATAAGAGAATTCTTACCTTAGAAGGCCATGACTTGCAAAAAGGTTGGCACGCCCACATCTGGGAAACGGAGAAGAAAAGGAAGACACATTTCCATAGACATAAAATTAGAGATTCCCTGATACAAACATGGACCCAGATTAGGCAAAAATATTACAAAAAAATCCCAAATTGGCTCTCAACGATGGAGGCCCTGACCCACCCAAATAGGTGGGAGAGGGAGAAAATGGGCAGATATAAAGATATCCTAGACGAAGGAGGGAGGCTTAAACCAAATGATACCTTACGAGAGCAAGGAATAACTTTAGATTGGTGGACCTATTCACAAGTAAAATCCAGATATCAGAGAGACAAAGAACAATATGGTCTAGAACTGGGATCAAATGGACTGGATAAAGTCTTGATGGGAACAAATAAAAAGATTCTGGCAAAACTATACAATTATTTATTAAGCGATGACAAGTTCGAAGATGTTACGAAGAACCAAATAATTGCATGGGAGAAAAATATAGGGCGCAATATAAATTTTGGGGAATGGGAGGAGGCATGGAACAGAAATCTTAAATTGACTAGAGCGGTGGCATATAAGGAAAACCATTACAAAATGTTTCATAGATGGTACCTTCCCCCGGCCAGACTAGCGAAGATATATCCCAATATACATCCCAATTGTTGGAAATGTGGCCATGGTCAAGGCACCTTCTTTCACTTGTGGTGGACATGCCCGGAAGCAAAAGGATACTGGAATAAAATTAGGAGATGGTTATATGAAATAACTGATGAAGATATTGAATTAACACCAGAGATTTTCCTCCTGGGAATAATAAAGAAGCCATATAGAAAGGAAATGACACATTTAATGAGCCATATAATTACAGCCGCTAGATTGGCATACGCACAGTATTGGAAAGAGAAAATTCAACCACCAGAAGAGCTTACAATTAAGAAAATACTCGAGTGCGCAGAGATGACTAAATTAACTTATGAATTAAATGATGAAAAGTCAGTTTACTATATGGTGTGGGAAAGGTGGTACAAATGGTTGCATGATAAAATGAAAGAAAGATCTAAAGGTGTGTTAAATAATGGTTAAAAGTGAGTTAAAATGTCACCAAGTATTATTTATGTAAATAGTTAAAACACTGCACATCCGATACAAATTGAAAATGTATATTATATTTATGTGTTCTATGTTATTGTTTGAATGTTTGTTTGTTTGTTTTTTTTATATTTCTCTTTTGTTTTTTTTTTAAATCTCAATAAAGTTTCTAAAAAAAAAAAAAAGGATGTCCACTATCCCCACTATTATTTATATTAACATTGGAAGTGGACAGGATCCAGAAATAAAAGGAATGGAAATAAAAAAAGAAAAGTATAAACTACAAGCATTTGCAGATGACCTAGTTTTTATACTAGAAGAACCATTAGAAATTGGCCCCAGACTGATAGGGAAAATTGAGGAGTATGGAGAAGTTGCATGATTGAAAATAAATAAAGAAAAAACTAAAATAATAGTAAAAAACCTTACAGATAAACAGAGAAATGAATTGACAAAGAAGGTAGACCTTCAGATAGTAAAGAAAGTGAAATATTTAGGAATCTACTTAACAGCAAGATGCGCAACTAATTAAGTTGGACTTGGAGAAATGGAAGAACCTACAACTCTCAATGATAGGGAGAATAGCTACTATAAAAATGAACATACTACCAAAGTTACTTTCCTTATTTCAAACAATACCGAAAAAATTAGAAAAAAAATACTTTGAAGAATTAAATAAAACAATTTTGAAATATATTTGGCAAGGGAAAAAAGCAAGAATAAAATTGAAAATGTTACAGGACTCTAAAGCAGAGGTGGTATTCAGCCGGTTCGGACTGGTTCAGGAGAACTGGTAGCGGAAATTTTAACTGGTTCGTTGAACCAGCAAATACCACCTCTGGCTGGCACCGCCCCCACCCGGTTTCTCGCCCCGCCCACCCCCACCCCACCCCACCCTATATATGTTGCCTTTGCCAGTAGCCCAGCTAATCACCTCCCCTACGCGCCTCACCCACTCTTCTCACCAAAGGTAAGCATGTCGCTCGCTCACCCTTTGTCTCGGGTCAGGGCCCAGGGAGGTGCCATTCCCCGGGGCCCCGGTCAGAGCCTCTGCCCACTCGCTGTTTGCCTTGGCGAGGTCGGGGAATGTGCCATTCCCCGGCTCTGGCCTTCCCCAGGGCCTCTGCCCACATCCCACCCACTCGCCCTCTGCCTCTCTCACCTTCGTCTGCGCCTTGCTGGGTGTCCACGGCGAGGCTCAGCCAGCGAGCCTCCAGCCGCCAGTAGTTTTTGGCTGCCTTCCAAGCTGCTCCACTGTGATGCCGTCCCTCCAGTGCCTGGCCAGGTCTGGCTGTGAACGACACCAGCAGGCAATGGGGTGCACGTGCTCAGCCAGCGCGAAGAACAGGGTTTGCGACGGCGACGGTGGCAACGGGACTTCTTCAGGCCTCTTTTTGGGCCTGTAGTTTTTGGTAGTTTTTGGCACAAGAAGCCTGCAGCCGCCGCCTCTTTACGTGTGCGGACGCACCCCATTGCCAGACCTGGCCAGGAGAACGGCCTGCTGCACCGGAGGGCCAGCATCACAGTGGAGCTGCTCGGAAGGCAGCCAGTACCTTTAAGGTACTTCGATGCAGGAGGGAGGGGGAGGACCATAAAGGGACAGGCTGCAGGAGCTGCTTTTTCTGTCGGTTCTATGGGCATGGCTTGGTGGGGGTCATGTGACTGAGTGGGCATGGCCAACTCAATGTCACTCACAGCAAAGTGCCACCCCACCAAGCCACACTCACAGAATCGGTAGTAGAAAAATTTGAATCCCACCACTGGTCTAAAGGTAAAGGGGGCTTTGGGCTACCGGATTGGGAGTTATACTATCAGGCTTCTGTACTTACATGGGTGAAAGAATGGATAAACCTGAGGCATAGAAGATTACTATTATTGGAGGGACATGATCTTCAATTAGGGTGGCATGCCTTTCTATGGTATGGAAGGAGTACGGTACACAGATATTTTCAAAGACACTATGTGAAGAATGCTTTACTTTTAGTATGGGAAAAATTAAATCACAAAACTATAGGAAAATACCAGTCTGGCTTTCTCCAATGGAAGCATTGATACATCCAAATGTTGTTAACTTGGGAAAAATTGTATCCTATAAAGACATTTTAAATGAGAATGGGGAACTTAAAACCAGGCAGGAACTACAAAACCAAGGGGTGGATTTAGCTTGGTGACTCACTTGCAAATACAATCGAGATACGAGAAAGATGCGAAAACATGGGTTTTCTATGAAGAACCAACAACACTTGATAAGATGTTATTAGGGACAGATGAAAAACCGATAAGAAAATTATATAATTACCTATTAAGTTTTAAAATGGAAGATGAACAAGTCAAAGAAACAATAATAGAATAGGCAAAAAACTTTGGCTATACTATAGAATTAGATGAATACAATAGAATTCTTTATTGGCCAAGTGTGATTGGACACACAAGGAATTTGTCTTGATGCATATGCTCTCGGAGTACATAAAAGAAAAGATACATTCGTCAAGAATCATAAGATACAACACTTAATGATAGTCATAGGTAAACAGTCAATATAAATCTTATAGCAACAAGGTTACAGTCATACAGTCATAAGTGTGAGGAGATGGGTGATAGGAACGATGAGAAGATTAATAGTAATGCAGACTTAGTAACTAGTTTGACAGTGTTGAGGGAATTATTTGTTTAGCAGAGTGATGGCATTAGAGGAAAAAACTGTTCTTGTGTCTAGTTCTTCTGGTGTGCAGTGCTCTATAGCGTTGTTTTGAGGGTAGGAGTTGAAACAGTTTATGTCCAGGATGTGAGGGGTCTGTAAATATTTTCACAGCCCTCTTTTTGACTCGTGCAGTATACAGGTCCTCAATGGAAGGCAGGTTGGTAGTAATTGTTTTTTCTGCAGTTCTAATTATCCTCTGAAGTCTGTGTCTGTCTTGTCGGGTTGCAGAACCAAACCAGAGAGGTATAGAGGTGCAGATGACAGACTCAATAATTCCTCTGTAGAACTGTATCAGCAGATCTTTGGGCAGTTTGAGCTTTCTGAGTTGGCGCAGAAAGAACATTCTTTGTTGTGCTTTTTTGATAACGTTTTTGATGTTGGGTATTCATTTTAGGTCGTGAGATATGGTAGAACCTAGAAATTTGAAGGTCTCTACTGTTGATACTGTGTTGTCTAGTATTGTAAGCGGTGGTAGTATGGGAGGGTTTCTCCTAAAGTCCACCACCATTTCTACGGTTTTGAGTGTGTTCAGTTCCAGATTGTTCTGGTCGCACCACCAGAACAACCTCCCGTCTGCTCAACCTCTCGTCTGTATGTGGATTCATCATTGACTCGAATGAGACCGATCACTGTTGTGTCATCTGCGAACTTCAGTAGTTTAACATATGGATGGTTTGAGATGCAGTCCTTGGTATATAGAGAGAAGAGAAGTGGAGAGAGCACATAGCCTTGTGGGGCCCCTGTGCTAATTGTACAGGTATCTGATGTGATTCTGCTTAGCTTCATCTGCTGTTTCCTGTTTGTTAGGAATGAATGGCAAAAACTTTGGGATAGTAATTATAAACTGACAATGGCTACAGCATATAAGGAAAATCTTTATAAAATGTTTTATAGGTGGCATTTGCCACTGGCAAGATTAGCAAAAATATTTAACAACATGTCCGCCAAATGTTGGAAATGCAATCAGACACCAGGTACTTATTATCAAAATGAGAACACCCCATCATATGAAAATATAATTTGGAAAATATTGGATTGTGCAGAGATGGATAGATTGACATTGAAAATAAAAGATAATGGAGATGCAGAGTATTATTTAATGTGGAATAGGTTTTATCAATGGTTAGAGATAAGAGGTAGAAATTAGATGAAGAAAGAACATTGTTATGTTTAAGTAAAATATGAATGTTGTTTATAACTATAAGTATACTAATATAATTAATAGGATAATAAATAAGCTAATATAATTATAAATAAGGTTGGAATCATTATGTGTATTATTATTATCAGTATATCTGTTACTTTTTCTTTATTTTCTTCTGTAAAATGGAATGCCTAGACAATACACTGTATTCAAAATACTTATATATAAATAAAAACAATTTGACTCAAAAAAAAAAAAAATAGAGTTCACAAAAGAGATAAAACAGACCTCAGGTTGTACTAACAAACTTTTCTTATCTGGAGCTAGTCTCCAGCTTGTTTATCAGTTTAGGAATGTTAAAAGCTAATAAATCTGAACATCATTTTAAAAGAGAGAAAATAAATCAAATTAAAATACAAAGTAACTATGTTAGTTAACAAATTACAAAAACCATGTCATTTGCCCCTCAGCAGAGTTTGCCTGCAATACTGCATTCTAACCACTGCACCACCATGGCTCCATAAAGGGCTTCAAAGGTGATAAACAACACCTTGAATTGGACCCAGAAGCAAACTAGCAATCAGTGCAGCTCATGCAACAGTGGTATAACATGGTCCACCCTAGGGCCCCCAAAAACTGTACGTGTGGTTCAGGGGTGGGTTCTACATTTTTTTACTACCGGTTCTGTGGGCATGGCTTATTTTGTGGGTGTGGCTTATTTTGTGGGTGTGGCTTGATGGTCATGTGACAATTATTTAGGATTTAGCAGAGGTACTGGTCTACCAGGCTGTACTGATCTACCCATTTATTTTTGCAGGCACTGGTCTACCCATTTATTTTTGCAGGCACTGGTCTACTCATGTATTTTTGCAGGCACTGATCTACTCATGTATTTTTGCAGGCACTGATCTACTCATGTATTTTTGCAGGCACCGGTCTACTCATTTGTTTTCTTTTAACACTGATCAGCTGTAGGGCAGCCCTTTGAAGCCCCACGGCAAGAGTTTAAACAGTTTTTTCCCCTCTAGCCATCAGCTGGGACTCAGGAGGCAGCAATAGATTGTGTGTGGGGCCAAATAAAAGGTAAGAATAACCTTTTGGGTGGGGGATCGGGGGCGGGGGGGCAGAACCGGTTCGGTGACGTCATATCGTCACCGCTACCGGCTCGGCGGAACTGGGAGGAACCAGGAGGAACCAGGAGGAACCCACCACTGGTGTGGCTGCATTTTGTGCCAGCTTTAGCTTTTTAATGCTCTTCAAGGGTAGCCCCATGTAGAGTGTGTTGCAGAAGTTCAGACATGAGATGACCAGGGCAGTGGTGGGTTGCTCCTGGTTCACCCCAGTTCGAGCGAACCGGTAGTGGCGGCGGCGGGAGGCTCTGCCCACCCGCCCAGACGTCATCAAAAATGCTCCCAGTAGTGCCGGGATTTGAAACCCACTACTGGACCAGGGCCTCCGTGACTGACCACAGGAACTCATGACCAGTGGTGGGATTCTACCAGTTCACACTGGTTCGGTAGAACCGGTAGTTAAGTAGTTAAGCAATTCAGAGAACCGGTTGTTAGAAAAAATCTCCTTTTGTTTTTTTCCACTTTACAGGGTTAATCCTGTAAGGAATTTTTGTTTCCTAGCCTAATCTTTATTGCCCTGCTTACAGAAACTGCCTCTCCGTTAACCCTTATTACATTCTTGGCAGTACATCTAGACTTACTGTTGCTTCCGGAGCTTCTCGGAGGTTTTTTATTTTTTTGCTTGACTTTCTTAAAGGGGAAGTGTTGTTTTAAGCTTTTTACACCACTGTTGGCAGGAAATACTTCCCTGTTGGAGTTCTTCCATCCAGGGTGCAATGATCAGCACTTTGAAGAAATAATTGAATAACGAAGCAGAAGCTTTTAATGACAAGGAACCAAGATGAGTGACATTCAGCAAGGCTTATTGGCTAGCTAGAAATATTGGCATTCAAACGTGAGTTTACATACCCTTTCTGACATTTGGTCTAAAACTGGTTTTTGGTGAAGTTTAATTCTGTGCTTGGTGATGTTTAATCCTGTGTTTAGTGATGAGATAATGTTAAGTACTTCCGGTTGGTGATTCGTGGCGATATGGCATGGTAAGAGCGATCACTCCTTCCCACTGCCACTTAACGCTGCGTTTTGGGGACCCTTCGAGGCGTGGAAGCTTGGAGGGCTTCGCGGACAATAGTGGGGCTTCGGTGAGTCGAGTGGTGGAGCACAAACCCACCCGGCGGGACCGATATCCACTGTCAAACCAATGAGGCGCGTCTGCCTGTTAATGGCGGACCCGAAGCCTCGATAGCTAACGAGACGGGAAGCAAGAAATTCTGGTGAAAGAGCAACTGAGTGCACTCGCAACCACTTCTTCTGGAGCACGCTTGAGATTGGTACGAGTTTTGCTGGCTGGGTCGGATCGAAAGGTCTCATAGGAGGAAAAAGCGGCGATCGAAAGAAAGAGGAGAAATTGACAGCTGAGAGGATCGCAGACAGGCCGGCAAGAAATAAGAAGGAGAGATTGGCAAGTGGAACAGCGGCGCTACCTGATATGGATGTAACTTGCTGTATGGATCGATCGAGAGAGCTCTGAGGACCTAGGAAAGAGACTTTGCTGATTGGAAAGGAGAACGACCGGAAATTAGGACCGGAAGTGCAACCATACTTGATACCAACGAGAAGAACAACGAAGAGCTAGAGAGGAAAGAAGGAGCACCAGGAAGAGATAAACGGAATAACTAAACTTACTTGCATAAGACTCTGAAGAAGCGAGAAATAAAACTGGTGATATCAAATTATTATACTCTCTAGCACAGACTTTAATAAGTGTGGTTTCTGAAGGGACTAAGAAGAACTGAATAAAAATTTATATTTATATAGATTATTATTAGTCTAAATTTACAATATATTTATATTTATATTCTTTTCTTTATATATTTAAAGCATTAATATAACATAGTTAATTAACATATTTACAAAGTTGAATACAAATTTTATTGCATTAAATAATTAGTATATTATAAGGTTATACATTTGCATAATCATATTGGATCTATTCTCTTTTCTTGTTTTTTTCTTTTTGTATGTTATGTGCATAGATTGATTATATTGCCTAATATTTTTACGGATCAATATTTAAACAGTGATTTATCCTATAATATTAATTAATTAATTAATTATTGATTGGCTATTGAGCATTAACTCATTGGTTTCTTGCTGATTATATATATTTGTACTGAGAGTTTTTTTATAAATTGAGAATTTAATTGATAATTAGGATTTAAGCTAATTAAGAAATATTGTCTTTGAATACTGATTAGCCATCAAAAGCTAATTAGTTGGTAGTACGGTGGTGAAACTGATTGATTGTGCCATCTGATATTTGCCCTGCAAATTGGGAGTATTTTAAAATTATTTATTTATTATTTATTTAAAATTATTTCTAGCCCTGTCAATCTAAGTAAAGGGAAAGATAATTAGTGGATGATTATTTGGAGGAACATAGAAAAGATAGTCAGAGAACAGGCGAGAGTGTTGAGGGAGATGACAAGCCTTGCATCCACTGTGGCAAAAACAGGAAAGAAAGCAACCTCTAACCTCTCAAACCCTACAATTACAATGTCGTCCCCTGCAACCCAAAAGTCGATAGAAGGGCTATCAAAAATTGAGAAATCATCAGTGATTCCAACCATGCAAGCGATGCAGTCATCATTAGCAACGATCCAAGAGACAATGCTCATGATGCAAGAGAAGATGTCTAGCAATCACCAAGAATTGAAAACAGACATTCAAGGCATTGACCAGAAAATGAGTGACATACAACAGGCTATACAAAAGAATGAACAGAAAATACAAAAAATGGAATCTAAGATTGAACAACAAGAGAAGAACCTGGAGACAGTAGATCAAAAATTAATGGCCCAGAACAGGGAACTGGAAGATTCGATTACGCAGCTGGAAATGGATAGAGCTTCTTTCTATCTGCGTTTCCAAAATATTGCAGAAGATAAGGATGAAAACTTGGGCCAAGTAATGGCAGAACTAATAGCGGAGGTTCTTCAACAAGATACAGACGACATAATAAAAGAATTGGATGAGGTGTACAGGGTGCAGACGAACTACGCTAGACGGAACAAACTACCTAGAGAGGTCCACATAAGATTCGCGCGGAAGAAAGTTAAGGACATTTTTTATAAAATGGTAAAGGAAGAACCAATTAACTATAAGGGAAAGGAGGTGGTTGTCTTGAAGCAAGTGCCGAGGAGGGTGAGAGAACAATGAAGAGATTATAGATTCCTCGCTATCCAGCTGAATAAAAGGAACGTACTCTTCAGGTGGACCTTGCCAGAGGGTATATTGGTTACACGGCAAGGGAGGAAAATTAAAATAAATAGCCTGGTAGAGGCTCAAGAATTCCTAGACCAACTGAGAGGGTTAGAAGATGAACAGAGCAGCAAGGAGGAATTGGAAGCAGCTACAACAGAAGAGGAACTCACCCAAAGAAGATCCAAAGAAGGGACTCCGGAGGAGAAAGAGAGCCTAGAGGAGAAAGAGAAGGAAGAGAAGGAAAGTAGAGAAGCAGGGAAGAAACAAAGACCACAAAGAGCGGCCCGAGCAAACACCAACCTTAAATATAAGTAAAACAACACAAGGCAAAAAGGATGGATGATTGGAAAATTCTATCGATTAATGTAAATGGACTTAATGATTATAAAAAAAGAAAAAATTTCTTTAACAAATTAGTTACACAAAATGCAGACATAGTCTGCCTCCAGGAGGTACATATTAAACAAGAAGATAAAAAATATTTGGAATATAAAAAATTTGGAAATCTCCATACTTCCTTAGCCATGAAGAAGAAGAGAGGGGTGGCATTATATATCAAAAAAGAAATAAAAACAGAATTGAAATATGCAGATCCAAAAGGCAGACTACTAGTAGTTGAAATCAAGAGAGGCAACTCTTCAATACTAATAGCAGCGATCTACGCTCCGAACAAAAATTTGAAAGACTTTTATAATAAAATGCGAGAAATAATAAGGAGAATGGATAATAATAATATTTGCATCATTGGGGACTTCAACGGAGTGGTAGACGCGAATAAGGATCATAAAAGACCCAGAGGCCAAAAGAAAAAAAGGAAAAACTTACTAAAAACCTTCTTCGACTTAGTGGATGAACTGAATCTCGTAGACATTTGGCGAACATTATAAAAGACAGTACACCTTCTATTCCAATCCTAATAAATCATGGTCCAGAATAGATATGATGTGGATAAGCAGGAATATGGGAATGGACATTATATCAGCAGAGATCTTACCCAACATCTGGGCAGATCATAACCCACTGGAAATTAGATGGAAGAGTAGATACAAGAGAAAGAACACGAGATGGAGAATGAACACACAATTCCTGCGAGACAAAAAAAATATTGATAAAGTTAAAGGGGAGCTAACAAACTTTTTTGAAGAAAATGAAAAAGAACCAATGGACCAGGGAATAATCTGGGACACAATGAAGGCCTATTTAAGAGGCCTAATGATAGCATACGGAGCATATAGAAACAAAGAGAGGAGAGAAGCCCAAAGAACATTGCTAGAAGAACTGGCAAAGGCAGAGAAAGAGGCACAACAAAACCCTGATAATGAAATAATAAAAGAAAATTGGATGACCATTCGTCATAAATTAAACATAATTGACCAAGAAAAATTAGCGTATGAAATTAAGAGAACAAAACAATATTACTTCGAGAACGCCAACAAGCCAGGCAGATGGCTGTCCTATAGAATTAAAAAAGAGAAAGAGAAAGGAATTATTTTCCAATTAGAGGATCCGGAAGGTCATATTGTAACTAAGGAGGAAGAAAAATTGGAAATAGTACGCGAATACTATGCGTCTTTATATAAAGAAGAAGATATTCCCAAAGAGAAAGTAAAACAATACTTATCGAAGGAGGGAATGCCACAGATCGGAGAGGAGGAAAAAGAGATGTTGAATAAAGAGATTACATCAACAGAGCTAAAGACAGCAATTGCCAAACTGAAAAAGAATAAATCTCCGGGCCCGGATGGATTCCCAGGGGAATTATATAAAAACTTAGAATTAGAAGACATTCTACTTCCAAGAATGCTAGAAATTTTTAATGAGGCCCTACTGAAAAATAAAATACCAGAATCCTGGAGAGAGGCTTATATTACACTCCTACCAAAAGAAGGAACGGACACCAAATTGATACAGAATTATAGGCCAATCTCTCTTCTCAATATTGACTACAAAATATACATGAGCAAATTAGCGGAAAGACTGAAAAGAATCCTCAATAAGATAATACATAGTGACCAGAATGGATTCCTCCCAGGGAGGCAAATTAGGAATAACACAAGGACGATTCTGGATGTGATAGAATATTACGAGGAACACCCGGACAAAGAGGTGGCATTAGTTTTTTTAGACGCCCAGAAGGCTTTCGACAATTTGAATTGGGAGTTTATAAAGCAACAAATTAATATAATGGGATTTGGACAAAATTTTGTAAACACAATAAATACGATTTACGAGAAGCAAAGGGCTAACATCCTAGTTAACGGCGAACTTACTAAAACCTTTCAGATTAGTAAAGGAGTGAGACAGGGATGCCCAATGTCACCACTCCTGTACATATTGGCACTAGAAGTCTTATTAAAGAAGATTAGAGAGAGTAACCAAATCAAAGGGTTGAAAATCAGAAAGGAAACATATAAAGTCCAAGCGTTCACGGATGATGTTTTAATTATGGAAGAACCGGTGGAAACAGGTATACAAACACTGGAAGTACTTGACAAGTATGGAGAAGTAGCGGGGCTCAAATTAAATAAATCTAAAACCAAAATGCTCACTAAAAATATGACGAAAGATCAGAAAGAAGCCCTGGAGGAATCCATGGGAATACAAATTGTGAAGAAAGTTAAATATCTGGGAGTGTGGATCTCAACAAAATATTCGGCCCTCAAAGAGGACAATTATGTCCCTTTGGTAAAAAGCATAAAACAAGACCTAGAGAAGTGGGAGAAGCTCCAGATATCCTTTCTAGGGAGGATAGCGACAATTAAAATGAGTGTCTTACCTAAATTGTTGTATCTGTTTCAAACGGCGCCAATTAAATTAGATAAAAAATTCTTCCAGGAATTTAATGCCATCATTAGGAAATTCATTTGGGGAGGTAAAAAGCCAAGAATAGCAATTAAGAGTTTACAAGATAAAAAAAACAGAGGAGGGCTTGGACTACCTATTTGGGAAACCTATTATAAAGCAGCAATTCTAGTTTGGCTAAAAGATTGGGCGACTTTGGCGAACAAAAGAATTCTAACGTTAGAAGGGCACGATCTTCAGAAAGGTTGGCATGCCTTTCTCTGGGAAACAGGGAAAAAAACAAAAACCTACTTTAATAAACACAAATTAAGGAATATATTGAAGTTAACCTGGGAAGAAATAAGACGTAAACACTATACTAAAATCCCCAGTTGGCTTTCAACTATGGAGGCGATAATATACCCAAATGTTCTGGAACTCGGTAAAATGGTGAAATATAAAGAATTATTAGACGAGGCAGGAAATCTCAAAACAATAGAACAATTAAAAGAACAAGGCACTCACATAGAATGGTGGACATATGCACAAATTAAATCAAGGTATAAAAAAGACAAAGAACAATACGGCATAGAAACAGGTAGCAAAGATTTTGATAAAATTTGGATGGGCACGGACAATAAATTACTGGCTAAATTATACAACTATTTGGTAGAATATGATTTGATGGAGGAGGTGGTTAAAGACCCAATGCTAGCATGGGCTAAAAATATTGGGAAAAATATAAATTTGGAAGAATGGGACCAAATATGGAATAACAACGTTAGATTCACCAAGGCAACCACCTACAAGGAGAACCAATATAAGATGATCTACAGGTGGCACCTAGCACCAGCTAGGATTGCCAAAATTTATCCCAACTTAAGCCCAAATTGCTGGAAGTGCGGGCACCAGCAAGGCACTTTCTACCATTGCTGGTGGACCTGCCCCCAAGCAAAAAAATATTGGAAGATGATTGGCAATTGGTTGTCAGAAATAATAGGTGAAACTTTTGAATTAGAACCTAAAATATTCCTCCTGGGGATCCTGAAGATGGAAATGGCAAAAAAAAAGAAATATCTAGCAGTTCACATAACAACAGCAGCAAGAATCTCTTTTGCTCAACAATGGAAAGAGAAAAAAATACCAACCAAGGAACAAGTGATCGGTAAAATAATGGAATGTGCCGAGATGAATAAATTAACGTTGGAAATCAATGACAGAGGAGATACTGAGTATTACAGCGTGTGGGACAAGTGGTACGAGTGGCTAAATAAGAGGAAACTGAAATAAAAAATGAAAGAGACAAGATTGAGTATAAGAAACAGCTAAATGGTATAGTAAGATAAGATGTACTACAGATTGTAGAAAGTAAAATGAAGTAAGGATAGGTTATATATGTAAGTAAAGGATATGACTTATGTATCTACTGATCTACCTTTAAAGACCCATTATATATATATATATATATATATATATATATATATATATATATATATATATATAATGATATAAGTAAATATGTGTAGTATTTTTTAAATTAAGATAAATAGGATATACCATGTAATTAAGTAGCAAAGATTATTTATATGTACATACATCTGTATTTTTTATTTATTTCCTTTCTTACACCATGTAACCGGATGGACAAAAAATAGTCACCTGAAGAAAAAACAATTTCAATCAGCAAATGTAGCTTGAAGCTTGTGGGAGGAAGAATGTCCAGCAGCAGCAGTTCTGATGATGGCTTGCGTGCTTCAAAACAGCAAAAGGCAAGCTACCGTAGGAGTATCTCTGCAACAGCATCTGGAGTCCTTATCTGTGTTCTCCTCCCTTCTGTAACGTTGCACTGAGCTCTGCATCCAGCTTCCAGCAGGAGCTCTGCATCTAGGCCTAAACAGCATTTAGGCCCAAGTAGCAAGCGAAAAGGTCCTTGCTTATATGGGGAGTTAACCTGCAATTAACTAGGGCGGGGAAGACTTGCAGGTAATTGCAAACAGGAGATGGCTTGATTGAAACCATACTGTTTGTAACTGATCACAGCAATCCAGGATTGCCACAGCAATACTGAAAACACTCGTGACAGATAATTTTCCTTATTCAGCTTTGTTTGGAAGGAAAAATGTTAATCTCTGTTCCTGAAAAGAAGCAGCTTCGGAAATCTGACTAGTTCCTGTGTCTATTTGTTCTGGTAATTGGTTTAACAAGCAACAGATACTCTGTTTGCTCCTTTGCTTCATTCTGGGGAGCTTAAATGACCTCTCTGCTAAAGGGTTTCACTTTATGAGCAAGAGTTGGCTGCTGATAGTTATCATTGCATTTTAACTATTTTAATTCCTCAAGGTGCTATGGCACCCTCCCTGATTTGTAACTCCAGTTTGCAGGTATTTCAAATCTAATGATTGGTATTTAGGGCAGCTTTTTGCAAGCAAAGAAGCTTTTTGTATTTTTCTACAGGTAATCCTTGATTTACAACAGTTACAATGGCACTGAAAAAAGGGACTTATGACCGTTTTTCACACTTATGACCATTTCAGCAAACTGTCATTAGGGCAAAGAAGCGATGCCACATGACAACCTGGCCACACCCACCCAGTCACATGAAGCACTGCAGTTGTGAAATGAGTGACACGGTTGTTAAGAATGCTGCAACGGGGACTTCCGGTGGCACCGCAGGCACTGACAGATGCTCCTTTCGGACCATCAGCCCCGCAATTTCGTTAAAACCGCCAAGACAGCGCAAATCAGCTGTCTGGTGGCTTGGAAACCTTCCCCTCGGGAGAAGAGAGGAAGGCGAACAGCCGGACTAAGGTAGCGCTCCCCAAAAGCCCTAGGAGCAATTCTGGGGCTTGGAGGGTGAGAGCTCCCTGGTAGTTCAACTGAGCTCCGAATCCGAGGCTTTTCTGCTTCAAGCAGAACAAGACACCGCAACCACCCCTGCAATCAACATTCAGACTCAAAATAAGCTTAAAGCAGGCAGGACAAAAACAGGAGTCCTAGCAACTGCAAGTACTGAACTTTAACTCTGTGTCTATACTTCTTCCTTCTAAGACTTTTAAAACGAAAGCAAAAATGGCGCCTGAACTGTAACAGGGCGTGAAAGTGAAAGTTATAGTGAAAGTGATAGTTAACATCGTTAGCACTTCTAAGGCTTCTAAGGCTGTTTAAGATTATTGGATTCTACACCAAAGAAAGAAAGATTTAAAGTGGAAAGACTACAGTTTGGACTTTAAATAAATTATAATACTTACAAAAGATTTAAAAACATTTGGACTTATTGATTTGGTTGCTGTAGGAAGTATAAATTGAAAGCTAAAAATGGCTTCTAAGCAAATAAAATCTGGCTTTAAAAGTGCTGGAGGATCGCCAGCACAACCATCAAGACTACAATCTTTGTCCACTTCAAACCCACAAATATTGACTTTGGAAGTTCTACAGGAATCTCTGCAGGACGCTTTGAAGCAACAAACTTCTTTTTTAGAGGGGAAAATTAAGGGAATGTCTGAAGAAATGGCTGAAATTAAAGAAGTTATAGAAATTCGGAATAAAGAAATAAGAGAATACATAGTAATGGCATTTCAGGGTCTGGCAAAACACATTGAATTGTTGGATGAAAGAGTAGAAGAAATTAATCAGTCCAATTTGAATTTGGAAAATAAAATGGATGAGGTTCAGACTAAGGTGGACAGGGCAGATGATGAAGTGGTGATGTTACAGTATAGAGCGATGGAATTTGCCCTGAGAGTAAGAGGTTTGAGAGAACACAATCGAGAGAACTTGAGAGAGATCTTTGCAGAGGCTTTTGCAAAGATAACTGGGGAGCAACAAGCAGATCTCTCATTGCAAATTGACAAAATATATCATGTTAATTCCTGGTTTGCCAGACAGAATCAATTGCCAAGAGACATTGTGATTTACTTTACAACGAGGAGGACCCGAAATGAAATTTTACAAGCTTTCTATAAAAATAAACTTCAAATTGCAGGACAAGAGGTTTTAGTGCTGAAATAAATTCCCCCAAAAATGTTCAGAAGCAGAAAGGAGTTTGCTTTCTTGGTGGATGAACTTAGAAAGCAACAGATTCAGCTTAGATGGGATGTTCCAGCTGGACTGGTGGTAAATTATATGGGAGAAAGGTATCACCTTAACACAATTTGGAAGGCAAGAGATTTTTATACTAATGTATTTGTGAGGGATCTCATGAAGAACGATGGTTCGTTGAGGGCGCTTCCAAGAAAAGGTCAGCACGCAAGGATGCAATCAAATTAAGTCTTTATTTAGAAGTAAAAGTAGAGTAAAATAAGGTCCCAGGCATGGAGGCATCCATGCCTGGATTGAGTCCATGGCTCAGTCCCATAGGAGACTAGAACAAGAGCAGGGAAAAGGGGAAAGGGTAAAAAGCAAAAGGGGGGAGCAGCCCCTGTGCAGGGGTTCTTATAGGGGCCCTTGGCCCCTCCCTTACAAGGTGTGTGAGGGGGCCGGAGGGCCATTAACTTTCCCCAATGGGGCTGCAGGGGCTGGAGCCCCTTGACCCACCAGTGGGATCAAAGGTGCCTCTTTGCCTCCATCTGGTGGCCTTTGAAGAGACTGCCATGGCTGGCACAAAACACCTAACAATTCCCCTTCTTGCCAGCCAATGACAGGTGACGGTGAATATGTCTGAGAGGGCGAGCAGGTGTCATAGACATACAGATGCATCGTTTACAGGACCAAACACAAACGCTTACACAGAAGGTTGTGTCGGTCAATGGGCACAGGTTTTGTAAACAGGTCAGCTAACTGGTTGGTTGTGTTACAATGTTTGATGTGTACAAACCCAATTCTGGCAAGCTGCCTGACATTCTTGTAGCAGATGTCTATGTGGCGGGACCTAGAGCCCACCGCGTATGCCCCTGAGATCCCAATTGCGGCCGTGTTATCTTCCTGAATTTGGATGGGCAGAGTAGGAGGTGCCCAAATGCTTATTACCAGAGCATTGAACCAAATCAAGTCATTTGCAGTGTCTGATAGGCTGGCATATTCTGCCTCGGCCGTGGCGCAAGAAACAAATTTTTGCTGCCTAACACGCCAATGGATAGGACAGCCATTTAGCAGTATGAGGAAACCAGAGGTGCTCCGTCTACTCTTGGTGTCACCTGTCAGGGCATTTATTAATCCCATGTTTGGCTCTGGGACTAATTACCCTGGTTTAGATTAGAGGAGATGAATCGAGGCTTATTCCTTGTTGCAATAATCTGAAAAGAAACGCGAGAAAGGTTTCTAATAAAACTCATTTATTTGTTATAAAGAAAATAAAACACCTCACTAACTAAGAAAAGTTAATTGTTACATTTTGGCAAGCGAGGTCTCCTGCCGGTCCAAGCCGGACCTTGCTGGCAGGAGAACAAAGGAAAGAGTGAGAGAGCAAGTGAAGGAATGTGGGTGAATACGGAAACACGTAGCTTACTGATAAGAAGTTGGCAAGCTACGGAGAGTCAGATAGTCCAGAAATAATTGACTCAGCTGGTAAATAAAATAACGCAGTGACATTCCCCTTCTTTGCCAGTTGAGCGAATATCAGTACATCATCAAATAAGGCACATCTTCTTGCGCAGATACTCGTGTTGAGCTGCTGGAAGTGGTTTGTTGAGCATATCAGCAATTTGATCATGTGTAGATACATATTGCATTTTGACAAAACCTTTTTTCACTAAATGTTTTATGTTTTGGTAACGAATGTCAATGTGTCTGGACCTAGAACCTGTGAAATGAGATTCAGAAATATAAACCACCGATTCATTGTCTTCCATCACGGTGATCGGTCGGATCGGGTGTGTCCAGATATCTGTGACTAAAGCATCAAACCAAGTTAGAGAATTACATGCATCTGAAACACAAGCATATTCAGCTTCAGTAGATGAACAAGAAACAAAATTCTGTTTACGTACTTGCCAATAAACAGGACATCCATTTAAGAACATCATATAACCTGAAGTACTTTTACGTGATTTCTTATCACTTGCCCAATCAGAATCTGCATAACAACATAATTCTGCATAATCAGTATGTGTTGGTTCTAACAATAATTTCATGTGTTTAGTGTATTTTAGGTATCTCAATAATTTCTTAATACATGTCCAATGAAACTGTTTTGCCTTACCTACGTGTCGAGATAAGAGATTAACACTAAGTGCAATGTCGGGTCTGGTCCAACTACTAATGTACAATAGTGACCCTATGACTGAACAATAAAGTGTTTGATCCTCGAACTCAGGACTTTCTTCTTGTGTCAAGTTGTGAAAATCTGTTTGCATGGGTGTCTTTGTTGTGTTAGCATCCTTCATGTTGCAATGATGCAAAACTTGTTCAATTTTATCTTCTTGTGAAAGACTAAACCCCTTCTGTGTTTTTTCAATCTGAACACCTAAATAAGTGCTAATATGACCTAATGATTTCAATGTGAAGTATCTCTGCAAAGCTTTGGCAAAAATTTCACTCATTTGCTTATTTGGACCAATATAAACAATATCATCAACATAAACAAGAACTATCTCATATGCTGTCGAGTCCTGCCGGAGCTCGCCATCGATGGGGGGTGTGGGAGACGAAGGAGTGGAGATAAGCAGCCGCAGCGAACACACAAACAGTTCCTGGATAGCAGCATTCAGGGCGATGATTGATGACGTTGCCGGGCCTCTCCGATTCTGCTGTCCTCGCTGCTCGCAGCTGTTACTGTTAAGGGAGTGGGGGGTGCTTGATTGATAATCACCGGATGTATGTTTAAGGGGCTGAGTTTTTGTTAAATAGCGCTGTGGTGTGATTACACCCAGCGCTGACTTTGAACCAAAACACCGACTTGTACTTTACTTTTGACTGCAAGCTTATCATTGCCAAAGTAAACCCTGATTCTCTGTGTGTTACTGGTGATTATTTCCTATCGCAGTTCTGAACGAACGACAAGCCGAGAGAAAGTCAGCGCTTGGTTCCTTTTCGCAAGAGGTGAGGAGTCCCTGTGGCTTTGCAGCAAAGGGGGGTATGGCAGAAGGGACGGCCTTGGAAGAGCAGGAGTGTGGTGGAGATGTGGAGGGGGAGGAACCACTGATAGAGGAGGTGAAGGAGAGTGTGGAACAGTTGGCAGTGAAACCAAAAGTCAAGCAACCCAAGAGCGCCCCGCCCCGACCGGAGGAGGAGAGATTTCCAGGACAACGGGCTCGGACGGGGGATTGGTGGCACAGCTCTGTTCTCCTCGGGCCACGGATGCCAACGCCCCCTCGCTTGGGAGCGTCTTTCCAGGGCTGGAGGGAAAGATGATGGACTGAGGAGGATGAAGGGGATTGGGGGTATCCTGCCTCATCCGGTCCCAGCACCATGGATACGCTACGTGAGCATTTTGGGGAATCTGGATTTCGTGACGCCCCATCCTGGCAGCCCTGGGTTGCAGGGCTGGAGCCTCCAGGTTCTTCTTGGCAGGATACAGGGGTGACCGCATCGGAGACCCAATTCCGGCTCACAAGTCCTAAATTGAGGATGGAGCGGACCTCTAGACAATCCATGGACCAACCCCCTCCAGAACAAGACCAAGGTGCCTCGTCGGGAGACCTTGGAGCCGGTCCTGAGCCCCAACCAACGCAATTGGCAGGGGGCTTACCTGTTGGGGGTCGCGGGGCGACGAGGGACCGACCTAGGCAGGACAGGAGAGCGACTGGAGCAGCGAGGACCCCAGGCCCCATGCCTTGGCCTCCGGGGGGTCCCGCCGGGGCTGTGGGTCCCGCAGGCCGTTTGGGGACCACCTGCCCTGCAGACTTCCTTTGACGGAAACCCTGAACGGGTGGCTATTTTCTTAAGCCAGGTGATAAGCCATATGGACCAATATGGACAGTGGTATCCCTCCCAGTGGGCTATGGTGGTTGCTGTTACGGGGGTCCTGACGGGAGAAGCGGCTGAGTGGGTGGCAGGCCTCCATGCTAAACATGCAAGGGGACTCGTGGACCTGGGACGATTTCTGGAGGCTCTTCATGCCAGATTTGAAGACGAAACAAGCGCCCAGGTTGCAGAGGGGGATTTGTTTGCGCTTAAGCAACGGGGCGTACCAGCAAAGGAATATGTACAGGAGTTCCGAAAGATTGCGGCTCGGTTGGTGGGGTGGCCAGAACGTCTTCTGGTGCACCAATTCCATAAAGGACTAGACCGTGATTTACAGCAAGCCTGCGTGTACCGGGGCTTGCCCCCCAAGTTGAGTGTGTGGTACAAGGCAGACATCGAATTGGACGTCGGTCTCCGAGAATTCCGTATACGGGGTGAAGGGGTTGCAAGTCAAGGAAAACGACCAGCAGAACGCACACAAACACCCATGGAGACTAAACCAAATGCTGGCTCCGGCTTGGGGGAAAGGATCCAGCGGCCTGCGTTTCGTTGCTTCAGATGTAATCGCCTTGGTCATCGAGCAGCCGACTGTCCTCATCCCATGCCCCGCAACTTGGACCAAAACCCCCCTCCTAGAGCTGTGTTGAGAGGCAGAGGCCGACCAACATCCGAACGGTCCCAAATGACTCGAACATCCTGTATGGAGAGGGATCCCCTGGCTACAGATACTAAGAAAGTGGTGGCGGAAAAGTTCCCGATTGTGGCTGGGGATAGTGATGACGACGATGAGGACCCACACGACCCGATGGTGAGCGACCCCATCCGACCTTTTGTGGTACCAGTCGTACTCCGAAACCCACAGGCCACCACTGGACGCCGATATGAGGCATTGATTGATTCAGGGTGTACTCGTTGTTTAATTCGTAGGGCAATAGTTGACGAACTTGGGCTGCGGGTTGTGCGGTTGAGAACCCCTATTACCTTTGAACAAATGGATGGTTCATTGCTGGGAGGGGCACCAGTGACTCATATAACAGAAAAGGTGCACCTCGATATTGGGGAGCACACCGAAACTATTCGGTTTATTATAGTGGAGAAAATGTTAGAACCAGTGATTTTAGGATTAGCATGGTTGGACAAGTGGGCTCCTACGATATGGTGGGAAGGGGGTTTTCGCAAACTTCGATTACCGTTGGGACCTCCCCCTACCAAGGAGGAAAAGGAGCCAGCAGGGGGAATAGAAGCAGAGAGCCCACCAGTAGACACGACGTATCCTAATGTGTATAGGGATCTCGCCAGAGTCTTTAGTGAGGAGGAATGTGAGACCCTGCCCCCTCACCGGCCTACGGATTGCAGTATTGAGTTAATACCCGGGGCGAAGCTACCCAAGCCCCGGATGTATTCAATGACACAACCCGAACTAAAAGCGCTGACTTTCTCTCGGCTTGTCGTTCGTTCAGAACTGCGATAGGAAATAATCACCAGTAACACACAGAGAATCAGGGTTTACTTTGGCAATGATAAGCTTGCAGTCAAAAGCAAAGTACAAGTCGGTGTTTTGGTTCAAAGTCAGCGCTGGGTGTAATCACACCACAGCGCTATTTAACAAAAACTCAGCCCCTTAAACATACATCCGGTGATTATCAATCAAGCACCCCCCACTCCCTTAACAGTAACAGCTGCGAGCAGCGAGGACAGCAGAATCGGAGAGGCCCGGCAACGTCATCAATCATCGCCCTGAATGCTGCTATCCAGGAACTGTTTGTGTGTTCGCTGCGGCTGCTTATCTCCACTCCTTTGTCTCCCACACCCCCCATCGATGGCGAGCTCCGGCAGGACTCGACAGGCGGCCCCCCCCTACCAGGAGCTCACCTATAAATAGAAAGCATACAGATGTTAGTCACTGTTACGATCCTGCATTAGGTTTGTCTGGGTATTTCCGATGGAACCGTTGTATCAATCGGGCAGCGTGAACATCGGGTGCTGCCACCCACGAGGCCTGTGTTACAGGGTATCCTTTCCACCACACAAGATATTGTAACATCCCCCTACGAACCCTGGAGTCCAATATTCGGTCTATCTCATATTGGTTGGTATGCACGGGACCCGGTGGAGTAGTTGAGGTACCTGGCCTTTCTATCGTCACCGGTTTCACCAAACTGCTATGGAATACGGGATGTATCCTACTGAACAGAGGGGGAAGTTTAAGAGCTACGGTTACAGGATTGATGACTTGTGTTATGGGAAATGGTCCTATATATTTAGGTCCTAATTTTTTACTGGGCAGTCGGAGTTTAAGGTATTTCGTAGATAAGTATACTTTGTCTCCTATCCGGAATGGTTTTGGATCAGCTCTTTTCTTGTCTGCATATTTTTTGTACTCGTCTGCTGCCTTTTGTAATGCTGTTTTTACACTTGGCCATACATTACTAATTTTATCGGCCCAACTGCGTGGCGTGTCACCGTCTGTCATAGGGGGATCTAACTCTGGAATGGCTGAAAACTCTCGGCCATATATTACTTGGAAAGGGGAGAACCCAGTACTGCGGTGGGGTATGTTGTTATATGCCACTTCGGCGAAAGGCAGGAGTCCTGACCAATTCGTCTGCTGGTATGAAACGTAGCATCTGATATATCTTTCGACCATGGCATTGGCCCGTTCAGCCGCCCCGTTAGTGCTCGGGTGGAATGCTGAACTTAACCCTTGAGAGGACCCAATTAAACGGACAAATCGTCTCCAAAACTTAGAGGTGAATTGAACACCGCGGTCGGATATAATCCTCTTAGGTGCTCCATGGAGACGATAGATATGTTGCAAAAAGAGTTCGGTTAATTGTCGCGCGGATGGTATGCTTTTACATGGCACAAAGTGGGCCTGTTTCGAAAACAGATCGAACAAACTATTCCCCCTGCTGGCTCCTTTTCCTCCTTGGTAGGGGGAGGTCCCAACGGTAATCGAAGTTTGCGAAAACCCCCTTCCCACCATATCGTAGGAGCCCACTTGTCCAACCATGCTAATCCTAAAATCACTGGTTCTAACATTATCTCCACTATAATAAACCGAATAGTTTCGGTGTGCTCCCCAATATCGAGGTGCACCTCTTCTGTTATATGAGTCACTGGTGCCCCTCCCAGCAATGAACCATCCATTTGTTCAAAGGTAATAGGGGTTCCACTCGCTCTCCTGTCCCTCTCCTGTCCTGCCTAGGTCGGTCCCTCATCGCCCCGCGACCCCCAACAGGTCGCGGGGGTGACGAGGGACCGACCTAGGCAGGACAGGAGAGCGACTGGAGCAGCGAGGACCCCAGGCCCCATGCCTTGGCCTCAGGGGCCCCGCCAGGGCTGTGGGTCCCACAGGCCATTTGGGGACCACCTGCCCTGCAGACTTCCTTTGACGGAAACCCTGAACGAGTGGCTATTTTCTTAAGCCAGGTGATAAGCCATATGGACCAATATGGACAGTGGTATCCCTCCCAGTGGGCTATGGTGGTTGCTGTTACGGGGGTCCTGACGGGAGAAGCGGCTGAGTGGGTGGCAGGCCTCCATGCTAAACATGCAAGGGAACAAATCAGCAGGCCATTTTGGGTATTTAAAAACTCTACACCTTGTGAGGAGGCAATTCTGGTGGCCACGAATGCGTAAGGACATAGAAACATATGTAAAAGGTTGCACAACCTGTGCAACCGCCAAACCCTGGTCTGGACGACCGTTAGGACTATTACAAACAGTCGCGAATCCTAGCAGGCCTTGGGAAGAGATCGCTATGGATTTCATAGTCGATCTGCCCCCTAGCCATGGCCACACTGTAATTTGGACGGTGGTAGATCTGTTTTCGAAACAGGCCCACTTTGTGCCATGTAAAAGCATACCATCCGCGCGACAATTAACCGAACTCTTTTTGCAACATATCTATCGTCTCCATGGAGCACCTAAGAGGATTATATCCGACCGCGGTGTTCAATTCACCTCTAAGTTTTGGAGACGATTTGTCCGTTTAATTGGGTCCTCTCAAGGGTTAAGTTCAGCATTCCACCCGAGCACTAACGGGGCGGCTGAACGGGCCAATGCCATGGTCGAAAGATATATCAGATGCTACGTTTCATACCAGCAGACGAATTGGTCAGGACTCCTGCCTTTCGCCGAAGTGGCATATAACAACATACCCCACCGCAGTACTGGGTTCTCCCCTTTCCAAGTAATATATGGCCGAGAGTTTTCAGCCATTCCAGAGTTAGATCCCCCTATGACAGACGGTGACACGCCACGCAGTTGGGCCGATAAAATTAGTAATGTATGGCCAAGTGTAAAAACAGCATTACAAAAGGCAGCAGACGAGTACAAAAAATATGCAGACAAGAAAAGAGCTGATCCAAAACCATTCCGGATAGGAGACAAAGTATACTTATCTACGAAATACCTTAAACTCCGACTGCCCAGTAAAAAATTAGGACCTAAATATATAGGACCATTTCCCATAACACAAGTCATCAATCCTGTAACCGTAGCTCTTAAACTTCCCCCTCTGTTCAGTAGGATACATCCCGTATTCCATAGCAGTTTGGTGAAACCGGTGACGATAGAAAGGCCAGGTACCTCAACTACTCCACCGGGTCCCGTGCATACCAACCAATATGAGATAGACCGAATATTGGACTCCAGGGTTCGTAGGGGGATGTTACAATATCTTGTGCGGTGGAAAGGATACCCTGTAACACAGGCCTCGTGGGTGGCAGCACCCGATGTTCACGCTGCCCGATTGATACAACGGTTCCATCGGAAATACCCAGACAAACCTAATGCAGGATCGTAACAGTGACTAACATCTGTATGCTTTCTATTTATAGGTGAGCTCCTGGTAGGGGGGGGGCGCTTGTCGAGTCCTGCCGGAGCTCGCCATCGATGGGGGGTGTGGGAGACGAAGGAGTGGAGATAAGCAGCCGCAGCAAACACACAAACAGTTCCTGGATAGCAGCATTCAGGGCGATGATTGATGACGTTGCCGGGCCTCTCCGATTCTGCTGTCCTCGCTGCTCGCAGCTGTTACTGTTAAGGGAGTGGGGGGTGCTTGATTGATAATCACCGGATGTATGTTTAAGGGGCTGAGTTTTTGTTAAATAGCGCTGTGGTGTGATTACACCCAGCGCTGACTTTGAACCAAAACACCGACTTGTACTTTACTTTTGACTGCAAGCTTATCATTGCCAAAGTAAACCCTGATTCTCTGTGTGTTACTGGTGATTATTTCCTATCGCAGTTCTGAACGAACGACAAGCCGAGATATGCATTGTTAGATCTTTTTGTGAACACGCACTCATCAGTTTCGGACTTAATAAAGCCCATTGAATTTAGTTTGTCAGTAAGACATAAATACCACATTAAACCAGATTGTTTCAGACCATAAAGACTTTTGTTTAGGAACCAGGTATCCCCTTCTTGCTGTCGGAATCCTGGAGGACTTCTCACGTAGATCTCTTCGTCTAGGTCTGCATGTAGATAAGCCGTGTCAACATCAAACTGAAAAACTTCTAAACCAAGGATAGTTGCAGTTGCTAAAGCAATTTTTACACTCTCAGTTCTGACTGTCGGTGAGTAAGTATTTGTGTAGTCCTCAGGATAACGTTGAGCGAAACCCTGAGCTACAAGTCTGGCTTTGTACAATGACTCACCATTTGGTTTCTTTTTGATTCTGTAGACCCATCGAGTGCCAATGATCTTTTTGTTTGCTGGAGGTTCTGCAGGTGTAAATACTTTAAGTTTCTTTAGACTGTCCATTTCAACCTGCATTGCTTCATACCATTTGTCTTGCTCTAAATCAGGGAGCTGCTTGATTTGTGTGAAATTATCAGGTGGAAGTGTAACATTGCAAATCAAAGGCAAGGGTGCTTTTGTCAGTTGCCAAGAATATCGTTGTGGAGGGATTCCTTTTGTGGCCCTCTTGGAACATCTCGGAACAACTGTCCAGTCTTCTTCTGCTTCGTCCTCATCCTCACTTTCGTCGCTAGCATCAGCATCCGCGGCTTGCGAAGACGGAACATCGGGTTGAGTAGAATCAGTGGTGGAATCTTGATCATCAATCTGCGTAGCATCAGCAGTATCATCTCTGGGAAAATAAACTCCAGGATCATTGGAATGAATCCTGGACCAGTCAATATCTTCTTCAAAAATAGCAGATTGGGAAATCACAATTGCATGTTTAGAGTCAATAAATCTGCTCCATTTTGAGTTATCATCAATACCCATAAATCTCATTCTCTTTGCTGCTGGACTTCCTTTTCTTCTTTGAGCTAAGGGAATATTCACCATAGCATATGAACCAAAAATATGGATGTTTTTAAGATCAGGCTTGTAGCCATACAACATGAAGAAAGGAGTCTGATTTATTACACTGCTCCAAGTACGGTTGACAATGTAATTTGCGTACTTGATAGCTTCACCCCAGTATATCTTACCAAGGTTGGCGTCTTCTAGGAGACAACGCATCATGGTTTGCAGTACCTCTCTGTTGTGAGCCGGTATGTCAGGGGCCGAAGTCTGATGAATAATTCCATTCTTACGCATCCAGTCCTGGAAACGCTGAGACATGAACTCGGCACCACGATCACTCTGGATTCTGGCGATGCGAACTTGGTGTTGGGTAGAAACAAGGGTTGCAAAGTCTTTAAAGATCTGAAAAGTCTCTGATTTTTCTTTCATAGGATATACATATCCATATCTAGAGTAATTATCAACAATTGTTAGAAAATATTTTCTACCACCAAATGATGGCGGGAAAGGACCAACTATGTCAGTGTGAACCAAATCAAAAATGCGTGTTGACAGGCGTGTAGCGTGTTTGGGAATGGCTGCTGCTTTGGATTTGGCCTTCTTGCATACAGCACAATCCAAAAACACCTTACACCCCTTTAGATCCAAACCTTTTGCGAACTCCGGCATCTTCCTAAGAACACGGAAACTGGCATGCCCCAATCTTCTATGCCATTTGTGGATACACCTGGAATGCAAAGGTTTACCAGTTAGTGAATTCTCAACATTAACATTTTTATGCGGAACCTCAGGCTTGCTCTGAGCAACCTGTTTACCAATTCTATTTTTGTTGGCTTTAGAACCCTTAGGAATAGCAACAGGATCTCTCTCTGGAGCATCTCTCTCTGGGCCTGTGCGTTCCCTTTTTGGAGTTTGCATACTTGCCTGTGTTTGTTTTTTAGGCTTTGGCTTTAAGTAATAAACACCACCAATTAATATGGTTTCAGCAACAATATCTCCATCTTTAACTATGTAACTTGCTTTTTCAAGGTGGTGAACTTGGAACTTTAACATTCTAGACAAGTGATACTGACTAAGCAAATTACTGGTTGCTGTTGGTATGTAATAAACATCAGGAATGAATGCATCGAGCTCTTCAACATAAACAGTTCCTTTTCCTTTGACCTGACAAGGATGATTTGAAAAAGAATAAAGTTCACGTAGTTCTGGTTCAGGCTCATGCATCTCTGTGAAAAGTTCCTTTCTGTAGGTAACATGCAATGCTGCACCACTGTCCAAAGTCCACAGGAGTCGTCTGTCGTACTCTGGTTGAGGTTGTGGATCATTGGTTAAAGCCAATGTGGCGAGTGGAGTTTGTGGATCACGCCGGGGACCACGACGACCTTGTCTTCTGCCTCTGCCTCTGCCTCTGGAATCTGTTCCTCTGGGCTGGTATGTGACGGGAGCTGGAACTCGTTGGGGACAATCCCGGGTGGCATGTCCCACACGATTGCAGGTGTTGCATCTTGGCATCCTTGGAACGTAGGTCCTTCCTCGGAAGGGGCGTCTAGCTGGAGCTCTTGATGCGGGTGGTCCTCTCAAATGTGGAGTAGCTAGCATGAATGCCTCTTCTTCAATTAAAAGTCTACAGACATTGTCCACTGTGCGTTGAGCAATTGGGACTTGGTTAATTTTTGTAACAGCATCTTTCCCTTCATAATTCAAAGAGTTAATAATGATGCTGATCATTTGAATATCTTCAATGTTATGGCCTCTTTCTCTCAATTCTGTTCTCAGACCTTTCAGTTTGGTCAAACGTCCTCCAATTTGTTCACCAGGTTTCAATCTCGAACCGTGGAGTTCAGACATGAGTAAACATGAAGATTCAATTGAGATAGGCCTGTAGCAATTTTCCAATTCAGCCCAAATTTGACGGGCTGTTGTATTTGGTGGAAAAGTGACCTGCAGTTCAGTATCCATGGACATCAATAATGTTGTGCGAGCTCTTATCTCTAGATCTCGTATTGCAAAATTCCAAGGTGGAGCAGGTGGGTTAAATACCATACAATGGGTGCCTTCTCTAAGAAGCAATAGTGTAATCTCACTGACCCAGGCTTTGTAATTGTGTCCTGACATTTTTAGTTTTGACTCACCAGTTAGTGGAGAGACAGAAAATGCCTGGTAAGGAGCCTGCATTTGGTATGCTGGCTGTGCTGGCAGAGGTATTTGCTGTGCCTGTTGTGGACCTAAAAATGGTCTTGGTTGTGCCATTGGAGGTGGGCCAGGAGCTGGCCCTATTTGCACTTGTGGCTGGGGCACATATGCAGGCATTTGTAGCTGCTGTGGCTGATGCACTGGAATCTGCTGTATTCCAGTTGCCATTTGTGCTTGAGCTGCAATATTGGCATGACCTGCTGGAGATGCAGTCATTTGCCTTTGCTGTGTTCCATCTAAAAGGACACCAACACTGCCAGGGGGTGTTTGAGTTTGGGCCTGTGGAAACACTTGTGGCATTTCAGCTTCCTGTAGTAAATTACTTTTGCCAGCAGATGGTGCTGCACCTTTGGGCAGCTTTGCATACGTGGCATTGTATGCTTTAGAGTAAGAGTGGTTATGTAAGACATGTGTAACTTGATCAGGGAGACTTTCATGTGACGTATGCAGTGCTCTTTGCCTTAATTGGCCTGACACAGGATCCACCAGGGGGAGTGTCTTTGGCTCCGGAGAAGAAGGCAATATGGCGCTTTTTGAAAATCTTAAATTGTCTCCCTTATCTTGCTCAAGCATAGATATAGCCATTTTTGCCTGGGATAGCTGCTGTTCATAGAGTTTTATACGGTCACGATAAGCTTTCATAGCCAGCTCATCCAGGGTGAGCTTAGAGCTTTGAGGAGAATAATGAATTGTTTCTCTCTCTGCGTGGGAGGAATTTTGCTCGGCAGTGTGCTTTAGCCTTGCATCGAGCGTTACAAATTCAGAAGGTTCTGGGAAGACTTTTTCAGAGCTTGGAAGATCAGAAGAAAATGTTACTGACCTCAGTCGTAAATCATCATCTTCAAAAACAGCTTCTGTCTTATCTCCCTCCATTTCTGTTCCCACGGCTTCTTCTCGTTCCAGGCGTGTGGCTGTAGTAAGAGGCTGGAAATCTGGAAACCTCCTTTCTGCCACCTTCTCAGCAAAATACATTTTGTATTTGTTTTACTTCTGTTTCGGAATCTCAGCAATATAATTAGTGTACCTCAGTAGCTAAAAACTAATTGCCTATGCGCTCTTATCAGAAATAACAAAACAAGGAAAAAGCCATAAATCAAACCGTCCGAGCTACCAGATGTCAGGGCATTTATTAATCCCATGTTTGGCTCTGGGACTAATTACCCTGGTTTAGATTAGAGGAGATGAATCGAGGCTTATTCCTTGTTGCAATAATCTGAAAAGAAACGCGAGAAAGGTTTCTAATAAAACTCATTTATTTGTTATAAAGAAAATAAAACACCTCACTAAGAAAAGTTAATTGTTACATTTTGGCAAGCGAGGTCTCCTGCCGGTCCAAGCTGGACCTTGCTGGCAGGAGAACAAAGGAAAGAGTGAGAGAGCAAGTGAAGGAATGTGGGTGGATATGGAAACACGTAGCTTACTGATAAGAAGTTGGCAAGCTACGGAGAGTCAGATAGTCCAGAAATAATTGACTCAGCTGGTAAATAAAATAACGCAGTGACATCACCAGCCCAATCTGCATCCGAGTAAGCGGACAGCTGGGCTGGCTTCCCCTTCTCTGGCTCCAGCATAAGGAGGGCATCGGCCGTGCCCCTGAGGTACCTAAGTACCCTCTTGACAGCATTCCAGTGGAATTCCTTTGGGTTTTCCACGTGCCTGGACAATAGATTCATGGCTAAAGCTATGTCAGGCCTGCTCCAATTGCTAATGTATAGCAAGGAGCCAATCACAGATCTATATAATTTGTTGTCTGTGAAGTCAGGGCTGTCTTTGTGATTGTGGCCGTAGTAATCACTTTGTATGGGGCTACGCGTTGGGTTAGACTCCGCCATTTTACATTTGGCCAACAATTCTTCAATTTTTTCTTTTTGGGATAATGCAAATCCCTTTTTAGTGGCCAAGATATGTACACCCAGGTACCTGTCAACCCGCCCCAAGGACTTCAGGGTAAACTTTTCCCCCAGGGCCTTGGCAAATTCATCACACCTTTCCTTGCCAGGCCCTACGTATAGGAGGTCATCCACGTAAACCAACACCCGTTCTGTATCACCTTTGGTGTCACGTGTAAAAACGCACTCATCAGCATGGGATGCCCTGAAGCCAATTCGCTCTAAACCCTTTTTGAGGCAGTTGTACCAGAGTTTCCCCGACTGCTTGAGGCCATATAATCCCTTTTGGAGTAGCCATGTGTTTCCCCCCTCCTGCTGGTAACCAGGAGGGGCCCTCACGTAAATCTGCCGGTCCAAGTTGGCGTGGAGGTAGGCCGTCTGGATGTTGAATTGGTAGACTTCCTTCCCCAGAGCGGCTGCAGTTACGAGGGCGGCCTTGACACTTTCTGCCCGGACAGTTGGAGAGTAGGTCTCAATGTAGTCCTCCATGTAGCGTTGGGCGAACCCCTGTGCTACCAAGCAGGCCTTGTACAGGTAGCGGCCATTGGCAAGTGGTTTGGCCTTGAAAACCCACCTTGTGCCAATGACCTTCTTCTCCTTGGGTGGTTGCCCGGTTGCCCTTGAGTTTTCTCAGGCTCTCCATCTCCTGTTCCATCGCGAGCTGCCACTTCTCCTGTTCTTCGATGGGCAGCTCCTGGATGTCAGAGAATGTCTTTGGGGTGACCATGATGCTGTTGACGGATGCGACGTGCCCAATGTCAATTCTCTTAGGTGGGACCCCCTTGTTGGGCCGCTTTGACCTTCTGACCTCCTGCCACTCACCACCCTTTTCCTCTGCGGGTTCCTCGCCAACTGGCTGTTCACGACCGGGATGTGGAGGCCCTCGGTCCCAGGCATTGGGCATCATGGGCCTCTGGAGCGTCGCTGGAGGCGAAGAGTCAGGTGAAGATGGCGTGTCTTCCCCCTCAGGACTGGACGGCTCATCCTCCTCATCTGGACCAGGTAGGCTGACCCCTTCATCCTGTTCCTCGCTCTCATCGGTGGTAGGGTCTGTGGTTGTCTCAGGCGGTGTCATGGTTGGTGCAGCTTTGCTGGGCCGGTTAATGTATGGACCCAGATCATTTGAGTGGATCTGGGTCCAATTGCAGTCCTCTTCGAAGGAGGCAGATTGGGAGGTCACAATCCTGCCCCCTTCTCCCAGTAATCAGTAGGCCTTGGAGCCAGGGGCATAGCCCAAGAACCTCAGTCTCTGGGAGACGGATCTCCCCTTCTTTCGCAGCTGCTTGGGGATGTGCACCCAAGCGTAGGAGCCAAACACACGCAAGTGTCCCAAATTTGGCTTCCTACCGTGGACCAGAAAATATGGGGTCTGGTTCACAACGCTGCTCCAGGTGCGGTTCAGGGTGTAGTTGGAGTAGTGTACCGCCTCTGCCCAGTACGATTCCGCAACCCCAGCATCCGCAATCAGGCTGCGCACCATGGTCTGCAGAATGCCATTGCGTTTTTCTGACACACCGTTCTGCACAGGTGTAAAAGGCGCTGTACGAAAATGGTGTATGCCCTTGTGCCTTATCCAGTCCTGGAATTTTCGGGACATGAACTCAGCCCCACGGTCGCTCTGCAGCTGCGCGATCTTTGTCTTGTACTGAGTTTCCACATAGTTGTACAATGATTTTATGGCATCAAAGGCTTCAGACTTTTCTGTGAGGGTATACACATGGCCATACCTCGAGAAATCATCGACAGCAGTGAGGAAATACTGCCTTTTTCCTAGGGACGGTGTAAATGGCCCAACCAAATCAACATGTATTAATTGATATGGGTATTGAGTTTTATGCAGTGACACCTTAGGTATTGGGGCAGCCTTCCTCTTTCCATCATCCTGAAACTCTGCTTCTGCACATCTGAAAAATGTCAGCTGGAGAGAAATTACAAAGCAGATTTCAGCATCATCCTGAAACTCTGCTTCTGCACATCTGGAAAAATGTCATCTGGAGCAAAATTCCATGGCAGATTTCAGGATAAACCTGGAATTCTGCTTCTGCACATATGGAAAATGTCACCTAGATAGAAATTGCAAAGCCGATTTCAGTATAATCCTGGAATTCTGCTTCTGCACATCTGGAAAATATCACTTAGAGAGGAATTGCAAGGCAGATTGCATCATAATCTTGAAACTCTACTTCTGCACATCTGCAGAAGCAGCAGAAACAGAAGAAGCACAAGGAGCAGAAGAAGCAGCAGAAGAAGAAGAAGCAGCAGCAGCAGCAGTAGAAGCAGAACTAGAAGCAGAAGAAGCAGCATCAAAAGACAAAGAAGCAGAAGCAGAAAAAGGAGACGCAGCAGCACAATAAGAAGCAGAGAAGAAGCAGCAGTAGAAGAAGCAGAAGCAGAAGCAGAAGCAGAAGCAGAAGCAGAAGCAGAAGCAGAAGCAGAAGCAGAAGCAGAAGCAGAAGCAGAAGAAGAAGAAGAAGAAGAAGAAGAAGAAGAAGAAGAAGCCGAAGAAGATGTAGCAGAAGCAACAGCAGCAGAAGAAGCAGCAGCAGCAGAAGAAGAAGAAGCAGAACTAGAAGCAGAAGAAGCAGCATCAAAAGACGAAGAAGCAGCAGAAGCAGCAGAAGCAGAAAAAGGAAAATAAACAGAACCAGCAGCAGAAAAAGGAGAAGCAGAAGCAGCAGAAGCAGAAGAAGCAGAAGCAGCAGCAACACAATAAGAAGCAGAAGAAGCAGAAGCAGAAGCAGCACAAGAAACAGAAGAAGAAGCAGCAGAGGAACGAGAATAAGCAGAAGCAGAAGGAACAGAAGCAGCAGAAGCAGGATAAACAGAAGAAGAAGCAACAATAGCAGAAGAAGAAGAAGAAGAAGAAGAAGAAGAAGAAGAAGAAGAAGAAGAAGAAGAAGAAGAAGAAGAAGAAGAAGAAGAAGAAGAAGAAGAAGAAGAAGAAGAAGAAGAAGAAGAAGAAGAAGAAATATCAGCAGAGAACAAGCAGAAGCAGCAGAAGCAGGAGAAGCAGAAGAAGTAGAAGCAGAAGAAGAAGGAGAAGAAGGAGAATAAGCAGAAGCAGAAGCAGAAGAAACAATAGCAGAAGCAGAAGGAACAATAGCAGAAGAAGCAGAAGCAGAAGTAAGAGAAGTCGCAGGAGAAGAAAAACCAGAACTAGAAGCAGCAGAGAAGAAGCAGAATCAGGAGAACCAGGTGAAGCAGAAGAAGAAGCAGAAGAAGCTGAAGTAGCAGAAGCAGCATCAAAAGAAGCAGCAGAAACAGTAGAAGAATAAGAAGTAGAAGCAGAAGAAGCAGCATCAAAAGACGCAGAAGCAGCAGAAGCAGAAAAAGGAAAATAAAAAGAAGAAGAAGAAGAAGAAGAAGAAGGAGGAGGAGGAGGAGGAGGAGGAGGAGGAGGAGGAGGAGGAGGAGGAGGAGGAGGAGGAGGAGGAGGAGGAGGAAAAGCAGCAGAAGAAGTTTCTTAAAAGGCCACCAGATGGGAGCAAAGAGTCACCTTTGATCCCACTGGTGGGTCAAGGGGCTCCGGCCCCTGCAGCCCCATTGGGGAGAGTTAATGGCCCTCCAGCCCCCTCACACATTGGTAAGGGAGGGGCCAGGGGCCCCTATGAGAACCCCTGCACATGGGCTGCTCTTTGTGCTCTTGTTCTAACTTCCTACGGGACTGATCCATGGGCTCAATCCAGGCATGGATGCCTCCATGCCAGGGAACTCATTTTACTCTACTTTACTTCTAAATAAAGACTTAATTTGATTGCATCCTTACATGCTGACTTTTCTTGGAAGTGCCCTCAACGAACCATCAGTCTTCGTGAGATCCCTCACAAAGTGGTAGCAGAGGATGGTTCAAGGCAACGCTTTCAAGCCAGCAGAAGCAAGATGCCTGGAGGTTCCAGCAAGAACCCCCTAGAGATGGATGGCAGGAGATCCCCGATTGTGACCAGAAGTCTTCAATCAAGAATGGCAGCCCTGCATCCAGTCCCTGATGCGAGCTTGGATCCAGAGGAGGGTACAGATGATCTCTATGCCCCCAGAGATCCCAGCGGAGCGTCAGGCACCCCTTCGCACACTTCCCTGGACCAGTGGTGGGCCCCTCCAGGTGATCCTCAGCATTTTCGGGCTTTTTCGGCCCCATCCTGCAGCCTTCGCCCCCGGTAAGTGTTCCAGTACCGGGAGGGCTTCCAGAAGAATCTTCAGAGCTCCACAGGCCTGGGCTCAGGCCTGGCCCTGAAGCACCGAGAGAGAGGTCTGCCCCCGTCGGCTCCTGGGCTGGAATACATTCTGAGCATGCCCAGTTCACTCCAGCTGAAAAAGAGAAAAATAATCAGAGAAAAATACCTACACTAACCAGCAGAGGGATCCCTCTACCATTTATTTCAATGGAACCAAAGCAAAGATACCATGGACAGCAAAATACATCAGCATTTTCTACCCCAGCTATGTCTGTTCTCCCAAATAACTTTGAGAAACTGCATCTGGGGGGTGAGAATTTCAACATATGGAATAAAGTGATACAGGTATGTCTCTTAAAAGAAGGGACCCTAGAAATGGTTTTAGACCCCCCACCTTTCCCTTGGAATCGAGGAATCGAGAATAGAGCCGGCGAGAGTCAGGTAGAGCCCCTGTGCAGCCCCCAGATTGCATCCCTTTGCTTCTGGGGAGGAAACAGGCGAGGCTCCCTATTCAGCTCGCCGAGGCTCCGGACAGCGGTGACAATTCTACACCCCGTAGAACAAGGCGGCAGGACCAACCTTCCTATTGAAAACAAAGTGAACTTTCCAAACGAACAGGGTGAAATCGGGACTTGAACTACAAAAAAGCAAATATTTGTGATAGCCCTGTGACTAACTTTAAAACGAAAGATTGAAAGTCTCCTGAAAATGGCGCCTGGCTTCAGCATTAACAAAAGCTGAAAGTGAAAGTGGATTTGCATAGCTATTTCAACACGTTACAAAGTAGCATTGCTGGTAACAAGTGAAGGAAAAGGGAAATTCTTTTAAAGCAAGCCTGATTCTGATTTAATCTCATCCTTAAGTTGACTAAACCTGGGGAAATTCTTCAGAGGATTTGGTGGAGGAGGAAAGGGAAAAAAGACTTCCTTTTTTGAAAAAGTCAGAATACGTGGCAGAATGGCTTCTAAACAGACTAAGCAAGATGGGAAGGCAGCAGGGGGGGGATCCCCCACACACAAACCTCAGCAACAGCCTCCCAGCCAGCAGAGCCAGAAAAAAGAGATTGATCTTGAAAACTTAAAGGATGTTATTGCTCAGGCTTTGATGAGGCAAGATGAATATATGGATGAGAAGTTTAAAAAGTCTCAACAGGAAATTAAGCAGGAGATTAAAGAAATTAAAGAGGTGGTACAAGAGAAATATGACAAGGTGACCAAAAAGTTAATGACAGTGGTGACTGGATTGTCAGATGCAGTTATCCAAACTGATAAAAAAAGTGGAGGAACTCAGATCAGAAATAGATGTTAAAATGAAGGAGGCTGATTACAAAATTTTCAATGCTGACAATAAAATGCAAAGACTTGAAAATGAGATGACAATGATGCAGTTCAGGTCTATGAAGTTTGCCATAAGGCTGAGAGGCTTAAAAGAGAATACTAGGGAAGACCTGAGAAGGATCTGCACTGATGCTTTGGCTGTGATGTTAAAGATTAGTCCTGAGGAGATTTTTTGCAAAATGGATAAAGTGTACAGAGTGAATTCTTGGGTGGCCATACAAAGACAACTGCCTAGAGATGTGGTGATATATTTTACAGATAGAAAAATAAGAAATGATATTTTGCAAAGGTCCTTTGTCTCTACTGTGCAAGTGGATGGAAAGGAAATTGGAGTTTATAAAGAGCTGCCACCTAAGATGTTAAAAGATAGGAAGGATTTTGGATTTTTAGTGAATGAATTAAAGAAACAACAAATCCAATTCAGGTGGGATGCTCCAACTGGCATAATATTGAGGTTCAAAGGAGAAAGATACCGATTAAATACTGTTGAGAAGGCAGAAGAATTTTATTCTAATTTTTTCAAAACAAGTTCAACATCCCCACGTACATCCTCTGTGTTGGAGATAAAGGAGAGTGATAAGGAGAAGCAACTTGAGCAAGAGACTGAAGAGCAGTGTAAGTAGTTGGAACTGGAGGCAATGGAAATGCAGGGCGCTACAGGAGGATTTTTGGATGCGCCTCTGATAGACCTTCCTTTGGAAATTGTAACTGGACCACCTAAAAATACAAGAGAAGTGGCTTTGGACCTAGCCCGGATGTGTGAAGCCAAAGATCAGCGTATAACTCGAGCAGTTTCTAAGCAAATCAAAGAAAAACAGCAACAGGAAAGGACCAAGCCACAGCAACACAAGAAAGGAGTTAAGGGCAATGCACAAGAATGTGAAGCCATGGGAGGAGCAAAGCCGAAGACTACCAACCTGGGAAGCCTTCAGCAACTGTTCTTATCGCTTCGAGAAGATTTAGATGACAACTAAGTTTTTATCTTGGAATGTGAATGGATTAAACTCACCACAGAAAAGGAAAAAATCATTCAATTATTTGAGACAATTTAATAATGATATCATTTGTCCACAAGAAACTCATATTCGAATACAAGATCAAAAATACTTGATAAATTCAAGATTAGGAACACAATTTATAGCCTCGAATTTGGAAAAAAAGAATGGCGTAGTGATTTATATAAATAAAAGATTGTCAGCTAAAATTATAGAAGCAGATGATTGTGGCAGGTTTATAGCAATTGAACTTTATACAGCAAATGGCCCAATTCTGGTGATTGGAATTTATGCTCCTAATCAACAACAAGAAAATTTTTACAAAACTTTGCATTCTAAAATATTGCAATGGGATTATAGATCTATTTTAATTATGGGAGATTGGAATGGAGTAATTGATCCTAAAACAGACAAAAAGAGCTTGGCAAAGTCAAGGATTAGATTACCACAGACTTTTTTTTGATATGAAAGAAGATTTGGAATTAAAAGATATTTGGAGAATACAGAACCCAAAAGATTTGGATTTTACTTTTTTCTCAGATAGACACAGATCCTTCTCTAGGATTGATTTTATTTTACTATCATCTGATTTACTTGTAAAAACAAAAAGAACAAAGATTTTTCCAAGGACTCTAACTGACCATAGCCCGGTTTGGATAGAAATTGAGATGGGAAAGACTGAGAGAAGATCATGGAGAGTAAATGAAAATTTGTTCAGATATGAAAAGAATGTAACTGAACTTAAAAAGCAGATGAAAGAATTTTTTGAAATGAACTTGAACAAGGGTACCCCTATTGAAATTGTGTGGGACGCGAGCAAGGCATATATGAGAGGGGTACTCATTTATATGAACTCTAAACATAAATTAAACTGACAAAAGAAAAGATCTGAAATGGAAGCAGAAATAAAGAACAAAGAACAGTTACTTATAAAAAACCCAACAGATGAAAGAATACGAGGGGCCATAAAATTCCTGAAAGATCAATTTCATATGTTTATGGCGGAACAAACAGCAACAAATTTACAATTTGCGAAACATAATACATTTTTTAACGCTAATAAACTGGGCAGATGGCTGGCCTATACATTAAGGAAGCGGCAGAGTACATGGGTCATTGATAGTATTGAGAGTGGAGGGAAGGAAATTTTTCAACAAAAATTAATTAAAGAAGCTTTTTTAGATTATTATACCAAATTATATGCCAAAGATGATGTACAGAATGGACTTATAGAGAAATATTTAGAAAAAAGAAGAGTTACAAAAATTTCTAGTGAACAAAAGGAGAGAATGAATCAACCTATAACAGCCGAGGAGATTATTGCCACAATTAAACAATTGAAAACAGCTAAAGCACCAGGGACGGATAGTTTAACTGCGGCGTATTATAAAACTTTACAAGCAGAAATGATTGAACATCTTAAAGATCTATTTTGTAGTATACAACAAGGGGGCAAAATACCCCATTCATGGAAAGCAGCTTACATTTCATTGATACCGAAAGAGCAAACAGGTCCTAAAAAACCAGAGAATTTTAGACCAATATCTCTTCTGAATAATGACTATAAAATATTTGCAAAAGTATTAGCCAACAGGTTAATGCCAGTTATTCAAGAGGTGACTCATCATGATCAAGTGGGATTTATAGAAGGCAGATATATGAAGGATAATGTAAGGCAAATTATAGATTTATTGGAATATCTTGAGAAGAACAAACAGATCTCTGCAGTGCTGGTGTTTTTGGATGTGGAGAAGGCCTTTGATAGAGTGGATTGGAACTTTCTATTAAAGACTTTAAGAAAAATGGACTTTGGGGATGAGTTTATACAGGCGGTTTCAGCAATTTATCAAGAACAAACGGCACAAATTATTATTAATGGAAGCTTAACTACGAACTTTAGTATTGAAAAAGGAACAAGACAAGGTTGTCCGCTATCCCCATTGTTGTTTATTTTAACATTAGAAGTCTTGTTGAATACAATACGGGACTCGAGTACTTTGAAGGGAATAGTGATAAGGCAAGAGGATTATAGAACAAGGGCATTTGCAGATGATCTGGTTGTTACCCTAACACAGCCGATGGAATCAATAATCCAGATGAAAGACATTATAGAAGAATATGGTATGGTATCAGGATTTAGACTGAACCAGAAAAAAATTAAGATGATAGTTAAAAATATGACACAAGATCGAAAACAGGAACTTGAAAGTAAGGCAGGCTTTGAAATAGTATCAAAGGTTAAATATCTAGGAGTTCAAGTTGCAGATTCAAATATAAAATTGTTTCAAAATAATTATGAGGTGTTGTGGCGAGAGGTACAAAAGGATATGGAAACTTGGAAAAAACTGCAGCTGTCTTTACTTGGAAGAATAGCAGCAGTTAAGATGAACGTTTTGCCAAGATTTCTTTTCTTGTTTCAAATGATTCCGGTGCTTAAAAGTGATAAACAACTGAGAGAATGGCAAAGAGGAGTGAATAAGTTTGTATGGAATGAGAAAAAGCCGAGAGTTAAGCTGAAAATTATGCAAGATGTTCCAGAAAGGGGAGGCCTTAAACTCCCAAACCTACAATTATATTATGAAGCAGCAGCCTTGACGCAAGCAAGTGATTGGTTTGGAAGGACAAAGACTGGAATATTGAATATAGAAAGTTATGATCTTGAATTTGGTTGGCATGCATATTTATTTTATGAGAACAAAGTGGATAAAGTATTCAAAAGCCACATACTTAGGAACTCTTTGATGAGAGTTTGGAAGAAGCACTGATTCAAATGGGATTATAAAATACCATTATGGTTGGATCTTGGTCATATCATGTGGAATACAAATATAATGTCACTCAGGGGGTTTTTATACAAAGAAGTTCTTTTTATGGATGGGGGCAGATGGCAATTAAAGACATTAGAAACACTGTTGGAAGAAGGGACTAATTTAACTTGGTTAGAGTATAATCAACTTCAACTGAGATGGAAAGAAGACCAAAAAACTGGTATAATGATGCATGAAGAAGAATTGGTTAGACATATAAAAGAGAAAGGTCCAATGCATATTAAGAGGGTTTACAATGTTTTGTTAGAAAGAGATTCGGAAAATGAATTGGTTAAAGATTGGTTAAAGAAGAAAGAGAAGAAGCAGAAGCAGAAGGAAGAGAAGCAGCAGAACCAGGAAAAGCAACAGAAGAAGCAGAGAAGAAGAAGCAGTAGTAGAAGCAGCAGCAGCAGCAGCAGAAGAAGAAGAAGATGTAACAGAAGCAGAAGCAGCAGAAGCAGAAGCAGCAGAAGCAGAGGAAGGAGAATAAGCAGAAGCAGAAGGAACAGAAGCAGCAGAAGCAGCAGAAGCAGGATAAATAGCAGAAGAAGCAGCAGTAGCAGCAGCAGAAGAAGCAGAACTAAAAGCAGGATAAGCAGAACCAAAAGACGCAGAAATAGCAGAAGCAGCAGAAACAGAAAAAGGAGAATAAACAGAAGCAGAAGGAACAGAAGCAGAAGAAGCAGCATAAAAAATGCAGAAATAGCAGAAGCAGCAAAAACAGAAGAAGCACAAGGAGCAGCAGAAGAAGAAGAAAACACAGAAGCAGGAGAAGCAGATGTAGCAGAAGCAGAAAAAGGAAAATAAACAGAAGCAGAAGAAGAATAAACAGAAGCAGAAGCAGCAGCAGAAGCAGAAGCAGAAAAAGGAGAAGCAGAAGCAGAATAAGAAGTAGGAGAAACATGACTTCCGGTGGTACCGTAGGCGCCGAAGACGCTCCTTTTGTGAGCGCCAGCCCCGCGATCGCGTAAAGCCGCTAGAACAGCGCAAATCAGCTGTCTAGCGGCTTGAAAACTTTCTCCCTGGGAAAAGGGGAGGAAAAGAGCAGACGGGTGCAGGTAGAGCTCCCCAAGAAGCCCCAGGAACAATTCTGGGGCTCGAAGGGTGACAGCTCCCTGGAAGCCCGACAGAGCTCCGGATCCGGGACGTTTCTGCTTTAAGCAGAAGAAGACGCCGCAACCACCCCTGCAAACAACGCTTGGAATAAAACATCATTCGGAAGCAGGCTGAGCAAACGCAGGAGAGATCAGATTTGCAAGTACTAAACTTTAACTCCAAATTTGTATTACTTCCTTCTGATTTACTAAGGGGAGAAAGTGAAACCAAGATGGCGATTGAGCTTTAATGGGGCGTGAAAGTGAAAGTTAAAAAGGAAAGTTTCATTTAGTGCTGGCAGCCCCAGTCTAAAATTCGAGATCTTTGTTTGGAAAGAAAGAAGATTAAAGGTTAAAAAGACTATAGCAGTGTTTTTTTTCAAAAAAAGGATTGATATCATTTAAAGACTGGAAATTTCTGGATTTGGTGGATTTGTTGTTCTGGTTGCTGAATAAATTTAAATTGGAAACTAAAAATGGCTTCAAAACAAATAAAGACTATTGTCCCTAAAAGTGCTGGGAGCTCACCAGCTCAAACGTCCAAATTGCAATCTCTCTCTGTTCCAGCGGAACCACCAATATTAACACTTGAAATGTTGTAGGAAGCCCTTAAAACACAAGCCTCTGTTATAGAAAAAAAATTACTTCGGTGTTTGAGGATAAAATTCGAGAAGTTGCTGAGGAGACGGCTCAAATTAAAGAGTTCATTCAAAAACGAAATCAGGAAATTAGAGAAGATATTATCATGGCAGTCCAAGGTCTGGCAGGCCATATTGAGACAATAGATGAAAAAGTGGAAGAAATTAAGCAGTCCAATGAGAATTTGGAAAATAAAATGGGAGATGTCCAGAATAAAATGGAAAGAGCTGAGGCCGATGTGATAATGATACAATATAGAGATATGGAATTCGCTTTGAGAATAAGAGGCCTCAAAGAAAATAAGCAAGAGAACTTGAGAGAGATTTTTTCAGAAGCATTTGCACAGATAATGGGAGATCAAAAAGCAAATCTTGAATGGCAAATTGACAAAATTTACCGTGTTAATTCATGGGTTGCCAGACAGAAACATCTACCAAGAGACATTGTAGTTTATTTTACAACAAGGAGAATACGCAATGAAATCCTACAAGTCACCTTTAAAAATAAACTTCAAGTGCAGGGGCAGGAGGTTTTAATACTGAAAGAAATCCTCCCCAAAATGTTGGGAGCCAGAAGGGATTATGCCTTTCTGGTGGAAGAACTGAGAAACCGTCAGATACAGTACAGATGGGAGGTTCCAGCTGGACTAGTGGTGAACTATTCAGGAGAGAGATATCATCTTAACTCAGTGTGGAAGGCAAGAGATTTTTACACCAATGTACTAAAGGCTGGATGCCCACAGTCCCCAGAAGCTAGAAGGAAGACGGAAGCAGAGGGGGCAAGAAAGGGGGAGAAGGAAGAATTGTTGGCACAGGCCCAAAGGGGAGCTTTGATTACTCAAGAAGATTTAATACAACTTTCGACTACTGTTCAAGCCTTGGAGATAGAAGAACCTAAGGATCAAAGACAGACCCGAGCAGCAGCCAAGCGTCAAGAAGAATTAAGAGTGCAGCAACTTCAGATGATTCAAGAAACTACCAAAACAGAAGCAGTGGGAGGAGCAAGGCCAAAAAGCAAAATGCATGGAGATTTCCAGCAGATGCTCCAAAAGCTTCAGGGGCCCAAGAATGGCAACTAGATTTCTGACTTGGAATGTTAATGGCCTAAATTCACCACAAAAGAGGAGAAAAATATTTCATTATTTGAAACAGTTTAAAAATGATGTAATCTGTTCACAAGAGACTCATATTAGAAGCAAAGATCAAAAATATTTAATAAATGCAAGGTTAGGTATACATTTTGTTGCATCTGCTCCCGAGAAGAAGAATGGTATAGTTATATACCTAAAAAAAGACTTAATTGCCAAATTAATTGAAGCAGATGATCAAGGAAGATTCATAGCAATTGAACTTTTAATAAAAGGAGAAAAAATACTTTTAATTGGAGTATATGCACCGAAGGGTGGTTGGAGATCCTCCCGATCCGAGTCCGACCGAACACAACTAAGAACCCATATTAGGTCTTATCTTGTGGCGATGGAAGTGGCGAAACGTAACTATTTCGCCACTCTCATTGCATCTGCAGAAAATCGCCCAGCAGCCCTGTTTAGAGTGACCCGCTCCCTCCTTAATCAGGGAGCGAGGGAGGACCCCTTACAGGGCCGTGCTGAGGATTTTGCACAGTTTCTGCAAGATAAAATCACTCAGATTCGGACCGGGTTGGACTCCGACTGGACAGAGTCCGTTGAGGTGACAGGGCCTAGTCTCGGTGGAGACATCTGGGTTGAGTTTGAGCCTGTTTCATTGGATGACGTGGACAGGATTATGGGTAGGTTGGGGTCTTCCACATGTTTACTGGACCCTTGTCCCTCCTGGCTTGTTTCGGCAGCCAGGGAGGTGACTGGAGACTGGATCCAGGCTATTGTCAACGCTTCACTAAAGGAAGGGGTCTTTCCCGCTGCGCTTAAAGAGGCGGTGGTTCGACCCCTCCTTAAGAAGCCTAACCTGGATCCTGACGTACTTAACAACTACCGTCCAGTCTCCAACCTTCGCTTTTTAGCGAAGGTTGTTGAGTCCGTGGTGGCACAGCAATTCCCTCAATTCCTGGAGGAAACTGACTACCTGGATCCTTACCAATCTGGTTTCAGGCGTGGCCACAGCACGGAAACGGCATTGGTCGCCCTAGTAAATGATCTCTGGCGGGCCAGGGATGGGGGTTGCTCCTCCATCCTGGTCCTTCTTGACCTCTCAGCGGCATTCGATACCATCGACCATGGTATCCTGCTGCAGCGGCTCAGGGGGATAGGGTTAGGAGGCACTGTTTTACAGTGGTTCTCCTCCTATCTCTCGGGCCGTCTGCAGTCTGTTTGGGCGGGGGGTCAGGGATCCTCCCAGAGGCCTCTCACTTGTGGGGTGCCTCAGGAATCGGTTCTCTCCCCTCTGCTCTTTAATATCTATATGAAACCGCTGGGTGAGATCATCCGTGGTTTTGGGGTGAGGTATCATCAATATGCTGATGATACCCAGCTTTACATCTCCACCCCTGACCACCCTAGGGATGCCCTTTCCGTGATGTCCCACTGCCTGGAAGCGGTGCGGGTTTGGATGGGGAGGAACAGGCTTAGACTCAACCCTTCCAAGACTGAGTGGCTGTGGATGCCGGCATCCCGGGATCTGGAGGTTCCATCCTTAATGATCGGAGGTGAAATCCTTGCTCCCTCCGACAGGGTCCGCAACTTGGGTGTCCTCCTGGATTCTCGGCTGTCTTTAGATGACCATCTGACGGCCGTAACCAGGGGGGCCTTCGCACAGGTCCATCTTGTGCGCCAGTTGCGCCCGTTCCTAGACCGGGATGCCCTCGCCACGGTCACTCACGCCCTTGTTACCTCTAGGTTGGACTACTGTAACACCCTCTACATGGGGCTGCCCTTGGGATGTGTCCGGAGGCTTCAGCTAGTCCAAAATGCAGCCGCGCGGGTAGTTACGGGGGCGTCTAGATACTCCCGTGTAACACCTCTCCTGCGTGAGCTGCACTGGCTACCAGTGGCACTCCGGATACGTTTCAAGGTGCTGGTGCTCACCTATAAAGCCCTTCATGGCTTAGGCCCGGGGTACTTGCAGGACCATCTCCAGCCGTTCTCCCATCGTCCTGTGCGCTCTCACAGAGTCGGCCTCCTCAGGGTGCCGTCGGCCAAACAATGTCGGCTGACGACCCCCAGGGGGAGGGCGTTCTCTGTGGGAGCCCCGACCCTCTGGAATGGATTGCCCACTGAGCTCAGGACAGCCCCCGACCTTCTTTCCTTCCGTCGCGAGCTGAAGACGTGGCTCTTCCGCCAATTAAACTGATCCGTTTGGGGGTACACTGGTATAATTTTAAACGTTTTTAATTGGGTTACTGATTTTAATTTGGTATTGTATTGTGATTTGTATTGAAGTTGTCATTTTGTAAGCCGCCTTGAGTCCCTAGGGAGAAAGGCGGCATATAAATCGCAATAAATAAATAAATAAATAAACCAACAACAGGAAAAATTTTATAAGCTTTTACATTCCAAGTTACTACAATGGGATTATAAATCATGCATCTTATTGGGTGATTGGAATGGAGTTTTGGACACTAAAAAAGATAAGAAGGGGCTCTTGCAAAGTATCTCAACGCGTGCCAGATTGCCAAAGTCTTTTTTTGAAATGATGGATGATATGGAGTTGAGAGATATCTGGCGAGAGAGGAACTCTGAAGAAAAAGACTTTACCTTTTTTTCCGATAGACATCAATCTTTCTCTAGGATTAATTTCATATTAATTACTAATGATCTTTTTTCTAGGGTGAAGAAGACGAAGATCTGCCCAAGAGTTTTAACGGATCACAGTCCAGTTTGGATGGAATTAGAGTATGGAATGGGATTTAAGAGGTCTTGGAGGTTAAATGAAAATCTGTTTAGATATGAGGAAAATGTAAAAGAATGTAAAAAATTTATGAAAGAATTTTTCATTATAAATATGCATAAGGGTACATCTATGGAAATGGTTTGGGATGCAAGTAAAGCATACATGAGAGGTATCTTGATATATTTGAATAATAAACATAGACGTAAACAGGAAAGAAAAAGGAAAGACTTAGAAGAGGAAATTAAAAAAAAAGAACAGGCTTTGATATTGAATCCAGCAGACAAGAAAATAAAAGAGGCAATTAACTTACTGCGAGGGCAATTTAATATGCTAATGGCAGATCAAGTCGCAACTAATTTGCAATATGCTAAACATAATACTTTTTGCAATGCTAATAAACCAGGGAAATGGTTAGCATATCTGTTAAGGAAAAAACAAAAGTCACGGACCATAGAGAAAATAGAATATAAAGGTAAATATGTTTATCAGCAAAATATGATTAAAAAAGCATTTTTAGAATTTTATACGAGGTTGTATGCTAGTGATAAAATTCAAAGTATAGATATAGATAGATACTTACAGAAAGAGAATATCCCTATAATTACAAAAGAGCAAAGGGAGGGTCTAAATCAACCAATAACTTCCGAGGAGATTATGTTTGCAATTAAGCAGTTGAAAGTGGGTAAAGCCCCTGGGACGGATGGTTTGACGGCTGCTTATTATAAACACTTGCAGTTAGAAATGGTGGGACCACTCAAAGAAATATTTACTAACATACAATCTGGAGGAGATGTACCCCCATCCTGGAGGACAGCTTTTATTTCTCTGATTCCAAAGGAGGAGCAAGACCACACCCAGCCAAAAAATTATAGGCCTATATCACTTTTAAATACAGATTACAAGATTTTTGCTAAAATACTAGCAAATAGGTTAATGACAGTCATGCAACAAATGATTCACAATGATCAAACTGGTTTTATAAATGGTAGACAAATGAAGAGTAATGTAAGGCAAGTTGTTAACCTATTAGAGTATTTGGGGAAGAACAACCAAATCCCTGCGGTGCTAATATTTCTTGATGCGGAGAAAGCATTTGATCGATTGAATTGGCATTTCTTATTGAAAATAATAGAAAAGATGCAGTTTGGAGAATATTTTACACAATCTATTAAGGCAATATATCAGAAACAAACAGCGCAAATAATAATTAATGGTAGTTTAACAGATACTTTTAATATAGAAAAAGGAACAAGACAAGGATGTCCTTTGTCTCCATTATTGTTCATCTTGACTTTGGAATTTTTGTTGAGTAAGATACGTGGGTCGGATAAAATAAATGGAATTAAAATTAGGCAGTATGACTACAGATTACGAGCATTCGCAGACGACTTGGTTGTTACTTTAACCCAACCATTAGAGTCGGTTGTAGGTTTAATGGATATAATTAATCAATATGGACAAGTATCTGGATTTAAAATAAATGCAGGGAAAACGAAGATAATAACTAAAAATATGACTACAAATCAATCATATGACGGCCGTGGCCAGGGGGGCTTTCTATCAGGTTCGCCTGATCTCCCAGTTGCAGCCCTTTCTGGATCGGGACACCCTGCGCACAGTCACTCACGCCCTCGTCACTTCCCGGCTGGACTATTGTAATGCTCTCTACATGGGGCTCCCCTTGAGGAGCACCCGGAGTCTCCAGCTGGTCCAGAATGCGGCCGCGTGAGTAATAATGGGGGCGTCTTGTCGCTCCCATGTAACACCCTTCTTGCGCAAGCTGCACTGGCTCCCAGTGGTCTTCCGGGTGCGCTCCAAGGTGTTGGTTACCACCTTTAAAGCGCTCCATGGCTTAGGAGCTGGTAATCTACAGGACCGCATTCTGCCACCGATTGCCTCCCACCGACCAATACGCTCCCACAGAGAGGGCCTCCTCAGGGTGCCGTCGGCCAAACAATGTAGGCTGGCGACCCCCAGGGGGAGAGCCTTCTCTGTGGGGGCCCCGGCCCTATGGAACGAACTGCCCCCGGACATACGAAGGATCCCCGACCTCTGCGCCTTCCATCATGCTTTGAAGACCCTATTATTCCAGCAAGCTGGTCTGACGGGATAAAGGTTTTTAAATTGGGTTTTGATAGGGGTTTTAAAATGATTTTAGTTGGGTGTTTTAAATTCGGCCAATGATTGAATTATTTTAATTAAGTTTTTAATTTTTTGTTGTATATTGTTTTTACCATGGCTGTTCACCACCCTGAGTCCTTCGGGAGAAGGGCGGTATATAAATATAATAAACTAAACTAAACTAAACTAAAAAGATGAGATAGAAAGACTAACAGGATTTGAAATAGTAAAAAAAGTTAAGTATTTAGGGGTTTATATTATGACATCAAATGCGAAATTATTTAAGCATAATTATGATCCGTTGTGGCAAAAAATACAGAGAGAGATGGAAAATTGGAAAAAATTACAATTATCTTTGTTAGGAAGAATAGCAGCAGTAAAAATGAATGTTTTGCCTAAGTTTTTGTTTCTTTTTCAAATGATACCAATACTTAAAAAAGATGAAAATTTGAAAGATATGGCAGAAGGGTATTAATAATTTTGTCTGGGCAGGGAAGAGACCAAGAATAAAACAAAAAATAATGCAGGATATACGTGAAAGAGGAGGTCTCAAAATGCCCAATTTAAGATTATATTATGAGGCAGCTGTTCTGTCAGCAATTAGTGACTGGATGAATTTAACAGAAGAAAGAATATTGAATATTGAGGGATATGATTTGGTTTATGGTTGGCATGCTTATTTATTATATGATAAGAAAGTGGACAAGACTTTTAAAAGTCATATATTAAGAAATGCTTTACTGCGTGTCTGGAAAAAGTATCAGTATAAATTAAACAATAAGTTACCAATGTGGGCAATACCCAGACACGCAATAGAGAATATAAGTGTAGAGCAAAAACAAGATGTGTTTACTTATAAAGAGCTTCTTAATAAGAAAGGAGGTATATTACAACTAAAATCTTTGAATCAATTAAGAGAAGAAAGGATAATTCAAACATGGTTTCAGTATGGACAGCTGCAAGCTAGATGGAGAGAAGATCAGAAAATTGGTATTTCGCAAAATGAGGAGAACTTGGTAAAACAAATTAGAGACCAAAGTCAAATGCATATAAAAAGGTTGTATAATGCATTGGTAGAAATAGATTCAGAAACAGAGCTAGTTAAGGATTGTATGATAAAATGGGCACAAAATATTGAAGAACCAATAATGATGGAAACGTGGGAAAAAATATGGATCAGAAATGTAAAGTTTACGCAAGCCCAAAACTTAAGAGAGAATTTTTATAAAATGTTTTATAGATGGCATCTAGATCCTAAAAAGCTAGCCTGTATGTATCCAAGTTTGCAACCTAAGTGTTGGAGATGTGAATGTGATGATGCCACGTATTATCATATATGGTGGACATGTAAAAAAATTAAGGCATTTTGGATAAAAATATGGTGGATCATTCAAAACATTCTCAAAAAGAAGATAAAATTTACTCCACAGTTCTTTTTGTTAGGTATAATTACAGATGGTAAGGTCATAGAGACTAAATTGATTTTAAATTTAATAACAGCAGCCAGACTTTTGGTGGCGCAGTATTGGAAGAAGGAAGACTTACCTACTATTGAAGAATGAACATTAAAAGTAGTGAATTTAGCAGAGATGGCAAAAATTTTGGCATACTTGAAGGACCATTCAAATGAAAGATATATATCGGAATGGAGAAGATGGATTGACTATATTCAAAACAAATATTGGACTAAAAAGTTTCAAATAGCTTATGAATGAAACCATTTTTTTTTTAATTATGTTTTGTTAGTTGAAAGGGGAGTTAAAGAGCAAGAGGGAGTATGGAGCCTGCAGAAAGTTAGCATATTTTAGTTTATGTTTGTTAAATGTTATACCCTGTATTTGCTCTGGGAAGTCCGGGGTGGGTGGGTGGGGGGAAGGGGGTTGGAGGGAGAGGGGGGATGGGGGGTGCGGGGTGGGTGGAGGAGGGAAGGGGGGGAGGAGGGATGGGAAAAAATTGTTGTAATATTTGATAAAACTTTTTTAATAAAAAAAAAGTCAGAGAAACAGAAGTAGAAGCAGCAGCAGAAGAAGAAGAAGCAAAAGAAGAAGGAGAATAAGCAGAAAGAGAATTGGCCTTCTTCTTTAAAGAAAACAAGAAAGATGAGACGTCTATACAAATCCTCTGAGATACAATGAAGGCATTTGCTAGAGGACTAATTATAGATTATACAAGAAAAAAGAATGTAAAAAAAGATTAACTCTGAAAACACTGTTTGACGATTATAAGAGACTTGAGAAGGAACTTCAGAATGATCCACATAAGAAGATTGTTAAAATTAAAATGAATACAGTAAAACATAAAATGGATTTATTGGAGAAGGAAGAATTGGCTCAGAAGATAAGAAGTGCTAAACAATTTTTTTTTGAAAATGCGAATAAACCAGGCAGATGGCTAGTATATAAATTGAAAAAGGAAAGAGAATCGAGGAACATAACACACCTTATTGATGAACAAGGGGAAAGCAAATTTGGACATAAAGAGATAGGAAAGATTATACATGAGTTTTACAGAAAATTTTATAAAAGAGAGATAATAGAGGAGGAGAAAGTGTCTAAGTACTTACAAGATGCAAAACTACCTCGGATTAGTAAAGATATTGAGGAGATGTTGGAAAGAAACATAATGATGATGGAGTTAATAGAAGCAATTAAGAAACAAAAAAATGGCAAAGCACCAGGGCCCAATGGCCTACCAGCTGAATATTATAAGACATACAAGAACCTTTGACCATCCCATTATTGGAGGTGATGAATGAAGTGATGATAAAGAAGGAAATACCCAAATCATGGACAGAGGCATATATTACTTTGATTCATAAAGAAGATACAGACCCACAACAAATCAAAAACTATAGACCTATATCCTTTTAAATTCAGACTACAAAATTTTTGCTTCAATATTGGCGGAGAGACTTAAGAGATACTTAAATAATTTCATACATTCGGATCAAAATGGATTTCTTCCAAAAAGACAAATTAGGGACAACATAAGAATAATCTTGGACACTTTAGAGTATTATGATGCAGAAATAGCAGAAACAGAAGAACCAGCAGAAACAGAAAAACCAGCAGAAGAAAAAGCAGAAACAGCAGCAGAAGAAGAAGCAGAAGCAGAACCAGAAGGAACAGAAGCAGAAGAAGAAGAAGCAGAACTAAAAGCAGAAGAAGCAGCACCAAAACATGCAGAAATAGCAGAAGCAGCAGAAACAGAAGGAGAATAAACAGAAACAGAAGGAACAGAAGCAGAAGAAGCAGCATAAAAAATGCAGAAATAGCAGAAGCAACAGAAACAGAAGAAGCACAAGGAGCAGAAGAAGAAGAAGAAGCAGAAGACACAAAAGCAGGAGAAGCACATGTAGCAGAAGCAGAAAAAGGAAAATAAACAGAAGCAGAAGAAGGAGAATAAACAGAAGCAGAAGCAGCAGCAGAAGCAGAAGCAGAAGCAGAAAAAGGAGAAGCAGAAGCAGAAGCAGCAGAAGAAGAAGCAGCAGCAGCAGAAGAAGGAGAATAAGCAGAAGCAGAAGGAAGAATAGCAGAAGAAGCAGAAGCAGAAGAAGCAGAAGTAAGAGAAGCCGCAGAAGAAGAACCAGAACTAGAAGCAGCAGAGAAGAAGCAGAAGCAGCAGAAGCAGAAGGAACAGAAGCAGTAGAAGAAGCAAAACCAGGAGAAACAGCAGCAGAAGAAGAAGCAGAAGCAGAAGGAACAAAAGCAGCAGCAGAAGAAGAAGCAGAACTAGAAGCAGAAGAAGCAGCACCAAAACACGCAGAAATAGCAGAAGCAGCAGAAACACAAGAAGGAGAATAAACAGAAGCAGAAGGAATAGAAGCAGAAGAAGCAGCATAAAAATGCAGAAATAGCAGAAGCAGCAGAAACAGAAGAAGCACAAGGAGCAGAAGAAGCAGCAGAAGACACAGAAGCAGGAGAAGCAGATGTAGCAGAAGCAGAAAAAGGAAAATAAACAGGAACAGAAGAAGGAGAATAAACAGAAGCAGAAGCAGCAGCAGAAGCAGAAGCAGCAGAAGAAGCAGCAGCAGCAGAAGGGGAAGAAGAATAAGCAGAAGCAGAAGGAACAATAGCAGAAAAAGCAGAAGCAGAAGAAGCAGAAGTAAGAGAAGCCGCAGGATAAGAAGAACCAGAACTAGAAGCAGCAGAGAAGAAGCAGAAGCAGGAGAACCAGGAGAAGCAGAAGAAGAAGCAGAAGAAGCTGAAGTAGCAGAAGCAGCATCAAAAGAAGCAGCAGAAAGAGTAGAAGAATCAGAAGGAACAGAAGCAGCAGCAGCAGAAGAAGAAGAAGCAGAACTAGAAGCAGAAGAAGGAGCATCAAAAGACACAGAAGCAGCAGAAGCAGAAAAAGGAAAATAAACAGAAGCAGAAGCAGCAGCAGAAAAAGGAGAAGCAGAAGCAGAATAAGTAGGAGAAGCAGCAGCACAATAAGAAGCAGAGAAGAAGCAGCACAATAAGAAGCAGAGGAGGAGGAGGAGGAGGAGGAGAAGAAGAAGAAGAAGAAGAAGAAGAAGAAGAAGAAGAAGAAGAAGAAGAAGAAGAAGAAGAAGAAGAAGAAGAAGAAGAAGAAGAAGAAGAAGAAGAAATATCAGCAGAGAACAAGCAGAATGAATGAATGAATGAGAATATGATTTTTCTAAATGTTCTAAACGCTTAAATGAATTTTTGAGATTTAAAATAAATATGAAGTAGATGATCTTAAAATATACGAGAAGATATTTGTTAAAATTTATGCTGAGTCAAATTGTGGTATCTGAAAAAGCAATTTATGTAATATGTGAACTAGTTAAAATGAAATAGCTAAAACAATAGATCTAGGCGTGGAGGAAAATATGCTGGTAACACCAGCCAAATAAGAGAAGGAATGTCAAATGAAATGTCTAACTCTTGTACAGATCCTCACACCATGGTTCAGCATGGGTTAACTCACTTGAACCCATCATCCCCACAATCCCACCTTACCTTTGGCTCCTCCCTCCAGGTATAAAAGTCCATCTCAGGTGGACCGTGCGAGACGCAATCAAAACACAGCAGCACCCCTTTCAGCTCTTTTTGGCACGCTGGTTTATTCGCATCCGTGGACGGCTACACGCTGTGACTCGTAAAGACGAATGAAATCGGCGCTACAGTGTACTAGAAACAGGCGTTTATATAGCCCTCCCTTCTCATTAACCCTTTTAAATCGCGCCCCCCGTTTATCACCACACCCTTGTTAGCGCGGAAGCGTCCCAGCTGGTTCTCGAAGGTGCTGGTTGCAGCGTCGTTTGGAGACGTCCTAAGCCCGTCGCACCCGATACCACCTCCCCTCGCCCCGCAGACGGCCGCCTGCACCCAGTGCCACCACCACCAAGTATGTATATGTCCCTTGATGCTTTCAACACGCGTTAGCGGTGTCGAGCAGGTTGCTAGGCTCGACAGTCCATCCCCCAAGGGAACCTCCCTCAGATACAGTTGAATATCTGTAAGGCAAAGATGTAAGGTCAGATACATATATGCTTGGGCCTATACCATGCCTTCACTTACCAATAAATAAGTTATATTGGCTATTATGTTGTACTGAGAGTTATTGGGCTAGATCCTTCGATTCAACATATTGGTAGCAGAGGTCGGTTGCCCATAACTCCAAATCATGTCTGAGTCAACTGAGCACTCAGCAGAAAAAAACAGAATAAATACTAGAGCCTTTGCAAGACAGATGGCAGCACAGCTATCACCCACCGGAGCCATTCCAAAAACCACTCCGGCTGGAAACAAGCGGACACCTGATCCATGCACCCCACCCAAAGGTGAGGAGCAACGGGAAGAAGAAAAGGACAACTCCAAAACCACAGCACAAGGAAACAATGACCTCAGGCTAGCCGTGTTAAAAATACTAGAATCGCCTGCCACCAGCACGGACCTCATCATGGACCTCCAGAGCCTACTCAAAAGCCAGCTAGCAGCGACCAAAGGGCAAAGACCAACCCACATGGACACCAGACCAGTAAGGGAGACGCCATCTTACCCTAACACACCAGAGGCAGCAGAATCCAATTTCGCGCCCTTTTCCCGGTGGCCATCTTTAAATGACCAGCCACAAAAAATGGCCGACCAGCAGCCAATGAGAGACCTAGATTCAAATCCCCTGGTGTGAACCAGCCCTAATTTAAAAACAGACAAGGGATTCCCTGAAAATAATAACGAAAAACAAAACCAAGACACCAAGAGCTCACCTACTGAGCTCGAAATAGAGAGAGCCATAGAGACTCTCACAGAAGCTTTCGGCTCCGCTTTCAAGCTGCCAGCATCCCTCCCGAACCTGCAAAAGACATTCAAAGACCAAGAAAACGTCCAAGCACCCACCACCACTGAAACGCCGACCGCAGCCCACCCAGGGAACGCGACACCCGTAGCCCCTACACCAGTCCCACCTACCTTGCTACCGCCGCAAGCCCCGAGACCCAGAAGCCAAGCAGGCTCCTTACCGGCGCCGCAGCCTCCACCGGGCTTCCCGACCCGCTCCACGACCGATGCCTCCAATCCAGGGCCGACCATCATGCCGACTGCCCAGTTCCAAGACCCAAGGGGTGAGTCCGACCTTCTCCTGGCAGGGCTGGGCCTAGCTTCAGGAGCTGCGGCTGCGAGCTCCTCACTCGACAGCTTCCAACGAAGAATGAGCTCTGTGCATGCGCAGTACCTTCCTATTGAGAGTGAAGAAAAAAAAATAACAGCCTGTTTTTTTAACCTGACTGCTAGCATACCAGTCCCTTACTGCGAATTTCCCCACATTCAGGACCACGGACAGCTGCCATTTGTGAGTAGCAGCTCTCATAGTTCTGGGACTTTACCAAATGGTTTTCCCAAGCTACAACTGGATGGGAGGAACCTTCTGGAGTGGAACCAACAACTTCAGATCATATTCATGAGGGAGAATGTACTGTTCCTGATCTCAAGACCTCCTAAGAAACCATGGTCTTTTGAAACTGACTGCATACATCACAAAGCCTACTATTTGTTATTGGCAAGTATCACACCTGCCATGTACCCTAGTATTGGCAATCACATGACTGTATCTGAAATAATGCAAAAACTTTATGGTTTGTTTTACAGTAAGAGCAGGGCTACCACCACCAGGATCTCAAGGGATTTTCACTCTGCCAGGTTTAGGCCTGGGATGTCCATGAGTGAACAACTGCTAAAACTAAATGCCACTAGAGCTGAACGGTTGCAGAGGGGTGAGATCATTACAGAAGAGAGTATGATGAGCATCATCATCAACTCACTAGACTCCAGCTGGGACAATTTTATCACGCAACTAGATAGCCTGAGCATAGAGAATATCTCACTAGATAGCCTCACCAATCGGTTGATCACTGAGGACAACCTAAGAAGGGACCGCAGCCTGTCCCGCAAAGACCATAGGCCAGTCAAGAGAGTGGAATTTCAGGATAGAGTAAACAGCATACCCGAATGCTTCTTATGTGGCTCTAGAAACCACTTCAGAAGGGACTGCCCTAGAAACACCAGAGATAGAGGGTACAACCAACGCAGGGAAAGATCTGATTCCAGACAAAGATACCAAGGGAGACATTCACCAGACCGTAGACCCACAGGGGGACAAGGGCGTAGAGGGTCCCCTAGCCCCAGACGGGGAAGAGAACGCAGGGACAACTCCCGAGATAGCAACATGGATTTTCTATACGGCTTCCAGAACGGGGAGTCTATTTTCAGCCAGGAGGAGAAAGAAAACATCTGGCTCATAGATTCAGGAGCCACCAATCATACAGCATACAACGCTAAACTATTCACTTCCTTTACTGAAGTGGATTTCATGATAAAGGTAGAAAACCAGAACAACGCCAGGGTAGTAGGCAAAGGGGACGTATACATACCAGGGATAGGCGAAATAGAGGGGGTACTGTTCGTACCCGAAATACCCTACAATGTACTGGCCACCATAAAGCTAAGCCGGGACACCAAAGTTGAGGTTGTGTTTAGAGATGGAAAAGTGTTCATGTCCAATAATGGGGAAAGCATCGGAGAAGTCTTAGTGAGCGGTGGCCTGTCATATTTTATACCAAACAAGGGCAACCAACAATGTATAAATGCAAACCTAACCAATGAAGGGAACACAGCAGCCCCCGAGGATGAGAGAAGGGAGAATGGGGAAACAGAGGGGGTCAATCAGAAAACTGTTAAGGATGTTGATAATGGTTGTAAGTTGCCTAGGGATGATAAGTTTTCCATTGGGAAACCTGTTCATGACAATTGCGCCCACCTCCTCCACAGAAGGTTGGGTCACATTGGTTTCCCGGTTGTCAAAAAAATGGTTGATTGTACAGAAGGTTTAAAAGTAAAAAGCTGTGAAAATTACCTCGAATGCTCTGTTTGTAAGTGTTCGAAACTTAAGGTTAAGCCGAGACCAAGGAAGTCAAGATGCACCACTGACTCCATTTTCCAGCTAATACATATGGACCTGGTAGGCCCACTGAAGCCCTCTATCAGGTACAAAGAAAGGTTCTTTTTAACCATTGTAGATGATTTTAGCCGTTACGGTTTTGTGTACACCCTTAAACAGAAAAACGAGGCATTCCAGAAATTCAAAGAGTTTTACAAGAGGGTAGAGGTTCAACACAACACCAGGGTCAAGCAAATAATGACAAACCACGGCTCTGAGTTCATGTCCAGGGATTTCTCAAAATGGTAAAAGGAACGTGGTGTGTTGCGCTTCACCACTTCCCCGTTTTTGGCCTTCCAGAACGGGGTGGTAGAACGCAGAAATGGAGTCCTCCAAACTATGGTGAGATGCATTTTAGAAGATGCAGGAATGGGTCAGGCTTTTTGGTCAGAAGCTCTCCTTTACTCCAACTACACACTAAACAGACTATGGTCCAGCATAATTAACAAGACACCAAACGAAATTATGTACAAAAGGAAACCCAACCTGGCCCATTTGCATGTATTCGGCATCGCCGCCAATGTCCACATACCCAAACAATTAAGACAAAAAGGGGACAAGGTCTCCAAGAGACTAAGGTTCATGGGATACAAATCAGGGACAAAGGGTTTTAGATTCATAGACAACAATAATAGATTCATAGTATCACGATCAGCAGATTTTCACGAGCACTCCAACTGGTCAAAAATACACTCAAACGATATTTTCTTTGGACGAGACCAGTTCAAATACAGACAGGAAGAGAGGGACCAGGACATGGACAAAGCAAGAGAACACAAAACACGTAGAGCAAGATATCACGAAGTTAAGATCAAGGAGTGGAAAGAAGGGCACCCAACATTAAGGCTCGATAAGCTCACAGATAAGGAAGCAAAATGCCTACATGAGGCAGACACACCACCAGACAGGCCAGTCAGAGCAAATAGGAACAAAACACCCAAAAGATTTGAAGACTATATTATTTCCATATAGACAGACAACATCACTCCTAACTCATATGAGGAAGTACTCAAACTACCCCAAGAGGAAAAGAAAAAATGGGAACAAGCTATGGTAAAGGAGATGAGTAGCCTCAGGGACTTATTATTATTATTATTATTATTATTATTTATTAGATTTCTATACCGCCCTACTCCCGAAGGACTCAGGGCGGTGCACAGCCAGACAATAAAAACACATACAATACAAAATTTAAAAAATAGAATAAAATCAAATTAAATAATTTTGGCCCCGACAAATTTAAAAACCCCAAACTTTTAAAACCAATTTAAAATTGAATATATAAATACTAAAAGATATTTAAAATTTAAAAATCTTTTATAAAAGAGGGGGAAAATTAGGCCAGGCCGGCCTGGTGAAATAGTAAGGTCTTTAAGGCGCGGCGGAAGGTGCGCAGATCCGGGATCCTCCGTATCTCTGGGGGGAGCTCGTTCCAGATAGTAGGTGCCCCCACAGAGAAGGCTCTCCCCCTGGGGGCCGCCAGTCGGCATTGTTTGGCTGACGGCACCCGGAGGAGCCCCTCTCTATGGGAGCATACCGGCCGGTGGGAGGCTATTGGTGGTAGTAGGCGGTCCCGCAAGTACCCGGGTCCTAAGCCATGGAGCGCTTTAAAGGTGGTAACCAAAACAATGGTATAGACTTACAGGTATATACACCAGTCAGAGCACCGAAGTACAAAACACCAATTGGGACAAGGTGGGTTTACAAAATTAAACCTTTAGAAGATAACAAGGTGCTATACAAGGTGAGATTAGTAGCCCAAAGTTTTGCACAGAAATACCCAGATGATTATACCGACACCTACTCTCCCACGGTCAGGGCCGAGAGCGTTAAGAGCGCCCTAGTAATATCTTCCATCTTAGGATTTGGGGTATACCAATTCGATGTCCAAACAGCGTACCTACATGCTAAATTAGATAAAAAGATTTATGTTAAGGCCCCACCAGGAATTGAGGACAGGGACGGCAAAACATGGCTCCTAAATAAGAGCCTGTACGGCCTTAGACAGTCTGGCAAGAGATGGTATGAGTGCCTAGCTAGGACTCTTAAGTCAATGGGTTTTATGGCTACCTCAGCAGATAAATGTTTTTTGTAAAGAGGGAAAACGGTTCAAGTGAAAGTGTTCTTGTTTATGTGGACGACATATTGTATATTGGAAAACAGAAATCCAAATGTGATGATTTTGCTGCTGAACTAAAGAAACACTTCTCACTCAAGTCCCTGGGGACAGTTGACAAATATTTGGGAGTTCATATCACCAAGACAGACAAAGGCTTCCGACTCTCCCAAAAGGAGAAGATCATAGAACTGCTACATAGATGCAACATGTCGGAAACCAAGCCTAGCGAGATCCCCATGCAGCCGGACTTCCTAAAAAACATGTACAATGAGGTGGAACTGTTCACGGACAACAAACTGTACAGATCAACCATAGGTTCACTGTTATACATAGCAAACTGGACAAGGCCTGATATTGCACTACCAGTCAACCTTTTATCCAGACACGTCAGCCAACCCACCACTTACCATTGGGATGCCATCAAGAAACTACTCAAATACAGCTAAAATACCTAAAATACAGCTGTGATGCGTACTTATGTCTCGAACCCGACGTCTCTAAAGAACCAAAACTATCATGCTACGCAGACGCTGACTGGGCAGGAGACATCAAAAGCAGAAAGAGCACGTCTGGATATGTTTTCTTCCTCAACAATAGCCCCATACACTGGTACACGGGCAAACAAAAGCTAGTGGCCACTTCCACCACCGAGGCTGAGTTCGTGTGCATGTCTAAAGCCACTAACAACCTAATTTGGTTCGACGACCTACTCTATGACATCTGGGCAGAACCGTCATACCCCATTGTCATCCACGAAGATAACAAAGCTGTCATCGAAATATCCAAGGCCGACGCTGTTGGCCAAAGGTCACGCCATATAGACATTAAATACAAACACATCAGGCAACTTTCAGAAATTGGTTTCATCAAGGCCATCCATTGTGAAACCGAGGAACAAACAGCAGACATTCTCACCAAACCACTACAACACAAACAACATACCTACCTAATGTCAAAATTATGTGTGTACATGTGAAACATATATATGTATATATATAGATGCTCAAGGCCTACCATCAGTTAGACATTTAGAGGGGGTTTTGTCAAATGAAATGTCTAACTCTTGTACAGATCCCCACATCATGGTTCAGCATGGGTTAACTCACTTAAACCCATCATCCCCACAATCCCATTTTACCTTTGGCTCCTCCCTCTGGGTATAAAAGTCCATCCACCAAGGGAACCTCCCTCAGATCCAGTTGAATATCTGTAAGGCAAAGATGTAAGGTCAGATACATATATGCTTGGGCCTATACCATGCCTTCACTTACCAATAAATAAGTTATATTGGCTATTACGTTGTACTGAGAGTTATTGGGCTAGATCCTTCGATTCAACAAGGAGACTTGGAGGAGAATATGCTGTAAATCAGCCCAAAGAAAACATGCTGGAAATCAGCCAAATAATAGTGGGAGGTTCAGAGGAGACTATGCTGGAAATCAGCCAAAATAAAGCATGCTGGAAATCAGCCAAACAAAAGCTGGAGGTATGGAGGAGGATATGCTGTTAATCAGCCAAACAATAATATGCTGGAAATCAGCCAATAATAGGAGGAGATAAGGAGGAGGATATGGATTTTGAGATAAATTTGAGAATATGAAATATGCAAAACTAAAGGCAAATTGATAAAGCTTTAAGGTTTAAAGATCTGAAGAAGGGGTCAAGAGATTAAGAAATATAGACTTAATTTTGATTTATTAATTGAAATAAAAAATAGAGCTGTATCTAAGTTGAAATTACGATGTGTGGTTAGAAATTGTAAGGTAAATAATTAGACTAAGAGATTAGATTTTTTTTCTTTCTTTAATGTTTTAATATTGATGTTAAAAGGTGTAATGAAGAGAGCTTGGAAAAGAACCAGAGATAATTGAACTTATAAATGAGCATAATAATGAATTAAATGTGTACCTGGAAATTAAATTGGTGGTGATATAATAGAATGGTTCTGATCAAGATATTAAAGTTTATGACTAAAAATTTTTCTATGTTTTGACTTTGAACTTTAAAAGATATAATGGGAAATTGTGAATGGAGCTTTTTCAAAATGTAAGCAATTGTACCTATTCATGACCGGATCAAGACTTCGCTCTCGAAAGAGATGTATTTTATGTGTTATGTTGGAAAAAATAAAAAAATTATTTATTTTATTTTATTTCAAATTTATATACTGCACCTTCTCCCAAGGGACTCAGGGCGGTGTACAGCCAGATAAAAACATACAATACAAACATTAAAAACAATTAAAAGAATATATATTAATTTGGCCCCAGTTTAAAATGACAAACCAATTAAAAATTAAAAATTTAAAAATATGTTAAGCCAGCCCGGCTTGTTGAAAAAAGAAAGTTTTAAGGGCACGGCGGAAGGCACCGAGGTCTTGGATTCTCCTTATCTCTGGGGGCAGCTGATTCCATAGGGTAGGTGCCCCCACAGAGAAGGCCCTCCCTCTGGGGGTCACCAGCCTACATTGTTTGGCTGATGGCACCCCGAGGAGGCCCTCTCTGTGGGAGCGCACGAGTCGATGGGAGGTTGTCGGTAGCAGCAGGCGGTCTCGAAGATAACTAGGTCCTATGCCAAAATATTTTGCAAAAAAAAAAAAAAAAAAGATCCAGGTCACGAACAAGGTAAAATATTTGGGGATACAACTGACAGAGAGGTGTAGTTCTCTTAAGGAAAATAATTATAATAAGGTTAAGCGACAAATAGGACAAGATTTGGAAAAATGGGGAAACTTGCAATTATCTTTGATTGGTAGAATTGAAACTATTAAGATGAACATTTTGCCTAGAATCCTGTATCTATTCCAGACAATTCCAATAAAGCTGGATAAGGAATTTTTTACAAAATTGAATAAAATGATACTGAAATATATTTGGCAAAGGAAAAAGGCAAGAATAAAAATTAAGTTGTTACAAGATGCTAAAATGAGGGGTGGTTTTGGCTTGCCTAACTTTGAACTTTATTATCAAGCAGCTAGTTTAATGTGGATCAAAGAATGGATATTATTAAAAAATACCAGATTATTAAACTTGGAGGGACATGATTTGTTGTTGGGATGGCATGCCTTTTTGTGGTATAAAGGAACTAAAATACAGGGGTATTTTAGAAGACACAAAATACGTGAAGCCTTATGGCTGAACTGGGAGAAGATTAAAAAACATCACTATTTGAAGATTCCGGTCTGGATATCTACAATTGAAGCTTTCTCATATCCAGTGACGTTTAAAGGGGAACAAATTATAAGATATAAGGAATTATTGGATGAAAAGGGTGAACTTAAATTAAAGCAAGATATAGAAGATCAGGGATATAAGATGGATTGGTTTCATATATGCAAATACTTTCTAGATACCGAGAAGATCTCAAACAAGCAGGTTTTTATAACGGTTTGACTAACTTAGATAAGATTTTAATGGGTTCTGATGATCATGTAATTAAAAAGCTATTTGGCTACTTATTAGAGGTAAAATTGGAAGAAGAACAAGTTAAAGAATCAATGATAGCATGGGGGAAGAATTTTGGTTATGGTATTGACTTAGAGAAATGGCAAAAATTGTGGTCACATAATTACAAAATGACAATGTCTACAGCATATAAGGAGAATTTGTATAAGATGTTTTACAGGTGGCACCTACCCCCGACGAGGATAGACAGAATGTTCCAGAATAAATCGGAGAAGTGTTGGAAATGTCATCAGACCCCAGGATCTTATTACCACATGTGGTGGTCATGCGCCGAAGCAAGGAGATATTGGACTAAGATACACACGTGGTTGGAAAAAAATGATAAAGAGACATGTTGACTTTAAACCAGAGATATTTTATTAGGGATCATACCGGAGACATATAACAAAGAATTGCAATACTTAATTGTGAATCTTTTGACAGCAGCCAGAATTGTATTTGCTGAAAACTGGAAAGGAGAAAAGTTACCTAATGATGAAGAAATTATTAAGAAAATGATGGAGTGTGCTAAAATGAGTAAACTGACATTTGAAATAAGAGAGCAGGAAGATATTATTTGATATGGGATTTATTTTATCAATGGATAGAGAATAAGAATTGGAGATAATTATGATAATTATGATATAAATGGATGTTGAAATTTTTGGAAATAAGATTGCATGTTTAATGATAAATTGAAGAGAGGAGGAGCACAAAAAAAATGTCACCGACTGATACTCTGTCTGTAACTGTCTGGAATGATAATGTTTTTATGTTTGTTTTTGTTCTTAAAAAATAAAAAAAATTAAAAAAAGAAGAAGAAGCAGAAGCAGAAGCAGCAGAAAAAGCAGAACTAGAAGCAGGATAAGCAGAACCAAAAGACGCAGAAATAGCAGAAACAGAAGAACTAACAGAAGAAGCAGAAGCAGCAGAGGAAGAAGAAGCAGCAGAAGATGAAGCAGCAGAAGCAGACGGAACAGCATAAAAATGCAGAAATAGCAGAAGCAGCAGAAACAGAAGAAGCACAAGGAGCAGAAGAAGCAGCAGAAGACATAGAAGCAGGAGAAGCAGATGTAGCAGAAGCAGAAAAATAAAAATAAACAGAAACAGAAGAAGGAGAATAAACAGAAGCAGAAGCAACAGCAGAAGCAGAAGCAGAAAAAGGAGAAGCAGAAGCAGAATAAGAAGTAGGAGAAGCAGAAGCAGTATGTCACTGCGTTATTTTATTTGCCAGCTGAACTCATCATTTCTGGACTGTCAGACTCTCCGTAGCTTGCCAACTTCTCATCAGTAAGCTACGTGTTTCCGTATCCACCCACATTCCTTCACACATTTTTTCCTTTGTTCTTTTTCCAGCAAGGTCCGGCTGAGATAGCCGGCAAGAATTACTTTCAAAAATGTAGCAATTAACTTTTCTTAGTTAGTGAGGTGTTTTATTTTCTTTATAACAAATAAATGAGTTTTATTAGAAACTTTCCTTCGCGTTTCTTTTTCAGAATATTGCAACAAGGAATAAGCCTCGATTCATCTCCTCTAATTAAACCAGGGTAATTAGTCCCAGAGCCAAACATGGGATTAATAAATGCCCTGACATCTGGTAGCTCTCGGACGGTTGATTTATGGTTTTTTCCTTCTTTTGTTATTTCTGATAAGAGCGCATAGGCAATTAGTTTTTAGCTACTGAGGTACGCTAATTATATTGCTAAGATGCCGAAACAGAAGAAAAAAGGCAAAGTGAAACCAAGACCACTCTTCGTAAATGATTTGATTGATCTTTCCAACGAAGAGGTGGCAGACAGGAGATTTTTAGATTTCCAGCCCCTTACTACAGCCACACGCCTGGAACAAGAAGAAGCCGTGGGAACAGAAATGGAGGGAGATAAGACAGAAGCTGTTTTTGAAGATGATGATTTACGACTGAGGTCAGTAACATTTTCTTCTGATCTTCCAAGCTCTGAAAAAGTCTTCCCAGAACCTTCTGAATTTGTAACGCTCGATGCAAGGCCAAAGCACACTGCCGAGCAAAATTCCTCCCACGCAGAGAGAGAAACAATTCAGTATTCTCCTCGAAGCTCTAAGCTCACCCTGGATGAGCTGGCTATGAAAGCCTATCGTGACCGTATAAAACTCTATGAACAGCAGCTATCCCAGGCAAAAATGGCTATATCTATGCTTGAGCAAGATAAGGAAGATAACTTAAGATTTTCAAAAAGCGCCATATTGTCTTCTTCCTCGGAGCCAAAGACACTCCCCCTGGTGGATTTTGTGTCAGGCCAATTAAGACAGAGGGCACTGCATACGTCACATGAAAGTCTCCCTGATCAAGTTACACATGTCTTACATAACCACTCCTACTCTAAAGCATACAATGCCACGTATGCAAAGCTGCCCGAAGCTAAAGGTGCAGCACCATCTGCTGGCAAAAGTAATTTACTACAGGAAGCTGAAATGCCACAAGTGTTTCCACAGGCCCAAACTCAAACACCCCCTGGTGGTGATGGTGCCTTTTTAGATGGAACACAGGCACACTTTATGCAGCAAAGGAAAATGACTGCATCTCCAGCAGGTCATGCCAATATTGCAGATCAAGCACAAATGGCAACTGGAATACAGCAGATTCCAGTGCATCAGCCACAGCAGCTACAAATGCCTGCATATGTGCCCCAGTCACAAGTGCAAAGAGGGCCACCTCCTGGCCCACCTCCAATGGCACAACCAAGACCATTTTTAGGTCCACAACAGGCACAGCAAATACCACAGGCATTCCTGCCAGCACAGCCAGCATACCAAGTGCAGGCTCCTTACCAGGCATTTTCTGTCTCTCCACTAACTGGTGAGTCAAAACTAAAAATGTCAGGACACAATTACAAAGCCTGGGTCAGTGAGATTACACTATTGCTTTTTAGAGAAGGCACTCATTTTATGGTTTTTAATCCTCCTGCTCAACCTTGGACTTATGCAATACGAGATTTAGAGATAAGGGCTCGCACAACATTATTGATGTCCATGGATACTGAACTGCAGGTCACTTTTCCACCAAATACAACAGCCCGACAAATTTGGGCTGAATTGGAAAATTGCTACAGGCCTATCTCAATTGAATCTTCATGTTTACTCATGTCTGAACTCCACGGTTCGAGATTGAAACCTGGTGAACAAATTGGAGGACATTTGACCAAATTGAAGGGACTGAGAACAGAATTGAGAGAAAGAGGCCATAACATTGAAGATATTCAAATTATCAGCATCATTATTAACTCTTTGAATTATGAATGGAAAGATGCTGTTACAAAAATTAACCAAGTCCCAATTGCTCAACGCACAGTGGACAATGTCTGTAGACTTTTAATTGAAGAAGAGGCATTCATGCTAGCTACTCCACATTTGAGAGGACCACCCGCATCAAGAGCTCCAGCTAGACGCCCCTTCCGAGGAAGGACCTACGTTCCAAGGATGCCAAGATGCAACACCTGCAATCGTGTGGGACATGCCACCCGGGATTGTCCCCAACGAGTTCCAGCTCCCGTCACATACCAGCCCAGAGGAACAGATTCCAGAGGCAGAGGCAGAGGCAGAAGACAAGGTCGTCGTGGTCCCCGGCGTGATCCACAAACTCCACTCGCCACATTGGCTTTAACCAATGATCCACAACCTCAACCAGAGTACGACAGACGACTCCTGTGGACTTTGGACAGTGGTGCAGCATTGCATGTTACCTACAGAAAGGAACTTTTCACAGAGATGCATGAGCCTGAACCAGAACTACGTGAACTTTATTCTTTTTCAAATCATCCTTGTCAGGTCAAAGGAAAAGGAACTGTTTATGTTGAAGAGCTCGATGCATTCATTCCTGATGTTTATTACATACCAACAGCAACCAGTAATTTGCTTAGTCAGTATCACTTGTCTAGAATGTTAAAGTTCCAAGTTCACCACCTTGAAAAAGCAAGTTACATAGTTAAAGATGGAGATATTGTTGCTGAAACCATATTAATTGGTGGTGTTTATTACTTAAAGCCAAAGCCTAAAAAACAAACACAGGCAAGTATGCAAACTCCAAAAAGGGAACGCACAGGCCCAGAGAGAGATGCTCCAGAGAGAGATCCTGTTGCTATTCCTAAGGGTTCTAAAGCCAACAAAAATAGAATTGGTAAACAGGTTGCTCAGAGCAAGCCTGAGGTTCCGCATAAAAATGTTAATGTTGAGAATTCACTAACTGGTAAACCTTTGCATTCCAGGTGTATCCACAAATGGCATAGAAGATTGGGGCATGCCAGTTTCCGTGTTCTTAGGAAGATGCCGGAGTTCGCAAAAGGTTTGGATCTAAAGGGGTGTAAGGTGTTTTTGGATTGTGCTGTATGCAAGAAGGCCAAATCCAAAGCAGCAGCCATTCCCAAACACGCTACACGCCTGTCAACACGCATTTTTGATTTGGTTCACACTGACATAGTTGGTCCTTTCCCGCCATCATTTGGTGGTAGAAAATATTTTCTAACAATTGTTGATAATTACTCTAGATATGGATATGTATATCCTATGAAAGAAAAATCAGAGACTTTTCAGATCTTTAAAGACTTTGCAACCCTTGTTTCTACCCAACACCAAGTTCGCATCGCCAGAATCCAGAGTGATCGTGGTGCCGAGTTCATGTCTCAGCGTTTCCAGGACTGGATGCGTAAGACTGGAATTATTCATCAGACTTCGGCCCCTTACACACCGGCTCATAATGGAGTCGTAGAACGAAGACAAGGAATACTGCAAACCATGATGCGTTGTCTCCTAGAAGACGCCAACCTTGGTAAGATATACTGGGGTGAAGCTATCAAGTATGCAAATTACATTGTAAACCGTACTTGGAGCAGTGTAACAAATCAGACTCCTTTCTTCATGTTGTATGGCTACAAGCCTGATCTTAAAAACATCCATATTTTTGGTTCATATGCTATGGTGAACATTCCCTTAGCTCAAAGAAGAAAAGGAGGTCCAACAGCAAAGAGACTGAGATTTATGGGTATTGATGATAATTCAAAATGTAGCAAATTTATTGACTCTAAACATGCAATTGTGATTTCCCAATCTGCTAATTTTGAAGAAGATATTGACTGGTCCAGGATTCATTCCAATGATCCTGGAGTTTATTTTCCTAGAGATGATATTGCTGATGCTACGCAGATTGATGATCAAGGAGGAACAGGCTCAGGCTCAACCCATCCAAGACCGAGTGGCTGTGGTTTCCGACGTCCCGATATAGTCAGTTGACGCCATCTCTGACTATTGGGGGCGAATCACTGGCCCCCACGGAGAGGGCTCGCAACTTGGGCGTCCTCCTGGATTCACGGCTGTCTTTAGAAGAGCACTTGACGGCCGTGACCGGGAGGATTTTCTATCAGGTTCGCCTGATTCGCCAGTTGCGTCCCTTTCTGGATCAGGACTCATTACGCACAGTCACTCATGCCCTCGTCACCTCCCGCCTGGACTATTGTAATGCTCTCTACATGGGGCTCCCCTTGAGGAGCACCCGGAGGCTCCAACTGGCGCAGAGTGCGGCCGCGCGGGTGGTAATGGGAGCGTCATGGCGCTCCCATGTGACACCTCTCCTGCGCGAGCTGCACTGGCTCCCAGTGGTCTTCCGGGTGCGCTTCAAGGTTTTGGTTACCACCTTTAAAGCGCTCCATGGCTTAGGACCTGGTTATTTACGGGACCGCCTACTACCACCAATAGCCTCCCACCGGCCAGTACGCTCTCATAGAGAGGGACTCCTCCGGGTGCCGTCAGCCAAACAATGTCGGCTGGCGACCCCTAGGGGGAGAGCCTTCTCTGTGGGGGCACCTACCGTCTGGAATGAGCTCCCCCCAGAGATACGGAGGATCCCGGATCTGCGCACCTTCCGCCGCGCTGTGAAGACTCTTTTATTCCATCAAGCAGGCTTGGCCTAATCTCCTCCCTTTTTTAATATATAAATTTTAAATCTGTTCTTAAATTATTGGGGTGTTTTAATTTGTCTGGGCCAAAATGATTTAATTTGATTTTAACTGGTTTTTTAAATTTTTGTATTTATGTATTTTATTGCTTGGCTGTTCACCGCCCTGAGTCCTTCGGGAGTAGGGCGGTATACAAATCAAATAAAACAATAAAACAAAACAAACAAGATTCCACTGATTCTTCTCAACCCGATGTTCCATCTTCGCAAGCCGCGGATGCTGATGCTAGCGACGAAAGTGAGGACGAGGACGAAGCAGAAGAAGATTGGACAGTTGTTCCGAGACGTTCCAAGAGGGCCACAAAAGGAATCCCTCCACAACGATATTCTTGGCAACTGACAAAAGCACCCTTGCCTTTGATTTGCAATGTTACACTTCCACCTGATAATTTCACACAAATCAAGCAGCTCCCTGATTCAGAGCAAAACAAATGGTATGAAGCAATGCAGGTTGAAATGGACAGTCTAAAGAAACTTAAGGTATTTACACCTGCAAAACCTCCAGCAAACAAAAAGGTCATTGGCACTCGATGGGTCTACAGAATCAAAAAGAAGCCAAATGGTGAGTCATTATACAAAGCCAGACTTGTAGCTCAGGGTTTCGCTCAACGTTATCCTGAGGACTACACAAATACCTACTCACCGACAGTCAGAACTGAGAGTGTAAAAATTGCTTTAGCAACTGCAACTATCCTTGGTTTAGAAGTTTTCCAGTTTGATGTTGACACGGCTTATCTACATGCAGACCTAGACGAAGAGATCTACGTGAGAAGTCCTCCAGGATTCCGACAGCAAGAAGGGGAAAGAAGAAGCAGCAGCAGTAGAAGAAGGAGAATAAGCAGAAGCAGAAGGAACAATAGCAGAAAAAGCAGAAGCAGAAGCAGAAGCAGAAGAAGCAGAAGTAAGAGAAGCCGCAGGAGAAGAAGAACCAGAACTAGAAGCAGCAGAGAAGAAGCAGAAGCAGGAGAACCAGGAGAAGCAGAAGAAGAAGAAGCTGAAGTAGCAGAAACACCATCAAAAGAAGCAGCAGAAACAGTAGAAGAATCAGAAGGAACAGAAGCAGAAGTTATTTAAGAGATGATTGAATATATGAAAAGATAGTTGAGGCAAAGTATTGGTTTATATTATCCTGAGGAGAGTGACAGACCTCTGCAGTGCTGTACTTTTGGGATGTGAAAAGGGTCTTAAACTGAATGGATTGGAACTATCTTTTTTTTGGATTCTTTGATAAATGTACTACGTTTATGCTGAGCTACAAGGCGAGAGAGCTATGGAATTGGGGCACGCAGATGATCTGGCTGTTACCCTATTACGGTGGTTGGAATTAATAATTTGGATGAAAGACACCACTATAGACACTATATGGAATACAAATATAAAGTCACTCGGGTGGTTTTTTTTTTTTTTTTTTTAGAAGATATTTGTTATTGATGGGGGCAGATGGTAATTGAAGATACCGAACATACTGTTGGAATTAGGATGTGATGTTACCCTAACATGGGTGATGGAGTTAACAATCCAGCTGAAAGACATTACAGAAGATATCATATGGATTACAAGCTTAAAGTCTTTTTTAAGAGGATTTTATTTACATAAGGGAATATTTTTTAGTGGTGTGGGCAGAAGAATAAAGATATTAAGAATTATTAAGTATGGTAGTCTTGTAGGAAAGTGGGTGGAGACAGGTTAGCTTATTGATTGTTTAGTTTAAGAAAAGGAATATTATGTTTAGATATGAATATATGTAAAAGATTTGAGTTAAGAGATATATCGATGGGGGTGGAGGAAATGGGTAGATTATGAATTGAATAAATGTTAAATTAGGATTTATTATATAGTCTTATAGTGGAAGGTTGCTTTTAAATGTTATATTAATATACATAAAAGATTTGATTTAAGAGATATATGTGGGGGGGCAGAAAAAGGGTAGATTATGAGCAGAAATTGCTAAACTGGGAGATATAATAATATTATTATGCTAAATTAGGAGTTATTATATAATGTTATAGTAGAATGTTATTTTGAAATGTATAGTATAAGGGGGATATAATAATATTATTAGAAAGAAAGGGTCAGCATATGGGGGATGGAGTAAGGGGATGGTAAAGTATTATATAATCTGTTATGAATTTGGGTTTTATTTTGAAGAAGCCACAGGGGGAGGGGAGGGGGAGGGGGGTTAGGGAGGAGGGGGGAAAAAAGGGGGGGAATTTGTATTTGAAAAACTTTTTCAATAAAAAAAAAAGAAGCAGCAGAAACAGTAGAAGAATCAGAAGGAACAGAAGCAGAAGCAGCAGAAGAAGAAGAAGCAGAACTAGAAGCAGAAGAAGCAGCATCAAAAGACACAGAAGCAGCAGAAGCAGAAAAAGGAAAATAAACAGAAGAAGCAGCAGAAGCAGCAGCAGAAGCAGCAGAAGCAGCAGAGAAGAAGAAGCAGTAGAAGAAGCAGAGAAGAAGCAGCAGTAGAAGAAGCAGCAGAAGAAGCAGAAGAAGCAGAAGTATCAGCAGAGAACAAGCAGAAGCAGCAGAACCAGGAGAAGCAGAAGAAGTAGAAACAGAAGAAGCAGCAGCAGAAGCAGAAAAAGGAAAATAAACAGAAGCAGAAGCAACAGTAGAGGCAGAAGCAACAGCAGAAGCAGAAGCAGAAAAAGGAGAAGCAGAAGAAGCAGAAGAAGAAGGAGGAGGAGGAGGAGGAGGAGGAGGAGGAGAAGGAGAAGAAGAAGATGTAACAGAAGCAGAAGCAGCAGAAGCAGAAGCAGAAGAAGGAGAATAAGTAGAAGCAGAAGGAACAGAAGCAGCAGAAGCAGCAGAACCAGGATAAACAGCAGAAGAAGAAGCAGTAGCAGCAGAAGAAGCAGAAGCAGAAAAAGAAGCAGATGTAGCAGATACAGAAGCAGAAGCAGCAGAAGAAGGAGAATAAGCAGAAGCAGAAGGAACAGAAGCAGAAGAAGCAGCAGTAGCAGCAGAAGAAGAAGCAGCAGCAGTAGCAGCAGAAGAAGCAGAACTAGAAGCAGAAGAAGCAGAGCCAAAAGACGAAGAAATAGCAGAAACAGAAGAACCAGCAGAAGAAGCAGAAGCAGAAGAAAAAGAAGAAGATGTAACAGAAGCAGAAGCAGCAGAAGCAGAGGAAGGAGAATAAGCAGAAGCAGGAGAAGCAGGAGAAAAAGCAGAAGAAGAAGAAGCAGAAGCAGAAGGAACAGGAGCAGCAGAAGCAGAAGCAGAAGAAGTAGAAGTAACAGAAGCAGCACCAGAAGCAGTAGAAACAGCAGCAGCAGAAGAAGAAGAAGCAGAGGAAGAAGAAGCAGCAGAAGACAAAGCAGCAGAACCAGAAGAAGGAGAATAAGCAGAAGGAACAGAAACAGTAGAAGCAGCAAAACCAGGAGAAACAGCAGAAGAAGAAGAAGCAGAAGCAGAAGGAACAGAAGCAGCAGCAACAGAAGAAGAAACAGAACTAGAAGCAGAAGCAGCACCAAAACACGCAGAAATAGCAGAAACAGAAGAACAGCAGAAGAAGCGGAAGCGGAAGCGGAAGCGGAAGCGGAAGCGGAAGCGGAAGCAGAAGCAGAAGCAGAAGAAGAAGAAGAAGAAGAAGAAGAAGAAGAAGAAGAAGTAACAGAAACAGAAGCAGCAGAAGCAGAAGCAGAAGAATGAGAATAAGTAGAAGCAGAAGCAGAAAAAGGAAAATAAACAGAAGGAGAAGGAGAATAAATAGAAGCAGAAGCAGAAGTAGAAGCAGCAGCAGAAAAAGAATCAGATGTAGCAGATGCAGCAGAAGCAGCAGAAAGAGAATAAGCAGAAGCAGAAGGAACAGAAGCAAAAGAAGAAGCAGAAGAAGAAGCAGCAGAAGAAGCAGCAGAAGAAGCAGCAGAAGAAGAAGAAACAGCAGAAGCAGAAGAAGCAGAAGTAACAGAAGCAGCACCAGAAGCAGCAGACGCAGAAGCAGCAGAAGCAGAAGCAGAAGCAGCAGGAGAAGAAGCAGGAAAAGCATCAGAAGGAGTAGAAGAAGAAGCAGCAGATGGAGCAGAAGGAGCAGAAGTAAAACTAACAGAAGGAACAGGAGTAGAAATTGCATAATCAGCAGAGAAGGAGATGGAGAATTAGCAGAAATAACAGAAGCAACATTACCTGCTCTATCGTAATCGAGGGGATAAACGCCTACCCGAGGACTATTACCGCCTGAAGCGGGAGTATAAAGGACTAATTGTTAAGAAAAAGAGGGCTAAAGAAAAAGAGAAGTGGGACCTACTTCTCCTCTCTATCCAGCAGAAGAACACCCGACTATTTTGGCAAATGGTCACCTGTTTGCTGCCTGGTCATCAAGAACTCCCTCTCTGTTGTATTTCCAACAGAGATTGGGAAAGCCATTTTGGATCAATCTTCCAGGCTTCAATAGTCACGACCGGACTCGGACCACAACTGCCCCCTGCAATTCCAGACTGGCACCCCGTGACTCATGCTGAGATCAATGAGCTTATCTCTGAACTTAAGTCAGGCAAAGCTCCTGGCCCTGATGCTATACCCCCTGATCTGCTAAAATCTAATCCCAAGTGGTGGTCTCCTCTTTTAGCAACACTCTTTACCCATATCAATACCTCTGGCAGGATTCCTACCTCCTGGAACCAAGCAATTATTGTCCCTATTTTTAAACGAGGAAATAGGAACAACCCAGCCGATTATCGTCCTATAAGTCTGCTCTCCATCATTGGGAAATTGTATGCTAAATATCTCCAATGCAGACTCCTCACCTGGGTTGAGGAGTCCAACATTATTGGTGCTGAACAGATTGGGTTTAAAGCAGGCTGTGCCACATTGGACCACTGCTTTGTCCTAGCGCACCTGGTTGACAAATATGCCACCATACCAGGTGGTAAACTTTTTACTGCTTTTATCGATCTAAAGGCAGCGTTTGATTCAATCCCAAGGGAATTGTTGTGGACAAAATTGCTCAAAAGCTCCATCGACAGACGTCTGTTGTTCCTAATTAGTTCCCTATATAATCAGACTTCTAGTCAGGTCAGGTGTAGTTTGCAGGGAGAACTCTCTAACCCCATCCCGATAAAGAGTGGAGTAAGGCAGGGCTGTCTCCTGACTCCTCTTTTGTTTAACCTATTCTTATCTGATTTGGCCTCTTATATTGGACGTATTGAGTCTCACGCCCCAAAGCTGTCAACAACGAAGATCCCGCTTCTCCTTTATGCTGATGACGCGGTCCTCCTATCACTGACGAGGCTTGGCCTGAAAAGGCTTCTCTCTGCATTTGGGTCCTACTGTGCTGAGAATCACTTGTCCATTAACTACGACAAATCAAAAGTCTTGGTATTCTCTAGAGCCCGGAAGTTACACAACTGGGCTATTAAGGGTAATGCTGTTAAGCAGGTTTCCCATTTTAAGTATTTAGGTATACATTTTCAGAACACCAGTGCTTGGACTAGACACCGAACCCAGGTGCTGAATTCAGCTTTTTGTAGCCATCAGCAGATTTTAAGATTTTTCTATACCCAAGGTGGCCAATTTATTCCTTCTGCTCTGCGTATTTACAAAGCCAAAACCTTGGCCCATACTCTTTACGGAATTCCTATATGGATACAGGGCTTCAAGGAGTGTATTGAAAGAACCCAGGCTGCTTTTTTAAGGAAACTTTTGGGTCTCCCTCCCTGTGTTGGCTTTGCTCCGATGTATCTGGAACTGGGCATTCGATCAGTCGAATGCATGGCGTGGATCAACACCTTTAAATGGTGGTTTTGGGCTCTCTTTTTGGCAGCCCCTGACAGCTACCTCTCCCTGGTGTTAGCTGACCCCTATACGTCTCGATGGGAGAGGGATCTGACGAAGAAACTCCACCTGTTAGGTTTTTCGGGGGATGCCATGGGAGACTATGGCCTTAAAGCTCTTATGCCCCATGTGGTCTGTTAGCCTCTGTGAGGCCACTTATCATCTGGAGGTTCCTCTGAACAATAGGATGATATTTGCCTCCCATGGACATCTACAGCCCCCTGATTCGCCTCCTGATTCGCCCAAGGTGCAGCCGCCAGAACCATCGGAGGCTTCTCTTGGCTCGCGGACCTGTAGATTGGTGGCTGCTATTAAAGCCCCCCAGTTGTAGAGTGAGATATCTCAGATTTCAAGCCTTGTATGGAGCCGGACGATGACTGCGGTTTCTGGCCCTTCCCAGCTTTCGTGAGAGGGCAGCTGGTGTTAACATCTGGCCTCAAAGTGGCTTAAGACTCCATCCACTGCTGTGAGAGAGCAGTGGAATTTATTGACTTTATTGACTTGGAATTGATTGAATGTCCCTCCCCAGACTTTGGACTATCTGGATTACCCCCAGGCCGTGGACTTCCCCCAGATTAATTAATTAACTGATTGATTAGATGTATTCGCCAACAGAACTTCTTATTCTGCGAGACTCCCCCCTCTCGCAGGTGTGGCCCTCCACTTTATCAAGGGCCTACCTTTATGACGGGCTTTGGCACCCCGAGAGGTGGCATGCTGCAAAAAGGGGATTGAGGGGTTTTTTAGGGAAACTTTTTGATAGATTTTTAAGGGATTTTAAGGGGTGGGAGGGTTGTGTGGGTTTGGGGGTTAACCCACGGGGGGAGGGGTCCGGCCCAGCTGTTAGTGGGGCCACGGAGGGTGCAGATTCCAGGGGTAAGGGGGACATTAGAGTCCATTCTGTCGAGGACTTTTCTATCAATGTGTTGAGTGGGAGGGGCAGATATGGCGGGAGCAGGGGGCCGCATCATGTGGTGGGGGCGCGCACTCGCTATCTTCGAGCGGTGGTGCGCCCTGGTCCCCATAGCCCTTCTCGTATCCCAGGCTGTTCAGACTCTCAGGGCCCGAGCCTTCGGCTGCTGTCGTGCAATGCCAGGTCCATGGTAAATAAAGCCCCCCTCATTTGCGATCTTATTCAGGAGGGGGGAGCGGACCTGGCAGGTATTACGGAGACCTGGTTGGGCCATGAGGGGGGGTTCCCCTCGTGGATATGTGCCCACCAGGTTTCCGAGCATTCCATCAGCCGAGAGCTCAGGGCAGGGGTGGGGGGGGGTGGCGGTTATTATAAAGGAAAGTCTTGATCCGAGGGAGACCACTGTTCCACAGATAGCCGGATGTGAGTCCCTTTTTGTGAGGTGGGGTCGTGGAGTACAGATGGGCTTGTTGATCACGTACCTGGCTCCCTGCCGCGTGGCAACGGCCCTGCTCGAGCTGCTCAACGTCATAGCTGAGGTGGCGGTTGGTACCCCCAGACTTCTAGTCATGGGGGATTTCAACCTGCCATCTGTCAGCGAAACGTCTGAGGTGGCTCGGGAGTTCATGGCTTCCATGACGGCCATGGACCTTACTCAGTTAATTCATGACCCCACTCACACAGGTGGACACACTCTGGACTTAGTTTTTGTCTCTGGTCAGTGGTCGAGTGGTCTTGATACAGGGGATATAGTCATCGAACCCTTGTCATGGTCTGACCACTCGCTCCTTCGACTGGACTTTCTAACCGCTGCACTCTGCCGCAGGGAGGCGGGACCAACCAGGTGGTTCCGCCCCAGGCGCCTGATGGACCCTGATAGGTTCCAGATGGAGCTTGGGCCATTTCCTGAGACTCTGGCTCATGACTCGGCTGAGGACCTGGTGGCCGCCTGGGATAGTGTGGCTGCCGGGGCCTTGGACCGTGTCGTGCCTTTGCGGCCTCTGACCCGGCACTGAACTCACCTAGCTCCTTGGTTCTCCGAGGAGCTTAGGGAGATGAAGCACCGGAAAAGACGCCTGGAGAGTAGTTGGAGGACCAGCCGCTCCGAATCCGACCGAACACTGGTGAGGTCTCATATTAAGACCTACCTAGTGGTGATAAAAGCGGCAAAATCTAGCTATTTTGCCGCTCTTATCGCGTCATCAGATAATCGCCCGGCCGCCCTGTTTAGGGTGACCCACTCCCTCCTCCATCTGGAAGCGCGGGATGACCCCTTGCAGGGCCGAGCTGAGGACTTTGTGCAGTATCTGTATGACAAAATCGCTCAGATTCGGGAAGGGCTGGCCTCTGACTGGGTATGTCCTGACGGGATGACTGAGGCAGGTCAGGGGGAGAGCCTTCTCTGTGACGGCGCCCACCCTCTGGAACAACCTTCCCCCAGAGTTACGTATAATAACAGACCTCCGGATTTTTCGTCGGGCCCTGAAAACCTATTTATTTCAACTAGCTGGGCTGGCTTGAGCTAAATTTTAAATTGATTTTAAATTGGGTTGTTTTAATTTACGGCCAAAATATTTAATTATTTTAATACTGTTTTTTAAATTTTGTATGCTCTGTTTTTACTTAGGCTGTGCACCGCCCTGAGTCCTATTTGGAGAAGGGTGGTATAGAAATTTAATTAATAAATAAATAAATAAATAAATAAATAAATAAATAAATACGCCCAATTTAGGGTAGCCCAACGGCTTGTGGACATAGACTTACAATATCTGAGAGCTAGAGCTAATAAAACCTGCTCCCCTCTGGTCTTCAGCCAACTTAATAATTTTGGACTGAGGATGGCCTCATATTTCTATACTCTAACCATCCCTAAGTATAGAAGAGTCTTCTCCCTTGCTCGTTTTAACGTCTTGCCTTCAGCATTGCTGGACAGACGATTCAAGAGGCTTCCGAGGGGCGAGCGGCTATGTCCCTGTGGTAGAGCGGAGGTTGAGACTGTGGAGCATGTCCTTTTACACTGCCCCATGTACAACGTAGCCAGGACTAATTTGATGTCTCTCTTAGAGACAGATTTCTGTGGGCCCAATGATAGTGATTTGGCCTTGTATTGTTTAGGGGATGGCTCCTCATACACTACCTCTCAGGTCTCAAAATTTTTTCTAAGAGCCGTAACCATTAGAGGAGAGCGCTGTGGTCCCTCTCAGCCAGAGCTTCCAGTGGCCGGCTGTTCGTGATGTTCTTTTTCCTATGTTTTCTGTAGCTATGCTTGCATTTTGGTCTGTGACCGTAAATAAATTTATTATTATTATTATAACAGAAGCAACAGTTGCAGAAGCAGAAGCTGAAGAAGCAGCAGAACCAGGAAAAGCAGCAAAAGAAGCAGAAGCAGCAGCAGAGAACAAGCAGAAGCAGGAGAAGCAGGAGAAGCAGAAGGAGGAGGAGGAGGAGGAGGAGGAAGAAGAAGAAGAAGAAGAAGAAGAAGAAGAAGAAGAAGAAGAAGAAGAAGAAGAAGAAGAAGAAGAAGAAGAAGAAGAAGAAGAAGCAGCAAAAGCAGAAGCAGAAGGAACGGAAGCAGCAGCAGAAGCAGAAGAAGAAGAAGAAGAAGAAGAAGAAGAAGAAGAAGAAGAAGAAGAAGAAGAAGAAGAAGAAGAAGAAGAAGAAGAAGAAGAAGAAGAAGAAGAAGAAGCAAAAGCAGAAGGAACGGAAGCAGCAGCAAAAGCAGCAGCAGAAGAAGCAGAAGAAGCAGCAGCAAAATAAGAAGCAGAAGAAGCAGGAGAAGCAGAAGAAGAAGCAGCAAAAGCAGAAGGAATGGAAGCAGCAGAAGCAGAAGCAAAAGCAGAAGAAGCAGAAGAAGCAGAAAAGCAGCAGAAGAAGCAGAAAAGCAGCAGCAGAAGAATCAGAAGCAGCAGCAAAATAAGAAGCAGAAGAAGCAGCAGAAGCAGAAGAAGAAGATGTAGCAGAAGCAGAACCAGCAGAAGCAACAGAAGAAGCAGCAGAAGCTGCAGATGCAAAAGCTGTGAGGGATCTCACGAAGATCGATGGTTTGTTGAGGGCACTTCCAAGAAAAGGCAGCACGCAAGGATGCAATCAAGTTAAATCTTTATTTAGAAATAAAGTAAAGAAAATAAGTTCCCTGGCATGGAGGCATCCATGCTTGGATTGAGCCCATGGATCAGTCCCGTAGGAAGCTAGAACAAGAGCCAAAGAGCAGCCCCTGTGCAGGGGTTCTTATAGGGGCCCCTGGCCCCTCCCTTATCAATGTGTGTGAGGTGGCCGGAGGGCCATTAACTCTCCCCAATGGGGCTTCAGGGGCCAGAGCCCCTTGACCCACCAGTGGGATCAAAGGTGACTCTTTGTTCCCATCTGGTGGCCTTTTAAAAATCTGCCATGGCTGGCACAAAACACCTAACAAAAGCAAAAGAAGACGAAGAAGCAGGAGCAGCAGAAGCAGCAGAAGAAGTAGCAGTACTAGAAACTGAAGAAGCAGCAAAAGAAGCAGTAGCAGAAGAAGTAGAAGCAGAAGAAGAAACAGAAGCATCAGCAGATAAGAAGCAGAAGCAGCAGAACCAGGAAAAGCAGAAGAAGAAGCAGCAGAAGGAACTGAAGCAGCTGAAACAGAAGAAGCACAAGGAGCACTAGAAGCAGCAGAAGCAGCAGCAAAAGAAGCAGAACTAGAAGCAGAAGAAGCAGCACCAAAGGACGCAGAAATAGCAGAAGCAGCAGAAACAGAAGAAGCACAAGGAGCACTAGAAGCAGCAGAAGCACAAGGTGCAGCATAAGCAGAAGCAACAGAAGCAGCAGCAGAAGCAGAAGCAGAAGAAACAAAAGCAGCGGAAGCAGAAGCAGCAGAAACATAAGCAGCAGCAGCAGCAGAAGAAGAAGGAGCAGAAGCAGCAGCAGAAGGAGAATAAGCAGGAGCAGCAGAAGAAGGAGAATAAGCAGAAGCAGGAGAAGCAGGAGAAAAAGCAGCAGAAGAAGAAGCAGAAGGAACAGGAGCAGCAGAAGCAGAAGCAGAAGAAGTAGAAGTAACAGAAGCAGCACCAGAAGCAGTAGAAACAGCAGCAGCAGCAGAAGAAGAAGCAGCAGAAGCAGCAGGAGAAGCAGAAGCAGAACTAGAAGCAGAAGATGCAGCACCAAAAGACGCAGAAATAGCAGAAGCAGCAGAAACAGGAGAACCAGGAGAAGAAGAAGCAGAAGCAGCAGAGGAAGAAGAAGCAGCAGAAGACAAAGCAGCAGAACCAGAAGAAGGAGAATAAGCCGAAGGAACAGAAGGAGTAGAAGCAGCAAAACCAGGAGAAACAGCAGAAGAAGAAGAAGAAGAAGAAGAAGAAGAAGAAGAAGAAGAAGAAGAAGAAGAAGGAGAAGGAGAAGGAGAAGGAGAAGGAGAAGGAGAAGGAGAAGGAGAAGGAGAAGGAGAAGGAGAAGGAGAAGGAGAAGGAGAAGGAGAAGGAGAAGGAGAAGGAGAAGGAGAAGGAGAAGGAGAAGGAGAAGGAGAAGGAGAAGGAGAAGGAGAAGGAACAGAAGCAACAGCAACAGAAGAAGAAACAGAACTAGAAGCAGAAGCAGCACCAAAACACGCAGAAATAGCAGAAACAGAAGAACAGAAGCAGAAGCAGAAGCAGAAGCAGAAGCAGAAGCAGAAGCAGAAGCAGAAGCAGAAGCAGAAGCAGAAGCAGAAGAAGAAGAAGAAGAAGAAGAAGAAGAAGAAGAAGAAGAAGAAGAAGAAGAAGAAGAAGAAGAAGAAACAGAAGCAGCAGAAGCAGAAGCAGAAGCAGAAGAAGGAGAATAAATAGAAGCAGAAGGAACAGAAGCAGCAGAAGCAGCAGAACCAGGATAAACAGTAGAAGAAGCAGCAGTAGCAGCAGCAGAAACAGAAGCAGAAAAAGAAGCAGATGTAGCAGATACAGAAGCAGCAGAAGGAGAAGAAGGAGAATAAGCAGCAGAAGAAGCACAAGGAGCACTAGAAGCAGCAGAAGCACAAGGTGCAGCATAAGCAGAAACAACAGAAGTAGCAGCAGAAGCAGAAGCAGAAGAAACAAAAGCAACGGAAGCAGAAGCAGCAGAAACATAAGCAGCAGAAGAAGAAGAAGCAGAAGCAGCAGCAGCAGAAGAAGAAAGAGCAGAAAAAGAGGAAAAGATGTAGCAGAAGCAGAAGGAACAGAAGCAGCAGAAGCAGAAGCCAAAGTGGAAGCAGCAGCAGCAGAAGGAGCAGCAGAAGAAGAAGTAGCAGAAGAAGATGTAGCAGAAGCAGCAGAAACAGAAGAAGGAGAATAAGCAGAAGCAGAAGGAACAGAAGCAGCAGAAGCAGCAGAAGAAGAAAAGCAGAAGGAGGAGAAGTAGCAGCAGAAGCAACAGAAGCAGAAGAAGTAGCGAAAGAAGCAGAAGTATCAGAAGCAGAAGGAACAGAAGGAACAGGAGCAGAAGTAGCAGAAGCAGCAGCAGCAGAAGAAGAAGCAGATGTAGCAGAAGCAGAAGCAGCAGCAGCTGAAGCAGAAGCAGCAGAAGAAGAAGCAGAAGAAGCAGCAACAGAAGAAGAAGCAGTAAAAGGAGAAGCAAAAGCAGAAGTAGCAGAAGCGGAAGCAGAAGCAGAAGAATCAACAGCAGAAGTAGCAGAAGCAGCAAAAGAAGCAAGAAGATGCCGAAGAAGCAGCACCAAAGGATGCAGAAATAGCAGAAGCAGCACTAACAGAAGAAGCAGAATCAGCAGAAGAAGTGGCAGAAGCACAAGGAGCAGCAGAAGAAGAAGCAAAAGCAGAAGTAGCAGAAGCAGGACTTCCGGAGTTATGTTCACGCTGGTGCGGTGCAAAGGATTGGAGGCTTCGCTTCTTTTGCCCGATTGTTCACGTCTGGAAGCCAATAACGGTAAAGCTGAACCTTGGAGAGGACAGTGATTGAAAGGGGATGGCTCAGAGATGGTGGGGAGAAGGGCCATCCCCCAGCACGGAGGGTGGAACCCCCCAAATCCGGCGTGGAAGAGACCGGCTGTCAGAGGTCTGACAAATCAAAAGAGGGCACTCCTAGTTGCAATCTACGCACCAAATAGTGGACAAGAACAATTTTATTAAAAACTACATAATATGATACATGATATGGAGTGTGATATTTGTCTCTTAGGAGACTTCAATGCAATAATAGACAAAAAAGTGGACTATAAAAGTATAAAAGTGGACTATAAAAGTAATAGAATAAGGAAAGGAGTAAGAGGAATTCTACCTAGAACCTTCTTTAAAATGGCAGAAGAGTTAAACATACAAGATGTATGGAGAGAGAGGAACCAGGGGAAAAACCAATGCACATTTTATTCTAACAGACATCAATCCTGGTCCAGAATAGACATGGTATGGATGTCGATGGAATTAAATACTAATGTATATGAAGTAGAAATAGATACAAATATATGGGCAGATCACAATCCAATGAGAATCAGCTGGAAAGGACGAAAGAAAAATACAAGGTGGACTCTGAACCGATCAATATTAAATGATATAGAATTCAAGCAGACGTTGGAAAAACAAATGGGATTCTTCTTTAAAGAAAACAGGAAAGAAGATACTGTATATTCCCTCTTTGGTATCCGAGCAACTCCAATATTCTAATAATATATACTTTCTTTACAATTTCTTTTCATTTTTACCCAATTTGTCACTTTTATCATTGTAATTGTACATTTACTGTATACTTATACTCTTCTTTTGTTTCCCCCCCCCCCTTTTCAATTTTCTCTGGTATCATCTAGGTTTCTATTTCTTTTTTGATCTCTCCATCATTTACCTTTCTATTATCTCCCTCATTTATCTATCATTTTTTATTCATATTTCTTTTCTAACCATTCATAAAATCTTCCCCACGTCCTGAAATACATCGATTCCTCTCTATCTTTTATTCTTAAAGTTAATCTATTCATTTCCGCAGTCTAGAATCTTTTTTATTACTTCACCTTCTGACGGGATTTTTTCTGTCTTCCAATTTTGTGCAAATACAATTCTTGCTGCTGTTATTATATGTATTATTAAATACACATCTTATTTACTATATTTCTCTGGCAGAATGCACAATAAGAAACATTCTGGTTTTAATTCTATAGGTTTATGTAGCATTTCCTCCAACCATGTCTGTATTCTAGACCAATATTTTTTTGCTTCTGTACATGACCACCACATATGATAATATGATCCCAGCAAATGTGAACATTTCCAACACTCAGCTGATTTATCCTTAAACATTTTTGCTAATCTTTCCAGTGGCATATGCCATCTATAAAACATTTTATATAAATTTTCTTTATATGCAGTTGCCATTGTCAATTTATAATTCCTTTCCCATAATTGTTGCCATTTCTCTAATGTAGCTGTAGCTAGGGGGACCTTTGCACAGGTTTGTCTGGTGCACCAATTGCTACCCTACTTGGATCAGGAGGCTCTCCTCACAGTCACTCATGCCCTTGTCACCTCACGGTTGGATTATTGCAACACGCTCTACATGGGGCTACCCTTGAAAAGTGTTCGGAGACTACAGTTGGTCCAGAATGCAGCCGCACGAGTTATAGTGGGTGCGCCTAGATACACCCACATTACACCAATTCTCCGCGAGCTGCACTGGCTCCCTATTGGTCTCTGGGTGCAATTCAAGGTGTTGGTCATTACCTTTAAAGCCCTATATGGCTCAGGGCCAGGCTATCTTCGAGACCGCCTTCTACCACATAGCTCCCAGCGACCAGTAAAATCCCACAGAGTCGGTCTCCTCCGGGTCCCGTCAGCTAAACAATGTCGGCTGGCGGGCCCGTGGGAGAGGGCCTTCTCTGTGGCTGCCCCGGCTCTCTGGAACCAATTACCTCCTGAGGTCCAGACCGCCCCCACCCTATTGGCCTTCCGCAAAGCAGTGAAGACCTGGCTCTTTCGGCAGGCCTGGGGCCGTTGATCTCGTTATAATGATCTTGCAAGACCCGGCCACGAATTGGAGTACATGTGTTTTAACGTTTTTAAAGTTTTTAATGTTTTAATGTTTTTCTTTTTAACATTTTTTATGGGATTGTTCGCATTGTTTTATTCTTTGTTGTAAGCCGCCCAGAGTCCCTTGGGAGTTGGGCGGCATAGAAATGCGACAAAATAAATAAAATAAATAAATAATTATATTGCATAACCAAAGTTTTTTGTCCATGTTATCATTGTCTCTTTGACTTCTTCATCTTCTAATCTAATTTGCAACAAATTATATAGTCTTTTAATCATTTTTTCATCTTTTCCAGTCAGTATCTGGAGAGGGCTCGCAACTTGGGCGTCCTCCTGGATTCACGGCTGTCTTTAGAAGAGCACTTGACGGCCGTGACCGGGAGGATTTTCTATCAGGTTCGCCTGATTCGCCAGTTGCGTCCCTTTCTGGATCGGGACTCGTTACGCACAGTTACTCATGCCCTCGTCACCTCCCGCCTGGACTATTGTAATGCTCTCTACATGGGGCTTGCTTTTTTCCCTTGCCATATATATTTCCACATTGTTTTGTTCAAACTCTCAAAATATTTCTTCTCCAACTTTATTGGTATTGTTTGAAAGCGAAACAACAGTCTTGGCAATACATTCATTTTAATTAATGCTATTCTTCCCATTAAAGATAATTGTAATTTTTTCCATTTATCCAAGTCTATTTCAATTTGGTTTCTTAGTTTATTATAATTGACTTCCTTCACTGTAATACATCTTGAAGTCAACTGGATGCCCAAATATTTCACTTTCTTCACTATTTGGATATCTAGTTTCTCCATTAGTTCTTTCTTTTGTTTTTCTCTCATGTTTTTAAGTATAATTTTTGTCTTATCTTTATCTTCAATCCAGCTACTTCTCCATATTCCTTTATTTGCTCAATTAGCTTTGGGCCTGTTTCTATTGGTTCTTCCATAATGAATACTAAATCATCCACAAATGCTTGTAACTTATATTCTTCTTTTTTAATTTTCAGCCCTTTTATTTCTTTGTCTTGTCTTATTTTTCTATTTAAAATTTCTAAAGTCAGAATAAATAATAATGGAGATAATGGACATCCTTGTCTAGTTCCTTTTCTTATATCTATTTTCTCTGTCATTTCACCATTTATTGTTACTTTTGCTGATTGGTCTTTATATATAGTCTTAATCATATTTATAAATCTATCTCCAAAATCCATCTTTTGTAATTGTAGAATCATAAATTGCCAATTCACATTGTCGAATGCTTTCTGTGCGTCTAAGAATAACAGTGCCATTTATTTCTCTGGATGCACCTCATAATATTCCAATGTGTCCAATATAATTCTTATATTATCTCTAATTTGTCTTTTAGGCAGAAAACCATTTTGATCTTTTGCAATTCTTTCTCTAACTTCTTATATTCCTCCTCCAATTTTTTTTTGAGCTTGTCTATTCTGTTTATTTCTTTTTCCTGTATAAGTCATTGCCAAACCCCTTATGTATGCTTTGCTAGTATCCCATACATTTTGCAATGATGTATCTCCTTTTCTATTTTCTTTAAAGAAAAAAGTCAATTCTTTTTCCATATATTGTATAAAGTCTTTCTCATTTAATAAACTTTGATTTAGTGTCCATCTCGTTCTTTTTCTTTGTCCTTTCCATATCATCATTATTGGATTGTGGTCTGCCCATATATTTGCTTCTGTATCAATCGAATCTATCTTAGATATTAAATCTATTGACATCCACATCATATCTATTCTAGACCATGACATATGTCTATTTGAATAAATTGTATATTGTTTCTCCTTTAAATTTCTTTTTCTCCAAGCATCCTGCAGGCTTAGTTCATCTATCATTGTATGAAATGTTTTCGGAAGTGTCTTTCTTGGATTTTTATTTGTTTTAGTTGATTTATAGTCTAACTCGTTATCAACAATCGCATTAAAATCTTCCGGTTGGCGCTGGGCGATGCAGGCGGGAAATGGCGGGGCTCTTATGTGCCCCACAAAAACCCCATCTGGTGAACTGCAGCCGGCAGGTCTGCGGACCTACCCTGTCCTGTAGGGACAGGGGTAGAGAGAGGGACCCCTTGGATGGCCAAGAGGGACGGGCAGATCCCTCGGGGCCGGAGGAAGCCCTCTGAGCTGGCGGCGGGGGAGCGGCAGTCATGGCAACTGCCTCGAAGCCTGCGCCAACTGGAGAAAGCACTGTGCAGGAGGAAGAAGAGAACGGGAGAGCGAGGGGTTCAGAAGCCGGGTAAGCAAGACTAAACCCAGGCGGGAACAGCGCTTAAATTGTGGATTACAAATGTGCCCCAGCCTTAATTAGCGGCTACGGAGCATCGGGGCAAGAAGATTTACAAAATGGTTTTTTAAAGGGAAAGACCCATTAACTTAATAAAGGTTTGCAAACTTTATTGCTAATTGGGAATGACTGCTCTTTTGGGAAGCTATAAACTTTGAAAAACTGTTTCTTTTTACCAAATGGGAATGGATTATTCTTGGAAGAGAGAAAAGGAAAGAGTTGATAAATGGGACCTTTTTAAACAAAGGGAAAAGACAAGCGGATAGGCTTGGAATACACAAAATGGAGACTGTGAGGAAGTGAAAGTATAACTGTGGCTTGTTAGCAATTTGAAAGAGAAACTATGTGTCTCGCTAACTTAACTGGATTACTTTGGCAACAAATAAGAAGCTTTGATTTTGGAGAGACTCAATTTGTCTGTTGGAAATTTTATTGATGGAAAGAAAGAAGAAATAAAATGGATAATTATAATTCAATTTATAGGCGCAGCAACAAAAGGAAAAAAGGCATGGCACTAAAAGAAGAATTGATCATACATGGAAGGATATAAACGAACTAAACTTTATAAAATTCTTAACAGTAGTAATATTGAAAATGAAAAAGAACAATTTTGGACAGATGGAAAAAAGATTAAATGGAATACAACAGGTTACGAGACAAGAAAAATAACATAGTTTGATTAAATTAGAAATGTAATGAATATCTGAAGCCTGAATACTGATACGAAGAATTATATATATATATATATATATTTCTTTTTTTTGTTGTAGTTTTGTTTGTTCCCCTTTGTTACCTTTCAGTTTTTTGTTTTTTCTTCTTTCTTTTTTTTCTTTTTGATACTTTCTTTGTTCTTTTCTATTTTTGTCTTCCCTCCTCTCTTCTTCTTTGCTTCCTTGTTTTTGCTTTTTTCTTTTTCTCTTTCACCTTCTCTTTCCAATTCTTTTAAATTGGATTATATAGACAGATATACTTAGTTATGAAATGAGACTATAAATGATTGAGTGAGTATAAGACCTTTCTAAATGTTCTAAATGCTTAAATGAATTTTTGAGATTTAAAATAAATATGAAGTAGATGATTTTAAAGGGAATTTACAACCTAGGAGAAAATAGATGAGAAGATATTTGTTAAAAACTATGCTGAGTTAAAATTGTGGTAATGAAAAGGCAATTTATGTTATATGTGAACTAATTAAAATGGAAATTAGCCAAAATAAAATATTTCTGGAAATCAGCCCAATAATAGTGGGAGGTTCGGAGGAGACGATGCTGGAAATCAGCCAAAACAAAGCATGCTGGAAATCAGCCAAACAAAAGTCGGACGTATGGAGGAGGATATGCTGTTAATCAGCCAAACAATAATATGCTGGAAATCAGCCAATTAGGAGGAGATAGGGAGGAGGATAGGGATTTTGAGATAAATTTGAGAATATGAAATATGCAAAACTAAAGGCAAATTGACAAAGCTTTAAGGGTTAAAGATCTGATGAAGGGGTCAAGAGATTAAGACATATGGACTGAACTTTGATTTATTATTTGAAATAAAAAATAGAGCTGTATCTAAGTTGAAATTACGATGTGTGGTTAGAAATTGTAAGGTAAATAATTAGACTAAGAGATTAGAATATTTTTTTTCTTTTTTTAATGTTTTAATATTGATGTTAAAAGGTGTAATGAAGAGAGCTTGGAAAAGAACCAGAGATAATTGAACTTATAAATGAACATAACAATGAATTAAATGTGTACCTGGAAATTAAATTGGTGGTGATATAATAGAATGGTTCTGATCAAGATATTAGAGTTTATGACTAAAAATTTTTCTATGTTTTGACTTTGAATTTTAAAAGATATAATGGGAAATTGTGAATGGAGCTTTTTCAAAATGTAAGCGATTGTACCTATTCATGACCAGATCGAGACTTCGCTCTCGAAAGAGATGTATTTTATGTGTTATGTTGGAAAAAATAAAAAAATATTTTGGGAAAAAAAACAATTGCATTAAAATCTATTATGCAAATTACTTCATATTCATATTTTAGTAATGTCCTGTGTAGTTTTGCATAAAATTCTTCTTGATTTTCATTTGGAGCATATATACCCACAAGTAATTTTTTTTTTGTAATTCATTACAATTTCTACCATCAAAACTCTTCCCTCCTCATCCTCAAATATTTGTTTGGATTGTATTGTTTGTTTAATATAAGATACTACTCCTCTTTTACTTTGACATGTCAATGTTGTATACAATGTCCCCAATTTTCTTCATTCCAAAAGTTGTTTGTGTTGTTTTCTAATATGCATTTCTTGTAGGCATATAATTTCTAATTTTAACTTCTCTAATTTATTAAATATTTTCCTTCTTTTTATTGCCGAATTCAGTCCATTTATATTCAAGGATATTATTTTTATTTCTTCTTCCACTTCTTATTTATTTATTTGCTTTGTCGATCTAGTCGTTCTTATCTCCCTTTGTTATTTAACATCTTTCGCTCTTGCTCCTTCTCTCAACGCTCTCTCTTGTTCTTTTATTCTCTCTTTTGGCTGTTCTTTCTTCTCCTCCTGTCGTCCATCCCCTCCTTCATCTCTCGATCTTTCCTGTTCTTGGTCATCTATATGTTGTTTATAAAATAATTCCACTTTCTCTATTGAATCTAATCTATATCTTTGCTCTTGCCAATTCACCAATATTCCTTCTGGAATCAACCATCTAAAATTTATTCCTCTCTTTATCAAACATTTCGTGAAAAAATGATATTCTTTTCTCAGATCTCTCACTCTTCTTGGTATTTGTTTCAATGCCACCACTTCTCTTCCTTTCTGCTTTATCGTTGTGTTTCTCATCAATTGCAATATCTCTGCTCTCAGTGTCTTCTTGGTAACTCTGACATGAATTTCTCTGGGCAGATTGTTTCTCATCGCATATCTTGTGTGCACTCTATATATTTCGTCAATCCCATTTAATATCGCTTCCTTGCTTTCTTCCATTGCTTCTGCTAGTATCTCTGCAATTTTCTCTGCCAAGTTTTTTTCTTCTTCTATATTCTGAAATCTTAAATAGTAGTCACTTTTATCCATTTCCAGAATTATAATTGTTTTTTCCTGATCCTTATCAGTATTTGTAAGTCTATAGTCCATCTCTTCAACTTTTTTCTCTGTTGCTTCTGCTTTTTCTTCCATTTGTTGCATTTGTTGTTCATTTTTCCCTATCATCTCTTTAACTTCTTTCAATTCTCCTTCCATTTTTTCCATTCTCCCATCTACCCTGTCTAATCTTGTCTTAAGATCTTCATATATAGTCTGTAGCATGTTTTTTAATTCTGCGTTTATTTTCTCTTGTTGTGATGTTGTTTCTGTTGTTTTTTGCCCAGTAGTGCCAGATGTTGCAGATATTGATGGTGATGATGAACGTTGTGTTGCTTTCTTCATCTTGTCTTTCAAATCTTACTGCTCAATTTATAATCCAAAAAATTCAATTTCTTCAAATTTAAACCACCCACTCAGACTCTTCAGGTTCTTGCTACCATAATCCACACTGATTTGCTCCCTATAAAAAAATAAAAAGGTAGAAAGACTGTATCCAAAAAGAAAAAAGAAAGAAAAAACAACAACACCAAAAATGAAAAGATCAAGAATCAAAAACAGTTAGAATTCCCCACAAAGGCCAGAACAAGAAGAAAAAAAAGAAAAAAGAAAAACAAGGAGAAAAAAGAAAGTTGTAGCGAAAAATGCCGATTCAAAGCCCCAGTACTTGCTCAAAATATCCAATCTGCAATAAAAAGGTGGAGAAAATTTTTATAATTTTTATAATCTCCCAAAAAGAATTTAAAAAAAATAAAAAGAAAAAACAAACAAAAACCATGCCAATCATAAAAAAAATTAAATCCAGCAAGAAGGTACTTCTGCAATAAAAAAAAGAAAAGAAAAGAAAAGTATATAGAAAAATGAAAAAAGAACAACCAGGAGGACAGGGAAAAAAATGTTCCAAAATATCACTATTCCAAAATCTTCCAAGGTCTATAGGTCCATCAAGTGAAGGGGTAAAATGGGAATGCAAAATAAAAAAGAAGAACTAGACAAAACAAATGAGAAGCAACTTTCAATCTTTTTCCCCCTTCTATGTCTTTCCCTTTCTGTTACAAAGTCACAAGACTACTTCTTATCAAAGTTTTCTTGCCAGTTTCCAAAACACTGTCCAAGGTCGTTTCACTCTGGTCTATTCCTTTATTCTCTTACGTTTCTTCTGTCACCACTAGATGGCACCCTATTCACTTGAAATACTCTTAAAATATAAATTTACTTTTTTTCTTCAGATTTAAACTCCCAGCTACAGCAAATTTAAGTTTTCAAAATACAGTTCATTTGCCCAAGGAACTTCTTTTCCCAATCAATTTTATTAAATTTGTTAAATTTAATTTTTAAATTTTTAAATTTAATTTTTAAATTTTTCCGCCAGGCTGGGCTATCAACATAACAATTTTAAATTGGGTTTTAAATTCCTGGGGTTTTAAATTGAGCCAAATTCATTTAATAATTTTAAACTATTTTAATTGATGTTGTCTTGTGTTTTTAATAGGCTGTACACCGCCCTGAGTCCTTCGGGAGAAGGGCGGTATAGAAATAAAATTATTTATTTATTTATTTATTTATTTATTTTATTTATTTATTTAAATTGCTTTTTCGGCTTTTGTTAATTTGTCATTATTAATGGCTTCTGCTTCTTCGCTGCTGTTCCGGAAGAGGGAAGGTTGCTTTGTTCCGCTCTCTCCCCTCTCCTCTTTGCCAATTCTTTTTAATTTAAATACTTTTAAAGTTCAAGAGAGAATTTTTTTTTTTAAGGAACCTTGTTTCCAGGACGTCACTCTCTCACCTAGATGATCCTCACTTTTCTTCCTCTTTTTGTTTGTGGCCGCCCTGGCTTTTGACAGCTCCGATGGCTGCCTTCCCTCGCTGCTGGGTTGAAGACTAACACTGGCACTTCAAGGGACTTGCGCCTTCCCTCTCTGTGCCAGCCTGTGCCTCCGTTCTTTGCTGTCCCTACAGGACAGCTGTTGTGACCCCGACTCCCGAGCCTGTCCTAACAGAGGAAGAGGACTCAGAAGGTGATGGGGAGGAACTGATAAGGCCTCCCTCTCCAGGACCCTCCTCTCTGGCAATGCCTCAGGTTCCATCCGAAGGCCAAGGGGAACAGCCTGGGATATGCCAGGAGGAAAGCATATTGGAACAACAACAGATAGGGAGCGAGGATGAGGAATCCTGGCTTGATCCCAGGCAGCGTCGGAGGGAGAAGCGTGCGCAGCAACGAAAGAGGCGTGGGAGAGCCAGAGATTGAGCTGAGTCACTGAGCCACACCCCACAAGGAATAAAAGTGGGTGTGATTGCTCTTCAGGCTTTGTGACGGTCAAAGTTAAAAACCTGAGAGTCACATCGCGTTACCTGAAATCTGGCTTCTGCATATTTGGATTGGACCTTGGCTAACTCTTGCTTCGTGGATTACTTTTTGCTACTGAACCGGACTGAGGATAAACTCTCTCTTGCTTACTGTGAGTGAAAACTGACTTGGCAGGCATTTCGCAGTTTACTGCCAAAACTCTTATCTGCAAGGGTTTCTAGATTAGATTAGATTTAGATTAGATTTATTAAATTTGTATACCGCCCTTCTCCCGAAGGACTCAGGGCGGTGAACAGCCAAGATTAAAATACATACAATATAAAAATTAAAATAAATTAAAACAGAATTAGATCAGTTTGGCTTCCCCAAATTTTAAAACCCTTTACCCATAAAATAACCCATTAAAATTTTAAGACAGCCCAGCTTGCTGAAATAAGAAGGTCTTCAAAGTTTGGCGGAAAGTACGGAGGTCCGGGATCAGTCGTATTCCTGGGGGTAGCTCGTTCCAGAGGGTGGCACCAACGGCACCCTGAGGAGACCCTCTCTGTGGGAGCGCATTGGCCGGTGGGAGGTTATCGGTGGCAGAAGGTGGTCTCATAAATACCCGGGCCCTAAGCCATGGAGCACTTTAAAGATGAGAACCAATACCTTGAAGCGCACCCGGAAGACCACCGGGAGCCAGTGCAGCTCGCGCAGGAGAGGTATTACATGGGAGTGCCATATCGCCCCCATAATTACCTGCGCGGCTGCATTCTGGACCAGCTGGAGCCTCCGGGTGCTCCTCAAGGGGACCCCCATGTAGAGAGCATTGCAGTAGTCCAGGCGAGAGGCGAGATTGATTCTAGTCTGATTGCTTAATAAAATCTTGGCAGACATGCCTGGTTGTGTGTTTGCCTGTGTGGGGAAGGGGGACAGAACAACAGCTATGATCCCAGGGGATCCCCAAAATCAGCTGGGATATTGGTGTTCTCCCAGAGTACCAGAATCCACACTGTACCGCTGTGACGCTGGCCACGCCCACTCCCCGACAGGATATTCTGAGGCTGTGGGGCAGACCCAGTAGCTGACGCCCCTCATTGCTTCTTGGGGCCAGAGGTGGCCATGTGCCCAGGTTCCCTGCAGTAGAAACACAAACCTCCCGAGTGCCATCGGTTCTTCTTGGTCACTGACAGATGGGGCCTGGCTGTGCCTAATTCCATGGGCTCCTCCCGTGGAGCCAGGGTCTCACACATGACCGGGACCACCCGGGTCTCCTGGGAGGTATGGCGACTCCCCCGCTGCTGTAACTGAGAGTCAATCTGGAGACAAAGATGGACCAGCTCGTCCTGTAACTCCTCTGACAACCCATCTTGGAAAGCGTCCATGAGGGTAGCCTCGTTCCAGGCCGAATCTTGCCTAAGCAGCCTAAACTTGCTTATATACTCCTATAGAGAGTGCCAGCCCTGCTTCAGGGTTTCCAGGTGTCGGGTAGCAGTCTGAGTCTTAATGGGGTCCTTGTACATCAGCCTGAGGTGGTCACAAAACCCCCGGAAATCATCCAGCAAAGGGCTAGCCTGGACCAACAGGGGCATGGCCCAGTGGGCTGCAGCGCCGGAAAGAAGGCTAATCATAAACCCCACTTTATCCCGGTCAGTGAGGAAGTCCTCAGCTTTCAGGCTGATAAAGAGCTGGCATTGTCCCAAAAATGCTGGAAACATAGCTTGGTTCCCATCAAATTTATCAGGCACCGGCACTGGGCATTTTCTTCGGGGAGGTGGAGCAGTGTGAGCTTGAAGCTGCACAACTTGTGCTGCCAGCAAGGCCACCTGTTGGGTGAGCTGAGCGTTCTCTGCACAGAGCTGCTCCATATTAGTAGAGGGTTGTTGGGGCAGCAGACTGTCACAAGTAAATGCCTTATTCTCAAATGGGGAAAATGTACATACACAGGGTATCAGGGGTTAATTTATTCTTCCTTCCTTAATATATTCATATGTAACCACTCCCATCCTTTACTCCGCCTCATTGATATAAAAGGGGATGTATGCACCTCCTTCCTTGCTTCTATCTACAATCATTCATAGAATATAGAATGCCTAATGTAAATAAATAGTGCTTTGTTTAAATACTTTGATCCTGAATTATTATTGAGTCTGATCCTTAAAAATACGCAACAATCTGGTAGCAGAGGATGGTTGGACTGACTCAGTAAAAATTAGATATGCCTAAGAGAGAAAACTCCAGAAACAAAAGAGAAAGACCCAACACCAGGGCACATAATAAAGAGATGGAAACGGATCAAGAAATGATCGATGAATCCACAACTATAATAACAAAAGAATCTGAAGACTGCGCTACAGACAACGAAGAGATAATCGATGAAACTGATGACCAAGAAGAAAACGAGATAGAAAACAACGAACTCAGATCAGAGATACTGAGACTATTGAAAAGCCAAAAAGATGACGAAAAGTCTGATCCTTAAAAATACGCAACACAGACAAACTGTTCTGACTCAGCCTTTGCAGAAGCAAGAAACAGACTCCTTGCAAAGAAAAACCCCTCTTTATTTACACCTTGTGAATTAACTGCATTCACCCACAAAGTCCAGGCAAGAGTCCTGCAAGGAGTTAACAGAAGCAATAGACTTTATCAGCTTATTACGATAATTGCAAGGCCGTGAGCTCCCAGCCAAAAGGCTGCAAATTAAGTTCTGGCAAGCAGTCTTTGATGCACGAAACACAATGAGCAAAATCTCCAGAAATGCGAACGGTTGTCTGCTACAACCACCACTCCCCTTTCCTCCTATTTATTCCCCAGCCAGAGAGGGGCCATTCAGCGTCCACGTTTGTTTTGCTTCCCGAGTTGACTCCTTGTCCTCTGTTGTTTACCTCTCCTATCTGCTCTGCGCATACACGCATCTGGAACAGGCCCCAGCTGTTCCTCCTCCTCACTCATCTCTGACTCCAAAGGCAGCTGCCTTTCTGGTGGCTGGGAAATGCCGGACGGCCCTGGCTCTATCTCTGTGTCTGATGCTGAGCATCCATCAGAGCCTTCCCCAAGCTCCAGAACTGGCCCAGGTTCTTCCCCAACCTCCTCATCATCCGAGTCTGCCACCAGCTCTGCTGGCAGCTGGCGGGCCACAACAGTCCAGGACAAACGGTGTCTCAGCGAATGGGCTGGGCCGAAGTGTGCGTGGGGATCGGCGGAGGCCCATTTGCCAAGGAGAATGGCTGGGAGAGGGCCAGCGGAGGAGGAAAGCTGGCTCTAAATGTGCTGAGGTGGGAAGCTGGAGGCGAAGGAGGTCCAGCCAAGGGTGGGAGCCTGAAGGTCCTAGACCCCTCTCAGCATGCAGCTGATCAGGGATTCTCTCAGCATCAGCCAATCACACACTACCCTGCTATTTTACTGGCTTTTTCCTCCTCCCCCTTTACTTTCCTCTCCTTTTCCCTTCTCCCATCTTTCTTCTTTCTTTGTCTAGGTTGCTGGCTGTTGTGCAGCCAATTGGGCTCCAATTGGGCATGCAGCTGACTGGGATTATCTCAGCATGCAGCCAATCATACACTGCTCTGCCATTTTTCTGGCCTTTTCCTTCTTCTCCCCCTTACTTTTCCTCTCCTTTTCCCTTCCCCTGTCTTCTTTCTCTCTATATCTTCCTTCCCCCCCCTTTTTTTTTCCCTCTCCTCTCCTCCTACCTTTCCTTCTTGGTTTAAGAACTTTTTCTATCAGCGATTCAATACTGCTTCCTCCATTGTTGCTATCTTGGAAGGCATTGCTCAGTTGCTCAAAGGGGTTGCTCAAAGGCTGCTTCAGTGGCAGCACAGTACTGAAACAAAGGCTTGGTGAGGACCTGTCAACCAATGGCAAGCAGGCTATTTCAGTGCCAGGGCAAGGAAAGTGTGAGGATGAGCCCTAAAATCAGGAAGGTCAAGATGGTGGCATTTATCAGGCCTGACTCAAGGTTACCTAAATCCTAGTGTGGGAAACTGAACAAAGGTATCAATAGCTATAGTACATAGAAATTCTAACATTTAGGATTGGCCCTTTTAAATGTCAAGCTGCAAATGTAACGTGTACAGTAACATTTAGAAAGTTCAGTGCTCAGGTATCCCTATCTCTGGAGTTCTGAATCACCTGCCTTGTGCAATAAATAATCCATTGGAAAAGTGAAAAGAAAAGGAAAGATTGAATCTGTCCAATTTGCCATTTGGTTCTTCCTTTGTTAGGCCAAGGATTTTGCCTATGTTTTTTACCATCTCCTACAGCAACTGAGTACAGGTAGTCCTCGACTTACACAGTTCATTTTGTATCAGTTCGAAGTTACAACGGCACTAACAAAAGTGACTTATGACCGTATTTCACACTTACGACCATCACATGATCAAAATTCAGTTGCTTAGCAACTAATTAATATTTATGATGGTTGCAGTGTCCCAGGATCATGTCCCAGGCCTTTTGAGACCTTCTGACAAGCAAAGTCAATGGGGAAGCCAGACTCACTTAACAACCTTGTTACTAACTTAACTACAGTGATTCACTTAACAGCTATCGCAAGAAAGGTCGTAAAACAGGACATTCACTTAACAAATGTCTTGCTTAACAACAGAAATTTTAGGCTCAACTGAGGTTGTAAATCAAGGACTACCGGTACCTGATTCAGCTCACAAATGGTGACCGAAGGCATCAAGTTTCCCAGCACTCTTAATTGAAAAGCCAGCCAAGGTAGGTGAAAGACCTTATACATATGTAAAGCAGGAAATTCAAATTACAGAGCCTGTAGAGTTCTAATGATTGATGGCTGTTTTTGAAGAAAGGCAAAAAATAGGTTCTTTGCAGATAGGGCAAGGCTTTGTGAGAGTCCCTCGCCCTTCCAATGACAAGAGAAGTTCGAACCTCCATTGTATTTAAGGTTCTGATTTCTTTGGGATTTCTGCCCCTTCCCAGAGGCCGCAAGAAGCCGGGGGGGGGGGGGGGAGAGGTACAGTGGAAGGATTCAAAAGAACTGTGCCACAGCCCTTTGGTTTGTGGGTAGCATGGTTGAATTCTGTCAGTCAGTATAAGGAGGGTTTGTTAAATAGACTTTGTGGAAGAACCATGCCCATTACAAAGGAAGTATCTGTTGAAATTAATATCTTTAGTTCTCTCTATGACGGTAAGTACAGTACAACGTTTGGTGAGGGGAAAAAATGAAAACAAAGCCATTCTTGCTCCTTGGGTAATCTCTCAATGTTCTAGATTTTGTTTCAAGCCTAACCAGGTTTTTTTAAGGAGGTGTACCTTTCTGCAAAGTATTTTGTGGGATCACCAGGCGTTTATAGACAATGGGTGGGGGAGGCAGCAAGGTTAATGAATGCGTCTCTTAGTTGAGCATAATAGGTAAAGAATTTTTCAAGGTGGGAATACAAAAACAAAAATCCTTGTATGAAAACTGGTGGACTCGAGTGTGTGTTTGTCCACGAGCTTGCACTTTTCTCTATCCCCCTCCCTCCCGCAGACCAAGGACAGTTGATAATCTGTATGAGATTTAGAAAACCTTTTGAGCTCTTCTTCGGTAGGATCCCCAAATATGAAGCCTGGACATTTGGTGGTTGGCTGCGTTGGGGTGTGTTTTAAAAGACTGTATAAAATGCCATGATGCATTTCTGCATTTTTCCAGGCTGCAGAAGGGGGGGGGGGGCAGGGAATAGTGCAGACTGTGTAGGGACACTGCCCTCCTAACCAATCAGAAGACGCTTGTTTGCCATTACAAAGTTGTTAATCCCAGAGTCTTCTGGCTCCTTGCTGCCTTTGCTTTTAATCTTTGAATATATCTCAGGTTTACTCGAATCCCCCCCCTCCCCGGTCAGATATGGAGAAAAAATCCATCGGAAGCAACTGCCGACCAGGGGAAAGATACTGTGTTTTCATTTGCAAATATTTTAAATATGTTGGAGGATTCTTTCGTTGCGTGGAGCTGATTGTCTGCAAGCGAGAAACTGTACACAGACTATTTTATTACAATCGTGAAGACGCAGCTGGCTGCTTTCTTTCGAGGTAAATTTTCTAATCCGTCTCACAGATACACACAAATATCCAAAAACACGCATAAAAATGTCGAAATATTTCTTACATGCATGAATCAAATAGACTTATTTTTTCTTTGAGACATTGAGCGCTTTTAATTATGACGAACGTTGTTTGATTTGAGTTTTGATTTATTTTGAACAATTGTGTTACTGTCTTTATGGTAAATAAATTAGACCCTTGTACTTGAGTCTTTTATGGAACTGCGAAAAACGCAGATTTTTTCAAGGTGGAGTTGGAGTCTCCAGGGAGGATAATTGTGTCCGGAGCAGAACATATGTATTTACAAGAGAGGAACAAAGTACATTGATAAAGAAACGTGTTTCAGTTTATTTGAGTTTGAGATTAATTGTGGAAAGGTTCCTTGGATTTGGTTGTTGAAAACTACCCAAGAAAACTACCCTTCGTGTAATGGAGGAGATTGATATAACAGGGTTTATATTAAGTTATGTCTATTAGTAAACATTAAGTCTTTTTATTCACCAATCAGTTCCTTTTTGGTCACTTGTCTTAAAGCCTTCCTTATTTAAAGAATATGAATGACGGTACTTCATTTAGGTGTCGTGTTCTTCTTTTGAGAATGTTCATTTAGGAGACATTTTGTAATTTTGGGCATTTTTCTAGGCTTCTTTATTTGTACATAGTGGGAAATCTTTTTTGTTTGTATTGATCTGTGTTGGTGGCGCTGTGGTGCTCCTAAACAATTTATGGTCGTTTTACCAAGAAAAGAGGGGGGTTGAGTAAGGTGGGGCAAGATTTTATCAATTGTATCATACTTCCCCCCCCTCCAACAAATACAGCTTTAAATATTAATACATGTATTATAGTTTGGATCATGTACAATATATGCAATAACCAATATACTTGAAGTTCAGTGTACAGAGGTGTCATCACAGTCCTTTGTTGTTCTGTGAGACTAGAGGCAGGGTTTGAATTTTTGTTACTTGCTTTAAAAACATCTAAGATATGTGGAGAACTAATCCATTCTTTATTCATGCTTTTCTCTTGAAAATATTTTCTAGTAGCTAAAACCAATTTTATATTCTCTGTAGAAAGTGATTTTTTAATTGTGCTATAGATTCATTATCAGATAAGTGTTTTTCCTAATACTTGGCACAGTCTTTTTTTTTAAATAGATCTTTATTAATTATTTACAGATAAAAAACATAGTGTAATTTTTGAACAAATATAAATTATATATGGGTATACAACACAACACATAAAGACAACCACAGAGAAGGACAAACCGGGGGTCGTATCGAACCCCCAAATACTTATTCATAGTTACATCCCGGTAAATCCTTTTGTTCAATTAGCGTTGACTATTTTAAATACTAAACACTATCTCATTATAATTAAGTATATATTTAATACTATGTTATTTATTCTATATTTGTCCACTTCCTTAACCATAAATACCAGCGTTCCCAATTGCTGTAATGGATTCTTTTTTGTCTCTTAGGATATACGTTAATTTGTCCAGTTCGGCACAGTTCAATATCTTGTTTATTATAAATTGATCTGATGGTGTATTTACATTTTTCCAATGTTGGGCAAGTGCCATTCTCGCAGCTGTTGTAATATGGATGAATAAATGCCAGTCTTGTCTGCCCACGTCTTTTAGTTTGATTCCAAGTAAGTAAGAATCTGGAGTTAGGGGGAAACTTGCACCTATTATCTCATTCAACCATTTTTGAATCTTTTCCCAAAATTTCCTGATCTGAGGGCAGGTCCACCACTGGTGAAAGAAAGTACCCCTGGCCGAATTGCACTTCCAACATTTATCCGAGGATCCAGGGAACATTTTAGTTATCCTATCTGGTGGGAGGTACCACCTATAGATCATTTTATAAAAGTTCTCCTTAAATGCCGCTGATAATGTCAATTTCATTGATCTATTCCATATTCCCTGCCATTCTTCAAGTTGTATCGGTCTTCCTAAGTTTCTTCCCCAGGCAATCATCGTATCTTTTACTATCTCCTCAGCTGTATAACTTGATAACAAAAGATTTTAGGTCTTAGATATAAATTTTGTTTCAACACCCAGAAGGAGTCTATCTAACGGTTGTGTCGTTTGGTAAATACCATACTCTTGTTTGTCTTTTCTGAATCTAGCTTGAATTTGGGCATATGACCACCAATCTATATCTATTCCTTTTACTTGGAGTTCCTTTCTTGATATTAAGTTCCGTCCTCCATCCATCAGGATGTTGTAGGTCCAATTTTTTTTTATATTATAAACCGTCGGGTAGGTTGCTATCTCCAGTGGGACCACCCATTTAGGAACTTGGGTTTAAGTTTGTTTCTTCATCTTTTCCCATATTTTTATTAAAATTCTTCTAATATAGTGGTTAGTAAAATATTTAGATTGTTTTCCTTGTTGTCCCCACAAAGCTGAGTGCCAGCCTTAGTGAAGATCAAATCCCTCAATCGTTAATATGCGTTTCCTCGAAAGGGATACCCAGTCTCTTATCCAAAGAAGGGATGAGGCTTGGTAATACAACTCCCAATTTGGGAGCCCCAAGCCCCCCCTCGTTTTGTGTTCCTGTAACATTTTTCTCTTAATTCATGGTTTTTTCCCTTGCCAGATAAATTTGCTTATTGCCTGTTCCAATTTTCTGAAGAAATTTTTATCCAAATTTACAGGAGCCGTTTGAAATAGAAAAATCCACCGTGGGAGGATATGGGCTTTGATTGCAGCAACCCTGCCCAAAAGTGAAAGCTGTATATTCTTCCATCTATCTAGGTCCTCTACTGTATCAGCCAATAGTTTGAAGTGATTGGTCTCTTTAATATTAGAGCATTTGTTTGTCATCCAAATCCCTAGATATTTTACCTTCTTAGTAAATTTAAGTCCCATAGCTTCCTGCACCTTATTTTTTTTATCCTCTGTTAAGTTTTTGGATATCATTTTAGTTTTATCTTTGTTAATTTTTAATCCCGCAACTTCTCCATATTCTTCAATTCTCCTTAGCAGTATCGGACCTGAAGTTAGGGGGTCTTCCAAGATGAATACAAGATCGTCAGCGAACGCTTGGAGCTTGTATTCTTCTCCCTTAATCCTCAGGCCTCTAATATCCTTATCTTGCCTGATTATATTGAGAAGTGGTTCCAAAGTTAAAACAAATAATAACGGTGAGAGAGGGCAACCCTGTCTAGTACCTTTGGTGATTTTAATCTCATCGGAGATTGTTCCATTAAATAGCAACCTAGCCGACTGTTTAGTATATATAGCCTGAATTGCATTTATAAATTTAGAGCCAAATTCCATAATTTTTAATTGTTGTGTAATAAAACTCCAGTTGACCCTATCAAAGGCCTTTTGGGCGTCTACGAATACCATTGCCATATCTTTGTCTGAATACCTTTCATAATACTCCATTGCATTTAAAATTACTCTTACGTTATCTCGAAGTTGTCTATAAGGTAGAAAGCCATTTCGGTCCTGATGGATGAAGTGGGAAAGAAATATTTTGAGTCTTTCTGCTAGTACTGTCGTAAAGATCTTATAATCGACATTTAAGAGCGAGATTGGTCTGTAGTTCTGAATTAGTGATTGGTCCGAGTTGGGCTTTGAGATCAATGAAATATAAGCTGCCCTCCAGGATTGAGGTATCTTGGCATCTGTTAAGGCCTCGTTAAATACCTCCTTTAGTTGAGGACTCAGCAAGTCAATAATACTTTTGTATAGTTCACTTGGGAGACCATCAGGCCCAGGGGTTTTTCCCCCTGCTTGCTTCTTAATAGCTCTTTCAATTTCGCCAATAGTAATCTCTTTATTTAAAGTGTGTTTAAAAGAGTCGGGGATCGGTTCCAATTGAAGTTTCTGGAGATATTCCCCAAGTTTATTTTCTTGACATCTTTCTTCTCCATATAGGGCACCGTAAAATTCCCGGGCTATTTTTACTTTTTGATCCCTATTAACTGCCAAATTTCCATTTTTATCCTGTAGGTATTCTATTTTTCTTGCTTCTGCCTCTTTTTTTAGTCTATAACTTAACCATTTCCCAGCTTTGTTCGCATGTTCAAATTGTCTTTGTTTGCTTTTCCTAATTTTGTCTGCCAACTCCTTTTGGTTTATTAATGATATCTCATGTCTAATTAATTCTATTTTCTCTTTGGATTTAAGATTTTGTGGGTCTAATCGCAACACCTCTTCCACTTTTTCTAACTCTGATATTAGCTCCACCCTCTTTGACCTTTCTTCTTTCCACTTGCAGGCGGAGTATTTTATTGCCAATCCTCGCACTACGGCCTTAGCAGTGTCCCAAGTATTTTGTAAAGAAGTGTCCTCTCTTTTGTTTTCCATAAAAAAAAATTGTAATTCCATTTTTATCATATTAACAAAATCCTCATCCTTCATTAATTCAGCTCTCATGGACCATCTCGGTCTTTTTTTTTTAACCCCTGCCCATTTGATTATTATAGGATGGTGGTCTGCCCATACATTCGTACCTATCTCCAATTCTTTAATTATTTCTTTAATCTCTGATGTTGACCAAAACATGTCAATCCGTGACCACGACCGATGCCTGGGGGAGAAGTAAGTATATAGTTTTTCTTTAGGATGTAGATCTCGCCATACATCTGACAGTTCTACTTCAGTTGCCAATTTGTCCCAAGTTTTTGGTAGTGTTTTTCTCTGTCCTTTTGCATATTTTTGGGATCCCCTCCCTGGTTCATAATCCTTACCTACGTCGGAGATTGCATTAGGAGATTGCCTCCGAAGAGCACTCGGAGGCTCCAACTGGTCCAGAATGCGGCCGCGCGGGTGGTTATGGGTGCAACCCGTTGTGCCCGCATGACACCCCTCCTGCGCGAGCTGCACTGGCTCCCAGTGGTCTTCCGGGTGCGATTCAAGGTGTTGGTTACCACCTTTAAAGCACTCCATGGCATAGGACCCGGGTACCTTTGAGACTGTCTTCTGCCACCAATAGCCTCCCACCGGCCAGTCCGCTCCCACAGAGAGGGTCTCCTCAGGGTGCCATCAGCCATCAGCCAAGTTATGTCGGCTGGCGACACCCAGGGGGAGGGCCTTCTCTGTGGGAGCCCCAGCCCTGTGGAATGAACTGCCCCCAGAAATACGTAAGATCTCCGACCTCTGGGTGTTTCGTTGCGCATTGAAGACCCTGTTGTTCCGCCAGGCCAGGCTATCAACATAATAATTTTAATTGGGGTATTTTAAATTTTTGGGGTTTTAATCCGGCCAAATTTATTTAATCATTTTAATTTTTAATCATTGTTGTGTCTTGTGTTTTTAAATTGGCTGTACACCGCCCTGAGTCCTTCGGGAGAAGGGCAGTATAGAAATAAAATTATTATTATTATTATTATTATTATTATTATTATTATTATTATTATTATTATTATTATTATTAAAATCTCCCAAAATACATACATTTTCATAATCAAGATCAGCTATCTGCTTACACAATTTTTTTTAAAAAAAATTTTTATCAGTATTGGGGGCGTAGATAATTACTAGTAGAGCCAGTTTTAGACCTATTTTAATCCCCAAACACAATATTCTTCCCTCTTTGTCTGCGTATAATTGTTGAGTCACTAATCCTTTGTGGTCATACACCACAATACCTCGTTTTTTCTGGTCGGCCAGGGATACATACAGTTTCCCAAGTTTGGGACAAACTAACACCCTCTGCTGGTTTTTACATATGTGGGTTTCTTGTAGACAAATTAAATTGTAATTTTGTTTTTGTAGGTTGAGCCAAACTTTCTTTCTTTTATTTGGGGCGTTTAGACCAGGTGCAGCCCCTCTTCCATATCCTCACTTACCTGTGGCTTTCTGTTTTCGTGATCTAGTTTCCACCTGCAATCCAAGTCCATCCCCAACCTTTTCCTTTCCGTTTGTCTTCTTCTCCTGTTCGCCCTGTCTTTCCATCCTTGTCTCCTGTATAATATCCTCCGCACTCCTACTCTCTGGTTCCCCTTCACTCTCTCGATCAAAAAGAGTGAATTGAGATTCATAAAATTCCTGTGCGTCTTGTGGGGTCTCAAGTCTAATCCTCTGACTCTGCCATGTAAAAGATAACCCCTCTGGCAGTAACCAGCGATACTGAATTCCGTATTTTCTTAAAAAAATTTTTTTTGATTTATATGCCGCCCTTCTCTGGAGACTCAGGGCGGCTTACAAGGCGTTAAGCAATAGCCTTCATACTTTTGTATATTTTATACAAAGTCAGCTTATTGCCCCCACAAACCGGGTCCTCATTTTACCTACCTTAGAAAGGATGGAAGGCTGAGTCAACCTTGAGCCTGGGTTGTTGTAAGAAAGTTGAATTGTCTTCTAGAGTCCCGCACATGTCTTGGTAGTTGCGGTAGTACTATAATACGCTTCCCTCTGTAAGTGAATGACTGGTCCCTGGTTTTCTGTAGTACTTCCTCCCGAACTGTCTTCTTAAAGAAACAAATGTGGATCTCTCGGGAGGTTATGACGCCTGGCGTAACTGGTGTAAATGCGGTAAATTTCATCAACATCCCTCATTACGTCAAGTTGATCCCGTCCTAAAATTCCCACAATTATTTCTCCCATCACTTTATTGAGACATTCTTCCTTTTCCTCCACCACATTCTGGAAACGTAGAAAATACCCAGATCTGTCCATCTCAAGCAGCACTATCTCATTTTACATCTTTTTATTGATCATAGTGTAGTGAGAATCCATTTTTTCTAATCTATTATCCGTTTTGGCTGTTTTCACCTCAATAGTTTGTAGTCGCTCTTCATGATTGATTAAGGTATTCTGGATCTCTTCAAATCTTGTGTGGAATTGCCTTGTCTCATTTGTTAAAGTTGCCACATCTGATTTTAATTCCTCAAGTACTTTAGAAGTACTTTCTTGATTATTAACTAACGTATCTTGATTCTTAAGTACTGTGTCCTGTATAGACTTAAGAATGTCTTGCAGTTCTCGGGATATGGCTGGGGATTTACCAGAGGGTGAGACATCTTCTGCTGATTTTCTTAACATCTGTGGAATTGTTATCGGAGAGCGGGAGGAGGAAGATGTAAGTGTCTTCTTCTTAAGTATTGTCGTGGTCGTAGCCATTTTGGATAGGCCTAACAGATCTCTCCACTCAATCATGCACTGCCATGTTTGTCAATATCGTTCAGTTTCGTGGTAATAAAACTACTTTATCTCAAAATTTTTCCTACTAAAGTATAGATTAATCAACCAAATAGGTTTCTCTAACAATAATTACACTACTTAACCAATCCTTCAATTAGAAACTGAATTGAAATCAATAACTCTAAGGTCTATCTATCTTTAGTATAATAAATATGAAGAGCAATTACTTAGGACAAATAAACTGTAGTTTTACAATCAATTGGTGGATAAGCAATTAATAACTTTACAAGTTATTTTGGAATGCCCTTTGGAATGAACTGCCCCCAGAAATGCGTAAGATCTCCGATCTCTGTGTATTTCGCTGTGCCCTCAAAACCTTGTTGTTCCGCCAGGCCAGGCTATCAATGTAAAGATTTTAATTGGTTTTAAATATGGGATTTTAAATTTTGGGGTTTTATAATTGAGCCAATTATTTAATAATTTTAATTATTTTTAAATTTTGTCTGTCTTTGTGCTTTTAATTAGGCTGTATACCGCCCTGAGTCCTTCGGGAGAAGGGCGGTATAGAAATAAAATTAATAAATAAATAAAATAAATAAGTCTATCTATCTATCTATCTATCTTTGATATAATTTTCAAAATAATAAGTAGTGCAATTAGTTAAGGCAAATAAGCTGTAGTTTTAGTTTTACAATTAAGAGGTAAATAATAAATTAATAATTAACAATTCTCATTTAATATCTATCAAATGCTCAATAATAATGACCCGTGGATAATAATAATTATCAGAGCAAACACAATAAATAATTTCTCAAAGAGAAAAGAGGATCAAGATAGTTGTGGATTAAATCCCAGAATTAACCACTAGATGGCAATCAAAGAGCAACGTAAGTTGACTTTCGCATTCAGAAGATTGTTCCAAATTGACAGCTCATGCAAATGGCGTCCTACTTGTAGCTTCCAGGGTGAATGTCCAATGAATGAATGTTAACTATTTCTGTATTGCACAGTCTTAAACGTTTCTTTTTTGTTTAAAAAGAGTAAAAAACAGCAAATAACAGTTTGGGACTGGCCTTTTTTTAAAAAAGTATGTATTTTTAAAATGTCCTGTAGCTAGTGCATGTTTTAATTAAGAATGGAAATAAAACTGAAAATGACAAATATATAAACTTTAAAATTGTAATGTACTCAAAATAGTTTTTTCACCTATTTTGAGTACATTACATATGCACCATATATACATACTTATAAAGGAGAATATTTGTAGTTCAGGGTTGAAATAAGGGGTCCTTGGTGCTCTCTGAGCTTGTTTTCTTGCAGACGTTTCATTACCCTAACTAGGTAACATCATCAATGCTAGTGATGACTAGCATTGATGATGTTACCTACCATAGTTAGGGTAATGAAACGTCTGCAAGAAAACAAGCTCAGAGAGCACCAAGGACACCTCATATACTTACTTATATACATGTATTAAGAATTAAATACCTGTTTCCTGCAAACATTTGTAAATTTACACAGTATAGACAAAAAGATGCAAAAAGGCTTCATTCATTCATAAAATGAAAGTGCTTACCTTATAGTTTGAAATGATCACAATATCTGGGAAAATGCAACAGGTTAATTAATCTATTAAAGTATAGTGAAGGAATGAATTATTTTTCTTTTTCTTACTGTAGTTAGTGTGAAGTTCTTTGAATAATTTATGTAACTTATATAGAACACACTTTTAAACAGAAGATGTGTATGTAGAAAAATACTAAAACTGACATTAAACATCTCCTTCCAAACTAGTTCTTTCTTGAAACTGAAGTAACATTTATTTACAGAGTAAATGCCATATTGTAGAATGTATTTGACTGTTTCAGAGGTTTTTTTTTTGAAAATATTTTTTATTTTTTTAAAAAACATAAACATAAAATACATCTTTTAAGAACAAAGTCTTGATTCGGTCATAAATAGGTACAATCGCTTACACGTCTTTGACAGGCTGTATCCCAAATTTCCTCCGTTACATCTTTTAAGATAAAAATCAAAACACAAATTTTAACAAAAAATTCTAATATCTTAATCTAGGTATTTACCATTCTATTGTATCGCCACAAATCTTAATTTCCAAATAAACACATCATTTTTAATTCCAGTTATTAATCAAAATTCTATCTAGCTCTTCCCCAAATTTCCTCTATTACACCTTTTAACATATAAATCAAAACACCAATTTTTAACAAATTTTTTAACCTCTTAATCTAAATATTACCTTACTATTATCTCATCACAAATCTTAATTTCCAAATAGGCACAACTCTATTTTTATTTCAATTTATAAATCAAATTTCTATCTATATTCCTTAGTCCTTGGACCCATTTCATCAAATCCTTTAATCTTAAACTCTATTAATTTACACCTATTTTTTTAAAATTTATCATCTATTACACTTTTCATTTTATACAGAATCATTTCATACTCATTTCGCTTCATTTGAATTATTTTTCCAACATATTCTTTTTTCACCCCCATCTATTATTTTATCTAATTTCCAACCATTTTATATTTTAGCTGATTCACAGCATATTTTCCTCCACACCTACATCTATTGTTTAGCTGGTTTGCAGTATATTTTATTTTGGCTGATTTCCAGCATATTCTCCTCCTCACCTCCAACTATTATTTATTTTTATTATTATTATTATTAATCAAATTTCTATACTGCCCTACTCCCGAAGGACTCAGGGCGGTGAACAGCCAAGATAAAATACAGATAATACAAATATTAAAAATCCCTTAAAATTATTAAATATTTTGGCCGAAACACAGATTAAAACACCCAATTTATAAAATCACGAATTAAAAAATTTAAAAGAGGAGAGTTAGGCCAGGCCAGCCTGCTGAAATAGAAAAGTTTTGAGAGCACGGCGAAACGTGCGCAGGTCCGGGATCCTCCGTATCTCTGGGGGGAGCTCGTTCCAGATGGTAGGTGCCCCCACAGAGAAGGCTCTCCCCCTGGGGGCCGCCAGTCGACACTGTTTGGCCGACGGCACCCTGAGGAGCCCCTCTCTATGGGAGCGTACTGGTCGGTGAGAGGCTATTGGTAGCAGAAGGCGGTCTCGTAAATATCCCGGTCCGATGCCATGGAGCGCTCTAAAGGTGGTAACCAAAACCTTGAAGCGCACCCGGAAGACCACCGGGAGCCAGTGCAGCTCGCGCAGGAGGGGGGTCACATGGGAGCGCCACATCGCTCCCATCACCACCCGCGTGGCCGCATTCTGGACCAGCTGGAGCCTCCGGGTGCTCCTCAAGGGGAGCCCCATGTAGAGAGCATTGCAGTAGTCCAAGCGGGAAGTAACGAGAGCATGAGTGACCATATTTAACGAGTCCCGATCCAGAAAGGGACGCAACTGGCGAATCAGGCGGACCTGATAAATTTAGCTGATTTCCAGCATATTTTGTTTTGGCTGATTCCCAGCATATTTTATTTTGGGTGTTTCCACCATATTCTCCTCCTCTCCTCCAAGTATTGTTTAGCTGATTTCCAGCATATTTTGTTTTGGCTGATTTCCAGCATAATCTCCACATCTCCAACTATTGTTTGGCTGATTCCCAGCATATCTTATTTTGGCTGTACATCTCTTCCTGGGTGATTCCCAGCGTGGTTCAGAATACTAACCATTTCCAACATACATTATATCATTTTTATCCACCTTTACATTGATTTTCTATTTTAATTACCTTGTTTTATTTTCCATCTTTATTACTCTATAAACACCTGTATATGTTCAAAATTCATTTAAATATTTAAGCATTACATTTTCATTTTTAATCAAACTGTTTTATGTTCTTATTTCACAACCAAATATATTTTATTTTATAGCATTTCCTTATCTGTCCATAAGTATTCCATTTAATTCAATGTTGCCAAATTTGAAACACTATAGGTCAGTGATGGCTAACCTTTTTGCCATCGCGTGCCAAAAGCGGGGGGAGGGTGGGGGGTTGCAGGTGCGTGTGCCAACATCCATAATTCAATGCGCCCTGCCCTCCCACGCATGCGCACGTGACCCCCCCACACTTCCCCCTGCTTTTGGCACGTGATGGCCCGGTGGGCCCGGTAGGCCCATTTCCCCCCCACCCCAGGCTCCAGAGGCTTTCTAGGAGCCTGGGGAGGGCAAAAAGAGCCTTCCCCATCCCCCCCGGAGGCCTTCCCGGAGGCCAGAAACAGCCAGTTTCCTGATTTCCGGTGGGACCGGAAGGCCTGAAAATCAGTTGGCTGGTGCACGCATGCGCGCTGGAGCTGAGCTAGGGCAACACTCGTGTGCCCACCAATATGGCTCCGCGTGCCATCTGTGGCACCCGTGCCATAGGTTCGCCATCACAGCTATAGGTCTTTTTAATTCTCTTGTTATAACTATTCCATGCAAAGTCCGTCAGCTTCCCTTCTTTTGTTCCTGCGCCATTTAACTTCTTTTGTTCCTACGCCAGTTAGTTTCACTTTTTTAATAGTTCCATTATATTTCTTCTTTCTTTCCACCAATAAAACCACCCATAGACAGAACAGGATTCTCCAAAATTCAAAAGCCCTTGGTTGTTTTCAAAGTAATCCAAAATAAATGACAAATCACATTGTTTCTTTTTCAAACGGAAGTCGAATCTCTGCAGTCCACACTTTCACTTAGTCACGGCAATCTCCATTTTGTTGTAATTATGTAACCATCCCTTTGTCTCTCTTCTTCTAAATTTAAAGGTGTTAAATCCCTGTTTATCGTTTTTTCTTTTTTCTTTCTCCAAAGATCAAATCAGTTCCAGTTTAAAAAAATTTCCTCCAATTTTTCTAGCATGTTTCAATAGTCGATTGTTCCAAATTAGTCTATACTAAGATAGATTCCTTAAAGGGTCTTTGCCTCCTGTAATTCCTTTACTAGATCTTCTTGCCCCACAAATCCATAGCCGCTGTTTAAGGCTAGGGGTCTTATTAGTAAAAATTCATACTCTGATGTTGTTTCTCGCCAAGGTCGGTGTCACTCACCCAGCTTCAAAGTACATCATTCTTTACTTCTTCCTCCTGCACATTTCTTTTTTCGGTTTGTCCCAGCTTCATGGCAGCCGCCATGACTGCCGCCCCCCACCGCCGCCTCACAGAGGGTTCCCTCCAACCTCCGAGGAACTTGCCTGTTCCTCTCGGTCGTCCGAGGCGCCCCTCTTCTCCCCCCCGTCCCTGCAAGACGGGTTTGGTCTGAAGACCCATCAACGGCGGTTTGGCAGCCGGGGTTTTTGCGGGGCTCATCAGAGCCAGCTATTTCCCCGACTGTCTCGCCGTGACGCCAAACCGGAAGTCCCTGTTTTCCAGCACTCTGCTCCTGCAATCCACCTCTGGGTTCCTTCCTCATCGCTTCTCTTTTGACTGGGTGACATCTTTAAAATTGTGTCTTCGTGCTGTGGCCACGCCCCACTTTCCCATGATGCACCAGTCTTTTCACTCAGTCGCTGACTGACTGGTGTGTTTTTTCTTCGTGCTGGATTTTTTGAGGTGGTTTTAGCTTCATTGCGTTAGGTTTTTAATTTATTTTTTCTTAGTTTTTCATTCTCGGTGAGAGCCTTATCTGTGTGCTGCAGGGCGTGTGAGTGGGGCTCGGAGAACCAGCCCGCCTTCCGCCGGGATCCTTATCGTCTGTTAAACGCAGCTCGGGTTTCCGACCCTTCGGGGCGGTACCCTGTCCTTTCTACAGCCGCCGGTGTGTGGCGTGGGGTTTCGCGTTTGCCGCTTTCCCCCCCCCACACCAATTTCTTTCAACGAACCTTGTTTTCGGCTCTCCTAGGGCGGCTCCGGAGCTCTTCGCATGGTTCGCCCTGCGGGCTCTGACGTTTTGATTACTTCCACCGCTACTGCTAGTGGGCACGGAGCTCCATTTATCTGCCTTTTCAAGTTTACCGCTCCAGCCAGCAGGCGTTCTATCAGAAGCGGCACCTGACCATCCTGGAGCGCTGACCTTCCGACGGTGGTGAGCTTTGCTGGTGCCCGTCCCTCGGGCGGCACCTAGTGAAATTTGGCATCGGGGCTTCCTCTTTTCGCCCTTGCCAGCACTGGCGGCCATTTTATTACGATCTCGCGGCCGCCATTTTGTTGTGTTTGGCGCCAAAACCGCTACAACGGGCCCCTTTATCTGACGAGCAGCCTTGAGTCACCCGTTTTTCTGTCGGGTCGCTATTGTTTGCGTTGCCTTTGTGTTCTGTGCCTTGCTTTCTTCGGGTGAGCACTCATTCTCATCCTTAGCAATTTGTGGCAACCTCCAGCTATCCCACTGCGTTTGGGGCTTTTTTCCCTATTGCCTTCTTTTCCCTTTTTTGGAATTTGGCTGGACTGTTTCAATTGCCCGTGGCCTTATTGGTGTCTCATTGTATATAGTTCAGGATTTTTACAGTTGGTTGTTTTGAATTCCTAATATTTTTCAAAAAAAAAAAAGAACAAACAAAAAAAGAATGGCGGATGCTTACCTATCCTCTGACCTGGAGCATGAGCCTAGTCCACCTAGGGCTCCGGCCAAACACAAATCTAAATCACGTGGCAGATTGGCTTCTGCCTCTGAGGACTCCCGTCAACATAGGTCGTCGGTGGCGGCGGATAAGGATGCTCAACGACGCCACAAGGCCCTTGAGCGCCAATATGACAAGGCCAGACAGGCCACCTTGGCTTCTGTTTTTGCCACCGGCCAAGCCCCTCCTTCTCCAACTCGAGACTCTACAACTGGTCCAATACGGCCAGGTACTTCGGGACGACTGTCCAAGGGAGCTTCTATTTCTCTGCTGGACGTTTCATCGGTTGGTCTACTTCCGCCTGTTTCTGCTTCTACATCTCGCCCCGAGGCGACTTTCACACCAACCGCCGCTGGTCTGCGTGGAGCTGATGGCCAGTTAGTGTCTTCCCAGGTGGACTTGCAACTCTTACTATCGAATGCCCTGTCCTCACTACTGGCCGCGGGAATCCAACAGCCGCCCGGTCTACAAGCTCAGGCGCCCCCCCCCCCACAGGTGTCTCAACCTCCTACCCTGCCTCCTTCAAAGTCTTCTCACCGCTTCGCACCCGAATCTTCGGAGGAATCTGATCAAGGGGATGATGCAATGGACGAAATGGAATTTTCAGAAGATGAAGGCCTGACACCGGACGTTCCTGCGTTTGCTGGCCTTTTCAGGCCCTCCTTATTTAAATCCCTCCTTCACAAAGCGCGTCAAATCACGAATATGTCTGCTTCGACCACTACACCGTCTGAGGCTGCGTCTACGTCGGCCCCCCACGAGGCTTTGTTTTCATCTTCCAAGCCGGGCAGGGACTTCATTCCTTGTCCTCAACTTTTTTCTGATGTGTTACAAACGCCTTGGTCTCAACTGGCTTCTTCAACGGGCCCTAATAGTATTGATAAGAAACTATACTGCGCGGCTCCGGATTTGGACGCCATGCTGAGTGTGCCCGTAGTGGATCCACCAATTGCTAGTCTATCTTCGTCGTCGTTACTCTCCACTGACTCACTAGACGGCTTGAAATCGGAGGACAGGAAGTCTGAGCTTTCCTTCCGTAAGGAACATCAGGCCTTGGCATGGACAATTAAGACCGCGACCGCTACATCATTTTTTAATCGGGCGACGTTGCTTTGGCTAAGGCAACTGCAGGATAGACTGCCGCCGGAAGATACACGCCTGCACCAGGACATAAACAAAATTGTAGCTGCTATGGAATATTCAGCTGACGCCTCACTGAATTCAGTGAAGTTTGCCTCCAGGGCGTTGGCGTCATCAGTAACATCCCGTCGCTTGTTTTGGCTTCGGAACTGGAGGGCCGACTCCAAGGCCAAATGGCGTTTGGCGGCGGCCCCATACAAGGCCCCGAATCTGTTTGGCTCCGCACTTGACCCTGTTCTTATCGAGGATAAGGACAAACGGAAGGTTATGCCAACATCATCTTATCGCAGGCCTGAATGCCGTTATACGCCCTACTATCAAAGACAGTCCTTTCGGGCGGCGTCGGGTTCGGGTGGCCCCTACTCACAACGCCCGCAGTACTTCGGTTCTGACCGTTCCTCTGATCGCCAGCGGTTTCGTGACAGGTCCAGAAACACCTCTGCCTCCAAGCGCCCCTTCCGTGGGTCCGGATACCGCCAATTTCGCAGGGGGAAATGACTGCAGGTCGCTGGATCCCATCGGCAGTCATCTGCAAGACTTTCATCACCAATGGGAGCAGTCAACCACGGACGCATGGGTTCTCCGTACGGTGGCCTCCGGCCTGTCGATCGAATTTCTGGGATGTCCCCCATCTCGTCATATTTGTTGTCCTGCACCTCGTTCACCCGAAATGGGCCGCCTTCTACAGGAACAGGTCCTCCATCTACTCCACATAAAGGCGATAGAGAGGGTCCCGACGCAACAACATGGCTTGGGCTTCTACTCAACTCTCTTTCTGGTCCCAAAACATTCCGGAGGTTGGAGGGCCATCTTGAACTTGAAAGATCTCAACCTTTCCATCTGTTATCGCAGATTCAAGATGCACTCCCTGGGGTCCATCCTGGGGGGGGTTCGTCGTGGCGACCTCCTTCAATCAGTCGACCTCAGGGAGGCATATCTGCATGTTCCAGTTTTGCCCGCACACAGAAAGTTTCTACGTTTTCAAATTGGACAGGACCATTATCAATATTGCGCGATGCCCTTTGGCTTATCCTCTGCCCCAAGGACCTTCACCAAATTTGTTAGGGTGTGTGTAAAAAGTATTTGTTGCTTGTGCAACGAGCAGAGCAGAAACACACAGGGAAGGAGACAAACGTGTGGCTCGTGTGAGAAAAATACTTTATAGATAACAAGCAGTCTCGGTGTAAGTAAAACAGTCCAAGGTCATAAACAGTAATATCAGTCCAGTAAGTATCTTCCCTTACCAAAGCAAACAGACTTTAGTAACTCTTGGTATACAGTACCATATAACAGACGCAGTAAGCAACAGGATACAATCAGGTATCAATCCGGAAGAAGCAGGAAGAAGGAACACTTCTCTGTGCTGCTTATTTATGCACTGTAGCCTAATTACAGGGTTCAGCAAACCCTGATTACGTGGCTCAGTTGTTTCTTAAAGAAACAGATATATTGCCTGACCAACAGGTTAGGAGTAAGCTACAAGCTGAACCTAACAAAATTGGTGGCTGTCGTGGCGGCTTCCCTCCGAAAGATCCCGGTTCGGGTACTCTGTTATCTCGACGACATCCTGGTATTGTCATCTTCCAGGAGTCAGGCTGCCCGAGACCTTCAACTAGTCATCAAGGTATTCCAGGACCATGGATTTTCAATAAATTTCCCAAAGAGTCATCTGCACCCGTCCACGTCACTACTGCATTTAGGGGCAGTGATCGACTCTACACAAGGTCAGGTTTTTCTTTCCCCGGACAGAATTCAGAGCATTCAAGATTTGATCCGTCAAACTCTTGCACATCGGTCCGTACCTCTTCTCCAGCTCTCACAACTACTGGGGAAAATGGTTTCGTGCTTCTCGATTGTGCCGTGGGCTCGACGCCACGCGAGGCCGCTACAATGGTTCCTGCTACCGTTCCAACGTTCGGGTCGCAGCGATTCCTCCCACAAAGTGTCTCTTCCGCCCCAACTTCGGCTGTCGTTCCAGTGGTGGATAGGTCCAGCCATTCACAAAGGCTCATATTTTCTGATACAGGACCGACTGACTCTGACTTCGGATGCCAGTCTTCGGGGCTGGGGTGCCCACCTGCTAAATCAGGTAGTGCAGGGCCGTTGGTCCGACTCGGAAAAAGGTCACAACATCAATCTGTTGGAACTGAGGGCCATCCGGCTAGCCCTCCGCCATTTCCAATCGCAGTTGGAGGGTCACCACGTGCTTGTCCTCACGGACAACATTACAGCCAAGGCCCATGTAAACAAAGAAGGAGGGACTCATTCGAGGCCACTAATGCTGGAAGCGGAGCATCTATTCCGTTGGGCGGAACACCATGTTCTCTCCCTGAGGGCCGATCACATCTCAGGCGCAGACAACGTGCGGGCAGATTGGCTCAGCAGACAAAGTCTCGATCAATCGGAGTGGCAACTGGACCCAAGCCTGTTTCAGGAGGCGACTCGCATCTTCGGCATGCCGGTAGTAGACTTGTTCGCCAGCCCGTCGAACGCCCAACTACCTCGCTATGTGACTCGTTACCCGTGCCACTCAGCGATGGATCAGGACGCACTCCGGTGCTGCTGGCCTCGGGGGCTCTTGTACGCCTTTCCACCGGCTCCTTTGATTCCCCAGGTGATTCGGAGGCTGTTGGAGGAACGAGCCGAGCTGCTCCTGGTGGCCCCCGACTGGCCCCGTCGGCAGTGGTACGCAGATTTAGTGGCGCTGTCGACCCGTCCACCGTGGCTGATTCCACCGGAACGCATCGTCTTACGTCAAGGGGCCATCGACCATCCAGACCCAGGATGGCTCCGATTGGCCCTTTGGCGTTTGAGCGGGTCATCTTGCGAAAGGACCGGCTCCCCGACTCTGTCATAAGTACGATCCAAGCTTCTCGATGACCATCGACATCGCGGATATACGAGTCGACCTGGAGATCATTCTGTGCCTGGTGTGCGACGAACCTGGTGGACCCTACTTCAGCCAGAATTGAAGACGTCTTGTGCTTCTTGCAATCCGGTTTAGACAAAGGATTGTCGCCATCTACTCTTCGTCGTCAGATGGCGGCGTTGTCTACAGTCATAAGGTGCCCCCCTTATTCGTCTTTAGCTCTGCATCCACTACTTAAGGGGTTTCTTCATGGGGCCATGAATCTGTGCCCGCCTCCGGTCCATCGGTATCCAACCTGGGACCTTTCTCTCGTCCTTCAAGCTTTGATGTCTCCCCCTTTTGAACCACTGGGATCAATTCCCCTCAAGTTTTTGTCGCTCAAGGTAACTTTCCTTTTAGCTGTCACTTCGGCCAGACGCATATCTGAGCTCTCTGGTCTATCGATTAGAAAGGATCTCTGTATCTTCCAACCTAATACAGTGATACTGCGTCTGGATCCTGCTTTCTTGCCCAAGGTGAACTCTTATTTTCATCGTGCTCAGGAGCTCATTCTTCCGGATTTCTGCCCGTCACCACAGCATCAACGTGAAAAGGACTGGCATACCCTCGACGTGCACAGAGCTCTGCGTCGTTATATTCGTAGAACTGAATCATTCCGGAAAACTGAGGCTCTTCTAGTGTCTTTTCATCCACCATCCTTGGGCCAGAAGATTTCTCCATCCACCGTGGGCAGGTGGATTAAGTCGTGTATAGCTACAGTTTACCAGCAACGTTCCCGAGCTGTTCCGGATCGAATTTTACCACATTCCACACGGAGTGCGGCATCGTCAGCTGCCTGGGCGACGCAGGCCTCAGTTTCTGACATATGTAGGGCCGCTACTTGGTCTTCTGTGACACCTTTCATCAGACATTATCGTATCGATGCTTATGCCTCCGCCAAAGCTTCTTTCGGTCGACGTGTCCTTCAGAGTGTTATTGACGTCCAGAGTTCGGGGACCAATTAGTTTCCCACCCTTGGGATCTGAACTTTGGTATATCCCAGAGGTGGATTGCAGGAGCAGAGTGCTGGAAAAAGAACGTTGTCTTACCTGAACGTTCCTTTTCAGCTCTCTGCGACTGCAATCCACTCCCACTCCTTGGTTACTGTCTGTTCTGGTTTTCACTGGTTCCAGAATTCATGGTTTTTTAGAGTTGTTACTGTTAATTTTGAAATTTTTGACTAGTTGGTCACGCCTTCGTTCAAAGACTGGTGCATCATGGGAAAGTGGGGCGTGGCCACAGCACGAAGACACAATTTTAAAGATGTCACCCAGTCAAAAGAGAAGCGATGAGGAAGGAACCCAGAGGTGGATTGCAGTCGCAGAAAGCTGAAAAGGAACGTTCAGGTAAGACAACGTTCTTTTCAGAGTTAACACTAGTTAAATCACATTATTCCTAACCACGTAGCTAAATTCTAAAATAAGGGTTTATATGGTTTAGTTACCTATTTAGCTTATTAAAGCTGTGATTAAGTATATGAATAACAATTGTTTCTACTAAACAGAATATGCTTTCATCAATTATGTCCTCACTATATAATAACAATGGCTCTTTGAAAGGACCAATCATGGATGTTTGCTTATAAATCTAGGAATGCAATTCATGCAGCTTCCATCTTAATAAAATGTGGCAGTGCAGCATATAATTGCACCATACAGTTAACAGCTACCTTAATATATGGGTGCAGCCCCTACAGCACAATTGCTCAAAGAAAAGGTGTTTAAATGTGCCATGTTTGCTTTGGAAAATTAGTTATTATCCAGGTTTAGGTAGAGACTTCTGTTTACTCACCATCCTGAATGCATCCTGACAGAAAAGATTAGACATGGTACCCAAACTGCAAAATAGAATTTTGCTCTTTGTTCAACCTGTACAATATACCCTTTCATTCTTCAGAGAATGCAGAGCAATATATGAGAAACACCCCAAAACCTACTGGCACATTATGTTTTATATGTTTTTAGGAACAGAGGTTTACCAGTGGTTAAATCCTTTAAAAAATTATTACCTATTAGGACTGCAAAACATTTGGAATTGAGACTTTATGACTCATAGGATGGTGTAGGAACAGCTCAGAAAAGGAACTTAATACTGACAGTTCTAATGGATTGTTGTGGGTGTTTTTTCAAAGAAAGGTATGAGTAAAAAGGGGCTCCAGAGTAAATGAATTTGCAGAACAAAACAGTGGGGATGACTGAAAGGTGTAAAACTATTGAAAAGGACAAGAAAGTTGAAGAGTGTTAAAAGCTAGCTCACATAAAAAAACAAAAGTGATTTGTGGTAAATAATACTTTAAGGCATATATTTTATATATGGCAGGAGAAGAAATCCAGGAAGTTCTGCTTGGGCAGAATTTAATTTAAACTAGAGGCTGCCATGGTTCACATTTCATAGCATTTTGTAGTCAAGAGTTTAGCTTTCCTTCTGAATAACCACAAATGGGTCTGCACATATCTGAGATACCAGAATAGGACTTGTAATTTTAAAATATGGTGTTATTTGAAAAACCTGTTATCTTATTGCATTAATATTTTCACAACAGGATCTAGACAGATTTCAGCTTTTGTATTTTTTTATCTGATGAAACTCTAGTTACATTTGCTACTGTTTTTGAAGAAACTTTTTTTCTGAAAAATGGCCAATATTTTCTGGACTAAATTGAGGGAAGCCTTAGTTCAAGGGATGCTTCAAAGATTGATAATACTTGTATTGGTAAAATGAACAACTGATGCTGAAAATGTGCCTTTTTGTATTTGCTGTAAGACAAACACAATAAAATAACAAAAAGTACATTAACCTGAGCTATCATTTCAAAATGACTAGGTATAGATATTTCAGATTAAGGCAGAACAAAAGAAAAGACCCACAGACAGATCCATCTAGCTCTGTCTGTAGAACAAGACAGGAAATGTTAGAAATAATTGGAAAATTCTATTCAAAGCTATACAAAGATCAAGATCACTCAAAAGTAACAACACTCACAAAAGAAGAAATGCCAGATATCCTAGTGGAGATGGCAAGATTGAATTTGCTTATGCTTCTGGTGAATATTATCGATTTTCAACTTGCCAAAGAACTGGGGGGGAGGGAAGGCCCAGCCCACACCAAAAACACTTCTGCAGGTGTTGGCCAAGACATGAACTGTTCTCAAAAAAAAAAACAATTCATAATTGGACAATTTGACCTGTCCAGTGGGAGGAGGGGAAACTCTATTCTTTAACTATGCAGTATTGCACAGGAAAAGTTAGAGCTGGTTTTGCTTTCTTCAGTGCCGAAATGATGTACTCAATAAAGTTTTGCTTTTGGGATTTCCAAGTTCCTGAAAGTGTCTACATTTGTTGGGTTCGTTAGTCGGAGCAATGACATTAAATCAGCTCTCCTAAAACTCCGGTTCCACGCAACCTACTCGGCCACCTCTGAGAGCGCTGAGAGGAGTCTGGGGGACGATGTCTGGTACAGAGAGAAAGGTGGAGGTAGCAACAAAGACAGGAAGAGGCATGGCGAAAGAAGCCCTGGTGACAGCACAGGCAGACTTCGGCTCCCAGGTGGTTGTGACCCGGTCCAAAGTGCGAGCGGAGAAGGCAGAGCAGCTGATGAATGGGCAAAACAGCAGTAGGAGTGGGGAGTGAGTTCTGACTTCCTGCCAGCTTCCCCTTTGACTTTACTTATGGGATGCTAGCAGGGAGCATTGGAAATCAGGGTGGTGCAGTGGTGCTGCAGCAGCCACAACTTTATGAATACAACTGGTCTGAAGGATCTTTAAAATTCCATGGGGGTAATGGGATCCTGGATTTTGAACACATTCTTTATGTTAGCCCATTTGAGGTAACTGGCTACAGCACAGAAACTGCTTTGGTCACACTGATGGATGATCTCTGGCGAGCCCAAGATGGGGGTCATTCCTCCATCTTGGTGCTACTTGACCTCCCAGCGGCTTTCGATACCATTGACCATGGTATCCTTCTGGGACGACTAAGGGAGCTGGGAGTGGGAGGCACCATGTTGTGGTGGTTCTCCTATCTCTCTGGTCGGTCACAGTCGGTGTTGGTAGGAGGACAGAGGTCGACCCCTAGGCCCCTCGTTTGCGGGGTGCCTCAGGGCTCGGTCCTCTCTCCCCTCCTATTTAACATCTACATGAAGCCGCTGGGTGAGATCATCCGATGATACAGGGTGAGAAATCAGCAGTACGCTGATGATACCCAGCTGTATATCTCTACACCGCGTCAATTCAGTGATGCAGTGGATGTGATGTGCCTGTGCCTGGAGGCTGTGAGGGTCTGGATGGGAGTCAACAGGCTCAGACTTAACCCAGACAAGACCGAGTGGCTGTGGGTATTGCCTCCTAAACACTATGTTGATTGTCCATCCTTGGTTCGGGGGGGGGGGAGAAATTGTCCCCCTCAGAACGGGCTCGCAATTTGGGTGTCCTCCTAGACTCACAGCTAAGATTAGAGCAACATCTGACAGCTGTGGCTAGGGGGACCTTTGCACAAGTTCGCCTGGTGCACCAATTGCGACCCTACTTGGATCAGGAGGCTCTCCTCACAGTCACTCATGCCCTTGTCACCTCACGGTTAGATTATTGCAACACACTCTACATGGGGCTACCCTTAAAAAGTGTTCAGAGACTACAGCTGGTCCAGAATGCAGCCGCACGAGCTATCGTGGGTGCACCTAGATACACCCACATTACACCAATTCTCCGCGAGCTGCACTGGCTCCCTATTGTTCTCCGGGCACAATTCAAGGTGTTGGTTATTACAGACAATGTTACAGCAGGAGAAAGATAAAGAAGCAGTGACACAAGCGATCCTACAAACACTTCAAAGAATGGAACAGCAACAAAAAAGGATGGAGCAGCAACAACAAAGGATGGAACAGCAACAACAACGGATGGAGCAGCAACTATTACAAACAGATGAAAAGGTGGTCAACATAAAACAAACAATGACGAAATATGAAGAGAGATTGATTAAACTAGAGGAAAAAGAAGGTAAAAAAAGGAGAAAAAATGAAGGAATTTGAGAACAGGCTGGGAGAGGTAGAGCAAGGAACATCTTGCTTAATTGGCATGGGAAATGGATAAAGCAGAATTTTTCTTAAGATTCCAAAATGTCGTGGAAGAAAAAGGGGAGGATCTAGCGGAGATTATGAATACGATTCTAGCTGAGGCTCTAGAAGTAACTAAAGAAAAGATGATGGAAGGAATCGATGAAATTTATCGAGTCTATACTGGATATGCGATGCGTAATAAGCTTCCAAGAGAAGTACATATAAGATTCACTAAGAGATCAATCAAGACACAAATTCTGCAGGCTGCTCGTGATAAGGTTTTGAAATACAAAGAGAAAGAAGTGAGATGTCAGCACTTCAACCTGCATTTACTCTAGTGCTGACATAAGAAGGAGAAGAGGGGGCAGCTGGCAAGAGGATGCTTGACTTCTCACCTACTTATTTTCCCTGAAGATAATATCCCCTAGGATATGAGATGGGAGGGGGGACATTCCTGGGAGCTGAAGTAGTAGATATGGGGAGAGTGATTTGGGAAGAGGGCCAATGAGACGCAGAGAATTGGGGAATGGAAAGGGAAGGTTTGGGGTCAGGAAGTCAGTATTGGCTACGCCACAATCGGGGACAGGTTGTTGTGCTTAATAAAATGAAAGATTTCTTCAAAGACTGTTTGGAAATGCAATTTATTTTATTTGCGACGACATTGAAACCTGACATGATAGTTCTGAGACAAATTCCAAGGAAAGTGAGAGAGTTAAGAAGAAGATACCAATTCCTGACTAAAGTTTTATTGCAAAAAGGGATTAATTACAGATGGTTGTTTCCAGAAGGAGAAGGCTTAACATGGCAATTTCAAAGATACAGGCTGAACACAATTGATAAGGCAAGAGCATTTTATGAAGAAGTTCTTAAAGAGAAAAAGGTAGATATGGAAACCAAAACACAAGCAATATCAGCTTCAATAAAACCCGTTGAAGAGGAATTGATCACGCTGGAAGCAACAGAAGGAGTGGTTGGAGGAGTTATGGAACATAAGGAACAACATGAAGCCAGAACGACTAGAGCAACAAAACCCATTTATAAAGTATGAATATGGAAGAAAGGAAATTAATTTCAATAAACGTAAATGGACTTAATTCAGCCTGTAAAAGAAGAATAGTATTTCATAAATTGGAACAACTAAAATTTATATAATTTGCCTACAGGAAGTGCATATTAAAAAGCAACATGAACAACTATTGATTCAACCAAAACTTGGAAAAAAATTTTTATCATTGTCACAAAGCAAAAAAAGAGGAGTTGCTCTGTATATTAGAAATGTACTAACGGCAGAACAGAAATATGCTGATTCAGAAGGTAGAATTTTGATGGTGGAATTAATTGACAACAATACAAAATTACTTTTAGTTGCAATTTACGCCCCAAACAACAATCAAAGTGACTTTTATAGAAAACTACATAATAAGATAATTGAAATGGATTATGAAAATGTCTGTATCATGGGAGATTTTAATGGAATTGTGGATGAAAAATTGGACTACAAAACACATAAAACAACAAAACATAGTAGAAAGGTACTGCCGAGAACTTTTTTTAAAATGATAGAGGAAATAAACTTGAAAGATATATGGAGGGAGAGAAATGGGGAAGGTAAACAATATACTTTCTACTCTGATAGACATTTATCTTGGTCCAGATTAGACATGATATGGACAACAATGGAATTGACTTTAAATATTGAACAACTGAAAATAGATACTAACCTATGGGCGGACCATAACCCGGTGATTGCTATCTGGAAAGGACGAAAAGGTAGATCTAGATGGACTTTAAACAACACAATATTAAAAGAGAAAGACTTCATACAGAAAATGAAGCGAGAATTGGATTTTTTTTTTCAAGGAAAACAAGAAAGAAACATTGACACAAAATGGTTGGGACACAATGAAGGCCTTTGCCAGAGGACTAATTATTGATTATACAAGGAAAAGAAACCTGAAGAAAAGACAAACCCTTAAAATATTGACAGATGATCATAAAAGACTTGAAAAGGAATTCCAGAAAGAGCCAAATAAGAAAGATGTAAAAATTAAAATGGATATTATAAAGCACAAAATGGATCTACTGGAGAAGGAAAAATTAGCTCAAAAAATAAGAGCTGCCAAACAGAATTATTTTGAAAATGCAAATAAACCCGGCAGATGGTTAGCATATAAATTGAAAAAAGAAAGAGAATCGAGAAAACTAATACAATTAATTGATCATCAAGGACTGAGTAGATTTGGAAATAAAGAGATGGGGGAAATAATACAGGAATACTATACACAATTGTACAAAAAAGACATAATAGAGGAGGATAAAGTTGCAAGGTATTTACAAAAAGCAAAACTACCACAAATCCCCAAAGACATTGAGGAGCTGTTGGATGGAAACCTAACGATGATGGAATTGACTGAGGCAATTAAGAAACAGAAAAATGGAAAGGCACCAGGACCAGATGGTCTACTAGCTGAATATTATAGGATGCTACAAGAATCCTTATTGATCCCAATGCTGGAGGTGATGAATGAAGTAATGACAAAAAGAGAAATACCCCAAACATGGATTGAGGCTTATATTACATTGATCCACAAAGAAGAGACAGACCCACAATTAATCAAAAACTATAGACCTATATCCCTGCTAAATGCGGATTATAAAATCTTTGCTACAATATTGGCAGAAAGGCTTAAGAGATATTTGAATAATTTTATACACTCTGATCAAAATGGATTTCTGCTGAAAGGACAAATTAGAGACAACATAAGAATAATTTTGAATACTTTAGAATATTACAAAGCCCATCCGGAAAAGCAGATGGCTTTGATATTTTTAGATGCACAAAAAGCCTTTGACAATGTGAACTGGCGGTTTATGATGTTACAAATGGAGGAGATGGGCTTCGGAAAGAAATTTTTACAGGCAATTGAAGCTATATATTCCAAACAAAAGGCTAAGGTCATGATAAATGGCGAATTGACAGACTTTATTGAAATAGAAAAAGGCACTAGACAAGGATGTCCACTGTCCCCACTATTGTTTGTACTGACACTGGAAGTTTTAAATAGAAATATTAGAGAAGAAAAAGAGATAAAAGGTATGAAAATTCGGAAAGAAGAATATAAGTTGCAAGCTTTTGCAGATGACCTGGTTTTTATTATTGAAGAACCATTAATGTCAATAAATAAATTGTTAGAAAACATTGGAGAGTTTGGGGAAGTAGCTGGGTTGAAAATTAATAAAGAAAAGACAAAGATAATGACTAAAAATATGTTGAAAAAGCAAAGAGAAGAATTGATGGAGATTTCAAATATGCAGGTCACGAATAAGGTAAAATATTTGGGGATACAATTGACAACAAGGTGTAGTTCTCTTAAGGAAAATAATTACAACAAGGTTAAACGACAGATAGGACAAGATTTGGAAAAATGGGGAAACTTGCAACTATCTTTAATTGGGAGAATTGCAACCATCAAGATGAATATTTTGCCTAGAATGTTGTATTTGTTTCAGACAATTCCGATAAAGTTGGACAAGGATTTTTTTACAGATTTGAATAAAATGATATTGAAATATATTTGGCAAGGGAAAAAGGCAAGAATAAAAATTAAGTTGTTACAAGATGCTAAATTGAGGGGCGGTTTTGGTTTACCTAACTTTGAATTATACTACCAAGCAGCTAGTTTAATGTGGATTAAAGAATGGGTAACATTGAAAAATACTAGATTATTGAATTTGGAGGGACATGATTTGTTGATGGGGTGGCATGCCTTTTTATGGTACAAAGGAACTAAAATACAGGGGTATTGTAGAAGACATCAGACACGTGAAGCTTTGCTTTTGAATTGGGAGAGGATTAAAAAATATCATTATTTGAAGATTCCAGTCTGGGTATCTACAATTGAAGCTTTTTCATATCCAGTGATATTTAAAAGGGAACAAATTGTTAGATATAGTGAATTATTGGATGAAAAGGGTGAATTTAAATTAAAGCAAGACTTAGAAGATCAGGGATTTAAGATGGATTGGTTTTCATATATGCAAATATTTTCTAGATATCGAGAAGATCTCAAACAAGAAGGTTTTTATAATGTTTTGACTACTTTAGATAAGATATTAATGGGCTCTGATGACCATGTAATTAAAAAGTTGTATGGACACTTGCTAGAGGCAAAACTGGAAGAAGAACAAGTTAAAGAATCAATGATAGCATGGGGGCAAAATTTTGGTTATGGTATTGATCTAGATAAATGGCAAAAATTGTGGTCATGTAATTATAAAATGACAATGTCTATGGCATATAAGGAGAATTTGTATAAGATGTTTTACAGGTGGCATTTACCCCCCGAGGATAGCCAGAATGTTCAAGAACAAATCGGAGAAGTGCTGGAAGTGCCATCAGACCCCAGGATCTTATTACCATATGTGGTGGACATGCGTAGAAGCAAGGAGATATTGGACTAAGATATACACGTGGTTGGAAAAAATGAAAAAGAGACATATTGATCTTAAACCAGAGATATTTTTATTAGGGATCTTACCAGAGACATTCAACAAAGAATTACAATATTTGATTGTGAATATATTAACAGCGGCTAGAATTGTATTTGCAAAAAACTGGAAAGGAGAGATGATTACTGATGAAGAAATTATTAAGAAAATGTTGGACTGTGCCGAAATGAGTAGATTGACATTTGAAATAAGAGAACAGGAAGATAAACAATATTATTTGATATGGGAGCTATTTTATCAATGGATAGATAATAAAGCATGGAGATGAAATATTATATATGAAATGAAATTTGGATAAAATGTTTAAGCACTTGTTTTTTATTAGAGGTAAGAATATTTGTCATATAATGAGAGTTTGAAAATTTTGAGAGCACGAAATGATTTTCACCGATCAAAATACTGTCTGTAAGTGTTTGGAAGGTTGATGTTTTTATGTTGTTTTTGTTTAAAAAATAAAAAACTTTTTGCAAAAAAAAAAGGTGTTGGTTATTACCTTTAAAGCCCTACATTGCTCAGGGCCAGGTTATCTTCGAGACCGCCTTCTGCCGCATAGCTCCCAGCGACCGGTAAGATCCCACAGAGTTGGTCTCCTCCGGGTCCTGTCAGCTAAAAAATGCCGGCTGGCGGGCCTGCAGGGGAGGGCCTTCTCTGTGGCTGCCCCAGCTCTCTGGAACCAGTTACCTCCTGAGGTCCGGACCACCCCCACCCTATTGGCCTTCCGAAAAGCAGTGAAGACCTGGCTCTTCCGGCAGGCCTGGGGCCGTTGATCTCGCTGTTGCGATCTTGTGAGATCCGGCCATGAATGGTGTGAATGGGTTTTAATGTTTTAATTTTTTTAATGTTTTTATAATGTTTTTTTTAAAAAAATGCATTGTAAGCCGCCCTGAGTCTCCGGAGAAAGGCGGCATATAAATTGAACTAATAAATAATAATAATAATAAAAAAAATGGTGCCCATGATGCACCATTAAAAAATTGGTGCCTATGATGCATCATTTTGCCCAATAGAAGGTTACAAAAGACAAGAGTTTTAGCAGTATATACAGTGCATTCAGAAAGTATTCAGACCCCCTTCACTTTTGTCAATTTTGTTATGGTGCAGCCTGATTCTACAGTTGTTGAAATTTATTTTTTGCTCATTAATCTACACTCAATACCCCATAATGACAAAGTGAAAACAGCATTTTAGAAATGTCTGGCAATCAGAAGACCCCGGGATGCTGCAACCATTGTAGTTTTTTTCTTTTTAATAAATTTACAGACATTTCTAAAATTCTGTTTTTACTTTGTCATTATGGGGTACTGAGTGTAGATTAATGAGGAAAAAAATGAATTTCAACAATTGTAGACTCAGACTGTAGCATAACAAAATGGACAAGAGAAGGGGGTCTGAATACTTTCTGAATGTACTGTAGATAGAATAGCAGTTATTCAGCTGGTTCACAAATCAGCAATCCTCTTGGTTTGACAACTTGTGCTCAAGGAGCTGATGGCGGCTATGGCCAAGAGAAGTTTGCACAGCTCCATATTGTGCACCAGTTACCTTTTCCAGGAATCCTCACTCAGAGGCCAAACTCACTGTCTATTACTCACACCCAAGACATCTCTCAGTTGGACTATTGCAGTGCACTCTATATACAGCTTTTGAAAAGCATTTGGAAGTTACAACTAGTCCAGAATACAGCAGCACAAGTAGGTATGTGTATGCCTTGAGGCACCCATGTAACACCTGTAATTCAAGAGCTGCACTGGTTGCCAGTTGGCTTCTGGATGCAATTCAAGGTGCTGGCTGTCACCTTTAAAACTCTTTATTATTTAGGACCTTGATATCTGCAGGACTGCCTTATCTTGATTACATCTGCTGTCCAGTAAGTTGTAGCAAGGTGGGATCTTTCCGTATTCCCTTAGAGATTGTCTCCTCTAGAGGCAGAAGAAATATGCCTTCTCAAGTCACCTCCATCCCCACCTCTGGAACAGTATCCCCCCAGATATTCAAAGAAACCATGTTCTAGTTTTCAGTAAGTCAGTGAGAAGCTGGCTATTCTAACCAGCCCTGAGAGAAGACTTGTTATATTTATCCTTGCAAACAAATTCGTTTCACTGCATTTCAAATATCCACCCCGTTTTTAAATTGCAAACTTATAATTTTATGGTTTTCGTCTTAATTTTTATTTTGCTTGTTTTCATCCCAAATTATGGTTTTGTGATGTTGTACATTGCTCAGAGTCCATTGATTGACCTGGATTGTAAATAAAAATATATTTATTTTATTTTATTTTAATTTTAAAAAATAAAAAACCGTAGAAATGGTGGTGGATTTTAGAAGAAAACCTCCTATACTACCACCTCTTACAATACTAGACAACACAGTATCAACAGTAGAGACCTTCAAGTTTCTAGGTTCTATATCTCAAGACTTAAAATGGACACCTAACATCAAAAACGTCATCAAAAAAGCACAACAAAGAATGTTCTTTCTGCGCAAACTCAAAAAGCTCAAACTGCCCAAAGAGCTGCTGATCCATTTCTACAGAGGAATTATTGAGTCTGTCATCTGCACCTCCATAACTGTCTGGTTTGGCTCTGCAACCAAACAAGACAAACACATACTTCAACGGATAATTAGAACTGCAGAAAAAACAATTGCTACCAACCTGCCTTCCATTGAGGACCTGTATACTGCACGAGTCAAAAAGGGCTGTGAAAATATCTACAGACCCTACACATCCTGGACATAAATTGTTTCAACTTCTACCCTCAAAACGACGCTATAGGGCACTGCACACCAGAACAACTACCCTGTTTCCCCCAAAATAAGACATCCCCTGATAATAAGCCCAATCGGGCTTTTGAGCGCATGGCAATAAGGCCAAGCGCTTATTCCAGGGTTCAAAACAATATAAGATAGGGTCTTATTTTCGGGAAACACGGTAGACACAAGGACAGTTTTTTCCCAAATGTCATCACTCTGCTTAACAACTAATTCCCACAACACTGTCAAATAATTTACTAAGACTGTACTATTATTCTTCTCTTCCTTACTAGTATCTATCTCTCCCCATTTATTACTATAACCATGTTGCTTGTATCTTTCAATTTACATTGTTTTTGTTTCCTAGTAAGATTTGATAGCTTATTAGTAACCTTGACTATCACTAAGTGTTGTATCTTTTTATTCTCGATGAATGTATTTTATTCTCCTTATGTACATTGAGAGCATATACACTAAAGACAAATTCCTTGTGTATCCAATCACACTTGGCCAATAAAGAATTATATTTTTAAATTAGAGTGAAAATGCCATGGTGTAGTTCTTCAATTTTTTTTTTCTTTTAACGACCCTGTAAATCCCTTGCATTGGGGTGGAGTCGAGGCAACTGAATGGAGCTGAGCTTTTACTGGCTGGATGCCCTTCCTGACTCCTACATGGAGTTTGCAGCAGATATTTTCTCTTTGCACCCAGAGAGAAAAATAACTGCCGCTACCCAGGATCAAACAGCCTCCTGATTGTGAGGCAAGAGCTCCACCTCCAGGCCACCATGGCACTCAGTGTAGTTCTTCAATGATCCAGGTAAAATAGGCTGCAGCAGAAGTTGCATCTAAGATGCTTGCCTGAGGTTTACATCTGCTTGTCCAAAAAAAGTTCTGCTTGCTTTGGTAAGTGGTAGATAGGATAAACCTAAAAGAAGGGAAATAAGGGGTTAAGAAATTCCTCAGCCCCAGCGCCTCAGTACTGTTATAACCCTGATGGCTGTAATCATTTCTTTCAAAATGTATGTTCCTTGAACAAGATGACAATTTCAAGGTAATCAACTTTGAGGGGTCCTTGGTGCTCTGAGCTTGGCTGGTTTTTTTGCAGACTAGGTAACACCATCAGTGCTGGTAGGGAGTGGGGTTTGCTCTCATTTTATACTCTGGTGGCTTGCCCCATTAGTGTTGTTGAGTGCCCTGTTTACTGTTAGCTTGTTTGGCAGCTCCTTGATTGGGGTATTGTTTACTTCTTGATCATTGGTTTGATGTTAATCTTGGTGTTAATCTCTGCTCATCTGGGTGTTGACTGCTGGTGGTGGTGGGTGTTTTGGTCTTTTTGTTCTTTCGCTTGTTGATTGTCTCTTTTGCACAGTATGTAGATGTTTTATGTCTATGCATCTATTGGCCGATTTGTCAGAGTGCCAGGCTTCCAGGAATTATTTAATGTTTTTAGACTTGGCTTTGTCTAGGATGGTCACAGTTTCCCAGTTAAACTATGGTTAAGTTTGTCCATGTGTTGTGAAATTAAGGAGTTTTCATCATGTCTTCTGACTGCTAGTTGGTATTCAGGGATGCGCTCTGCTAGTTTTCTCCCTGTTTGTCCTACATAGTGGCTGTTGCAGTCATTAGATTGTATGTTGTAGATGACTCCTGATTTTTCTTCTGGGGCTGCTGGCACTTTTGGGTTACTTTGGATGTTTTGGAGAGCTTTAGTTGGTTTCTGTTCTATAGATGATTCCATGTGGTTGTAACAGTCTTTTGGTAGTTTCTGAGATGTTTTTGATGCATGGCAGTGTTATCCTTTTTATGGCTTGTGTTGGTTGTGCTATATTGGGTTGAGTGGTTGGGTACTTTTTGATGAAGTGGTGTGGATATCAATTTTGTTGGAATATGTTGTATACATGATGTTTCCTTTTTCTGCTGTTCAGGGTTGCTGCAATGTGTTGGTGCTCATCTGAATAGTGTTCTTACACAGCTTCTCTTGTGGGAGTATCACTGGGTCCTTTTGTCTATATCCAATTCATTGGGCTACCACACCCCCGAGGGCCCACTCCAGCTTCCCTGGCCTTTAGGCCACCCACACACCAGCAGACCCTTGGGTAGCAGTCCGAGTTTGTTTTCACACCCTCACCAGGTCTACCGCTACTACTTACTACCAGGAGTAAACTGCAGTTCTCCTTAACTTCAGGTTGCTTCGTTTCCTATACAGAATAACGAAACCTACAACCCTTCTCACTCCCAGAACCATTCAATGCCAATTGCTCCACCAGTTTGCTGTGTGGCTTTTATAGCTCCTCTTTGCTAGCAGCTGGGCTGGCTGGGGAGAGGTCTTAAAGGGGCAGGACACCATCATCCCAGGTGCTAGCTAATCTCAGGCAGTCTGCCCTCTCACATACCTCACCCCATATATATATATATCTATATATAAAATATATATATATTTTCTGTACCGTGACAGAAAGTCAGCAATGATATTTTGTCATCCCGCCCGATGCATGATACTGAAACAATACGACTGCAGTGTGATATACAACCTAGTGAGGCGTGCATTTGTGTCCCTTATCTTCTGCAACCATGTGAAGGGCTGGTGGTTGGTGATTACTATGAATACCTGACCCCAGAGGTACACATGCAGGGTATCAATCTCCCATTTCAATGCATATGCCTCTTTCTCAATGGTACTATAATTCTGTTCTTGTGGGAGGAGTTTCTTTGATAAATACATTATGGGGGTGGTCCATCCCTTCATGGTTTTGCATCAGTACTACACCTAAACTGATGTTGGAGGTACAACAAATGGTTGTGTAAACTCTGGCCCCTTCAGCACCAATTTTCCACATCCTCCTGGCATTCTTTTGTCCCTCTTATATTGGAGGGCTCTGTTTTCCTGGTTAAGTCCCTTAGGGGTTGGGCAATTGTGGAGAAATGGAGGATAAACCATTGATAATATCCTGCCAACCCCAGGAAACAGCATACATCTGTCTTTGTTTTGGTAGTTTCTACCTGTCTCAGGGTCTCCAGTTTCTCGTTTGGGTCTTATCTCCCCTTTTCTTACCATAAACCCTAGATATTGGGTTTCTTGGAAGTCCAGATGGCACTTTCCTGGGTTCAGGGCAAGCCCAGCTTCTCTTAGACATTCCAATATTTTCCTCAGGTGATGGATGTGATCCTCCCAGGTCTTACTTTAGATGAGGATATCATCTAAATAAACTGCACACTATTCTCCTTGCCTGGGAAAGATTTGTTCATCAATCTCATGAAGGTGCCAGGTGCCCCATGCAGCCCAAATGGCATTTTCTTAGATTGAAAAAGCCCTTGGGGAGTGGCAAATGCTGTCTTTTTTTCTGGAGTGGGGTTCCATTGGGATTTGCCAGTATCCCTTTGTTAAGTCTAGGGAGGACTTCCCCTAACCGATCCAGAAGCTCATCCACCTTGGGCATCAGGTAGCTATCAAACTTCACCCCTCTGTTTACCTGTCGGAAGTCTATGCAAAACTTTATGTCACCATTTGGCTTTGGCACCAACATAATGGGGGAACACCATTCGCTGACAGATGGTTCTATTACGTCCATCTGGAGCATTTTTTCTACTTAGCCTGACTAGGTGGCTCAGTGGCTAAGACACTGAGCTTGTCGATCAGAAAGGTCGGCAGTTCGAATTCCTAGTACAGGTCTGTGTGAGCAGGGGGTTGGACTAGATGACCTCCAAGGTCCCTTCCAACTGTTACTGTTACCTCCTTTTGTAGCAGGGTGGATAAAAATCAATGATTTTTTTAAAAAAAATCAAAAAAATCAGATTTTTTTATTTAAATTGGATTTTTTTTATTTTTATCGAATTTATTTTAATAAAAAACTTTTGGGGTAAAAATCTATTGTAAGATAGTTTTCTATTTAAGATACATAAATAATTTAGTTTATTCAGCATGAAATGGAGCTTAGTTATGTAGCATGAGGCTGTATATTCTGCAACACTGGGACTATCGGTGAGTCAACAGTGGGTCAAAGGAGTAGCAGGGATGACAGTTGCTCTTTAAAAATTATGATTTAAATCGAGTTGATTTAAATCAAGCCTTTTTACTAGTGATTTAAATCATGATTTAAATTGTGATTTAAATCAACTCGATTTAAATCAAATCCACCCTGTTTTGTAGTACCCCTTTCAACCATTCAGGGATCCTATGGGGGCGTTGTTGGATAGGTTGGGTTTCCCCTGTGTCCCACCAAGGTAATTGTACCTGGCTGTCCAGTAACCATGCATTTACAATACTCCAGCATTCTTCTTAAGTCATCCTTTTGGTTCTCTCTTAGCTTGGGATTTATATGCATTGTTCCTTGGGATAGTTGCTGTAGTACCTCCCAAGCTTGATCCACCAAGTCTGGATTACTTTCTTTCAATACCAACAGCGCCATCCCAGGGTCAGCTCTACTGTGCATTTCCATAGGAGGTTCATGTGGTTCAGCTTTCCAGTTCTATTTCATAATTTACTGAACCGGCTCTTCTCTTCATTATGTAGGGACCCTGCCATTAGGGCGGGCACCTTTTACCAAGGTAGGAGCCACTTCAACTGGAGAAACTGCCCTTTCTATTTGAACCATATTGGTGAATTTGGTATATGCTCTAGTACAGGGTCTGGTTTCCTCAGTCAGTATAGTGGCTAACTTCTGCAAGGTCTGGGCTCTGTGAGGGCCAAACTCCTTTGATTTCACAGCCCCCTTTTTAACCAGTTTGTTTCCTTTTCATATATGGTGTACTGAACCACTTGAATTTCAGCCCCCCCCCCCCCCATATCAGGAGTAAACTACAGTTCTCCTTAACTTCAGATTGCTTCCTATTTCCTATACAGAATAGGAAAAACCACAGCCCTTCACACCCAGGTTGCTTTGCTGCAGGGCTTTTATAGCTCCTCTTTGCTAAGCAGTTGGACTGGTTGGGCACCATCAGCCCAGGTGTTAGCTAATCTCAGGCAGCCTGTCCTCTCACAGGGAAGTTGGGTTACAACTATTCCTATTGTGGATGTCCAGGAAAGGTAGTGAGTTTTCTTTTTCTCTTGTGAATTTAATACTTTTGAAGATGTTGATGGTGTTGGAAGGAGCATCCTTCTGGGTTCTGCTCCAAGTGGGGAAACAGACACTGGAAACATGAAGACTACTTGGAAAGATGGTTTAATGGTGGACAGGATCACATGGCTCGAGCTCCTGAACAGAAAAGGGCAGAATACAGCGAGTCCACGGGTTTTTATGCTCTCTCTGGCTTTACATTTCCTGGGCCCCCGAAAGAGTATCCTGATTGGTTGTCAGACTCCCAGGGGGTGGGGGTCTTAGCTAGCCTTGCTGGTTGATGGTCACATGTGCTTCCCAGGTCACGTGGTGAGTTTTGGTTGCTAGATGGGGCCCATTGTGTTAGTTTCTGTTGCTATTGTGTTGCAAATGTCCTTTGACAAAGGATTGGGTTTCTGCCTCTGGCCCATTGACAAAGGGTGGGGGGCAGGAAGGTGGGAGCTGCTTTGTCTGTAAAATATGCTTCTCCATTTCTCATCCAGGGAAATATAATATTCTGCCTTTTTTCATATTTCCTAAAATATTTCACTCTTCCAGGAAAGGGGTGGGTGCTAACTTCCTACAATGGTGTCATGTGTGTTCTCTAGTTGGTCCTTTATTTTGGTGAAGGTGTCATCTACATACCTGATCCATATTTTGGGTTACCTCATTTGGGTGATGGAACGTCTGCAAGAAAACAACTAAACTCAGAGAGCACCAAAGACCCCTCATTTCAACCCTGAGCTACAAAGATTCTCCTCTATCGGTAATCCTTTTAACCAGAGAACTGTTAACTTTAGAATATCGAACCTGCGGTTTTAAATATCTGTATGTATAATAGATTTGCATCCTCTCAGCTATAGAACATTTGATGTCGCAGAGGCCTGTCTTACAGAGGAGAGAACAACGTGGCCCGGAGAGAAATGAAAGTAGGATTTAAAGAAAATATGAATTGGTTGCCCTCTAACGCAGTATGTTTAAACGGAACATCTTTCTCCCATGGGGTACAGGCCGGAGATGCTCCCGATTTTCCGAGGGCCGAGGCGTGGATTTTCTCCTGTACTTTCCTCCAGGCGGCAGTGATAGATCCGTCCTTCTTTCACTTGAGAGCGGGGGTAACAGAGGAACGATGCTGCCTCGGGAGAGAGACCGGATCGTCTTGGGGCCGGCGAAAGTCAAAATAGCCGCTCTTTCGTGCCCGTTCCTTACCGTGCTCGCGCTGCGCGCTCGTTTCAGCAGCGTCGTGGCCGCGCTTTTGCGCGATGCAGTGTGGGAATGGCTGTAGCGCTGGGGTTGGCTGAAAGAGGCGGCCAGTCGAGGTTTAATGTCCGCCATGTTGGTCGTGGAGTATTGAGCAGACCCGGAGCGGCGGAGGTGAAAAACCGGCGCCCTGGTCTAGCCGCGCCAGTGAGCGCCGCTGGGACCAGCCTCAGAGCGAGCCCCGCCCCGTCGCGGGAGAGCCGGTCCCTCCATGAGTGTTCTCGGCTGGGTCCGGCTCTCACCTCGGAACGCTATCGCTGCCTCCTTCCGCTGTGCCGGAGCAGCAACCGCCGCCATAGCAGTTGCAGCCGACGACTAATATGAGCAAACTGTCGTTCCGGGCCCGGGCGCTGGACGCGTCTAAGCCGCTTCCCGTCTTCCGCTGTGAGGACTTGCCCGACCTGGCCGAGTATGCCTCGATCAACCGGGCCGTGCCGCAGATGCCCACGGGCATGGAGAAGGAAGAGGAGTCGGTACGTGAGAGCCCCCCCCCCCGTCCCTACTCTGGCCGATCTGGGCCCCGCCATCGTCCTGTAACCAGGCCCCCACCATCACCTCTGCGCAAACACAAAATGGCCGCCATTTTCTACCCGCTTCCTCCCACTATCCCCCCTCTCCCCATGGGAAGACGGCGATGTCGAACCCTAAAAGCCCCGTCTACCCTCTCTCTGGAGGCCCCTCCTGTTTATGTCTGTCTCGGCTCGGGTGCCAAGGCCGTCTGCTGGCCTCCACTTAGCCTCCCGAAAGGCACAAAGAGGGTCACGTGTCGCGGCGAGTAGCCGCCATTTTGTCATGCCTGTATATCGTTGGGCTGGGCCTTAATAGTGCAGCAGCTGCCAGAATGCGAGCTCTAACGGCGTAAAAGTTCCGTTCACTTGAACGCTAGATGGCGTATTTGTATTCTAATTAGGCTGCAAGCGTGGCTGGCTTTGCCATCTATTTGACAGATTTGCTGCCGTCCTGTAGCTACTAGCTAAGTTACGGTAAGGAAGGAGGACAGAAGAAATTTTACGAAATAGGATGAAAAACGTGGTTATTGGTCGATGCTTTCTAACTGTTTTCCCTAAACTGGCTTGTTAAATTCAGTACTCGTATGGAAAACAGTTACAATTAAATTAGTCATTTCGCCTATTTTCTTTGACGCCCACATGATTTGGCGCTAATTCAATTTTGTGGTGAGCAGTAAAAACAAACTACTTAGGAGTCACATATGTTGTTGTTCATCTAGTAAAATACTCAGCTTTTTGAAAATAACCTTTTTATGTACTAACAATCATAACGTTTACTAAAACTATATAAATTTCAGCATATAACATGCATGGCTTGGGTGACCTTAAAAACTGGATAAATCACATAAACGCCACATTTTTACTTAAAAATTAACACATTACTGCATCATAATTGTAGCACAGTACCCTTGTCATGAAATGTTTAAAGGTTGAACTGTAACACGTTTGTCTCATTTCCATTATGTTGTGAAAATGAAGATGCATGTTCTATTTAATTCATATATGTATATTATAACCTAATAATGGGGCTCCCCTTGAGGAGCACCCGGAGGCTCCAGCTGGTCCAGAACGCAGCAGCGCAGGTAGTGACGGGAGCAGCATGGCGCTCCCATGTAACACCGCTCCTGCGCGAGCTGCACTGGCTCCCAGTTGTCTTCCGGGTGCGCTTCAAGGTGTTGGTTATCACCTTTAAAGCGCTCCATGGCATAGGGCCTAGCTATCTTCGAGACCGCCTGCTGCTACCAACGACCTCCCATCGACCCGTGCGCTCCCACAGAGAGGGCCTCCTCGGGGTGCCATCAGCCAGACAATGTAGGCTGGTGACCCCCAGGGGGAGAGCCTTCTCTGTGGGGGCACCTACCCTCTGGAATCAGCTCCCCCCAGAGATAAGGAGAATCCAAGACCTCAGTGCCTTCTGTCGCGCCCTTAAAACCCATTTATTTAAACAAGCCGGGCTGGCTTAAGATGAAATTTTTAACTGTTTTTTAAATGTTTTAAACGTTTTTAATTAGTAAATGAGTTTTAATTGGGCCAAATTTATATATCTTTTAATTGTTTTTAATATTTGTTCTGCATGTTTTTTTAATCTGGCTGTACACCGCCCTGAGTCCTCAGGGAGAAGGGCGGTATAGAAATCCAATATAAATAAATAATTATATTTTAAGTAAAACTCTGCTTAATATCAATTTGAAAAGTGTTTCTCCTCTAGTTGTTCCTTGAGACCCCTGGGTTAATATTAAATTTTGTGAACTGAGTTGTAGGCTGGTGTTCCTTTATCCTGAATTTGTGCAGCTACCCACATTTGGATAGATGGCGAATTCTGAACAAGCGATTAACTGAGTCGCTAGGCTTCAGGTCCTGCTGATAGAAATTAGTAGAGTGACAGTATAGTCCTTTACATGTTTGCTGATATTAAGACTCATACATTCAGTAAGACTTTCTTATAAGTTACATCATGAGACTGCATTTTAAAATTCTGAACAAGAGGTTCAGAAAATAGTCAAAACTTCAAGAAAAGAGAAAAAGAATGCAAACATAAAAGGCTCTGAATATTTATATCTTGCATATAGTTATTTATAAATCATGTAGAAAATTATAGCCTGGATACTACTAAACCATTAGACTTTGCTCAGTCAGGTACCCCTAAAATTGTGATCATCTAACTTTGCTAGAGTCCAAAAGTTGTTAAAACCTTTATGCAAAAGTGATCCTTCCAAATAAATGGATATTCTCTGAAGTAAGCAGGTAACAGGCAGTAATGACTGCATAACATTTTGGAATGTGAAGAAACTCATGTTGAGTAAATTTGGCATATTTAAGAAGATGCTGTTTGCAAGAAATAGAACTTTTCTTAAACATATAAGCTATATTTGACTGGTAGTTGCTTGATATATGGACACAATGTTTGGATTAACAAGTTTTACTGAATTAAAGTGAGAATACAAGACTTTACTATAAACAAACTATACTGAGAGGAAATTAATTAGAATATAACCAAACAGATAATATAATTAGGGGCCATCAACACACTATTGCAGTATGTTCCTAAGATGGGTGTCGGTAACCTGCGCCTCTAGAGCCGCATGCGGCTCTTTCACCCCTCTGCTGTGGCTCCCTGTGGCCCTGTCGTGGCAGAGGAATGAAAGAGCTGTTGCCCTGTCGCCTTAGCACGGGACCAAAGTGCCCCTACACTTGCCTTTGCATGGCAACAGCATTCCGCTTTCGTTGTACATTTGCTGTTGCCGGCAGCAAAGAGGTCTGGGAGAGAACGGGCGGAACTTGCGGGGTGGGGGCCATCCCCCAAGCCTGACCTTCCTCCTCCCTCGTCGGCGAGCCCAAGAGAAAAAAGGGGGCAGTGTGGGGAAGCGCTCCCCTCCCCGGCTGAGCGCCGAGCACAAAAGCCCAGCAGGGGTGTGTGGCTGACCCGGCAGAAGCGCCCCCATTGGCGAGTCGGATGGTGGAGAGGCCTGGCCTGGCTCTTGCAGCTGTCCCGCTGTTCGGCACCCCCAATGCGAGCTGCCACCTTTGAAATGTGTCGCGCCTTTGAGGAAGCCGGGCAGGGATGGCTGGGGCCGGGGGGGGGGGCAGTGGAGGCATCAGGGCTGCTTCCCCCCCTCGTCAGCAAGCCGGGCCTGAAGGAGGGCAGAGAGTCGCAGGCCGAGCGCCAGAGGGTCACCCCAACACATTTCCAGCGTGTTCTCCTCTGTCCCAAAGTGGAATTGGGGAGTAGGAAGGAAGCAGGGAGCAGGGGAAGGGTAGGGGGGCTTCAGAGAAGCCCGGCTGGCTTTCCTTTTGGTGTGGGGCGTGGGGAAGACCCAATATCCACTCCATGGCCTGCCTGCTGCTCTCGCAGCGCCTTGCGCAGCACAGTGAAAACATGCTTCACAATGGGGGAGACTGGATTCCCTCCTCCTGGAGCCCATTCCCTGCCCCACTTGCCCCGGCAACTCTCTCGGGGCGGAGAGCAAGTGGCGTGTCCAGCACCAACAAAGCAGGAAGTAGCTGCCCGTTGTTTCCTGCTGCAGTCAGGCAGCGAGAGAGATAGAGACAGATTCAGCTCAATTTGGCTCTGTCTGCTCCCCTCTCTCAACCTTGCCCAGTTTTGCAAGGATTCAGCGGATGCTGCCTTGGTGATGGTGGGGGGAAGTTTCGTTCCATACTTTGCCTGCCAAGCGTCTTTGGGGTTGCCCGGGGAGGGATGAAAGAAGGGGGGGGAGAGAGAGAGAAAGAAAAAAGAGAGAGAGAGAGAGAGAGAGAGAGAGATGAGAGAGAGATGAGAGAGAGAGATGGGAGGGAGGGAGATAGGGAGAAAGAGAGAGAGAGAGATGGGAGGGGGGAGAGAGATACCTATTTCCCATAGAAAACACCTGGAGCCACAAAACCTGGGTAGGCATGGCTGGGGGGGTGTCATGTGACTGGGTGGGAGTGTGTGACGTCGAGTTGGCCATGCCCACCCAGATTTTGTGGCTCCCAGTGTTTTGTTTTCTGTGGGAAATGGGTCCAAATGGCTCTTGAGTGTTTAAGGTTGCAGACCCCTGTCCTAAGAGGACAGGTCCACAGACAGTCTGGAACAAAATCTCAGTAATCCAGTGGTTCTCAACCTTTTCTTCACCACAAACCCTCTTTAAATACCTTTTGTGGCCACGGACCCCCAAGACTTACGGTAACTCAAGATTTAAATCATAACATTACTCCATGGACCACAGGTTGAGAACCACTGCAGTAATCTTTGTCAGGCTACTTAGGGAGAGAAATTTGGGACTGGGAAAGGAATAAAACTACCAGATGGTTACCACTGGAAGTGGTGGACCCAGCAGGTACCTTATTTGTCCTCATTTTAATTTAAACTTAAGAGACTGCTGGGGGTGCTTAAGAGACTGGTGGAGAGAACAGACATACAGAAGTGGGGCTCTTCTGAATAATATACCATACTTTTCGGAGTATAAGAGGCATCCCCCCCCCATTTTCAGCCCATTCCAGGCAGCGGGGATCGCTGCCGTCTATCCCCACCACCTGGAAAAATGGGATGCGTGGAGGCCGAAAATGAGGCGCGCAGAGGCAGCGATAGGTGAGAGCGGTGATGGGTGCCGATGGGTGGTGGCGATCCCCACAGCCTGGAATAGCTGATAGGCGGTATTCCTGGAGGCAGATCCAACCGCCAATCAGCTGCTCATGCTAAATCAGGCTGTGCTGAAGCTGACCACCTTGTTTGCTGCAAGGAGGCAAATTGCTTGGAGGCCAGGGTGGATAAAAATCAATGATTTTTTTTTTAAAAATCAAAAAAGTCAGATTTTTTTTATTTAAATCGGATTTTTTTGATTTAAATCAGATTTTTTTGATTTTTATCGAATTTATTTTAATAAAAAACTTGGGGTAAAAATCTATTGTAAGATAGTTTTCTATTTAAGATACATAAATAATTTAGTTTATTCAGCATGAAATGGAGCTTAGTTATGTAGCATGAGGCTGTATATTCTGCAACACTGGGACTATCGGTGAGTCAACAGCGGGTCAAAGGAGTAGCAGAGATGACAGTTGCTCTTTAAAAATTATGATTTAAATCGAGTTGATTTAAATCAAGCCTTTTTACTAGTGATTTAAATCATGATTTAAATTGTGATTTAAATCAACTCGATTTAAATCAAATCCACCCTGTTGGAGGCAGAGGCAGATTTTTTTTCTTTTCCTCCCCAAAAGCTAGGTGTGCCTTATACTTTGGAGTGTCTTATAGTCCAAAAAATATGGTAATTAAAAACCTAAAAAACCCAAACTCAAACATGCACAGAAATGCAACCACGGGGAAAAAAAGTGAACAGAGGAAAAGACTGGACTTGGAGAGAAGAGAAATCTTGGAAATCAAACATTTGTTTGGATGCAAAGTTCCAAATTCTGGCGAGTTCTGCTTGTAGCGTAATCCTTTTGTGGATTACAAATAGAGACTGCAATATATTTTATAATTTATTTATTTATTTAATCAAATTTCTATACCGCCCTACTCCCGAAGGACTCAGGGCGGTGAACAGCCAAGATAAAATACAGATAATACAAATATTAAAAATCCCTTAAAATTATTAAATATTTTGGCCGAAAACACAGATTAAAACACCCAATTTATAAAATCACGAATTAAAAAATTTAAAAAATTTAAAAGAGGGGAGTTAGGCCAGGCCAGCTTGCTGAAATAGAAAAGTTTTGAGAGCACGGCGAAACGTGCGCAGGTCCGGGATCTTCCGTATCTCTGGGGGGAGCTCGTTCCAGATGGTAGGTGCCCCCACAGAGAAGGCTCTCCCCCTGGGGGCCGCCAGTCGACACTGTTTGGCCGACGGCACCCTGAGGAGCCCCTCTCTATGGGAGCGTACTGGTCGGTGAGAGGCTATTGGTAGCAGAAGGCGGTCTCGTAGATACCCCGGTCCGATGCCATGGAGCGTTCTAAAGGTGGTAACCAAAACCTTGAAGTGCACCCGGAAGACCACCGGGAGCCAGTGCAGCTCGCGCAGGAGGGGGGTCACATGGGAGCACCACGTCGCTCCCATCACCACCCGCGCGGCTGCATTCTGGACCAGCTGGAGCCTCCAGGTGCTCCTCAAGGGGAGCCCCATGTAGAGAGCATTGCAGTAAGTATAGTTTATTGAATAGCCCGAAGGCCTTTTCAAACAAAACAGAAAAGAAAAAGGGAAAAAGATAAAACAGTTACAAAAATAGCAATCTAAAAATATATGATAGATGACATTAAAATTTTACCATATCAAATTTTAATAGCTAAGTTGCCAAGACTAGAAGACTAGATAACCCAAATAGGATAGCTCCTCTCTAACTGAGCTCATCTTTCTTACAGTCGATAAAATTTTCCTTGATATAACTGGCTCGTATTGCCGTCAACCTTTTAAGGTATCGAGTGATCGCTCTTACCAGGGGAGGAGTGTCAGCCCTCAACAGAAATGCTAATTTTTGGCTTATATTCCAGTGGGGAAATTTATTTATAATTGGGGACAGATATTGATTTCTAACTTCCTGATAGAGACTACATTCGAATATTATATGCGCCGTGTCCTCCACGACGTTTACCCCACATATGCATATTCTTTTGTCATACGGGATTTTCCGATAACGGCCGAATCTAACGTTGGTATCTAGAAGTTCGAATCTAAACTTAACAAATAACTGTCTCTCCACTGATGGCATTTCTAAATATAAATACTTTTCCAGGGTGAAAGTTGTTTTAACTGATGTCAGCAGTTTAAGGGAATGATTAGTTGAAAGGGTTGCCATATCCATTTGCCCATGTATATCTTTAATCCGTTGTTTAACTTGGTTCAGTGTGTCACACAACGGGAACCCTACGCCATATCGGTTCAATATTTCTGACAGCCGGGTTAGCCAGGAATACCTTTGAGGATTTGAAATCTGCTGTTCCTCTAGACATATTTTAGGGAGTCTGCTGGCATCCATCTGGGTCATTTTTAGCCAGTAGGCTACCGCCCTAGTGATTGTATAGGTGTACAGTGAGAAATGTCCCAATTCAGCTCTGACGGCTGCAGCTGAAGTGGAATTGTTTACCCCAAGCATCCTCCTTAACAGATTATTTTGAGTTCTCTCTAATATGGGGGCCTCTGTAAGACCCCAAATTTCAGCACCATAGAGCATGATCGGAACAAGTTTAGCCTGAAAGACTTTACGAAGGGGTAAAATGGAGGTTGGTTGGATTCGTTTACTTAATTTAGATACAAGTCTTGCTCCTGCTCTAACCTTTTGAGAAAGGTATTGATGGTGCGGAGTCCAACCTCCTGCACTGGAAAAAACAATTCCAAGATAAGTATATTGGGTAACTTGTTCAATTTTTGTGTCGTTAATCTGCCAATTGTGCTTTTTATTCTTGTTGCCAAAGACTAAAACTTTTGATTTAGCTACATTTATAGTCAAGTGGTTTGCAGTACAGTAACGTGTGAGCTTGTCAAGAAGTCTCCTCATTCCTATTTGGGTTCTAGAAAACAACACTAAGTCATCGGCATACATTAATACGTTAATAAATCTAGAGCCTATTTGGGGGCTGTGCATCATAAGATCATCCAGCTGCGCTGGGATATCATTTATATAAAGGTTAAAAAAAGTAGGGCCCAGCAGGCAGCCCTGCCTCACTCCTCTAATTGTCGGTATGCTGTTTGTTGAGGCCCCATTTGCTGCATATCTGACTCTAATTGCCGTATTAGTATAGAGAATCCTGATCAAAATAAGTCTGGGGTCCATCCCCATAACTTGTAGTTTCCTCCACAAATGGTTCCTATCTATAGAATCAAAAGCAGCAGTAAGATCAATAAAGGCGGTATACAGCTTTTTCCCCTGGGTCTTGTATTTATTAATTAAGTGGGAAAGGACAAAACAATTGTCTATGGTAGACCTACCTGATCTAAAACCTGCCTGCTCATTTGCCAGAATTTCCTTATCCAAGCACCAGTCCTCTATTTTATTTAGGAGATGTTTCGTATACATTTTTGAAATTATATTAAGAAGACTGATGGGTCGGTAGTTGGATGGGGCGGCTCTGTCACCTGTCTTAAAAATTGGAAAAACTATAGTTAACCTCCACCCTTCAGGGATTATCCCTACTTTATCAATATAAGTAAACAGTGCTACCAGCACCGGTACCCAAAAGTCAATGTTGGACCTAAAGAGTTCAGGAGGCAACAAGTCCTCTCCAGGGGCCTTCCCGGCCTTTAAGGATTGAATTATATGCTTAACTTCGGTAGGGGTAACTGGTGTCCATTCCGGACATTTCCTTAATTCTTGCTGGAGGATATCCAATTGCAAGACATTTGTTGTATTGTTACCATCAAATAAAGCAAGATAGTGCTTCTCCCATTTTACTGCTGATATATCAGTGTCCATAAATGGGGAACGTTTTAATATACCGGCTATCTTATGCCAAAAGATTGTAGGGAATTGGGATTTCGCTGCCATTTCTACCTCTTTCCACATCCTGGTGTTATAGCTACTTTTCTTGTTTTTCAGGAGGGATTTGTATGCTCTCCTGAGTTGAACCATATTTGAATAATCACCATCCTGTCTGGATCGGTTAACTTTCTTAACTGCGGCTCTTAGATTTGACCTCAAGTTATGACAATCATCATCAAACCACTTTCTAGAGATCCCATCTACTTTTCTATCATTCTGGATCATTAAGTTCCTAAGAGTAGAAGTTAGCTCTGTATAAGCTGGCATTGGGGTGTTGTCTCCGGGCTTAGATTGGGAGATTCTCATTGATCGTGGGTCCGGTGGTCATCTTCCTTGGAGCATGCTCATCCGGTGACATCGGATCGGGTCTGCTAGCTGAGAAGCTCCTCCCTTCTTGTAGCCTCCCAGCTTTCAGACTCGATCCGATTTGGATCAGTCACGGTTTGAGCTGCTCCTTAAAATTGGAGGTTTTTTTTCTCTAACTTTAATTGGAATTTTTCTAAATTGTTTCCTGCCTTCCTGCCTGTTCTTCCCCCGGAGGGGGGGGTACGTTTCCAGCGAGCAAGGTTTCGTCCCAAGGCCGCTGAAGACCGCTTGCGGTGGGATAGGCTCCCATTAGGTAGAGCCTTCCCTGACAGCGAGAGGGGCCCCCTCCCTATGCCGCTGTAGCAGCCCTTCGGCAGGAATTAACTGGATTTTTTTTTTTTTAATTTGATTTATATGCCGCCCTTCTCCGAAGACTCAGGGCGGCTTACAATGTGCTCAGCAATAGCCTTCATCCTTTTGTATATTTATACAAAGTCAGCTTATTGCCCCCACAAACTGGGTCCTCATTTCACCTACCTTAGAAAGGATGGAAGGCTGAGTCAACCTTGAGCCTTGGCGAGATTCGAACCCTGCAGTAATTGCAGGCAGCTGGTCTTAAGCAGCTTAATAACAGGGTGCCTTAAACCCTTGTACTACCAAGGCTCTTTTTTGTTTTCCCCGCCGCCGCATCGGCTTCAGAAGGGGCGGGGAAAGTCAGAGCCTCTCTGCTCTGCTGGGCTGCATCGCGCCGGAAGGCACAGGAGCTGGGAGCCTTCCTTAAAGGGGCAGGATCGCCTCTGCTTCCACCGGCTCGCCTTTCAGCTCCTTTGGGACCGCGGGCAGGGTGGTTCGGCCGCCCGGCGCAGCAACGTTTTGGCGCCTCCTGGGCTTTCTCCCACGCGCCTGGAGGAATTTAAAGGAGAAGCAGCTGAGCTTCGGAGGTTTGGAGCTCAACACAGGCGGCTGTAAGTTTCTCCCTGAAGGGGGGGGTAGTTTAAAGGATCTGGTACCCCCTCCTTGCCCTAATTGCTCTTTCTTTGGCAGACGGCTGTGGCAGCCATTGCTAGGCCACTCCAGGGATCCCTCCTCTCCTCGTGGCGGCCGCCATTTTGTCTCTCCTGCTCCCTCCGCCATTTGCAATTCTGCGTGGTTTGGGCCCTTCTTCACGATGGCATCCACCAGGCAGTCCAGGCCCAAAAGACAAGGCACTTCCCTTGACCAGCCTGGGACTTCAGCTGAGGTTCCTACAAAAAAGACTAAGAAATCCTCCTCCAAATCTTCTGAGTCTAGATCAAGGGAGGAGGTGAGGCTGCACCAGGCCATTGAACGCTCAATACAAAAGGCCCTCAGGGAGGCCTCCATTAAGGAAGCTGATGTTTCAACTATCCCTGCTCGAGCCTCATCCCCTGTGAGGCCTGAATCCATTCCACAGGCCCAGCTTCCAGCCTTGTCCCCGGATGGGGATGGGATTAGTGTGCAGCCACAGCAACAAGTTAATGAATCCCTTTTTGGAAATCAGGAAGAAAGGTCCCCTAGGGCACAATCTCCTGTGGCACCCAGGGCTTCCCCTTCTCCAGTCCTGCAGAGTACGGGTGATCAAGTTCAAGAGGGGCCTGTAATTTCCCCAGAATTGGTGGCTTACATTCACCAGGCCATACAACAGGGCATTCAAGCTGACAGGCAGAGAAGAACAGCCTCATGGGTTTCTGACTCACCTTCTCACATAGATGTGGAAGGTTCCTGCCTCATGTCTGAGAGAGCTCAACCCTCATTCATCAGCTTCTTCTGTCCAAGGTTCTCTCGCTGGGGAGGATGTGAAGGATGCTGAGTTGTCTGACGATGATGACTTATCCCCAGACCAACCTTCTTTCATAGGTTTATTCAAACCACAAATGTTCAGATCTTTATTGCATAAAGCTAAGCTAACGACTGGTTTAGGGACACCCCGTCCTAATCCGACGGGGGAGGGGACTTCTTCTGTACCTCTCTTTGAGGAACCTCTCATTGAGACCGAAGAGATCCCAGGGCCCAAGTTGTTCAGGGAAGTTCTCACTAAGCAATGGCTCGCCCCTGCATCGGGGCCTAGACCCAATACACTGGACAAGCGCATATATAACATGGCCCCGGAGTTTTCTTCCCTTCTACAGGTGCCCTCGGTTGATGCTCCTGTTGCAGCCCTTTTGGCCTCATCGTATACTGCGGGCCCTCCAGAGGAGAACCTCCGGCCGGAGGAACGCCGTCTGGAGCATGTATTGGTCAAGTCACACCAAGCGTCTGCATGGGCAGTCAGATCTACAATGGCAGCTTCTTTTTTCAACCGGGCCTCCATTCTTTGGCTCAAGCAGCTACAAGAACGTCTTCCAGTGTCTGACTCTCGCTCCCATCAGGACATTAACAAGGTACTGGCGGCATTAGAGTTTTCGGCCGATGCCACTTTGAATTCATCCAGGTTCACGGCTAAGGCCATGGGGGCAACTATCACGGCCCGTAGACTTTCCTGGCTCAGGCAATGGCAGGCAGACGCTAAATCTAAGTGGCGCCTGGCGTCATCCCCGTTCGAAGGCTCCCTCTTATTCGGGGCTCCACTGGAACCTCTCTTAGCAGAATCCAGGGATAAACGTAAATACTTACCGGCCATGTCTCGTAGATCAGGCCAAAGATTCCCCTCCTCCTCCTCTTCCTTTCGTCCCTTTCGGGGGCCAGAAGGAAATTCCTACCCTCGCCAAGGTCAGAGGTCCTTCCCATCTAGGCAATTCCGCCCCTCCGAGCGGAATTTCTCAAATTTCTCTCCACCCCCCCCCGACCCGATTTCTCAAATGCCCCTTCTCTCGGGATCGGGCTCGCCGGCTCCTGATGGGATCGGCCATTCAACATCTACTCGAAATTCAGGCCATCGAACCGGTCCCTCAGGAGCTGCACGGACAAGGCTTTTACTCCCGCCTTGGGGGGAGTAGGGCTGGAGGGCAATTCTAGACCTCAAATCCCTGAACCGACGGGTCGTCTACCGTCGGTTCAAAATGCAGACCCTCAGCTCCATCTTGGAGGGTATCAGGCCCGGGGACCTCCTCTCATCAATAGACCTGACAGAGGCTTACCTCCACGTCCCCATCCACGCGGACTTCAGGCAGTTCCTTCGCTTCTGTTATGCGGGTCGTCATTATCAATATCGAGCCCTCCCATTTGGCCTATCCTCGGCTCCCCGAGTTTTTACAAAAATCATGGCCGCGCTAGTGGGCTACCTCCGGACTCTTCCAGTAAGGATTCAGGCCTACCTGGACGATCTCCTCGTCCAGTCGACTTCGGAGGATCTAGCGCGCCAGGACTTGGAAACCACCCTCCAAGTCCTGGAGAGCCACGGGTTTTCCGTCAACATGGCCAAGAGCCATTTGATACCCACGACTCGCATACAGCACCTGGGGGCTATCATCGATTCGGTGGAGGGCAAGGTTTATCTTTCCCAGGACCGCCTGTCCAGCCTGCGGTCACTGGTCAGGTCAGTGTCGTCAGGGAGACCAGTCTCCCTGGCATCCCTGTCCAAGCTCCTGGGAAAGATGGTCTCCTGCATCGGGATCATTCCTTGGGCGCGTCTCCACTGCAGGGATCTGCAGTGGTTTCTGCTCCCGTACCAAAAGCGTCAACTAGGGACTTCCGACCGCAAGGTCCTCCTTCCCCACAAGGTCCTCCTCTCCCTCCAGTGGTGGTCCTCAGCAGCAGTCCTCAAGGGGAGGGAGTACAGGGTGTCCCAATACCTTATTCTGACAACAGATGCCAGTCTCCTGGGCTGGGGGGCTCACCTGTCCTCGTCCATGGCCCAGGGGCGCTGGTCCCAGTCCGACTTGACACACAATATAAACTGGTTGGAACTTCGGGCCATCCATCTGGCTCTCCGGATCTTCCAGGATCAGGTGTCAGACAAACACGTTCTGGTATGGACGGACAACGTAGCCGCCAAGGTTCATGTAAACCGCCTGGAGGGGACCCGGTCTCGCCACCTCATGCAGGAGGCCGAGAGTCTGGGAGCCTGGGCGGAGTCTCACCTGAGGTCCCTCCGGGCATCTCACATATCGGGCGTGACAAACACCCAGGCGGACTGGCTCAGCCGGGAGTCGGTGGACCAGGGGGAGTGGGCACTCGACCCGGACCTGTTTCGGATGATCACCGACCGCCTGGGCCTCCCTGTGGTGGACCTCTTCGCCACTCGGACCAATCGCCAGACAGAGAGGTTCTTCTCTCGATACCCAGAACCGGGGGCAGAGGCCGTGGACGCAATACACAGCGATTGGCCGTCCGGCCTCCTCTACGCCTTTCCGCCTCTGCCCCTCATTCCCAAAGTCATCAGAAAGATGCTGTTCCTCCGGGCGGAGCTCCTGCTGATTGCTCCGTTCTGGCCCCGTTGGCCATGGTTCGCGGACCTCCAAGCCCTGTCCGTCCAGCATCCCTGGCGTCTTCCTCGCGACAGAGTGATTCTTCGTCAAGGGCCACTGCTCCACCCGGATCCGGCATGGCTTCAGCTAACCGCCTGGCGGTTGAGCGGAGCTTGCTGACGGTGGCCAGGGTCCCTTCTCGTGTCGCCAGCACCATCCAAGCGGCTCGACACCCTTCAACGACACGAATTTACGACTCCACCTGGCGCTCCTTTGTGTCATGGTGCAACCGTCGCTCCATCGTCCCTACGGCGGCCTCCACGGTGCAGGTACTGGTGTTCTTACAGGACGGCTTTGAAGCGGGCCTGGCTCCTAACACGCTCCGCCGACAGGTCTCCGCCCTGTCCACCATTTTGTGTTGTGGTTCTAAACACCCCCTCTCGAGCCGTTCCCTTATCCGCCTCTTCCTCAGGGGGGCTTCTAACCTTCGCCCAGGCTCTATCCACAGATACCCTTCCTGGGATTTGCCCTTAGTGTTAGACGCCCTCACTAGGGCCCCCTTCGAGCCCATAAGGTCAGTGGGCCTACGTTTCCTGTCTTATAAGGTCGCCTTTCTGCTGGCCATAACTTCGGCCAGGCGAATTTCAGAGTTGGCAGCCCTCTCCATCAGGGCTGATCTCTGTGTTTTTTATCCTGACCGGGTGGTGCTTAGGTTAGACCCCACGTTCCTCCCTAAGGTTAATTCCCCTTACCACAGAGCACAGGAACTAATCCTTCCAAATTTTTGTCCACGTCCCAGCCGGCCCTTAGAACGGGCCTGGCACTCCCTGGACGTGAGGAGGGCCCTTCGGATCTACATCCGTCGGACATCTGACTTCAGAAGATCGGAATCCCTTCTGGTCTCCTTCCAGCCATCCAGTATGGGCCAAAAGGTCTCGTCCATCACGGTGGGGCGTTGGATCAGGGCCACCATAGCCACAGCATACGGGTCCCAGGCGTTGCCAGTTCCACCCCGGATCACAGCCCACTCCACCCGCAGTGCGGCCACCTCGGCTGCCTGGGCCACCCAAGCTTCCTTGGAGGAAATCTGCCGGGCTGCGGCCTGGTCGTCCCCGACCCCCTTCATTAGACATTATCGACTAGACCAGTTTGCATCTGCGGATGCAGCATTTGGGCGTAGGGTTCTCCAACAGGTCCTCCAGCGGACCCCCTCATCGGCCAGGGCAAGTCCCTCCCTATAGTTCCAAGCTTTGGTATGTCCCAAGGAAGATGACCACCGGACCCACGATCAATGAGAATGGGCTTTGCCTTACCTGAAAGCCCTTTCTGATTGTGGTGGGTCCGGTGGTCAGCCCCGCCCTGTTTATGCCCAGGGCCGATTCGGCGGGGTCCTGGTGTCCTGTTTTCCTTTCTTGCAGCTCACCGTGTAGGTCTGCTACAAATCGTATCTCATCAGAAAGCTGGGAGGCTACAAGAAGGGAGGAGTTTCTCAGCTAGCAGACCCGATCCGACGTCACCGGATGAGCATGCTCCAAGGAAGATGACCACCGGACCCACCACAATCAGAAAGGGCTTTCAGGTAAGGCAAAGCCCATTTCCCTTGCTAGGTGTCTGGCTTCGTCTGAGCCCAAATAAGTGGTAACAGATTTGACATCAAGTCTGTGCCAATATAACCTTTTATAGTTATAAACCCGGGCGTTTGCTAAGGTGTCAATTTCCTCTCTTGAATGAGGCCTAACTTCTGAAGAGAGTGAAACCAGAGCCGTGATGGGAAAGTGGTCACTTTCCTCTCTAAATATAGCTCTTACTTCTGAAAAATGGTGTACTAAACTAGAGGAAGTGCAGATATAATTGATAGAGGTTGAGGTTTTGTTGGATGAGAAAGTATAGGGATATATATACCCATCACTCGAGCCGCTTAGTACTTGCATATCATTCATAAACAGGAGGGAAATTAACCTCTGGGCATATTTATTGGTCCTCTTGTCCATTGAGGACCAAGTGAACTCATTATAAAAGTATCCAGTTGGTACCAGGCCTCGGTTAGCATAGCTCTTCATTGAGGGACCTAGTCTTGCATTAGTATCTCCAGCTAATATAATTTTTGCTTGGGGAAAGCGTCCCTTTAAGGTAGCTAATACTGAATCTAATTCATCCCACAAATCCCTTCCTAGAAGGTGGAATGAAAAAGGAGCGATATATACATTGATTAAGATTAAGTCCATCCCCCTGTACGTACATCTAATAGGCAGAATATATTGGAATTGAGGATCTAAAGAAATTTCTTCACCCTTCCATCCCGTATCCCTTTTGACCAACGTGGTTAAGCCCCCAATTGCCCTCCCTCTTAAATTGACTTTGCCTGCTGGTTTATGCCATGAGGCAAAACCCGGTAAGCTGATCTGTGGATCATTAGTAGTCAGCCAGGTTTCTTGAAGGAGGATAAGATGATGTGTTGAAATCAATTTTATAAAATCCATCCGGTTTGCAATGCCTTTCCAGCCCGCTATATTCCAGGACAGGAGGGAAAGGCTGGGGATATAAGGTACCCTAGTTGTTGGCCATTTGTTGTCTAGTCAATCACCCCGAGGCAGTACTCCTTGTGTCTCTTCCTCCACCCTTCTGGTGGAGGGGTCCGGAATTACTACCACAGCCTTCTCTGGAGTGCCAAAGGAGTCAAAAGTGGCCTCTGTTTGTTGCGGAAGTGCCTCCTCCGTTCTTAAAGAAGATGAGACAGGTGAGGGCAGTTGCACTGTTGGGGGAGGGTGAACTTCTGCCGCTACGTTCATAGTCTTTGTTTCTTTGAAAAGACTTTTGCCTTCCCTTCTATCCCGCTGGACGGACTTTACGACTTTAGGCCTTGTCTGCACGTGCTTTCCCCGTTCTTCCGACTTAGATGGCCTTCTCGTTGAACTGCAGGCTTCTGCTAGCGAAGATCTTAATAAGTCAAATTCAATTAACATCGACCTTTGCTCCTTTGGAGACAAGGAGACAAATTCGCTGATTATAACATCCTCTGGCTTGTCGGTGCTTGCCTTCATATATGGGACCTCCCTGATCTGGCCTGCCTCCATAGTGTCTCCGGATTCTGGAGGAAAGACCCTGGAGGTAGCAGAGTGGTTCCTAGGTACCATTTTTGATGTTTGGTTAAATCCTTGTAAAAGCGGTTTAATAGGCCCACTCGAGAAGACTCTTGTAGGAATGACTTCAAATCTGAGCAGGGATCCTTTTCTTTTCATTACAGCATTCGGTATAGTATTGCTGTCAAAATGCAGTATTAGTCGGACACAATTGCTATGCTGGGGAAGTTTTTCATATCTGAGTAGATCTATTAATAAAGGATCAGATTTCAATAGCTGTGCAAGTGAGAGGATTATCCTTTCCTTTGAAGTCCATCGTCCTCTATTGCATGGGATTTTCCTTATCCTTAAAGCGATTTGTTTCTTTAACAACCTTCTTCCTTGATGAGGGTTAGCATCAGTACTTGCAATGCTTTGTTGTTTGGGTTGAGGTCTTACACCCTCCCATTCTCTCTGCGCGTCAGGACGGTGTGCAATCTCACCCTCCTTAGCTGCAGAGTGAGGGCCATTTAAGAATTGGAAGATCCTCTCGATGTCTCTTTTGATCGATGTCAGTAAGTCATATATTGAATCTACTGTGTGCGCAGTTAACATACTCTGAGTACAGACCATCTCTCTGAGGTCTGAATATGTCGGAACTTCTTTTAAGCAGCTAGAAGTAGGTGAGGGGATAGAGCTTGAAAAATCACCCATTCTAGCAGGCAAGTTTGAATCTGAAATCCGGGAAGAAAACTCCCCTTCTGTATTTCCCTCTCCCAGTGATACAGTCGACAGAGACAAAGTTCGAAGTTCAGATTGGGGTTCTGGATTACACCTCTCCATAAAGTCATCCAATTTAAGCTGTTTAAGAGGCTTGGAGTAATTAAGTTCCGTCATAGATTCTGGGGAGAGAGAACAAGCTCTCTGCCTCTTACTTTTCTTTCCCATTCTGGTAGGCAGTTGATCCAGCTTCTCCCAGCGGAATTAAATATTGCAATAATTTATCCTCCCTCAGCCATCGTAGTTAAGGTAGGCCTTAATGATGGTCTCAGCCGAGGCACCACAGAGATAAAAACCAATGTCCTTTCCAAACAACGGCTTGTCTTTTACTCCTACTACTTTGCTATCATCTATTTTCAGAATTGTTTAAATTGTTTAAATTATTTCACAGGGAAATATGTGGGGGAAGCAGACTAAAAGCTGATAGGGTTTCATTAAAGGCAGTCCTACCGGGAGCGTCTGCAGCCAGTTCCTTACTGCAGTGGTCCCCAACCTTTTTATCGCCACGGACCAATCAGCCTTTGATAATTTTACCGTGGCCCGCTGAGCGCGCGCAGGGGTGGGGGCTTTGGGCCACACGTGCGTACCTGCGCGGGGCTCTCTTCCCTGGAGCCTTTGCGCACGGCCCAGGAGCTTTTGCGCACGGCCCAGGAGCTTTTGCGCACGGCCCAGGAGCTTTTGCGCACGGCCCAGGAGCCTTTGCGCTGTAGCGTTCATGTCCCCCGGCCGCTGCGCGGCCCGGTACCAGGTACTCCACGGCCCGGCACCGGTCCGCGGACCGGGGGTTGGGGACCACTGCCTTACTGTACTCGTTCCAAAAACAAACAGCTCAAAATCCCCTCTGAAGTTAGGGGCCTCCAGTGAGGTTTGTCAACAAGTCCGATAATCCGAATTTCAGGCCTTGCGAGGAGGAGTCACGGGAGTAGCCTAGGCCAGGAATGCAGGTTGTAGTGTTGTTAAAATATGTCTAAAACAAACAGTAGCCACACTATATGTGCTTTGTAAGAGTCCGGTATAGATTAAAAATAGATTAAAAATGAGTTAAAAATATAAAAATACTTTAAAACGTTAAAAAAAGAAAAACCTAATTTGCTTTTGGGAGAGCTCCTTACAGCCATTCTCCCTCCCGCAAGTAAGCATTCATGTAGGATGCCATGGAGCGCTCTAAAGGTGGTAACCAAAACCTTGAAGCGCACCCGGAAGACCACCGGGAGCCAGTGCAGCTCGCGCAGGAGGGGGGTCACATGGGAGCGCCACGTCGCTCCCATAACCACCCGCGCGGCCGCATTCTGGACCAGCTGGAGCCTCTGGGTGCTCCTCAAGGGGAGCCCCATGTAGAGAGCATTGCAGTAGTCCAAGCGGGAAGTAACGAGAGCATGAGTGACCGTATTTAATGAGTCCCGATCCAGAAAGGGACGCAACTGGCGAATCAGGCGGACCTGATAAAAAGTCCCCCTGGCCACGGCCGTCATGTGCTCTTCTAAAGACAGCCGTGAGTCCAGGAGGACACCCAGGTTGCGAACCCTCTCCGTGGGGGCCAATGACTCGCCCCCAATAGTCAGTGATGGCACCAACTGACTATATCGGGACGTCGGAAACCACAGCCACTCAGTCTTGGATGGGTTGAGCCTGAGCCTGTTTCTCCCCATCCAGATCCGCACGGCCTCCAGGCACTGGGACATCACTCCAAGGGCATCATTGGGGTGGTCCGGGGTGGAGATGTACAGCTGAGTATCATCAGCGTACTGATGGTACTTCACCCTGAAACCACGGATGATCTCACCCAGCGGCTTCACATAAATGTTGAACAGAAGGGGCGAGAGGACCGACCCTTGTGGCACCCCACATACAAGGGGCCTCGGGGTCGACCTCTGCCCCCCTGTCAACACAGACTGCGACCGGTCAGAGAGAAAGGAGGAGAACCACCGTAGGACGGTGCCCCCCACCCCTAACTCCTCTAGCCGGTGCAGCATGATACCATGGTCGATGGTATCAAAAGCCGCTGAGAGGTCTAATAGGACCAGGACAGAGGAACAACCCCTGTCCCGAGCCCTCCAGAGATCATCAACCAATGCGACCAATGCCGTTTCCGTGCTGTACCCAGGCCTGAAGCCTGACTGGAACGGATCCAGATACGACGATTCATCCAGGTACTGGGGGAGCTGTCGCGCTACCACACTCTCAACAACCTTCGCAACAAAGCGAAGGTTGGAGACTGGACGATAATTTGCCAACACTGCCGGGTCCAGGGAAGGCTTCTTGAGGAGAGGCCTCACCACCGCCTCTTTCAAGGCGGCAGGGAAGACACCCTCACTCAAGGAAGCATTTATAATCCCCTGGAGCCAGCCTTGTGTAACCTCCCGAGAGGCCAGCACCAACCAGGAGGGACACGGGTCCAGTAAACATGTGGCTGCGCTCAGTCTGCCCAGTATCTTGTCCACGTCTTCGGGCGTCACATAATCAAACTCTTCCCAGATAATACTCACAAGACCTGCCTCTGTCCTCCCCGCTGAATCTACCCAGTCAGAGTCCAGGTGTTCCCGAATCTGAGCGATTTTGTCATACAGATACTGTACAAAATCCTCAGCTCTACCCTCCAAGGGGTCCTCCCGCGCTTCCTGGTGGAGCAGGGAGCGGGTCACCCTAAACAGGGCGGCCGGGCGATTATCTGATGATGCAATAAGAGTGGCAAAATAGTTATACTTTGCCACTTTTATCGCCACCAGGTAGGTCTTAATATGAGACCTTACCAGTGTTCGGTCAGATTCAGAATGGCTGGCCCTCCAACCACTCTCCAGGCGTCTTTTCCGGCGCTTCATCTCCCTCAGCTCCTTGGTAAACCAAGGAGCCAGGCGAGATCGACGCCGGGTCAGAGGCCGCAAAGGCACGACCCGATCCAAAGCTCCAGCGGCCGCCCTATCCCAGGCGGCCACCAGCTCCTCAGTCGAGCCGTGTGCCAGAGCCTCAGGAAATGGCCCAAGCTCCGTCTGGAACCTATCAGGATCCATCAGGCGCCTGGGGCGGTACCACCTGAATGGTTCCGCCTCCCTGCAGCGGGGTGCGGCGGTTCGAAGGTCAAAGCGAAGGAGGGAGTGATCTGACCATGACAAGGGCTCGATCACTATATCCCCTATCTCAAGATCACTCAACCACTGACCAGAGACAAAAACCAGGTCTAGCGTGTTTCCCCCCGTGTGAGTAGGGCCATGAACTAACTGGGTCAGGTCCATGGCCGTCATGGAAGCCATGAACTCCCGAGCCACCTCAGACGCCTCACCGACGGATGGCAGGTTAAAATCCCCCATGACCATAAGCCTGGGGGTGTCAACCGCCACCGCGGCTATAATGTTGAGCAGCTCGGGCAGGGCTGCCGTCACGTGGCAGGGAGCCAGGTACGTAACCAGCACACCCATCTGCACCCCATGACCCCACTTCACAAGGAGGGACTCACAACCAGCCGTCTGAGGAACAGTGACCTCCCTCGGACCAAGACCTTCTCTAATGACAACCGCCACCCCCCCCGCCCCTCCCCTGTGTCCTCGGCTGATGGAATGCACGGAAACCGGGTGGGCACATCTCAACGAGGGGGACCCCCCCTCCTGGCCCAACCAGGTCTCTGTAATACCCGCCAGGTCCGCTCCCCCCTCCTGAACAAGATCACAAATGAGGGGGGCTTTATTTACCATTGTTGTGGCCCCGCCCTCTGAGCCTGTCCCATCGGAGGAAGAAAGCTCCGAGCATGAGGAAGAGGAGTCAGCCAGGCCTCCCTCTCCAGGCCCCTCCCCTCTGGCATTGTCTCAAGTGCCGGCCGAGGGAGAGGAGACAGCTGATTCGAATCAAAGTGATAATGAAACATCATTCCTGGACGCACGCCTCCGAAGGCGTGATAAACGTTTGCAGCAGCTTGGGAGGCGTGCTAGGGATTAGAACTGAGTCACTGGACCACACCCCAGAGACTATATAATAGAGGGTAGTGGTCAAAGGATCCTTGTGACGAACAAAGCAAAACCTTGGACAGTCACTAAAGCCTCGTCCGGAACTGCTGGGAGGAATATTATTTCTGTTTGGACTTTCTTGAACGTTCGTATCTTATCTGTCTGTTTGTGAAAATAAAGTCCCTTGGCAGACGGTGTGTCTATCGCTGCCAAGAGGGAGATAAGAACTGGGTGCGTTCCAAAGTGTTTCCTTAACCCTCGGCTGGCTGTGTGGTGTGTGTGTGGGGATGGGGACAGATCAACCATGGACCGGGCATTGCACAGCATCAGCCGAAGGCCCAGGGCCTGAGGGTCTGTGCAACCTGGGGAACGAGAGGAGCATTGGAGGCCGGAGCGCGCCACCGCTTGGAGCCAGTGGGCGCGCGTTCCCACAACCTGATGTGGCCCCCTGCTCCCGCCATATCTGCCCCTCCCACCCACAGTACTGATGTAATGTCCATCCACAACACAAGCTCTAACCCCCTCCTTGACCCCGGTTCCCGCATCTCTAGTGCTGTGCTCTTCAGCCGGCTCTGGCCTCCTCCCCGACAGGTTCTCCCCCAAACCCACCGAACCCACCCCCCTCCCAGAAACCTTTAAAACCTTATCTAAAAATTTCCCCAAAAAACCCCACAACCCCCTCCTCGCCGCATGCCACCTCTCGGGATTCCAAAATCCGTCATCAAGGTAGGCCCTCGATAGTGAGGAGGGCCAAACCTGCGAGAGGGGGGAGTCTCGCAGCGCAAGCAGGTCAGTTAATATTTTTAAGTTTCTAATATTTTTAAATATTTTGTGGATTTTTGTGGGTTACCTTGTAATATCTTTTTATACCATATATATATTTCTGTATAATCTTTTTTTACTCTAACAACAAGCTGCCAATTCTTTTTGTGCTCTCAGCCGATATACTTTTTTCCCCCCTTTTAAACTGAGATTTGTTTTACTTTGCAAATTTTACTCATCTGCAATTTTCAATACATGTGTGGATTACAAGCCATACCAAGAGGGCAACATCAAGTTACAGGAGGGATTAAAAACAGAACTTGAACTCCTTGAACAAAGAGGTGAGAGGTAACCCAGCTGAGAGGTGGCCTGGCGGCCCAACTGAGAAATAGCCCAGCTGAGAGGTGGCCCTAGCGGAGATGTGCCCCAGCAACCCATCTGAGAGAAGGAGAGACAGCCAAGCTGAGGGATGGAGAGGCAGCCCAGTGACCCAGCCTGACATCTGAGTGGAGCCAGTGTGGTGCAAATGGAGGCCACTAAGCAGAGGTGAATCGGAGCTAGGTGGCAGCAGACCAGCAGCTGTGAGCAGCAGTAGTACATGGCAGAGGAGTGAAGCACTCCGAGCAGCGACTTAAGAGCAGTGCAGTGGACTAGCAGTGGCTGAGAGCAGCACAGAGGACCAACTGAGCAGTGGTGTCCACAGCAGCAGCTGAGAGCAGCGTGGCATACCAGCAGCAGCTGTGGGGAGTAGAGGGTTAAGAGCAAGGCATCTCCTAGAACTGTGATGGCGAACCTATGGCACGGTTGCCACAGGTGGCACGCGGAACCACATCTGAGGGCACACGAGCGTTGCCCTAGCTCAGCTCCAGCACACATGTGCCCGCCAGTCAGCTGATTTTCGGGCCTTCCGAGCCCACCGGAAGTTGGGAAATGGGCTGTTTCCGGCCTTTGGAGGCCCTCCAGGGGATGTTGAGGAAGGCTGTTTTTGCCCTCCCCGGGCTCCTAAAAAGCCTCTGGAGCCTGGGGAGAGTGAAAAATGTCCCCACTGTGCCATCGCATGCCAAAAGCGGGGGCAACACGCGCACGTGCGCGGGAGGGCGGGGCATGGGTGGGCATTGAATTATGAGTGTGGGCATGCACGTGCACGATTCCCCCGCTCTCACCCCGCTTTTGGCACGTGATGGCAAAAAGGTTAGCCATCACTGTCCTAGAAAATAGCCTGAGACTTGCAACAAAAAAGTGCATATTAATAAAGGGCCAAAGACTCTTAAATTTTTAAAATCTCTGGATTCCCTTAAGAAAAATTCCTTTTCAATTTTTTCAATTTCTTCTTTCAATTTTTCGATTCCTTGTTCCAATTTTAATCTTTTTTCAACTCTTAAATATTTTTAATTTAAAATTCTTTCAATTTTTAAATTTTTTTCAATTTTAAAGTTCTTTTTTCAATTTTTTATAAAATTATTTTCAATTTTTTTTCAATTTCAAACTAAACATTAAAAAAAGTTTACTTATTTTAATTCTTTAGAAATTTTTAAATTCTTAATCTAAGGAAAAAAATAAAACCACAGAAAAAGAGACAAACACTTAAAATAAGGAAGGTAATTTTTAGAATTTAAAAAAAATTTTTAGCAAACAAGTCATGGAGATAGAGACTGACCCACTGTAGTGAGTTGAAAAGTGTTCCATATGTTTCACCTTATGCCCACAGAAGACCGAAACTATGTATGTATCAAATGTAAACTACTACAGGTACTAGAAGAAAAAGTAAAGGGTTTAGCCACTCTGAAACTCAATGAGCAAAGCGAGAAATCACAACCTAAACAAGAAGACTAGACCAAAATAAAGCACAATAGGGAGCAAGTAGCTTCTAAAAAAATGATGACCCCATATATGAACCTAAAGAAGAAAACCGATACACCCAAATCAAACACAATAGGGAACAAACAACTTCTGTAAAAAACGAGCCTACATACCTACCTAAAGAGTAAGACCAATGGAAACGTGTCACTTTTAGAAGAAAACAACAACCTAGAGCAAAGCCCCTACTATATACCCTAGTCCAGTGGTTACTGGACTGAAAATTTTGGTGGTCTGCGGCGCACCCGGGTGGAGGAGCTGCTCTGGGATGAGCAATGGCCAGTCCTGTGACTAGAGCTCTGGAATACGGGACTGGCCAGGCAGCTCATGGTGGGGCTGTAAATCTCCGCTGTAGAGGGAGGTTCATTCAACTTGCAACTTTGCAGCACAGCCCTCGCCGGCCGGAATGAGGTAATGGTGCAAGGGGGGGGGGGTGGCGGTGCAGGCAGGCCGAAGCAACAGGTGTTGGGAACCGCGGCCTGTTTCTTCCCCCTGCTGTAGCTTCCTGTTGGCTGAACCCACCCATGGCTGTCCCCGCCCCTCGCCCTCCCTTCTCAGTCACTCCTCACCTGGCAAGGGAAAGGGAGGGGGGGATGGAGGTTCACTCCATATTCCAGAACGGGAGCGAAGCTTTGTCTCTTGCTGGATCTCACGGCCGTTTCTTCCGGTCCTTGTTGGTGCTCTGCGCACCTCGGTCTCTCGGGGGAGATGCTTGACTTCCTCTCAGCCCCAAGACACTGGCTGGCCCATGAGATAAGAGAGAGAGAGAGAATCAGAGAGACAGAGAGAAAGAAAGAGACAGAGAATGAAAGGGGGAGAGAAAGAAAGGGGGAGAGAGATGAGAGAGAGAAAGAGGCGGAAGAGATGAGACAGGGAAAGGGGGAGAGAGAGAAAGAGAAACAATGAAAGAGAAAGACAATGAAAGAAAGAGACAGAACGAAAGAGACATAATCAGAGAGAATGAGTGACAGAATTAGGGAGAGACAGAATGAAAGAATGAGAAAGAAAGAGACAGAATCAGAGAGAGAGGGGGGGAGACGGAGAGAGAGAGGAGGGAGAGTGCTTGCAGGACCCCATCCCATCACTGGGAGTCCAGGCGCTTCAAGCGGCGTGCTGGATTCGTATTAGTGGTCCGCAGGATTTAAAATTATGAACTTGGTGGTCCCTGAGGTCCAAAAGGTTGGGGACCCCTGCCCTAGTCCACTCCAATGAAGCCCCTCTGGAACTGAACAATTGCTTTCATAGCCTCCCCCTAGAAGAAAATATACAGATACTGTGATAAACAACAGGAAAACCCCATTACCGTTTTAAAGAGACAGAGACTAAAATAAGCATTGGACAGAGTTTATTTACTTTGCAAAGGGCCTTTCTCTCTGGAGGAGATGAAAGACGGAAATAAAACAATTTACACGAGTTTTATAGTCTTCAGGAACATCAGAATACATGTCAATAAAGTCCCTTGGGAATCAGTTTCAGATCTTACATAACATCTTATATAACATATGTAGTACATGATCCACCCTGGAAATTCCCCAATTCCCAACAGAAATACCCCTCAAAAACATCAATTGCGTACTTCCCTTTTCCTAGAACAGACAAACCTCAAAACAATCTCATTTCAGTACTTTTCCCAGAACATCAGCTTCCGTCAAAACAACTGCATGATACATATTTCCTTCAAGGTAATCATTTCAGAAAATCCTTATTATGTACTTTTTATCTAGTTATATAATCAGGTTATACAAGGTAAAATAAAGTCTTAACATGATTTTAAAATGGCGTAACTCAGGTTATGCTTTTACAGGAATAATTCTTATATTTCTCACAGATACCAACAAAAGAGCATTCATCAATAGTTTCTAAATAACAGGCACAACCCAGCATTCCTGCGACAGGAAGAATTCCATGTCAGCGTTCCAGAAAACCCCCAACTCCAAGTAAAAACTCTGACGCAAGCATTTTTCAAAGTTCTATTTACTAGAATAGGTAAACTGGCACATCTGGGAAAACCCGAATCTGAGAGGTCCGGGTTTTCCCTCAGAAAATCAAAAACCCCAAAACCATCCCCATACTCCTCAGTCGATCACATGCTCCAATCAACAGCCGTCCCATCTCGAGACATCACTCCGACCACTCCTCCAGATGCAGGATCGGCCTGACCTTGACCGACAGGAAGAATCCTATTAAGTCTAAAGACAACCCCTCTACTAAATCCCCCCTCCTACTTTCCCACACATGAGAAGGTGGCAACATGGAAGCTTCCGGCCTAATATGGCTTCCAAAGCTGACAGGCATCCCCCCCTGCAGAAAAAAACACACCCTGAAAAATAAGACAAAACACAAAAGAAGGGGTTAACACCTTGTACATGACCTCTTAACAAGGGGTGAAATGCTCCCGGTTCGGACCGGATCTCATGATCTGGTAGCGATGGGTGGTTCGGAGAACCGGTAGCAAAAATCCCTGCGCCGCCCCCCTCCCATGCCCAGCTGAGCCGCACGATCATCGCACGGCTCAGTTGGGATCATCAGAGGCTTTTCAAAGCATTTTTTTCTGCAAACTCTTGGCTGAAGAGGTGGTAAAAAAATGCTTTGAAAAGTCTCTGGCAACTCCCAGCTGAGTTGCCTGATCGGCAGAGAGGTATTTTTTAAAATGTCTCTCTTGACGATCCCAGCTAAGTTGCCTGTTTGGCAGAGGCTTTTCAAAGCATTAGAAAAAATGCTTTGAAAAGTAAAAAAAAAAAAAAAAAAAAAAAAGTTGGCCACGCCCACCCAGTCACATTAACCCCCCACCAAGCCACGCCCACAGAACCGGTAGTAACAAATTTTACGTTTCACCCCTGCTCTTAACCCCCTCTCCCCCCTCCAGGTGGACCAGGACCCTTTGGTTTCTCAGGGAATTTACCATGAAATTGCTTTACTAGAGTATCAGCATTCACATCCCAACTTTTCACCCAAGTAGCTTCAGACAACGGGTACCCTTTCCAGTGTACCAAATACTGTAACCGAGCCCTGTATAGTCTAGAGTCAAGGATCTTCTTAACTTCATAATGAGTCTCCCCTTGTACTACCAAAGGAGCGGGGAGCAGCTGGTAAGGGCCTTAAGTTAGATCTTCTTGCTGGTTTCGATAAGCTACTGTGAAAAACTGGGTGCACTTTTCCTAATATGTGAGGGAGGCTAAGTTGGACAGTCACTGGGTTAATCACTTTCACTATAGGGAAGGGACCTATGAATTTGGGTCCAAACCTCTTGCTAGGTAACCTCAATCTTAGGTATTTGGTTGACAAATACACCTTATCTCCTATTCGGAAAGGTCGTTGGAGAGACCGGCATTTGTCGGCCTGGGCCTTATATTTTTCCGCTGATTCAGCTAAAGCTTTCTTAGTATTCTCCCAACCCTTTTTTAACGAGGTCATCCATTCTGTTAGGGACATGGAAGTGGGTGGCTCTCTAGGCAACTCAGGCATCGGCACAAAATCCATGCCCATAGTTATTTGAAAGGAGTCAACCCTGTACTATTGTGTACTGCATTATTATAAGCCACTTCTGCAAATGGTAATAACTCCGCCCAGTTTTCTTGTTGGTAATTTACATAATGTCTAATGTATTGCTCAACCATTGCGTTCAATTTTTCAGCAGGTCCGTTAGTCGGGTGGAAAGCTGAGCTAAACCCCTGGGATGACCCAATGGACCGCAGGAACTCCTTCCAGAACTTAGCAGTAAACTGGACCCCGTGATCTGATATTATTCTCCTTGGAACCCCATGTAGTCCGTAGATATGCTTCATGAAAAGTTTTGCCAGCTTCTTGGCTGAGGGTAGTCTGTTGCAGGCAGTGAAGTGTGCTTGTTTGGAGAATAAATCAATGACAGTCCAAATCACCTTGTTCCCTCTGCTGTCAGGGAGTTCGACTATGAAGTCCATTGCAATCTCCTCCCAGGGTTTTGTGGGTTCAGCCACGGTCTGGAGAAGCCCAGGGGCTTTCCCTGGTCTGGACTTCATGGTGGCGCAGGTTGCGCAGCTTTTAACATAGTCCTCTACATCGGCTTTCATCCTTGGCCACCAGAATTGTCTTCTAGCCAAATGGAGGGTTTTTAAAAATCCAAAGTGGCCCCCTAGTCGAGAATCATGACTCCGCTTTAGTACCAGGAGTCACATGCTGCTGGGCACATAAATCTTACTCCCCTTCCAAGCCAATCCCTCTCCTAGGGTTAGGTCTGTCTGGTTTTCCTCAAACCAGGCATCTGTTGAGGGCGCCGCTTTTAGCTCTGCTGTCAGCTTGTCTCCAGGGAGGTTGGAACCACAGCGCATTTGTGCTCTAGTGTGTGCTTGGGCTGCTGTTTGGGTTTCAGAGATCATGGCATGAACTACCTCTTCTCGTCGGCTGTCAGACTCGGGCTTCCGGGATAGCGCATCAGCTAATAGGTCCCCCCCCCGGAATGTATTTCAGGTTGAAGTTAAAGCATTTGAAATACTGAGACCAGTGAACCTGCTTGGGGGAAAGCTTCCAAGGGGTCTTCAGCGCCTCTAGGTTTTTGTGGCCAGTCCACACTTCGAAAGGCTCCTAAATCCCCTCTAGGAAGTGTCTCCAGGATAGGAGAGCCCATCGCACCGCAAAAGCCTCCTCCCATACCGCCCATCTGCGTTCCGTGTCTGTTAACTTTTTCGATAGGTAAGCCCACAGCATTAGTTCGTTTTGGGCGTTCCTTTGCAGTAGAATAGCCGCCATCGCCACATCACTAGCATCAGCCTGGACTACAAATAGTTTATTTGGGTTAGGGTGCTGGAGGATTGGTTCCACTGCGAATAGGCGTTTTAATTGTTCAAAGGATTTTTCACAGTCCATTGTCCAAGCTTGTCAGGGCGTTGATTAATCCCATGTTTGGCTCTGGGACAAATCACCCTGGTTTAGAGGATGGATCGAGGCTTATTCCTTGTTGCAATATTCTGAAAAAGAAATGCGAAGAAAAGTTTCTAATAAAACTCATTTATTTGTTATAAAGAAAATAAAACACTTCACTAACTAAGAAAAGTAATTGCTACATTTTTGAAATAATTCTTGCCGGCTATTTCTCAGCCGGACCTTGCTGGCAAGAGAACAAAGGAAAGAGTGTGTGAAGCAAGTGAAAGAATGCAGACATGCGTAGTAACTTTTGATAACAATTCTTGGCAAGGTACGGAAAGTCAGATAGTCCAGAAATATGAAGCTCAGCTGGTAAATAAAATAACGCAGTGACATTCCCCTTCTTTTGCCAGTTGAGCGAATATCAGTACATCATCAAATAAGGCACATCTTCTTGCGCAGATACTCATGTTGAGCTGCTGGAAGTGGTTTGTTGAGCATATCAGCAATTTGATCATGTGTAGATACATATTGCATTTTGACAAAACCTTTTTTCACTAAATGTTTTATGTTTTGATAACGAATGTCAATGTGTCTGGACCTAGAACCTGTAAAATGAGATTCAGAAATATAATTTATTTATTTATTTTTCAATTTATATACCGCCCTTCTCCCTAAGGACTCAGGGCAGTGCACAGCCAGAATTAAGAACATAAACTACAAATATTAAGAACAATTAAAATATATATAAATTTGGCCCAAAAATTTAAAAATCACAAATCAATTAAAACATTTAAAAAATATTTGTTATATGACAAAAAAGTGGATAAAGTATTTAAGGCTCATATACTTAGAAATGCTTTGTTGAGGGTTTGGAAAAAATATCAATATAAGTTAAATTATAAGATACCTGTATGGGCAAATCCTAGACATGCAATAGAAAATATAAGTATAGAACAAAAACAGGAGGTGATTACCTATAAAGAGCTTCTTATTATGGAAAGGGGGGTAATGTATCTGAAACCTTTAGATACATTGAGAGAAGAAGGTATAATTTATACATGGTTTCAGTACGGTCAACTTCAAGCTAGATGGAAGGAAGATCAAAAAACTGGCTTTGTGCAAAATGAGGAGAATTTGGTAAAACAAATTAGAGATCAAAAACAAATGCATATTAAAAGGTTGTATAATGCTTTATTGGAAATAGACTCTGAGACAGAACTGGTTAAAGATTGTATGATTAAACGGGCACAAAACTTTCAAGAGCCAGTAATGATGGAGACTTGGGAAAAGATTTGGATTAGAAATGTGAAATTTACACAAGCACAAAATTTAAGAGAAAACTTTTATAAAATGTTTTATAGATGGCACTTAGATCCCAAAAAATTATCATGTATGTATCCTAATGTGCAAGCTAAATGTTGGAGATGTGACTGTGATGATGCAACTTATTATCATATATGGTGGACTTGTAGAAAAATCAAAGCATTTTGGATAAAGATTTGGTGGGTGATGCAGAATATTCTTAAAAAAAGACTGAAATTTACTCCACAGTTGTTCTTATTGGGTATAACTACGGACTGTACAGTTGCAGAGACTAAATTGATTTTGAACTTGATAACAGCAGCAAGATTGTTGATAGCACAACATTGGAAGAAGGATTTTTTGCCTACTATTGATATTGAAAGTAACTAATTTAGCTGAAATGGCTAAAATTTCAGCATATTTGAAGGATCACACACAAGAAAGGTATATACAGGACTGGAGAAGATGGATTGATTATATACAAAATAAGTATCAGACCAAAAAATATCAAATAGCTTATGAATGATTTCTTTTATCTGTATAAGCGCTATAACTGATATTAGAAGTTTTATGTCTAAGAAGCAGGATTTTATCTATGGGGGGTTAAGAATTTTTTTTTTAGGGGGTGTTAGTTTAATGATTGGTTAAGCAATTTAGTTTATTGTTAAAAGTTAATAGAAATACCTTGTGTTCTGCTCTGGGAAGTCGGGGAGGGGGAGGGGGGGTTGGGTGGGAGGGTTGTGGGGAAATTGTGTTTGTTTTAAAACTTTTTCAATAAAAAAAAAACATTTAAAAAATAAAAATTAAGCCAGCCCGGCTTGCTGGAAAAAGTGGGTTTTAAGGGCACGGCGGAAGGCACTGAGGTCTTGGATTCTCCTTATCTCTGGGGGCAGCTGATTCCAGAGGGTAGGTGCCCCCACAGAGAAGGCTCTCCCCCTGGGGGTCACCAGCCTACATTATTTGGCTGATGGCACCCTGAGGAGGCCCTCTCTGTGGGAGCGCACAGGTCGATGGGAGGTCGTCGGTAGCAGCAGGCGGTCTCGAAGATAGCTAGGCCCTATGCCATGGAGTGCTTTAAAGGTGATAACCAACACTTATCAGTTGGAGTCAACTGACTATATCGGGATGCCGGGAGCCACAGCCACTCAGTCTTGGAAGGGTTGAGCTTGAGCCTGTTCCTCCCCATCCAGATCCGCACAGCCTTCAGGCACTGAGATATCACTTCAAGGGCATCGTTGGGGTGGCCTGGGGTGGAGATGTACAGCTGGGTGTCATCAGCGTACTGGTGGTATCTCACCCTGAAGCCACGGATGATCTCGCCCAGCGGCTTCACATAAATGTTGAACAGAAGGGGCGAGAGGACCGATCCCTGCGGCACTCCACAGATGAGAGGCCTCGAGGTCGACCTCTGCCCCCCTGCCAACACAAACTGCGACCGGTCGGAGAGAAAGGAGGAGAACCACCGCAATATGTTGCCTCCCACCCCCAACTCTTCCAGCCGGTGCAGCATGATACCATGGTCGATGGTATCAAGCCGCTGAGAGATCTAACAGGACCAGAACAGAGGAGCAACCTCTGTCCCGAGCCCTCCAGAGATCATCAACCAACGCGACCAATGCCGTTTCCGTGCTGTGCCCAGACCTGAAACCCGACTGGAACGGATCTAGATAAGATGTTTCCTCCAGGAATTGTGGAAACTGTCGTGCGACCACACTCTCAACAACCTTCGCCATAAAGCGAAGGTTGGAGACAGGACGATAGTTGGCCAATATTGCCGGATCCAGGGACGGCTTCTTGAGGAGAGGCCTCACCACCGCCTCTTTCAAGGCGGCAGGGAAGTAACCCTCACTCAAAGAAGCATTGATAACACCCTGGAGCCAGCCTCGTGTAACCTCCCGGGAAGCCAGTACCAACCAGGAGGGACACGGGTCCAGTAAACATGTGGCCGTACTAAGTCTCCCCAAAATCCTGTCCACATCATCGGGAGTCACAGCATCAAACTCCTCCCAGATAACATTCTCAAGACTATTCCTCGTCACCCTGCCCTGTGATCTGTCCCCGTCCACACACACACACAAACACAGCCAGCCGAGGGTTAAGGAAGCACTTGGCACACACCCAGGTCTTTATCTCCAACTTGGCAGCGATATACACACCGTCTGCCAAGTGCTTTATTTCCACAGAAACAGAAAGATAATATACTCAGCGTACAAGAGTCCAACAGAAAATAATATTCCTCTCAGCAGTTTCGAACGATGCTTTAGTGACTATCCAAGGTTTATTTTTGTTCGTCACAGGGATCACTGGCCACCACCCTCTATTATATAGTCTCTGGGGTGTGGTCCAGTGACTCAGTTCTAATCCCTAGCACTCCTCCTGAGCTGCTGCAATCGTTTATCACGCCTTTGGAGGCGTGCGTCCAGGAATGATGTCTCTCCTTCACTCTCATCCGAGACACCTGTCTCCCTGCTAATCTCCTCTCCCTCGGCCGGCACCTGAGACAGTACCAGAGGGGAGGGGCCTGGAGAGGGAGGCCTGGCTGACTCCTCTTCCTCATGCTCGGAGCTTTCTTCCTCCGATGGGATAGGCTCAGAGGGCGGGGCCACAACACCCTGATCTACCCAGTCAGAGTCCAAATCCCCCCGGATCTGAGTGATTTTGTCATACAGGTATTGTCCGAAATCCTCTGTCCTGCCTTCCAGGGGATCCTCCCGCACTCCCGGATGGAGCAGGGAGCGGGTCACCCTAAACAGGGCGGCCGGACGATTCCCTGATGACGCAATAGAGGCGGAAAAGTAATTAAATTTTGCCGTCTTTATTGCCACTAGGTAGGCCTTAATATGCGACCTTACCAGTGTTTGATCAGATTCAGCAAGACTGGCCCTCCAACCGCTCTCCAGGCGTCTTTTCTGGCGCTTCATTTCCCTCAGCTCCTCAGTAAACCAAGGAGCCGCCCGGGATCGGCACCGGGTCAGAGGCCGCAAAGGCACAACTCGGTCCAAGGCCCCACCAGCCGCCCGATCCCAGGCGGCTACCAGGTCCTCAGCCGAGTCATGTGCTAGATCCTCAGGAAATGGCCCAAGCTCCATCTGGAACCTATCAGGATCCATCAGGCGCCTGGGGCGGACCCATCTTATTGGCTCCGCCTCCCTGCGGCGGGGTGTAGCGGTTCGAAGGTCCAGGCGAAGAAGCGAGTGATCTGACCATGACAAGGGTTCCATGTCTATATCCCCTATAATAAGATCACTCAACCACTGGCCAGAGACAAAAATCAAGTCCAGAGTGTGTCCCCCCCGTGGGTGGGGCCATGAACGAGCTGGGTCAGGTCCATGGCCGTCATGGAAGCCATGAACTCCCGAGCCGTCTCAGACGTTTCACCAATGGACGGCAAGTTGAAATCACCCATGACCATAAGCCTGGGTGTATCAACTGCCACCATGGCTATCACATCGAGGAGCTCGGGCAGGGCCGTTGCTGTGCGGCAGGGAGCCAGGTACGCAAGCAACAAGCCCATCTGAACCCCATGACCCCATCTCACAAAGAGGGATTCACATCCGGCAATCTGTGGCACAGTGGTCTCCCTCGAACCAAGACCTTCGTTAATAATAACCGCCACCCCCCGCCCCTCCCTTGGGCCCTCGGCTGATGGAATGCTCTGAAGCCTGGTGGGCACATCTCAACCAGAGGGACCCCTCCCTCCGGGCCCAACCAGGTCTCTGTAATGCCCGCCAGGTCCACTCCCCCTCCTGTATAAGATCGTGGATGAGGGGGGCCTTATTTACCACGGACCTGGCATTGCATAGCATCAGCTGAAGGCCCAGGACCTGAGTATCTAAGCCACCTAGATAAGAGAAGATTAATTTCTTTTGAGGAGGATCTTAGTAATAAATTTGAAAAGTTTACTGTTTCATTGAAGTAAAAAAGTTTAATTAAAATTGGATAGCTTTCTAAAACTTATTGAAGTATTAAAATGGTTAACTTAAAATTTAATGGATAGTTTTTTTAAAAAAAGTTTTGAAATTTATATTTTGAAGAATGTCTTATTGTGAAGAAGGTATGGAAAGGATCTTAGCAACAAATGTGAAATGTGATAAGAGAATTTATAAAAGGAAGGTTGATGAATAATTTTTAAAAGGGGAGTTAAAGAGTGAGGGAGTTTTGAATCTTGTAGTAAGTTAGTTTATTTTAGCTTATGTTTGTTAAATGTTATACCCTGTTTTTGCTCTGGGAAGTCGGGGGGGGTGTGGGGAGGGGGGGGGGTTGAAGGATGGCTGGGGATAAAATTGTTGAAATTTTTTTTTTACTAAAATAAAAAGATAGATAAATGTATTAATAGAAAAGTAAGAAATTTGGGGGGAATGTCACAATAAATGAAATGATAAAATTAAGATATGATAAATACTGGAGGAATAACAAGAAGATACAAAAGATGTACTCAGATGATACACTGTATGATTGATTGAGAATTGTATGTTTGTTTGTTTATAAAATAAAAAACTTTTTTTTTTTTTTTATTGAAAAAGTTTTCAAATACAAGTTTTTTCCCCCTTTTTCCCCCCCCTCTCCCTCCCCCTCCCTAACCCCCCCCTCCCCACCCATCCCCCCCTGTGACTTCTTCGTAAAAACCCCTAATTCATAACAGATTACTTACTCCCTCCTCAAAATACTGACCTTTACTTACTAAAAATATTATAAATATCATAACATCCCCCTTTATCCATACGTTTCAGAAAAGAAGAGAACAAAAAACAAAAAAAACAAAAAAAACATTATACTATAACTATTATAAAATAACTTCTAATTTAACATAATAGTGTTTTATATCTATATATTATTACAACAATTCAAAACCACCTTCCACTTTAAAACTATACGATAAATCCTACTTTAATATTTAATCTTCTATATATATTACTATAACATTTCAAAGCGGCCTCCCCTTAAAATCTAATTTAACATTTATTCCACTCTATCCATTTCCTCCACTCCCCTAAATATATCACTTAAAAATCCCTTTTCTTAAACTAATCAGTCTGTAGTTAGCTTATTCACCCACTGTCCTGCAAATTTACCATACACAACAATTCTTAATATCTTTAATTCACTGCCCACACTACTTAAATATATATATATATATATTCCATTATATCTAAATAAAAAAAAAGAAAAGACAATAACTTTAAATTTATAGTCCATATAATATCTTCTTTGAGGTCTTTCCGCTGGATTGTTAAAACCAACATCCATAATAGGGTAACATAGCTTACTGATGCAACAGTTTATTCAAGATCTTCAATCATATCTGCCCCCATCAGTAATAAATATCTTCTTATATGTATAAAAGTAAAAACAACCACCCGAGTGACATTATAATTATATTCCATATAATAATAATTGTGGGTTTCATCAGGATTATTGATTTCCATCATCGTAGTGGGTAACAACCGGATCTTCTGCATGCCCCAGCATGATTCTCTTGCCTTATGATTCAAGATAATTATAATATATTTATCAACACAAAAAGAAATTTCAAAGTAGATAATTCAAATCCATCAGTTTGAGGCTCTTTCCACGTCCCAAAATTACGGCAATGCAGAGATCTGCCACTATCCTCAGGATGATATTGACCAATATGTCGCCTCCTCTATGTTTTCACATAATTATTCATATTTTAAAGTCACTGGCTTCACTGTTGCTTGGGTTAGAAATTTCTATTTTTATACAACCTATTTCTTTTTTTGTTTTCTTTTTGTGGGTTTGACTTCCATCCTGGTTTCCTTTCTACAGATTGTGTGTCAACTGGTCGGTTTTCATTCTGCTTTGTAGATTGGTCGTGTTGATTTTGTTTTGGTGTCTCATGTTTCTTTTTTATCCCTTGTATATCCCCTAATTGGTTTCCATGCTTGCCTTGATAAGTCATCACATTAAAATCAGATGGCACTTCTCTCAAATTTGTAGATAATCCAGCTGGGGTGTCCGGTAAATCCAAAGGCAATTTATCTGGTACAGTCTCTGTAATTCGATATTTTCCCTTTATTTCCAGCTCCTTCTGCTTATCCTGTATCATTCCTGAAGATGTTAAATTCATGTTCAACCTATTTTGATAAAATTCTTCCGCTCTTTCAATAGTATCTAACTGATATCTTTCTCCTTGATGTCTCAGTATAATACCAACTGGGGCATTCCACCTATATGAGATATTTCTCTTTTTTAACTCAGACACCAGAAAACCAAATTTCTTCCTTTCTGCTAATATCTTAGGTGGGAGTTCCTTGTAGATCCATATTTTTCTTCCATACAATTGCAAATTAGAATTAAAGGAATTTTGCACAATATTATTCCTAATTTCCTTGTCCGTAAAATAAATCACCACATCTCTAGGCAGTTGCCTTTGCTTAGCAATCCAGGAATTTATTCTGAAAACTCTGTCAATCCTACAAAACACTTCGTCAGGTTGAACCTTTAAAATCCCAGCTAGAATTTCAGAAGATATTTTCCTTAAATCATCTCTATTATTTTCCTGCAAACCTCTCAGTCTTATCGCATATTCTGTAAAATTATGTTGAACCATTAGAACCTCTTTTTCAATCCTCTGTTGCAGATTTTCTACATTACCAGACTTTTGGTCAGCATCCATTTTAGGTTTTTCTTCTGAGCTATTATCCTGAATGTTTATCAAATCATTTTCAATTTTTTGAATTCTATTGTCCAATTTATCTTGAATTTCATCCATTTTAGACTCTAGTAAATTAGTATTTGTATCCAACTGTATTATAAATTCTGAAAAACCATTAACCACTTTTAAAATTTTTTGCTCCAAAAAGTCAAACTTAGATTTTACCAGTTCTTTAATTTCCTGCTTAAATTCTTCAAGATGCTGATTCACAATCTCATCCCTTCTTTCAATCTCCTCTAAGAGAAATTCTATTATATTAAAATCAGGTTTCTGAGACTGAAGAGTTAAAACTTGTTCCTTTAAATTGTGGGTGAGGGAATTCCCCCCCCCTTCTTGTTTATCTGACTTTGTAAGTCTCAGTGCCATGTTTCCGCCCAGGCAGGCTTTGTTAAAAAGAAAAAAAAAGAAAAAAAAACAAGAAAAAAGACTTCTTTCCAGTCAACAACAATATCAAGTCTCCAAAAAAAGAAAGAAAAACACAGGAGCGAGGTTTTGTCTACAAATGTAGCCAGTGGTATTTATTCCGCTACATTGTAATAATAGAAAACGGAAGGACTTTTCCTTTCTGCCTCTTCTCCAGCTGCTGCAAGCGCCATTTTAAAAAACTTTTTTCCCCTCCTTTCCTTTCCTCTTTTCTCTTAAGTTATTTTTTATTTTTAAAAGATAAGTAAAATACTTGCGGTTCAGTATTACAGATCCAGCTCACATTTTCTTTAAGTAATCTGTTAGATTCACAGGCTTGCTCTTGACGCCTGGCTCTGCATTAGCAGAGGTCTCCCAAAGCCCGGAGCGACGGCTGGGGATATGGGGCATCTCATCCGCTCTGTCCCAAAAGAAAAAGAAAAACTTTTGGGACTCTGCAGAGAGTTCTACCCACCCCTGCCGGCTCTATCTCCGTTTCCTCATGGAAACTTTTTAATAAAAAAAATTTTTAATAAAAAAAAAAAGAAAACAAACAAGCTCGGAGAGCACCAAAGACCCCTCATAAGGAGAAATTTCCTAACAGTGAGAACAATTAATCAGTGGAACGGCTTCCCCTCCAGAAGCTGTGGGTACTCATCACTGGAGGTTTTCAAGAAGAGACTGGACAGCTATTTGTCCAGAATGGTACAGGGTGTCCTGCCACGGGCAGTGGTTTGGACTAGAAGACCTCCAAGGTTCCTTCCAACCATATTATTCTATGTTCTACTGTTTCATTTGTGCAGCTGCTCTTGGAGGTGACTGATTCTCTCAACTATTTTCAATGTAGATTCAACCCTAACTTAGAGGGAAAAAAATAAAAAAAATAAGCCATAGTCATCCTGGTTGATAACATGCTGTAGGAGAAACAGTGACTTGGTTAACTTGATCTTTCAATGGGTCTTGATCAAATGGTCCTCTCTGACATTTCTGTGAGTTGAAGAACTATGTTACAGTAGTTTGCCTCCTACTTGTAGTGACAGGCCTCAGACAGCGTTACTGGCTAACAGTGCCAAGGCACTCTCAGATAGCCATGCTGCCACAAGACACTATCTTGTTCCCAATTTTATGTAGCATCTATGTAAAACTTAAGGAGTTATCAGACTTTTCAGGGCCTGGAATCATCAATATGCTGGTAATATTCATTTCTTTGTACTAACTTGGGAGAGGCTACACATGTCCAAAAGTAAGGACTAGATGCAGTGATACAGGAGGTAAACTGGTGAATCTTGTAAACAGAAACCCTATTGGTTCGTGCTTTCTGGCTACGTACATTGTTGAGTTTGCCTGTTCTACATGGGTTACACTAATTGAGAATGAACAAGTAATTTGGAACTAGAGTCATCGATGTCACTGAAAGCCTAAGTGGCCCCTATGGTCAGAAATACCAATTGCCAACCTTGATGGGAATATCCTTTCTTTGATGGAGATAATTCTAGCTACTTTTTATAAATAGTTAAACTTGTATTCTGATTATTAGATCATTCTGTGACACTCAATCAAGAAGTTACAGCTGGTAAAAATGTGGCTTTAAGTTTTTCAGTGGTGCATCTACCCTTTAATTTATTATTTCACTGCTAAAGCTACTGTAGTGACTGCCTATTTGCTACTGAGTGAAATTCAACTTTTGTTTTTAAACATACTCTATCCTTGTACCAATATATCTATATATTTTTGTATCAATATATGGTTCCTTCACAGTTACACTTCTGTTTGATCTGTTAAAAAATAAATAAAAGACATAGTCTATTTGGATTGGACTTTGTTGTATGAATCTTATCAATTAAGCAAAGCGTGGTTTAACATGTGAAACCGATCACCTCAACTTAACATGCAGCTGGGAGAAACGGATTCATTACTTCATGTAGTCTAGCTTCCAAAATGAGAAGGCATTAGATGGAAGCAGTCAAGCAGGAGATACGAGGAATTAAAATCCTAATACTGCAATTAGAAATGCTTTTTCTGCACAGCAAAAATGGTTAATTGATCTGTGTATTCCATAGTCAAGTCTCATTTATTCAACAAGTCTATTTTGCATATTCAAATTCTTAATATTCCATTCATAACCCTCTTCATTCCATATTCCAGTACTATTATAAGAAAATTAGACTGTTGTTGAGACTGACAGCAAATTATCCAAATAAAAAATAGCAATAGCATTTAGACTTATATACAACTCCATAGTGCTTTACAGCACTCTGAGTGGTTTACAAATGTCAGCATATTGCCCCCAACAATCTGGGTCCTCATTTTACCGACCTCGGAAGGATGGAAGGCTGAGTCAACTTTGAGCCACTCAGGATCAAATTCCTGGTTGTGGGCAGAGTTAGCCTGCAATACTGCATTCTAACCACTGCACCCCCACGTCTCCTGGTGGCATGGAGGTTTCTTTTTTTCTTTTTTCTTTTTTGATTTTAAAAACAAACTTTATTAAGTTTACAAATATTAAAAAACAAAAAATATACAAATTTTTCTCAATCATAAAATTACATATACAATACACAACACCACAAACAAACTAAATATATGTAATTATATATACACACATATATAAACAGTGACTTGTTACCTATTCTATCTACCTGACAGTGCTTTTTTATTTCATTTGATTTTCCCTGAATTTTGTCTTTACCCTTTTTTCTTTTGATTTATCCACTTGTACCATCTATTCCATACTTTGAAATATTTTGAGTCTGTCTTGTCTTTTAATTTTAAGGTTAATTTATCTATTTCTGCACATGCATAAATTTTTTGAATTACTTCCTGATCCGTTGGCAAACGATCTGTTTTCCACAATTGTGCTAGTGCCAGTCTAGCCACCGTAATTATATGTAGTGTTAAGTATTTTATGTCCTGTCTAATGTTCCCTTTGATCATGCCTAATAAAAAGATTTCTGGTTCTAATTCAATTTCTTGGTCTATTATTTCTACTATCCATGTTTTTATTTTCCTCCAATATTTCTTGATTTCCGGGCAAAGCCACCAGGTATGGAAGAAAGTACCCTGATCTTGTTTACATTTCCAACAAACCGGATTTACATTCGGGTACATTTTCGCTAGCCTCGAAGGAGCTAGATACCATCTGTACCACATTTTATAATGATTCTCCTTACATGCTACTGATTTTGTCATACTATAATTATTTTCCCATGCCCTTTCCCATTCTTCTAACTGTATACTGTGCCCAATGTTCCTTGCCCATGCTATCATCTGTCCTTTAACCAGTTCTTCTGCCAAATCGAATTCTAGTAATTATTTGTAAATTTTTGAAATTAATTTTTCTTCTTTGGATTCTACTAATTTATCTAATCGGTTTGGTTTTGGATCTATTCCTCCCTCCTCTTGATCTTTTCTGTATCTTGTTTTTATTTGTGAATAGGGCCAACAGTCTATTGATATTCCTTGTTCTTTGAGTTCCTCCCTTGTTTTCAATATTCCTTGTGAGTCTAGTATCTCTCTGTATCTTAACGGTTTTTGTTTTGCTAATGTGTTGGGGTATGTTATTGCTTCTATTGTTGATAACCAGCCGGGAACTTTAATGTAATGTTTGCTTTTAATTTCTTGCCATGTACCAATTAATGATTTCCTAATAATATGGTTGTTAAAATGTTTGTATATTTTATTTCTAGGGCTCCATAGAAAGGCATGCCATCCCATCATTAAATCGTGCCCTTCTAATTTTAATAATCTTTGATTTTCCAAGGTTACCCATTCTCTAATCCATGTTAAACTTGAAGCCTTATAATATTTTTCCCATGCCGGAAATCCGAATCCACCTCTAATTTTATCATCTTGTAATATACTTAATTTAATTATTGATTTTTTTCCCCTCCCACACAAATTTTGTAGTTATTTTGTCCAAATTATTAAAGAATTTCTTATCTAATTTTATTGGGATTGTTTGGAATAAATAAAGGAGTCTTGGCAGTATATTTGATTTTATCGCTACGATTCTCCCCAACAATGACAGTTTTAATTTCCCCCATTTTTCCAAATCCTCTTTCATTTTTTGGACCAAAGGTCCATAGTTATTTTCTTTTATCGTTACACTTCTAGCTGTCAAATTTATCCCTAGGTATTTCACCTTTTTGACTACCTGTAATCCTGAATCTTTTGCTAATTTCTCTACTTGTTTTGCTATTATATTTTTCATTATCATTTTAGTCTTTTCTTTGTTAATTTTTAAGCCCGCTACATTTCCAAATTCTTCTATCTCTTTTATTAATTTTGGTGTTGTTTTTATTGGATCTTCTATGAAGAAGACAAGGTCGTCCGTGAAAGCTTGGACCTTGTATTCTTCTTTTTTTACGTTTAATCCTTTTATTTCTTTATTTGACCTAATTCTGATTAGCAAATTTTCCAAAGTCAAAATAAAAAGTAAAGGCGACAGCGGACAACCCTGCCGTACTCCTTTATTTATTCCAAAGAATTTTGTTGGGTCCCCATTTACTAATATGCTTGCCTTTTGATTCATATATATTGACGATATCATTCTTGTAAATTTCTCTCCGAATTTCATATTTTTAGTTTGATGTATCATGAACTGCCAATTAACTTGATTGAATGCTTTTTGTGCATCCAGAAATATCAGTGCTACCTGTCTCTCTGGATGCATCTCATAGTATTCTAAAACATTAATTACCATTCTTATATTGTTTTTTATTTGTCATGTTGGTAAGAAACCGTTTTGATCCTGATGTATTCTGTTGTTTAGTATTTTTTTCATCCTATTTGCAATTATGTTCATGAAAATTTTGTAGTCAGTATTTAATAAGGAGATCGGTCTGTAATTTTTTATTAATGTTGTATCTGCTCCTTCTTTCAGTATCAGGGAGATATAAGCTTCCCTCCATGTATTTGGTAGCTTTGCCTCCGTCAATGCCTCATTGTATGTTTCTAATAATATCCCATTTAGTGATTCCCCTAAACTTTTATAAAACTCCGTTGGTAGATCATCCGTCCCCGGCGTTTTATTATTTTGTTGTCTCTTCAATGCTTCTTTTAACTCCCCTATAGTAATTTCCTTATCTAGTAACTCTTTTTCTTCCTCTGTTAATATTGGCATCCCTTCCCCACTTAAATATTGTTCTATTTCCTCCACTGTTAGTTTATCTTTCTCAAAAAGCTCTTGGTAGTATTGAATTATTATCTCATTTTTCTTCTCTAAACTCTGTTGAATTTTGCCCTTTTTATCCTGTAATTTCTGGATTATTCTTTTTTCCCTTTCTTTCCTCAACCTATACGCCAACCACCTCCCGGGCTTATTTGCATGCTCAAAATGATTCTGCTTTATGTATTTCAATGCCATTGCATATTTCCCCCGTTCTAATATGTTCAGATCATGTTTCGCTGCTGTCCAATTAACTCTAATTTGTTCATCTCCCGGGTTCTCTTGTAATTTTCTTTCCCATTTTTAAATTTCGTCTTGTGCCTTATTGTATTCTTTTTCCCTCTCTTTTTTCCGTTTTGCATTATAGGCTATCGTCAGACCTCTCACGTACGCCTTCGTTGTATCCCATAAGTTTTGTAGGGAGGTATGTTGTTTTATATTCTCCTTATAGAACAATGGCATGGAGGTTTCATGTCCATTGAAACCTCAGTAATTTCATTCTTTGCAGCAATCCTGTTTATATGGAGGCACAAACAAGTATTCATTTAGATGCTATAAGACCAACTGATTATTAGATATTAAGTTTCAAGAAGTGGATATAAAGCTGTATTTATACCAATATATTAACCCTTGATGCATTTTCTATACAAACCAGAAAAACACATTTTGAATTTCATTCCATCCCTCCAGTAGTAAACATAGGTGACTTGTGTATCTAGCAATTTGAGGGAAAATGGGGTTTTTGAAAAATGAGGCTCTTCTAATTAACTGGGGGATTCCTAGATACAGGTAGTCCTTGACTTACAGTCATTTGTTTAGTGACCGTTCAAAGTTACAATGGCACTGAAAAAAGTGACTTATGACCGTTTTTCATACAACCGTTGAAGCATCCCCATGGTCCTGTGATCAAAATATAAATTAAAAATTAAATTAAAAGCATATAAATTAAAAGCAAAAAAAAAAAATTCAGATGCTAGGCAACTGGCTCATATTTATGATGGTTGCACTGTCCTGGGATCATGTGATCAACTTTTGCGACCTTCTAACAAATAAAGTCAACCGAGAAGTCAGATTCACTTAACTACCATATTACTAACTTAAAATCTGCAGTGATTCACTTAACAACTGGGGCAAGAAAGGTCATAAAATGGGGCAAAATTCACTTAACATTTAAGCAACAAATTTTGGATTCAATTGTCGTAAGTTTTTATTTATTTATTTATTTTTATTTCGAATTTATATACCGCCCTTCTCCTGGAGGACTCAGGGCGGTGTACAGCCACAAATAAGAAACATAAAATACAAACATTAAAAACAATTAAAAGAATATATATCTATTTGGCCCCATAATTTAAAAAGTGACAAACCAATTAAAAACATTTAAAAATTTTTTTAAGCCAGCCCGGTTTGCTGGAAAAGGAAAGTTTTAAGGGCACGGCAGAAGGCACTGAGGTCTTGGATTCTCCTTATCTCTGGGGGCAGCTGATTCCAGAGGGTAGGTGCCCCCACAGAGAAGGCCCTCCCCCTGGGGGTCACACAGGTCGATGGGAGGTCGTCGGTAGCAGCAGGCGGTCTCGAAGATAACTAAGTCCTGTGCCATGGAGCGCTTTAAAGGTGATAACCAACACCTTGAAGCAAACCCGGAAGACCACCGGGAGCCAGTGCAGCTCACGCAGGAGAGGTGTTATGTGGGAGCGCCATGCAGCTCCCGTAACTACCCGCGCAGCCGCATTCTGGACCAGTTGGAGCCTCCGGGTGCTCTTCAAGGGGAGCCCCATGTAGAGAGCGTTACCATAGTCCAGGCGAGAGGTGACGAGGGCGTGAGTGACTGTGCACAGGGAATCCCGATCAAGAAAGGGCCGCAACTGGCGGATCAGGCGAAACAGACAAAAGGTCCCCCTGGTTACAGCCGTCAGATGTTCCTCCAAGGACAGCTGCATATCCAGGAGGACTCCCAGATTGCGAGCCATCTCCGTGGGGGCCAAAGACTCGCCCCCAATAGTCAGTGATGGAGTCAACTGACTATATCGTATAGTTGAGGATGAACTGTATGCAGATTTCTACATTAAAACATGCTACTGTAATTTTACAGTACTGTAGAATACAGATAACAGCTGGATCTATATAGGAGACAAAGCCTGTGGAAATTAGAGACAATAAATAAAGCGATGGTCTAAAGCAGTGATGGCAAACCTTTTTTTCCTTAGGTGCCGAAAGCACACGTGCACAACAGCGTGTGTGTGCCAACACCCATAATGCAATGCCCCCCTTGCAGGCCCCACCCCATGCATGCACGCACGATGCCCCCGTGCTCCCCTGCCCCGCGTATGTGCGCAAGTAGTGTGCTAATATACAAAGCCTGTTCAGTCCTCTCTACATTAGCAAATTAAGCCAATCAGAGGTAAAGAATGTATTGTGAAATTTAAATCCAGGATCTTGATTTGTTTTTCTCAAAGAACCATGTATTTTCTTCAGTGAAGAAGACACCAAACAGTGGCTAGAATGTCTACTGTAAACATCCAGAAACCCTGAAAGATACGTGCAGTACAGGACTTCCGGTGAAAAGATGGCCAACTGACTACACACCCAGGAAGGGATCCCTGAAGGGTTTTTCCCTGGGCTGTAGCTTAGCTTTTCAACTACCAACAGAAGGAACTGGCATTCTTTTAGTTTATGTGACTCCCCTGGGTTAGTGAAAGTCCTAGAATTATCCCTCAAGATCCTCCGATACAGCAGCAGATCTGCAAGTAGCTTCAGGAGCTGTGCAGAAGCAGCCTGTGTGCTGAAAAGGGGGGGGGGGGGCAGGGCTGCAATCAGTTCGTTGTTGAAGAAGCAGCCATTTTGGAATTTATTTTTCAAATGGACAGTAAGTTCTGTCTTTCATTTTTTAATCAGTTTAAGGACTATTAATCTTTATAAGCTAAAAGAGGCTCTCTTTAGCCACAGCCTGTTACTCCTTTTTGTAGATCTGTGCCATTTTGGGAATGGTGCTAAGGGTGCTAAGGCAAGCTACAATAAGGAAGTGTGGAGTATCTTTTTTTTAAAAAAAAAGTTGATGGAGAAATATAAGGGCAGAAAGTTGTGGTTTTAGTTTATTTTTAATAATTTGTAGCTTGGTCAGCTTTGCTGTGGGTGGCTAAAACTTTCTGATTTCATGATTCCTGATTGGCCAGCAATTCTTAAATTACTTACAAATAAGCTACTCTCTGACTAAAGATGGAGTTAAGAAGATAGAGGAGCAAATTATTAGAGATGTATTTGAAAAATCTTTAAATAAAATTTATCAGTTCATAGATCAGCTATGCTCCAAGTACGTTAAAAAAAACTTCTCAAAGTACTTCAGAGATGCAAATATGTGTAGAAAGTTACCAAACCACTGAGGCAATTTCACAAGTAGTTGACAATGCAGAGGAGTCAATTGCAATTTTGGAATATAAACCTGACACCAATTCTTATTATGGTTTAAATATAAACCTCCCAACAATTGAATATAAACAGCCACGATTGAAAGAAGAGCTCCAAGAAAATCTGCAACTTTTAAAAAGGACAAGTTTGGGACTTTTTCCTCATGGACATTAACAAGGTTGAGAAATCCTTGAGAAAAAGAGAAGTTTATAACTACTTGACAAACATCCCAGAGAAGAAAAAGACTTGATTCCATGAAGACAAGCTAGAAGGAGTGACTTAATGAGTCATTTGGAATTAGGATGGATTTTTATCGGTTTGATATTGGTAATTGAAAGAAATTCTTAATCTAAAGTTTGAAAATGTATTTTATTTATAATGCTTAAGTAATTCCTAAAGTTTGTAAAATACTACTGAAAGTGTATTTGAGAGTATCTGTGTTAAGAGAAAGTTAAAAAGATGTATTAGTTTAAATAAAAGTTTAGAGTTTTTAAAAGGATGCATACAAGAAGAAAAAAATATTCTATGAGGATAACAAAGTTTAGATTTTAGAAATGTTTAGTGTTTTTAAATAGATGGAATAAAAGTATTTTTCCCTTTAATGTTAAAGAATCTAAAAGAATACAGTGAATTTTGTTAATATACATGGTGATAGTTTATAAAGATAATTAAGTGCAAATAGAAATACACATTCTTTCCACAGCAAGGAAGATAAAGCAGAAATGGTTAAATTGATTGTTTTATTCAAAGAGGAGAATATATTTAATTGTGTTTTTTATTTGGATATTACTTCTGGATTTTGTGCTTGTGATGAAAAAAAAATGAAACTTTGACTTTGGTTTTGCCGATTAGATAGATTTTTTGTTATAGAAATGGCTAGTTATATACTAATGTGTAAAAGTAAAACGTTGAGGCTGAAATGTTTTCTTGTACTGTGCTAAAAAGTGTCTGAAGTCAACGCTTTTTTTCTTTCTTCCCTTGTACCTCATATTTTCTGATCCCCTCCCTTTTTCCTACCCTTAAGTTCCTATTTTCATTTTTCTTTGTATTTTATATATTGATAAAACAATAAAAGTCATTAAGCACACAGATACCTGCAGTACAGTACAATAACAGTTCCTCTAATTCTAGATGAAAGAGTGGGTAAGACTTGGGGAGTTCAGAATCAAGTGCATCTTTTGCTATTATAGTTACATGCTAAGGAGTTGATTGTACATACCATAAAATATGGACTTGGGCACAGGCAACTATCATTTGTGGGTATATTTGGATTTGCTGTGGAATTCATTTACCAGATGGCAAATTACTGAAACTTCTCTCTGTCACATACTCTACTCCCCCCCACCACCTTTTATATTTTCTTTTGGCTTGTGGGCTTAACTGATGAAAAGCACCCAAACTACAGTCAGTGTTGTTGTTTTCTAACTTGGCAAAGAATTGGTCTTGGAAATAAGGATGGCACTAGAAGTTCATGTTTTTCAGTGTACCAGTTTCAGAATCAGAATAGAGCTGGAAGGGACCTTGGAGGTCTTCTAGTCCAGCCCCCTGCTCGAGGAGATCCTATACCATTTCAGACAAGTGACTGTCCAGTCTCTTCTTAAAAACCTCCAGTGATGAAGCACCCACAACTTCTGAAGGCAAGCTGTTCCATTGGTTACAGTTGTGCTCATAAGTTTACATACCCTGGCAGAATTTATGATTTCCTGGCCATTTTTCAGAGAATATGAATGATAACACGAAAACCTTTCTTTTACTCATGGTTAGTGTTTGGCTGAAGCCATTTATTATCAGTCAACTGTATTTACTCTTTTTCAATCATAATGACAACAGAAACTACCCAAATGACCCTGATCAAAAGTTTACATACCCTGGTGATTGTGGTTTGATAACATGCACACAGGTTGACACAAAGGGGTGTGAATGGCTATTACAGGTAACCATCCTCACCTGTGATCTGTTTGCATGTAATTAGTGTGTGTGTATAAAAGGTCAATGAGTTTCTGGCCTCCTGACAGATCCTTGCATCCTTCATCCAGTGCTGCACTGACATTTCTGGATTCTGAGTCATGGGGAAAGCAAAAGAATTGTCAAAGGATCTGCGGGAAAAGGTAGTTGAACTGTATAAAACAGGAAAGGGATATAAAAAGATATCCAAGGAATTGAGAATGCCAATCAGCAGTGTTCAAACTCTAATCAAGAAATGGAAAATGAGGGGTTCTGTTGAAACCAAACTATGGTCAGGTAGACCAACTAAACTTTCAGCCACAACTGCCAGGAAAATTGTTCGGGATGCAAAGAAAAACCCACAAATAACTTCAGGTGAAATACCAGACTCGCTGAAAACATGTGGTGTGACTGTTGCAAGATACACAATAAGGAGGCACTTGAAGGATGGGCTGCATGGTCGAGTCGCCAGAAGAAAGCCATTACTACGCAAATACCACAAAGTATCCTGCTTACAATACAAGCCTCAAACCTTCTGGCACAAAGTCATTTGGAGAGATGAGACCAAAATGGAGCTTTTCGGCCACAACCATAAACGCTACATTTGGAGAGGAGTCAACAAGGCCTATGATGAAAAGTACACCATTCCTACTGTGAAACATGGAGGTGGATTGCTGATGTTTTGGGGATGTGTGAGCTACAAAGGCACAGGAAATTTGGTCAGAATTGATGGCACAATGAATGCAGTATGTTATCAAAAGTTACTGGAGGACAATTTGCATTCATCAGCCTGGAAGCTGCGCATGGGACGTACTTGGACATTCCAACATGATAATGATCCTAAACACAAGGCCAAGTTGACCTGTCATTGGCTACAGCAGAATAAAGTGAAGGTTCTGGAGTGGCCATCTCAGTCTCCTGACCTCAATATCATTGAGCCACTCTGGGGAGATCTCAAACGTGCAGTTCATGCAAGACAGCCCAAGAATTTACAGGACCTGGAGGCTTTTTGCCAGGAAGAATGGGCAGCTTTACCATCTGAGAAGATAAAGAGCCTCATCCACACATACCACAAATGACTTCAAGCTGTCATTGATGTTAAAGGGGGCAATACACCATATTAAGAACTGGGGTATGTAAACTTGTGATCAGGGTCTTCTTCTGTGCGCTGCTTAGAGAGTCCAAGCAATGGGTGTTAACTTCATCTGATTGGCCAGAGACTGAGTTGAAATTTGTTCAATCACACCTCCTCTTCCTGTTGAGCTCCAGTTTGTTAAACTCAGTCTAGAGTCTAGAGAGACTTCTACTTCTTACCTCCATTGCTTGGACTGTTTAATCAACGCTATTTCAGGAGAATTTTCTTTCTTTTTTTTTTTAATGAAATTTTATTGAATAAAGAATATATCACAATTCAAACTTTATGGTTCGGCAACGTGTAGTCATATTGTATATTTACAGGTGCGGTATCTAATCAATTATCTAAATATTATACAATTTATACGAAAATTCTTATAAAAGTAGTTACGGTTAAGATACAATAGTATATAGAATTAATTAGTAGTTGTACATTGTTCCTCATGAGTGTTAACTTTTGCATTGATTTTCCAACCACCTATACCACAGATCCCAAATCGTGTTAAATTCTGAATCCTCCTTTCCGTTTAACACATACGTTAATCTGCACATTTCTGCGCAGTCCAGTACCTTATTGACTATCTGTTCCTCATTTGGACCTCTTTTCTCTTTCCAATATCTGGTGTAGGAGAGTCTAGCGGCTGTGACAATATGAATAATCAAGTATTTCTTTTCCTTAACAAATGTTCGTTTTAGCACTCCCAGGAGATAAATTTCAGGCAAAAAGTTGATATCCTCATTTAATATTTCTTGATCCATTTTTGTATTTTTTTCCAAAACTTCCTCGCTTCCGGACATGTCCACCGCATATGGTAGAAGGTACCTTGATGGTGGCCGCATTTCCAACACTTGGGGCTTGCATTTGGATATATCTTTGCAATTCTAGATGGTGCTAGGTGCCATCTATACAGCATCTTATACTGATTCTCCTTATAGCTTATTGCTCTCGTCAGTTTGAGATTGCTGTTCCATATTTCTTCCCAATCATCTAGATTTATCTTTGAGTCGATATTTTTCCCCCAAGCAATCATTTGGTCTTTTAATATTTCTCCTTCTCTATCATATTCGAGCAGGTAGGAGTATAATTTAGCTAATAGTTTATTCTCACTGCCTAGCCATACCTTATCAAAACTATTTGTCCCCGTCTCTATTCCCTTTTCCTGTTTATCTTTACTATATCGGGATTTAATTTGTAAATAAGGCCACCAATCAATATGAATCCCTTGCTCTTTTAAAATCTCGTTAGGTTTAAGGTTACCACTGTTATCTAGGATGTCTTGATAGGTGAACATTTTCTCTCTACTTATTGTGTTTGGATGAATCATTGCCTCCATTGTGGAGATCCATTTTGGGTATTTTAAATAATGTTTATGCCTAATTTCTTTCCATGTCTTCATTAATGTATCTCTTAATTTTGTGTCGGTGGAAACATATCCCTGCCCCCTTTCCTTTATCCCAAAGATAGGCATGCCAACCTCTCAGTAGGTCGTGTCCTTCCAGTTGTAAAATTCTTTTGTTTCTTAATGAGGCCCACTCTCGTAGCCATACTAAGTTGGCAGCTTTATGATATATCTCCCAAACTGGGAGCCCGAATCCGCCTTTATTCCTTTTTTCCTGAAATGATCGTAATGCAATTCTCGGTTTTTTCCCTCCCCAAATAAATTTCCTTACTATCCCATTTAGATCCGAAAAATATTTTTTATCAATGCTAACAGGTGTGGTTTGAAACAAGTATATTAATTTGGGGAGAATACTCATCTTAATAGTGGCTATCCTACCAAGAAACGATATTTGCAACTTCCCCCAGCGTTCCAAATCTTGCTTGATCTTTGTCAGTAATGGTGTATAATTGTCCTCCTTTAAGGTTGAGCATCTAGCGGTAATCCAAATCCCTAAATATTTTATCTTCTTAACTATTTGGATGCCCAAGTTTTCTGCTAATGTTTCCTGTTCTCTTATTGGGATATTTTTTGTTAACATTTTAGTTTTTGTCATATTTAATTTGAATCCAGATAGCTTCCCGTACTCATCTAACTCTATCAATACCTTTGGCCCAGTTGTTGACGGGTCCTCCATAATCAGCGCTATGTCGTCAGCAAAAGCTTGAATCTTGAAGGTTTCATTCCTAATTTCCAATCCACGTATCTTGTTATTTTGCCTAATTTTCCTTAGCAATACCTCCAGGGCTAATATGAATAAGAGTGGAGAGAGTGGACAGCCTTGTCTTACCCCTTTACCAATCCGGAAAGTTTTGGTCATATCTCCATTCAGTATAATATTTGCACTCTGCTTATCATAAATTGTTTTTATTGCATTCTCGAAGTATCCCCCAAAATTCATTCTTTTGATTTGCTGGATCATAAATCCCCAATTTAGGTTGTCGAACGCCTTCTGAGCGTCGAGGAAGACCAAGGCCAGCTGTTTCTCAGAGTGTGTTTCGTAATACTCCAGCACATCCATCACCACTCATATTAGTTCTGATCTGTCTGCCAGGGAGGAACCCGTTTTGGTCGGGGTGGATCCAATTATTTAGTATTATCTTCATCCTACCTGCTAAAATTCCCATAAATATTTTATAGTCTGTATTAAGTAAGGAGATCGGCCTATAATTCTTTATTTGCTTGGAGTCGGTACCTTCTTTTCCTACCAGTGTGATGAACGCCTCCTTCCACAATTCTGGAATCCTGGAGCCTCTCAGGGCCTCATTACATATTGTCAGAAGTTTTGGTACAAGTATTTCTTCCAAATCCTGATTTTTGTATAATTCTCATGGGAGGCCGTCAGGGCCAGGGGTTTTATTGTTCTTTAATTTGGATATTACCCCCTTCAATTCCTCTGTTGTAATTTCTCTATTTAACATTTCCCTTTCTTCCTCCTTTATCTGTGGGAGTTTCTCTTTGGCAAGATATTGATTTATATTATCAAATGAAATTTCCTCCTCTCTATATAATGTCTCATAATATTGTCTGACAAACTCGAGTTTCTCCTCCTCGTCCTCTAATATTTTGCCTTCTGAATCCTCCAAGCAATCTATAACCCCCTTCTCCTTCTCTTTTTTTAATTTATACGATAGCCATCTCCCGGGCTTGTTTGCATTGTCAAAATAGTATTGTTCAGATTGTTTGATTTTTTTTGCCAATTCTTCCTGTTCTAATAAATTTAATTTATGCCTTGTTGTCATCCATTGCTCTTTTTTTGCGGTATCACTCGGATCTCGTTGTAATCTCTTTTCTGCTTCTTCCAGTTGGATTAGCAAATCCTTCTGAACCTTTCTTTTTTCTTTATTGTTATATATATTATGCAATATTACTAACCCTCTTAAGTAGGCTTTCATTGTATCCCAAACACATGTTAAGGGAGTTTCCTGGTTTTCATTCTCCTCAAAGAAAAATTGTAGATCTCTCTGGAGCTTCTTAGTAAACCCTACATCTCTGAGGATATGGGTATTTAATCTCCATCTCCTTCGTTTAATCCTGTTTGGGCTTTTCCACTTTATCTCTAATGGGTTCTTAGTTCTTAGGTTCTTAGTTCTTAGGTTCTTAGTAAACCCTACTTCTCCATTGTGGGTGGAGACAGCAGCCAGGATGGGGTGTGGTCATCTGTTAGGCCGATAGACTGAGCCCATCAAATTTGCTAAGTCCCGCCCTTGTTACCGGGCAAACCCAGCTTTTGGCTCAGTCTGTCAGCCTAGACAGGCGTGTGGGACTGATCCTCTTGAACCCTTTCTCCTTTCCTGGCTACTACTTCTCTGCTTTTCACTAATTACTGCTATGGTTTGACTCGGACTGTTTATTGGACTTCTTTTGGACTTCGATTTCAACTTTCAGTAAGCTTATTCCCCAGTAACTGACTTTCCTGGTTACTGGGGGGGGATTTCCTCTGCGCCCCTTCCCTTGCTTTGGAGGGAACCCCTGGGAGCTTTGTGGAGTGATCGCGCTCCCCTTTTACCATCACAGCTGGCCGTTTTGGGTCTTGGGGGCAATCCTGGTGTTTGTGGAGCTTCGCGCCCCCTTTTCAAACCTTCCGGTGGCCATTTTGAATTTTAAAAAGGCTCCGTTTTTTTCTGTTCGCCGTTTGCTCTATTGACAGCTGCTTCGTGGAGTTTTAACGCTCCCAACGGCACTGAGGGAAGCCCACAGCCCTTCCCTTTGACCACTGCCGCCCTTAGTGGCCGATCCTGCCTTGCAGTCTTTTCTAACGGCGCAAATCAGCTGGTGGAGCCCATCGGCTTAGGTGCTTCTCCCCGCAGCGCCGCTTGAGCGGCTGGGAAGGTTTTTGGCGCGAACGTGTGTTAAGAGCCTGAACGGAGCTGCGCACCATTCCCTGCTGCCATAGGGATTTTTACTGTTATTTGTTGACTTGCCCAGCCTTAATTCTTAATCATTGCTGGTGGAGCTTTGCGCCCCCCCCACCTTTACGTTTGGTTGGTGGACTGTTTGTGCCTAGGCTAAGGAAACATTTTTGAGTGGGGTCTCGCGCCCCCCCCCTTCCTTCTTTCAACCTCTGTTGCACCCAGGTTATTTCCAATCATTACATGTGGAGTGTCTGCGCTCCCTGGTGTGATATTTGGGGCTGAGCCACATTCATTACTGCCCCTTCCTTTGGCCTGTACCCTCTCGTGCCTAATTTGCAACAACTATCTGACAGTTCGCCTTACTGTCATCATGCCTAAGGCTTCCCATAAGTCTAAACACTGCCACAAGGCCAGGAGTTCTGATACTCACCATCATCAGGGAGTTTCTTCGGCTACTAAAGAGGTCCCCTCTGGATCTTCTTCCAGACTAGACCCTTCTGGCTCCTCTCAGCCGCTCAGTAAGGCACCCTCTCGTGCGGAGGCTCGCAGGGACAGGGTCCTGAAGAAGATTTGCACCAAGGCCAGTGGCGCTCAGTCAGTAGGCATGGAGACTGCTTCAGTCTCGGCCCATCCCCCTACGGGTGCTGATTCTGCATCTCAAGGGGATCGTCTTTCCCTTCAGGACTGTTCGGCGGTCATTGCAACAACTGATCTGTGGGGCTCGTTTGCTCCTACGACCTCTGTTCCTCCTCCGGAATCATCCCCAGCTCTACCTGCTGGAGAAGCCATTCCAACCGGGATACAACATCACTCTTTCCCTTCCACGGAACAAATATAGCAGATGATTGCTGCAGCTGTCCAACAGTCGTTGGCCTCGCATTTTCAGTCCACTGGCAGAACGGCTTCGGTGCGTTCAGTGGTTTCCCCTTCTCGAGGGGATGGGACTCTGGATGATGTTTTGTCCATCGACGCTCCTGACTCACCCGTGTCTTCTATGGCCAGCAGATCCCCTTCTCATGCGGCTGATGACCCTCATGACCTGGAACTCTCAGAGGATGATGATCTGCCTCCTGAACAGCCCGCCTTTACGGGAATTTTTCCCCAGGCCTTGTTCAAATCCCTTCTACATAAGGCCATTGCTACGGCCCAGCTTAGCTCCCCTTCACCGCTACCGGTTTCTGCTTCTGCATCTAAGGGACCCTTAAGCCCTCTCTTCGCCGAGCCAGCTAGGACTGTAGATACCATTTCTACTCCCCCTTTGTTTCTCGATGTCATCAAGAAACAGTGGTCTTCACCGGGTTCTGCTCCGGCTCCTACGGCAGCGGATCGACGAAATTTCAGTATTGCTCCGGACCTAGATTCTCTCCTCCAGGTTCCGTCTGTGGACGCTCCCGTGGCGGCCCTCTTACCTCACTCAGCGGTTCCCGGCGATCCTGAGGAAGGCCTTCGTCCGGAGGAGCGCCGGGCTGAACACGTGCTCCAACGAACTCACCAAGGTGCTTCATGGGCCATCCGAGCAGCTTCTACTGCCTCCTTTTTTAATCGAACAACTCTTTTATGGCTTCAACATTTGCAGGAGTCGTTGCCTACGGAGGACGTTCGAGTACGACAGGATTTAAGCAAGATTATTGCTGCCACACAGTTTTCGGCGGACGCTACTCTGAACGCCGCTCGCTTTGCGGCCAAGTCTCTTAGCGTCTTCGGTGACTGCGCATCGATTAGTTTGGTTACGCCACTGGCAGGCCGATGCTAGGCATAAATGGCGCCTGGCGTCTGTTCCTTTCGCGGGCTCCAAATTATTCGGGGACTCTCTGGATCCTTTCCTCTCCGAGACAAAGGATAAGAAGAAATTCCTCCCAGTTGTCTTTCGCAGGGGGGATTCCAGGTTCCGCCCGTACACTCCTCGCCCCCAATCTCGCCCGTATGAAGGATCGTCCTTCTCCCCTTCTCTCCCTAGGTCACAAGGGAATTTCCAACCTAGACAACGGGGCGGTCAGGACAGACCTTCCAGAGGTAGGACTTTTGCTCCCAAACGGCCCTTTCGGGGGGAGGGGGTCGTTTCTCTGGGCGCCGTCGCTAAGTGCATCCTGGACCCTCCCATAGGGGGCAGATTGGCTCTTTTCGCCCCTGTCTGGGAGGGCTCCACTTCGGATAAATGGGTCCTGGCCACCTTAAGATCTGGGTTGGCCATTGAATTTCTTTCCCCTCCTCCGAGGTCCTTTGTGTGCTGTCCGCTTTCTAATGATATCCAGAAACGGTTCCTTATGGATTCGGCGGTTCAGCACCTACTATCAATCAGGGCTATTCAACCTGTGCCCTTGCGTGAACGGGGCACGGGATTTTACTCCCGTGTCTTCCTTGTTCCCAAGTCCTCGGGGGGGGGTGGAGACCCATTCTGGACCTTAAGCGACTCAACCGGTATGTCATATACCGGAAGTTTAAGATGCACTCACTAAAATCTATTCTGGACAGTGTCAGGAGGGGCGATCTCCTCTCTTCTATAGACCTCACTGAGGCCTATCTCCACATCCCCATCCTCCCCTCCCATAGGAAGTTCCTTAGGTTCTGTTATGGGGGGGCGCCATTTTCAGTATCGGGCCATGCCCTTTGGCCTTTCCTCGGCTCCTCGTACCTTCACCAAGGTACTGGCTGCCCTGGCAGCTTCCCTTAGGGCTAAGTCTATTCGTCCACAATGTTATCTGGACGATATCCTGATTTTGTCTTCTACTCCTCAACAAGCTGCCTCCGATCTGCAATCCACTCTCCATGCCCTTGCTACTCACGGGTTCTCAGTTAACTTGGAGAAGAGCCAGTTAGTCCCTTCTACTAATCTGGTTCATTTGGGGGCCCTGATAGATTCCGTTACGGGGAGAGTTTTCCTTTCGAACGAGAGACAGGAGAGTTTGAGATCCCTTGTCTCCAAAGTTGAACGAGCTCCATCTTCCTCTCCCCTGCTATTGTCCCAACTCCTGGGCAAGATGATTTCCGCCATTTCAATAGTTCCTTGGGCCCAGTTACACTCGAGGGAACTTCAGTGGTTCCTGTTGCCTTTACAGAAAGCGGGTAGAGGTACCTCTCCTGTGAAGGTTCCTGTCCCTAGAAAGGTAATTAGGTCCTTAAGGTGGTGGCGGTCTCCAGCACATTCCCGAGGTTGTTTTTTCTTTGATCCACAGAGAGTGGTGGTGACAACGGACGCCAGTCTCCAGGGCTGGGGTGCTCACTGTCGGGGTCACCTGGCCCAAGGTGTCTGGACCTCCGTCGAATCCCGTCGCTCCATCAACTGGTTGGAACTGCGAGCAATCTACCTGGCACTTCGGACCTTTCACCATCTTGTGTCCAACTCCCACGTTCTGGTCCTCACGGACAATATCACCGCGAAGGCCCATGTCAACCGTCAAGGGGGCACACGGTCTCTCTCTCTAATGTCGGAAGCGTTACGGTTGGGCCTCTGGTCGGAGATCCATCTGGCTTCGTTGCGGGCAGAACACATCTCCGGTGTCACCAATCTGCAAGCCGACTGGCTCAGTCGTCAGCGGCTGGACCATGCGGAGTGGCGTCTCAACCCTCGTCTCTTCCACCAGATCACGACACGTTTCGGGATGCCGGTGATCGATCTTTTTGCCACGTCGGACAATGCTCAGCTGCCGCGATTCATCTCACGGTTCCCGTCGGATCAGGCAGAGGCAGTCGATGCTCTCCGCTGCCCGTGGCCCCCAGGGCTCCTATATGCCTTTCCTCCAGTTTCTCTGCTTCCCCGGGTAGTTCGCAAGTTACTGATGGAACAGGCGGAGATCATTCTGGTGGCCCCGCATTGGCCACGCAGACCTTGGTTTGCGGACCTCGTATCTTTGTCGATAGACCAACCTTGGCAACTTCCTCAACCGCAGGACGCTTTAACCCAAGGGACTTTGACGCATCCAGACTTACAGTGGCTCCATCTGACCGCTTGGCGATTGAGCGGCATGCACTTCGGGAAGTCAACGTTCCGGCAGACGTGATTTCTATTATTCAGGTATCGAGAAGGCCGTCTACGAACCGGATTTATTCGGCCACTTGGAAGTCGTTCTGTGCCTGGTGTGATCGAACGGGGGTTCATCCACTCCAGGCCTCCATCGTTAATGTTCTCGTTTTCTTAAAGGAAGGTCTTCGTAACGGACTGTCCCCCAACACATTGCGGAGACAGGTGGTGGCGATTTCATCGGTTCTTACCGTTGGGTCTTTTTCCTCTTTGTCACAACACCCTTTAATCCGCCGATTTCTGCGAGGGGCCACAAATCTTTCCCCTCCTGTGTTACACAGGTATCCAACTTGGGACCTTTCGGTTGTTCTAAATTCCCTTACGTTAGCTCCATACGAGCCTTTGCACACGACTAGCCTTCGCCTTTTGACGTGCAAAGTCGCCTTTTTGGTTGCAATCACCTCGGCCCGACGCATTTCTGAATTGGCCGCTCTTTCAATCCAGGAGGACCTCTGTGTGTTCCATGCCGACCGTGTGGTTCTCCGCTTGGACCCAACCTTTGTACCTAAAGTTAATACCACTTTCCATCGCATGCAGGAACTTATCCTGCCCAACTTTTGTCCTCATCCGAACCACAGACTTGAACGACGGTGGCACTCTTTGGATGTCCGACGGGCCCTGCGGATCTATATTAAGCGGACGGCGGATTTCCGTAAATCGGAAGCCCTCTTTGTCTCTTTCCTACCGGTATCCTTGGGCTCCAAGGTGTCTTCATCGACTATTGGCCGTTGGATCCGGCAGACGATATCCAAAGCATACGAGTTACGATCTCTCCCGAGACCATCTCGACTGATGGCGCATTCTACCCGCAGCGCTGCGACATCGGCAGCCTGGGCTACTCAGGCCTCATTGCTCGAAATATGCAGGGCGGCTACGTGGACATCGCCTTTTCCATTCATTCAACACTATAAACTTGACAAATTTGCTTCGGCAGATGCCGCCTTCGGTCGTAGAGTGTTACAGCGAGTTGTCTCTGGGGAGGGTACTTCGGACCAGACTGGTCCCACCCGACTGTAGGGATGTGGATCTTTGGCATGTCCCATCCTGGCTGCTGTCTCCACCCACAATGGAGAAGGGGCGTTGGTCTTACCTGAGACGCACCTTCTCGTTGGGTGGAGACAGCAGCCAGACCCTCCCTCTCTTTCGCCAGTCTGGCCCGTTTTTGGTTTCTTACCTGTCTTTTTTCTTTAACCTGTTCTTGGTGTCCCACACGCTGAGCCTGTCTTCTTGTCCTCGCCAAAAGCTGGGTTTGCCCGGTAACAAGAGCGGGACTTAGCAAATTTGATGGGCTCAGTCTATCGGCCTAACAGATGACCACACCCCATCCTGGCTGCTGTCTCCACCCAACGAGAAGGTGCGTCTCAGGTAAGACCAACGCCCCATCTCTGAGGATATGGGTATTTAATCTCCATCTCCTTCGTTTAATCCTGTTTGGGCTTTTCCACTTTATCTCTAATGGGTTGTGATCGGCCCAAACATTTGGGGCGATTTCAACCGAGTGGATTTCTAACCCCAAACTTCTACTGACCCAAACCATATCAATCCTTGACCAGGACATCCGGGGGTTTGAATAACAGGTGAATTGCTTATCGTTCGGATGTAATACTCGCCAGAGATCTACTAAATTGTGCTCATCAACTAAGTCAAAAAAAGTTTTGGGGAGCCTTTCCCTTTTGGTCTTTTTCTCTATTCCACTCTTATAATCCACTTCCGGGTTTACTACCCCGTTGAAGTCCCCGATAATGCAAATATTCCTATGTTCCAATTCATCTATTTTATGGCTTAATTTCCTGTAAAATTCTCCTAAATTTCTATTTGGGGCATAAATAGCTACTACTAAAATTGGGATACTACCCCTCTTGATTTCGATTGCCAGTAGTCTCCCTTTATCATCTGAATATTTGAGTTCAGCGGCAATTCCTTTTTTTACATATAGCGCTACCCCCCATTTTTTTTTCTCTGCTAGAGAGGCAAAGGTTTTGTCAAATTTCGCAAATTCCAAATATTTCCTCTCCTCTCTCTTTATATGGACTTCTTGGAGGCATATTATTTCCGGATTAAATTTAGTTAATTTTGAGAATATATGTTTTCTCTTCCCTCCGTTGTTTAGACCGTTGACGTTAACAGACAGCAATTTCCAACCCTCCATTATCCAACTAACTACTTATTTCTTGTTTGTCCTTACGGCTCTTTGTGGTGTTTGCCTCTTTCCTTTAGTTTCTTTAACTTCCTTCTCTTCTAGCTCCTTTTCCTCTGGTGTTCCTTCTTTGGATTTTCTTAACTGTGCGTTAATTTCTTCCTGGGAGGCTATATCCAGTTCCTCCTTACTACTTTGGTCTTCTTCCGCACCTCTCAGCTGATCCAAAAGTTCTTGTGCGGAGACAAGACTGTCAATCTTAATTCTTTTCCCTTGCCAGGTAATGAGCATTCCCTCTGGTAAGATCCATCTAAAGGGAATACTTCTCTTGTTTAGTTGTATCGCCAAGAACCTATAATCCCTTCTCAAATCTCGAACCCTCTTGGGAACTTGCTTCAGTACTATTACCTCTTTGCCTTTAAAGCTTACAGGTTCTTCTCTTACTATATTGTATAGCATATCTTTCACTTTCCTTCGGGCGAATCTGACATGAACTTCTCGAGGGAGCTTGTTCCTCCTAGCGTAGTTGGTTTGCTCCCTGTAAATTTCATCCAGCTCTTTTATAATATCATCTTTATCCTGTTGTAGTATTCCAGCTATTAAGTCCACCATAACATTTCCCAGATCTTCGTCTTTATCCTCTACCACGTTCTGAAAATGAAGGTAGAAAGCTGCCCGGTCCATCTCAAGCTGGATAATAGAGTCCTCCAACTCCCTATTCTGTGCCATTAATTTCTGGTCGATCGAGTCGAGGTTTCTCTCATTCTGCTCCACCCTCGTCTCGACCTTTATCTTTTTCTCATTATTATGGATGGACTCCTGAATCTCACTCATTTTCTGGTCAATAGAATGGATATCAGTTTTAAGTTCTACATGATTATTGGTCATTTTTTCTTGTAACAGGAGCATAGTTTCTTGAATTGTTGACAAAGTCACCTGCATCACTTGGATGGTTGGTAGCATTGCTGATTTGTCCGCTTTTGTTAGCACCTCAGTGGGTTTTTGCGGAGCTGGAGAGGACATTGTTAATGCAGGGTTACATGACGTTTTCTTCCCAGCCTTAAATACTGCCGATGAGATGCTTGTCATCTCCTTTAAAATTCTCTTCTGGTTTGTCAAAATTACCTCGATGTTCTTCCAAATTATCATCCACTATCCTCTTTCTAATAGCAAGATTCACTTAATTCATCCAATCATAAAATTACCCAATATTCCTATCAACTCACAACAGTTCATTCAGCTGTTATTATTCAAGGTTATATATAAATAAGCTAGATGCAATTATCTAAACAAAGCCAATATACAATACTAAGTACTCATTCCAATTATAGTCAAAGTTATGTCTAAATATAGGTTAGATATAGTTGACTAATCCAGATCAATATATGATATTAAATACTCAATCTCTTCAATATTCACTTTACAATATTCGTACAATCGTACTATTTCACACTTATTAAATTTGTTAGATATAGTCTATAAATTATTCTTATATAAATCTAAGTTAAATATAGATATAGATATCAATTTAATAGAGATAAGAGGTTAACAGTTTAAGAAAAAGGGTTATATAATAACAGTGGATTAAGATCTATTAGGCTTTTACAAGGTAATATATAGTTCGCTCAAAAAGGAAGTAAGAGAAGTTATCTGAAATAATATCTAAATAAATAGAGGGATGATTATAGAATAGTTAATAAATTAATAAATTAGTATTAATAATATTAGTAATTGATAAAGAATTCTATAAATAGTGTTTTAAAAATTCATTACTCTTATTTGTTTAATTGACTACTACGACAGTCAAAGGAATTCTTCCACGTAGAAAGATATTTCAGTTAATTAAGGGGAAATCTCAAGTAAATCCAATGAGCAGCTAAGTCTTAATAAGCAGGAATACAGTTCAAAGAGAAGACCGCAGCTCAGAACGTTACAAAATCCTTCCTGTTGTCGAGCTTCAAATGCCCGTTGTGATTTATGGCTGCGCTTCCGGTTTCTCCCTTCGGAGAGAGCCGGGTAGCTGAGAGTTGACAACAAAGAGTTATTGTTTCGATGATTCCTCGCGGTGTTATACACAAAATCTAAGTCTGAGCCTCTTTATCCACGTTCGCTACAGATTTAGAAAGATGTGCCAACAGCTGATTTCGCCTTCCCCCGCTTCAGCAAATTCTCCTTCCTCCTTGCAGCTTTGCAAGCGATCCACACGCTGCCAATCTGCTCTGTCACTTATACTCGCCGCCTTCCCACCGCCGTGAGCACTTTCAGCTGGCTACACTCGCAATTCCTTGAGATCTGCTCCCATGATCACCAGAGATTTATGGTTGGGTCTCCTTCTCACGTTAGCCGTCCCGAACTCCTCGCTTCCTCGTTGTTGTTGGTAGTCGCGGCTTCGGGTCCGCCATTAAACGGCGGACGTGCCCATGCCGGTTTGACAGAGGAATCTGTCCAAGCGAGAGGCGCTTGCACGTCGCTCTCCCACTTTCCAGATCCCCTCTCTAGTCCGAGACGCTCTCCAGGCGATCTCGCCCCTCAGGGTCCCCAAGACACGGCGATAAAGATAGTGCCGTGGAGCAGAGCTCGCTCACACAGCACCCTGTCGCCACGATTCCCAACTGGAAGTCCCTATTTCAGGAGAATTTTCATCATTCAAAGCTCAACAGCTAAAGAAAGGATCTTGCTGAAGCAGCAGAGGCTTGTAGCTTTGTGTGCAGCCGAGCACCGCTCAGCTGAGCCGCTAGCGCTGCAGCGGCGGGTTTTTTTTTTCCACTCCAGCTGGCCAGCACGCCACGTGGAACTGCCAAATCGCCGCGATCAGATAAATCATCAAACTGTGAGTTGCGGCCGGCAGAGTGCAGGAGAAGCCGTGGTGTTCGCGCTTATCGGGGATAGAAAGTAGATCAGTGGTGTTGGATTCGAGTTCTCCCCTGTCTACACTGCGGAATTTCTGGCACTTAAGAAGCTGTGTTGTCGACTTTGCGCCATTTTGAATGCCCCCGCAGTTATTTCACGCTTACAAGCCTTGCCATCGGCTTGGCGCTGGTGTAATTCCTGAACCACCAATTATTAAAGGATTACTTAGGGGAGCATTACAAGAGGAATTTTGTGCACGACATTTCAACCTTAAGCACTAAGCTTTGATTCCAAGATGGTGGATTGTAGCCGGTCTTCTTCCTGCACCTCCGCTGTTTCTCCCCTTGGGCAGCAACCATTAGAGGCTCCGGCCCAGGGATGGGTTCTAAATTTTTTTACTACCGGTTCTGTGTGCGTGGCTTATTTTGTGGGCGTGGCTTGGTCATGTGATGGTGGGAGTGGCTTCATGGTCATGTGACTGGGTGGGCGTGGCCAGCTCAATGTCACACATGTCAAGGGGTCCCTCGCTTGGCCCCTCCCCTCCCAGCCATTCCTTGTCACACACAGCGTCAACGTATATAGTTCTGTAAAAATGTTGTTCACCTTTTTTCAACTTTATTATCTACATACTATAGATGTACTTTCATGGACCACTGAAAGGAGGAAATGGCTCACATGCTTTGCCCAAGAGTGTGATAGGCAACAGGTTTTTAAGGGGCTGCCAGAAAGAATGTATAGGCAATGTATTTTCCAAAGCACCAGAAGGCAAAACAAGAAGCAATGGATGGAAACTGAACAGAGAAGTTAATTTTTCTCCTAAAACTAAGGAGAAACTTCCTGACAGAACCAATATAGGTGCAGAAATATTTCAGTCACAATTTCACATATAAAATAGCTATTCGTGCATATTGTTCAAAACAGTAATTAGTATTATGGCTGATGTTTGACAGCAAGTGTAAAAGTCAAAGATCACAAGAGTGCTTCTTTCTCTGTACGTATACAAAACATCACATACCAGGAATAGCATATTAAGGTGGACTTATGCAACCTGATGTACAAAATAAACACACACATATTTATGCTCTGGACTATAGACATTGAATGCATGTAAATCCCTGAAAAATATGTAATAGCCCTGGGCAAAAGAAAGGCAGTAAAATCATTCTAGGTGTAGGGACAGTGTAAAATATTAACACATGATAAATAATGGAACAATTTAAAAAAATAGCACAGAGGGGTTTTTTTTCCCTCTCTCTCCCTTCCTCTTTCTTTCTCTCTCTCTCTGTCTTTTCGGGGGGAGGGTGTGTGTGGCTATGACAACTACTTTCAAAATTGTTACTGGATATTTCCTGTTACATGAAACTGCTAAAAAGCTTTTGCAGTCATATAATGCAACAAAACATTTTTTTAATGGTAAAAGTAAACTGACATATGAAGCTACTTCTAAATAACTATGTAAGAAATAAATAAATCTTTTTCTGAAAATTACTGGCGCAAATACACAAAATTAGAGCTGTAATGTGTGGTAATATTATTTATAATAGAATTTTGGTGGAGGAAATAGAGTAGCAAGGAGATTGACACATTGAGAACGCCATGAAAGGAACACAAAAGTGATAAAGTCACTGTATGTGAGTTGGGTAGCTATATAAATTTGTTTAATAAATACAATGGGAAACGTCTTTGGGGATTCCAGAATTTACATGGCACTAATTGGATTTTTGATCTCCCTTTTATTTTGAGACATAATAGACTCGTTTTACACTATAACTAAATTACACAAGAGAATGTAGTATATATACCAAAAATAATTCAATAACAATTTAATCTGATACATTGGGTTAAGTGATGTAGGGCTTGATCTAATTTCAGGCAAGTTCAAGCCTCTGTTAAGAGATACCTGCATTCTCTCTCTCTCCCTTTTTCTTTTTCTTTCTCTCTTTCTTCTCTCTCTCTCTCTCTCTTTCTTTCTCCCTCCCTTTCTCCTTTCTCCCTTTCTGTGAAGAACCCCAGAAGGTCTTTGGTAGGAGGAAGAAAAGCCAGACGTTTTGAAACTCAGAACATGCCCATTGATCATCTGGCATTCTTAGAGCTCCACTATTGATTAGCTTAGCCTGAGCAAGGATAGCTAGCAGCCACTTAACAATAAGCTCTCAACTCAAGCTCAGTGCATGTGGGGATCCCCAAACAGTGAGGAAAAACGTTTTGTAGCTTAGCCTGAGCAAAGATAGCTAGTGCAGGACTTACAATAAGCTCTCAACTCAAGCTCAGTGCACCTGGGGATCTCCCTAAACAGTGAGGATTTCTTTGTTTCTTTCTCCCTTGAAGCCCCCCCCCCCCCCGGCAGCCTGTTTTTGCTTCCAGGGGGCTGCAGGGAGTCATGCTAGGCACCCCCGAAGCCCCATTTTGGCCTTAGCAAGCCTCCCTGCAGCCCCTTGGAGCCAAAACGGGGCGTGGGGGGGACACCTGTAAGGGGCGGGGAAGGTAAGGTCGTGAGCCCGGTGTGGGTGACACAGCATGCTCTGGGAGGGGGTAGTGCGACTTACCTATAGGCAGGAGGCGGCAGCTCAGTTGGGGAGCAGGGCAGGCACCACGTGGGAAGGCAGCTTAGGCAAGCAAGCCGCCCGGGTGGTAAGGAGGAAAAGGAAGTGACTGGGTTGGGGTGGGGACCGGTTCGGGGGCGTGGCCAGCCAGCAATTGATACCGGTTCTGCGACCCTTGCCAATTTATCGCTACTGGTCCTCCCGAACCCATGCGAACCGGTAGCAACCCACCACTGCTCCGGCCCCTAAGAGAGGCAGATCAAATACTAAGGGCCCTTTCACCAGGTCCAAGTTCTCTGCCTCAGCATCCTCTTCGTCTGCAGCAGAAAAGGATGCCATAAGAAGGCATCGTGCCATAGACAAACAATTCAACAAGGCCCAGAAAAGAGCAGAGGCCTCCAAAGGACCTGCTCTTCCAGAGGGCAGCAGGGGACCCAGTACAGCTCTGCAGACTGAAAATTTAAGCCAGTCCCATCAACAAGACCATTTGGGCTTGTCACCCAACATTTCCATTGGGACACAGGAAGGTCAGGAGGTGGTCAGAGATGTATTTTTTGAGGTATCTAATCAGGACTCAAGGCCCTCACATCATCACCGGTCCTCTCGACCATCCGCCACCTTAACTTCTACCGCGGCGGGGCTCCGCCCGGAGGAGGATAGCCGGCTCAGCATGTCACAGGAAATGTGCAACCTGATTTTGCAAACCATTTCTAAGGGCATCGATGCAGCTCTCATACAACAGGGCATTCTGGCTCCATTACCACAGGAAGTTCCAGAACAGTGGGCTTCCCATTCTATGAGTCACCCTGACAATGACTGTTCACAGGCATCTCATTCTCCCTCCCCTTCACACCACAGCGACTTGTCGTTTACGGGCGAAGAGGATACGGCAGAATATTATCTTTCTGAGGATAAGGGAGTCACCCCAGACATACCTGCTACCACAGGGCTGTTACGTTACAATCTTTTAAAGACCTTATTGCATAAGGCAAAAACTACGGCTAACATGGGGGCTAGCTTGGGGCACCTAGAGGGATCCTCGGACCATCAGGATCCCACCAAATTCCTTTTCACTGAACCAGTCACAGAGCAGGAGGCCATCCCATCACCCAAGCTCTTTGTTGATGTCATTCAACGGCAGTGGACTCAGCCCGGATCCGTTTCCGCTCCTAGCGGCTTGGACAGGAAAATGTATATGGTAGAACAAGAGCTCGAAGAGCTCCTTAAACTCACCGCCGTGGATGTTCCACTAGCCAGCTTAGCTTCTTCTAACATTCTCCCCTCCAATGTGGCCGAAGGCCTCCGAACAGAAGACAGAAGGGCAGAGCTCTCTGCTCGTAAGACCCACCAAGCAGCCGCTTGGGCTATTAGATCTGCCACGGCCGCGTCTTTTTTCTCCTGAACGTCTTTAATCTGGCTCAGACAAATGCAAGCCCGGGCATCCCCGGAAGACTCTAGATTACACCAGGACATAAATTAATTGCTGCAGCCGACTTTTCCGCTGGTGCAACACTCAATTCAGCGAAGTTTGCCTCTAGGGCCTTAGCATCCAATGTCACATCCAGACGGTTATTGTGGTTGAAACATTGGCAAGCAGACATGAAGACCAAATGGTGGTTCCCTTTTCGGGGACACCTTGGATCCGATTTTAGTAGAAGGTAGGGACAAGAGGAAGGTTCTCCCCTCCGTCTGCAAAAGATTGGATAGAAGAACCGCTTTTCCCTATCACAGGCAGCCCTTTCGGCTTCAGGATTCCGGATTCCACACTCCGGCATACCAGAGAGCCTTTCAACAGCACACGGACAGGATACAGGACAGACAGCCCTTTCAGGATCGAACCAGGCAACCTCAGGCTAGGCGGCCTTTTCGAGGATCCAGTTTCCGACCCTATCGCTGAAACAAGTGCCTGTCCCATCCAGGGTCCCATAGGAGGTTGTCTTGCCAAGTTTGCCGACAGGTGGCAGTATACAACCACCAACGCCTGGGTCCTTCAAACTGTTACACTAGGACTCACCCTGATATTCAGCTCTGAACCCCCAAGGAGGTTCATACCATGTCCAGTATCCCAAGACCCTGCCAAAAGAGCTCTGATGGAAGCCGAAATTCAGCATCTTCTGACCATCCAGGCCATAGAACCTGTACCACCACCACATTAGGGTTTTGGCTTCTATTCAGTTCTCTTCTTGGTGCAGAAGAAGTCGGGAGGCAGCAGAGCCATATTAGATCTAAAATGACTAAATGTACACATAAAATACAGACGCTTCAAGATGCAATCCTTGCATACCATCCTGGGTTGCATCAGACAAGGAGATCTCTTGACTTTAATAGATCTTCGGGAAGCTTACCTCCACGTTCCTATCAGACCATCTCACAGGAGGTTCCTCAGGTTCTGCTATGCAGGGGTCCACTTCCAATACAGGGCCTTACCCTTCGGACTCTCTTCCGCTCCCCGCACATTTACCAAGCTTCTGGATGTGGTGGCAGCCCACTTATGGGCGACACCCATCAGGATACAATATTACTTGGACGACATATTAATTCAGTCTTCCTCCCTTCAACAGGCGAGACGGGACCTCCAGGTAACAGTACAAACCCTCCATGATCACGGATTCTCCGTGAACATGAAGAGTCACACCACGCCATCCACCAGCCTTGTCCATCTGGGCGCAATGATCAACACTCAAACCTGTCAGGTCTTCTTTTCCTGATAATGGCTTTATAGCATCCGTGCCACAGTCAAGCAGGTAAAGACCCTCAAAAGGGTTCCCCTAGCATTGCTGTCGATGATTTCCTGCCTGGCAATTGTGCCTTGGGCAAGATTGCACTCGTGGCCTCTCCAGTGGCTTCTTTTGCCAAGTCAAAGAGCAGGCACCAGCAACACCAACACACGGATCAGAGTTCCCCCGAGGGTTCTCAGATCACTGCAGTGGTGGACATTGGCAGCCCTAGAAAAAGGCTGCTCCTTCAAGGTATCTCATCGCCTGGTCCTCACCACAGACACCAGTCTTTTCAGCTGGGGGGCTCATCATCTGAATCGGGTGACCCAGGGTCGGTGGTCGCCAAAGGATCTACGGAACGACGTCAATTGGCTGGAACTGAGGGCCACTCATCTGGCGCTCAGACATTTCCAGAATCAACTATCGGGTCACCACATGCTACTGTTGATGGACAACATTACAATGAAGGTGCACGTGAACAGGCAAGGGGGCACTCGATCCAGGGCTCTGATGCGCGAAGCAGCGGAGATTGGTCTATGGGCAGAGACTCATCTGCTATCCCTACAAGCAGAACACATCTCTGGAGTCTCCAACGCACAAGCAGACTGGCTGAGCAGGACAACCATCAATCAGTCAGAATGGCAACTGCTCCCTGCCCTTTTCCTTCACATAGTAGACAGATTCGGTCAACCTCAAATAGACCTATTTGCCAGTCCTACGAATGCGCAACTTCCACAGTTCTACACCAGATTCCAGATATCAGGAGCCGAGGGGACCGACGCCCTCCACTGTCCATGGCCTCAGGGCCTCCTCTATGCCTTTCCTTTGACCCTCTTGATACCGAGAGTCATCTGGAAAATTCTGGAGGAGAGAGCGGAGGTTCTTCTTGTAGCTCCTTATTGGCCTAGACGGACCTGGTTTGCTGACCTCGTGAACCTATCAATCACTCATCCCTGGAGGATTCCTCCAGACCAGATCTCCCTACGCCAGGGGGCCATCTTCCACCCAGAACCCCAGTGGTTGCAGTTGGCCGTCTGGCACTTGAAAGGGAGATCCTGAGGAGGGACCAATTTTCCAGGAAAGTGATTTCTACCATCCTGGCTTCATGACACCCGTCAACAACCCGCATATATGACGCCACGTAGTCCTCCTTTCGCCGCTGGTGTTCCCGGAAAGGAATAGTCCCTACATTAGCATCCATCCCACAGATTTTGGACTTCCTTCAGGAAGGTTTAGATACGGGACTAGCCACAAATACTCTCCGTCACCAAGTTGCTGCACTGGCAACTATTCTACACTGTGAAGGAACTACTACCCTTTCTCAACATCCTCGGGTTCGCAGCTTCCTAAAAGGAGCTTCCAACCTTCGTCCTCCACCAGTCCACAGATATCCATCCTGGGATCTGAGCTTCGTACTTCAAGCACTCACCTCCTCACCGTTTGAGCCATTGGGTTCCGCCAGTGTCAAGCTCCTGACCTTGAAGGTCGCTTTTCTAGTGACATCCGCTCGAAGGATTTTGAAGCTGGCAGCCCTTTCAGTGCGGAAGGACTTATGGATATTTCATTCCGATCGTGTCATCCTTCGTCTGGATCCGACATTTCTCCCACAAATCAATACTTGGTTCCATAGAGCCCAGGAGATTATCTTATTTTTGTCCTAACCCCAGGCATCACAGTGAACGTCGCTGGCACTCCTTAGATGTCTGCAGGGCTCTGCGTAGATACATCAACAGAACGGCACCGTTCAGGAAGACGGAATCGTTATTCATTTCCTTTCAGCCCAGATCTCTGGGCGCAAAAGTGACTCCATCCACCATTGGTTGATGGCTAAAAGCTTGCATTTCCATGGCCTACGATAATCAGAAACGACAACAGCCTGGCCAAATTACGGCACATTCTACATACAGCGCGGCCACTATAGCGGCCTGGGCCACCCAGGCTTCTATTCTGGAAATCAGCAGAGTGGCTACCTGGGCCTCTCCTTCCCCCTTTGTCCAGAACTACAAGTTGGACAAGTTGGACAAGTTTGCCACGGCCGAGGCAGCCTTTGGCCGCAGAGTGCTCCAGCAGGTTCTTCCTGTTGAGGGGACACTGGACTCTTCTACTTCCCACCCTAGGGATATTTAGCTTGGGTATATCCCATTGCTTGGACTCTTAAGCAGCGCACAGGAGAAGGAACGTTGAATTTACCTGAACGTTCATGCTATGTGCACTGCGTGAGAGTCCAACCCCTCCCTATCTTCAGTTGGGCCCAGGATCCTATATAACTGTGTTTAATTCCAGGTTTCGTCTTCTCCAGATCCAGACCCTCGTTAACAAAGGAGCTCAACAGGAAGAGGAGGTGTGATAAAACAAATTTCAACTCAGTCTCAGGCCAATCAGATGAAGTTAACACCCATTGCTTGGACTCTCACGCAGCCCACATAGAACGAACGTTCAGGTAAATTCAACATTCCATTTGGGTAGTTTTTGTTGTCATTATGATTGAAAAAGTAAACACAGTTGATTGATAATAAATGGCTTCAGCCAAACACTAACCATGAGTGAGAGAATAGTTTTCATGTTAACATTCATATTCTCTGAAAAATGGCCAAGAAATCATAACTACTGCCAGGGTATGTAAACTTATGAGCACAACTGTAATTGTCCTCACTGTTAGGAAGTTTCTCCTCAATTCCAGGTTGCTTCTCTTCTTGGTTAGTTTCCATCCATTGTTTCTTGTTCTGCCCTCTTGTGCTTTGGAAAATAAGTTGACCCCCTCTTCCTTGTGGTAGCCCCTCAAATACTGGAATACTGCTATCATATCTTCCCTGGTCCTTCTTTCCTCTAGACTAGCCAGACCCAAATCCTGCAACCGTTCTTCATATGTTTTAATCTCCAGGCCTTTAATCATTTTAGTTGCTCCTCTTTGCACTTCTTCCAAAGTCTCAGCATCTTTTTGTATTTTTTTTTTTAATTTGATTTATATGCCGCCCTTCTCCGGAGACTCAGGGCGGCTTACAATGCATTAAGCAATAGCCTTCATTCTTTTGTATATTTTATACAAAGTCAGCTTATGTAATGTGACCAAGACTGGATGCAGTATTCCAGGTGTGGTCTTACTAAGGCTTTATAAAGTGGTACTAATACTTCATGTGATTTTGCTTCTATGCCTCTGTTTATACAACCAACCAAGGATTGTATTAGCTGTTTTGGCTGCCGCCGCACACGGCTGACTCGTGTTTAAGTAATCGTCCACTAGGACTCCAAGGTCCCTCTCATAGTTACTGTTTTTGAGCCAGGTTTTGCCTGATCTGTACTTGTACCTTTGGCTTTTCCTGCCTAAGTGTAAAACCTTGCTTTTCTCCACATTACATTTCATGTTTTATTTATTTATTTTGATTTTGATTTTGATTTATATGCCACCCTTCTCTGGAGACTCAGGGCAGCTTACAAGGCGTTAAGCAATAGCCTTCATACTTTTGTATATTTTATACAAAGCTTATTGCCCCCACAAACCGGGTCCTCATTTTACCTACCTTAGAAAGGATGGAAGGCTAAGTCAACCTTGAGCCTGGTGAGAATTGAACTCGCAGTAATTGCAGGCAGCTGGAAGCTAAATATTACCTTTAACAGTAGCATTAGTCTGCTGCGCCACTCAGGCTCATTATGTTGTTGGATAGGGCCCATTGTTCAAGTCTGTTGAGATCTTTTTGGACCCTGAGTTTGTCTTCTGTGGTGTTGACTATTCCTGCCAGCTTAGTGTCATCTGCAAATTTGATGAGTTCCTCTTCTACTCCCTCATCTAAGTTATTTATGAAGATATTGAAGAGTACTGGGCCTAAGACAGAACCTTGTGGTACCCCACTGCTTACTTCCCTCCATGTAGATGAAGTATGATTAAGGACTACTCATTGAGTATGGTTTGTCAGCCAGTTACAAATCCAACTGGTGGTGATACTGTCTAGCCCACATTTTTCTAGCTTATCAAGAAGTACCGTATTTTTCAGTCTATAAGACACCCCCCAAAAGTGGATGGAAATGTCTTTGCGTCTTACAGAGTGAACGTTGCCGAAGCCCCACCCACCCACCGCCCCCCACCCTTCGACTGTTTCTGGCCTATTCCAGGCGGTGGCGGCAGTCCCCACCGCCTGGAACGTGCCGAAAACGGGGGGCACGGAGGCAGTGATAGGCGACGGTGATCCCCGCAGCCTGGAACAGCTGATTGGCGGTATTCCAGGAGGCCGATCCAACTGTCAATCAGCTGCTCATGCTAAATCAGGCTGTGATAACATACTGAAGCTAACCAGGTTGTTTGCTGTTTATTGCAAGGACGCTAGCCAGATGAATACCAATGGATGCTGGGAGGCAGAGGCAGATTTTTTTTCTTGTTTTCCTCCCCAAAAGCTAGGTGCGTCTTATGGTCTGGAGCATCTTATAGACTGAAAAATACAGTAGGTTGTGGTCTACTTTGTCAAATGCCTTGATGAAGTCTAAATATACTAAATTTACTATGTCCACAGCATTTTTCTGGTCTACTAACATAGTCACTTTGTCATAGAATGAAATAATATTGGTTTGGAATGATCTGTTTTTAACAAACCCGTTGGCTTCTAGTTATAACTTTGTTTCTAGATGTTCACAAATCTTTTTTTTTGGATTATTTTTCCAGTATCTTTCCAAGTATTGATATTAGGCTGATTGGTTTGTAGTTTCCTGAGTTTGTTTGTTTGTTTGTTTGTTTTGAAGATCCTCTGGTAGTTCCCCAGTGCTCCCAAGATTTTTTAAAGATATGATACAATGGTTCAGCGATAACATCTGCCAGCTCCTTCAGAACTCTGGGATGTAATCCATCAGGTTCCGGTGATTTATATTCATCAAGGTCAGACAGGTGTTCTCTTACCATTTTATTGCTTATTTTAATTTTTATTTCTAGTCTTTTACAGTTATGTTTTTGGTGTCGAGTCCTGATCTGGGGCTCGCCATACCTGGGGGTGGTGGAGGTGGGGAGGGCACAGAGCAGCACACATCAGGGACAGTGATCTCAACGACAGGCGAGGCTGCGGCGGTGGGACACGTCAGGCCAGTGCCAACCAGCCGCTCGTCAGCAGGCCTCTCTCCTGGCTGGGTCTCTGTAAACTGCACTGGCAATGAGGCACGTGGCCAGCGTGAGGAGCAGGGAGGTGACGGCAGCGATGGGACTTCCGGTGGCAGTGCCATGCAGCCAGTCGCCAGCTGATAGCTTCTGTGGCTGTGCACGTGCCTCCGGCCAGGATTCCCAGGGACCAGAAGCGGCAACCGGATGTCAGCCACAGGCGTCTGGATGCTGGGTGACTGGCAGGTGTGTCAGGCCGGCCAGAGGGTGTGGCCCTGGATTATAAAGTACACTGGGAGGCGAGAGCTCCCAGCGCTGACTTCGCATGGAACTGTGTGTTATACTTATCGTGTACCAAGGCTCCGGCCTACAGTTGGGGATTAATGTCTGGGTTACTGAGCTGCTCAGTTTCCTGTGTGTTTGCTTTGATCCTCCCCGGTCCACGCCTGGACCTTTGAAAGTCAGTGCTCTTTTTCCCCCCCTCATTGTCTTCTGCTTTCAGGGCTTGTCAGAGAGGTGGAAGGAAGCCAGTGTGATGGCTGAAGGGAAGGTGCCAGAGGTGGCTGAGGTGGAGCCTGCTGAGGAGGAAGAGGTGCTCAAGCCAGAGTCTTCGGAGGACAGTGCCCAACCGGTTGTGAGGCTGAAGGAGTGTGAGGCACATAGAGCAGTGCAGCCGACAGGGCCCAGAGGCCCGCAAGGCACCAGGGACTTCAGGGGAGTGGTGGCATAGTTCAGCGGTGAGTGGGGTTTCTGGGTCAAGGTTGCCTATCCCCCCTCATTCCAGGGCTCCTTTGAGTGGTGGGAGAGGCAATTGACGGACAATGAGGGGGAGTGGAGTTACTTAACAGCCCCGGGAAGTTGCACCATGGATATTCTGAAGGAGCGGTTCGGTGAGGCCAGCTTTTGGGACGCTCCATCTGGACAGCCATGGGAGATGGGAGCAGAGTCTGTGGGGACGTTGCAGCCACGCAGAGTGGGACCCCAGCCAGCTCCGCCTCCGCAAGCCCGGTTTCATATGGCTAGCGCAAAGTTCCGCCTGGGCCCGACCTCCAGCCATTCCCATGATGTCATGCAGCGGGCCCTATGTGAGCAGAGTTCATCACAGGCCGATTTGGTAGGACGACTGGAATGGCCCGCAGAGGGGACAACCACAGCGGGGGACAGTGATGGCCAGGGCCGGAGGTGGCACCCAGGGTCCCAGCAGCCGGCCCAGTGCGCACCTTTTCCAACAGTTGTTGAACCACGCCAGGCAGATTGGGGTCCACAGGGCCCCATGTGGCCACCACGGTATTGGACCCAGCAGATGGCGTGGGGTCCGCCGTCATTACAGGCGACATTTAATGGGAATCCCGACCGAGTGGCCTTGTTCCTGAGCTAAGCCATTAGCCATTTGGACCAGTACGCTCAGTTTTACCCCTCGCAATGGGCAATGGTGGTAGTTGTGACTGCAGTTCTGGAAGGTGAGGCTGCTGAGTAGGTGGCAGACTTGCATAGCGAGCATGCCTGGGAGTTGGCGAACTTGGGTCTTTTCCTGGAGGCGCTTTGAGTCTGGTTCGAAGATGGTTCCCGGGCACAATGGGCGGAAGGAGACCACCTAGCACTGAAGCAAAGGGGCCAGCCAGCAGTGGAGTATATGTGGGAGTGCTGCCGGGTTGCTGGCAAGTTGAGGACCTGGTCGGAAAGGTTGTTGGTCCATCAGTTCAAGGTGGGCTTGGACCGCAATCTCCGACAAGCCAGTGTTTATCGGGTTCTTTCGCGTAGGCTGCAAGAGTGGTTTCAGGCAGTCGATCTGGATGCGGGGTTATGGGAGTTCCGTCCCAAGGGTCCCGGAAGGTCCCGGAAAGACCGACTGGTGGAATGCACCGCAGGCCCTCCGATGAGGCCTGTTCGACAGCCGCTACGGTGTTTCCGGTGTAATCAACCAGGACACCTTTCCACTGAATGCACGGTGTCTGTACCGCAGTTACCACTGTTACCAGCCAGTAGCTCCGGCAAGACCACAAGACCTCCCCGACAGACCCCCGAAAGATCCTGGGGAGCACAACAATCGGAGTCCTCGGTGACGACCTTAGAGGAGGGAGAAGCAACGGCAGTGGGGAAGTTCCAAGCGATACCCTACGACATTGAGGACGATGGCCTGGAGGACCCAATGGTAAGTGACCCCATCTGTCCTTTCATCATTCCCATCACTTTAGTGGGGCCCCAGTCAGCACAGCATGGGAGGTGTGGGGCACTGATAGACACAGCGTGTACCTGGTGTCTTATCAGCCAATTGCTGCATTAGGGATTCAGGTGAGGGAGATGGCCAAGCCTGTTAGGTTTGAGCAGGTGAACGGCTCATAGCTGGGGAGGGCTCCTGCTACCCACCTTACAGAGCTGTGGGAGCATAGGGAGGTACTTAGATTCATCGTAGTGGCAAAGATGACAGAGTCTGTTATATTGGGCTTGTCATGGCTGGATAATTGGGGCCCTACGATATGGTGGGAAGGGGGGTACAGGAAACTGAGAATAGGAATAGTCCCTAGGCCTCTCCCCCACGAGCAGGCTCAGAGAGGGGCAGAGAGCGGGCTAGGGGGGAGGTCTGGGGAAGCCCCAGCGGAGGCCCGCGCCCCCTTCCCCCAAGTCTACACAGACCTGGCAGAGGTTTTCAGCGAGAAGGAGTGTGAAACCCTACCCCCACACTGCCATACGGATTGTGGAACCGAACTGATACCTAGAGCCAAACTGCCTAAGCCGAAAATGTACTCGATGAGGCAGAAGGAGATTGAGGAACTTCGACGGTACATCGACAAGAACTTGGCTAGAGGATTCATCTAACCAGCCCGGTCATGAGTAGCTGCTCTGGTGCTTTTCAGAGAAACGATAGACGGGACTCTGTGTTTGTACGTTGATTTCCGCTGAATTAACAGTGTGTGTGTGGAGAATATGTATCCCTTGCCTCTCATGAAGGACATGCTCGCCCATATGGCGAAGGGGCATTTTGTCACTAAGATCTGTGTGAGGCTTACTATCGAGTACGCATCAAACCAGGGGATGAGTGGAAGACAGCGTTCAACTGCCTGTTGGGGAGCTACCAGTTCTGGGTGATGCCGTTTGGACTACAAGGAGCCCCAGCTGTATTCATGCAGCTAATTAATGATGTATTACACAAACACCTGTACCGAGGCGTCCTTGTGTATCTTGACGACATACTCAACTACACCACCACTATGGAGGAACACACCCAGTTGGTGAGGCAGGTGCTAAAAAAATTGCTGGCGGTGAAATTATACGTGAAACTCTCCAAATGTGAGTTTCACCGGACTCGTCTGGACTATTTGGGCTACCGTATATCCAACAGTGGGGTGGAAATGGATCCACATAAGGTTCAAGCCGTGTTGGAGTGGTAGGCGCTGAAAATGCGCAGACAACTGCAGAGCTTCCTTGGCTTCGTCAATTTTGATCGACAATTCATCCCGTCGTTTGCCAAAGTGGCATTGCAGTTGACTGACTTACTCTGCACTAAGCACAAACCCTAACCCTAACCTTAACAAAGCCTCGACCTGGACAACCACTCCAGTAGATGATGGACTGCCAACGAGCCTTCGAAACACTAAAAGCCCTATTTGCTAGGGAGCCGATCCTGAAATACCCCGACGCCGGGCAACCATTTGTCATTCAGGCTGATGCCAGTGATGTGGCTGTGGGAGCCCTCCTTTTGCAGAGAAATGAGCGAGGCCAGCTGCAGCCTTGCGTGTATATGTCGTGTAAGCTCACAGAGACAGAGCATGGTTGGGCAATTTGGGAGAAGGAGGCCTTTGCTGTGCGATGTGCGTTGATGACGTGGCAGCATCTTTTGGAGGGGGCCAGAGATCCATTCAAGGTCTGGACAGACCACAAAATCCTTGAGGGACTCCAGACGCCATGTCAGTTATCCCCAAAGCAGGTCTGGTGGGCACAGTACTTCCAACGATTCCGTTTTACACTGAAGTACATCCCAGCGGGTAAGTACTTCCTGGTGGACTCCCTATCACAAATGCCACAATACAATAGCTGCCAGGAGGAAGTGATCCACGCCATCGTACCTTCCTTCCAACAAGCAGCACAGGTGACGGTTGTGCGACTTGTCGCATGAGTTATGGACCGCACTATTGACCGACCCATGGCTTCAAGAGAACCAACAACTAGTCACCCAAAGGGACGGCATCGCTTAGAAAGGCAGCAAACTCTACGTGCCACTCACCATGACGCTCAGGGTGCTGTGATGGTGTCATGATACCAAACAAGCCGGCAATTTGGGTTCCTAAAAACCCTACACCTGACCTGGCGGTAGTTCTGGTGGTCACAAATGAACGCCAAAATAGAGAGGTACATAAAAACTTGTCCAGTCTCTGCAGCTACAAAACAGCGGCCAGGGAAACCCCTCAGCCTCTTACAACCCATGGTTGACCCCTCCCGGACATGGGAGGAGATCAGCATGGACATCATTGTCGACCTACCAGAGAGTAACAAACACCCAGTGATATGGACAATTATTGACCTCTTCTCCAAACAGGCCTATTTCGTGCCGTGTTCCAGATTACCTTCAGCACGAAGGCTAGTGAAGCTGTTTATCGGACATGTGTACCGTCTCCATGGGGATCCACAGCACATTATATGAGACGGGGGTACAGTTTACCACTCGGTTCTGGCAAGACTTCGCATGGTCGGGTGTTCCCATGGCCTCAGCACAGCGTTCCACCCCAGCACAAACAGTGCAGCGGAAAGAGCAAATGCCATGGTGGAACGGTATCTGCAGTGTTACGTCACCTATCAACAGAAAAATTGGGCGGACCTCCTTCCATTTCCGGAGGTAGCCTACAACAATGCGGTGCACAGCAGTACCAGTTTCACCCCGTTTCGGCTGGTTCACAGGATGAACTTCGTACCCATTCCTGAGGGGTCCCAAGACCTGTTCTGACCTAGGCTCCCTTAACAAGCAGGATGCAGGAATTACTGGCAAAACTGCTTTTGTTTACACAACTGTGAATTACGTTCATTCACAGTCAGCAAGGTTTGTCCAAACAGTTTTTCAAAGGAATATTTCTCAACACACCTTATCTTGTTTGGCAAGCTGCCACGTGAATTGTTTCCAACCGCAGTACAAGGCAAAACTTGGAACAGAGTCTCTCAGAGTCACGGAATGAACAAATTGTTTCCTGCAAAAGCCCACTCCCTGTTCACTCCTCTTTTATTTCCTATGGGAGGGGCCAATTATCTCCAAGGTGTGGCATTACTCCCGAGTCGACCCTGCTTTTTTAATTGTTCTTGTCTTCTGGCAGCTCTGCGCATGCGCACACTGGGGATGGGTTCCAGCTGTTCCTCTGCCTCGCTGTCTATCTCCGTCTCTGCTTCTGACACAGAGCCCTCATCCGAGCTTTCCCCAGCCCCCAGTAATGGCCCAAATTCCTCCCCAACCTCCTCACTGTCTGACTCTACTGCCAGCTCTGCTGGCTGCCAGCGGGCCACAAGACCCTTCCTTCCCTAGTAATCCAAGTGAGTGGGCAAATAAGATACCGGAAGTGTGGACTGCTGTAAAGACAGCACTGCAGAAGGCGGCCGAAACCCATAAGGCCCAGGCCGACAAAAAAACAGGCATCCCACAAGCCATTTTGGGTGTGGGACCGGGTGTACCTCTCCACTAAGTATCTCAGATTAAAACTACCATGCAAGAAACTAGGCCCAAAGGACCTAGAGCCTTTCCTGATTGTGGAGGTGATCAATCCTGTAACAGTGGAACTGAAACTTCCATCCAGGCGTCTGGATGCTGGGTGACTGGCAGGTGTGTCAGGCCGCCCAGAGGGCGCGGCCCTGGACTATAAAGTTCGCTGGGAGGCGAGAGCTCCCAGCACTGACTTTGCATGGAACTGTGTTATACTCATCGTGTACCAAGGCTCCGGTCTAAGGTTGGGAATTAAAGTCTGGGTTACTGAGCTGCTTGGTTTCCTGTGTGTTTGCTTTGATCCTCCCCGGTCCACGCCTGGACCTTTGAGATTTGGTAGGTTGGGCTATAGTTTCTTTTTCTGTGAAGACTGATGCAAAGAATGAGTTAAGCAGCTCTGCTTTCTCTCTTACTACCTTGTTATTTCCTTGCCATCACTCTTTAGTGAACTGACTGTTTCCTTGACTTTTTTCTTTTAATTTATATGTTGAAAGAAACTTTTTTTTATTATCTTTGACTTTTGTTGCAAGACTTTGTTCATTCTGAGCCTTCACTTTCCTGACTTCATCTTTGCAGATTCGGGCTATCTGCTGATATTCTGCTTTAATTATATATCCCTCTTTCTATTATTACTTATCCTTTTTGTCTTTCAGTTTATTAGACAGATCTTTGTGCAACCAGGCTGGTTTCTTCTTGGATTTCTTGTTTTCCTTTTTGTGTTGGACTGGGTTTTTATGATCATATTTTTCAGAGTTTCCCATGCTTCTTGAGTATAAATCCCCTTTAGGATTTTATCCATGAAATTTTACTTAGGCTCGTAGTTTGTTAAAATCAGCTCGTTTAAAACACTGGTTGGATTATTTTCTATTGCTTGTGTTTGCATTGTATTGAATTCCAGTATGACATGATCACTCTCTCCCCCCTTTTATATTGACCCGTATGGATTCTAGGAGGTTTTCATCCTTGGTTTTTTGAATTTCTGTAGAGATGTAGTGATCTTTTATATATAATGCAACTTCACATTCTCTTTTGTTAGGTCTATTTCTTTTGAATAGTTTGTATCCTTCCATCAGTACATTCATCATGAGTTTCATCCCACCAAGTTTCAGTAATGGCAACTAAATCATACCTGCCTTCATGTACTAATACTTCACATTCACCCTGTTTGTTCCCTAAACTTTGAGCATTAGTGTATAGACATTTGAGTCCTTTATGGGTCTTGGGTATGTTTCTTATATCTCCTACTTTGTAACTGGGATTTCCAACCTTTCCATCACTATTTCATTATGTTTTTCTTTTTTATTTCTTTTTTCTCTTTACTCCCTCCTTATGTGATAGGTTATCTAGTGGTTTTTTCTTGGAATTAGGTTCTATAGGTCATGAAGATTCTCCCCCCCCAATTTTAGTTTGAAGCCCTTTGCATAAGATGAGCCAGTTGTTTTCCTAATCTTTCCAATTCTTGTGAGGTGCAGCTGTCGAGTCCTGCCGGAGCTCGCCATTGATGGGGGGGGTGGGAGACGAAGGAGTGGAGATAAGCAGCCGCAGAGAACACACAAACAGTTCCTGGATAGCAGCATTCAGGGCAATGATTGATGACGTTGCTGGGCCTCTCCGATTCTGCTGTCCTCGCTGCTCGCAGCTGTTACTGTTAAGGGAGTGGGGGGTGCTTGATTGATAATCACCGGATGTATGTTTAAGGGGCTGAGTTTTTGTTAAATAGCGCTGTGGTGTGATTACACCCAGCGCTGACTTTGAACCAAAACACCGACTTGTACTTTACTTTTGACTGCAAGCTTATCATTGCCAAAGTAAACCCTGATTCTCTGTGTGTTACTGGTGATTATTTCCTATCGCAGTTCTGAACGAACGACAAGCCGAGAGAAAGTCAGCGCTTGGTTCCTTTTCGCAAGAGGTGAGGAGTCCCTGTGGCTTTGCAGCAAAGGGGGATATGGCAGAAGGGACGGCCTTGGAAGAGCAGGAGTGTGGTGGAGATGTGGAGGGGGAGGAACCACTGATAGAGGAGGTGAAGGAGAGTGTGGAACAGTTGGCAGTGAAACCAAAAGTCAAGCAACCCAAGAGCGCCCCGCCCCGACCGGAGGAGGAGAGTTTTCCAGGACAACGGGCTCGGACGGGGGATTGGTGGCACAGCTCTGTTCTCCTCGGGCCACGGATGCCAACACCCCCTCGCTTGGGAGCATCTTTCCAGGGCTGGAGGGAAAGACGATGGACTGAGGAGGATGAAGGGGATTGGGGGTATCCTGCCTCATCCGGTCCCAGCACCATGGATACGCTACGTGAGCGTTTTGGGGAACCTGGATTTCGTGACGCCCCATCCTGGCAGCCCTGGGTTGCAGGGCTGGAGCCTCCAGGTTCTTCTTGGCAGGATACAGGGGTGACCGCTTCGGAGACCCAATTCCGGCTCACAAGTCCTAAATTGAGGATGGAGCGGACCTCTAGACGATCCATGGACCAACCCCCTCCAGAACAAGACCAAGGTGCCTCGTCAGGAGACCTTGGAGCCGGTCCTGAGCCCCAACCAACGCAATTGGCAGGGGGCTTACCTGTTGGGGGTCGCGGGGCGACGAGGGACCAACCTAGGCAGGACAGGAGAGCGACTGGAGCAGCGAGGACCCCAGGCCCCATGCCTTGGCCTCCGGGGGCCCCGCCGGGGCTGTGGGTCCCGCAGGCCGTTTGGGGACCACCTGCCCTGCAGACTTCCTTTGACGGAAACCCTGAACGAGTGGCTATTTTCTTAAGCCAGGTGATAAGCCATATGGACCAATATGGACAGTGGTATCCCTCCCAGTGGGCTATGGTGGTTGCTGTTACGGGGGTCCTGACGGGAGAAGCAGCTGAGTGGGTGGCAGGCCTCCATGCTAAACATGCAAGGGAACTCGTGGACCTGGGACGATTTCTGGAGGCTCTTCGTGCCAGATTTGAAGACGAAACAAGCGCCCAGGTTGCAGAGGGGGATTTGTTTGCGCTTAAGCAACGGGGCGTACCAGCAAAGGAATATGTACAGGAGTTCCGAAAGATTGCGGCTCGGTTGGTGGGGTGGCCAGAACGTCTTCTGGTGCACCAATTCCATAAAGGACTAGACCGTGATTTACGGCAAGCCTGCGTGTACCGGGGCTTGCCCCCCAAGTTGAGTGTGTGGTACAAGGCAGCCATCGAATTGGACGTCGGTCTCCGAGAATTCCGTATACGGGGTGAAGGGGTTGCAAGTCAAGGAAAACGACCAGCAGAACGCACACAAACACCCAAGGAGACTAAACCGAATGCTGGCTCCGGCTTGGGGGAAAGGATCCAGCGGCCTGCGTTTCGTTGCTTCAGATGTAATCGCCTTGGTCATCGAGCAGCCGACTGTCCTCATCCCATGCCCCGCAACTTGGACCAAAACCCCCCTCCTAGAGCTGTGTTGAGAGGCAGAGGCCGACCAACATCCGAACGGTCCCAAATGACTCGAACATCCTGTATGGAGAGGGATCCCCTGGCTACAGATACTAAGAAAGTGGTGGCGGAAAAGTTCCCGATTGTGGCTGGGGATAGTGATGACGACGATGAGGACCCACATGACCCGATGGTGAGCGACCCCATCCGACCTTTTGTGGTACCAGTCGTACTCCGAAACCCACGGGCCACCACTGGACGCCGATATGAGGCATTGATTGATTCAGGGTGTACTCGTTGTTTAATTCGTAGGGCGATAGTTGACGAACTTGGGCTGCGGGTTGTGCGGTTGAGAACCCCTATTACCTTTGAACAAATGGATGGTTCATTGCTGGGAGGGGCACCAGTGACTCATATAACAGAAAAGGTGCACCTCGATATTGGGGAGCACACCGAAACTATTCGGTTTATTATAGTGGAGAAAATGTTAGAACCAGTGATTTTAGGATTAGCATGGTTGGACAAGTGGGCTCCTACGATATGGTGGGAAGGGGGTTTTCGCAAACTTCGATTACTGTTGGGACCTCCCCCTACCAAGGAGGAAAAGGAGCCAGCAGGGGGAATAGAAGCAGAGAGCCCACCAGTAGACACGACGTATCCTGATGTGTATAGGGATCTCGCCAGAGTCTTTAGTGAGGAGGAATGTGAGACCCTGCCCCCTCACCGGCCTACGGATTGCAGTATTGAGTTAATACCCGGGGCGAAGCTACCCAAGCCCCGGATGTATTCAATGACACAACCCGAACTAAAAGAATTACGAAAATATATAGACAAGAACTTGGCCCGGGGTTTTATCACACCTAGTCGATCAAAGATGGCTGCCCCTGTCCTGTTTCGTGGGAAGAAAGACGGGGGTTTACGCTTATGCGTTGACTTCAGAGGTCTCAATGCAGTGTGTGTGGAGCCCCTCTATCCACTTCCCTTAATGAAGGACCTGTTAGCTGCCCTAGCCACCGGTCGTATCTTTACGAAACTCGACCTACGCGAAGCGTATTATAGGATACGAATCAAACCAGGGGATGAGTGGAAAACAACATTCAATTGTCCCTTGGGAAGCTATCAGTTCCAGGTCATGCCGTTCGGACTACAGGGCGCCCCTGCGGTGTTCATGCAGTTCATCAATGAAGTGCTGCATGAACATCTGTACAGGGGTGTCCTTGTATATTTGGATGACATCTTAATTTACACGCAAACTGAAGAGGAACATATATCTCTGGTCCGACAGGTCTTAGACAAATTATTAGCTGCTAAGCTGTACGTGAAACTATCCAAATGTGAGTTTCACAAAAAGAGGATAGATTATCTAGGCTATAGAATATCAGAGAGCGGGGTAGAGATGGATCCCAGAAAAGTCCAGGCAGTGCTTGAATGGCAGGCCCCTAGAACCAGAAAGCAATTACAGAGCTTTCTAGGCTTTGCAAACTTCTATCGGCAGTTCATTCCCAGATTTGCTGAAATAGCCCTACCACTAACGGATCTGTTACGGACCAAACCGGCCACAGCTAAACCAAAGCCGGGACAAGCGTTGATGTGGTCGTCAGCGTGTCAAATGGCTTTCGAGCAGTTAAAAACACTCTTTGCTCAAGAACCAGTACTCAAGCATCCAGACCCAACGCAGGCATTCGTAGTCCAAGCAGATGCTAGCGACGTGGCTGTAGGAGCAGTACTCCTACAAAGAACACAGCAGGGAGGGTTACAACCTTGTGCCTATACGTCTAAAAAGTTAACCACGACAGAGCGGGCATGGGCGATCTGGGAAAAAGAGGCATTCGCGGTCCGTTGGGCGTTGATGACATGGCGACATCTCTTGGAGGGGGCGTCTCATCCTTTTGAGGTATGGACGGACCATAAAAACTTAGAAGCCTTACAAACGCCCAGGCGACTATCTCCCAAACAGATAAGGTGGGCACAATATTTTCAGCGTTTCTCTTTCCGGTTGCGGTATGTTCCTGCTGGGAAAAACTTCCTGGCTGATGCGCTGTCCCGGATGCCACAGTATAATAGCAAGCGAGAGGAAGTGATAGAACCTCTAATTGCACCTTCCCAAACCCTATTAAGACTTACAGAAGTAGATGGTCACTTACGTACCGAGTTTAAAACAGCTTTACAACAGGATCAATGGGTAATCCAAAACCCCTCTATGGTTAGCTATAATGATGGAATAGCGTGGAGGGAGAATAGAATATATGTTCCAGAACGTTTACGGAACGTAGTGTTATGCAGGTGCCATGATGCCAAATCAGCAGGCCATTTTGGGTATTTAAAAACTCTACACCTTGTGAGGAGGCAATTTTGGTGGCCACGAATGCGTAAGGACATAGAAACATACGTAAAAGGTTGCACAACCTGTGCAACCGCCAAACCCTGGTCTGGACGACCGTTAGGACTATTACAGACAGTCGCGAATCCTAGCAGGCCTTGGGAAGAGATAGCTATGGATTTCATAGTCGATCTCCCCCCTAGCCATGGCCACACTGTAATTTGGACGGTGGTAGATCTGTTTTCGAAACAGGCCCACTTTGTGCCATGTAAAAGCATACCATCCGCGCGACAATTAACCGAACTCTTTTTGCAACATATCTATCGTCTTCATGGAGCACCTAAGAGGATTATATCCGACCGCGGTGTTCAATTCACCTCTAAGTTTTGGAGACGATTTGTCCGTTTAATTGGGTCCTCTCAAGGGTTAAGTTCAGCATTCCACCCGAGCACTAACGGGGCGGCTGAACGGGCCAATGCCATGGTCGAAAGATATATCAGATGCTACGTTTCATACCAGCAGACGAATTGGTCAGGACTCCTGCCTTTCGCCGAAGTGGCATATAACAACATACCCCACCGCAGTACTGGGTTCTCCCCTTTCCAAGTAATATATGGCCGAGAGTTTTCAGCCATTCCAGAGTTAGATCCCCCTATGACAGACGGTGACACGCCACGCAGTTGGGCCGATAAAATTAGTAATGTATGGCCAAGTGTAAAAACAGCATTACAAAAGGCAGCAGACGAGTACAAAAAATATGCAGACAAGAAAAGAGCTGATCCAAAACCATTCCGGATAGGAGACAAAGTATACTTATCTACGAAATACCTTAAACTCCGACTGCCCAGTAAAAAATTAGGACCTAAATATATAGGACCATTTCCCATAACACAAGTCATCAATCCTGTAACCGTAGCTCTTAAACTTCCCCCTCTGTTCAGTAGGATACATCCCGTATTCCATAGCAGTTTGGTGAAACCGGTGACGATAGAAAGGCCAGGTACCTCAACTACTCCACCGGGTCCCGTGCATACCAACCAATATGAGATAGACCGAATATTGGACTCCAGGGTTCGTAGGGGGATGTTACAATATCTTGTGCGGTGGAAAGGATACCCTGTAACACAGGCCTCGTGGGTGGCAGCACCCGATGTTCACGCTGCCCGATTGATACAACGGTTCCATCGGAAATACCCAGACAAACCTAATGCAGGATCGTAACAGTGACTAACATCTGTATGCTTTCTATTTATAGGTGAGCTCCTGGTAGGGGGGGCCGCCTGTCGAGTCCTGCCGGAGCTCGCCATTGATGGGGGGTGTGGGAGACGAAGGAGTGGAGATAAGCAGCCGCAGAGAACACACAAACAGTTCCTGGATAGCAGCATTCAGGGCAATGATTGATGACGTTGCTGGGCCTCTCCGATTCTGCTGTCCTCGCTGCTCGCAGCTGTTACTGTTAAGGGAGTGGGGGGTGCTTGATTGATAATCACCGGATGTATGTTTAAGGGGCTGAGTTTTTGTTAAATAGCGCTGTGGTGTGATTACACCCAGCGCTGACTTTGAACCAAAACACCGACTTGTACTTTACTTTTGACTGCAAGCTTATCATTGCCAAAGTAAACCCTGATTCTCTGTGTGTTACTGGTGATTATTTCCTATCGCAGTTCTGAACGAACGACAAGCCGAGAGCAGCAGTCCATCCCTTGCCAGGAGCCCTTCATCTAGGTAACGTAGACCAAGCCAAAGTTCTGTTGATGACACCAGTTTTTTAGCCAATGGTTCATTTCTAAAATCCCTTGCTCTCTCTTTGGATGTTGGCCTTTTGTTGGAAGTATAGATGAAAACACAACATAATAACACTTAAATCTACATTCCCCCATTTAACAGTTGTTTTCCAAATACATTGTTCCTTGTTCTTGTGAGATGCAGCCCATCCCCTGCCAGAAATACTGTAGACTGTGGTCTAGGAATCCAAAATTCTCTCAACTGCAAAATCCCTTAAACCAGTGGTTTACTTCTAAAATCCTCCGTTCCTTCATTGGATGTTGACCTTCCATTGGAAGTACAGATAAAAACACCACCTGTGCTCCTATCTCTTTGACTTTCATACCTAGCTGCTCATAGTCTCTTGACACTGTTTTCAGGTTCTTTGTCGTATCATTCATTCCCACATGAAAGAGGAGAAAGTGATAATATGTGGCCTTGATTATTTTAATAAGCCTCTCAGTCACATATTTGATGTTTGCTCCTGGGAGACAACATGCCTTCCTAAACTGATTGTTGAGTCTACAAATTGCTGATTCCATTCTTTTGAGAACTGAGTCTTCTATCATGAACACACACCCTTTTTTCTTGGGGAAATCTGAGCTACTTTTCTTCCTGTCACTGGATTGCTTGAATAATGTCCCTTTTCTAGATGTCTGCATGCTTTCTTCCAGGGGGAGGATATGAAATCAATTGCTCAGCTCCAGTGTGGCTGGAATGCACTGCAGTAGATATTTGGGACATTGTTCTTGGTTGTTTTTTTCTATGAGTGACTTTTTCTCCCAAAAAGTTTAAAATTCTAAAAATTTCAAGTCTTAAATGTTATTGGTGCCTCTTGTGGCTCATGTTAAAGTAGAACTTAAATACAAATGTAGTTGCCCTCTAGATATAGTTTGTTTGACAGATGAATAAAAATTGAAGAAAAATAAATTCTCAGCTGGAAAGAAAAAATAAAATCTCATCTTGCAGTTAATGTAGAAGGTTATAGAGAAATTTTAGTTGGAATAATGCTGAAGAGGTTCTTTTGTTTAAAAATTTTGTAGGCTTTGGGTTACAGGATAATTTATAATCTACATATGTAATCCACAAATGTACAGAAATGGAAGCAGTGTGTTGTATTGTCAGTTCAGTGTTTACAATCCTCATAAAGCACAGTTTTACAATCCTCATAAATTTGCAGTCTCACTTTGTGGTTACTGTAAATGGGCATTGGTCCTACCTTAAATGCCGATTCTCCTAGACGCTGTGGCATCGTCCAGAAATGGGTTGCTTCAGTCGGATCTGCATATGGGCTGAGTCATAGTTTTTTGACCACGCCTCTGGCTCCTCCCTCTCAGGCTCAGTTTTGGCGAAGAAAGGCCAGAAGAAATACTCCAACAGGAACCAACACCGTTGAAGACAGGATACCGGTCCAAGACTCCATCCTGAATAAAAACTCCTTTGACATTAGAGAAATCCACGACAGGCCCTGAGTACAGAGGGAGGGGCTGGACGACGCCACAGTGTCTCTGAGAATCGGCATTTAAGGTAGGACCAATGCCCATTCTCCAGTGATAGCTGTGGCATCGTCCAGACATGGGACATACCAAAGTTTTGGCATTCCTAAGGGTGGGATGTCGAAGGGACTGGAGAGACCCCGGCTTGATGGACCTGCTGTAACACCCTCCTTCCAAAAAATGCTTCTGCCTAAGTGAAAACATCTAATTTATAATGGCGTATGAAGGGTGAAGGAGAAGACGAGGTGGCCGCCCGGCAGACCTCCTCAAGGGAGGCCTGCGTTGCCCAAGCCGCCGAGGTGGCCACACTTCTCGTGGAGTGGGCTGTGATGCGCCTGGGAACAGGAAGCGCCTGGGCTTGATAAGCCGAGGCTATGCAGGCTCTGATCCAGCGGAGGAGACCTTAGACCCTAATGAATTTGGGAGAAAGGAAACAATGCCTCAGATTTTCTAAAAGGAGCCGTTCTCTTAATATAAATTTTGAGAGCTCTTCTCACATCTAGAGTGTGCCACCTCTGCTCCAATCCATGAGATGGTCTTGGACAGAAATTAGGGAGAATAACTTCCTGTGCCCTATGGAAAAGGGAATTCACTTTTGGAATAAAGGAAGGATCCACTCGCAAGACAACAGTGTCTGGACGGAAAAGGCAGAGGTCCTCCCTGACAGAAAGCGCTGCCAACTCGGATATACATCGAGCTGACGTTATGGCCACTAGAAAGGCCACTTTCATAGTGAGGAAACGGAGATGTACAGTCCGGAGGGGTTCAAAGGGAGCCCCAGTCAATGCATTAAGCACCTTGGTTAAATCCCAGGTGGGATACCTATGGACAGTTGAGGGTCGTAAGTGACTGGGACCCCTTAAAAATCATCTAATGACTGGGTGTCGAGTAAGGGGCTCCCCTGCGTTACCTGACAATACCGTGGAGATGGCTGCTACGTGCTGCCGAATGGTGCTGTGGGCCAAGCTGCGGTCTAAGCCATCTTGAAGAAATTCAAGTACCTGCGGGGTGGAAGCTGAAAGAGGATTAATCTGGTGGGAGGTGCACCATCTATAAAAGGTCAACCAGGTGGCGTTGTAAAGCCTAATCGTGGACCTACGTCTAGAGGCTTGCACAGTGTGGATAACTCTGTCTGAATAATTATCTCACCTCAGAAGGACCCTTTCAAGTGCCAGGCGGTCAGTTGGAACCACTGAGGCTCCGGATGAGTCAGGACCCCCGACGCAGGATGATCTGATCTGAGGGAATCCTCCATGGTTGTGAGATGGAGAGACTGATCAGGTCCGTGAGCCATGGTTGACGCAGCCAATGAGGAGCCACCAGGATGATTTCCGCCCTGTCAGTGATGACTTTCCGAAGCAGTGCTGGAATCGGGTAGCGGAGGAAAGGCGTGGTGAAGACCGAGGGGCCACTTGAGTCGAAGGGCGTTGACACCTTCCGCCCCTGGCATCAGGAATCTTGAAAAGAACCGAGGAAGCTGATTGTTCAGGTTCATTGCAAAGAGGTGGATGGCCGGAGTCCCGAACCTGTTGCATATGTTGAGGAATATGTCTGGATGGAGCTGCCATTCGGCATTGTCCACCTGAGTCCTGCTGAGAAAATCTGCTTGAATGTTCTCCGTCCCCGCGATGTGTTCCGCCCGGATGGAGAGGACGTTCTTTTCGGCCCACTTGCTGAGACAAAAGGACTCCTCCATGAGTCATCTCGAGTGTGTCCCCCCTTGGCGATTGACATGTGCCTTTCCTGCGATGTTGTTTGTTAAGATCAGGATATGGTGATTCTGCACCATCCGTTGAAAATGCCTGAGGGCTAGACGGATGACCTTCAACTCTAGCCAGTTGATTGGATTGGACAGGTCCTTGGCAGACAAGCGGCCTTGTGCTACTTGGGAATCGAGGTGGGCTGCCCAGCCTGAAAGACTGGCGTCCGTAGTGAGAACAAGTCTTTTGTGATCTGCGAAAAAACACCCCTTGTCTAGAGAAGGCGACGTCCACCAATGTAGAGATCGCCTGACTGAAAGAGGAACTCTGATCTTGACCATTGTGTGAGCCTGTCGAGCTCATTGAAAAGGAAGCAGGAACCACTGCAGATGTCGAGCATGAAGGCACGCCCAGGGAACGATCTGAACACATGAGACCAACTTGCCTAGTAACTTGGACAAGGTGGCCAAGGGAACTGATGGGCTCTTGTGAATCTGGGATATTAACTCCCGTATGTCATTCCTCCTGTCCTGAGACAGGTAGACCGCTACCTGCACTGAATGGCGCCCAGATGAACAATCCTGGTGACTGGAACCAACTGACTTTTCTTGTAATTGACCAAGAATCGGTGTTCGCTCAAGGTCCATATCGTGAGATCGAGATCTTGCAGAACTTGGCCTTACGATGGAGCCTGGATCAATATATCGTCCAAGTATGCCTGAAGTCTGACCGGAATCAGCCGTAGGTGAGCCACCACGGCGGCCAGGACCTTTGTGAAGCTCCTTGGGGCTGAGGCCAGACCAAAGGGAAGAGCCCTGTATTGTAGGTGTCTGCCTGCATAGCTGAAGCGCAGGTACTTGCGATGGGCTGGTAGAATGGGAATATAGAGGTAAGCCTCCATGAGATCTATTGAGACCAGGAAGTCGTTTGGATGAATCCCTTGTAAAATGGAGGTTAGGGAGCACATTTTGAACTTCCGGTAGACTGTGGGAATTGAGGGCTTTTAGATCTAGAATAGCTTGCCACCCCCCCCCAAACGCTTTGGTACCACGAAAAGAACGGAATAATATCCCTGCCTCCACTGGCTTTTTGGAACCTCCTCTATAGCTTGAATCTGAAGGAGGTGTTGGACAGCCTGGTCCATCATTTGTCACCTGGTTGAGCTTTTTGAAGGAGGGCACTGAAGAAAGTGGTTCAGGGGATAGGAGAGAAATTCTAGGGGAAGTCCAAATTTTACTACTGAAAGCACCCAATGATCTGAGATTGAATGTTCCCACCTATCCGCAAAGAGGGCCAATCAGCCCCCAATGGGAGGGGTGGGCGATGAGTCATTTGCGGCCGCGGGATTGGCGGTAACCTGAACCGCGAAAAAACCACTTGGACTGAGGAAATTGCTTGGACCTGTCCCGAAAGGGCTGACAATCAGCTGATCGATTTGATCCCTGAGGGTAGACCTGCTGGGAAGAACCTCCCTGTCAGTAGGCACAGAAAGATTGTTTCCTATAAAATGGGGAAGATCGCCTGTCAGCTCGTCTAGTGGATGAAGGGAGAATTTTACGCTTATCTCTTGTTTCAATGAGAAGCGGCTCAAGCAACTCACCAAAAAGCTTTTCTCCTGTATAAGGAGCTGCAGCCAAATGCCATTTAGCTTTGAGGTCTGCTGACCACTGGTGAAGCCAAAGCAATCTACGGGCTTACATTGTAGAAGCCAGAGCTCTAGATGCGTACTTGGCATTATTTAATGTAGCATCAGCAGAAAACTGAGTAGCTGCAATGATTTTGTTAATATCCTGATGGAGGCGAGCCTCGCTAGGGGCTACCCTGGCCTGCAACTAATGAAGCCAAAGAATAGTGGTGCGATTGAAAAAGGAGGCTGAGGAAGCCGCTTGAATAGCCCAGGCTGCAGCTTGATGGTTCTTTTTAAAAAGGTCAAATTTCTTATCCTTAGGATGGAGGCCTTCTGAGGTATCCCCGGCCACATAAGAAGAGGATGATGATAATGCTGCAACAGGACTATCCACAGAAGGGACCTGTAACAATTGGGCGAACTTAGGGGCCGCAGAGTAGTACTTCTTATCTGCCCCATTTGCTGAAGAAAAAGCTGCAGGGGTTGCCCATTGTTTTTGTACCGTGTCTAAAAATAGTTGTGGAACAGGAATAAAACACTGTTCAGGAGTAGGTTCAGAAAATAAACCTTGGGGTTGGCCTTGGTCAGCTTCCTGAACCTCCCTGAGGGAATCATCCTCTTTAAGGGCAGCAGTGATCCACGCCTTATGAAGTAAGGACTTGAATCTATGTGGAGGAAAAAGGCCTGTAAAGGCAGGTGTGTCTGGGATCACCCCTTCATCATCAGAAAAATCAGAGTAACGTTCTTCTTCAAAGGCAAAGGCCTCACTAGCTCTGGAAGCCTCAGGTGAATGGGAACCAGTTAAACTGGCTGAAGGAGAACCCCTAACTTGAACAGCGTGTTCTGAAATCGCTGATCCAGAGTGATGACCTTGGACTATAAGGAGTTGCAAACCTTCTGGCAAGTCTTTAAATGGGTCCTCTAGAGGTCTTTCTGGTAGAGGAGACCCCCTTACAGATGCTGCTGTTGCTGAAACTTCGCCAGCCTCAGGAGTTACAGGAGTAGTTAATTGGCAGGCAAAGGGATTTTGAATTGATCCTTGTTCCCCATGAGGAAAGACCCCTCCTTCCCCTTCTGGTGACCAAGCCTGATTTGGGGCAGGAATCTGAGGAGAAGAGGTGTTAGGATGGGAACAGACCTGCTTATCAGCCAAATTAGCAGCAGCTTTGGAAATTTGCTTTTCTAAAGACTTGTGTCTCCTTTCAAGATCTTTTTCCTCTGCCTTGGAAATATGCTTGTGCTTGCAAGTAGCCTTTTTCCCAGTGGAAGTCCCAGCTCCCTCCCCGGAGCGATCCGCCATTTTGAATTTGTACTCACTGTGTCCAAGATGGCGACTGAGGAATGCTGTAGTTTCACTTTTGCCACGTGGCAGAGTAAACGGCGACGGCTGTGCCAGAGAAGACCGGGCTAGCCAGTACACATGTGAGCAGGATGTATACTGCTCAAGGAGAGGCTATCTAGGGAGAACCCTAGAGCTAGCCCACTCCAAGCGCCCACAGTCGCGGTCAGGATTAGCAAGACCAGCGGCCGGAATATTGCCACATGGAGAGTGCAAGCAAATGAATGTGCACCTCTCCAAATTGAATCTCCGATGGTGGGATAGCAGGAATGAGGCCAAACTGCTTCCAGGCCCTTCCGCTGCTCTCGTTGGTGGCAAAGCGACAAAATCACTATTTCAAGTGCTGTGACGCTTCAAAGGGCCGCCCTACAGCTGATCATCGGCAATCTGGAAGCTGTGGGCGGCCGTGGTCGAAAAATGTGAGCCTGGAGCTGCTGCCAGGCTTCACTTACTAGAAGTTGGTGGTATAGCGTTCTGGGCTCTTTTGTAGTGACGTTGGTGGTGTGGGAGCTCCAGAATGCCCACCAGAAAAATAAAAGCGGCCGTGTGAAAAAAGCCTTCCAAAACGGCGGCCGTCAGGAGTGAAAGAGAAACCTGGTAGACCAGGACGCTCCAAAAAGAAAAAAAAATTCTGGGTAGACCAGTAGGTTCAGAAAATTAAAAGCCTGGTAGACCGGTACCCTTAGAAAAAATAGAAATTTAAAATGGTCAAAAAACTTACAGTAATGTAGAAGAATCGAACAGACATGGGCTGAGAGCCAAATCTGTAAGAGATGTTTCTCTCAGGCCGACTGAATCTAAACTGGGCCTGAGAGGGAGGAGCCAGAGGCGTGGTCAAAAAACTATGACTCAGCCCATAAGCAGATCCAACTGAAGCAACCCATGTCTGGACGATGCCACAGCTATCACTGAAGAACAAATCCTTACCTTGCAGTTTAGTGTAGTGTAATCTATAAATGATTTTTCAGTTCATTCAGGATCATTAAGTTCATAGAAATTCATTTCAGAGAATATGATCATTAAAAATATGTAGTACTTAGTGTTGGGGAAAAAACTTTGCATTCAATTCACAGTTGCATTCAATTCATTTCACAGACTATAATCCTTAAAAATATGCAACATTAAGTGTTGGAAAAAAACTTTGCAATTAGTATTTAAAACAATAAGAGTAAATGTATAAACATAAAATTGCAGTTGGTATAAAACTAAAGAAGAGGAAGTAAATGCTGAGTTGCTGTGCTGTCTACTCTCTATTCACCTCCTCTCTCCCCAGTAACTAGGAGAGAACAAAGAGTCCTGACCAGGGGTGAAATGCCCGATCCGGTAGTGATGGCGGGTGGTTCAGAGAACCGGTAGCAAAAATCCCGGAAGAAGTTGCGGAAAAAAATGCTTTAAAAGTCTCTCTGAAGATCCCAGCTGAGTTGCCTGATCATCACAGAGACTTTTCAAAGCATTTTTTAAAACGATCAGGTAACTCAGCTGGGATCATCAGAGAGACTTTTAAAGCATTTTTTTCTGCAACCTCTTCAGCGGAAGAGGTGGTTTAAAAAATGCTTTGAAAAGGTTCTGATGATCCCAGCTGTGTTCCTGATCGGCAGAGGCTTTTCAAAGCATTTTTTTTTTTTTTTGCATTTGCACAAAAAATGCTTTGAAAAATTAAAAAAAAACGTTGGCCACGCCCACCCAGTCACATTACCCCCCCCACCAAGCCACGCCCACAGAACCAGTAGTAACAAATTTTACATTTCACTCTCCCTCTCTTTTCTTAATTTATACGCTAGCCATCTTCCGGGTTTGTTTGCATTTTCAAAAAAATTCTGTTTGGTTGTTCTCAATTTATTTGCTAATGCTTCTTGTTCATTCAAATTTATTTCATGTTTTTTCAATTCCATCAATTTCTTAATTTTTTTATTTAAGGTATCTTTCTGAAATTCTTTTTCCAATTTCTTATAGTCCTCTTCTAATCTTCCTTGTTTCTGCCATTTCTTTTTGTTCTTTTTTTCCCCAAGTACGTTATTGCTAGGCCTCTGATATATGCTTTCATTGTATCCCATAAATTTTGAAGTGATGTATCCTCTTTCTTATTTATTTTAAAAAATACTTCCAATTCTTTTTCTGCAAAGTCCTGAAACTCTTTTTCATTTAAAATTGCTGCATTCAAAGTCCATCTTGTCTTTTTCTTTTGCCCTTTCCATGTTGTTTCATTCATTTTGCCCTTTCCATTCAAATATCTTGAATACTTAATTCTTCTATCATTGTGAAAAATGATTTTGGCAGTGTACTTCTAGGCTTTTTATTTACCTTCATTGTTTTATAGTCCAAGCCTGCATCTATTATCGCATTGAAATCTCCCATTATACATAATATAATTTTCTTGTGTAGTTTCCGATAAAATTCTTCTTGTTTTTCATTCGGTGCATATAGTGCTATCAAAAGTATTTGTTTAAAGTTCATTTTTATTTCCACCATCAAAATCCTGCCTTCCTCATCTTCAAAAATTAACTTGGGTTTTAATTTTCCTTTAATGTACAATACCACACCTCTTTTACTTTGATGTGTCGATGTAAATAAGAGTCCTAATTTTGGATATTGTAACAATTTTAAATGTTGTTTTCTAATATGTACTTCTTGTAAACATATAATGTCCATCTTCAAAGTATTTAATTTAGCCAATGTTCTATTTCTTTTTATTGCCACATTCAGTCCATTTACATTTAAGGAAATTGCTTTAATTTCTTCTTCCATGTTTTACTTATTACTAGTTTTTAATTTCATCACTCTTGTCTCTCTTTGTTCCATTGGGTCTTTGGCTCTGGCTCCCTCTCTTAATGCTCATTCCTCTTTTGCTTTTTCATCTTTCTCTTTCTCTTCCTCTCTCTCTTTTGTCCCACCTACAGCTCCCAAATCTTCCTCCAATGGTCCACAGAATTGCTGATAAAATAATTTTGCTTTTTCAAGCGTGTCCAATCTATATTGTTGTTCTTGCCATGTCACCATAATTCCTTCAGGTATTAACCATCTAAAACTCACTCCTTTGTATATTAAGAATTTCGTTAGGAATTGATACTCTCTCCTCAAATCTCTAACTCTTCTAGGTATTTGTCTTAATAACACAAGTTCTTTATCTTTGTATTTCAGTGTTGTAATTCTTGCCGCTTGTAATATCTCTGTTTTCTTTGCCCTCTTTGTAAATTTTACATGCACTTCTCTTGGGAGTTTATTCCTTATTGCATATCTAGTGTAGACTCTAAATGCTTCATCAGTCTCGTTTAATATCTCTTCCTTGGGTTGTTCCAAAGCCTCAGCCAGAACCTCTGCAATTACTTCAGGTAAATTTTCTCCCTTTTCTTCCTCTATGTTTTGAAATCTTAAGTAGAAGTCAGAACGCTCCATCTGCAACAGGATAATTGTTTTTTCTTGTGACTTGTCTGTTGAAACCAATTTCTCTTCCAGATCCTCAACTTTTTTTCTGTCATTTCTATTTTTTCTTCTACTTTCTGAATCCTCTCCTCCTTTTTCCCCATCATTTCTTTCATTTCTTTTAATTCCTGTTTTATATCATCATGAAGTGATTGCATAAAATTTCATAATTCCATCATCTCTGGATTTTTCTGCTTTTCTGGCGCTGAGGGGCTTGGTGCTGGCTGTGTAAATTTCTTCATTTCTCCTCTTCTCAAATACTTTATATTCTACTTGCAGTTTATTTGTAATCCAAATATCTAATTCAACCAATTGTTGAATTAGTTAAAATAAAAAAAAGTAATGTGGAGAGGAAAAAAAGAGAAAAGAAAAAAATGAGAAAAAAAACCCCAAGATTTCCAACGACCTCCACCCTCCAAAAGTTTAAAAAACTCCTCTTGTCAAAATACAATCAAAAATCCAAAAGAAAGTGGGTTTGATAAAAAGAAAAAAAAAGAAAGAAAAAAGAGAAGATTTAATTTAATTTAATTTAATATTTAAATTTATATACCGCCCTTCTCCCGAAGGACTCAGGGCGGTGAACAGCGAGAAGTAAAAAACATCAAATACAAAATATAAAAAAATTTAAAAGTGAATTAAACAATTTGGCCTGACAGTTAAAATCCCCCATTAAAAATCCAAATTAAAATACACAATTGGAGAGATTAGGCCAGCCCGACTTGATGAAATAAAAAGGTTTTGAGGGCCCGACGGAAAGTACGTAAGTCCGGAATCGTCCGTATCTCCGGGGGGAGCTCGTTCCAGAGGGCAGGTGCTCCCACAGAGAAAGCTCTCCCCCTGGGGGCTGCCAGTCGGCATTGTTTGGCCGACGGCACCCGGAGGAGCCCCTCTCTGTGGGAGCGTACTGGCCGGTGGGAGGCTCTCGGTGGCAGAAGGCAGTCCCGTAAATATCCCGGCCCTAAGCCATGGAGCGCTCTAAAGGCCACCAACACCTTGAATTGCACCCTGAGGACCACCGGGAGCCAGTGCAGCTGTCTGTCTGTGTGCACATGGGGCATTTGGAGAGAGTGAGCAAGAGAGTTCTCCAACCTCTGTGTGTGTGTGAGAGAGAGAGAGGGAGGGAGCGATCCGTGCTTTAGCCGAGGCACCCAACCTTCTGGCAGCGGCAGGAGCAGCTTCTGAGCAGCATGATCTCCCCCTCCCCAGTCAGCCAGTTCCACCTGACCTATTCCCTGAGTCGCCCCATTCTCACCCCCCCCCCAAGCAGCAGCAGGCTCTGTGGGACAACAGGGCCTCTCATTTTTCCCATGGCGCAGTGAATTCCGGTGGGCTGGATGCTGCTGTGAAGGGCCTGGCTCCGCAGTGCTTCCTCGCTCAATTGAAAACTTAGTTCACCCTTCCAGAATTCGCTGCGCCGGGGCAGCAATGATTCCCACGGACCCCGCCACTGCTTGAGCAGGGAGGATGATGCTGAGGAGGAGAAAAACCACGAAGTTTTGCGCCAGGCGGCTGGCCCGACTAAAGTTGTGCTCGCCGCGAATCACCAATGTTGGCCTTGATGACTTCTGTGAAAGGCTCTTTAATACCCTTCCACAGCTCCTTTTCAATCTCGCCTGTTTTCAGGACAACGGGCCCCCGCACCACGTACTCCACCGCCTTGAACTGCCGGTTCATAGATTCCAACAAGAGGATATTCTCGCGTGGCGCTTTCTCTTTCAGCTGCAGCGCGGGGGCCTTGCTGCAGCGCTGCTCCAACCAGCCAGCCCAAGCCCAAGCTGGGCGATGCTGCGCGGGGCTGTTGGCTGCGTGGCTCTTTGCCAGTGGCCAGCCAGGCGAAGAAGCGCATGGCCTCAGCTCTGTGCTTGAGGAAGCAAGGGGGAGTGGCGTGACAGTGGCTTCCCTGCTCAGTCCCGACAAGCAATGCATGGTGCCCGCACCAGCATCCCGAGAGAAGCAGAGAAGATTGCCACTTGCAAGCAGACAAAGCAGAGGTAGCAAGCGTACACTGCACCGTGGGAAAAATATGAGGCTCTGTTGTCCCGCAGAGCCTGCCGCCGTTTGAGTGGTGGTGGGGAGAATGGCGAGACTCAGGGAGTAGGTCAGGTGGAGCTGGTTGACTGGGGAGCGGGAATCATGCTCCTCAGAAGCCGCCCCCACCGCTGCCTCCCCCCCACACACACACAGGTTGGAGAGCTGGGAGGGGAGGGGCAATGCAACGGGCCCCTCGGCATGAGTGATGTCGAGTTGGCCACGCCCACCCAATCACATGACCACCAAGCCACGCCCACAGAACCGGTAGTAAAAAAACTTTGAATCCCACCATTGGTGTTAATAGTTAAAATAAAAACCTCTGTTGCCCTCTGAGTCAAATGTGAATAGTGTCAAATAGTAATGGTTACTTCTGAAATAAAGGCTATTTTGTAACATGTTTTACAACAAAATGAGTCATAACAGTAAATAAATAGAATTACTTCATTACAATGACTTGAGTTTGCTCCTGCGAAGCTGTAATGTGGTTTGGCATGTAATTAACATGATGCTAGGCAAGAATAGCAGAATAACTGAGTTGGAAGGAACCTTGGAGTCCAAACCCCTGTTCAGGCAGGAAACCCTACACCACTTCAGACAAATGGTTATCCAACATCTTAAAAACGTCCATTGTTGGAGCATTTACAACTTCTAGAGGCAAGTTGTTCCACTGATTAATTGTTCTAACTGTCAGGAAATTTCTCCTTAGTTCTAGGTTGCTTCTCTCCTTGGTTAGTTTCCACCCATTGCTTCTTGTTCTACCCTCAGGTGCTTTGAAGAATAGTTTGACTCCCTCTTATGTGTGGCAACCCCTGAGATATTGTAACACTGCTATCATGTCTCCCCTAGTCCTTCTTTTCATTAAACTAGACATACCCAGTTCCTGCAACCGTTCTTCATATGTTTTAGCCTACAGTCCCCTAATCATCTTTGTTGCTCTTCTCTGCACTCTTTCTAGAGTCACAACATCTTTTTTACGTTTTGGCGATGAAAGCTGGATGCAGTATTCCAAGTGTGGCCTTACCAAGCCATTATAAAGTGGTATTAACACTTCACGTGATCTTGATTCTATCCCTTTGCTAATGCAGCCTAGAACTGCATTGGCTTTTTTGGCAGTTGCAACACACTGATGGCTCATATTTAAATGGTTGTCCACTAGGACTCAAAGATCTCTCTCACACAGTGGTGGGATTCAGCCAGTTCGCTCCACTTCGGGAGAACTGGTTGTTAACTTTCTGAGCAGTTTGGTGAACTGGTTGTTGGAAGAAATCAGGGCAGAGAACCGGTTGTTAAATTATTTGAATCCCACCACTGCTCTCACAGTTACTATTGAGCCAGGTACCACCTATACGATACCTGTGCATTTTGTTTTTCTTGCCTAAATGTAGAACACTACTTTTTTCACCATTGAATATCATCATTTTGTTAGATCGCGCCCAACGTTCAAGTCTGTCAAAATCCTGTATCTTAAGCCTATCTTCTGGAGTGTTGGATATTCCTGCCAGCTTGGTGTCATCTGCAAATTTGATGAGTTCCCCATCTATCCCCTCGTCCAAGTCATTGATGAAGATGTTGAAGAGCACTGGGCCTAAAACAGACCCCTGGGGTACTCCACTGCATCCTTCCCTCCATGTAGATGTAGTTCCATTGAGGACTACATGTTGAGTGCGGTTGGTCAGCCAGTTACGAATCCATCTGGTGCTGATGCTGTCTAACCCACATTTTTCTACCTTATCTAGTAGTAGGTTGTGTTCTACTTTATCAAATGCATTACTGAAGTCCAAGTAAATTATATTGACAGTATTCCTTTGGTCCACTAATTTTGTCACTTTGTCAAAGAATGCATAAGATTAGTCTGGCATGATCTATTTTTGACAAACCCATGTTGGCTTTTGGTTATGACTTTGTTTGCCTCTAGGTATTCGCAGATCTGTTTTTTGTTTTGTTTTTTGTTTTTGTTATCTTTTCCAGAATCTTCCCAGGTATTGAGGTCAGGCTGATAGGTCTGTAGTTTCCTGGATCTATTTTTTGTTCCTTTTTTGAAGATGGGAACTACATCAGCTCTTTGCCAGTCCTCTGGTAGTTACCCGGTGCTCCAGGATCTTTGAAAGATATAGTCCAGTGGTTCTGAGATCACATCTGCCAGTTCCTTCAGACCCTTGGGGTGTAATTCATCTGGTGCTGGTGATTTGAACTCATCTAGGACCCAGACTGTTGCGGGCAATATGCTGACTCTATAAACTGTTTTGAGAGGGCTGTAAAGCACTGTGAAATGGTATATAAGTCTAAGTGCTATTGCTATCTAGGGTAGACACGTGCTCTCTTACAATTTTCTTGCCTATTTTTACTTGTATTCCTAATCTGTTTTTTATAGTACTGTTTTTGATAGGTTGGAGTTTTAGTCAGTTAAATCACTGGAACCCCAGCACAAGGTAGAATAGAAGAGAACCTGAGAAATGGGATCAAATTATACAATTTATAACAATTGTGGTTAGCCTTATGCCTTTAACACATGTGAGATTATTCATTGATGAAATTTTTTAGCTTGATTGGTGGTCAGGATTTATGTAGTTCTAGTCCAAAATAACTGAATAAATATGAATTATAAAAATGTGTATGAATCTGTAAGAGGGTCTGGCTGATCATTTTGACATGTTGCAAATGGTTCAGAAAACAGTAGTGAGGATGCATTGTTTGTCCAGTCCATGTGGTTTGGTGAATATTACCTCTCCTCTTTCCTAGTATTAATCAAATTTAGACTATTGGAATATCTTGTATGTAAGTTTTCCCTTGAAGACTATTTGGAAACTACTATTACTTTAGCAGTAACATTGGATTCCATTTCAAAACAGCATTGGAAGGATACTGTATTTTAATCTGTTGGAATTACCGTATTTTTCAGAGTATAAGATGCACCCGAGTATAAGACACAGCTTAGTTTTTTTTGTGGGGGGGAATAGGAAAAAAAATCTGCCTACCAGGTATTCATCTGGCTAGTGTCCTTAGTCTGGTCAGCTTCAGTGTCAGGTTTCGATGTCGTCTCAAATAAAATAAATTGCATTTCCAAACAAATAGTCTTTGAAGAAATCTTTCATTTTATTAAGCACGACAACCTGTCCCCGATTGTGGCGTAGCCACTACTGACTTCCTGACCCCAAACCTTCCCTTTCCGTTCCCCAATTCTCTGCGTCTCATTGGCCCTCTTCCCAAATCACTCTCCCCATATCTACTACTTCAGCTCCCAGGAATGTCCCCCCTCCCATCTCATCTCCTAGGGGATATTATCTTCAGGGAAAATAAGGTGAGAAGTCAAGCGTCCTCTTGCCAGCTGCCCCCTCTTCTCCTTCTTATGTCAGCACTAGAGTAAATGCAGGTTGAAGTGCTGACATCCAGCACATTAGAGAGAAGCAATGAGAAAAGCAGGTGAAGCTTGGAAGATTGCTTCACTCACTAGCGCCTTGTTAGGGCTGAAAAACAGCTTCTAAAGCACAGCTGAGAGTCGGAGGGAGCAGGCAAAGCGCACTTCACTTGCTAGCGCCTCGTTAGGGCTGCAAAAAAGCTTCGAAAAAACTACATTTGGAGTATAAGACACACCCAAATTTTCAGCCTCTTTTGGGGGGGAAGTGCGTCTTATACTCTGAAAAATACGGTAACTCTTTGTTGATCGTTGAAATTTTTTTTAAAAAAGTTTGCCCTCTAGTGGCAAGAACAGTTTTCTGCCTCTGATCAGATTTCTGCTGTACAGCACAGTTTAATGAATGTGAACAAAATATGAGCACCAGCTGCTCTAACAAACAGTAGCTTTTCTCTTAAGTACAAATTACAGGAAAGAGTGATTCAGCACCAAGGATATGTTCTCTCATTTCATTGAGACAGATTTCTCCTTAAAAATTGCGAATATATTAGCTGATAATTTCACTTAATTATAAGAGGGCAGCAGATTGACTTTAGGGAGTAGAAAAAGTTTTGTTACATGGCTGTGGGGGGGAGGGGGAGCATAGATTCTTGAGGCTGGTTTGGATTATTCTGCTTAGTTGGTGCTCTGCCTGCATGATTACTAGAACTACCTATTTAAATTATTTCATAACAAAAATATCTTAAGAAAAATCAATCAGTGCTTAATTTGTTTCATTTCAATTTTATTGTCTCCTAAAATATATTTCAAACAGTGACTACCATCATATACCATCATATAAAACTGACAAATATATTCTGAAATCGTTTGGCAAAATTTCCCAGTTTTATCTTGTGTTTGTGAAAACCAAGTAAAATGTAATAATTTCAGTGGAGGCTGAGAATCTGTATAAAGTTTAACTGATATAGAGAAAAATACTTGGCTGAAACAGTTTAATATTAATTAAGCTGTACAGTTTCCACAATAACATTTATTTAGCTATATCAATTTTCATCTTTTTTTAATGAACTGTAGGAACATCATCTCCAGCGGGCCATTTCAGCACAGCAGGTATATGGAGAGAAGCGGGATAATATGGTTATACCAGTCCCAGAAGCAGAAAGTAATATTGCTTATTATGAATCTATATACCCTGGAGAATTTAAGATGCCAAAGCAGCTTATTCACATACAGCGTGAGTATATCTTTAAACTAAATGTTTAAAATTAACCAGATTGCTTTTTAAAAATTAAACAGTTTTGTAGATTCACAATCGCCTTTGGATATAAAGAAAGGATAAGGTTAGGGTCATGTAAGTATTTGGACATCCCAAAGGTGCTTTTTCAAGAGGCAAACTGGACTTTCTGTTTTTTTCTTTGAAGACATTTCACTTCTCATCCAAGAAGCTTCTTCAGCTCTGACTGGATGGTTGGGAATGGAAGGATTTATACTCCTTGCAGACAGCTGGTCACTTGCATCCTTTTAGAGAGTCGTTGAGGCACTTGGAGGTTTATCTCTGTCAGGGGTGTTAAACTCACATTGTCACATTGTCGTCACATGATGTATCACGACTTTTTCCCCCTTTGCTAAAACGGGGGTGGGTGTGGCCAGTGCGTGACGCATCTGGCCCGTGGGCCGTGAGTTTGACACCCCTGATCTGTGTCATCAGGGTCACCTGAGTAGTGCAAATGGGTGTGGAGCCTTCTTGGAACTGTTGAAAGGACTGTGTTGTAGACTGGAGATAGATGATGTCATATCCCTCCCCCTCTGTTGAGAGAGGGCTGTTCAATTTTGACAAAGATGGCCTCTTTGACCTCTCTTTCGAACCAGTGGTCCTCTCTGTCCAAAATGTGGACTTTGCTGTCTTCAAAAGAGTGGCCTTTGTCTTTTAAATGCAGATGGACTGCTGAATCTAGTTCTGATGTATTTGTTCTCCTATGTTGTGCCATGCGTTTATGAAGTGGTTGCTTTGTTTCCCCAATGTACAGATCTGCACATGGCTCACTGCATTGTACTGCATATACCATGTTGCTCAGTTTGTGTCTGGGTGTTTTATCCTTGGGGTGGACAAGCTTCTGCCTTAGTGTATTCTTGGGTTTGAAGTGTGCACGTATGTTGTGTTGGCTGAAGATCAGCCTGTGCTTTTCTGATATTCCAATGAAGAACTCTGAAGAGCTGCAGAAATGGAGGTTACATCCCAAAGATATGAGCCCCATTTTTTCAGTCCCTTTAAGGAGCCCCTCCTCTGCTCAATCTCTCTGTTCTCTGTGGGGGGGGAGGTAGTTTCTCTAGACAGTCTCTCCTGTGCCTGACCCATTCCCTCAATTGCAAAATGGAGAGTTTGGAGAGGAAAGGATTACAAGAGAGTAAGCAGGCACACATACACTGGTCTGTTTTCATGGTACACTCACAGCTGCCAGCACCTGCACATTTCCAGGGGGGCGGTGTACAACAAGTCAGGCATAGGACAATGCATACTGACTGTAATGGCAATCACGTGACTGATGGACACTGTAAAGGTCATAAATGGGGACATTGGTGATAAAAGTGTTTTTTTTTTTCAGCACCATTGTAACCTTGAACGGCTGCTGAACAAGGCCAGGGGTAATGGGATGGATCTATTAAGTCTGTCTTATTCACATTGAAAACAATACAGTTAAATATGTGTGGTTAAAGGGATGTAAAAGGATGTAAAAAAGAGTGGTGTAAAAGGGAAGGCTTTGGTTATATTAATCACAATGTCTGCAGCTGATCCAATGAAAAACTGTACAAAAGAGATGGTTTGCATCTATCATAGAAAGGGACTGAGTTACTTGGCATTAAATTCACAGATTTTCTGGAGAAACATTTAAACTAAACAATGGGGATTGATACAGAACATTTCTGTCCCCAGCAATCTAAAACTAATAGGGTTATCAGTGCATGTAACATAGATGTTTGTGCAGGTAAGAATATCAACCTTGCTATCAAGCAAAATCAAGGGTTTAATAGTGAGTGCACTAATCAAAACAGGTGGTAAGGAAGTAGGGGACGTTGGGCACAACACAGGTTATGTAGAAAGTAAACACAGGGTCAGTCAAAAAGGACTCAAATGTCTATACACCAATGCACAGAATGTGAGGAATAAACAGGGTAATTAGAAATTCAAGTAAATGAGGGCAGATATGATATTGTTGCCATTGCGGAAACTTGGTGGGATGAAACCCACAAATGGAATATAAAGCTAGAGGGATTTAAATTATTTAAAAGAAACAGACCAAACAAAAGAGGAGGTGGAGTTGCACTATATATAAGAAATAACTACATCTCTACAGAAATTAGTACAACAATGATGAAAACTGTCTTGAATGCATTTGGGTCAATATAAAAAAGGAAAAAAATGACATTGGCATAGGTGTATACTATATAGACCACCCAACCAAACAAACAGAGGAAATAGATTACCTTTTTGCTTAGTCAGTTAACTAAGGTATGTAGGAAGCACATCACAATAATAATGGGGGACTTTAACTACCCTGACATCAACTGGGAGACAAACTTTGCACCAAGTAGAAGATCCAACAGGTTCCTGACAAACCTAGCAGACAACTTTGTCTCCCAAAAAGTAGAGAAGGGAACTAGGGGATCAGCCATATTGGATTTAATTCTCATTGAGATGAAATGATAGAAGGTGTTGAAACTACAGGAACCTGGGGGGGGGGGGGAGTGATCATGCAATATTGGAATTCAACATTATGCAAGCACAAGCAACAGAACAAAGTCAAACTAGAGTCTTGCTTTAAGAGAGCTAATTTCAATAAACTTAGAGCTTGGGAAGGATTCCATGGATGAGAAACCTGAAAGGGGAAAACAACTCTAGAAGCTTGGGAAATTTTGAAAAGTGAGATTATAAAAGCCCAATTTAGCACATTACCAATGAAGAAAAATAACAGCTCTCAAAAGAAACCAGCATGGCTGCATAAAGAATTATCTGATAAATTGAAGGACAAAAAAGACAAGTATAAAAAGTGGAAAGAGGGGCACATAACTAAGGCAGAATATCAGCAAATAGCCTGAGCCTGCAAAGATGAAGTGAGGAAAGCTAAGGCTCATAATGAATTAAGGCTTGTGACAAAAGTCAAAAATAACAAAAAAAAGCTTATTTCAACATGTTGAAAACAAAAAAGTCAAGGAACGATTGGTCCATTAGTGGGAGAAAGTGGCAAGAAGATGGCAAACAACAGGGAGAAAGCAGAACTACTTAACTCATTTTTTGCATCCTTCATTATACAAACAGTCCAACCTATCAAAAACAGCACCGTAAAAAACAGATTAGGAGCACAAGTTAAAATAGGGAAGAAGATGGTAAGTGAGCACCTGTCCACTCTAGATGAGTTGAAATCACCAGGACCAAATGGATTTCACCCCAAGGTTCTTTTTTTTTAAAAAAAATTACATATAAAAATTCCATTTTTAAATAGTGTGTTGTCTGCGTACAAATACTTTTGAGAAATAATAATGTTCATTAATAATACAATAATATTCATTACATTGGTATTAGTCAAACAACAACAATAATAATATTAGCTTATCCATTTTAGCAAACCTTCCTTATAAAGTTAATCCTTCTCTTATATTTCCATGTTTCTAGCTTCTATTTTTATTGGCTAACCGTTGATAAAATAAGTCCCATGTTAAAAAGTATTCAGTTTCTTCCTTTTCCTTAATTTTAAGTGTTAATATCTCCATTTCTGCATATTCTAATATTTTTTAAATTACATTTTCCTCTGTAGGGATCTCTTCACTTTTCCATTGTTGTGCAAATACAATTCTAGCTGCAGTTAACACATGTAAAATCAAATATGTATTCCCTTTGTTATACTTTTCCGGTAAGATGCCCAACAAGAATATTTCTGGTTTCAAATCTATATGTTGCTTTATCATTTTTTCCAACCATGTATGTATTTTTGTCCAATATTTTTTTGCCTTTGGGCATGTCCACCACATATGATAATACGAACCAGGTGTCTGATTACATTTCCAACATTTAGCGGGCATGTCCTTAAACAACTTTGCCAGTCTTGTGGGTGAAAAATGCCATCTATAAAACATTTTATAAAGATTTTCTTTATATGCAGTTGACATTGTTAATTTATAATTCCTGCCCCACAGTTTCTGCCATTTATCTAACTCTATTGTGTAACCAATTTTTTTAGCCCATATTATCATGGTCTCCTTTACTTGCTCTCCTTCCATTTTAATACTCAATAGATAACTATATATATATATTATTAATTTTTCATCCATCCCTGTTAATATCTGATCTAATTCTGTTGGTTCTTTGTAAAAACCATACATTTTAGTGTCTTTCTCACATCGAGATTGTATCTGCACTTGTGGCCACCATGCTATGTCAAACCCTTGACTGCTCAATTCTTGTTTAGTTTTAAGCTCCCCCTCTTCATTCAAAATACTTTTATATCTTGTAATTTTTTCCATATTAATAACATTTGGATGCATCAGTGTCTCCATTGTAGAGAGCCAGACTGGTATTTTCAAATAGTGTTCTTTAAAACCATTGTTTAAAATCATTCTCATATTGTTTTTAATTTGTCTCTTAGGCAGAAATCCATTTTGGTCTGAGTGTATAAATTCATTCAAAACCCTTTTTAGTCTCTCTGCTATTATTGAAGCATATATTTTATAATTGGCATTCAATAGAGATATTGGCCTGTAGTTTTTTATCTGTATTAAATCTGACTCTGAGAGAGATGTTTGCTTCCATCCACGAATTTGGTACCTTCGCTTCTAACAGTACTTCATTATAAACTTCCAACATTGATGGACCTAAAGTGTCTTGTAGATACTTACAAGGTTCTGCCGGTAGCCCATCTGGTCCTGGTGTTTTATTATTGTTTTGTCTCTTAATCGCCTCTGTTAATTCCATCATCGTTATTCATTTAACATGGCTTTCACTGTTTCAGGCACTTTAGGTAATTCAGCTTTTTCCAAATATTGTATTATTCTATCTTCTGGAATTTTCTCTTGGTCATACAACTTTTCATAGTAATCCTGGATTATTATTTTTTTGTCATCATTTTGGTAGTAGAGAGTTCCTTTCTCATCTACCAGTCTATGTATCAATTTCTTTTCTTTCTCCTTTTTCAGTTTATATGCCAACCATCTTCCTGGTTTATTCACATTTTCAAAGAAATTCTGTTTTGTACTTTTAATTTTTTGCGCCAGTTCTTCTTTTTCTATTAGGTTCAGTTTATGTTTTATAAGTTCCATTTGATTTTTTAAACTCTTTTTTTGTGGTTTTTTCTGTCAATCTACTTCTAGTCTTTTGTGTTCTTCTAATGTTTTTTTGATATTGTTTCTTTTTCTTATTTTTCTTTCCTATATAAATTATAGCTAGCCCCCGGAAATATGCATTGGCAGTATCCCATACGTTTTGCAGTGATGTCTCTCCTTTTCTGTTCTCTTTAAAAAAGAAGTCCAGTTCTTTTTCCATCATTTGTATAAATTCCTTATCCTTTAATAGTGATTGATTCCACGTCCATCTCAATTTTCTCTTTTGTCCTTTCCACTTGACTTTTACTGGGTTGGGATTACACCCCAAGGTTCTGAAGGAACTGGCAGACGTGATCTCAGAACCACTGAACTATATCTTTCAAAGAGCCTGGCGCACCAGGGAACTGCTGCTGGGTGCGTCTTGGTCGCTCGGGGAGACGTGCGACCTGCTCCTGGTGTTTTCTGTGGGAAACTGGTCCAAATGGCTCTTTGAGTGTTTAAGGTTGTAAACCCCTGACCTAGAGGCAAACAAAGTCATAACCAAAAGCCAACATGGGTTTGTCAAAAACAGATCATGCCAGACAAATCTTATGCATTCTTTGACAAAGTGACAAAATTAGTGGACCAGAGGAATGCTGTGGATATAATTTACTTGGACTTCAGTAAAGCATTTGATAAAGTAGACCACAACCTACTACTTGATAAGGTAGAAAAATGTGGGTTAGACAGCATCACCACCAGATGGATTCGTAACTGGAAAAATCTCTGTATTATTTATTTATTTTTAACCCTAAAGGGAGAAAACACTTTTTTTAGTTTTGATATTTTACTAACTTTAAAAAGTACTCAAGTATTATATATATAAAGGAGAAAAAAGAAAATCCTTCATTTTAAACCCAGAACACAATACTACATTACAGCTTTCATTCAATTATACATGTCACACCAGTATAAGTCCAATTAACTCCAATTAGCTCATTGAATTCGAATCTCTCCTTCAAGTTTATCCTCATGGAATGGATCTTTTTCTTCTCTTATTTTCAAATTTAGTCAGTAGTATTTTACAAACTTTGGAATGTCAGGTTTCGGTGCTATCTTATTTGAGTTTCATTTTCAAGCGCAATCTCTCTAATGAAACATTTTTATTTAAGAACATAAAAAGCCGACAATCCTGATTTCATTTTTGCAGCCAAACTGGCCCCTCCTTCCAACCCCCTCCTCTTCCGCTCTCCAACCCCAATGTCCCATTGGCCATCATGCAGATCCATCTCTACCTCCCGGCACGTTCTTTTCACAGGAATGTAGCCCCCACCCTCGTCTCCCAGGAAACACTATCTGTACATACAAAACTAGGTAAAAGTTCATCTTGTTATGTCAGCGCTGGAAGAGAGCCTAATTTGGAACGCTGACATCCGGCCCCTCTCCCTTCACTTCTGCGACATCACCTATCCCATAGGGAAAACACAACAAGATTAGTCTCATCAGCCCCTCCCTGGCTGTGCACCCCCCCTCCCGGCTTTCCCGGGTGGTCTGCATGGAATTTTGCTATAAGGCGATCAGCTTGGATGTTTGCGCTCTTCACCCAGGAAGCCTCTGACAATGGGTAACCCTTCCATTTAATTAAGTACTGGAGGCGCCCCCTGTGCCATCTTGAATCAAGAATCCGCTGCACCTCGTAGTGCGTTTGGCCCCCAACAACCAGGGGCCCAGGGGGTTCACGTGGAGTTGGCCTTAAAGTAGACCCCACTACAGGTTTTAGAAGGCTACTGTGAAAAACGGGGTGAATTTTCCCCAAAAGCCGTGGCAACTGCAATTGCACTGTAACGGGGTTGATTATTTTTATTATAGGAAATGGTCCTATAAATTTTGGGCCCAATTTCCTGCTCGGGAGTCTAAGTCTCAAGTACTTGGTGGAGAGGTAAACTTTCTCTCCCAGCTGAAATGGTCTTTGGGGAGTTCGGTGCTTGTCTGCTTGGTCCTTATAAGATTGAGCCGCCTTTGCCAGCGCCCTCTTAACATTTTCCCAAGTTTGTCTCAACATTGCCATCCAGTCGGTCAAACTGACTGAGGAAGGGGGCTCCCTCGGGTATTCTGGCATGGGAACAAAATCCATGCCACTCACTATTTTGAACGGGGTTAGCCCCGTGCTGCTGTGGACAGCATTATTATATGCAACCTCCGCAAAAGATAGGAGGTCTGCCCAATTGGACTGCTGGTAGTCGACGTAGCATCTTAAATACTGTTCTATCATAGCGTTCAGTCTTTCTGCCCCCCCATTGGTGCTCGGGTGAAATGCTGAGCTGAGCCCTTGGGATGAACCTATGGATCGTAGAAACTCCCTCCAGAACTTTGCTGTGAACTGGACCCCTCTGTCGGAAATGATTCTCCTGGGGACTCCATGTAGGCGTTAAATGTGTTTCAGGAACAGTTTGGATAACAGACGGGCTGAAGGCAGTCCACTACAAGGTATGAAGTGTGCCTGTTTGGAGAATAAGTCTATTACAGTCCAGATCACTGTATTTCCACTGCTCCTTGGTAGGTCTACTATAAAGTCCATTGCAATCTCCTCCCATGGTCTTGTTGGCTCAGCTACTGGTTGCAACAATCCAGGCGGGCACCCTGGCCTTGTCTTCATCGTGGCACAAATGGTGCAGCTTTTTACATAACTGTCTACGTCCTTTCTCATGTGTGGCCACCAGAACTGCCTTCGTACTAGGTGCAGAGTCTTTAGGAACCCGAAGTGTCCTGCTGGTTTAACGTCGTGGCTCCTCTTGAGAATCAGGATGCGTAAGCTCTGTGGGACATAGAGTTTTGTCCCCCTCCATGCTAGTTCATCTCTTTTTGTCAAGAGATGTTGATTGTCCCGATACCAGGGGTCGGTCAGCGTTTCATTTTTTAATTTTGCAGTTAAGTCACTTGCAAGTTGGCCTTGCTGGTCACGTCGTTGCCGTCTGGTGATCACTTGGGCCGCAGCTTGGGTGGAGGGGATGATGGCATTCACTACCTGCTCCCGCTCACTGTTGTATTGGGGCATCCGGGAGAGGGCATCAGCCAGGAAATTTCTCCCTCCTGGGATGTGCTTAAGCTCGAAATTGAAACGATTGAAGTATTGTGCCCACCGCACTTGCCTGGGCGACAGTTTTCGTGGGGTTTTTAGAGCCTCTAGGTTTTTATGATCAGTCCAGACTTCAAATGGTTTCTGGCCTCCCTCTAGAAGGTGCCGCCAGGTCAACAAGGCCCACCTTACTGCAAACGCTTCCTTCTCCCACGCCGCCCATCGCCTCTCCGTATCGGTGAGTTTGCGGGAGGTGTAGGCGCAGGGTTGTAGATCACCTTGGTTGTTCTTTTGGAGTAACACGGCTCCTACTGCCACATCACTTGCGTCTGCTTGGATGACAAAAGGCTGTTCCGGATCCGGGTGTTTTAAGACAGGTTCTTTCGCGAACAGTCCTTTTAGCATCTCAAATGCCTGTTGGCAGGTCAGGTCCCACTGTAGGGGTTGTCCCGGGCGAGGTTTCATCGCTGGGCTTCCTGTCTTTAGGAGGTCCGTCAAAGGTTTGGCAATCTTCGCGAACGAGGGGATGAATTGTCTGTAGAAATTCGCAAAGCCTAGAAAACTTTGCAGTTGTCTGCGGGTGCGAGGGGGCTGCCATTGTAGAACTGATTGGACCTTGGCTGGGTCCATCTCTATCCCCTCATTTGATACTCGGTAGCCCAGGTAGTCTAGCCGTGATTGGTGGAAATCGCATTTTGGCAGTTTGACATATAGGTTTGCCCGTAGCAGTTTTTTCAGTACTTGGCGGACGAGGGGTATGTGTTCGTCTATGGTCTCCGTGTAGATAAGAATATCATCCAGGTAGACGAGGACCCCTTTGTAAAGGTGTTCATGTAAGACTTCGTTTATTAACTGCATGAATACTGCCGGGGCTCCTTGCAATCCAAAAGGCATTACTTTAAACTGGAAACTACCCAGGGGGCAGTTGAATGCTGTTTTCCATTCATCTCCTGCCTTTATGCGTACTCGGTAATAAGCTTCTCGAAGGTCTAGTTTGGTGAAAACCTTCCCTTTAGCTAGGTGGGCTAACATGTCTTTCATGAAGGGGAGGGGGTACAAGTTGTGTACGCAAACAGTGTTGATACTTCGAAAGTCGACTACCAGTCTCATGGAGCCGTCCTTTTTCTCTTTAAACATGACCGGCGCCGCTACCCTTGGTTTCACTGGCTCAATAAATCCCCTTTGTAAGTTTTTGTCTATGTAGTCCCGCATTTCCTGCATTTCTCGGGGCGTCATGGCATACATTTTAGGTTTGGGTAGTTTCGCTCCTGGGATAATCTCGATGGCACAATCGGTCTCGCGGTGGGGGGGCAGAATGTCACACTCGGCCTCGCTGAATACCCCCGCAAGGTCTTGGTACTCCCTTGGGATCTGGTTTGCGTTACAAGCGGTGGTGGGTGCGGCTGCCAATTGCTTTGCTGCACCTTCTGGGAGGGACCCTTGTGTTGGTGGTGTTTTCTTCTGTAGTGGAGGGCTGCTTTGGGGTTTCAGCGTGGGAGGGAATTCTTCTGGTCGGGGCGGCAGGGGTTGGGGCCCCTTTGCAATTCTCAGCCTGCGGGTTCCCTCTTGCCACCAAATGATTGGGCCCCATTTGTCGAGCCATGAGAGTCCCAATATGACTGGTTCTGTCATCTTGGGGGCTATTATGAAGCGGATCGTCTCCCAGTGATCTGCGAGTTCTAGTCTCACGGGTTCAGTCAAGTGTGTGGCGTACGTTCCTCCCACTAGGGACCCATCAACTTGCTCGAAGCGAATTGGTTGTTTGAGCTGTTTAGCTCGGATTCCCAATTTTAGAACTGTGGGTAGGTTGATTAGGCACCGTGTGCTACCCGAGTCTATTAGGGCTTGGAAAGTCTCTTGGGCCCCTGTTTTGGGGGCTGTTAGGCGTATGGGGAAAAGAAAAGGATGGACGGGTCCACTCACCATCGGGTCATCCTCGCCTTCGTCTTCCGTGTCATAGGGTTCGGGGGACTGATCTCCCTCCACTGGGATTCCTCTGGTTTCGGTCAGATGAGCGAAAAACTCAGGGATTTGGGGAGCTTCCCGCGGTACGTGGGTGACGCGCTTGGGCCCTCGTTCCGGTCGTGCTTTGGGCGGTGGAGCTGGTCCCGGTCTAGGCGTTCCACATCTTGCTGCTATGTGGCCGCTTCCTCCACATCTGTAGCATTTCAGTGGGCTCCGTGGGGCAGTTGGTCTGTAGGAGGGCTGTGATGTTGGGGTTTCTCGTCTGTTGAGTGGCCCCTGGTCTGGTCGGCCTCTCTCTGTCAGGACCGTGTTGCGCGTGGGTGTGGGAAGGCACGAAGAAGCACACACGACCACCTCTTGCTGTAACAGTTTAATCGCAAGACCTTCTTTACGCTGCACGGCAAACTGACGGTATGGAGATACACAAAGTCGGCGTTGGGAGCGGCTGCCTCCCAACGCCTTTTAAACAGCGCGCCAGGGAAGGATAGATACCACCGCCCTTCCGGAATCCATTGCGCACGCGCTGCCGAGCCACCGCCCCGTAGGAACGTTGACAGCAAAGAAGAAAAGCGGTCCCTTTCACCGACCGCCCCCGTGACCGGCCGCCTACGTTTAGGCTAGCACCCCCCCACCACCAGTGACATCAAGAAACAAAAGCGTCCGGCGGCCCGTCGCAAGCCCCTCGCAAGCTCCCACAGTGGTCTCAGTGGGTCTTTGATCCCAGCAATCAGGTGAAGTGTCGCGGGGATCGCGACAGGCGGCTCCCCCTACCAGGGGCCTTCCTGTAACACACAAACAAACAGGTTAGTTACACATCACGGTGCCAGTGTTGTACTTTGGGGTCCTGGCTTATGGGGGTATTTCTTATGAAACTGGTTGAGCAAGCGGCTAGCGCTTATGTCAGTGGCGGCTACCCAGGACGCCTCCTCGAATGGATACCCCTTCCATTTAAGTAAGTATTTTAGTTTTCCCCTACTGAGTTTTGAATCTAACACCTGTTCTACTTCATATCTATCATTTCCTAGTGACCCAGGTTTAGTTAACGGCTCTCGGAGTGTATCTACCGGCTTCAGTAGGCTACTATGGAAAACGGGGTGGACTTTGCCGAGTAATGGCGGTAATTTGAGTTCTACGGTAACTGGATTAATGACCTTTATGATAGGAAACGGGCCAAGGTATTTAGGGCTCAATTTACGACTCGGTGTCCGTAATTTTAAGTATTTCGTGGAGAGGTATACCCTATCTCCAACCGCGAATGGTTTATGGTCTGCCCTCCGTTTGTCCGCTTGGTGTTTTCGCATACGTGTCAACCTTTCTAAAGCCTCCTTTATCTGGGGCCATCCTCTCTCAATATAGGCGGCCCACATACCAGGATCTACTCGATCTTGGGATCGAATGTCAAGTTCCGGTATGGCAGAAAATTCTCTCCCAGAGACTGCTTGAAAGGGAGTAACCCCTGTACTTCCATGGACTGCGTTGTTATAGGCTATTTCAGCGAAAGGGAGTAGTTCTGCCCAGTCTGTCTGTTGATATGAGACATAACACCTTAAATAGCGTTCTATCATAGCATTTGCCCGTTCTGCCGCTCCATTTGTACTTGGGTGAAACCCGGAACTTAACCCCTGTGACGAACCAATCATGGTTACAAAGGTACGCCAAAACTTTGCGGTGAATTGGACGCCCCTGTCCGATATAATACGGCGTGGCGCCCCATGTAAACGGTAAATATGTACCAAGAATAGCTTAGACAATTTACGGGCCGACGGCAAGCCTCGACATGGTATGAAATGGGCCTGTTTCGAAAAGAGATCTATCACAGTCCATATCACGTTGTACCCGTTACTTTCTGGGAGTTCAACAATAAAATCCATAGCGATTTCCTCCCATGGACGGTTTGGTTCTGCCACCGATTGCAAAAGGCCTAGAGGTTTCCCAGGCCGGGGTTTAGCACTTGCACACACTTTACAGCTTTTCACATAATCCTCGATGTCTTTCCGCATACGAGGCCACCAAAATTGACGCCGTGTTAGGTGCAATGTTTTTAAAAACCCAAAATGGCCGGCTGTCTTCACATCATGACATGTATGCAAGACACGTGAACGTAAGGCTAGAGTTACGTATAGCTTGGCCCCCATCCAAGCGAAACCATTTCTATGTGTTAGGACTGACTTATGTTCCAATATCCACTTATCTGACGATAATGCTTTTTTAAGCTCCTTTTCCCAAGAGAACGGTGTACATTGAGACGTCCGGCCCACTTGTTGGGCATCTGGTATCAGGGCTTGTACGACTTGTTCTCTCTTACTGTTATATTGAGGAAGACGTGATAAAGCATCTGCTAAAAAATTCCTACCCCCTGGTACGTACTTAAGGTCGAAGTCGAAGCGTTGAAAATACTGTGCCCACCTCACTTGCTTTGGCGACAGGCGTCTTGGGGTCTGCAACGCTTCAAGGTTTTTGTGGTCCGTCCACACTTCGAACCTCATCCCACTGCCTTCTAGTAGATGCCGCCAGGTAAGTAAAGCCCACCTGACAGCAAATGCTTCTTTTTCCCAGATAGCCCAACGCCTCTCCGTAGGGGACAACTTACGAGACGTGTATGCACATGGGACTAATTCGGTTGGTATGGTTCTTTGCATTAGAACCGCCCCCACAGCCACATCACTGGCATCGGCCTGTACCACAAAAGGCAAGGTGGGGTCTGGATGTTTCAAGAGTGGAGCCTGTGAGAATAAAGTCTTTAACCCGTCAAAGGCTTGCTGACACTCAGGGGTCCAGGGTATTACCTGGCCTGGCTGTGCTTTTTGGCATGTACCTTTCGTACGAAGTAAATTCGTTAAGGGAAGGGCTATCTGTGCGAACGCTGGTATGAACTGGCGATAAAAGTTTGCGAAACCAAGAAAACTCTGTAATTGTTTTCGCGTTTTCGGTGCTTGCCATTCTAACACCGCACATACCTTTTTTGGGTCCATTTCCACTCCATCGCCTGATATTCTATACCCCAGGTAATCCAGCTTTGTGCGGTGAAACTCGCATTTTGACAGTTTTACAAACAATTTTGCTTGCAACAATTTTTCAAGTACCTGTCGCACCAGGACTATATGTTCTTTCATCGTCTTTGTATAGATTAAAATGTCGTCCAAGTAAACGAGGACACCGCGATATAGGTGGTCATGCAAAACCTCATTTATTACTTGCATGAAAACGGCTGGTGCTCCCTGTAGACCGAATGGCATCACCCTGAACTTGTAACTACCCAGGGGACAATTGAAAGTGGTTTTCCACTCATCACCGGGCCTAATTCGTACACGATAATACGCCTCTCGTAGGTCTAGCTTTGTAAACACCTTTCCAGTTGAAAGGGTGGACAATAAGTCCTTCATGAGAGGTAGGGGATACAGATGTTCAACACATACAGCGTTCAATCCCCGGAAGTCCACACATAAGCGTAAACCGCCGTCTTTCTTTTCCCGGAATAAAACAGGCGCCGCCATATGAGATCTGCTGGGCTGAATAAAACCCCTGGCTAAGTTTTTGTCGATGTATCGCCTCAACTCCTCAATCTCTGGTTTAGTCATGGCGTACATACGAGGTTTTGGCAAGCGGGCCCCTGGCTTTAATTCAATGGCACAGTCGGTTGGCCTATGGGGTGGTAGTACTTCGCATTCTTCTTCGTTGAAGACAGCCGATAGATCACTATATTCCATAGGATAGTCTTTCGGTGACTGTTGGCCTTCGTCACTTCCTTCCCCCACTGCTTTACCGGCCGGTTCCTCTGGCTCTGGATCAGGACCAAGATCCAGACGCAACCTCCGATAACCACCCTCCCACCATATGGTGGGCCTCCATTTGTCTAACCAGGCTAGGCCAAGGATAAGGGGTTCAACCATAGTCTCAACAACCACAAAGCGAATTGTTTCCCAATGGTCCCCCACTTCTAGCCGGACCGGCTCGGTTACCTGGGTTGCCGGTTTGCCCCCTAATAAAGACCCATCCATTTGTTCGAATCGTATAGGCACAGGTAAAGGCACCGTCCGTAGACCCAAGTCAACGGCTACAGACCTCCGGAGGAGACAGCGGGTACAACCAGAATCAATTAGGGCATCACTTCGTAAATCCCTCCCTGTACGTAAGTGCCGCAAGACCACTGGGATTATAAAAGGTCGAATCGGTCCACTCACCATGGAGTCTCTGGCTGCATCGTCGTCACTGCTATCCGAGGCCATTGGAGTGCTCCCCTGGAGCGGAGGGGATCTCGACTCGGCCGCTGACCCATGAGCAGACATCAGTTTTGTTGTAGGGGTGGCGCTTTTGGACCATTCTGATGAGGAGCGAGCCCGATCTCGGTTTCTTCCCGTAGAGGCTGGTGATTTGGAGGGAACAGCCGATACAGGAGGCATAGGACAGTCAACAGCGCGATGACCAAGCTGGTTGCATCTAAAACAACGAATAGCACCCCTCCCAACTGGGAGGATAGAGCGGGGAGGGGAAGAACCCAGCCCCCGTGTACCCATGGGCCTATCAGTACTGCGTCGTGTGGCCGTAGGGAAGCCAGCCACCCCACGGGGACGGAACTCCCGTAATCCGACATCTAAATCCACGGCAGCTTTAAACCACTCCGTGAGTTTCGGTGGTAAGCCCCTATACACGCACGCCTGTCTTAGCTCTCGGTCCAATCCCAGCCGGAACTGATGTATGAGGAGCCGTTCAGGCCACGCACGCAGTCGGCCTGCCACCGCCCGAAACTCCTTAACATACTGCCTGGCTGGACGGCCCCCTTGTTTTAAGGCTACCAATTCACCTTCCAATAACTGAGTACGTGATTGGTCCTCAAAACGGGAACGTAGCGCCTCCAAAAACAGTCCCACATCAGCCAGCTCCTTAGCATGGTCGTTATGCAGATCAGCGACCCAGTCTGCCGCCTCTCCCGTTAGAACAGCGGTAATGGCCACCACCATGGACCATTGTGATGGGAAGAGGTGACCGTACAGGTCCATGTAGCTCAGTATCTGACTTAGAAATAAGGAAACCCTGTCTGGACTGCCATCGAATGTGGCCTGTAGGGGAGGGGGCCCCCATAACTGTTGCGGAGCGTGCCACGGTCCAGGGGCCCAACCGGGGCCCGGGGCCGCCGGCCCTACAGCTTGGGTAGCCCTATCACCCCCCCCCCCCGCTGAACATCTCCCTGCTGGCCTCTGTATCCTCGCGGCCCCTGTTGGCCAGGGTGTGAGCCTCTTGCTTGCATGTTCTCCCGATCCTGACCCCGCAGGCTCGTACGGGTTACGGCCGGAGCGGGTCCTGTTGCTGCCTGTTCCCTATACTCGAGCCTAGGTGGGGCCTTCTCAAGGCGCAGCTTGGGGCTAGTTAAACGAAAACGCGATTCCGATGTACTCTGCGAAGCCCTTTGCCACGTTTGTGTCTCTGACATCCATGGCTGCCACGAGGGGGCGTCTCTGAAACTTGCTTCCCCGAACTTTTCTCGCAAGACGTCCAGTGTGGACGGCCCTAGCCCCGTTGAATGACTTGTATCATATTCATCGTCGTCCGTCCACCTCCGTTCCCTCCAGCCCTGGAACGACGACGACCCGCCTAGGTCAGGGGGGGATGGCAACCACTGACCTGGCGGCGCGCCCTCACGCTGGGGACGGCATTCCTCCGTACCAGGCACAGCAACGACCGCCTGCGGCGTGGCCTCATTCGGCCGTACGACTGGCTGCTCCGAGTCCTCAGCCGCCAGGCTCTCCGACAAGCCCTCCACGTCCGCCTCCAACACCTCCTCGGTCGCCGGGGAACCAGCTGATGACCCCTCCGCCATGCTGCTGAGTACTGCCAAATGCGAGGAGGAGAACGCCGACTTTCTGTCAGGACCGTGTTGCGCGTGGGTGTGGGAAGGCACGAAGAAGCACACACGACCACCTCTTGCTGTAACAGTTTAATCGCAAGACCTTCTTTACGCTGCACGGCAAACTGACGGTATGGAGATACACAAAGTCGGCGTTGGGAGCGGCTGCCTCCCAACGCCTTTTAAACAGCGCGCCAGGGAAGGATAGATACCACCGCCCTTCCGGAATCCATTGCGCACGCGCTGCCGAGCCACCGCCCCGTAGGAAAGTTGACAGGAAAGAAGAAAAGCAGTCCCTTTCACCGACCGCCCCCGTGACCGGCCGCCTACGTTTAGGCTAGCACCCCCCCACCACCAGTGACATCAAGAAACAAAAGCGTCCGGCGGCCCGTCGCAAGCCCCTCGCAAGCTCCCACGGTGGTCTCAGTGGGTCTTTGATCCCAGCAATCAGGTGAAGTGTCGCGGGGATCGCGACACTCTCCTTTTCCTCTGGTGGTTTTGACGTGTCACTCGCCCGCAGCCCTCTGTCGACTTTTATCGCTACCCGGAACCATTCAGCGAGTCGGTTTGGGATGTCACGATAGGCAGTCACTTGGGAAATTCTTTTATCTAGGCTTGTTCTAAAAAAATACACCAGCAATCGCTCTGGTAGAGGAGGCAGTGTCCCAATGACTCTCCTGAATTCACGGATATGCTCTCTGATAGGCTTCCCCCTCTGCATTAGGTTTCTGAGCTCGTCTTCCACATAGGGGTCCTCCTCCTCCTCCTCATAACGGGCTCTCAATAGTTGCAAGAACCCATCCGCATTTTGTAGCTGGGGGGCCCTGTATTTGTAGAGTGATGCTGACCACCTCTTTGCTTCTCCCTCCAGCCCTTCTGAGATAGCATTCACTAGGGCTCTGGGGAAAGGGTAGAGGTGTCCAAACCGCTCTATGTATATCTCAGCTGAATCGAGGAATTGGGCAAGGTTGTCTGGGTCACCATCGAATTTCCCTCTGAACTGGGGTGGTTCCTCCCTCTCTGCCCTCTCCTCTCTGTGCTGAGCTCTGGAGGGCCAGCCTTGGTGTTGGTAGTCCTCTGCCTCGTCTCTCATCCTGGGGTGGGGAGGTGCTGCCTTGTCTGGGCTTCGCTGCCATTCCCATCCCCAGCTCGCCCTTCCCAATTCACTTAGGGGTTTTTCTTTATCTTTTACCTTTGTATTTTCCAAGTTGGCTGGAATCACGACCGCTTCTGCTCCTCCCGTTTCTTGAAGCAGGCTTTCCTCCGAGAGCTTGGCTTCAGCCATAGTCCGTCCGACCAGATGTCTGGGAGGGAACGGGATGATTTAAACTCAGCCAGCCTGGATTTGGAGGAGAGTTTGGCTGTCTGTCAGGTTTCGGTGCTATCTTAAATGAGTTTCATTTTCAAGCGCAATCTCTCTAATGAAACATTTTTATTTAAGAACATAAAAAGCCGACAATCCTGATTTCATTTTTGCAGCCAAACTGGCCCCTCCTTCCAACCCCCTCCTCTTCCGCTCTCCAACCCCAATGTCCCATTGGCCATCATGCAGATCCATCTCTACCTCCCGGCACGTTCTTTTCACAGGAATGTAGCCCCCACCCTCGTCTCCCAGGAAACACTATCTGTACATACAAAACTAGGTAAAAGTTCATCTTGTTATGTCAGCGCTGGAAGAGAGCCTAATTTGGAACGCTGACATGGAAATTATTAAGCATTGTGTAAAAAGACAGAGGACATACGTTTACAAACTGATTTTATACATACAAAACTAAAGCTTTCTTTCAATACATATCTCAAACTTACAAAGTTCCATCCTAACTAATTAAGTCATTAAATTTAAGTCACTCCCTCCATTTTATCTTTGCAAATTCTATGCACATGCCCAAGATGGCGACTTCCCATTGATGGCGATCTTGGGGGGGGGATGATTATGGCTCCAGGGGGCCTTTGGAGGGCTGAATTTGACCGCTGCAGCCCCGGTTCAGCTGGAGGAGCGTTCGAGCTCTTTTCTGAGGGGTCTCCGGTTTTCTGAGATGCCCCCGAGGTTCGTAGAGATCACGAGATGGCGAGAGCGGCCCGAGGGAAGGAGGGGCGGCGACAGGGTCTCGGCGAAGGCAGCTAGGCCAGGATGACGGCGGTGGCGGCGCGGCGGTGGCAGCGGTGCAGCACCCTCGTCGGGATCCTTGCCAACCCAAACCACCCTGGACATGTGTTATAGGGGCGGAAGAGGGGGGCGAGGTGAGGACAAGGAGGCTGGCGGTGGCAACAGCGATGCTGGCGGTGTGGAAATGGCGGCTGCCAGGACAAGGAAGGAGTCGCCGGAGTCGGTGTGTGGGAGCGCTGGAGATGTTGGTAGCAGCTGCTCGCTTGCTATATTGGACCTCCTGGGTGATCGTGGGGCGTTGTTCGGCCCCTTGGTCGTCCCAGAGACCTCCATGAGGATTTATGGAGGCTGGGCGAGGTGAGCAGTATGGCCATAAGAAAGACCTGGGAGGGGCTGGGGAGAGCTGGACCATGACTGAGGGGTTTTCCCGTGTGGCGCCTTGCTGCCTCTGCTCTCCTTCTTCTTACCTCCCATCTCCCTAAAGCCTGTTAAGTCTCTATTAGGGACTAAGCCTATTGGCGATGCCATACTGCTTGTGCTTGCTGGACAATTATCTCCTGGTTTAGGTGCCATCTTGACCTCCCTGGATTTATGGCTGTTATGATCTCCGCAGTTTGAGCCTGTCCCGGACTATGAGGACTGACCTGATCCCATTTTCTCCCTCTATTGAATGGAGGGTTACACCTGGGGATACAAGTCTTGGTGGAGTGGGTCTACAGCTGCTGTCTCAATTCCGGCTTTTTGGACGATCGAGGTTGACCAGCCGCCGTGAGAGGGGGGCTGGGTCACCCCCTACGGGATCGAAACAGCATTTTTACTCCCGCCATTGCCGTGAGAGGGCAATGAGGTCCCATGTGTTCCATCGGAGTTCTATCGAAGTCCGGCATTCCGCTCCTTCTGACTGTTATAACATCGAAACTGCTCCCTGGTTATTGGCCATGGGTCATTACCTCCCCTTGATGTCAGATGTATTTGGCGAACGAACTCCGTGCTCTGCGAGATTCCCCCCTCTCGCAGGTTTGGCCTTCCTCGTTATCGAGGGTCTATCTTGATGACGGGCTTTGGAGCCCTGAGAGATGGCATGCGGCAAAGAAGAGTTTGAGGTTTTTTTTAAGTGGGTTTTTAATCAAAATTTTAAGGGGTTCGGGGGGGACTAGGGTGGGTTTTGGGGGAAATCCACCGGGTTCAAGACCAGCCCCTGCGGAGGGCTGCGTCACTAGGGATACAGAATCGGAGGTCAGGGAGGGGGTTGGAGCTCAACTTAGGGAGGGCTGTTCTATTAGTACAGTGAGTGGGAGGGGCAGATATGGCGGAAGCAGGGGGCCATATCATGTTCGGGGAGTACGCACTCGCTACCTTAGAGCGATTGCGCACTCCGGTCCCCAATGCTTCTCTCGTTCCCCAGGCTGCTCAGATCCTCAGGGCCAGAGTCTTCGGCTGATGTGCAATGCCAGGTCCGTTGTTAATAAAGCGCCCCTCATCCACAACCTTATTCAGGAGGGGGGGAGCGGACCTGGTGGGCATTACAGAGACCTGGTTGGGCCAGGAGGGGGGAGTTCCCCTCGTAGATATGTGCCCACCAGGCTTCCGTGCATTCCATCAGCTGAGAGCTCAGGTCAGGGGCGGGTGGTGGTGGCGGTTATTATAAAGGAAGGTCTGGATCCAAGGGAGACCACTGTACCACAGATAGCCGGATGTGAGTCCCTTTTTGTGAAGTGGGGTCGTGGGGTGCAGATGGGCCTGTTGATCACGTACCTGGCTCCCTGCCACGTGGCAACGGCCCTGCCCAAGCTGCTCAACGTCATAGCCGGGGGTGGCGGTTGATACCCCCAGGCTTTTGGTCATGGGGGATTTTAACCTGCCATCCATCGGTGAAACGTCTGAGGTGGCCCAGGAGTTCATGGCTTCCATGACGGCCATGGACCTGACTCAGTTAATTCATGGCCCCACTCACATAGGCGGGCACACTCTGGACTTAGTTTTCATCTCTGGTCAGTGGTCGAGTGGCCTTGATATAGGGGATATAGTCATCGAACCCTTGTCATGGTCTGACCACTCACTCCTTCGACTAGACTTTCTAACCGCTACACCCCGCCACAGGGAGGCGGGACCGACCAGGTGGTTCCGCCCCAGGCGCCTGATGGACCCTGATAGGTTCCAGATGGAGCTTGGGCCAATTCCTGAGACTCTGGCTCATGACTCGGCTGAGGACTTGGTGGCCGCCTGGGACAGTGCGGCCGCCGGGGCCTTGGACTGCGTCGTGCCTTTGCAGCCTCTGACCCGGCACCAAACTCACCTAGCTCCTTGGTTCTCCGAGGAGCTGAGGGAGATGAAGCGCCGGAAAAGACGCCTGCAGAACAGTTGGAGGACCAGCCGTTCCGAATGTGACCGAACACTGGTGAGGTCTCACGTTAAGACCTACCTAGTGGCGATAAAAGCAGCAAAATCTAGCTATTTTTCCGCTCTTATTGCGTCATCAGATAATCGCCCAGCTGCCCTGTTTAGGGTGACCCACTCCCTCCTCCATCTGGGAGCGCGGGATGACCCCTTGCAGGGTCGAGCTGAGGATTTTGTGCAGTATCTGTATTTATTTATTTATTTATTTATTTATTTATTTATTTATTTATTTATTTATTTATTTATTTATTTAAATTTCTATACCGCCCTTCTCCAGAATAGGACTCAGGGCGGTGAACAGCCAGAGTAAAAAACAATACATACAAAATTTAAAAGCAATTTAAAATAATTAAATATTATTGGCCGTAAATTAAAATAACCCAATTTAAAATCAATTTAAAATTAACTCAGGCCAGCCCCGCTAGTTGAAATAAATGGGTTTTCAGGGCCCGACGAAAAATCCGGAGGTCTGTTATTGTACGTATCTCTGGGGGGAGGTTGTTCCAGAGGGTGGGCGCCGCCACAGAGAAGGCTCTCCCCCTGGGGGTCGTCAGCTGACATTGTCTGGCGGACGGCACCCTGAGGAGGCCCACTCTGTGCGAGCGTACTGGCCGGTGGGAGGCTATTGGTGGCAGAAGGCGGTCTCGTAAGTACCCCGGCCCTAAGCCATGGAGCGCTTTAAAGGTGGTCACCAACACCTTGAAGCGCACCCGGAAGACCACCGGGAGCCAGTGCAGCTCGCGCAGGAGAGGTGTTACGTGGGAGCGCCTCGTCGCCCCCATAATCCCCCGTGCGGCCGCGTTCTGGACCAGCTGGAGCCTCCGGGTGCACCCCAGGGGGAGCCCCATGTAGAGAGCGTTGCAGTAGTCCAGGCGGGAAGTGACGAGTGCCTGAGTGACTGTGCGTAGGGAGTCCCGATCTAGAAAGGGGCGCAACTGGCGTATCAGGCGGACCTGATAAAATGCTCCCCTGGCCACGGCCGTCAAATGATCTTCTAACGACAGCCGTGCATCCAGGAGGACGCCCAAGTTACGAGCCCTCTCCGTGGGGGCGAGTGATTCGCCCCCAATAGCCAGCGATGGCGTCAGCTGGCTATATCGGGACGCCGGAAGCCACAGCCACTCGGTCTTGGAGGGGTTGAGTCGGAGCCTGTTTCTCCCCATCCAGGCCCGCACGGCCTCCAGGCACTGGGACATCACTTCAAGGGCATCGTTGGGGTGGCCTGGGGTGGAGATGTACAGCTGGGTGTCATCAGCGTACTGATGGAACTCCACCCCGAAGCCACGGATGATCTCACCCAGCGGCTTTACATAAATGTTGAACAGAAGGGGCGAGAGGACCGACCCTTGTGGCACCCCACAAGCAAGGTGCCTCGGGGTCGACCGCTGCCCCCCTGTCAACACAGATTGCGACCGGTCAGAGAGGTAGGAGGAGAACCACCGCAGAACGGTGCCCCCCACCCCCAACCCCGCCAACCGGCGCAACATGATACCATGGTCGATGGTATCAAAAGCCGCTGAGAGGTCTAACAGGACCAGGATAGAGGAGCAACCCCTATCCCGAGCCCTCCAGAGATCATCCACCAACGCGACCAATGCCGTTTCCGTGCTGTGCCCAGGCCGGAAGCCGGACTGGAGCGGGTCTAGATAGACAGCTTCATCCAGGTACCGGGGAAGCTGTTGCGCCACCACACTCTCAACAACCTTCGCAACAAAGCGAAGGTTGGAGACTGGACGATAGTTAGCCAAAACAGCCGGATCCAGAGAGGGCTTCTTGAGGAGGGGCCTCACAACCGCTTCTTTCAAAGCGGCCGGTAGGACCCCCTCACTCAAAGAAGCGTTAACAATCTTCTGGAGCCAGCCTCGTGTCACCTCCCGGGAAGCCAGTACCAACCAGGAGGGGCACGGGTCCAATAAACATGTGGTTGCGTTCAGCCGTCCCAGGACCCTGTCCATGTCCTCGGGAGCCACAGGATCGAACTCCCCCCAGATAACACTCTCAAGACCTGTCTCAGTCATCCCGTCCGGACATACCCAGTCAGAGGCCAGCCCTTCCCGAATCTGAGCGATTTTGTCATACAGATACTGCACAAAGTCCTCAGCTCGGCCCTGCAAGGGGTCATCCCGCACTTCCAGATGGAGGAGGGAGCGGGTCACCCTAAACAGGGCGGCCGGGGCGATTATCTGATGACGCGATAAGAGCGGCAAAATAGCTAGATTTCGCCGCTTTTATCGCCACTAGGTAGGTCTTAATATGAGACCTCACCAGTGTTCGGTCGGATTCGGAGCGGCTGGTCCTCCAACTACTCTCCAGGCGTCTTTTCCGGCGCTTCATCTCCCTAAGCTCCTCGGAGAACCAAGGAGCTAGGTGGGTTCGGTGCCGGGTCAGAGGCCGCAAAGGCACGACACGGTCCAAGGCCCCGGCAGCCGCACTATCCCAGGCGGCCACCAGGTCTTCAGCCGAGTCATGAGCCAGAGTCTCAGGAAATGGCCCAAGCTCCATCTGGAACCTATCAGGGTCCATCAGGCGCCTGGGGCGGAACCACCTGGTCGGTTCCGCCTCCCTGCGGCGGGGTGCAGCGGTTAGAAAGTCCAATCGAAGGAGCGAGTGGTCAGACCATGACAAGGGTTCGATGGCTATATCCCCTATATCAAGGCCACTCAACCACTGACCAGAGACAAAAACTAAGTCCAGAGTGTGTCCCCCTGTGTGAGTGGGGCCATGAATTAACTGAGTAAGGTCCATGGCCGTCATGGAAGCCATGAACTCTCGAGCCACCTCAGACGTTTCACCGATAGATGGCAGGTTGAAATCCCCCATAATAACAAGTCTGGGGGTGTCCACCGCCACCTCGGCTATAACGTTAAGCAGCTCGGGCAGGGCCGTTGCCACGTGGCAGGGAGCCAGGTACGTGACCAACAAGCCCATCTGTACTCCACGACCCCACTTTACAAAGAGGGACTCACATCCGGCTATCTGTGGAACAGTGGTCTCCCTTGGATCCAGACCTTCCTTTATAATAACCGCCACCCCCCCCGCCCCTGCCCTGAGCCCTCGGCGGATGAAATGCACGGAAGCCTGGTGGGCATATATCCACGAGGGGAACTCCCCCCTCCTGGCCCAACCAGGTCTCCGTAATGCCCGCCAGGTCCGCCTCCCCCTCCTGAATAAGATCGTGAATGAGGGGGGCTTTATTAACAACGGACCTGGCGTTGCATAACATCAGCCGAAGGCTCTGGCCCTGAGAATCTGGACAGCCTGGGGAACGAGAAAAGCATTGGGGACCGGAGTGCGCAATCGCTCTAAAATAGCGAGTGCGCATTCCCCGAACATGATGTGGTCCCCAGCTACCGCCATATCTGCCCCTCCCACTCACTATGCTGATGGAACAGCCCTCTTCAAATCGAACTCCAACCCCCTCCCCGACCTCCGGTTCTACGTCCCTAGTGTCGCAGCCCTTCGCTAAGGCTGGTCTTGAACCCGGTGGATTTCCCCCAAAACCCACCCTAATCCCCCCCGAACCCCTTAAAATGTTTGTTAAAAACCTACTAAAAAACCCACTTAAAAAACCCCTCAAACTCTTCTTTGCTGCATGCCATCTCTCGGGGCTCCAACGCCCGTCATCAAGATAGGCCCTCGATAACGAAGAGGGCCAAACCTGCGAGAGGGGGGAATCTCGCAGGGCACGAAGGTCATTCACCGAGTACATCTGGACATCAAGGGGAGGTGATAATCCATGGCCAGTAGCCAGGGGACAATTTGATGTTATCACAGTCAAGAGTAAATGTCAGGCTTCAATAGAATTCCAATGGGACACATAGGACCTCATTGCCCTCTCACGGCAATGGCAGGAGTAAGAATGCTGATTCGGACCGGTGAGGGGTGACCCAGCCCCCCTCTCACGGCGGCTGGTCAACCACGATCGTCCAAAGAACCGGAGGTGAGACAGCAGCTGTGGACCCACTCCACCAAGACTTGAATCCCCAGATGTAAACCTCCATTCAATGGAGGGAAAGAATGGGATCAGGTCAGTCCACATAGTCCAGGGCAGGCTCAACGGTGGAGATCGTAGCCATCAAAAAACTATAGGGAGGTCAAGATGACACCTAGTCCAGGAGATGATGATGGGGGGGGGAAAAGAGGAGAGCCAAGGCAAACAAACGCCAGAGGGGGGAAAAACCCTCAGTCATGGTCCAGCTCTCCCCCATCCCTCCAGATCTTCCTTATAATCATGCTGCTCATCTCGCCCAGCCTTCATAGATCAACATGAAGGCCTCTGGGGCGACCAAGGGCCAAACAGTGCCCCACAATCACACAATCACCCAGGAGATCTAATGCCACGAGTAAGCAGCTGCCATCATCTCCAACACTCCCACAGACCAAAACTGCGGCGGCCCCTTCCCTGAGCCGGCGGCCGCCATTTCCACGCCGCCAGCATCGCTGCCGCCGCCGTTGCCAGCCTCCCCGTCCTCACCTCGCCCCCCTCACCGCCCTAGCACATGTCCAGAGGGCGGATTGGGCTGGCGAGGATCCTGACAAGGATGCCGCATCGCCGCAGCGCTGACGCCGTCTTCCTGGCTCTGCCGCCTTTGCCATGGGAGGTCTGCCGCCGCCCCCTTCTCCTTCGGGCCGCTCTCGCTGTCCTGTAGTCTCCACAAGCCGCGAGCCTCCGCGAGCCTCCAGGACGTTCTAAGAAGCCGGAGACCCCTCAGCAGAGAGCCCCGACACTCCTCCAGCTGGGCCAGGGCTGCAGCGATCGAAATTCAGCCCTTCAAGGCCCCCCTGAAGCCATAATCACCCCCCCGAAATACCAGAGTCACAGGGAAGTCGCCATCTTGCGACGTATGATAAAATCGCTCAGATTTGGGAAGGTCTGGCCTCTGACTGGGTAAGTCCGGACGGGATGATTGAGGCAGGTCTTGAGAGTGTTATCTGGGAGGAGTTTGATCCTGTGGTTCCCGAGGACGTGGACAGGATTCTGGGACGGCTGAACGCGACCATATGTTTATTGGACCCGTGTCCCTCCTGGTTGGTGCTGGCTTCCCGGGAGGTTACACGAGGCTGGCTCCAGAGGATTATTAACGCTTCTTTGAGTGAGGGTGCCCTGCCGGCCGCCTTGAAAGAAGCGGTGGTGAGGCCCCTCCTCAAGAAGCCCTCTCTGGATCCAGCTGTTTTGGCTAACTATCGTCCAGTCTCCAACCTTCGTTTTATTGTGAAGGTTGTTGAGAGTGTGGTGGTGCGGCAGCTGCCACAGTACCTGGATGAAGCTGTCTATCTAGATCCGCTCCAGTCCGGCTTCAGGCCTGGGCACAGCACGGAAACGGCATTGGTCGCGTTGGTGGATGATCTCTGGAGGGCTCGGGATAGGGGTTGCTCCTCTATCCTGGTCCTATTAGATCTCTCAGCGGCTTTTGATACCATTGAACATGGTATCATGTTGCGCCGATTGGAGGGTTTGGGGGTGGGGGGCACCGTTTTGCGGTGGTTCTCCTACCTCTCTGACTGGTCGCAATCTGTGTTGACGGAGGCAGCAGTCGACCCTGAGGCGCCTTGTTTGTGGGGTGCCGCAAGGGTCGGTCTTCTCGCCCCTTCTGTTCAACATTTATGTAAAGCCGCTGGGTGAGATCATCTGTGGCTTTGGGGTGGAGTTCCATCTGTACACTGATGACCCCCAGCTGTACATCTCCACCCCAGGCCACCCCAACGATGCCCTTGAAGTGATGTCCCGGTGCCTGGAGGCCGTGCGGGCCTGGATGGGGAGAAACAGGCTCCGACTCAGCCCTTCCAAGACCGAGTGGCTGTGGCTTCCGGCATCCCGATATAGCCAGCTGGTGCCATCGCTGGTTATTGGGGGCGAATCACTGGCCCCCACGGAGAGGGCTCGCAACTTGGGCGTCCTCCTGGATGCACGGCGGTCTTTAGAAGAGCATATGCCTGGCTGCTGTCTCCACTCAACGAGAAGGTGTGTCTCAGGTAAGCCAATGCCCCTTCTGTTGTTGAGTTGGAAAAACAACAGTCCAGAGAGAGATCATCTCTGGGTGTGTCAGCTGAAAGTGACTTGAAATATTCATTTTTTAACATTTCAGCCATTTATCTGCATTTTATCCTACCTGGTTAAGATTAGCTAAACTAAATTCATATTCTCAGGACTGGTTAAGGAATATAATTTTATAATCAGTAGATTTCAAGATGGCAGATACTGTATATACATATTTTTAAACTCTTCTAATTGAAATATGTATTAAACTCTATTGGCTTCAGCTCCTATAAAATCAGTTGTTTAACTGAACAATTCCAGATGTACATCTAAATTACTTCATTCCATTTTGCCTAGATTAGTTAAAATACATAAAAATGTTTTTCTCTGTTCAGCTTTTAGTTTGGATGCTGAGCAACCGAATTATGATTTGGATTCAGAAGATGAGGCCTTTGTGAATAAGCTGAAGAAAAAAATAGATATTTCTCCTTTGCAGTTTGAAGAAATGATAGTTCAGCTTGAAAAAGGAAGTAGTCAGCAGGTATAGTATTGTTTCAAATTTGAAATTGTTTTTAAGTGTATAAATATATAAAACTGACATACTTGGATTTTCCCTTTAGCCAATCAGCCTGCAGGAAGCCAAACTACTCTTAAAGGAAGATGATGAACTGATTAGTGAAATATATGAGTACTGGATTAAAAAGAGAAAAAACTGTCAAGGTCCCTCTCCTATCTCAGTAGTGAAACAGGAGAAGCGTGATGGTTCCAGCACAAATGATCCTTATGTTGCATTTAGAAGGCGAACAGAAAAGATGCAAACTCGAAAAGTGAGTATGCGTGTTTGTTTGTGTGTGTGTGTGTGTGTGTGTGTGTAGGCTATTTCCCCATTCTTGTTGCATCTACAGACTGCTGTCCAGCGGCCTTTTTAAAGTGAACCAGATTCTTTTATAGAAGGAATGACTATTAACCCTCCCCACCCGTGACAATGCTAGCAAAGTTCTTTATGGATAATAATCACTCTTGTTCACTTGGAGTCAGAAGCCAGTTGGATGGAGTCCAGAGAAGTGTGAGGCTGATGTGTTGCAAGGTTTCCTGGGAAAGATTTTGCACATGTTGATCCTGTGGAAATGAGCAGTTTTTGGTGAGATGAGCTTGACCCTGCCTCATTTGGCTTGTGCATGCTGCCAAGGAGGAGATGGGGAGATGTGTCAAGCCATGGTACACACCTTGTGGGATATCTTTGAAAGGGGCATTTGTACATCCTTTCCTTAAGGGGCTAACATTTAACCCAACTGCACTGGACAGCTATCACTCAGTTTGCAACTTTCCCCTCTTGGGGAGGTTGTTGAGAAGGTGGTTGTTTGACATCTACTCAGAAGTAGATTATCTGGACTCTTTTCTGTCAGGTTTTAGGCCTGGGAAATAGCACTGACCATGATTATTTATGCTTTATAGTAGAGTCGTGACCTTATAGTATCCCTCTAGACCAGTGCTTTTCAACCTTTTCAGATTGTACCACTTTTAGGACATGACAATATTCGAGTACCACCAGTGGTTTAGCAAGGTGTCAAAAACCTGATAACCAAAAAAAAGGAAAAAAAGTGATAAAGTACACCCACTTACCACACTTTTAATGGGAAACTTGTGCCTGTTTCTCTGACATTAATCTTTGCACTCGTGCCTGGAGTGTGCTTACTGATAGAATTAAGTCAGATTGCAGCTGAAGACAATTCCTTTCCTTAGTTTTTATACATGTCAATGAAGAAAAACGCCTTCTCACACAAGTATGTGGAACCAAATGACAGTAACGCTACAATAGCTTCCCCCTTCCCACTTCCGGGTACAGTTTTGCAACTTGGCAAATATCACATCCTCTTGACATGAATGTAAAATACAATGCAAATTCGGTGTGCAGTTTTTGCAAGTGATTTTTGATGGCAGTTTCATTGTCTTCAGTGTCAACAACAGAATTTAGTTCAATAAAGTCTGACACATTGGGAAATGATGCAATATTTCCTTTACTTGGACTATACACAGGGAGATTTTCTTGTAGAATGCACAAACATTCTCTTCAATTATAAACATTTTATGACAGTGGCCCTGCAGCAACCGATTAAGTTCATTTAGCTTTTTAAATATGTCAGCCAAATAGCCAAGGCAGGACACCCAGAAGACATTTTCAAAGATTTCTGCTAGGGGTGATAAAACATTCATCAGGAACAGGTGTGTTTCATCTCGTAGCTCGAATAATCTCGATAATGTTTCATCTCTCAACAGCCAACGTACTTCTGTATGAAAGAGAAGAGTGCTGTGCTCAGAATCCAAATCCTTGCATAATTGTCAGAATAAACATCCATTCAATGGCCGGCTTTTGATGAAATTTATTATTTTTGCAGCATCCTCCAAAATCTCATGTAACAATGGGCTCATCCATTTAGAAGCAAGTGCATGTAAGATACAATGATTTGAAACAATGGAACTCTTTCTTGTCTTAGCTTGTGCCTGAAGCTCTTCCTGTAATAGCTGCTGCACCTTTGGAACAAATTGCTACACACCAAGTCCATAATATTCCATGTTCACTGAAAAAATTGTTGACTATTGTGAATATGTGTTCCCTAGTCATTCTGCCAGGTAGTGGGCGGAAAAATAATATGTGTTCCAGTATATCGTCCGAATCAGGAACACACACAAATACAATTAATTGCACTTCACCAGTGATGTCAGTGCATTCATCCAATTGAAATGCAATTTTTTCTGCTGCTGTGATCTTTTCCACCATTTGTTGAGTAATGTCTGTGGCCATATCTTGTATTCGTCTTTGGACAGTGTTGTCAGAACATGGAATATTACAAATAGCATCAGCCATTTTTTTCATCAAAGAGAATTGAAGCAATTGCAATGGCAGAGGGAACCACGACTTCTTCAACAATTGTGTGATACTTATTTCATTTAGTTGCTACCAAAGACAATTCATAAGCTGCTTCCAGACATTTTTTCGAGATAGTGGTGGACTTCATGAAAGCAGCATGGCATTTTATAAATTTGTCTCTCTTCTTCACGAAAAATGCTACTGGCTTTTCGGTGTGCTCTTTATGATTTGTTGTTAAATGTCTCTGGAGCAAAGAAGGCTTCACGGAATGCTTGGATAGTACTTCATTGCAGATAACATAAACAGGAAGATGCTGATTGTTTTCTTCTGCAAAATAAAATCCAAACTTCAAATAATCTTCACTGTATTTTTGATTTGATGCTGGTTTTAATTTTGGTGGTGGTTCCTTTGCTGAATCACTTTCCCTTTGCACAAACGTATGACAAATTTATCCATTTTTATTCATATGCACCACTACCTTGGTTGTCATGTGGCTGGTCAGCCCTTCTTCCTGTCTCCTTCTCCTCTCTTTCTCTTTCACTGCCTGCTGGGCTCTCCTTCCACAGCCTCTGCTCCTTTGTTGATCCCTCTGCTTGTCTCATAGAAGCCTCTCCTATTCTATCCCCTTTTCTCTCTCAGGCTTGCCCCACAGAAGCCTCTCCTAGTCTATCCCCTTTTCTCTCTCAGGCTTGCCCCACAGATGTTGTGACCCAGGCCCAAGTACAGATGAAACTCGAAAAATTAGAATATTGTGCAAAAGTTCATTTATTTCAGTAATGCAACTTAAAAGGTGAAACTAATATATGAGATAGACTCATTACATGCAAAGCGAGATAGTTCAAGCCTTGATTTGTCATACTTTTGATTATGGCTTACAGCTCATGAAAACCCCAAATTCACAATCTCAGAAAATTAGAATATTACATGAAATCAATAAAACAAGGATTGTACATAGAACAATATCGGACCTCTGAAAAGTATAAGTATGCATATGTACTCAGTATTTGGTTTGGGCCCCTTTTGCATCAATTACTGCCTCAATGCGGCGTGGCATGGATGCTATCAGCCTGTGGCACTGCTGAGGTGTTATGGAAGACCAGGATGCTTCAATAGCGGCCTTTAGCTCTTCTGCATTGTTCGGTCTCATGTCTCTCATCTTTCTCTTGGCAATGCCCCATAGATTCGCTATGGGGTTCAGGTCAGGCGAGTTTTCTGGCCAATCAAGCACAGTAATCCCATGGTCATTGAACCAGGTTTTGGTACTTTTGGCAGTGTGGGCAGGTGCCAAGTCCTGCTGGAAAATGAAGTCAGCATCCCCATAAAGCTCATCTGCGGAAGGAAGCATGAAGTGCTCCAAAATCTCCTGGTAGACGGTTGCGTTGACCCTGGACTTAATGAAGCACAGTGGACCAACACCAGCAGATGACATGGCTCCCCAAATCAACACAGACTTTGGAAACTTCACACTGGACTTCAAGCATCTTGCAGTGTGTGCCTCTCCATTCTTCCTCCAGACTCTGGGTCCTTGGTTTCCAAATGAGATGCAAAAGTTGCTCTCATCAGAAAAGAGGACTTTGGACCACTGAGCAACAGACCAGTTTTTTTTTTTTTTCTTTAGCCCAGGTAAGACACTTCTGGCGTTGTTTGTTGTTCAGGAGCAGCCTGACAAGAGGAATATGACATTTGAAGCCCATGTCCAGGATCCGTCTGTGTGTGGTGGCTCTTGATGCACTGACTCCAGCCTCAGTCCACTCCTTGTGAAAGTCCCCAACACTTTTGAATGGCCTTTTCCTGACAATCCTCTCCAGGCTGCGGTCATCCCTGCTGCTTGTGCACCTTTTTCTTCCACACTTTTCCCTTCCACATAACTTTCTATTAATGTGCTTTGATACAGCACTTTGGGAACATCCAACTTCTTTTGCAATTACCTTCTGAGGCTTTCCCTCCTTATGGAGGGTGTCAATGATGGTTTTCTGCACAACTGTCAGGTCAGCAGTCTTTCCCATGATTGTGATTCCTACTGAACCAGACTGAGAGACCATTTAAAGGCTCAGGAACCCTTTGCAGGTGTTATGGTTTAATTAGCTGATTAGAGTGGGACACTTTGAGCCTAGAATATGGAACCTTTTCACAATATTCTAATTTTCTGAGATTGTGAATTTGGGGTTTTCATGAGCTGTAAGCCATAATCATCAAAAGTATGACAAATCAAGGCTTGAACTATCTCGCTTTGCATGTAATGAGTCTATCTCATATATTAGTTTCACCTTTTAAGTTGCATTACTGAAATAAATGAACTTTTGCACAATATTCTAATTTTTTGAGTTTCACCTGTAGGTAGTATTAGACGCAAACAGTTCCAAAACAGACAGACTTTATTAGAACAGCTGAGAATTATCTCATTCTCAGCGTAGTCCAAACTAAATTAAAACAAATTCTTCATAGCACAAATTCTTCAGTCTAATCACCAACCTTGGTATAATTAGGCAAACTGCCAAAGGCTTCTCTTGGCAAAAGTTCAGAAGCAGAAGATGCTGACCAGAGATAAGTGCAGCAAGACAAGAACAAGTCTATCAACGTTGTTTTCCGACAAAGAGCCCAAGAGCCGTTGCTGTTCCTTTAAGCCTTATGGGAGGGGCCAATCATCTCTTGGCCCTACTCCCGAGTCGTCCTCTTTGCTGTAACTGCTCTTGCCTTCTGGCAGCTCTTCTCATACGTGCACTAGGAACAGGCTCTTCCTGTTCCTCTGCCTCTCTACTGTCAGCCGCTGGAGGCTCCAGAGTCCGCACATCACTCCCCAATGGCCCTGGCCCCATCTCTGCCTCCAACGCAGAGCCTTCATCCGGGCCTTCCCCAGCCTCCAGGACTGGCCCATGTTCTTCCTCAGCCTCATCACTGTCCGACTCCGCTGCCAGCTCCGCAGGCTGCTGGCGGACCACAACAACAGAAGCCTCTCCTCTTCTCCGTCCCCTTCACTTTCCCAATCTTTTTTTTTCTCTCCCACTCCCATCAAAACCTCTTCCTCCTTTTATATCCTCTCCTCTCTCCCCCCTCCTCCTCTTCTCTTCCAGGTGCGCCACTCTCTGGGGCTCAGGGTGAGCTCCAGCATTGGTCGCTACCCCAGTCTCACTCCCCCATGCGGTCACAAACTCGCCGGCTGGACATTGCACACAGTGCTGATCAGCTGGAGCCTGTGCACTCTGGCACTCCAGCTGACACTCTCACCCCAAGGCCTGTCTGTTGCTCCCGGTGATAGCAGAGGCTGCCGGAAGCGCCGATCCTGGGCCTTCAGCAGAACCCCAGCAACACTGCCGCTTCAGCTCATCCCCCCCCCCCCGGCTACACTTGTCTAGGACAATGTCAAGTACCACCTGCCAGGTGCCAAAGTACCACCAGTGGTACGTGTACCATGGGTTGAAAAGCATTGCTGTAGACCAGTGATGGCTAACCTTTTTGCCGTTGCGTGCCAAAAGCGGGAGTGTAGGGGGTCGCGCACGCATGTGCCCACACCCATAATTCAATGCACGCCACCCGTCCGCACACAACCCCTCCTGTGCCCCTCCTGCTTTTGGCACGCGATGGCACGGTGGGCCCGGTAGGCCTGTTTTTCACCCTCCCCAGGCTCCAGAGGATTTCTTGGAGCCTGGGGAGGGTGAAAACAGCCTCCCCCCCCGAGGCCCTCCGGAGGCCGGAAACAGCCTGTTTGCTGACTTCCAGTGGTCCGGAAGGCCTGAAAATCAGCTGGCCGGCGCACGCACGCGCACTGCAGCTGAGCTAGGGCAACGCTCGCATGCCCACCAATATGGCTCCGTGTGCCACCTGTGGCACGCATGGTATAGGTTCACCATCACGGCTATAGACCATCTGTGAGTGTTGGGGGGTACCACTTTATGCTGCTGCCACTCCTCCTGAGTTCATGGCCCCAGCTGCTGTGTATTGGAACAAAGGTCAGTCCTGTGGACACTTCATGGAATGTGTGAGGGCTCAAACCTCTTACCCTTCTATATGAGGCTGGAGGGAGGAAGTAATTTGATAATTTGAGGTACGATATCAGTGTGCAGATGATACCTAATTATACACCTCCATCTCCGATCAAATGGGAGATGGATGGGAGTCTTGACTCAGCGCTGACTGTAAGAGTCTAGGTGGGGAAAAAGAGGTTGAAACGCAACCTCTTTTAGTCTTGAGAATGTTATCTGGGAAGAGTTTGACTCTGTGACCCCTGATGACGTGGACAGGATTTTGGGGAGACTTAGTGCGGCCACATGTTTACTGGATCCATGTCCCTCCTGGTTAGTACTGGCTTCCCGGGAGGTTACACGAGGCTGGCTCCAGGGAATTATTAACGCTTCGTTGAGTGAGGGTTACTTCCCCACAGCCTTGAAAGAGGCGGTGGTGAGGCCTCTCCTCAAGAAGCCCTCCCTGGACCCGGCAGTATTGGCCAACTACCGTCCTGTCTCCAACCTTCGCTTCGTGGCGAAGGTTATTGAGAGTGTGGTCGTGCGACAGTTTCCACAATTCCTGGAGGAAACGTCTTATCTAGATCCATTCCAGTTGGGTTTCAGGCCTGGGCACAGCACGGAAACGGCATTGGTTGCGTTGGTAGATTATCTCTGGAGGGCTCGGGACAGGGGTTGCTCCTCTGTTCTAGCCCTGTTAGACGTCTCAGCGGCTTTCGATACCATCGACCATGGTATCATGCTGCACCGGTTGGAAGAGTTGGGAATGGGGGGCACCGTGTTACGGTGGTTCTCCTCCTTTCTCTCTGACCGGTCGCAGTTTGTGTTGGCAGGGGGGCAGAGATCGACCTCGAGGCCTCTTATATGTGGAGTGCCTCAGGGGTCGGTCCTCTCGCCCCTTCTGTTCAACATTTATGTGAAGCCGCTGGGTGAGATCATCCGTGGCTTTGGGGTGAAGTACCATCAGTACGCTGATGACACCCAGCTGTACATCTCCACCCCAGGCCACCCCAACGATGCCCTTGAAGTGATGTCCCAGTGCCTGGAGGCTGTGCGGATCTGGATGGGGAGGAACAGGCTCAAGCTCAACCTTTCCAAGACTGAGTGGCTGTGGTTCCCGGCATCCCGATATAGTCAGTTGACTCCATCACTGACTATCGGGGGCGAGTGTTTAGCCCCCGCGGAAAGGGCACGCAATCTGGGAGTCCTCCTGGATACGCAGCTGTCCTTGGAGGAACATCTGACAGCTGTAGCCAGGGGGACCTTTTGTCAGGTTCGCCTGATTCGCCAGTTGCGGCCCTTTCTTGATCAGGATTCCCTGTGCACAGTCACTCACGCCCTCGTCACCTTGCGCCTGGACTACTGCAACGCTCTCTACATGGGGCTCCCCTTGAGGAGTACCCGGAGGCTCCAACTGGTCCAGAATGCGGCCGCGCGGGTAATCACGGGAGCCGCCTGGCGCTCCCATATAACACCGCTCCTGCGTGAGCTGCACTGGCTCCCAGTGGTCTTCCGGGTGCGCTTCAAGGTGTTGGTTACCACCTTTAAAGCGCTCCATGGCATAGGACCTAGTTATCTTCGAGACCGCCTGCTGCTACCGATGACCTCCCACCGACCTGTGCGCTCCCACAGAGAGGGCCTCCTCAGGGTGCCATCAGCCAAACAATGTAGGCTGGTGACCCCCAGGGGGAGGGCCTTCTCTGTGGGGGCACCTACCCTCTGGAATCAGCTGCCCCCAGAGATAAGGAGAATCCAAGACCTCGGTGCCTTCCGCCGTGCCCTTAAAACCTTCTTTTTCCAGCAAGCCGGGCTGGTTTAACATATTTTTTAACATATTTTTAATTTTTAATTGGTTTGTTATCTTAAACTGGGGCCAAATTAATATATATCCTTTTAATTGTTCTTTAATGTTTGTATTGTATGTTTTTATCTGGCTGTACACCGCCCTGAGTCTTTCGAGAGAAGGTGCGGTATATAAATTTGAAATAAAATAAAATAAAAAAATAAAATAAAACCTAGGCAAGGCACAGAGTGCTTGCTATTTCAGAAACCAGTTAATTCTACCGTAATACCAATTTAAGCTCTTGATGGGGTTGTGCTCCTCCAGAAGCAGCTGATGTGCAATCTCAGGGTCCTCCTGGACTTGTAGCTCCTGTTAGAACAGGAGGTGGAAGTTGTGGCCAGGAGAGCCTTTGCTTGGTTTTTTGGTTGTGAATCTTGCTCTTGTTCCTAAAACTGGTAGCTGTCACTCACACTGTTGCCAGTTCATGTATTGACTACTGCAGAAGCCAGAATTTGATGCAGGAGTTCCTTTCTTATGTTTATGTTATGTTTATGTTTCTTATGTGGATGTTTAGGAAGGTCTTAAAAACATGGCAATTCCAAAGAGCATTTGGGGACTAAACAGTTGTTAGTTTGCTGTACTTGGGATGATTGTGGGCATTGTTAATTATAAATGCATTTTACAAATATTATATTAGTTCTTACATTTTTGTACTGTACTACTGGCTTGAAACATAATGATTCAAGTGGCATAACAATCTTCATAAATAAATATTTAGAATTTGTGGTTGAAAAATTATTAGTCACAATATTCAGGTATGAAAATATTTGATGTACTGTATAATAATAGTTTGGTATCTAAAATATAAATGTTTCATTTGTATGCTACATTTTGCAGAATCGAAAGAATGATGAAGCTTCTTATGAAAAAATGCTTAAACTGAGGAGGGATCTGAGTCATGCGGTAACAATTCTAGAGATGATAAAGAGAAGGGAAAAGAGCAAGAGGGAGTTACTGCATTTAACATTGGAAATTATGGAAAAAAGGTAAAACAGTTTGGTTTTAAATTATTGCTATTAAAGATCTTATTAAATTATAAAATTAATATTTTATAAAATTGTAATATATTTTTTATTTGCTTTACATTTGTAATATAGTTCTTGTTGAGTGAATATGTAGGCATGAGGATAAAAATGGTGTTTTAGAGAATCAAACAAATGACTTCTTGGTTGTTGTTGGCAAATCTTACTATTTTGGAGAAAAGGATGATTAGGGGTTGACATGTCCTGATGTCTTACATTCAGTCCTGTTGCCTTCAAATAGGACTGGAAACATTTTTCCCTTAAGACCTTGAGAGGCAGTGGCAATTGGACAACACAATAATGAGGTAGCAGATAGATTAATGTGGTTTAGTATAAGTCACTGTCACATGAAGATGTCTTTTGCAATTTTGAAACCAAGGCAACTTTAGGCATCTATCTGGAGTTATATAAAATGAAAGGTGTATATTAATTTGCAGGGATCAATTGTTTTTCATTCTAAAGGGAGAATATTGGTTGGTTGTAATGTATTAAAATAGCTTTAAAATAATTTAAGAGAGTTTGTATTAGAAAAAGATGCTGAGAGGGATTCAATTTACTATTTTAGAAATCCATGGTAATACTTGGTAATGACCAAAGTAGAATAAGTCTGCTTTGCTTGAAATAATATCGTTAAAGATCCATTACACTTTTAGAGTTGAAAATACTGACTGAAAATATGTTATTCTCACTGTTACAGTATCTGAGGTTTATAAAATATTTAGCGCTCTAAGCACCTTGGTTCTCAAGCTCAGAATGCTTCTGTGAAGTCTGAACAGCCCTTTTTGAAGCTGATTCTTTTTTCCAAGCTGAAAAGAGATATGTTGATCTCAGAACACTTCAAATGTGAAACATTTTGCATGCTTACTGCAATTATCCTTTCAGAATGTATATTCTAAGTATTTCTGTAATGGTACTTTTTCTTCTTGAGTAAGACTTTTATGTAACACTCGGTTCTAGATCAGTAGTTTTCAGTGGGCAATTTCCAGATGCATCACCTTGAACTGCAAAAAACTGTCAACAAGAGCCTTGATAGTACAGTGGTCTAAGCACCCTGTTATTAACACAGCTGCCTGCAATTACTGCTGGTTCGAATCTCTCCAAGGCTCAAGGTTGACTCAGCCTTCCATCCTTTCTAAGGTAGGTGAAATGAGGACCCAGTTTGTGCGGGCAATAAGCTGACTTTGTATAAAATATACAAAAGTATGAAGGCTATTGCTTAACGCATTGTAAGCCGCCCTGAGTCTCCGGAGAAGGGCGGCATATAAATCAAAAATTTTTTTTTTAAAAAAATGTCCATGCTGGATAAGAACTGTCAAAAATAAAGTCCATGTATTTGGAAGTTGCCCAAGTAGGGAAATGCTGATGTAGATTCACAAGTTAATAAAGATACAGATATTTAGTATATAAATTAACATTTAAAAGTTCTGGTAAATTCAAACTTTTTCTTTATTTTCCAGATACAATTTGGGTGATTATAATGGAGAGATCATGTCTGAAGTAATGGTACATCGACAGCCCATAAAGCCTACCTATGCTATTCCTGTTATTTCTGTTCCTAATAGCACTCAGTTTAAACACCCAGAAAGTATGGAATTGAAGGAATTTAAAATAAACAAGGTGACTAAATCTATCTATCTATCTATCTATCTATCTATCTATCTATCTATCTATCTATCTATCTATCTATCTATGCATCTATCTATCTATCTAAGCATATTACTTGAAAAAAAATTGCTCCTTTGTAATTTTATGCTATAAATGTGCTTAAACTATGTGAATTGTTAATTTCATTCCAAAAGATTTCAAGATAACTGGTATCTAGGTAGATACTCTTATTTATTATTCTCTGTGGTAAGTAATTTTGATATTCTATTAGGTTAAACCTTCCTATGAACTAATACTGTTTGATCTTGAAAATCTAAGCAAAGTCAGACCTTGTCAGTATTTGAATGGGAGACCACCAGAAAATCTCAGGGCTATGGTCTCGATTGTGAAGTTGGAAAAAAATACAGAAGAAAATTTATAACTAGAAATGTTCATGAAGTCACCATGTGTTGTGGCCTGCCAGCTGCCAGCAGAGCTGGCAGCAGACTCAAATGAGGTTGCGGAGAAACTTGGGCCAGTTCTAGAGTCTGAGGAAGGCTCTGATGGATGCTCTGCATCGGAAGCAGAGATAGAGCCAGGGCCATCCGACATTTCCCAGCCCCTGGAGAAGCAGATGCCTTCAGAAGCTGAGATAAATAAGTGGGGAGGAAGAACAGCTGGGGCCTGTTCCAGATGCGTGTGTGCGCAGAGCTGTTAGGAGAGGAGAACAACTGAGGACAAGGAGTCAACTTGGGAAGCAAGGCACACATGGACGCTGAATGGCCCCTCCCTGGCTGGGGAATAAATAGAAGGAAAGGGGAGTGGTGGTTGTAGGAGACAACTGTTTGGATTTCGGAAGATTTGGCTCATTGTGTTTTGTGCCTCAGAGACTGCTTGCCAGAACTTAATTTATAGCTTTGCAGCTGGCAGCTCCCGGCCTGGCAATTATCTCAAGGAACTGATAAGGTCTGTTAATGCAGTTAACTCTTTGAAGGATTATTGCCTGGACTTTTTGGTGTGTGAATGCCATTAATTCACAGGAGATAATAAAGAGGGGTTTTTCAGGACAAGGAGTCTGTTTCTTGTTTCTGCTAAGGCTGGGTCAGAACAGTTAGTCTCCTACCATCAACAACCCTCTGCTAACATGGAGCAGCTTTGTGCAGAGAACACTCAGCTCACCCAACAGGTGGCCTTGCTGGCAGCACAGGTGGCTCGGCTTCAAGCTCATGCTGCTCCACCTCCCTGGAGGAAATGCCCGGTGGCGGTGCCTGATAAATTCAATGGGAACCAAGCTATGTTTCCAGCATTTTGGGGACAATGCCAGCTCTTTATCAGCCTGAGAGCTGAGGACTTCCCCACTGACCGGGATAAAATGGGGTTTATGATTAGCCTTCTCTCCGGCGCTGCGGCCCGATGGGCCACGCCCCTGCTGGTCCAGGCTAGCCCTTTGCTGGATAATTTCCGGGGGTTTTGTGACCACCTCAGGCTGATGTACGGGGACCCCTTTATGACTCAGACTGCTACCCAATGCCTGAAAACCCTGGCGCCCTCTACAGGAGTATATAAGCGAGTTTAGGCTGCTTAGCCAAGATTCGGCCTGGAACGAGGCTGCCCTCATGGATGCTTTCCAAGATGGGTTGTCGGAGGAGTTGCAGGACGAGCTGGTCCATCTTTGTGTTCGGACTGATGCTCGGTTGCAGTGGCTGGGGAGTCACCATGCCTCCCAGGAGACCTGGGTGGTCCCAGTTGTGCGCAAGACCCCGGTTCCGCGGGAGGAACCCATGGAATTAGGCGCAGCCAGGCCCCACCTGTCGGTGACGGAGAAGAACCAACGGCGCTCGGGAGGTTTGTGTTTCTACTGCGGGGAACCTGGGCACATGGCCGCCTCTTGCCCCAAGAAGGGATGAGAGGCGTCGACTACTGGGTCTGCCCAACAGCCTCAGAACATCCTGTCAGGAAACGCCCCGAGTCCGACCTAGTTGGATGCACTGGGTCAGGCGCTCACCAACACAGAACCACGCCCATTGGACGTTGCCCCCCCCCCCCCGGCACTTGATCCTGGCTGCACGAGTGTTCCTGTCCGGTAGTTCACAGGGAATTCTGGTACACGCCCTGGTCGACTCCGGGGCCACCACAAACTTTATGGACGCAGCGTTTGTGGCCATATGTGCTGTTCCTCACTGCCCAGTGGACCCACCTCTGTTCGTGGAGACCATTGATGGCCGGGTGCTTCTGTCTGGGCCAATTAAGGCTGCCACACAACCCTTGCGCCTGGCCATCGGCTCTCATGAGGAAGCCATCCAGTTTTACATTACCTCCGGCCTGCATTTCCCCGTGGTCTTGGTCTTGGCTTGGCTCCGGACGCATGATCCGCAAATCTACTGGTCCCAGAACCTCATCACCTTTCCGAGTTTGCAATGCGTGGACCACACCCACCAAGTCTGTGTAGGCCAGTTGCTGAGTCTGCCCAGGGTGCCCCTGACTTCCGACCTGGCGGACTTTGCAGACGTCTTCAGTGAGCAAGAGGCGGACCACTTGCCCCCGCACCAGCCATACGACTGCCCCATCGATTTCCTTCCGCACACGCCGCTCCCAGTGGGGCGTTTGTACCCTTATGTCAGACCCTGAGCTGGCCGCATTGCGGGACTTCCTGGAGAAAAATCTGGCTCGGGGTTTTATCCAGCCCTCGTCATCGCCAGTGTCCGCACCGGTGTTGTTCGTGAAGAAGAAGACCTGAGACTTGCAGCTCTCTTGCGACTATCGCAAATTAAACACCATCGCTGCACACAATCAGTATCCTCTGCCCCTTATTTCTTTTTTTTATTATTATTTTATTTTTTTATTTATTTTTAAACATAAAACATAAAACACATCTTTTTAGAGCAAGGGTGTGATCCGGTATAAAATAAGTATAAGTTCCAAATTTCATCCATTAACATCTTAAAGAAAGGGGGGGAAAACATGTAACATGTAACATGCTCCCATGTAACACCACTCCTGCGCGAGCTGCACTGGCTCCCGGTGGTCTTCCGGGTGCGCTTCAAGGTGTTGGTTATCACCTTTAAAGCGCTCCATGGCATAGGGCCTAGCTATCTCCGAGACCGCCTGCTGCTACCAACGACCTCCCATCGACCCGTGCACTCCCACAGAGAGGGCCTCCTCAGGGTGCCATCAGCCAAACAATGTAGGCTGGTGGCCCCCAGGGGGAGGGCCTTCTCTGTGGGGGCTCCCACCCTCTGGAATCAGTTGCCCCCAGAGATAAGAAGAATCCATGACCTCAATGCCTTCCGTCGTTCCCTGAAAACCTATCTTTTTCAGCAAGCCGGGTTGGCTTAGAAGAAATTTTTAAATTCTTTTAATTAGTTTGTGATTCTTAACTTTCGGGCCAAAATTTATATATATTTTTAAATGTTTTAATATTTGTATTCTATGTTTTTTATCTTGGCTGTACACCGCCCTGAGTCCTCAGGGAGAAGGGCGGTATATAAATTGGAAATTAAATTAAATTAAATTAAATTAAATTAAAAAGGAAAAAAAAGAGAACAAATCTAAACCCAATTTTTGTCATTCAGTCTAACATCTTATTCTAGCATTGGACATTCTACTATGTATCACCCTAAATGGATGGGAAAGGGTGGGAGCTCATATTCCGGTTGTGATTGGGAATGGAGGCAGGTGGATGAACGGAGGGCCGTATCAAAATTCGGGAGCTCGCCCCCGCTGTCTTCGAGCGGTGGCGTGCTCCGACCCTCCTGGTTCTATCCGACTTCCTGGGGGTTTGAGAGAGAAGGACACTGGGCTCCGGTTGGTCTATTTTAATGCCAGGTCTGTGGTTCACAAAGCTCCCCTCATTCGGGATTTGATTGAGGAGGAAAATGCAGACCTGGCTTGCATTACGGAAACCTGGTTGGGCTCAGAGGGAGGTGTCCCTCTGACTGAGCTTTGCCCACCAGGTTTCCGGGTGCTGCACCAACCGAGGGCCCAGGGAAGGGGAGGTGGGGTGGCGGTTGTTATCAGGGAAGCCCTTAGTCCGCGGGAGGTCACTGTTCCGCAGATAGACAGATGTGAAACCCTCCTCATGAGATGGGGTCCACAGGGTCAGTTGGGCCTGCTGATCACGTACCTATCTCCCAGCTGCGTGGCAGCGGCCCTGCCTGGCCTACTCGACACTCTGTCGGGGTTGATGGTGGAGCTCCCCAGGCTTATGGTGCTGGGGGACTTCAACCTGCCTTCCCTGGGCGGGGGTGGCTCGGGAGTTCATGGCATCCATGGCGGCCATGGACCTGACTCAGATTATTCAGGGACCGACTCATGAGGGAGGGCACACACCCGATCTTGTTTTCATCTCGGAGCAGTGGCGTGTTATGTTCGGTGGGGGGGTATTTGTTGCTTCCCCCCTGTCATGGACCGACCATCATCTCCTCTGGTTGGACTTCCAGAAAGCTGCCCCACCTTGCTGGGATGCGGAACCGACCATCTGGTTCCGCCCCAGGCGCCTGATGGACCCTGAGAGGTTCCAGACGGAACTTGGGATGATTCCTCTCTCTCTCCCACGCCCCGGTGGAGACCCTGGTGGAGGCCTGGGATAGGGCGACTGCTGGGGCTCTCGACCGTGTTGTGCCTTTGAGGCCTCTGACCCGGCGCAGACCCCGGCTTGCTCCTTGGTATACTGAGGAGCTTCGGGGGAGCTCAGGAGGAGAGGCCTAGAGAGCCATTGGAGGACTAGTCGTTCCGAACCTGACCGAGCCCTGCTAAGATCGTTTACACGGTCTTACCTGGAGGTGATGGCGGTGGCGAAGCATACAGTTGCAAGAAAAAGTATGTGAACCCCTTGGGATTACGTGGAGTTTTGCATGAATTGGTCATAAAATGTGCTCTGAACTTCATCTAAGTCACAACAATAGAAAAACACAGTCTGCTTAAAATAATACTACACAAACATTAGATGTTGCCATGGTTTAATGGAACATAACATGTAAACATTCACAGTGCAGGGAGGAAAAAGTATGTGAACCTTTGGACTTAATAACTGGTTGACCCTCCTTTGGCAGCAGTAACCTCAACCAAACGTTTCCTGTAGTTGCAGATCAGACCTGCACAACGATCTGGAGTAATTTTGGACCACTCCTCTTCACAAAACTGTTTCAGTGTAGCAATATTCTTGGGATGTCTGGTGTGAATCGCTCTCTTAAGGTCATGCCACAGCATTGCAATCGGGTTGAGGTCAGGACTCTGACTGGGCCACTCCAGAAGGCGTATTCTGTGCTGTTGAAGCCATTTTTTTGTTGAATTACTTGTATGCTTTGGGTCATTGTCCTGTTGCATCACCCATCCTCTGCGGAGCTTCAGTTGGCGGACAGATGGTCGTACGTTTTCCTGCAAAATGTCTTGATAAACTCTGGAATTCATTTTCCCATCAATGACAACAATCCGTCCAGGCCCTGAGGCAGCAAAGCAGCCCCAAACCATGATGCTCCCTCCGCCATGTTTTACAGTGGGGATGAGGTTTTGATGTTGGTGTACTGTGCCTTTTTTTCTCCACACATAGTGTTGTGTGTTCTTCCCAAACAACTCAATTTTGGTTTCATCTGTCCACAGTATATTTTGCCAGTAGTGCTGTGGAACATCCAGGTGCTCTTTTGCAAACTTCAAACGTGCTGCAATATTTTTTTTGGACAGCAATGGCTTCCTCCGTGGTGTCCTCCCATGTACTCCATTCTTGTTTAATGTTTTCCTTATTGTAGATGTGTCAACAAAAATGTTAGCATGTGCCAGAGATTTCTGTAGGTCTTTAGCTGACACTCTAGGATTCTTCTTCACCTCATGAAGCATTCTGCGCTGTGCTCTTGCAGTCATTTTTACAGGACGACCACGCCTAGGGAGAGTAGCAACAGTGCTAAACTTTCTCCATTTGTAGACAGTCTGTCTTACCGTGGACACATGAACATCAAGGCTTTTGGAGATACTTTTGTAACCCTTTCCAGCTTCATGCAAGTCAACAATTCTTGATCGTAGGTCTTCTGAGAGCTCTTTTCTGCGAGGCATGGTTCACATCAGACAGTGCTTCTTGAAACCAGTAAACCCAAAACAGGTGTGTGTTTTTAAAGGGCAGGACAGCTGTCAGCAACACATCCAATATCATCACACTGATTGGAGTCAAGGTTGGCTCACTCCTGGCTCCCATTAGCTCTTGGAGAAGTCATTAGGCTAGGGGCTCACATACTTTTTCCTCCCTGCACTGTGAATGTTTACATGTTATGTTCAATTAAACCATGGCAACATCTAATGCTTGTGTAGTATTATTTTAAGCAGACTGTGTTTTTTTATTGTTGTGACTTAGATGAAGTTCAGAGCACATTTTATGACCAATTCATGCAAAACTCCACGTAATCCCAAGGGGTTCACATACTTTTTCTTGCAACTGTACATACTTCTCCGCCCTCATCGCGTCCGCAGATAATCGCCCGGCTGCCCTGTTCAGGGTATCCCGCTCCCTCCTGTATCAGAGGGCGGGGAAGGACCCTTTGCGGGGGCGAGCCGAGGAGTTTAGCCAACATCTGTGGGACAAGATCGCTCAGATTCGAGACGGCTTGGACTCTGACTGGGCAGGGTCGGATGGTGGGGAGGCGGCGGGTCTTGTTGTCTGGGAAGAGTTCCATCCTGTTACCCCAAAGGAAGTGGACAGGATCATGAGGAAGCTGAGTGCGACCACTTGCATACTGGACCCGTGTCCCTCCTGGCTGGTTTATGCAGCTCGGGAGGTGACACGCAGTTGGATCCAGGCAGTGATAATGGCATCCTTGGATGGAGGGAGTTTTCCCGCCACCTTGAAGGAGGCGGTGGTTAGGCCCCTCCTTAAGAAACCTGCCTTGGATCCAACCATTTTGGGCAACTTTCATCCAGTCTCGCTTTTTGGCGAAGGTTGTTGAGAGCGTGGTGGCATGTCAGTTTCCGGTGGCCCTGGATGAAGCAGATTACCTAGATCCGTGTCAATCGGGTTACAGGCCCGGTTACAGCACGGAGACGGCATTGGTCGCGTTGGTGGATGCTCTCTGGAGGGCTCGGAACAGGGGTGATTCCTCGGTCCTGGTCCTATTAGATCTCTCGGCGGCTTTTGATACCATCGACCATGGTATCATGCTGCGACGCCTCAAGGGGTTGGGAGTGGGTGGCACCGTTTTACGGTGGTTCGCCTCTGATCTGTCCCCGTCCACACACACACACAAACACAGCCAGCCGAGGGTTAAGGAAGCACTTGGCACACACCCAGGTCTTTATCTCCAACTTGGCAGCGATATACACACCGTCTGACAAGTGCTTTATTTCCACAGAAACAGAAAGATAATATACTCAGCGTACAAGAGTCCAACAAAAATAAATATTCCTCTCAGCAGTTTCGGACGAGGCTTTAGTGACTATCCAAGGTTTATTTTTGTTCGTCACAGGGATCACTGGCCACCACCCTCTATTATATAGTCTCTGGGGTGTGGTCCAGTGACTCAGTTCTAATCCCTAGCACGCCTCCTGAGCTGCTGCAATCGTTTATCACGCCTTCGGAGGCGTGCGTCCAGGAATGATGTCTCTCCTTCACTCTCATCCGAGACACCTTTCTCCCTGCTAATCTCCTCTCCCTCGGCCGGCACCTGAGACAGTGCCAGAGGGGAGGGGCCTGGAGAGGGAGGCCTGGCTGACTCCTCTTCCTCATGCTCGAAGCTTTCTTCCTCCAATGGGATAGGCTCAGAGGGCGGGGCCACAACAGCCTCCTACCTCTCGGGTTGTACGCAAGCGGTGTTGGCAGGGGGGCAGAGGTCGGCCATGAGGCCCCTCACTTGCGGGGTGCCCCAGGGGTCAGTCCTCTCGCCCCTTCTGTTCAACATTTATATGAAGCCGCTGGGAGAGATCATCCGTGGTTTTGGGGTGGGGTGTCATCAGTATGCTGATGATACCCAGCTTTTTATATCCACCCTGAACCAGCCCAGCGACTCCCTCGACGTGATGTCCCGGTGCCTGGAGGCGGTATGGATCTGGATGGGGAATAACCGGTTTCGACTTAATCCAGCCAAGACTGAGTGGCTGTGGATACCGGCATCTCGGGCCGAGCGAGAGGTTCCAACGCTGTCTATTGGGGGCGAGGTGTTGCCCCCCGTAGACAGGGCGCGCAACATGGGTGTCCTCTTGGATTCACGGCTGAGTCTGGAGGGTCATATCACAGCTGTGACCGGGGGGGCGTTTGCCCAGGTTCGCCTGGTGCGCCAGTTGCGCCCATACCTGGACCGAGATGCCCTACACACAGTCACTCGTGCGCTAGTCACCTCCCGGATCGACTACTGCAATGCTCTCTACCTGGGGCTGCCCGTGAAGACCACCCGGAGGCTTCAGCTGGCACAGAATGCGGCCGCGCGGGTTGTTGCGGGAGAGACCTGATACTCCCATATAACACCACTCCTGCACGGCTTGCATTGGTTGCCGGTTGCCCTCCGGGTGAGATTCAAGGTGCTGGTGTTAAACTATAAAGCCCTTCATGGCTTAGGCCCAGGTTATTTGTCAGACCACCTGCAACCAGCATCAACTTCCCATCGCACAGTGCGCTCTCACAGAGAGGGCCTACTCAGGGTGCCATCGGCTAGACAATGTCCGCTGGCGACTTCCAGGGGTAGAGCCTTCTCTGTGAGCGCCCCCACCCTTTGGAATCAACTTCCCTTGGGACTCCGGTTGGCCCCTGACCTTCGCACCTTCCACCGTGAATTGAAAACCTGGCTATTTATGTCCCCCGGCCTGGACTGATGGGGTAGTATATTTTAATTGTTTTTTAAAAAAAACTTTCTTGATTTTTATGTATATTCATTGTTTTTAACAGTCGCTTGGTCGACTGTCGTTGTGAGCCGCCCTGAGTCCTTGGAGATAGGGCAGCATACAAATTTTATAAAAGAAATAAAATAAATAAATAAATAAATAAATCTTAAACTCCAAATCTAGACAGCTCTTTATAATATTCATTTATCATTTTAACAATTAGTATTTCATGTATTTTCCTTACTTCAAAGACCCAAATCAAATCAATGTTTCTTTTGAATCACATCTAATGACCAACATAAAATATTTTACTCCTCTCTTAAAAACATTTCAAAATCAATTCACTTTAAAATTTATTCCACATTTCCACCTATAATTTATTATACCCAAAATATTTTGTTTTTGCTAATTACAAGCTTCTTCTCCATTACAACTAATTCTGATATTTAAATGGTTCCTGTTAAGGTTATTGTTGTTGTGTTACCAACCAGCAGAGTAGATTGCACAGTGAAACGTTGCTGAGAGCAATGAATAAGAGATAAGCAAATTGGTTTATTAAAAGCTTACTTTATAGTAGAAAAACAGTCTCATAGTCTTTAAACAAATTCCAAGTCTTTGCCAGTAAATCAGTCCAGTAGTTACAGAATCTTCTTACTCAACAAACAGTAGTTGGTTAGAATAACAAACTCACTCTGGTTCACAAACCACGATGGTTGCAGATCCATCCAATGATAATTACAGATAGCACCTCCTCTCAATGATAGCTTATCATCACAGCTTCATCATCAACAGCAGCATCATAGCAGCAACCTCTCAACAGCATATCATAGCAGCAACCTCTCAACAGCATATCATAGCAGCAACTGAACACGTTGCAGTACCTTGCTTAAATATTCTCACAACCAGTAATTATGTAATTACAGCATGACTCAGCATTAAAGTCACATAATACATATACAGATAAAGTAACAGTACACTTATATTGCCTGGACAACATAGTTAGGCTCAAACCATATCCTAACATTCTCCCCTTTGGACAGGTCAATATATACAGTTTAGATTCTTAATCCATAGCTTTCACAACACGTTCTATGTTTGATAGCACCTTGTGCCTTGGTAAAATTATCAGCTATATTGTCTTCTGACATACAATATTCCAACTTAACCATGTTGCTTTGGATACACTGACGAACATTCAGATACCTAATGTCAGTATACTTAGTTCTAGTTTTCACTGCTAAATTTGTTGCCATTTTTATAGCAGCTTGGTTGTCTTTATGTATTACAATTGGATAATCCATATTTACACCAATATCCATCATTAGTTGTTTATAATAAATCAAATCTGTACAAACTAGTGACAAACATGAAAACTCTGCCTCCATAGTCGAAAGACTAATATGTTTTTGACGAATTGATTTCCAGCCAATCAAACAATTGTCTAACATGATAGCTATACCTGATGTGGACTTTCTGGTGGTCACATCAGTAGCAAAACTGGCATCAGCATATGCACTTAATACTAAATCATTGTTAGGTTCTAGATACAATGCATAATGCATCGTCATTTTCAGATATCTTAATATACGCTTTGCGGCCTGCCAATGCCTATCAGTTGGCTCTGCATTATATTTCGCTAATTGGTTTACTCCAAATGAAATATCGGGTCTTGACCAATTGCTTATATAAGATAGACTACCTATAAGAGACTGGTAGATTTCCTTACTAAATTTAGGACTTTGGATTTCACCTTGTTGAAAATCCTGTGCCATAGGCGTTTTAGCTGGCTTACATAGCTCCATGCCGTAACGTTTCAACATTTGGCTTATTTTGCTAGATTGAGATATTTTATAACCTCTAGTTGTTTGATTTATATCTAGACCTAAATAATGCCTAATATTTCCCAAATTTCTGATCTTAAATTTGGTTTCTAACAGTTTAACAATATCTACGGCTTCCTTGTCAGTTTTAGTTATTATGGCTATATCATCTGTAAACAATAACAAAAATGATACTACACCATTATTTTCTCTTTTAAAGAGACACTTATCCGCTACACCTTCATGAAAACCGATCCTATTTAGCTCTTTCACTATACATTGGTTCCATTCAAACCCTGATTGTTTCAAACCATAAAGGCTTTTATTTAACTTCCAACAATCAGTGTGGTTTTGTGTTTCAACTCCTAAAGGCTTCTTCATATAGATGGTATGTCTCAATGGAGCATGCAAGTATGCTGTCTCTACATCTATATGGTTAATGCTATATTTATGCTTAGCCTCCCACACTAGCATTGTTCGTAAAGTACTCGCTCGTAGACTAGGAACAAAAACCTCATCGAAATCCTTTTCGGTCTGAGAAAAACCTTGAGCTACAAGGCGAGCTTTATGGGTTACTGTGCCATCTATGCTTTTCTTAATTTTGTAAACCCATCTACAACCTATTAACTTTTCACCAGGTGGCAATTTCACAGTTTCATAAACACCTAACTTAGTTAAAGAATTAATTTCCTTACTCATTGCCTCCTTCCAAGCATTCTGCTCCTTTTCAGGATAAAGCCTGATATCCTCAAAACTTGAAGGCTCAATATTCACTTGGCAAACTACGGTTGCTTTATATCGATCAGGTGGATTCCTTTCCCTAGTAGATCTCCTAGGTAAAACAGGACTTACAGCAGATGATTCATCTGACTCCTCCCCTAAAACTGCATCCTCTAAGCCTACTTCCTGTTCTTCCTCCTTGATAGAGGATTCTACATCATCTAAATCCTCAGGAATATCATCAGGAATATTATGCTTTATACTAACAGTATTATCATCATGTCTATTGTTATGTCCATATAAGGGCATCCGCCCTGATTGGCTGCCAGCCATCGGGCGGGAGATTTGAATCCCTGTCTAGGGGCGGTGCGTCTGCCGGGAGCGAATATAAGGAGAGCTCCGGCAGCGCGCCAGCAGTCTTCTTTTACTTGTTACTATGTAAATAAAGTTGTTACATGTATCGAGCTGGTCACGTCTTCTGTTCCTGCGCCTGATCTAACACTGGCGACGAAGGACTAGAGAAGAGAACCTGAGAAAGACTCACGGCACGATCGCCCAAGAGCTGAAGTCACTCCACCACAGCGACTTTCCAGAATGGCTACCCCGCAAGCCCCGATGACCGCGCTGAACCCGTTCGACCCATCCCGGGAGAAGTGGAGGTCATACATGGTCCGATTCCGGCAGTTCCTGCGAGGCAATGGATACCAGAACCTCGATGATGAGAGGAAAAGAGCCCTCTTCCTGGCTCATTGCGGATCGGACGTCTTAGAGATGGCGATGGACCTCGTGGCACCTAGGGACATCGAGGAGATGTCCTGGAATGACCTGCAGGACGTCTTACAGGAGCACTATGCACCTACAGGCACCCCCATCGCAAACAGGTTCACCTTCCAGCAAAGAAACCAGCGGGAAGGTGAATCAATCAAAGAATTCGTGGCAGCGCTCCGCCAACTCGCTGCCAACTGTGAGTTCGACAATGTGGACAATGCCATCCGGGACCGCATTGTGTTTGGAATGCGAGATGTGGGGCTGCAGAAGAAATTCCTCAGCAGGAAGAAGATTCCGCTTAAAGACGTCCTCGACGAGGCAACAGCGGCGGAAACGTCCGAACAAGCAGCCGCTGCAATGGTAAAAGCAAGAGGGATCCATAAGATCCACAAGTCGGGCCCAACCTCATCAGACGAGGCAACCACTCAATCCGAGTCTGATGAGGAAATGGCCGTCCACAAGGTGTCCCGCCCTCCCAGGCGGGAAACCCCACCGCATGGCGACCGCGGAGAGCGATGCGGCAGCTGCAGAGGCGACCACCCCAGAGCGACCTGCAGATGGAGGGACGCGACCTGCCGCCGATGCCTGAAGAGGGGCCACATCGCCGAGGCCTGCAGAGCCACAGACCCAGCCCCGGAGCCGCCCAGACCGTGATTCCGGGAAAATCGCAAAGATAACCAGAGGACATCCAAACGGTCCTCAAACCAGTCCCGGCGCGGGGAGGAGGAATATCCCCGAAACAGAACGGTGCACCAGACCACCACCATTGCTCACACAAGCGACGAGGGGACCACCAAGTTCCACGTGACGCTGCTAGCAGAGGGGTCTCCGTGCAAGATGGAGGTAGACTCCGGATCCGCCTTCTCCATCATGGACTGGCAGCACCTACAACAGCTGAAACCGGCATACAAAAGGACCCAGCTGAAAGCCCCGAAAGACAAACTTGTGGACTTTAATGGAAACCCCATCGACATCCTAGGCAGAGCAACCATCCATGTGAAGTACAACGACTTCGATGGAAAGCTGCCCATCACCATCGTGCAGCACAGCCGACCGAACCTGCTGGGCGTGGAGTGGTTCAAGCCTCTAGGACTTTCACTTCAGGGCATCCACGAGATCCGCAGGGACGAACTCGACTCCATCATCGAAGAGTTCAAAGAAGTCTTCGATGGTAAGCTGGGGAAATTTGTGGGGAGGCCAATCTCCTTTAATCTGGACAAGGGAATCACCCCAATCAGGCTCAAGCCCCGCCGAGTTCCATTTGCCCTGCGGCCGAAAGTAGATGAACAGCTGGATAAGCTGATCGCCCAGGGCGTACTGGAACCGATCGATCATGCCTCATGGGAGACCCCCATTGTGACCCCACTGAAGCATGATGGGTCTGTGCGCATCTGTGCTGACTACCGTTGTACCATCAACAAGGCGTTGGCACAGAGCGCATACCCAGTCCCAGTGGTGCAACACCTGCTGCATTCCCTGGGATCTGGATCAATTTTCGCGAAACTGGACCTGGCCCAGGCTTACCAGCAACTGCCAGTGGATGACAAAACGGCGGAGGCTCAGACAATTGTCACGCACAGAGGGGCATTTAAATGTAACCGCCTCCAATTTGGAGTCAGCGCTGCCCCTGGCATATTCCAATCCATGATGGAACGCCTTCTCCAAGGCGTTCCAGGGGTGGTGCCTTACTTCGATGATGTGCTCATCTCCGGTGACTCGAGACCCCAACTCCTTGAAAGGCTCAGGCTTGTCCTGCAGCGGTTCAAGGACAAGGGTTTGAGGGTCAGGCGGGACAAGTGCATCATAGGAGTACAGGAAGTCGAGTTCCTGGGCTTCCTCATTGATAGCACAGGCATACACCCCACCAAATCAAAAGTGGAAGCAATCCATGAAGCTCCAAGCCCAAAAAACAAAACGGAGCTTCAGGCTTTCCTTGGGTTGCTCAACTTCTACGCCATTTTCTTAAAACAGAAAGCCACAGTTGCTGAGCCACTCCACCGCCTGCTGGGGAAATCGGCTTCCTGGAAGTGGGGCCAGGGAGAGGAAGCGGCATTCCGGGCCATCAAAGGACTATTGACGTCCAAAAGCGTCCTCATCCAGTACAGCGAGACGCTCCCCATCAGACTGACCTGCGACGCGTCGCCTTACGGGGTGGGGGCAGTCCTCAGCCACGAACTGCCCAATGGCTCGGAAGCCCCAATCGCGTACTTTTCAAAGACTATGTCCGGCGCAGAACGGAACTATAGCCAGCTGGACAAAGAAGCCCTGGCCATCGTGGCTGGAGTGAAGCGCTTCCACGAATACCTCTACGGAAGACGCTTCACCATAGTCACAGACCACAAGCCGCTCCTGGGACTCCTCGCAGGCGACCAACCAACCCCGACCTTCATGTCCCCAAGAATGACGAGATGGGCCATCTTCCTAGCTGGCTACTCCTATAGGCTCGTGCACCAGCCAGGCACAGCCATAGGGAACGCTGACGCCCTCAGCAGATGCCCGTCGAGGAAGCCGGTCGAGGACCCAGCCCCCACGCTCCACCTACTTCACATTGATGACGACGCCAGCTGCCCGGTGTCATCCGCAGATGTGGCCGTCCACACCCAAAAGGACCCCACACTCCGCCAAGTGAAGTCCTGGATCCTCAGAGGGTGGCCAGCGGAAAAGCCAGAGGAAAGGTTCAGCCCGTTCGCAAGGAAACAGGAGGAGCTGTCCACCATCAAAGGCTGCCTGCTATGGGGAGACAGGGTGCTGATTCCAGGCACCCTGCAACGGCGGACGCTAGAAACCTTACACAAGGGGCACCCGGGCATCGTCCGCATGAAGGCCCTGGCACGGAGTTATGTCTGGTGGCCCTCCATGGACAAAGACATTGAACAATGGGTCTCCAGATGTGACCCGTGCCAAGAAGTTCGCCCAGCGCCGCCGCAATCCGAAGTCGCGAAGTGGGAGACCCCCAGCAACCCCTGGTCGAGGATCCACATTGACTTCGCGGGTCCGATGCAAGGGCGACACCTCCTCATCGTGGTAGATGCCTTCTCCAAATGGCTCGAGGTGGTGCCGATGGCATCTACCACAACTGAAGCAACCATCCGAGCCCTGCGCCACCTGTTTGCCACACACGGCCTACCGGATGTGCTGGTCTCAGACAACGGCCCCCAGCTCACATCCCTGGCCATGGAGTCCTTCCTGGCAGGACTGGGCATCCGCCACGCCCTGTCCGCCCCTTACAGGCCGGCCGGAAACGGACAAGCCGAACGCATGGTCCGGCTGACCAAAGAGGCCCTCACCAAGATGGGCCCGGGGGACTGGCAAGAGCGCATAGACAACTTCCTCCTCACACAGCACATCACGCCACACGCCACCACCCACAAGAGCCCGGCCGAACTGTTGATGGGCAGAAGGTTGAGGTCACCCTTGGACCGGCTGCACCCCCAATACAGCCCGGAAGTGACCGCAACCGCCAGCCGCCCGCTTCGCGCCTTCAGCAAAGGAGATTCAATCTTCGCGCTGAATTTCAGCGGCTCTCCTAAGTGGCTGAAGGGGAAAATTGCCAGCACAACCGGGCCCAAATCCTACATCGTTGAGTTGGAAGATGGACAGTTCACGAGACGCCACATCGACCAACTCCGAAAAAGGTGGGGGGGGCACATGAAAACCAGCCTGACGAGGGAGGCCTACAACACCCCGACGAGGTAGGCCTCCAACACCCCGGCGAGGTAGGCCTACCACACCCAGACCAGGTAGGCCTACAACACCCCGACGAGGTAGGCCTACAACACCCTGACGAGGTAGGCCTACCACACCCCTGCGAGGCAGAGCAGCACCACCCCGACAAGGTTGGCCCAGCCCACTACCAAATGCTGTCACACCGGCAGCCCAGCGAGGTAGACCGGGGCCAACCGCACGGGGGATGGCACCACCAACCCAGCCAGGTGGGCACCGGGCACGGCAAGGCCAAGGACCACCAACCCAGCCCGCAGGTAGACCGGGACCTGCCCAGAGGAGGAGCAGCGCACCCCACCAGTTACAGCAGCCCATGCCAGCCCAGCAAGGGAGACTGCAGTTCCAGGCGAGTAGACCGGGACCCATCCAAGACGGGCACCCCCAAACCTATGGGCAAGGGTGGCACTCGACTCCCCGGCGAGAGGGACCCCCGCCCATCACAAGAGGCAGCCAGGAAACAACACCCCGACCCGGATGACCCCAGGCACCACCCAACGGTAGACCAGGGACTAGGGGGAAGGGAAAGCCGACAACAACCCGGCCAGGTAGGCCTGCACCACCCCGGCAAGGGAGACCTCCGCCGCCCCGCAGAGGTAGTGCCGCAACAACAGCCCGACCAGGTCGACAACCACCGACCAGACAGGGTAGACCAACGCCAGCCCGACCTAGCAGACCAACACCACCCCTGCGAGGTCGGACAACGCAACACGGGCCAGCACCTCCCGCAGCCGGCGGGCCGGTCCAGAGGGCACCAAACAGAACCACCACCTACCCGGCACCAGGCCGAACCGCAACCGAACCGCAGCGCCCGGGAGACCAGGGAGGAGCAAACGATGGACTTACCGAGACTCAGACGCTCTTCCCGGGTCGGAACCGAGCCACCGAGACGAGGAAACAGATCCACAGGCCAGGAAGAAGACCACCAGAACCAGCCACCCAAGGTCTGCGGTCCGGCCGGAGGCGCTGGGGGTGACCCCGCTCACTCGACAGCCGAACCAAGCCCGGTTCCGGAGAGGGAGCCCGGAGACGACAGAGCCCCGTCCATCCAGGTCGGAGACGGAGAACAAGTGAGACTGCGCAGGTCAGCTAGGGTGCCGAGGCGTCCTACGTACCTGCGCGACTACGTGACTTTTGTAAACGAGATTGACAGTTCAGACTAAGGGGGGAGGAGTGTTATGTCCATATAAGGGCATCCGCCCTGATTGGCTGCCAGCCATCGGGCGGGAGATTTGAATCCCTGTCTAGGGGCGGTGCGTCTGCCGGGAGCGAATATAAGGAGAGCTCCGGCAGCGCGCCAGCAGTCTTCTTTTACTTGTTACTATGTAAATAAAGTTGTTACATGTATCGAGCTGGTCACGTCTTCTGTTCCTGCGCCTGATCTAACATCTATAATCTGCACGCTCTAGTTTATCCCATCCTACGTGCTCTAGAAATTTAGCACTTGCACTACAGTATACATGAGTAGTTCCTTGTGCCCAAAATCTAAAAGATCTATGATTTGATTCATAGCCAACGAAAAACATTTTTCTGGCTCTCTGTTGATCCTTTCTCCTTAAACTAGATGGAATATGTACCCAAGCTGGGGTTCCAAATGTGTGTAAGTAACTAAGATTTGGTTTCCTCCCATGCCATAAGGTGAATGGTATTTCTCCTGTAGAGGAATGAACCACGTTGTTTAACACATGGTTAGCACACATAACAGCCTCACCCCATAAATTTTCAGGCAAACCAGAATCTGCCAACATAGTTCTAGTCATGGCTTGTAATGTCTGACCTCGTCTCTCGATATACGGAGCAGACCGTTTATGTTGGATCCCTGCATCCTGCAAAAACTTTTCTAATCTATGGTTGGTAAATTCTGTACCATTATCAGTCACTAAGCATTTAACCTTGAATTTCTGTTTCCTTTCTACAAAATGCAGCCAGTTGTTAATATGCTGGAATGTTTCACTTTTTGTTTTCATAAGATAACAGAATCCGTATCTTGAATAATGGTCTACTATGCTTAGAATATAGCAGGCACCTCCTATGCTAGGTTTCTTGGGTCCAATTAGGTCTATAAACACTACCTCTAATGGATTTGTGGTTTTAAAACCATTAACACGGTTTGCTAGTGTAACCCTACTTTTTTGCTGATTGCAGGCATTGCAGTTTAGATATTTACTACATGCATGTAGTTTTATCCCTTCAGATAACTGAACTGTTTGCTTTAACGTCCTGAAATTTAAATGCCCAAGTCTTCGGTGTAACAGATGAATACATTCATCATGTGGTTTAACATTCTTATAAACAGACTTAGACTTAGCCACCAATACTGGGTTATCCCTTAAAACAAATAAATCATTCTCTAAACTTGCAGTAACAACCTTGCCATCTTTCTCAATAAAGCATTTCTCATTTTTAAATGTTACTGTAAACCCAAATTGCAGTAATGGTTTAACAGACAATAAATTGAATTTTAACCCAGGAATATATAACATAGGCAATGGTTCATTGTTAAATGACCAACGAGCAACACCCTCTCCAGCTACCTTAACTTTCCAGCCATTAGCTAGTTTAACATGCTGGTTACTCTTCTCCATTTTTACAAAAAATTTTCTATTTCTAGAAATTGATTGAGAAGCACCACTGTCAACAACCCAACAATCCTGGTTAACATCAGTAGTTGAACTGGATATAGCTAAATTACAACCCTTCTTGGGTCTAATATTGTCCCTAACAGGCATTTTCCTATTCTTACAATACTTAGCTATATGCCCTTTAGCCCCACAAGCAAAACAACGTTTTACAATATAGGCAGTTGAATACATTTTTTCTTTTTCTTTTGGCTGTTGCACTCTCAACTGATCCCTTTCTTGTCTTCTTTTGGATTCTTCCAATAACCTACCGGTTATGCCAGCCAATGTCAGTTCATCTCTGGACAAAACCTCTAACGAAGAAACATAGTCATCATAACTATCGTTCAATGAAGAAAGAATTATATAAACTTGTTGTAGTTCAGAGAAAATAAGTTCCTTTTCATGCAGCTCCTGGAAAATTCTGGTCATGGATTCCAAATGAGCCATCATATCTCCACCTTTAAGAAGATGTTGTTTAAATAATCTTCTTGTGAGATAAATATGAGCACCCACAGAGTCACGAACATATAGTCTCTTCAACTTGGTCCAACACCTAGCAGCAGACTCTTCGCCATGAATATGGACAAGCTGCTGGTCACCCAGTGTTAGTCCAATAATGCAAAGAGCTCGTTCATTGTCTCTGTTAAACTTGGCTAATTTCTTCTCATCTTCCTCATCAGCAGGATCCCATGCTGTTACATCCGGTGGATTATTTACTATATCCCACAGTCCTTCTCTACGCAGAAGTAGACTACATTTTGCAGACCAGGATACATAGTTTGTTCCATCCAACCGGGTTATCATGGAAAAATTTGCTGCTTGTTCTAGTGCCATCTTCACTTGGATTGTTTATCACAAACACAGTTTGTTCTATTCACATCAACTCTCAGTTTAGCTTTTAACAATCCTAGTTAGTTATGGTTGGCTCTGGGCCCATAACCAATGTTAAGGTTATTGTTGTTGTGTTACCAACCAGCAGAGTAGATTGCACAGTGAAACGTTGCTGAGAGCAATGAATAAGAGATAAGCAAATTGGTTTATTAAAAGCTTACTTTATAGTAGAAAAACAGTCTCATAGTCTTTAAACAAATTCCAAGTCTTTGCCAGTAAATCAGTCCAGTAGTTACAGAATCTTCTTACTCAACAAACAGTAGTTGGTTAGAATAACAAACTCACTCTGGTTCACAAACCACGATGGTTGCAGATCCATCCAATGATAATTACAGATAGCACCTCCTCTCAATGATAGCTTATCATCACAGCTTCATCATCAACAGCAGCATCATAGCAGCAACCTCTCAACAGCATATCATAGCAGCAACCTCTCAACAGCATATCATAGCAGCAACTGAACACGTTGCAGTACCTTGCTTAAATATTCTCACAACCAGTAATTATGTAATTACAGCATGACTCAGCATTAAAGCCACATAATACATATACAGATAAAGTAACAGTACACTTATATTGCCTGGACAACATAGTTAGGCTCAAACCATATCCTAACATTTCCTAACTTATATAGCTATTCCCCAACAATATTTTCCTCCACTTCTATCAATTTGGCTTTAACTGTTCTTCAAAGGTATCTCCTTCACTCCTCCTAGGTTTATTTTTGGCTGGATTGCAGCTTAGTTAGCTGGTTTCCAGGAATGCTTTCCTCCACTCCTAACCTTATTTGTTGGCTGGATCACAGTTTGGTTTTAACTGCTCTCCAACATTTTCTCCTCCACTCCTCCTAGGTTTATTTTTAGTTGGATAACGGCTTAGTCAGCTGTTTTCCAGGGATGCTTCCCTCCACTCCTAACCTATATTCGCTCTTCCTGTTTACCTGGGGGGATGGGAGTGCGGAACCCCGGACTCTGACTGGTGTATGTAAATGCCAGGTCTGTTGTGAACAAGGCCCCCCTTGTGCATGAGCTTATTGACGAGGAGGGCAAGGACCTGGCCTGCATCACTGAGTCCTGGTTGGGCCCGGAGGGAGGGGTTCCTCTCTCCGATCTATGCCTGCCGGGTTTCCGTGCACTGCACCAGCCGCAACTCCGGGGAAGGGGTGGGGGGGTGATGGTTATTATTAGAGAAAGTCTTAGTCCCAGGGAGGTCACTGTCCCTCAGATAGGCAGGTGTGAATCTCTACTGTTGAAATGGAGCCCTGGAGGACAGTCGGGTCTGTTGATTATGTACCTGTCTCCCAGCTGCGTGTCTTCAGCCCTGCCCGCACTGCTCGAAGTCTTAGCCGAACTGACGGTTGAGCTCCCCAACCTGATGGTAGTGGGAGATTTTAATCTCCCGTCAGCCAGCGAGACATCTGAGCTGGTTCGGGAGTTCATGGCCTCCATGACGGCCATGGACCTGACTCAGGTTGTACAGGACCCAACTCACAGTGACGGACACACACTTGACCTGATTTTTGTCTCTGGGCAGTGGATAAATGTTCAGGGTAGGGGGGAATTATCTATTCAACCCCTGTCATGGACTGACCATTACCTCCTTAGGCTGGACTTTCTATCCGCTAACCCCCACCGCTGGGAGGCGGGACCAATACGTTAGTTCCACCCCAGGCGCCTGATGGATCCTGAAAGATTCCTGACGGAGCTTGGGACATTTCCCACATCCCTATCCTGCGATTCGCCAGAGGCCCTGGTGGATGCCTGGGAACAGGCTGCCGCTGGGGCATTGGATCAAATCGCCCCCTTGCGGCCTCTCCTTTGACAGGGATCCCGTGCAGCTCCATGGTTTACCGCGGAACTCAGGGAGATGAAGCGTCAGAAGAGACGCCTAGAGGGCTGTTGGAGGTCTTCCCATTCCGAGTCTGATCGAACACAGTTAAGAACCTATATTAGGTCTTATCTTGTGGCGATGGAAGCGGCAAAGCGTGATTACTTTGCCACTCTCATTGCGTCTGCAGAGAATCGCCCAGCAGCCTTGTTCCAAGTCACCCGCTCCCTTCTTAATCAGGGAGTGAGGGAGGACTCCTTGCAGGGCAGTGCTGAGGATTTTGCTCAATTCCTGCAAGACAAAATCACTCAGATCCGGATGGGTTTAGACTCTGAATGGACGGGGTCTGACGAGGAGACAGGAGCAAGTCTTGGAAGGTGACATCTGGGTTGACTTTGACCCTGTATCCATAGATGAAGTGGACAAGATTATGGGTAGATTGGGGGCCTCCACATGTTTGTTGGACCCATGTAACAAAATTCTGACAAAATTTTTAGCGAAAATTTTAAGGGGACCCGGGCGGGCGACTAGGGTGGGTTTGGGGGGTAACCCACAGGGGTCGGGGGGAGCTGGGGGGACTAGTTCCTATATTGGGGAGGGCGTTGCCATCGACATCGTGGGTGGGAGGGGCAGATATGGTGGGAGCAGGGGGCCATATCGTGTTAGGGGAGGATGCACTCACTATCTGCGAGCGTTTGCGTGCTCCGGCCCTCAATGCTCATCTCGCACCCTGGGTTGTTCAGATCCTCAGGCCCTGGGCCTTCGGTTGATGTTGTGCAATGCCAGGTCTGTGGTAAATAAAGCCCCCCTCATTTGTGATCTGGTTCAGGAGGGGGGTGCGGACCCGGTAGGTATTACGGAGACCTGGTTGGGCCAGGAGGGGGGGTCCCCCTCATTGAGATGTGCCCTCCGGGTTTCTATGCATTCCATCAGCCGAGGTCCCAGGGGAGGGGTGGGGGGGGTGGCGGTTCTAGTAAAGGAAGGTCTCGCCCCAAGGGAGGCCACTGTACCTCAGATAGCCGGATGTGAGTCCCTCCTTGTGAAGTGGGGACAAGGGAGGCAGATGGGCTTGCTGATTATGTACCTGGCTCCCTGCCACGTGTCGGCGGCCCTGCCCGAGCTCCTCAACGTGATTGCCGAGGTGGCGGTGGAGACCCCCAGGCTTATGGTCATGGGGGACTTTAACCTGCCGTCTGTCAGCGAAGCGTCTGAGGCGGCTCGGGAGTTCATGGCTTCCATGACGGCCATGGACCTGACCCAATTAATTTGTGGACCCACGCACAGGGGAGGACACACTCTGGATCTGATTTTTGTCTCTGGGCAGTGGATGAATGATCTTGAGATAGGGGAGATAGTGATTGAGCCCTTGTCATGGTCGGATCATTCCCTTCTTAGGCTTGACTTTCTAACCGCCACACCCCACCGCAGGGAGGCGGAACAGACCAGATGGTTCCGCCCCAGGAGCCTGATGGATCCTGATAGGTTCCAGATGGAGCTTGGGCCATTTCCTGAGGCTCTGACTCATGGCTCGGCTGAGGAGCTGGTGGCCGCCTGGGATAGGGCGGCCGCTGACGCTTTGGACCGAGTCGTGCCTACGCGGCCTCTGACCTGTCGCTGAGTCTACCTGGCTCCTTGGTTTTCCGAGGAGCTGAGGGAGATGAAGCACCAGAAAAGACGCCTAGAGAGCAGTTGGAGATCTAGTCGCTCCGAATCCAACCGAACACTGGTAAGATCTCATATTAAGACTTACCTAGTGGCGATAAAAGCGGCAAAATGTAACTATTTTTCCGCTTTTATCACATCGGCAGATAATCGCCCGGCCGCCCTGTTTAGGGTGACCCGTTCCCTCCTCCATCTGGGAGCGCGGGAAGATCCCTTGCAGGGTCGTGCCGAGGATTTTGTCCAGTATCTGCACGATAAAATCACTCAGATTCGGGAAGGCTTGGTCTCTGACTGGGTAGGTACAGACAGGATGATGGGTGCCGGACTTGAGACTGCCATTTGGGAGGAGTTCGACCCTGTTGCTCCCGAGGACATGGACAGGATACTGGGGCGGCTGAACGCGACCACATGTTTATTGGACCCGTGTCCCTCCTGGTTGGTGCTGGCCTCCCGGGAGGTTACGCAAGGCTGGCTCCAGGGGATTATCAACGCTTCCTTGAGTGAGGGTGTCTTGCCATCCGCCTTGAAAGAGGCAGTGGTGAGGCCCCTCCTCAAGAAGCCTGCTCTGGATCCGGCTGTTTTGGCTAACTATTGTCTGGTCTCCAACCTTCCCTTCTTGGCGAAGGTTGTTGAGAGTGTGGTGGCGCGACAGCTTCCTGGGTACCTGGATGAAGCTGTCTATCTGGATCCGCTCCAGTCCAGCTTCAGGCCTGGGCACAGCACGGAAACGGCATTGGTCGCATTGGTGGATGATCTCTGGAGGGCTCGGGATAGGGGTTGTTCCTCTGTCCTGGTCCTGTTAGATCTCTCAGCGGCTTTTGATACCATTGAACATGGTATCCTGCTGCGCCGGTTGGAGGGGTTGGGAGTGGGGGGCACCGTTCTGCGGTGGTTCTCCTCCTATCTCTCTGACCGGTCACAGTCGGTGTTGGCAGGGGGGCAGAGGTCGACCCCGAGGCGCCTTGTTTGTGGGGTGCCTCAGGGGTCGGTCCTCTCGCCCCTTCTGTTCAACATTTATGTGAAGCCGCTGGGTGAGATCATCCGTGGCTTTGGGGTGGAGTTCCATCAGTACGCTGATGATACGCAGCTGTACATCTCCACCCCAGGCCATCCCAACGATGCCCTTGAAGTGATGTCCCAGTGCCTGGAGGCCGTGCGGATCTGGATGGGGAGTAACAGGCTTCGACTCAACCCTTCCAAGACCGAGTGGCTGTGGCTTCCAACGTCCCGATATAGCCAGCTGGTGCCATCGCTGGCTATTGGGGGGCGAGTTATTGGCCCCCACGGATAGGGCTCGCAACTTGGGCATCCTCCTGGATTCACGGCTGTCTTTAGAAGAGCATATGACAGCCATGGCCAGGGAGGCTTTTTATCAGGTCTGCCTGATTCACCAGTTGCGTCCCTTTCTGGATCGGGATTCCTTACGCACAGTCACTCAAGCACTCGTCACTTCCCACCTGGACTATTGCAATGCTCTCTACATGGGGCTCCCCTTGAGGAGCACTCGGAGGCTCCAACTGGTGCAGATTATGGGGGGATTATGGGAGCGAGGGGTCGCTCCCATGTGACACCTCTCCTGCGTGAGCTGCATTGGCTTCCAGTGGTCTTCCGGGTGCGCTTCAAGGTGTTGGTTACAATCTTTAGAGCGCTCCATGGCATAGGACCTGGGTATTTGCGGGACCACCTTCTGCCGCCGATAGCCTCCCACCGACCAGTACGCTCCCGCAGAGAGGGACTCCTCAGGGTGCCGTCAGCCAGGCAATGTCGGCTGGCGACCCCCAGGGGGAGGGCCTTCTCTGTGGCAGCTCCCGCCCTCTGGAACGATTTGCCCCTGGAGATAAGAAGGATATCGGATCTCCGGGTCTTTCGCCGTGCCCTGAAAACTTTTCTTTTCCATCAAGCAGGGCTGGTGTGAAACCCGCCCCTTTTTTTTAGTTTTTTAGTTGTTTAGCTTTTAATCTGTCAATGGGTTTTAATTCGAATTGTTTTAAATTTGGGCCAAAGTATATAATTCTTTTAATAATTTTAAATTTTGTATTGTTATGTGTTCTAGTTCTGTGCACCGCCCTGAGTCCACTAGGAGAAGGGCGGTATACAAATTGAATAAAATAAATAAATAAATGTCCCTCCTGCCTTGTTGCGGCAACCAGAGAGGTGACTAGAGACTGGATCCAGGCGATTGTCAACGCTTCGTTGAGGGATGGGGTCTTCCCCGCCACCCTTAAGGAGGTGGTGGTTCGACCCCTTCTCAAGAAGCCTGCCCTCGATCCGGCCTCCTTGAACAACTTTCATCCCATCTCCAACCTTCGCTTTATAGTGAAGGTTGTTGAGTCCGTGGTGGCGTACCAACTTCCACAATTCCTGGAGGAAACGGATTACCTAGACCCGTACCAATCAGGTTTCAGGCGCGGACACAGCACAGAAACGGCTTGGTCGCTCTGGTGAATGATCTCTGGCAGGCCTGGGATGGGGGTTATTCCTCCATCCTGGTCCTACTTGACCTCTCAGCGGCTTTTGATACCATCGACCATGGTACCCTACTGTGACGACTCGGGGGGGTGGGGGTGGGGGGCACTGTTTTGCAGTGGTTCTTCTACCTCTCGGGTCGTACGCAGTTTGTCCCCAAAACCCCTTACGTGTGGGGTGCCTCAGGGGTTGGTTCTCTCCCCCTTGCTCTTTAACATCTATATGAAGCCGCTGGGTGAGATCATTCACAGTTTTGGGGTGAGGTATCATCAATATGCTGATGATACCCAGCTTTACATCTCCACCCCGGACCAACCTAGAGATGCCCTTTCCGTGATGTCTAAGTGCCTGGAGGCGGTGCGGGTCTGGATGGGTAGGAACAGGCTCAGACTCAACCCTTGCAAGACGGAGTGGCTGTGGTTGCTGGCATCTCATGATCTAGTGGCCCCACCACTTTTGATGGGAGGGGAGTCGCTTACTCCCTCTGAAAGGGTGCGTAACTTAGGCGTCCTCCTGGATTTGCGGCTGTCTTTAGTGGACCATCTGACGGCCGTGACCAGGAGGGCTTTTGCACAGGTTTGCCTGGTGCGCCAGTTATGTCCTTTCCTAGACATGGATGCCCTGCGCACAGTCACCCAAGCTCTCGTCATCTCTCGTTTGGACTACTGTAATGCCCTCTACATGGGGCTGCCCTTGGGGTGTACCCGGAGGGTCCAGCTGGTCTAGAATGCGGCCGCGCAGGTTGTTACGGGAGCTTCCCGTTACTCCCGTACAACACCTCTCCGCGAGCTGCACTGGTTACCGGTGGTCCTTCGGATTCGCTTCAATGTGCTGGTACTTACCTATAAATCCCTACATGGCATGGGCCCGGGGTATTTACAGGACCACCTTCTGCCTGCCTCCCACCGCCCTGTGCGCTCACATAGCACTGCCCTCCTCCGGGTGCCATCGACCAGACAATGTCGGCTGGTGACACCAAGGATGAGGGCGTTCTCTGTGGCCGCACCGACCCTCTGGAATGGGTTACCCACGGAGCTCCGGACGGCCCCCGACCTCCGTTCTTTCCGCTGAGAGCTGAAGACATGGCTTTTCCAACAAATTTGCTGATCTGATGGGTGGTTTTAATTGGATGGATTTTAAATTGATTGTCTGTGTAGTTAGTTTTACTGTTTTACCGTTTTTGTTGTCTTGGTTTCTGTAAGCCGCCCCGAGTCGCTCGGGAGAAGGGTGGCATATAAGTATAATAAAATAAATAAATAATAAATAAATAAATAAATAAATAAATAAATAATTAGCTGGTTCACAGTTTGGCTTTAACTGCTCCCCAGCATTGTCGCCTCCAAAGTTTATTTTTGGCTGGTTCACAGCTTAGTTAGCTGTTTTCCAGGGATGCTTTCCTCCACTCCTTACCTTATATTTAACTGGTTCACTGTTTGGCTCTAACTGCTCTCCAGCATTATCTCCTCTGCTCCTCCTAAATTTATTTTTGGCTGGTTCACAGCTTAATCAGCTGTTCTCCAGGGATGCTTTCCTCCACTCCTAACCTTATATTTGACTAATTCACAATTTAGCTTTAATCATCTGATCACCAAAATCATACCTCCTTACCAATTTAAAATAATAATGCATTTTAATATATATCTTCTCTCCTACAGTTGCAAGAAAAAGTATGTGAACCCCTTGGGATTACGTGGAGTTTTGCATGAATTGGTCATAAAATGTGCTCTGAACTTCATCTAAATCACAACAATAAAAAAACACAGTCTGCTTAAAATAATACTACACAAGCATTAGATGTTGCCATGGTTTAATTGAACATAACATGTAAACATTCACAGTGCAGGGAGGAAAAAGTATGTGAGCCCCTAGCCTAATGACTTCTCCAAGAGCTAATGGGAGCCAGGAGTGAGCCAACCTTGACTCCAATCAGTGTGATGATATTGGATGTGTTGCTGACAGCTGTCCTGCCCTTTAAAAACACACACCTGTTTTGGGTTTACTGGTTTCAAGAAGCACTGTCTGATGTGAACCATGCCTCGCAGAAAAGAGCTCTCAGAAGACCTACGATCAAGAATTGTTGACTTGCATGAAGCTGGAAAGGGTTACAAAAGTATCTCCAAAAGCCTTGATGTTCATGTGTCCACGATAAGACAGACTGTCTACAAATGGAGAAAGTTTAGCACTGTTGCTACTCTCCCTAGGCGTGGTCGTCCTGTAAAAATGACTGCAAGAGCACAGCGCAGAATGCTTCATGAGGTGAAGAAGAATCCTAGAGTGTCAGCTAAAGACCTACAGAAATCTCTGGCACATGCTAACATTTTTGTTGACACATCTACAATAAGGAAAACATTAAACAAGAATGGAGTACATGGGAGGACACCACGGAGGAAGCCATTGCTGTCCAAAAAAAATATTGCAGCACGTTTGAAGTTTGCAAAAGAGCACCTGGATGTTCCACAGCACTACTGGCAAAATATACTGTGGACAGATGAAACCAAAATTGAGTTGTTTGGGAAGAACACACAACACTATGTGTGGAGAAAAAAAGGCACAGTACACCAACATCAAAACCTCATCCCCACTGTAAAACATGGCGGAGGGAGCATCATGGTTTGGGGCTGCTTTGCTGCCTCAGGGCCTGGACGGATTGTTGTCATTGATGGGAAAATGAATTCCAGAGTTTATCAAGACATTTTGCAGGAAAACGTACGACCATCTGTCCGCCAACTGAAGCTCCGCAGAGGATGGGTGATGCAACAGGACAATGACCCAAAGCATACAAGTAATTCAACAAAAAAATGGCTTCAACAGCACAGAATACGCCTTCTGGAGTGGCCCAGTCAGAGTCCTGACCTCAACCCGATTGCAATGCTGTGGCATGACCTTAAGAGAGCGATTCACACCAGACATCCCAAGAATATTGCTACACTGAAACAGTTTTGTGAAGAGGAGTGGTCCAAAATTACTCCAGATCGTTGTGCAGGTCTGATCTGCAACTACAGGAAACGTTTGGTTGAGGTTATTGCTGCCAAAGGAGGGTCAACCAGTTATTAAGTCCAAAGGTTCACATACTTTTTCCTCCCTGCACTGTGAATGTTTACATGTTATGTTCCATTAAACCATGGCAACATCTAATGTTTGTGTAGTATTATTTTAAGCAGACTGTGTTTTTCTATTGTTGTGATTTAGATGAAGTTCAGAGCACATTTTATGACCAATTCATGCAAAACTCCACGTAATCCCAAGGGGTTCACATACTTTTTCTTGCAACTGTACTCTCTCCTGAACTATTAATTTTCTTTGAATTTCTCCCATTTCCTATTTGTTTCTTGTTTTTCTATGAAAAGCAACATTTTAAACCATTTTGAAAACCAATTTACCATAATTATAAAATCTATAAACAAGTCTTATTAATATTCAAAAATTCATTCCCATTCTCTTATTTACTATGAAAAAACAACATTTTAAACCACTTTAAAATCAGTTTTCTATAACCATTAAAACTCTTACTAATATTTAAAAAATTCTTTCAAAGTCCTCACATTTTTTGTAGTTTATGACATTTCTCGCTTTAAAAATAATCATAAAATCAATAAACAATTCTTGTTAATATTCAAAGGTTCATTCACATTTTCTTATTTTCTATAAAGAACAATATTTTAAACCATTTTAAAAAAAAATTTTCTATAATCGTTAAATCTATCAGCAATTCTTATTAGTAATCAAAAATTCATTCATAATCTTCATATTTCTTATAGTTTTTCTATAATCACATTTCCCCCACCTTGAGAGTCACTTCTCTCAATAATAATAATGAAAAGTAAAAAGGAAAGAGAAAGGGAGAAGAAAAAAGGAATAAAAGTATGGCAAAAGAAGTCAAGAAGAAAGATTCAAAGAAAGAAAGGGAAAAAAAGAGAGGAATAAAATAAGAGAATAATAAAGAAAGGAAAGGAAAAATAAGAAAGAGAGAGAAAGAAGAAAGAGGAAATCTCCTCCTTACATTATTTAGACATCATTACATAGAAAGCATTTACATCCATTTTAATCAAACTATAGTATTTTTCTCATCTTGCTACCCAGTATATTCCAGTTTTTTCCTTTCTCCAATCTGTCCAAACTTTTTTTTCTTTCCAGTTCCAATATCAGTAAGGTTATAAAGGCTAAAGGATTTAGTTCTTTTGTGTTCCATATATGGTAACATCATGTCTTCTTCTGTTGCTATGCCCTTCCCTTTTGTTGCCACGCCATTAACCAGCAGTTTTAATTGTTCCAATTAATTTCTTCTTCCCAACTGTCCATAAGTAGTCCAAAGACAGATTAAGTACATCTAAAATCAAGCCTCCTTAGTTTTTCCTCAAAATAATCCAATTTGGGAAACAAGAAACAAAGTTTCTTCTTTAAATAGCAAGCAATCCACAATTTGCACTTTCACTTCTTCTCAGTAGGCAACCATTTTAGCTTCCTCCGCTTGTTATTTCTCATAGCTTTAAAAAGACATTCTGCTTATTTCCTCTTCTCTTTCTCCCTCTCCCTCTTCAAAGATAATCCATTCTCATTAAAGACCAGGAAAATATCAAATTTTAAATCCATCCAAAGGCACATTAATTCCAAAAGCAATCAATAAGTACTATTGTCCTTTAATGGGTCTTCTCTTTGTTAGTTGTTTTGAATCCTTTGCCCAAGTAGTTCTTAGCCGCTATTAGGGCCAGGGCATTATTAAAAACCAATTATTTGAAGGCTGTTCCCGCCTGGCCTAGTCCTACTCACCCGGCATACAAATGCCTTGCTCCTGCATCTCCTGCACTTGGCTTGTCCCGGTTGCCACAGCCTTGGGGCAGCCACCATGGCTGCCGCTCCCACCACCGCCGACACAGAGGGCAATCCTCTAGCCCCGAGGAACCTGCCCATTCCTCTCGGCCATCCGAGGGGTCCCTCTCTAATTCCCTGTCCCTTCAGGACAGGGTAGGTCCGCGGACCTGCCGGCGGTGGCTTGACAGACAGGGTTTTCACAGGGCTCCAAGGAGCCCCGCTATTTCCCCATCCGAATCGCGGCGCCAACCGGAAGTCCCCTCTGCCCCTTATTTCTGAACTGTTGGAACAGCTCTGAGAGGCTACCGTCTACACCATATTGGACCTTCGGGGAGCCTATAATCTTGTTCAGATCCGGCCCGGGGATGAATGAAAGACAGCGTTTGGCACTAGGTACGGACACTTCGAGTATACTGTTATGCTGTTTGGGCTGACAAATGCCCCTGCAGTCTTCCAGCTTTTTATGAATGACATATTCCGGGACCTATTGGATCAGTTTGTCATGATTTACCTGGACAACATCCTGATCTATTCTCCCTCTTGGAAGAGCCACCAACAGGACCTACGCCTGGTCCTGCAACGGCTACGGGAGAACCGCTTGTATGCTAAACTGGAGAAATGCCATTTTTTTCAATCTACCATCGACTTCCTGAGACATCACATTTCTCCTGAGGGCATTGCGATGGAGCCGAGCAAGGTCGAGTCTCTGTGCAGTTGGCAACCCCTTCGGCGAGTTAAAGATGTCCAGTGACTCCTCAGGTTTGCCAACTATTATCGGACCTTTATCCCTGGCTTTGCTTCCCTGACAGCACCCCTCACTTGGCTCCTTCAGAAAAAAGATCCCGTTTCAATGGAGTACCCCTGAGCAACAAGTGTTCCAGGCCTTGAAGCAAGCATTCATGCAAGAGCCCATCTTGAAACATCCCGACCCCCACCATCCATTTGTAGTGGTAGCGGATGTGTCCGATGTTGCTTTTGGAGCGGTGCTACTCCAGGCTTACGCACCCAGCAGTACCCTCTTCCCTTGCGCATACTACTCGTGGAAGCTAAACTCAGAGCGCAACTACACCATCTGGGAGAAGGAGCTACTGGCCATTAAGGTGGCGTTTGAGGCCTGGAGACATCATTTGGAAGGGGCCCACATGTTCATCCAACATATCTTCTGGCTGCATGGCCTACCTGATAGGGTCGTTTCAGACAGAGGGGCTCAATTTACAGCCCAGTTCTGGAAAGGGCTGATGATGGCCTTGGACGTGAAAATCTGCCTGTTGTCGGCACATCATCCGGAAACTGATGGCAGGACAGAGAAAGTGATCAGGATCCTGGAGCAATATCTGCACTGCTTCATGAACCATAATCAGGACAATTGGGTGGATTGTCTGGCAGTGGCGGAGTTTGCGTTCAACAACTCACAGTACACCTCCACACAAATGACACCTTTCTTGGCCAATGTGGGGTATCATCCTCGGTTCTTTCCCCTCATGCAAGTCGATTCACCAGTTCTGGCAGCTAATGACTATCTGGCCGAGTTACAGGCTGTCCATCAATTGGTGCGATGGTATCTGGAGAAAGCCAAGGCTGATTATAAGGAAGTTGTGGACCGGTCTCGGCAAGAGATGCCGGCATTGGCTGTGAGGGATTGGGTATGGCTGTCCACCAGGCAGCTTCTGTCAGAAGTTACACCACTGGTATCTTGGCCCTTTCCCCATTGAAGCAGTCATCAACCTGGTTGCCTATCACCTGGTTGCCACGCACGCTGCAAGTCCATCCAATCTGTCATCAATCCCTCCTTGTTCCAGAACGGTCAGCCTGTCCACTCCGCCAACCAGACCGTCCCCCGCCGGATTCACATGACGTAGGTGGGCCGCCCGAGTACGAGGTCACCACCATTCGGGACTCCCGGTGGCTGAAAGGACGTTCCAGTACCTGATTGAGTGGAAGGGTTATGGGCCGGAGGATTTCACATGGAAGGATGCAACCTCCGTGCATGCACCTGCTTTGCTGCAGGCCTTCCACAATCAATTCCCATCACAGCCACACCTCGATCGTCAGACACGGAAGGGCCCTGCAGTGACGGATAGTGTTGTGGCCTGCCAGAGGAGCTGGCGGCAGACTCGGATGATGATGAGGTTGGGGAGAAACTTGGGCCAGTTCTGGAGTCTGAGGAAGGCTCTGATGGATGCTCTGCATCAGAAACAGATAGAGCCAGAGTCGTCTGACGTTTCCCAGCCACCAGAAAGGCAGCTGCCTTCGGAAGCTGAGATAAATAAGTGGGGAGGAAAAACAGCTGGGGCCTGTTCCAGATGCGCATATGCGCAGAGCTGTTAGGAGAGGAGAACAACTAAGGACAAGGAGTCGACTCGGGAAGCAAGGCACACATGGACGCTGAATGGCCCCTCCCTGGCTGGGGAATAAATAGAAGGAAAGGGGAGTGGTGGTTGTAGGAGACAACCGTTTGGATTTCGGAAGATTTGACTCATTGTGTTTTGTGCCTCAGAGACTGCTTGCCAGAACTTATTACAGCTTTGCAGCTGGCGGCTCCTGGCCTGGCAATTATCTCAAGGAACTGATAAGGTCTGTTACTGCAGTTAACTCTTTGAAGGATTATTGCCTGGACTTTTTGGTGTGTGAATGCCATTAATTCACAAGAGATAATAAAGGGGTTTTTTTTGGGACAAGGAGTCTGTTTCTTGTTTCTGCTAAGACTGGGTCAGAACACCATGATTTGCAGTCAACTTGAAAGAGCCTTTATCTGATTCTCTATTAGGGAAGGAGAAATTCCTCTTTACCTCTCATTTTATCACAATGGTACATTTAAAAAAAAAGTTTCTAAAACGTTGATCTTCTCCTAATGGATTTACTCAGATGAAACAATTAATGCATTTTCTCTTCATGCAGCAAGAGAAAGCTGATGCTATACGGCCGAAGAGAAAATATGAGAAGAAGCCCAAAATTGTATCTTCATCAGCTGCTATTGCTACTCAGCAGTCAATTCCTACTGCACTGCCAATCTTTAATGTTAAAGATATGAATCAGTACGACTTTCCCAGCTCTGATGAAGAACCTCTTTCTCACGTATGATGTCTACAGTTTCTTTGGTTCAGAGGGAGGAAAGATACTTGCGTCTTTATACTTACCTACTGCTTTCTTTTTGAAGGTCTTGTCTGGCTCTTCTGAAGTTGAGGAAGAAAATGATCCTGATGGGCCATTTGCTTTCCATAGGAAAGCAGGCTGTCAGTATTATGCTGTAAGTTTTGAGTTTCTACAGTACTGTATTGTTACACTTATTAATTAAATTCATGTTTTAACCCTTTTCAATTATTTCTTTTCAAAGCCTCATTTAGAACAAACTGGTGACTGGCCGTGGAATAGTCCTAAAGGGGGAACATTAGGAGATGAGCGTTACAGATACTGCTTAACCACCCTTACTGTGCCACAAAGTTGCATTGGGTTTTCACGTAGACGGGTTGGACGTGGTGGAAGGTAGGCTTATTTATCATAAAACTCACTACACTAATATATTGAAAAGTATAAACATGATGTAGAAAAACAATTGAAATGTTAAATATATTTGCTGTATTATTTAAATTAAAATTTATGTACTAATTAGCCATCTGTTTTCTTAAATCTATATCTTCAACGTTATGATGATCTCCCTTCTGTTACAGAAATACCACAGCCTTATTGTGACTTTTCCCCTTATCTTTTCCCCCTTGAATCCATTTAAAATCCATGATTTAGAGGTTTGCACTAATCATATTTCATATGTCATTGCTAACTCTAACTTCTCTGAAAATAATGGGAAGATCCTGAAAACGTATGACATGTTACCAGACCTCTATTATGCCTACTTGAACTATCAGTTTGGCAATCTTTTTGTGGGACAGGTGTGGTATTCCATCTTTCTTGAGAGTAGGTGCCTCCTGGTACCCCTGTGATTCTGTGCATCTTCTGCTTAAAGGTGTAGGTGCTTTGAGGTTCTTCTGAGATAATCTCTGTATGGAAATAACGAGAAGAATATAGGTAGGCCTCAAAGCAGCTTGATTTCTCATCAAATGATTTGCATGGGTATAAGTTTTTTATAGGTTTCATTAAAATCCATGTCAAATTACATTAGCATATTTTTCTACAAGGATTTCTGTGGCATCAAAAATAGTGATTAAGCATATCTTGTCTGGATTCTTTTCTCGAGAGTGAGCTATAATATATTGCTTTCAGCATGTAATAATTTTTTTAAAAAAAATTATCTAGCTAATCTGGACCCTTCAACACTGTTTTTTACCTTATAAACATGAGGTATAAAGATGTTTTACATTGCTACTACTACAGATGCACATCAGCTTGGAAAGAAGTAGTATATCCTGTATATTTTAGTATTTCTTAGCATAGTGTTGTTCATGTTCTGCAATGAAAACTCTTTGATAAGTCTCCATAATCTACTTTCCTGTCATCACATTCAAAATTGCCTCAAATTAGAGGCTTGTAAGAAGAATACACCATCCTTTGTGTTTAGTGATCTAATTTCTAAAGTATTTTTAAGTATTTATTTGTACTTTTTAAAAGCTAGGTTATTTTTTTAGATATAGAGGGATGAGGGCTCTTTTTATCTTAATTCCAATTGGATTTTGCAGCATATTAATGTCTCTAATTATTTTAGCCTTTTGTCTCCGACAGCTACAGTTTGACACTGTTAGGCCTAATTACCACATTTACCTTTTAAACTTGTTTGCGTTTCTTAAATTATGAAAAATTATATTCATAATAAGGATCACATAGTTTTTGAAGAAAGAAAAATTCTTTTAACTCTTTAGTAAACTGCAAGCATTTGAGCAGTGAAAACACTTATAGTATTTACCATAGCTATCCTAGTTAATAGTGACGTCTATCCAGATTGTTCTTTGTTTTGCTTCCATCTCCTAATCAAACATAAGGTATAGTAAACCTCTTTATATTCTAATATCCACTTACAGTGGTTTGACATTTTGTTCAAATAAACAAATACTGACTTGTTTCATTTAAACTAGAGAATTACTGTAGCAAGTTGGCGTTTGTGAGCCTGAGGTTCCTGGTTATCTTTCAAAGGCATGGCTTTTTCTTATAAAAAGGGAAATGCCTTTCTTGCTAAATTGCCTTCATAAGAAAAGGTATAATTTATCAACTTCTTTCATTGTATGTTGTCTTGCTTTGTTATATGCAGCTCTTAAATAGGGCTGAACTTACTTTATAAACTGATTTGGAAGAACTATTGTTTAACTCACCCAAGCATGAAACCTTTTTACTATACATTTAAAAAGCCCACGTTTCTTTCAAGCTTCCCCATAAGTCTATTATTAATTACTATTAATTAGATTCATTGTGATTAGTTAACTCCTTAAGTAGTAGCACCTTCTTTCAGGCTAAATGTGAAAGCATGAAAAAAGACCTGATGCTTTAATAAGTAAGAGAGAAGTACAGATTTTTCATGAGGATCTGACCATTCCTTCCAAATAATTTTCAAATTGTGCAGTGCCCTGTTGTGAATGTTTTTCTGATAGTTGAAGCAACCAGTTTGAAAAATACTTTCACAGATAATTTCCCTACTACTTCTTCCTGATGTTTTAAAAATAAGTTTTGGATAAAGATAGGAATAACACTGTGTCTTATATGTAATTAAAAATAGTCTTCTTTCCATTTTTAGGGTGTTCCTGGACCGAGCATATTCAGAAAACAACAGTCCATTTTGCCAGCTGGATTCAGAAATACTTTCCTCACAACTACACTCTTCAGTCAATCAATTTGCCAATACCTCAGAAACAAATACCTCGGACAGATATTTCTTTAAAGACTTCAGTCAGATACTAGTCAATTTCAAATCATGTAGATGGAGGCATTTTAGGCCTCGGACACCATCCCTACATGACAGTGATGAATTTTCCTATAGGAAATTACACAGGAGTGTAAATCAAGCAGGCACAGTACAACCTGGGACCCAGACATGCAGTACCTCTATGCAAAGTAAAAGTAGTAGTGGTTCAGCACACTTCGGTATGTTGATTTTCACAAACTTAATTCTAAACATACTTTTGGCAAAAGTCCAATATTTCCTCCATAATTTTTCTCAGTTGCTGATGTTTATGTTGCATGTTTAAACACCATGTTAAAGTTAAAGATTAATATAGTAGATTTGGTGCAGACTTAGTTTGTACTTTAATTATAGCTATATTGAATCAAGTTCCCCTATGATTCTATGTTTTTAAATGTTTCTTTAGTAGAATTTTATTGTTTGTTCCTTAAATTTGTTATTTATCTTTGCCGTTTTATTTATATTTACTACTTTTGACAATTTATAATTTGCTATTAAGCCTTCCATCCTTTCTAAGGTAGGTTAAATGAGGACCCAGTTTGTGGGGGCAATAAGCTGACTTTGTATAAAATATACAAAAGTATGAAGGCTATTGCTGAGCACATTGTAAGCCGCCCTGAGTCTCCGGAGAAGGGCGGCATATAAATCAAATTAAAAAAAAAAAAAAAAAAAAGGAATTGGTTTAAAATGTTCAAGATATTGATACTTAAAATTCAAAATCTTACAGTATGCACAATCATGAAAAGTCCTACGTATACAATGATTTGTTGGTTAAAAGGACCAATTTGTCAGTTTTGTTTTATTATGACAAAAAGCTTAGAGATCACCACTGAAAAACCTGTAGCCTGTAGTTCCTTTGGCAGTGTGAATACCCATCTATATCAGATTTTAAGGAGATGGTACAAATAGAATTTTTTTTTAGAAAGTATACTAATCTGTTGAAAGGAAGCAATTCTGTCCTGACTTCTAGTAAGAGGATCTTGTTTAAAAGAGTCTTATACAATGCTATCTAAAAATGAGCATGAATATAATTTAAGGCTTCAGTGGTTTGAGGGCAGTTCAGAATTATATCTCCAAACAGTAAATTACTGGTCAGACAGATATGGCCTTCTGACTGAACAGCACTGCTATAGAATTCTGGAAGCAGTTGCCAAGACTGAGATTGTGTTGGTTAAATATGTAATTTTCAAATGTAAACCTTGAGAGTTTAATTTTTCAACTGTGATCATCTTCTTTCTATCTTCTATAACTGACACAAACCTCTTTAAATTCTTTTTTTATTGATGATAATTTTTTTTATTTCCAAAGTTAAAATACAAAATCCAAAAAGAAGAAAGAAAAAAAAGAACAAAACAAAGACAAAAACAAAAAGAAAAGAAAAAAAAGGTGTGTAAACAAAATATCAAACATACACATAAAATGTCCCCCCTGGTTGAACACTGATAAATATAATTCAGCAATATTAATTGTTGTCCGTCCCCCCCGTCCCCCCACAATTTATGAACTTTTATATATTGGCAAAATTGCTATATAACATTAAAAATATCACAAGGCTTTAACATTAAAATCATCCAGCTCCCATCTTTTTTTTATAACTCTTTTTTGTGGGCATTGTAGAGAATATATGTTATGTAGTGTTCAAAGTCCTTAATTTATTGTTGCTTTGATTTTAATATCCAAATCCCTCTTATAGCTGAGCTTTCACAGCAAAGTATAGACAGTTCCTTGTCAAGGGCAAAGAAAGTAAGTGTTCCTTAACAAAGTAACCACAAAGGAAACTGAAATAATACAGGTAGTCCTCGACTTACAACAGTTCATTTAGTGACCGTTCAAAGTTACATCACTGAAAAAAGTGACCATTTTTCACACAACCGTTGTAGCATCCCCATGGTCACATGATTTACATTCAGATGCTTGACAACTGACTCACATTTATGATGGTTGCAGTGTCCCAGAGTCATGTGATTGCCTTTTGTGACCTTCTGACAAGCAAAGTCAAGGAGGAAACCAGATTCACTTAACAACCATGTTACTAATTTGACAGCTGTAGTGATTCACTTAACAAATGTGGCAAGAAAAGTCGTAAAATAGGGCAAAACTCACTTCACAAATTTCTTACTTAACAACATAAATTGTGGGCTCAATTGTGGTCATAAGTTGAGGACTACCTGTAGTTCCCACAGTAGAAAGCAAATGGGGAAAAAAATGAAAGTTCTCATCTTTTTGAAATAAAAAATAGAAATATGGACAAAAATAAAATGGAATAACAGTTCTTTTAAAAAACTATTAAAATCCTTACAATAAGCATTCAGTATAAGTCAGATCAAATCATTTTCATTGCAGAAAGGAGAACCTTCATTGACATCCTTGCGGCGAAAGTGAAAGTATATTTTATAACTCAAAAGTACAATGATGAAAGCTCACGTTTATAATCCAACAGGGGGGTGTAGAGCACTTCAGCATTCAGCCAGGTTATTAACAGTTAAAAATGTTAGTCCAAAAAAAAAAAACCCTTCAAAATCTGATGTTAAAACAGAGGCACCCCTAAGAATACAAACAGCAACAGGAAAAGATGGAGACCTTACCACTCCAGCTGGTCTTACAGACAATTGCAATCCTCTGGATTCTCTTCCTAGGCAAGTACATGGTCTTCTGAGGGTCATCATGCAATATTCCAAGATAGTCATGTTCAAAATCCAGGGACCATGCTGTGAAAGAACTGGCTTTGGCACTGAAGTCAGCTGTTTGTCGGCAGGGAGAAAAAAACACCACACCACCACCTGTTCAGTGCGCCATTTTCTGGAGGACTACTCAAGCCACTTTTAAATTCTTTTGGAATGGTTCTGTAGCTATGTATATCTGTTTCTTTTTAAAAAAAGACAAGGAAATCATCTCTGATGTGGTTGAATAAAAAGAATGCCTATAGTAACATCCCTAGTAATTTTATTAAGACTTTTGGCGATCTTAATTGTCTAATCATTATGTTTACTATAATTGATATTTGTGACTTGAATACAGGTAGTCCTGACTTACAGCCACAATTGAGCCCAAAATGTATGTTGCTAAGTGAGAAATTTATTAAGTGCGCTTTGCCCCATTTTACGGCTTGCCACATTTGTTAAGTAAATCCCTGCAGTTGTTAAATTAGTAACATGGTCGTTAAGTGAATCTGGCTTCCCCATTGACTTTGCTTTTCAGAAGATTGCAAAAGATGATCACATGACCCTGAGACACTGCAACTGTCATAAATATGAACCAGTTGTCAAGCATCTGAATGTAAATCACGTGACCATGGGGATGCTGCAATAGTCATAAGTGTGAAAAATGGTCATAGGTCACTTTTTTCAGTGCCGTTGTAACTTTAAACGGTCACTAAATGAACTGTTGTAAGTTGAGGACTACCTGTAATCGATCGAGTCAATAAGAATAGGAATATTCTTTATTGGTAGAGTGTGATTGGATACACAAGGAATTTGTCTCTTATTATAAATAATAAAGATACCAATAGGAGAAGGTAGTAGATGAGAAAAATGAGAAGATGAGAGAGATGAGAAGAGAAGGATAATACCAATACAGCCCTACTACATGGGTAAAATATATTTAGGCATAAGACAATGTTGTGGGAATTAGGTGTTTAGCAGAGTGATGGTATGACTAGTTGTTTTGGCATGCAATGCCCTCTTAGCAGCGTCTTGAGGGAAGAAGTTGAAACAGTTTATGTCCAGGATGTGAGGGGTCAGTAGATTTTTTCTCAGCCCTCTTTCTGACCTGTGCAGTATACAGGTCCTCAGTGGAAGGCAGGCTGGTTGCAATTGTTTTTTCTGCAGTCCTAACTATTCATTGAAGTCTGTACCTGTCCTATTTAGCTGCTGTACCAAACCAGACAGTTATAGAAGTACAGATGACAGACTCAGTAATTCCTCTGTAGAACTGTATCAGCAGCTCCTTGGGCAATCTGAGCTTTCTGAGTTGATGCAGGAAGAACATTCTTTGTTCTGCCTTTTTAATGATGGTTCTAATTAAGGTGTCCATGGGAAACTATAGAACCCAGAAACTTGAAGGTCTCTACTGTTGATATTGTGATGTCTAATATTGTAAGAGATGATAGAATAGGAGAGCTTCTCCTAAAATCTACTATCATCTCTACAGTTTTAAGTGTTCAGCTCCAGGTTGTTCCGGGTGCACCACAGGGCCAGTTGTTCAATCTCCCATCTGCATGCAGACTCATCATTGTCTCGAATGAGACCAATGACTGTTGTATCATCTGCAAACTTCAGAACTTTAACAGAGGGATCCTTTGAGATACAGTCATTGGTATAGAGAGAAAAGAGTAATGGAGAGAGCACAGAGCCCTTGGCACCTGTGCTAATTGAATACTGCATCCAGTTTTGGTCACCATATTATAAAAAAGATGTTGAGACTCTAGAAAGAGTGCAGAGAAGAGCAACAAAAATGATTAGGGGACTGGAGGATAAAACATATGAAGAACAGTTGCAGGAATTAGGTATGTATAGTGAAAAGAAGGACTAGGGGTGACATGATAGCAGTGTTCCAATATTTGAGGGGCTGCCACAAAGCAGAGGGGGTCAACCTATTCTCCAAAGCACCTGAGGGCAGGAGAAGAAGCAATGGATGGAAACTAATCAAGGAGAGAAGCAACCTAGAACTAGAACACTGCTTTCACAAGTTGTGGGTGCCCTGTTGCTGGAGGCTTTTTAGAAGAGAGTGGACAGACACTTGTCTGGAATGGTATAGGGCAGTGGTGGCGAATCTATGGCACACATGCCAGAGGGGGCACTCAGAGCCCTCTCTGTGGGCACGTGCACCATCACCCCAGCACAGAATTCGCCAAGAGGGCAGTTACCTTGGCCTGCTGTAAACATTGGTCTCCGCTTCTGCAGCTCCGTCAGGCTCTTCTCTCCCCCCCCTCACTTTCTGCCAGGGCGAGGACCCCGCCCCCTAGGCTGCCCCGCGAGACACCTGATCCCACCAGGGCTGCCCCAATCCCCTTCTCGAGCCCTCCACCCCCAGAGGAAAAGAACACCGACGGCCCATCAGACAGTGCCGTAAAGAGCCCTCACTCAGCGGGTCCTGAAGGCAGAGAGAGAGCGAGAGAGCTGGGCAACCCTGTGCTTTGGTTACCAGGGGAGGTGGAAGTGCCTGAGGGGGTGTGGCCTTCTGAAAGGGGGCAGGGGCATGCCTCCAAGCCAATTTCTTTCCAATTTGCTGCCCATCTGGGAATAATATTAGGAAGGGGGGAGAGTTATTAGAATTAAATCCCTGCTCCATTCTTTCAGAGAGGGGGAAAGGAATGCAGGATATTCACTCTAAAGCTTAATTAGGCCTGTCAAATAAACCTTTAAAACACCATGCATTTTTAGTGTTCAACTAACATTAACTAACATTCTGGATGGTATAGAAAATAGAATATAGAAGATTTTTTAAAAAATTAACCAAATGCACAAACCACACAGAAATAATCTTGCAAAGAACAAAAAAACAAGTGAGGGGTCAGAGACAACAATACATCAACACCTGAGATCAAAATCAGATTTCAGAGCTTGTGAGATATGGTAACTGTTTGGGACTGGAAATTTTTTTCCCAGAAACTGGAAAACGATATGCAAAACTCCCTGGGAACATTGCCTTAAAATGCTTAATTAAATGGAATATTTTGTCAGTTAAGGGGCTCAGCTGTTTATAGTGTTCAATTTGAGGAGCAAAGCAGTGATCTCACTGCCACTTGCAATTCTTGCTCTACAGTAATCCTATCAGAAATGCAAACTAAATCATGTATTTATTTGGGATATCAAGAAATTAATGGAAGTTTTTTTTTTCAATTAATGGTGTGCTGTGTTAAGCTTTGTTGTGGTTTTTCTGAGGCTCTCTCTACTTTCTTAATTTGGCTACTGTGGTAAAGTCACCCCCTGAATCTTGATTTAATTTGTAAATACGTACAGCTACAAGCTTCATCCATATAGCACTCTTAAGTCATAAAGGGATTTTTTGGCTTGGCAAAGTCAACAAATTTGACTATTTTGAGCAAATCAGTTATGCAAACTATGATGTGAAGTTTCCGAAAGATGCCCTAATTAAATCATGAGCCTCGAGCCAAGTTTCAAAAGAAATCCAGTCATTTATTAGGAGCACCATTCCGGCAATTACTCTAATGGAGTCAGCTCTAAACCCCCACATGATTTGCCGGCCCCTATGACCCTGTTCCCCTCTTCCTCACTGGGCATGTCATAAATCACATTCTGCAATGGACCACGTTGGCGGGCTGAAAAAACCCCACCCCTCCTGCTGACCCCAGTAACCTAGGATACAATCTTTGACAAGGCATGTGTGGAATGTATTTTCCGTTGGGCAGATGAGCAGCTTCATCAGTTCTCCCCCTCCTGCTTATGGCAACTTGAAAGCTGGTCTGAAAAGCTTTGCAAGTTGACATATGACATGTTGCATGAACATGACATTAAACATATTCATTGATGGAAGGTGGAAGGGTGATACCAGCAACGGGTGGTGGACCGATGCACGCGGGGAAGGAGGGGAGCGCACGGGAGATCGCGGCACCAGAGCTCTTCCTGTGCGTTTCCCCCAGCTGGCCTGGGCTGCGAGGAAAGCACGTGGGAGATCCTAGCTGCAGTTTACTCATGAGCAACATTGGCCGGGAGAGGCAGGGAGAAAGCCCAATGGTGCTCACGAGTAAACTGAGGCTCCTAAGGAGGGGTCCAGCCTCCCTGCCCACAACATCTTCACCTGAGGGCATCGCTGGCAGCCACTTCCTGCACCTCCTATCCCGTGCTCTTCTCACTGCTGCTCGGCCTCCTCAATGCACGGAAGCAGGAGGCTTTCACTGCCTGCTATCTGCTGGTTGCCTCTAATCTGCAGTTTACTCGTGAGCAAGTTTACCCATGAGCATGGTGCTCACCAGTAAACTGCAGATTACAGGAAGTCGGCAGCTCGCTGGCTTACTCGCTCTGCTGCTCGCCTGGCAGAGCGCAGACTGGCAGCTCCAGGTCGTCTCTCGGCTGTTGTGTGCAGGGAAAAACCTTCTCCTGAGTGCAAGCAATTAGTTGCCTCGCACTCCCTGCACGCAATGGCTGAGAGAGGACCCAGAGCTGCCACTCTCTGGTAAAATGCACGTCTCACAGTGGGGCGCAATTTGGGGTGGCAGGTAGGGCAGGGGATGGGGGGGAGCTCAGCAAGCTTTGCAGCTGTGTGGCTACAAAGGTTGCTGTGCCGGCTCCCCTCTACCTGCCGGCCAGCGCCTCCCAAAGCCGCCAGCGTTGCATACAGCCGCTGCGCTGGGACTGATAGGGGCAGCAGCAGCCCTCTCCTGTCTTTCTCCAGCTGAGCGGGAAAAAAAGGAGGGGGACTTCACAAACAAAAGAGAATTCTCTCTTTTGGCACCGGAGCCAAAGGTAAAAGAAACTGGTGGGGAGAAAAAGAGGGAGGGTAGGAACAGGGGAAGGGCAATTTTTTCCGTTGTTTTAACTCTGTAGCAACATCCTTCCCAGCTACTGCTTTCTCTGCTCAGCAGCAGAGCTGCTTTATTTTTAAAGGTTAGTCCCCTTCTTCCTGGGAGAGAGAAGAGCGGGGGCGGGGAGAGAAACAATTGGCCCATTGCTGGGAGAAAGTGGCAAGAAGGTGACAAGCAACAGGGAGAAAGCAGAACTACTTAACTCATTTTTTGCATCTGTCTTTACACAAAAGGAAAAAAACAGTCCAACCTATCAAAAACAGCACCACAAAAAACAAATTAGGAACACAAGTTAAAATAGGGAAGAAAATGGTAAGTGAACACTTGTCTACCCTAGACGAGTTCAAATCACCAGGACCAGATGGATTATACCCCAAGGTTCTGAAGGAACTGGCAGACGAGAACTCAGAACCACTGAAATACATCTTTCAAAGATCCTGGACCACAGGGGAACTGCCAGAGGATTGGAAAAGAGCTGATGTAGTTCCCATCTTCAAAAAAGGAAAAAAAATAGATCCAGGAAACTACAGACCTATCAGCCTGACCTCAATACCAGGGAAGATTCTGGAAAAGATAATCAAACAACGAATCACCGAACACCTAGAAGCAAACCAAGTAATAACCAAAAGCCAACATGGGTTTGTCAAAAACAGATCATGCCAGACTAATCTTATTACATTCTTTGACAAAGTGACAAAATTAGTGGACCAGAGGAATGCTGTCGATATAATTTACTTGGACTTCAGTAAAGCTTTGATAAAGTAGAACATAACCTACTACTAGATAAAGTAGAAAAATGTGGGTTAGACAGCATCACCACCAGATGGATTCGTAACTGGCTGACCAACCGCACTCAACGTGTAGTCTTCAATGGAACTGCATCTACATGGAGGGCAGGATGCAGTGGAGTACCCCAGGGCTCTGTTTTAGGCCCAGTGCTCTTCAACATCTTCATCAATGACTTGGACGAGGGGATAGATGGGGAACTCATCAAATTTGCAGATGACACCAAGCTGGCAGGAATATCCAACACTCCAGAAGATAGGCTCAAGATACAGAAGGATCTTGACAGACTTGAACATTGGGCGCTATCTAACAAAATGAAATTCAACAGTGAAAAAAGGTTCTACATTTAGGGAAGAAAAACAAAATGCACAGGTACTGTATATGTGGTACCTTGCTCAATAGTAGTAACTGTGAGAGAGATCTTGGAGTCCTAGTGGACAGCCATTTAGATATGAGCCAGCAGTGTGCAGCAGCTGCCAAAAAAGCCAACACAGTTCTGGGCTGCATAAACAGAGGAATAGAATCAAGATCATGTGAAGTGTTAATACCACTTTATAATGCCTTGGTAAGGCCACACTTGGAATATTGCATTCAGTTTTGGTCTCCACGATGTAAAAAAGATGTTGAGACTCTAGAACAGTGGCCATTTCACAGGGGTCGCCAAAGCCCTCTCCCCCCCCCCACGCCTTCACTCACCCTCACCCTCTGCCTCTGTTGGAGGGCTGCGTATCCCAGCGTGCAACGCGGTGCCTCACACTTTAGCAAAGAGAGCGGAGAGAGGTTGCGTGCATGCGTGTGGGTGTGCACGCACGTGACTAGAAAACATTCTAGTGCAGGAAAAGTCCTGGGGAGTTCAGGGAGTCCCTGCTGCTGGTGCTGCCACCGCCGCCGCCACCACCACCGATACCTGCAGCTGCAAGAGCCCAACAGAAAAAGTTTGGGTGAGTAAGTTCAGGGATTCCCTGCCGCCACTGCGCCGCCTATGCCTCAGTGGTGGGTTGCTCCCGGTTCGCACCGGTTCCGGTAGTAAAAAAATTTAATAGTTCGGAGAACCGGTAATAAGATTGGCTGGCCACGCCCCCGAACCGGTTCCCGGCCCGGTCGCCGTTCGCTTACCCCGCCCACTCCCAATCTATTGCTGCCTCCTGAGTCCCAGCTGATGGCTAGAGGGAAAAAAAACTGTTTAAATTCTTGCCACGGGGCTTCAAAGGGCCGCCCTACAGCTGATCAGTGTTAAAAGAAAACGAGTAGACCAGTGCCTGCAAAAATAGAAAAAACAGCCCCTTTCAGCTTCAGCATAGGTTAATTACCATAAGTCCGTGATGGCGAACCTATGGCACGCGTGCCACAGGTGGCACGCGGAGCAATATCTCTGGGCACATGAGCGTTGCCCTAGGTCAGCTCCAGTGTGCATGCGCGCACCGGCCAGCTGATGTTTGGCCCTTCTGGGCCCACCGGAAGTCGGGAAATTGGCTGTTTCCAGCCTCCAGAGGGCCTTCAGGGGGGTGGGGAAAGCTGTTTTCGCCCTCCCCAGGCTCCAAAAAAGCCTCTGGAGCCTGGGGAGGGCGAAAAAACGGGCTTACCAGGCCCACCGGTAAACTTTTTGCTGCCGTGTGCCAAAAGCGGGGAAGCACGGGGGGTGGGGTCGTGCGCACATGCACAGGGGGGCACGGAGGGGGTGGCATTGAATTATGGATGTGGGCACACACATGCGTGACCCCCCCTGCACTCCCCCCGCTTTTGGCACACGACGGCGAAAAGGTTAACCATCACTGCCATAAGTTGATTTGATCAGCCTCCCGACTCTCAACTGATTTGCTCTCAGCTGTTTTGCACAGGGCTCTGTTCTTTTGCTAGCTGCAAAGAGGTAAATTGCTGGAGCAGACTTTTTCCCCCCTAGCTATGCTGAAAAAGCAAAACTGAAAGTAAAGCAGGGTCTTTGCTGCAACGTGACAAAATGAGGCAGAGAGAGATTTCTTTTTCTTTTTCCTCACCAAAAAAGGTAGGTGCAAAACTGCAAACAATGGGAAATTTAGGGCAAAAGAGGAGGTTCAAGATTTTAAAACACAAAAGAAAAAAAGCTCTATTTAACTAGGGAATTGTAATAATTGAGATACTATTAATTGTATATTGTGTTGAAAGCAGAAATGGTTAAGTTGTGGTTTGGAGGAATATATGGGGGAAATTATTTAGTTTATTATTATTGGTAAATATAATTAATTGATTTGTAAGAAATTAGATTGCATGGAAATAATTGGAATATTCATGTTCATATTGTTTAATATACAAAAAAGATAGTTATATAACTAATTGATTTATATTAAAATGTTGAATTTGTATTAAACAACTGTATTACATAATTACATAATTAACCAGTGTGAGGATGGATATAAAAATAGATGACAATGGGAAGGGGTATAATATAGAATAGAAGGGAAAAATTGAATTTGATTAAGATTAGAGATGAGGATGAAGGGTAATATTGGTTTTTTAAAAAAATAGATGAGGAATAAATATGGCAAAAAGGAAATATAGAAATTGTAAATTTAATTGAAATGAGTAAACTGTTTAAATTTGTGAACCGGCCAAATACTCTGTTCAAAGAAAATACATTGTATGTTTGTATGTGTGTTTCTAATTATTGCTATTTATTCATATTTGTTCTCTTTTATTCTTTAAAGTTTAACAATTCATTCTTTATCTTAATATCTTTATATTTGTTTGGGGTTGGTTTTCTTCCCTTTCATCTTTTTTATTGTACAGCAATCTTTCTCCTCAAACCTACCACCTCTCTCTTTTCTTTCCTTCTTACTTTCTCTTCCCCCTCTCTTCTTCTCCTCCCTACTTCCTCTTCCTTTCTCCTTCTCCTCCTCTCTTCCTCCCTCTCTTACCCTCACTCCTACTCTAATTTCCCTTCCCTTCCTTCATCCCTCTCTATTGCTGTATCCTTTTATGCATATGGACTACTCAGAGGGCTGAAAAAGTTATTTTTGACTGGTCCTCGCACTTTTGACCAGTCCTCGAACTTACGACTGTCCTCACATTTTACGTTTTTGCCCTATCTTGTCACCATGGTGAAGAGAAGCAGTTGTGAAATGAGTGACACGGTTGTTAAGAATGCTACAATGGGCATAAATGATGACCAGTCATAAGTGCGAAGACTGGTCAAAAGTGCGAGGACCTGTCATAAATGACTTTTTTCAGCCCTCTGAGTAGTCCCTATGCAGATAGCCACGCCTACCCGGTCACATGACCAGCTAGCCACGCCCACCCAGTCACATGACCTCCAAGCCACACCCACAAAATAAGCCACGCCCAAAGAACCGGTAGTATAAAAAAATTAGAACCCACCCCTGGTTGGGGGTCACCACAACATGAGGAACTGTATTAAAGTGTCGCGGCATTAGAAAGGTTGAGAACCACTGCTCTAGAAAGAGTGCAGAGAAGAGCAACAACAGAGCCCTGGTGGCGCAGCAGACTAAAGCACTGTTATTAACATCAGCTGCCTGCAATTACTGCAAGTTCAAATCTCACCAGGCTCAAGGTTGACTCAGCCTTCCATCCTTTCTAAGGTAGGTAAAATGAGGACCCGGATTGTGGGGGCAATAAACTGACTTTGTATAAAATATACAAAAGTATGAAGGCTATTGCTTAACGCATTGTAAGCCGCCCTGAGTCTCCGGAGAAGGGCGGCATATAAATCATATAAATAAAAAAAAAACAAAAACGATGATTAGGGGACTGGAGGCTAAAACATATGAGGAACGGTTGCAGGAACTGGGTATGTCTAGTTTGATGAAGAGAAGGACTAGGGGACACATGATATCAGCGTTCCAATATCTCAGGGGTTGCCACAAACAAGAGGGAGTCAAACTATTCTTCAGAGCACCTGAGGGTAGAACAAGAAACAATGGGTGGAAACTAATCAAGGAGAGAAGCAATTTAGAACCAAGGAGAAATTTCCTGACAGTTAGAACAATTAATAAGTGGAACAACTTTCCTGGAGAAGTTGTGAATGCCCTAACACTGGAAATTTTTAAGAAGTTGTTGGATAACCATTTGTCTGAAGTGGTGTAGGGTTTCCTGCCTGGGCAGGGGGTTGGACTAGAAGACCTCCAAGGTCCCTTCCAACTCTGTTATTCTATTCTATTCTATTCTATTCTATTCTATTCTATTCTATTCTATTCTAAAAAGAAGGCGGCGCAGGATGGTGGGAGCGGGGGGCGTCTTAGTCCCGGCTGGTTGCTGCTTCCTTGGGTCCCCTCAACTTTTCAGTCCCAGAAAGCGGCTGAAAAATGCCCTCCTCCATGCACCATTTTCTGTCCTTGCCTCCTTCCTTTTATTTGGTTTTCCCTCCCACCCTGAAAGGAGTTTCAAGCAAAAGGAAGTGAGAGGTGGGGGGAGGATCCAGGAGTGGGAAGGGATTGGGAAGAATGAGAACGAGGAGGGCTTCCCAGCTCAGGGAAGGCTCAGAGTCCGGAAACCAGAGCGCGCCTTTCCCCTTTTCTCTTGCTGTGCTTTTATTTCCAAAGCTGCCCCTCCCCCTCCAGTCCACTCTCTTTCCCTAAAAACGGAGCTCTTGGTCCAAAGCGGGCAGTGTGTAACGAAAGCAAGATTTAAAGGAAACAAAGTTGAGCGAGTTTGTAAGGAAAACAAGTACTGTCAAGGTTCAATGCAAGCCATACTAGTATTCCAAACTAATGAGTCTTAATGTCTGGTTAAAATGGGTAGTACTTCCATTTAAAGAAGAAAAGCATAGCTCAGACTATTGCTATGATTTTTTGCTCCTATATTCTGTTGTTTAGGTATAAATTTTGTTAATGTAGAAATTTTACTTACAGCCTATTAAACAGGAGAGTTAGCTGTCTGCCTGCAATCATGTATATCTTTTTTTTAACAAACTTTATTAAACTTTAAAAGATAAAATACAGTATATACAGAATACATTTAATCCGAACAGCATTACTTACTCATAGCAAAAGATAGAAAAAGAAAAGAAAAGAAAAGAAAAGAAAAAAGAAAACACAAAAAACAAAATTTAGAAAGTGACTTTGTCACTTTATCACATCCTTTATCTTGTTGAAAGTGCCTGTTTGTTAATTTTGTTGTCTTACCTAATTTTACATTTACTCTCCTTTCTTTTGAATTATCCAATTGTACTATCTATTCCACATCGTGTAGTATTTTGAATCTACCTTATCTTTTAACTCAAATGTTAATTTATCAATTTCAGCACAATTGTAAATTTTTTGGATTATTAGTTGATCTGTTGGCAATTGATCCATTTTCCAATATTGCGCTAGTGCCAATCTGGCTGCCGTAATTATATGTAATATTAAATATTTTATTTCTTTCCTATAGTTTTCTTTGATCATGCCTAATAGAAAAATTTCTGGTTTAAACTCTATTTCCTCTGCTGTTATTTCTGTTAGCCATGTTTTTATTTTTTCCCAGTATTTCCTGATTTTGGGGCAAAGCCACCAGACATGAAAAAAAAGTGCCTTGTGCCTGTTTGCATTTCCAGCAGGTTGGGTTTAAATTCGGATACATCTTCGCTAATCTCGAAGGGGCCAGATACCATCTATACCACATTTTATACTGATTCAATTTATAAACTGCCGATTTTGTCATGGTATGATTAGTTTCCCACACTCTTTCCCAATCCTCTAATTGTATGTTATGTCCAATATTTCTTGCCCATGCTATCATTTGTCCTTTTACTATTTCTTCTGCTAAGTCAAATTCCAATAGGTATTTATAAATTTTTGAAATTAATTTTTCTTCCTTGGCTTCTAAAAATTTATCTAATCGGTTCGGTTTTAGTTCAATTCCTCCTTCCTCTTGGTCTTTTTTGTATCTTGTTTTTATCTGTAAGTAGGGCCACCAGTCTATCTGTATTCCTTGTTCTCTAAGTTGTTCCTGTGTTTTTAGTATTCCCTGGGAGTCCAATATTTCATTATATCTTATCATTTTTTGTATTGCTAGTGTGTTGGGGTGTATTGTCGCCTCCATTGTGGATAACCATCCAGGCACTTTCATGTAATGTTTGTTTTTGATTTCTCGCCATGTACGAATTAATGAGTCCCTTAGTATATGATTACTAAAATATTTATATGTTTTCTTCCCGGTGTTCCATAAGAAGGCGTGCCACCCCATCAACAAACCATGTCCTTCTAATTTTAATAGTCTTTGATTTTTCAAGCTCACCCATTCTCTAATCCATGTCAGACTTGTTGCTTTGTAGTATGTTTCCCATGCTGGCAATCCAAATCCACCTCTGGTTCTATCGTCTTGCAAAATACTTAATTTGATTCTTGGTTTTTTCCCTTCCCACACAAATTTTGTAGTTATTTTATTCAGATTATTGAAAAAAAAATTATCCAATTTTACTGGGATTGTTTGAAATAAATAAAGGAGTCTCGGCAGTACATTCATCTTTATCGCAGCTATCCTCCCTAATAGTGATAATTTCAATTTCCCCCATTTTTCTAAGTCTTCTTTTATTTGTTTGACTAATATTCCATAATTGTTCTCCTTTATAGTTGCACATCTAGCTGTCAAATTTATACCTAAATATTTCACCTTTTTTACTACCTGCAATCCTAATTCATTAACTAATTCTTCTATTTGTTTTCCTGTAATATTTTTTGTTAACATTTTGGTCTTATCTTTATTAATTTTTAAACCTGCTGCTTTTCCAAATTCTTCTATCTCTTTTATTAATGTTGGTCCTGTTCTTAATGGTTCTTCTAAGAAGAATACAAGGTCATCCGCAAATGCTTGGACCTTGTATTCTTCTCGTTTTACATTTAGTCCTTTTACTTTTTTATTTGATCTAATTCTTATGAGTAAATTTTCCAATGTTAAAATAAAAAGTAAAGTTGAAAGTGGACATCCCTGCCATACTCCTTTATTTAGTTCAAAGAATTTAGTAGAGTCTCCATTTACTAGTATACTTGCTTTTTGCTTCGTATATATAGAGGCTATCATTTTTTCAAATCTCTCCCCGAATTTCATGTTTTTTATTTGCTGAATCATAAATTGCCAATTGACCTGATCAAAAGCTTTTTGTGCATCCAGAAAGACCAGTGCTACCTGCCTCTCTGGGTGCACCTCATAATATTCTAGTACGTTAATTACTGTTCTTATATTGTTTTTTATTTGTCTCGGTTAGAACCCGTTTTGAACTGAGTGTATTCTATAATTCAATAATTTTTTCATCCTATTTGCCATTATATTCATAAAAAATTTATAATCCATGTTTAGTAAAGAGATCGGTCTATAATTTTTTATTTGTGTTATATCTGCTCCTTCCTTTGGTATCAGCGAAATGTATGCTTCTCTCCATGAGTCTGGTAGCTTTGCCTCTGTCAATGCCTCATTACATGTTTCTAGTAGTATCCAATTCAATGTTTCTCCTAATCCTTTGTAAAATTCAATTGGTAATCCATCTGTCCCTGGGGCTTTTATTATTTTTATGCTTCTTAATCGCTTCCTTTAGCTCTTCTATAGTGATATCTCTATTTAATATTTCTTTTTCTTCCTCTGTTAATACTGGCATTCCCTCCCCACTCAGATATTGATTTATTTCTTCGGCTGTCACTTTATCTTGCTTATAAAGTTCTTGAACTATTACTATCTCCTTTTTCTACACTATGTTGCATTTTACCCCTTTTGTCCTGTAGTTGTTGAATTATTCTTTTCTCCCTTTCTTTTCTCAATCTATAAGCAAGCCACCTCCCAGGCTTATTCGCATGCTCAAAATGGTTCTGTTTTATAAATTTCAGTGCCTTTACGTAATTTTCCTGTTCTAATATGTTCAATTTATGTTTAGCTGCTATCCATTTACCTCTAATTTGCTCATCCCCAGGGTTATCTTGTAATTTTCCTTCCCAATTTTTAATCTCTTCTTGTACCTTATTATATTCTTTTTCCCTCTCCTTTTTTTTGTTTTACATTATAAACTATCGTTAATCCTCTCACGTAAGCTTTCGTTGTATCCCATAAATTCTGAAGGGAGGTGTGATATTTTGTATTATCTTTAAAAAAACAATTTTAATTCCTTTCCCATTTGTTCAATATATTCCTTTTCCTTCACTGTCTGTGGGTTCATCATCCATCTACTCCTTTTCGTCTATTGTCCTTTCCATATCAATATTACTGGATTATGGTCAGCCCAATTGTTTGACATTATTTCTACCATTTCTACTTCTTGTATAAGTGTTTTGGTTACCCATGCCATGTCTATTCTAGACCAGGACTTATGGGGGTTCGAATAATATGTAAAATTCTTTACCTCAGGGTAAAATCTCCAACTATCTACTAAATTTAGTTCTTCTACTAGATCCATAAAAGTTCTAGGCAGTACATTTTTCTTTTTTTTTATTGCTCTGATCACTTCTATAATCCTTTTTTACATCTACAATTGCGTTGAAATCGCCAATCAAACATACATTCTCCATTTTTTGTTCTATTATTTTTTCATGTACTTTTTTGTAAAATTCTGTTTGTCCACTATTCGGCGCATATATAACCACCAATAAAATATTTTTATATTTAAATTTTACCTCTATCATCAATATCCTTCCTTCTAAATCTGCATACTTCAAGTTACTCTCTATTCCTTCTTTGATGTACACCACTATTCCTCTTTTCTTTTCTTCTGCTAGTGTTACATATGATTTACCTAATTTTTTTGTATTGTAAATATTTTTCATCTTGTTTTCTTATGTGTACCTCTTGGAGGCACACAATATCCATTTTTTGTTTTACTGCTTTTCTAAAAATTTGATGTCTTTTGGCTGGAGAGTTAAGTCCATTTACGTTCAATGATAGGATTTTTAAATTCTGTTCCATTCCTTAGTGGTTGTCCTATACGCTCTTTCCTATTACTTCCTGTCCTTTCTCTTGGCTCTTGTTCTCACTCCTTGTTCCTCTTGAATTTCTCCTTCTTCTTCTTCTTTATCTCCCTCCTCTAGTACTTTTTCTTGTTCCTCTTGCCTCTGTTTCCCTTTAGTTCTCCGTTCCGGCTCCTCCCTGTTGCTGTTTGCTCCTTCTATACCCATCACTTGGTCATGAAGGTTCTGTGCTTTATGTCGTGAGTCCACTTTTATTTTTTTCCCCTGCCACGACACCAATATCCCTTCCGGTGTTATCCATTTAAACGGTATATGCCGTTTATTTAATAGTGTGGCTAGGAAGCAATATTCCTTTCTCAGTTCCCTTATTCTCTTAGGGACTTGCTTTAATGTAATTATTTCCTTGCTTCTATAAAACAAAGGTTCATTTTTCGTTATTTTATAAACGATATCTCTTACTTTTCGTCGCACAAATCTTACGTGGACCTCTCGTGGTAATTTATATTGTCTGGCATAGTTCGTGTGGACTCTATAAACCTCGTCCAACTCATTTATTATTTCATCTTTATCTTGTTGAAGAGCCTCTGCAATCACTTCCGCCATCACCAATGTTAAATCCTCTTCTCTATCTTCAACCACATTTTGAAATCACAGGTAAAATGCAGCTCTCTCCATCTCCAAATATGCCACTGTATTTTCCAGTTCTTTATTTAGTCCCATCATTTTCTGGTCCAGTGAGTCCAATTTTTCTTCTGTTTGTTCTGTTCTTTTTTCTATGACTGTTATTTGTTGGTCATTTTTTTGTATGATTTCTTGTATTGAATCCATCTTTTCATCTAATTTTTGAATATCACTTTTAACTTCTTTTTTGACCTCATCCATATCCCTCCTCGTTTCTTCGTGGTTCTTTGTCATACATTCCTGCATTTTTATCATAGTCTCTTGAATCGTTACAAGGGTAGCCTGCATGGTTTGCATACTCAAAGTAGGGAGATGTTTTTCTGATGGGAACATCCCTTCTATTGTTCTCTGTGCTGCAGGAGAAACCACTGGTCCAATCAATGTAGAGGTAGTTTTCTTTCCCGTTTTCACGGTGGTTGTGGTGGTGCTGGTCATTTCTTTTAGTATTCTATACTGTTCTCCCAAAATCCTATCTATCTTTTCCCAGATCACCATCCACTTCGTATTCAACTTTCTTTCCCTCTCTTCTCTCCCTATCTCCCACTACTAAATTGTATAATAATCCTCTACCTTTCACAATGTATTATATCTCAAACACCTAGTTTTATAATGTGATTCTTACTTGATTGATATATTTTGCTTTAAAGAGAAGAATTCATAAATAGCTTAATTAATATTTATCTTAATTAATTAATAATTAATTCAATAATTATATTATTACAGCTTAATCACATAGAAAAAAGGTCTAATATTAACTATATATATATAGTATATTAAATAAACAAATCCAAATGAGATAGAAAAAAGAGAAAGAGAAAAAATTGAAAAGAGAAGATCAGGGTCAAAGAGACAATAAATAGTTAATAATTTGCTATTAATTACTTATAAATATAAAATTTACTCTATGAATAAATTTATCAATATATAAATTATATATAAATATACACAGTACTTTCAGTTCTTATATATTTTTAAAATTCAAGTTTACTTAAGAGTTCAAGTATAGTCTTTCCTTTGAGGTTTTAATCTCTCACTCAAAAAGTGGTAATCAACTAGTCCTTATCTTCAAAATGGTGATTTTCAATCTGCCCTGTCACTCTAGTGCTTTCTTTATTTTTGCCTGTCAGTACTTCTATTTCCGTTAGAGCAGCAATTGCAGGGATAAACACAGAACCTTTTGTTCAGTTCGTCTCTCTTTCCCAGCTTCTGGAACACTCACTTTTCTTCTGATAGTCTCCTTTTCCACTCCTCCTGTTGCTTTTCTGCTGATCTAAGGTTCGCCCTCTTCACGTTTGCTCTCCTTGTCGTTTGCCGCCCGTTCACTTTCAGAGCCTTTCTTTCCTATCCACTGCTCCTCCGGACTGTTTTTCTCAAATAATCCAAAAATGTAAAACTTTTACTTTTCCGCTCTCACCGCCGAGTTTTGCACCTTTTTCACTTTCTGCTTCCTGCTGTTCTCAATCGGGATGTCAGGTCCTTGGGTCAGCCATGTCGGCTGTCTTCTTCTGCGTCTGGAATGAGGGTCTTTCTTGGTGTGGTGGGAGACCGCACCTCTCCACACCCCCTCCGAAGCTTCCCCTCTTTCTTACCAGTCCCACCAGGGCCGATCTCCCCCTTAGGGGTTGCCAAAACGCCCGAAAATCAGCACTGGGAACGGAGTGATTTTCCCCATGCCGCCTCGACCCCACGACACCGCCGGAAGTCCACAATCATGTATATCTATGAGGAGTAAATCCCACTGAAAGAGAGTAGCCTTACTGCCAAGTAAACATGCATAGGCTTTACGTAGTTGAGAGATAGGGTATCGATTATTATCAGGTGTATTATAGAGAGAAATGAGAACTTCTGTAACAACAGATACTTTGTGCCCAGACCAGGTGTGTGTGCGGGGGGGGGGGGGAGAAAGAAAGAAAGAAAGAGGGAAGGAGAGAGATAGAAGAGAAAGAAAGAGGAAGGAAGGAAGGGAGAGAGAGAGAGAAAACTCTGCTATTATTTTTAATTGTTCCATTATTTATCATGTGTTAATATTTTACACTGTCCCTACACCTAGAGTGATTTTACTGCCTTTCTTTTGCCCAGGGCTACCACATATTTTTCAGGGATTTACATGCATTCAATGTCTATAGTCCAGAGCATAAATATGTGTGTGTTTATTTTGTACATCAGGTTGCATAAGTCCACCTTAATATGCTATTCCTGGTATGTGATGTTTTGTATACATACAGAGAAAGAAGCACTCTTGTGATCTTTGACTTTTAGGCTTGCTGTCAAACATCAGCCATAATACTAATGACTGTTTTGAACAATATGCAGGTTGTATTACACAAATGGCTATTTTATATGTTAAATTATTACTGAAATATTTCTGCACCTATATTGGTTCTCACTGTCAGGAACTTTCTCCTTACTTTTAGGTTCTTTTTCTCTTTGTTCAGTTTCCATCCATTGCTTCTTGTTTTGCCTTCTGGTGCTTTGGAAAATACATTGCCCGCCCTTCTTTGTGGCAGCCCCTTAAAAGCCTGTTGCCTATCACACTCTTGGGCAAAGCATGTGAGCCATTTCCTCCTTTCAGTTGGCCACTCCCACCCAGCCACATGACCATCAAGCCACGCCCACAAAATAAGCCACGCCCACAGAACCGGTAGTAAAATAATGTAGAACCCACCCCTGTTCCGAGGTCCCTTCCAACTCTGTTATTCTGTTGTTCTGATTTTATAAACCTGGTTCATAGGCTAATTGACATAGTGCGGCAAGGTCTTTAGATGTAATAATTCAATCACTGTTTGAAGCTTCTGAGTTAGAGTCTTCCCCTTCATTCCATTTCCAAAATCCAATTTCATATCTCCCATTATCATTCAGAAAAGCCATAGTTTGCAGTTGCTGAATCTTGCAAATTATGGTTTGTGTTTATTCTCTAATCTAAACTGAAAACAATTATAAAGTATTAGCTTGGAGTGAAGCTCCATTCACTTATGGCAGTAAATGCTATTTATTCAATGAAAAATGTCCTATGAAGAGCCTATGTCCGCGATGGCGAACCTATGGCACGCGTGCCACAGGTGGCATGCGTAGCCATATCAATGGGCATGCCAGCTCAGCTCTGGCGTGCATGCGCGTGGCGGCCAGCTGATTTTCGGGCCTTCTGGGCCCACTAGAAGTAGGTAAACAGGCTGTTTCCTGCCTCCGGAGGGCCTGCGGGGGGTGGGGAAGGCCCATTTTTCTTTCTTACCTGGCTCCAGATCCTCTCTATGCATCTGCGGAGGGCGAAAACAGCCTTTCCCACTCCCTCGGAGGCCCTCCGAAGGCCTGAAACGGCCCATTTCCCAACTCCCAGTGAGACAGGAAGTGACGTTTTTTGCTGTCCCCAGCCTCCAGAGACTCCTAAAGAAGCTCTGGAGGCTGGGGACAGCAAAAAACCTCACTTCCTGTTCCACCGGGAGTTGGGAAATGGGCCCTTTCAGGCCTCTGAGGGAGTGGGAAAGGCTCTTTTCCCCCTTCCCAGATGCAGAGGATCTGGAGCCAGGTAGGAAAGAAAAACGGGCCTACCGGGCCATCGCGTGCCAGGAGCAGGGGGGGAGGGGTTGCATGCGCATGCGCAGGATGCATAGAATTATGGGTGTGGGCACACGTACGTGCGAACCTCCCCCGCCCACCCTCTCCTGGCACGCGATGGCAAAAAGGTTAGCCATCACTGGCCTATGTTTTCGTAATCATGCCCATTGTGGATCAGGAGGTATTTCTCATTGTCACTCATGCCTTAGTCATCATGCAGTCCAATTACTGCAGTGTGCTTTGCATGGGGCTGCCCTTTAAAACTGCTTGAAAACTAGCTAGTCCACAATGCTGTGGTGTGAGTAGTTATGGGCCCAGCTCAATTCACCCAAATAACACTGCTGCTCCAAAATCTGCATTATGGTGTTCTGGCTACAATTCAGTGTGAACATCTTTTAAAAATCCTTCAGGGCATAGGACTTGAATATCTGTGGGACAGCCCCTCCACTTGTCTCTGTCCATCCTATAAGATCAGAAAGAGTCGCATCCTATGAGGCCTATCAACAAAGCAGCATGTTATGAGACCCCAGAGGCAACCCTTCTCTCTTGCTACAACTCCCCTTTGGAACAGTATCCTCCCTCAAGTCCTAAAAAGAACATGGTTCTTCCCAGAAGCACTGGGTTAGGATGGTGTGTATTCCTGCTAATCACCATGTAAGGGTGATATATTAATTATTAATTGCTGTATGTTATTGTTTTTCTTCTCTAGCATAGTCTTAAATTAAATTATTTAATTACTTACTAAAGTAATAAAGTTTTTATTAAAGTAAAACTATTAAATTATTGCTGTGGTCTTTTTTAGTGATCTTTTAAACTTCTCTAAGCTGCCCAGAGTTGCAAGAAAGCAGGCGGATTTACATATTAGTAGTTTAATTAAATAAAATTAATACATATAAATGGTCCAGAGACTTTATTATTGTCTTGAATAACTTATAATTGGTAAGAATTTAGATAAGCAAATGTTAAGCAGAAGTCTTTAATCTGTGACATTCTTAAGTAAGGGAGATAAGCATTTTGTGATCAAAATTCTGAGATGAGTAATGCCTGAGATAGATGTACTTTTCAAGGAATTCAAAGTTAACAGCTTTTCATAGGTCTAATTCATGCATAATACTAAATCATAATATGGCTTGTTTAGTTGGTTTAGCATGATAGTGAATCTGTTCATTATGGCTTAATGTTACCTGTGTACCATAGTAACTTGTTCATAAAGCATGTGGAAATAGGTTACAAGTAAAAAAGCTTTAATCAATTTAATATGCTTGAATATAGGGAAGGGAAAACAAAATGGGAACTAAAACCATAGTATTTGAGGTAAATTCTTGAAATAAGGAATATTTTTAAACCTTGAACAATACTGAGATCTAATTCTTATTTTTAAAAATGATATTTACAATTACACTGAAATTAAAGTTTCATTTTCATAATTTCATATCAAATAATTAAATTTCTATGAAATAATTAAGGCAGTCTTTTAAAGCATTTGTATATATTCCATAATTGTGTAAATTTGATCTCACTGCAGAAATAATTCCTTAACTGAAAGCTTAAGTAGCATAGTAATCAGAAAGGTACAAAGCTTCAGAAGAGGTGCTTAATTGCCCAAGGCAAAATTTCATTTGCTGTCATGATAAACATTCTCTCTCCTTTTGGTGGTAGCCTGATAAGGAGAATGATTCAGAAAACACTGGTTATAGCCTTTATATGGTGGTTTTCATAGAGCATTCTAGAAATGTGGTTGTTGTTCCATATGCAGTTAATCTGATCTGTCCCCGTACCCACACACACACACACAGCCAGTCGAGGGTTAAGGAAACACTTTGGAACGCACCCAGTTCTTATCTCCCACTTGGCAGCGATAGACACACCGTCTGCCAAGTGACTTTATTTTCAAAGTAAAACAGAAAGACAAATACTCCAGAGTCCAAATGTCCGACACTTTAAATCTTTCTCTCAGCAGCTCCGGACGAGGCTTTAGTGACTATCCAAGGTTTTGCTTTGTTCGTCACAAGGATCCTTTGACCACTACCCTCTATTATATAGTCTCTGGGGTGTGGTCCAGTGACTCAGTTCTAATCCCTAGCACGCCTCCTAAACTGCTGCAAACGTTTATCACGCCTTCGGAGGCGTGCGTCCAGGAATGATGTTTCCTCATCACTCTGATTTGAATCAGCTGTCTCTTCTCCCTCGGCCGGCACTTGAGACAATGCCAGAGGGGAGGGGCCTGGAGAGGGAGGCCTGGCTGACTCCTCTTCCTCATGCTCGGAGCTTTCTTCCTCCGATGGGACAGGCTCAGAGGGCGGGGCCACAACACTATCCCCCACCGCAGGGCCCTTCCCCCGGGTCTGACGGTCGGGATGGGGTCGGGACGGGAACTGTTCGTGGAAAGCCCGCACCAGGTCAGGGGCCTGAACGGCAGACGCGTCCACCCAGGTGAAATCCTCGGGCCCGTACCCCTTCCAGGCGATGAGGTATTGGAAGCGCCCCTTCAGCCAACGGGAGTCCCGGATACTGTCCACCTCGTACGTCGAGGCGTCGTCCTCGTTGGCTGCGGCTGGGGGGGCAGGCGTCGGCGGGCGGCGGAGATGGCTCGCGGGGGCCTCAGGGACCAGGAGGGACCGATGAAAAACAGGGTGGAGCCGCATGGAGCGGGGTAGAGTCAACCGGTAGGCCACCGGATTGATGACCGCCTCGATAGGGAAGGGACCGATAAAGCGTTGGGCCAGTTTCCTTACCGGCCGGTCCGTGGGGAGGTGTTTTGTGGACAACCACACCCGATCTCCTACTTCCAGCGGTGGCGTCGCCCGGCGGGCGCGATCGGCGAACCATTTATAATCCTCTTTCGCCCGGATCAGCTGCCGCCGCACCAGTTGCTGCACCGCCTGCTCCGAGAGGAAGTCCCGGGTCTCGGGAACAGGGGAGTCCATGATGGTCAACGGGAAAAGCCGTGGATGGTATCCGACGTTGGCATGGAACGGGGTCATCTGGGTGGAGGTGTGTTGGGAGTTATTAAAGGCGAACTCCGCCAGGGGAAGGTACTCGGCCCAGTTGTCCTGCTGCTGGTTGACAAAACAGCGGAGGTACTGCTCCAGTATGCCGATGACCTTCTCCGTGCCCCCGTCAGTCTCCGGATGGTGCGACGACGACAGGCACACCTGCACCTCCAGCGCGGCCATCAGGCTTTTCCAGAAGCGGGCCGTGAACTGGGCCCCGCGGTCCGAAACCACCCGGTCCGGCAGGCTGTGGAGGCGGAAGATATGTTGCAGGAACAGGCGAGCCGTGGTGCGGGCCGAGGGCAGGCCATGGCACGGGATGAAATGTGCCATCTTCGTGAGCGCATCCACCACCACGAGGACGGTCGTGTACGTAGCGGACAGGGGCAGGTCTGTCAGGAAGTCCATGGAGATGGCTCCCCACGGTCTCTCCGGTGTCGGCAGCGGCTGGAGGAGTCCAGGAGGGGGGCCGGACGCGGCTTTGGCCTGTCGGCACGTCACACAGGACGTCACGTAGGCGTGCACGTCGTGCCGTACCCGAGGCCACCAAAAAGTCCGCGTCACCAAGTTCAAAGTCTTAAAGAAGCCAAAGTGCCCCGCCGCGGGGTTGTCATGGCACTGGTTCATGACGAGGGCTCGGAGCGGACTCGTGGGCACGTACAGCCGACCCCGGTGTCTGAGCAAGCCCTCCTCCACGGTCCATGGGGACGCGGGGCCGACGTCCGCTCTCCGCTGCTGCGACCAGTCATCCTGTCGCTGCGCTTCCAGCACCTGAGCCCGCAGGTCCACCGGTTCCTGGACCGCGGCCAAGGAGTCCGCTGGCAGCACCGTCCGGGGGGGAAGGGAGTCCTTGGGGCAAAAGTATTCCGGCTTACGGGATAGCGCGTCCGCCCTCTGGTTGAGGTTGCTCGGAATGTAGGTGACGTGGAAGTTGAACCGGGCGAAAAACAACGACCACCGGATCTGCCGCTGGTTCAACTTCCTGGCCGTGGTGAGGTGCTCCAGGTTCCGATGGTCCGTCCGCACCTCCACCTGGTGTCGGGCCCCCTCGAGGTGATGTCGCCAAGCCTCGAACGCGGCCTTGATGGCCAGCAACTCCTTTTCCCAGATGGTGTAGTTGCGCTCGGAAGGGTTGAGTTTCCGGGAGTAGTATGCGCAGGGAAAAAGAGTGCCGCCATCCACCGGAGCCTGTAGCAGCACCGCCCCAATCGCCACGTTGGACGCGTCCGTCTCCACCACGAACGGACGGTGTGGATTGGGGTGCCTCAGGACTGGCTCCGTGAGGAAGGCCTGCTTGAGGACCTCGAAGGCCTGCTGCTGCGGGGGCCCCCACTGGAACGGGACCTTCTTCCGAAGGAGCTGGGTCAACGGCAAGGTCAGGGTGGCGAAGCCCGGGATGAAGGTCCGATAGTAGTTGGCGAATCCCAACAGACGCTGGACGTCCTTCACCCGACGCGGGGGTTCCCAACTGCGCAAGGCCTCCACCTTGCGCGGGTCCATCGCGATGCCCTCGGGGGTGATGATGTGCCCGAGGAACTCTATGGAAGTCTGGAAGAAGTAGCATTTCTCCAACTTCGCATAGAGCTGGTGCTCCCGCAGGCGCTGCAGGACCTGGCGGACATGCTGGAGGTGACTTTCCGGGGTCCGGGAATAGATCAAAATGTCATCCAAGTAGATCACCACGAACCGATCCAGCATGTCCCGGAACACATCGTTCATCAAGTGCTGGAAGACCGCGGGGGCGTTGGTCAATCCGAACGGCATGACGGTATACTCGAAGTGTCCGTACCGAGTGCCGAACGCCGTCTTCCACTCATCCCCCTCTCTCACGCGCACCAGGTTGTAGGCCCCTCGGAGATCGAGCTTAGTGAAGATCGAGGCCTCCCGCAACCTCTCCATGAGCTCCGGGATCAGCAGCAGCGATTTCGCACTGTGATGGCGTTCAAGCGCCGGTAGTCGCAACACAGGCGCAAGTCCCCCGTCTTCTTTTTAACGAAGAGGACCGGGGCCGAGAGCGGGGAGGTCGAAGGCCGGATGAACCCACGGGCCAGGTTCTTTTCCAGAAAGTCCCGTAAGGCGGCCAGCTCGGGCTCCGACATGGAGTACAGGCGTCCTGAGGGCAGGGGCGCGTTGGGCATTAGGTCCACCGCACAGTCGTAGGGTCGGTGCGGGGGCAAGCGGTCCGCCTCCTTCTCGCTGAACACGTCGGCGAAGGGCGTCAGCTCCGGAGGCAAGGAGACGTTTGGGGCAGAGACGTCCTGGCTGGCGCAGGTGTGGCGAAGGTGGTCGACACACTGCAGGCTCGGGAACGAGATGGCGTTTCTCGACCACGCCACCTGAGGGTCGTGCGCCCGAAGCCAGGCCATCCCCAGGACCAAGGGAAAGTGCAGATCCGCCGTTACGTAAAACTGGATCGCCTCCTCGTGCTTTCCAATGGCGAGGCGCAAGGGCTGGGTAGCGGTTTTGATGGGCCCCGCCACGAGTTCCCGCCCATCTATAGTTTCAACCCTCAACGGAGGGTCCACTGGAACCAAGGGGACTTTGTAATGGGCCACAAAGGCCTGGTCCATAAAGTTCGTGGTGGCCCCCGAGTCCACCAGCGCGTGCGCTTGGAGCCCCTCCGACCGGTTAGCCAACAACACCCGGGTGTTCAAAATCAGGTGCCGAGGGGGCTCACAGTCCACAGCCGCCGACTCCGGCGGGGCATGGTCACGTGCCTGACCCAGAGTTTCCCCTAGGCCAGGCCTGGCCCGTTTCCCGGCTGGTCACGCCGAGACTCCGGAACAGGCTTGAGCGGTCCACTCCGCTTCCGGGGACACGAGGCGGCAAAATGTCCCGCCTCGCCGCAATAGAGGCACAACCCCCCTTGACGTCTCCGCATCCGCTCCTGGGCCGTCAGTTGAGGTCTGGCTGCTCCGATCTCCATGGGCTCCTCAGCCGTCGCCACAAAACGCTGTGCGGTCCGGAGCGCTGTCGGTGTGAAACGCGGGGGTGCCGACGCTGTCGATGTTTCCGGAAGAGCCCGACGGGGCCGTCGCCGTTGCAGGCGGGCGTCGATGCGCAGGCATTGGGTCACCAGCGCGTCGAGGGTCGGTGGCGCCTCCACACGAACCAGCTCGTCCTGCATCTCATCGGAAAGGCCGTCCTGGAAGGCGTCCATCAGCGCCACCTCATTCCAAGCCGAATCCTGGCCTAGCAGTCGGAACTCTGCAATATAGTCCTGCAGGGGGCGCTTGCCTTGGCGGAGGTCCTTGATGCGCCTCGCTGCCGTCTGCACCCGGAGGGGATCCTCAAACATGGTGCGCAGATGTTGTAAAAAGCCCTGAAAGTCCAGGAGCAAGGGGCTATCTTGCAACAACAGGGGCGTGGCCCATCGGGCGGCAGTGCCAGAGAGGGAGCTGATAACAAATGCCACCCGAGCCCGGTCATCCGGAAAATCCTCCGGCCTCATCGCCATAAACAGTTGGCATTGTCCCAAGAAGGCCGGAAACATCTCCTGCTGCCCAGAAAACCTATCTGGCACGTTCACTGGGCATCTCGGACGGGGAGGGGGAGGAGGTGGAGCTGCAGGAGCATTTCCCAAAGCAAGTTGGGCAGTTAGCTGTGCTACTTGCTGTTGCAGAAGCTGATTGGCCTCCAGCATCTGCTGTATCTGCTGCTGCAGCTGTTGGTCCATCGTGGGTTAACGATGGAGTATGGGGTGACGAACAAGATGATCTGTCCCCGTACCCACACACACACACACAGCCAGTCGAGGGTTAAGGAAACACTTTGGAACGCACCCAGTTCTTATCTCCCACTTGGCAGCGATAGACACACCGTCTGCCAAGTGACTTTATTTTCAAAGTAAAACAGAAAGACAAATACTCCAGAGTCCAAATGTCCGACACTTTAAATCTTTCTCTCAGCAGCTCCAGACGAGGCTTTAGTGACTATCCAAGGTTTTGCTTTGTTCGTCACAAGGATCCTTTGACCACTACCCTCTATTATATAGTCTCTGGGGTGTGGTCCAGTGACTCAGTTCTAATCCCTAGCACGCCTCCTAAGCTGCTGCAAACGTTTATCACGCCTTCGGAGGCGTGCGTCCAGGAATGATGTTTCCTCATCACTCTGATTTGAATCAGCTGTCTCTTCTCCCTCGGCCGGCACTTGAGACAATGCCAGAGGGGAGGGGCCTGGAGAGGGAGGCCTGGCTGACTCCTCTTCCTCATGCTCGGAGCTTTCTTCCTCCGATGGGACAGGCTCAGAGGGCGGGGCCACAACATAATCTGCCACGTTAACTTCTATGAATAAAGCATTTTCTTCATTATAGTCCAGGTTTGTTTTAAATTAGCATAGGCCGGTTCATGTTTTGTTAATTTACATAATCTCATATAGGAGGGTTGAACTGAGAAAGTGGCCCTAAGTCACCAAATGAGCTTCCATGGATAGATAGAAAATACAGGTAGTCCTCAACTTACGACCACAATTGAGCTCAACATTTCTGTTGTTAAGTGAGTTTTGCCCCATTTTATGACCTTTATTGCCACAGTTGTTAAATGAATCACTGCAATTGATAAGTTACTAACCCAGTTGTTAAGTGAATCTGGCTTCCCCATTGACTTTGCTTGTTAAAAGGTTGCAAAAAGTGATCACATGACCCTGGGACACTACAACAGTCATAAATATGAACCAGTTGCCAATCATCTGTATTTTGAGCACATGACTGTGGGGATGCTGCAAAGGTCATAACTCTGAAAAAGGGTGATAAGTCACTTTTTTCAATGCTGTTGTAACTTTGAATGGTCACTAAATGACCTGTTGTCAAGGTCTACCTGTAGTTTTGATGATGGGAAAAATTAGAGTCCCTGATATCTAAGAACCAAAGAGTTTAACTTTGATTATTTAACTGTTATTTCTCTCAATACTAGCTTATTAAAGAAATTGTAGGGTAGTGAGTGATCTCTGGCACCAAGGAGTATTCTAAAGTTCTAAAACCCATGCTGCCTTTCTTATCTCCTATTTTGCCTGAAAAATACAGAATTTTGTACTAAGGTTGTGCTTTTAATGTTTTCTGAGAAGTAACTAGCCATAGAGAAGACTACCTTGCAGTTTTTAAATGTGTGAAGCTAATTTAGAAATAAAACCTGGTGTCTGAAGTTTTTTCCCCCTCTTAAAGTCATAGTTATAGTTTCTAGCAACAGAAAATGTAAAACATCTGCTAGGATTGAACTATGTTTTATTTATTAAATATGTTTATCCCATTGCCTAGGGATTACATAGAATAAATAATATTTAAAACATCCACAGTGCAGTCTTAAAAGTTAGATTTTGCTTTACACAGTGAACACACTCTGTTTTTGTCCCTGCTAGTCATATTTTGGATATATATTCTGCAATTAAGTTAAGAATTTTTTTAATATATATAAATTTTATTTCTTTAAAAAAAATACAAACAGAAAATTTATCAGCAAACAGATCGCGGTGAGAACCTTACACAATACATTACCTTCAATCCAAATATACAAATGAGAAATAAAAACTAAGTTAACATTGTCCTCTTTTTATTCTGTTATTTAACCAAACATACCATAGGTCCCAACATTGGAAATATGCGGAATCTTTTTGATCTCTTAAATTTTTTGTTAGCCTATCGGCTTCTGCATATTCCATAATTTTCCCTAAAATCAAATCTTCAGACGGTAGGTCTTTTCCCTTCCAATTTTGGGCGAAACATATTCTTTCTGCAGTTGTAATATAGACAATCAGATACCATTTGTTAGTGCCTATTTTATCTGGCCTAATGTTTAGTAAGTAAAGTTCAGGTTTCAGTTGTAATTTGTATCCAGTAATTTCTAACAACCACCTCTGAATAAGTTTCCAAAATTCAATTACCCTGGGACAGGTCCACCATACATGGAAATAAGTACCTAGCTCCCCACACTTCCAACAGTTTGGGGAGAGACCAGGAAACATTTTGGATAATCAGGCAGGAGGGAGGTGCCACCTGTATACCATCTTGTACAAATTTTCCTTATAAGCAGTTGCCATCAAAAATTTCAATTGTCTAGACCAAATTTCTTCCCATTTCGTCAAATCAATTGAGTGACCAATATTCCTCCCCCAGGCAATCATCGAGTCTTTGACAATCTCGTCTCCTATCCAATGACTTATTAAAAGTTTGTAGATCTTAGCTAACATTTTTTCCTCCTTCCCTAATATGATCTTATCTAACTCCTGCAGGGTCTTATCTATACCTCCTTGCTCCTTATCCTTTTTATATTTGGAGTTATAAGAATTTTGAGGCACTGCAGAATACAGAAGTAGCACTTACTGTATGTAGTCTGAAGGAGAAAGCTGTACTGTCCATAGTAATAAAGCATGTTGAAACATTCTGCCTTTTAGGCACATGCAGAGGTTTATACTGTAGACTTGTATTTCTTTGGTTCCAAAATATTATGAAATACAAACTGGTGGGGTTTTGTTTTTTGTTTTTTAGTCTGTATCTAGTGAGTCTCTTAATTCCAGAGCTGTGGAGTCGGGAGATAAATGTTCCGACTCCGACTCCGACTCCGACTCCCCGACTCCGACTCCTCTGTATTAATATGCGAATGTATTTTATACATTCCTTGAAGGAAAGAAAGGCAACATACATGTCATTACCACAGGACTACTGGCTGGGAAGCCAACAGTCTACTGTATTGAACAGTTTAAGCAAAAGACAAACACAATGAAAACAACAAAGTTTTATTAATTTTTTTTTATTAATTTAATTAATCAAGTTGCTGGATAGTAGCAGCAGGCATAAACATCAGGAACAGGAACTTTACCAGTTCAAAAATACAAACCACATTATTTGGTTGTTTTAGAACAAAAACAAAGCTTATCTATATGAACCAAAAACAAAATCTGTAAAACCTAGAAATGGTTTATATTAATCTTGAAATGTAGTTATAGGCTTAGCAAATGCAAATCAATTCAATGTAGAGTTCTAAGGAAGAGAATTGCCTCTGCCAGATCCTCTTTCATAGAGGCTCTTAAGTCAGACTTTATTATTTTTAGGGCTGAAAATAATCTTTCGACACTGACTTGGGTGGGTGGCATTGCAGTAACTATTCTGGCCACATCACTAACGATCTCTGGATAAACAAGGATGGCTTCTTCAACAGTAAGTTTTGATGAGCGATCATACTTTTCAACTTCTTTTAGTGCTTTATAAAACTCCTGTTGGAATTTTTTTATTTGGACATTTACTGGTTCTGTAACGCTTATGCGACGTCGCTTTCCTTTAGCAACTTCCATTTTGTCTAAGAAGGAATCAAAGTCTAATTCTTCGTTTGAAGAAGATGATTCTGAGTTACCACTATTGCTTAAAAGAACTCCATCCTCCTGTGGAGGTATTTCAGGTCGTAATCCCTTCATGCGAACTGCTACATCATAGAGGGCCTTTTTCCCAGTAGCAATCTGTTTACTGTTCAATAAAAGTCGGCTCATTGGGTCGACATAAATAGCCGCTAACAAGATTTCATTTTCCAGCAAAAGACTCTCTCTTTTCATCATTGAAGATGCAATGCCCTCAGCTATTAACCCTCCATTTTTGTTCAGGCGATATAACAGGCTCTTCCATTCCAAGAGGAATTTACCCGGGGTTAGATCATCACATTGCAACCTCTTGGTGACAGTGAAGGGGTGAGAAAGAAGGTTCTCCAGCTCTTTTGTTTGTGTCCACTGGCTTGCAGTTAATGCAAGATTTTCATTGTCCATTTCTTCTATGAAGTCTTTAAGTTCAAGCAAACGCTTCACCATTAAATAAGTGCTTCCCCAGCGAGTTGTTTGATCCAAAATGGCTCCTTTTCCTGCACGTCTTTTCAAAATTGCATCTGTTTTTGGGGCCCTGGCTGCAACAGTTACTTGCCGTAATTAATAGCGAAATAATTGACTCTGTGACGTGTGCATGCATCCATTTTAAGGAAGACAAAACGTCCTTTCATAACTTTCTGTAGTTCTTCCTTTTTACATTTGGCCTCCTCAATTATAAGTTTCCTTATACTTTCTCTTTCCAGAGAAACACCAAGTTTTTTTGCCATTTCTCCATTTAGGCCTAAAAAGGCTGTCTGTGAAAAGAAGGATAGTGGTACACTATTCTTTACTACCATTTCAATAATGTGGTGTTTGAATTTTTCTGGTGTCATCCTTATGGTAACTTTGTCAGATATAAAGAATTTTCTTATTTGTGATTGTTCTCCAGTAGATTTCTGAACGTTTTTTGTCACAGAAGTAGATGCAATGTTTTCATTGCTATCTTTCTCATTCACGGCTTCTAACACTTTGGGATGAAAACGCTGTAAGTGTCTTTTCAAATTTGATGCTCTTGTAGGTGCATTTTTATCAGGCCCACTGAAACTGCTAATTTTTGCATCACATTGTTTTTCACCATCATCATCTTTTCTAATACATTGGCACACGTAATGTTTTCCATCACTTGATAATGCAAAGTGCTCATAAACAGTAGACTTTGTTGTGTTTGTTGTTAGCAGTCTTTTTGCCATTGTTTAGGATGCCTCTTTCCCTAAAATATAAAATATGTTATACTAACTGGCATATAATTAGATTTTTAATATCAACATACACAGTCTTGTAAGTTGTACGTACATGGCTTTATACAAACAAATAAGCTATATATCCCAGCACTAAACCTAGACATGATTTGTCCTATACAATATAAACACTTACAGTTGAATCCAAGAAGCTGTTCCACCAAGTTCTTCTAAGCCAGTGGTTCTCAACCTTCCTAATGCCGCGACCCTTTAATACAGTTCCTCATGTTGTGGTGACCCCCAACCAGGGGTGGGTTCTAAATTTTTTTACTACCGGTTCTGTGGGCGTGGCTTATTTTGTGGGCATGGCTTGGAGGTTATGTGACTGGGTGGGTGTGGCTAGCTGGTCATGTGACCGGGTGGCCATGGCTATGTGTATAGAGGGCTGAAAAAAGTCATTTCTGACAGGTCCTCGCACTTTTGACTGGTCCTCACACTTATGACCATCCTCACATTTATGCCCGTGCAGCATTTTTAACAACCATGTCACTCATTTCACAACTGCTTCTCTTCACCATGGTGACAAGATAGGGCAAAAACGTAAAATGTGAGGACAGTCGTAAGTTCGAGGACTGGTCAAAAGGGAGAGGACCAGTCAGAAATAACTTTTTCAGCCCTCTGAGTAGTCCATATACATAAAAGGATACAGCAATAGAGAGGGATGAAGGAAGGGAAGGGAAATTAGAGTAGGAGTGAGGGTAAGAGAGGGAGGAAGAGAGGAGGAGAAGGAGAAAGGAAGAGGAAGTAGGGAGGAGAAGAAGAGGGTGAGGAAGAGAAAGTAAGAAGGAAAGAAAAGAGAGAGGTGGTAGGTTTGAGGAGAAAGATTGCTGTACAATAAAAAAGATGAAAGGGAAGAAAGCCAACCCCAAACAAATATAAAGATATTAAGATAAAGAATGAATTGTTAAACTTTAAAGAATAAAAGAGAACAAATATGAATAAATAACAATAATTAGAAACACACATACAAACATACAATGTATTTTCTTTGAACAGAGTATTTGGCCGGTTCATAAATTTAAACAGTGTTTAGTCATTTCAATTAAATTTACAATTTCTATATTTCCTTTTTGCCATATTTATTCCTCATCTATTTTTGTAAAAAACCAATATTACCCTTCATCCTCATCTCTAATCTTAATCAAATTCAATTTTTCCCTTCTATTCTATATTATACCCCTTCCCATTGTCATCTATTTTTATATCCATCCTCACATTGGTTAATTATGTAATATTACAGTTGTTTAATATGAATTCAACATTTTAATATAAATCAATTAGTTATATAACTACCTTTTTTGTATATTAATCAATATGAACATGAATATTCCAATTATTTCCATGCAATCCAATTTCTTACAAATCAATTAATTATATTTACCAATAATAATAAACCAAATAATTTCCCCCATATATTCCTCCAAACCACAACTTAACCATTTCTGCTTTCAACACAATATACAATTAATAGTATCTCAATTATTACAATTCCCTAGTTAAATAGAGCTTTTTTTCTTTTGTGTTTTAAAATCTCCTTTTTTCCCTAAATTTCCCGTTGTTTGCACCTACCTTTTTTGGTGAGGAAAAAGAAAAGAAATCTGCCTGCCTAATTTTCTAACATGCAAAACCAACAGCCTGCTTTACTTTCTCTTTCGTTTTTCAGTATAGCTAGGGGGGGAAAAATCTGCAGTCTTTCCAAGCAAGCAAAAGAGCACTGAGCAAAACAGGTAGTTGGGCAGAAGCTGCTGCCTTCTCCTTTTTGTGTGCTGATCTGCTGCTGAAGATAGGGCAGTGGGAGGATCCAGGAAGGGGCATTTATTATAAAACATGATTTCCCTAGTAGAATCCCATAGTCATGTTTAAAGTTTAAGCTAACAATCAGAGTTTACAAGTTTTTATAGCCTTAGCTGAATGACAGCAGTTTTTCCAATGGTTTACAGCTTCAGTCTTGAACTATTGACCCTCCATTCCCTTCACTTATGCAAGTGTCTCTAGTCCTGCAAAAAACATATTTACTTAATCCCTTATCAGTGAGAGGCTAGGTTACCCATGGGCGCTGCGTTCCCTGTAACAGCAGAACACAACACTATGGAAAGTATAAGTATTGCCACTCCTAATTGTGCGTTGCGTGCCTTATAGTGAAGCACATGAAAAGCATGCTTCTTCACGGTCACTTAACGTGTTCATTTTGCGGTTACGTGAGGCACTGCATGCATTGGTCTTTATTCTTACAGTAGAGAAGTCATTAATTATAACTTTTTGTGAATTGGGACATTTAAACTTGCTTTTTTTAAAATTCCAATCTAAATTTAGTAGGAGTCGGAGTCGGAGTCGGTGCATTGTTTGCCGACTCCGACTCCGACTCCAGGTACCCAAAATTTCCTCCGACTCCTCGACTCCGACTCCGACTCCGACTCCACAGCACTGCTTAATTCAGTTTGTGCTTTTCAAAAAGCCTTCAAGTCAAATTTGATTCCTGGTAACTCTATGGATTCAATTTCTATGGCAGTATTAAGGAAAGTGCTAAAGACCTCTGCCTTCTTCCAGGATTTTTTTTAAAAAAATTTGCCTTAAAGCTGCCTAGTGGCCCCTCATCTAAGAGTCAGGCTGCATACAAGTTTAATAAATTATTGTTCTTATTGTTATCTACAAGGCTTTGGCCTGCTTAGCTTCTAAGAGTTGAAACAGATGCTACCACCTGGTGAGACATATAAAGGATATCAGTGGATAAATTGCATAAACAAAGTTACATTATGACTAGAAATCACCATAAATTATCACAAGTTTGCTCAAATTGGATATTAATCCTTACTTGGAAATTTGCAGTGTGAATTTCTAAATTCTTAAAATTTAAAATTTGTCAATTCCCTAAAAAGCAGTGAATTTTACAAATTTGAGTTATCCATGAAGAAAAAGTGTACTTTTCCGTACGCTGTGTGTCTTATGCTTACGTGGATCCAGGGAGTTAGAAACCATTTACCAAATGCTGCTATATGTTAACTTCTACATGAATATTCAAAATAGTTCTATCTTACCTATGCTGCATCATTACAAGGAAGAATGGATAATTATTAAGAGGACCTACTTTTCTCAGCTATCAAATTACCTGTTACTGTATGGTAGCTAAATGTTATGTTGCTGCAATGAAAACAAGGCTATAACTAATGCAAGTCCAAGCACATTTTTCCTTTTTAATTATGATGATGCATAATTTGCTGAGTTGATCAATATACAATTGATTGAATATAGCAATAGCACTTAGACTTACATACCGCTTCATAGTGCTTTAACAGCCCTCTCTAAGCGGTTTGCACAGTCAGCAAGGAAGGATGGAAGGCTGAGTCAACCTTGAGCTGGTGAGATTTGAACTGCCAAACTGCAGCTATCAGTCAACTGAAGTAGCCTGCAGTGCTGCATTCTAACCACTGCGCCACCTCAGCTCTATATATAGAGATAAAAGGAAATTGGCTAAATCTCAAATACATTTTGTTTGTATATGTATTAGTTGAATGTAAGGGTTCTGTCCATTTTCCATGTAGAATTGTGATATTTTGTGGTGTGATCTACTGCCAATCCTTAAAACACATATATGCAAAGATGGGCATGCCTGAGTCAACCTAAGTATCCCTAATTTTGTTTAGAATCAAGCATTTAAAACTATTAATTTAAAATTCAAACATATTCTGTACATTTAAGGGAAGAAATTCAAACAAAATTTATATATGCTGAGCTGGAACGAAAAAAAAACTACATGCAATTGTGGTTTTTTTTATGTGGGAGGAAAAATAGAACAGAACAGTGGTACTCAACCTTTTCTTCACCACTGACCCCCTTTAAATACCTTTTGTGGCCATGTCAAGATTTAAATCATAACATTTCTTCAAGCCTTCGTGGACCCCTGGGAACCAATAGAATAGAATATTCTTTATTGGCCAAGTGTGATTGGACATACAAGGAATTTGTCCCTAGAAGCTCTTTGTATTACAGCCAGTACAGTTACAGGTAGTCCTTGACTTACAACAGTTCATTTAGTGACCGTTCAAAGTTACAACAGCACTGAAAAAAGTGACTTATGACCATTTTTTACACAACCGTTGCAGCATCCCTATGGTCATGTGATCAAAATTCAGAAGATTGGCAACTGGCATGTATTTATGATGGTTGCAGTGTCCTGGGGTCATTTGATCACCTTTTGCGATCTTCTGATGAGCAAAGTCAATGGGGAAGCCAGCTTCACTAAACTAACTTAACAACTGTGGCAAAGAAGGTTGTAAAATAGGACAGAAGTTACTTTAAAACTGTCTCGCTTAGCAACAGAAATTTTGGGCTCAATTGTCATAAATTGAGGAGCACCTGTATTGTATTAGTTGCATTATCTTTTATGAGTCTGTACAAGCTATGCAGCCAGATGGAGAAAGGCTAATGTGAACAGTGACTCTGATGTGAAATACTGCATAAGTATTTTTTGTTTGGGAGTTAATTTATATTAGATTTCGTCCAATCTACACTCCATTTATGCTATAGCTACTAAATACATACATTTTCCTATGTAGGCATCGTTCAGTGAAATGAAATTAAGATGGGAATTAATATTATATCATTAATATAATGATTATCTTGACTATCTGGAAGTTTATTCTTGCCAATTGGACTTTTCTTGTTGGTTCGAAACGTTTTGCTGCTTATCCAAGTAGCTTCTATAGTTTAAGCAAGTTGGTTGGGGGAACCCCATATATGTCCTGGGGAGGTTTCATTTCTCACCTAATCTGGATAGGCTCAGGTGCGTAGGCAAATAGTCTTTGGGATATAACTGTTCCCACCTCCAGGGATGCCCAAAAGAAGGAAAACAGCCACTTGAGGACAGCTCTTAAGGCCTGTGGGTATCCAAATTGGATCTTTATTAAATCAGCATCTGGATCCAACAAAAGAATGGCAGACAGTTAAGACTCAGAGTCAACGGAAGAACATGGTCATTCCTTACACAACTGGCCTGCTGGAGAAGCTAAAACAGGTATTTGGAAAATACCACATACCTGTGTTGTTCAAACCCACCAACACCCTGAGACAGAAGACTTGTCCACCCTAAAGATTGGGCATCAAAACATAAGAAGACTAATGTAGTGCATGCAGTCCAGTGCAGTGAGGAGTGTTCAGAGCTTTACATTGGAGAAACCAAGCAGCCTTTACACACAGGATGGCCCAGCACAGGAGAAGCAACACCATGGGACCAGAATCGGCAGTATACCTTCATTTAAAAGAAAAAGGGCAGTCTTTTGAGGACTATAATGTTTACATTTTGGACAGAGAAGATAGATGGTTTGAGAGAGGAGTGAAGGGAATCCATTTATGCCAAAGTGGAAAATCCTTCCCTTAATAGAGGTGGAGGCCTCAGAAACAACTTGTTCCTCCATTTTTTATGCTGCTCTTTCATCAGTCCCCAGGAAGATTAAGACCACAGGTTCACCAGGGAGGCCACACTTAACAACCCACCTAGGGGAAGGATTTAGAAGTTGGAACATTTATATCTGAACGACTCTGTCTACTCACCTAATGAGCCTATTAAGGTTAGATGGGAAATGAAACCACCCTGGAGGACATATATGGGGTTCCCCCAACCAACTTGCTCAGACTGAAGAAGCTACTTGGATAAGCAGTGAAACGTTTCTTACCAACAAAAAGTCCAGTTCTCATGACTGTACTTCCAGACATCTCTACCTAAATGACTGAGAATCTTCATTGACATATTATCTTGAGTAATTTTCTTCCACTATTGTATCCGTAACAACATTTTTATATAGGACTGTACTTTCCTCCCATATTTCAAAAGTCAATGCCACAGTTATATTGACATAATAGTTTGTCATACAATATTTAAAGTGTTTACTTTGCAGCACTATGTTCATTTTTCTCATAAGTGTATTAAGTGAAAATAAGGTTCAGTTTAAACAGATGAATGTCAAGGCTGTATGTAGCCAAATCTGTTTCAAATGTTTTTGCTGCAATCTAAAGTCTAAAAGCCATCATTCCTTAAGATCTGAAGTGTGAGAAAAGGTAGATAAATCTCAAAAGCTCTAACATTTTTCTGCACTGGAATACACTGAGACCTATAAATAGGCAAAAGAACTATGAAATTTATGTTAATCAAAAAAGTGCATGGTGCACTAATCTTCAGTGAGTTGCATTATTACATATTCTTTTTCTTCCTTTTAGTTCATTTTTATGGGTATTGATTAGTGCAGAACAAAATAATCCCTGTTTTCTAAACTTGGCATGTATCTGTATTGTGCTGTTTTCTGTACAGAATTAAAAAGTAGACAATAAATTTTAATTTTTCTATTAGGAAGCTTAATCTAAAATAATAGTATCTGATGAAGTAAAGTATCCAAAATTCTGTATTTAAAACAAATTGAATTTGGAAAACTTCCCAATTTGTTTTAGAAACAAGGTTTGTAATTTATTCTTCAGTCTAAATTCACTTTAAAAGTTGGTATTAGGGAGATTTTCATCAAGATGCAGTGAAACAAAATTTCAATGAAACTTCTCTATTTTCTATTTTTAGAACTCTCCATAGACAATAAATAGTATAATACAGTCTTGCTTCATTCCTCTGTAAATCAGCATAATCAACTCCGTTCTTATTGACTGGATTTTCCCCCCCAGGTGGGTTAATTGAGGGAAATTGAATTATTACAATGTCATAATTTATATTTAATACACAGATATACATATACATACATATATACATTCAGTTGAATTATCAGTATTATCTAAAAGTTGGAATAAGGAACACATTTTATCTGACATGGGTATCGGAAATTCTGTTAGTATGATGAACATAATATGGCAAATTGTTGCTCTAGAACAGCAATTCAAAAGTTTAATCTTGCATGGTATAGCTTTACTTTGGAAGTACAGTTAATATGAGCTCCCACTAGAGCTGGAGCACTGAATAAATGTACTATGCTTAACACCTGAGCATTTTGAGCATTCTTTAGATTAAGGGATGCACATATAAGGTCTACATATTTTGATACAGTGTTCTCTCATTTTATATTTTGTTCAGCATTTACAGCCGAACAATACCAGCATCATCAACAGCAACTGGCACTAATGCAGAAACAGCAGCTTGCACAAATTCATCAACAGCAAGCAAGTAGTAATTCTGCAAACACTTCACAGGTGAGCGAATTGCCTGTATTTATTCCTCATTTTTTTTTCACCCGGGTCATCTCTAATGCTCAGCTGTTGCCATAACATCTTGCAACTAACCAACAGGAAAATGGCTTTCACTTGAATCTCCATCTTAGCCATACTCTAGAGCAGGGGTGTCAAACTGGTGGCTCGTGGGCTGGATGTGTCACACCCACCCCAGCTCTGTGAAGGGAAAAAATGTCTTGATACATCACATGATGCAGTGAGTTTGACACCCGTGCTCTAGAGTGTTTAGAAGTGATGCTATAGGTGAGTATAGATGGCACTACTCCTGCCCCCTAACAGAAAAAGGTGATTCAGTAATGTAACTATGCAGCAGAGGAGACCAAGAGGAGCCTGATTGATGTCAACAGCATCACAACATTGAATGCACACCCCAGAGGCACAGAGCTTGTGTTGCAGTACTGGCAAGTCTTGATGGATACCACTATAATTGTATTCTAAAGAATTCTAGATAACTCATTTAGATTGTATATGTTTGTATTCCCTTCTCCCCTCAAATAAATTTACAGTTCAATCCCTCTATATGTGAATGACATCACACTTTAAACCCTTCAGTGTTTTCAGAAATTAAAGCTTTTCATCTCTTCTTAAATTAGCTTGCTAAAGGATAGAAAAACTAGTCACAATATGTGTCATTTCACTGAGTTTGATTTATTCAAGTGTTTTAAAAATAGAACATGCTATGGTTTAAAATTCTGTTGAAAAGACGATTCTTTTAGTCAGAAAATACCAATAATTAGTTTTATACTTGTGTATATACTTACTGCTAGTAATCAAGTACTTGCTTTAAAAAAATAAAATGGGGACTTCTGGCGGTGACGTCAGCGCGAGTGGAGCGAGGGAATGGGGCTTCGTTCTTGAAGCTCGAATTTTCCCAGCTAGAAAGTCTAAATAGGCACTATCAATCCCGGAGAGATTGATCGAAAAAAGAGGAATCTTCAAGGACCTCAGGGGGAAAAAGCAATTCCTCCGAAGGTTCAGGAGAAACCTCTTAATTCCAGCGGGGAAGAAACCAGCCATTTTGGCTGGCCCAAAGCGCTGACAGCCGAGGAGTAGGAAGCGAAGATTGAGAAATCAACAGAATCGCAATTGGTAGGAGAGAAAACCCCAAAAAGGAGGTACAACTATATTGTCGAATGGTGGAGCAGAGATATCGAGACTCCAAAGAGGAATATTCGGGTCTTTTCCCGTGTAAGATTGATAGTATCTTGGCGACGTTTCGACGAGGTCCCACTCGTCATCTTCAGGCTGGTGTCTTCGGCTTCGTGCTTGTGCGAGGAAAGCGTGATCGGAGATGCCGTCTCTCTATAAATACTGGTGGGGAGGTGTGGGGTGCTGGCTTTGTTGCTGTGAGCGGGTTGGTTGCCTGTGTTGTTACATCTTGATTGGTTGATGGAGTTGATGTTTGCAGATTAGTCAGCTGTTTCATAACATCCTGTGTGGGTGAGGTCCTTGATGTGTGCCCATTAGTCTTTTGTGTTTTAATGACCTGGGTAATGGGCTGTGTGTTAACATCCTGAGTTCTAGTGTTATGATATCCTGAGTTATTTGATGTAATGTCCTGAGCTGTGATGGCTGTGATGCCACATCCCGGGCTTTGGTTTGGCTCCGAGTTTGAGGTCTTGCCATGTGTTCATGGCGTGTGTCAGTTTGCTTTGTGTGGGGATCGGAGGGGGGTGCAGCAGCTGGTGATGCCGCCGTGGTCTGGCTTCTGGATGGTGGTTGTATTTCGTCTATGGGACGGGTTTGGGTTTGAAACTGGTGAGGATGATTGGTGGTGGTGTCATGTGTTATCTTGGGTCCGGTGTTAATTTTCGTGGCTGGGACTTTTCTGTTGACTAGGGCTAGTTTCCAGATGTCCGGTAGGCGGGAGGTATCGTCATGTTTATTCATGTTATGGGGGTGTTTCTCTATTTCGGTGGCTTCCATGATTATTCTCTTGTTGAAGTGTTCCGTTTTGGAGATTAATTTGGTTCCTTCAAAATCAATTTCGTGTCCTGTTGTTTTAAGGTGCTGGAAAAGGGAGGAAGTTTTTTCTTCTTTTCTGATTGCGTTCTTGTGTTCTGCAATGTGTGCATTTATTCTCCTATTAGTTTGTCCAATGTATGTGGCTGGGCAGATTTTGCATGGTATTTCATAGACTCCTTGGTTTTCTAGCTGGATCTTGTCTTTGGGGTTTCTTAAAACATTGGCTATTTTTTGGTCAGTGCAGAAGGCTGTCTTGATATTGTGTTTGTGGAGAATTTTGCTGATTTTATCTGTGGTACCTTTGATGTAAGGGAGGAGGGCGATGTCGTTGTCCTGTTCTGTGTCTCGGTTCTTGGGGGGTGTCTCCCTTTGGATTAGGTTGGTAATTGTGTTTCTTTGGAATCCGTTAGAGATTAATACATTTGTGAGAGTGTGTAATTCAGTTTTAAGGTGGTCTTTGTCGGCTAGGCATTTGGTTCTGGAGATGAGAGTTTTGGCTACAGAGTTGATCTGTGCAGGGTGGTGATGTGATTGTGCGTTTAAGTAGCAATTGGTGTGTGTTTTTTTCTGGTAGATGGTGTGTCCTAGGGAGCTGTTGGTTTTTTTGTAGATTAGGACATCCAGAAAGGGGACTTGGTTGTTAGCTTCTATTTCCATAGTAAATTGTATTTTGGGGTGTAGGCTGTTGAGATGTGTGAGGAAGTTGTCCAGTTTTTCCTTTCCATGTGGCCAAATTACAAAAGTGTCATCTACATATCTAAGCCAGAGTTTGGGTTTGTGTTCAGATTTATCTAAAGCGTTGGTTTCAAAGTGTTCCATGTATAGGTTTGCGATGATGGGTGAGAGGGGTCATCCCATAGGTGCTCCTTCTATCTGTTTGTATCTTTGTCCATTGTGGATGAAGTATGTGTTGGTTAGGTAGTGGTTGGTCAGATCTAGGGTGTGCTTACGGGGGTTGTATTTGTTTTGGATAGCTGTCAAGGCTTCTTTAATAGGTATTTGGGTGAAGAGGGATATGACATTGAAGCTCACAAGTAGGCCGCTGGATTGTAGGTTTTGTTTCTTTATTGTTTCTATGAAGTGGAATGAGTTTTGTACGTGTGAGGTGATGGATTCTGCGTAGGGCTGAAGTTGTTTGGCAAGAAATTTGGCAAGATTCTGTAGAGGTGAGCCTATGGAGCTGACTATGAGTCTGAGTGGTGTTCCTTCTTTGTGTATCTTGGGGAGGCCATAGAGCTTGGGGCATCTGGATGATTTCTCTCTGGGGATGATTCTTTGCTGGATCTCTTCACTGATGGGAGAGGCTTTTATTTTGGATTTGGTGGTTTTTTCCAGGTAGGTGGTGAGGTCTGTGTTTAGAGGTTTGTAAGTGGGGTCTTGGAGTAGGTTCGATAGTTTAGCTTGGTAGTCAGATGTGTTCATCACCACTGTGGCATTACCTTTGTCTGCTGGGAGAATGATTATGTTATTGTCTTTCCTCAAGTTGGTGAGTGCTTTTTGTTTTTTGTGTAAGTTGTTTCTGGGTGGATTGCTGGAGCAGAGGACATTGGTGACTTCAAGTCTGATTTTATTGGCTTCATCTGGGTTGATTTTGGTTAGGCTGGCTTCAACTCCGCATATGATGTTTTCAGTGGGGATGCGTTTGGGGGCGACTGCAAAGTTAAATCCTTTGGAAAGGACATTGGTTTATATATATATATATATATATATATATATATATATATATATATATATATTGGTTTATATATATATATATGCAAGTCTTGGTGCATTCGGGTCTTTTCCCGTGTAAGATTGAGAGTATCTTGGCGACGTTTCGACGAGGTCCCACTCGTCATCTTCAGGCTAGTGTCTTCGGCTTCGTGCATGTGCGAGCAAAGCGTGATCGGAGATGCCGTCTCTCTATAAATACTGGTGGGGAGGTGGGGAGTGCTGGCTTTGTCGTTGTAAGCGAGTTGGTTGGCTGTGTTGTTACATCTTGATTAGTTGATGGAGTTGATGTTTGCAGATTAGTCGACTGTTTCGTAATATCCTGTGTGGGCGAGGTCCTAGCTGTGTGCCCATTAGGCTTTTGTGTTATAACGACCTGGGTAATGGGCCGTGTGGCAGCATCCTGAGCTCCAGTGTTGTGACATCCTGAGTCTTGAGCTGCAACATCCTGGGCAGCCGGCTGTGTTATAACTTCCTGAGCCTCAGTGTTGCAACATCCTGAGTTCTGTGATGCATCATCTTGAGCAGGTGGCTGTGATGCAACCTCCCGGGCTTTGGTTTGGCTCCGAGTCTGGGGTCTTGTCATGTGCCCATGGCGTGTGTTAGTTTGCTTTGTGTGGGGATCAGAGGGGGCGCAGCAGCTGGCCATGCCGCTGCGGTCCGGCCCCTGGACGGTGGCTGCATTTCGTCTATGGGATGGGATTGGGTTCTCCCACCTACCAGACATCTGGAAACTAGCCCTAGTCAACAAATGAGCCCCAGCCACAAACATTGACACCAGACCCAGGATAATACATGACGCCACCACCAATCATCCTCACCAGATTCAAACCCAATCCCATCCCATAGACAAAATGCAGCCATCGTCCAGGGGCCGGACCGCAGCGGCATCTCCAGCTGCTGTGCCCCCCTCCGATCCCCACACAAAGCAAACTAACACACACCATGAGCACATGACAAGACCCTAGACTCGGAGCCAAACCAAAGCCCAGGAGGTTGCATATATATATATAAAAGGAATTAATATTGATATTGTATAAAACAAACTTAAAAACTATACAAGGGAAGAGAACTGACCACTTCCATGGTTAATACGTTTAAGATCCCTAGAATTAACTTATTGTATGATAATTTGGAAGAATTTACTACGGATAGGAAAAATGACAAGTACAGGTACAACAACAATAACTAAAATAAGTAAGAAAACAGCTTCAAACCCTACATCCATTACATCTTCACCAGCACAGCAGCGATCAATAGAAAGTATGCTTGGAGCAGATAAAGCAGGTTCTATGTCCAATATACAAAGCATTCAATCTACGTTGTTAATGATTCAGGAGGCAATGACTAAAACACAAGAAGCCATTGCGAACAATCATGAGAAAACAAAAAAGAACCTTCAGGCTCTTCCGGCAGGCCTGGGGCCGTTGATCTCGTTATAGTGATCTTGTGAGACCCGGCCACAAATTGGAGTGTATGTGTTTTAACGTTTTAATGTTTTAATGTCTTCTTTTAACTTTTGTATGGGATATTGTTGCATTGTTTTATTCTCTGTTGTAAGCCGCCCAAAGTCCCTTGGGAGTTGGGCGGCATAGAAATGCGACAAAATAAATAAATAATAAATAAATAAACCATGAAGATCTCAAATCCGATATGGGAGAAATGAAGGAAAATATTTTTAAAAATAGATGACAAAATAGAAAAAATTCAACAGAATATTTCCAGAAACAAACAAAGGATCCAAACAGTGGAGTCAAAAATGGAACAAACAGATAAGAAAATAGAGACAATGGAACAAAAACACGTGTCAATTAGTAGAGAATTAGAAGAATCAATTGTGTATCTGGAAATGGAGAAAGCATCATTCTACCTTAGATTTCAGAATATTATGGAAAACAAAGACGAAGACTTAGGGGAGATAATGGCGGAAATTTTAGCAGAGGCAACGCAAAGAGACAAAGATAATATATGAAGAGATATTGATGAGGTGTACAGAGTACAGATGAACTATGCTTGCAGGCACAAATTGCCAAAAGAAGTTCACGTTAGATTCACCAAAAAAAAGATAAAGGACGAAATCTATAAAAAAATGAGAGATGAATCGATATTATACAAAGGAAAGAAAATAATAACCCTCAAACAAATCCCAAGATGAGTGAGAGACCAGAGAAGAAATTACAACTTCCTTACATCACAATTGAATAAATACAAGGGTTATGTTCTTGTATTTAAACACAAAGAAAAAACACAAAGAGAAACAAGAAACACAAGAAGATTAAGAACAACGAACAAATAAGAAGAAATATGGAAGAAGAAATAAAAATGATTTCAATAAATATAAACGGTCTAAACTCACCAGCTAAAAGAACGCAGACACTCATGAAGCTACAAAGATTAGATATGGACATTATAAATTTGCAGGAAGTACAAATTAAGAAACAGCACAGAAAACTACTAGAATACCCAAGATTAGGTGAATTGTACACATCATTAGCAGAACGAAAAAAATGAGGAATAGCAATATACATTAAAAAACAACTAGAATCAAAACAAATATACACAGATGAGGAGAGAAGAATTTTAATGATTGAAATAAAAACAGAACAAAAAACAATATTATTGATCTCAATTTACACACCAAATGGACTTCCTGTTGGCTCCGCGAGCTTTGAAGACGCTCTTTTATGAGCGCCCGATCCCCGGTTCCGTAAAAGCCCCAGAACAGCCGAAAAACAGCTGTCTGGAGGCTTGGAACCCTCTCCCCGGGCAAAGGGGAGAGAGAAGAGTCGACAGGCGGAGGTAGAGCCCCCCCAAGTGCCCTAGGAGAAATCCTGGGGCGCGAAGGGTGTGGGCTCCCTATTGAAGCCTGTCAAGCTGCTCCGGACCAGGGACGACTCCGCAAAAGCGGAGCTAGAAGCCACGACCAAAATCTGCTGGGAAAAAAAATGAGGGGACTTTTAACATCTTTACCTTGATTGCAGACAGAGCAAACCAGGAGAAAAAAGAAAAAAAATTGCAAGTAACACTTTAACTCCATTTTAAAATGCAGAAAATGGCGCCTGAGGGCGGGAGGAGGAAGCTACAAGGGAAAGTGCTTGTTACGCTTGTTAACGTTTGCAACATTGATACAGCTACTGGATTACACCTTAAGAGAAAGTTTTAAAGTGGAAGCGCCTAGGAAAAGAATTTGGTACTGAGGAAAAGAATTTGGTATTGACTTTAACTAAAATTTTGCTCTTATACTGTGTGGAAAATAGTTGGAATTGTCGACCTAATAGCTGGATAAATACAAAGTGGCTGAAATATGGCTGACAGCAGGGCTGGTGAATCAGCAAATTCTCAAGCTGTAACTGTTAAAGCTTTTCAAGAACTTCTAGACTCCTTTAATTCTGCGCTTCTGGATATAATTGAAAGAGCTTTTTCAGAAAACAGCTTGGAAAATTATAAGGAGTCGTTAGATGGGCAGCAGGAAAATTTTCAGAAGAGTCTGCCCTTGGAAGATCGAGAGGCTGTTAGGACTGAAAGGCAGGCTGGCATAGCTGAAACAAAGAACTGGGTAGACGCTTCCATTCAACTGATAGAAAAGCAACAAATAGACTCTTTATTACAAGCTGACAAACTTTATGGCAACAAATTTTGGCTATATGAACAAAGGAATGGATTGAAGGACTATACAAGCAAGAAGAGTCGAAATGGAGATCTCAAACTAGAAAAAGTGATTTCAAGAAAAGAGCGAGTATTTCAGAAACATCAATCTCAAATCAACATTTTAAAATTTTCAAAAATAAAATTGGGGGGAATGTTGAAAGAATTAATAAAAAAAAGGACTGGAAAAAATATAGAAAGAAGAGAAGAATAGAAGATTAAGTATTTGCTTTTTTTTTCTCTTTGGGGAAGGAAGATTCTAGTAATAAACTGAGAAGTTTAATTACATTGGTATTAAAGGCTATTTTAGGAATTGAAAATTTGAAAGATATCTTCCTGTAGATTTTGAAATCTGGATTTGGCAAATATGTGTTTCAATGGTATTAAGAGATTTTTAAAATGTTTAACATAAGATTATATTATTTTAAAAGATATATGAGATAAATTGTGTAAGCTTTCAGGATGCCCAACTTTTTGAAGCAAAGAGGATTAATGTTAAATTCAGAATTCTATTACAAAATGATAATTAGTTTTGGATAGTAAAAGGGCTGCTTTCTAAAAAATTAGAGGTATTAACATTGGTTAATTGAAAACTTGAAAGATATCCTCTGGTAGATTTTGAAATTTATATTTGGTAAATAAGTGTTTTAAAGGTATTAAGAGATTTTTAAAATGTTTAACATAAGATTATATTATTTTAACAGGTATATGAGATAAAATGTGTAAGATCTCAAGATACCCAATTTTTTGAATGAAGAGGATTAATGTTAAATTCAGAATTTTATTAGGGAGTAAAGTTCAAAAAGAATGATGTTCGAGGGTATGGAAATGAAATTTACTTATGATTTTTACTGTTTGTAATATTGCTAAAGTATTGGATTATACATCAAGAAAAAGTTTTTTTTATAATTAGGATGAACGAATTTAACGTAATTGGTCTTGAGGATTTATAAAAGGGAGGTTGATGAATTGGAGCAAGGGGAGTTAAAGCACGTGTGGGAGTTTTGAAATTTATAATTAGTTAGTTTATTTTAGCATATGTTTGTTAGATGCTATACCCTGTTTTTGCTCTGGGAAGTCGGGGGTGGGGGGTGGGGAGGGTGGGATAAGGGTTGGGATGGGGAAAAAAAGTGGTGAATAGAGAAATGTTTTAACAGAAGAAAGTATCTACGATTAGAATACAGGAGTTGCTCAGATACTAAAGGAGGAGAATATTTCACAGCAAAAAAGTTAGAAAGGAGAGAGGAGGAGTGGGTAGGAAGAGGAGAGGGAGGGAGAGGAATGGAAGAAGGAGAGGAGGAAGGGAAGGGGACAGGAGTAGGAGTGAAGGTGTGAAGGGGGAAAAGAAGAGAGAAGTGGGGGAAAGGAAAAGGAAGTAGGATGAGGTAGGAGAGGAGGAAGGAGAAAGTAGGAGAGAAGAGGAGGGAGGGAAGGGAAAGAAAGGAGGTGGAGAAGAAGGTTTGTTGTGGAATGAGGGAAGAAAGAGAAGAAGAACAACTCCGAATGCAATTAAAATGTCCTACTTTAATGCTTTCTTTAAGGGAAACATGCATTTATTATGTATAAGAAAATGTACACTTTCTATTATGTGGGGAGGGGGAAAGGGTGGGGGGGAGAAAATTGTTTGTATTTCTTATAAAACTTTTCAATTAAAAAAAAAATTACGCACCAAATAACAACCAAAATGAATTTTATAGAAAGATACACAATAAAGCAAAAGAATTAGAATATGAAAATATATGCCTAATTGGAGACTTTAACGCGATTATGGATGTGAAAAAAGACTATCGAAGCAATAAGAAAAATAAAGAAAAAGACACTACCTGACACATTTCATGAGATGACACACGAATTATGTCTACAAGATACATGGAGGGAAATAAAGAAAAAAAACAATACACATTCTATTCTAGTCCACATCAATCGTGGTCTAGGATAGATATGGTATGGATGACGACAGAACTTAGAAAGGAAATAGAAGAAGTGGAAATAATGACTAATACATGGGCGGATCATAATCCATTAAGAGTAACATGGAAAGGCCAGAAGAAAAGAAAAAGATGGATGTTGAACAAAGAAATATTAAAAGATAAAGAATATATTCAAATGATTGAAAAAGAAATGAACATATTTTTTAGGATAAATACAAAAGAAGAAACATCCCTCCAAAACCTATGGGATACTGCAAAAGCATATCTAAGAGGTCTAACAATTGCTTACACAGCGAAGAAAAACAAAAATAAAAAACAAGAACGAGACAATTTGTTAAAAGAACTTAAAAAATGGGAGCTAGATTTACAGAAGGAACCCCAGAACAAAAGAATTAAAGAAAAAATAGATTTGATAAAACACAAGATTAATCTAACCACACAAGCAGAGATGGCACACAAAATTAAATCAACAAAGCAAAACTACTTTGAACATGCCAATAAATTGAAAAAAGAAAAAGAGAAAAAAATGATACACCAGTTACTGGATGAGAAAGGAGAGAGACACTACAGAAAAGAAGGAAAAAAATATAGCAAAAACTTTTTCCAAAACCTATACACACAAGAGAATATACCCGAAGAAGATATTAAACGATATTTAGATAAGATGAATATAGTAAAATTGGAGGAGACACAGAGGGAGATATTAAATGGGACAATTAGTATGACAGAATTAATGGAGGCAAGAAAAAAACAGAAAAACAACAAAGCACCAGGTCCAGATGGACTTCTGGCAGAATTATATAAGACATGTCAACAACCATTAGATGAAATACTGCTAGAAATTTTTAATGAAGCACTCCTGAAGGCCAGAATACCTAACTCATGGACAGAAGCCACTATAACGCTTATCCCAAAAGAAGATACAGACCAACAACAAATCAAAAACTTTAGACCCATTTCACTGTTAAATGCAGACTACAAACTATTTACATTGATAATTTTGGAAAGATTAAAAAAGAATGGCTTTCTGCCAAAAAGGCAAATAAAAAACAACATGAGAATTATAATAGATGTATTAGAATATTATGAAGCAAATCCAGACAAACAAATGGCATTAATATTTTTGGATGCACAAAAAGCCTTTGATAATTTAAATTGGAGATTCCTTATTTTACAATTAGAAAATATGAAATTCGGAGACAAATTTGTAAAGATGATAGAAAAAGTATACTCAACCCAAACGGCAAAGATAGCAATAAATGGAGATACTACAGAACAATTCACAATAGGGCCTGGTGGCTCAGCAGACTAAAAGCATTGTGATTAACACCAGCTGTCTGCAATTACTGTAAGTTCGAATCTCACCAGGCTCAAGGTTGACTCAGCCTTCCATCCTTTCTAAGGTAGGTAAAATGAGGACCCAGTTTGTGGGGGCAATAAGCTGACTTTGTATAAATATACAAAAGTTTGAAGGCTATTGCTTAACGCATTGTAAGCCGCCCTGAGTCTCCGGAGAAGGGCGGCATATAAATCAAATAAAAAAAAAATAGCAAAAGGAGTGAGACAGGGATGTCCTCTATCCCCCTTATTATTTATCTCAACATTAGAGATATTGTTAAATAAAATCAGAAGTGAAAATGAAATAAAAGGACTGAAAATAAAAAAAGAGGAATATAAAGTCCAATCCTTTGCTGACGATCTGGTCTTCATTTTAGAACAACCAATACTGACAGGACCCAAATTAATAACACAAATAGAGGAATATGGAAAAGTAGCGGGACTTAAAATTAATAAACTCAAAGGCATTAACGAAAAATCTCACAAAGCAGCAAGAGAAAGAATTAGAAGACAAAATGGCTATCCAAACGACAAAAAAAATAAAATACTTAGGAATATGATTAACAAATAAAGGTTCATCGATCAAAGAAGACAACTATAATAAATTAATACTACAGGTAAAGAAAGACTTGGAAATTTGGAGTAAATTACAACTATCTTTTTAGGAAAAATAGCATCGATTAAAATGAACGTGTTACCATGAATACTATTCTTATTCCAAGTAGTACCCATAAAATTAGGAAAAAGCTTTTTTAAACACCTAAATAAATTAATAGTGAACTATATTTGGCAGGAGAAAAAATCAAGAATCAAAATACAATCACTGCAAGATAGTAGAAGAAAGAGGAAGATTTGGACTCCCAGATTAGGAAATTTACTATAAAACAACATCACTTATATGGATTAAAGACTGGATGGAATTACGAAACAAAAGAATTTTAACATTAGAGGGATACGATTTACAGAGAGGGTGGCATGCCTTTTTATGGGAGGGAAAAAATAGACAACATAACAATTTTCAACAACATTTAATCAGAGATGCACTACTACAAACATGGCAAGGGATAAAAAAGAATCACTATGATAAAATTCCAGAATGGTTATCCACAATGGAGGCACAAATTTACCCAAATGCATTAGACATTGACAAAATGAAAAGACATAAAGATTTGTTAAATAGTCAAGGGGAATTGAAAACAAGGCAGGAATTAAAAGAACAGGGTACAGACATTGATTGGTGGCCTTACATGCAAATAAAATCTAGATATAAAACAGATTTGATACAATATGGGTTCCAAAGAGAAGTACACAAATTAGATAAAATCCTCCAAAGCACAGAAGATAAATTGATTAAAAAAAATTATAACTATCTATTAAGATACAAATTGGAAGAGCAGGTAGTTAAGGAAAATATGATAATTTGGGCAAAAAAAATTCAGATATAACATTGAATTGGACAAATGGGAGAAATTATGGAACAAAAATTATAAACTGACAATGTCTGTATCCTATAAAGAAAACATGTACAAAATGTTTTATAGGTGGCACTTGCCACCAGCCAGACTGGCAAAGATGTTTCCCAATACTTCACCAATGTGCTGGAAATGCAAACAGCAAAAGGGAACGTATTACCACATGTGGTGGTCCTGTCATAAAGCAAAACAATATTGGAGTAAAATCAGATCACAATTAGAAGAAATAATCAAACAACGTATAGAGATGAGGCCAGAAATATTTTTACTAGGAATACTCCCAGGGTCATATGAAAAAGAAATACAATATTTAATTATTCATATTATCACAGCAGCAAGAATAATCTACGCACAGAATTGGAAAAACAATAATATACCAACCGAAGATAATTTGATCAGAAAAGTTTTGGAATGTACGGAAATGGACAAACTTACAAAGGAGATACAAGAAAAAGACGAAACAGAATATTACTTAGTGTGGGAGAAATGGTATGAATGGCTGGAGGAGAGAGATAAAAGGCAAGGAAGAATTAAATAATGGTCGAAATAGGAGTAGAAGTACAATAACAAATATGAGGAAACAAAAACTGTAGAAATGAAATTGTGTACACAGTTATTTATATGTATATATGTAAATAAATAAATTAATATTAGAAGTATATGTACAAAAGATACATTAGAATAAGGGAGAAAAAATGTATGAGTAAGAAATTCTTTACTGACGCGAAACTGTTGAAAAGGAAAAAAAAATTAAACTTTCTTTTTGTTTTTAGAAAAATGTTTAATAAAAATATTTTTATAAATAAATAAATAAATAAAATGGTATTTTTTAAGCAGAACTTTAGTGCATGCCTTTATGGCTGTTAAGTTATTTGTTTTAGGATTGTGTACTCTTCCCTCCCTTATATACTATAGGTTTGAATAAGAAATATTCCATACTTGCTGTTAACAGAAGCTGATGACTTTTCCATTCTCTATTGTTGGGCTCTGCTTTTGTGGGACTATTTGACATTTTAATTATAGTAGCTTTTGACATCATTATTTAAATTAAATTTAACTGGTTTGATTTTAAATAATTTAGTATTCAAAAGTTAATTAAATTGCAGTTATTACATTATTGCAGTGTGTGATTGTTCTTTCTCTTTAAAAGGGTTTTATTTCCAAGACATTGGATTCTGTCAGTGCTCAGTTTGCAGCTTCAGCCTTGGTTACATCAGAACAGCTAATGGGATTCAAAATGAAGGATGATGTGGTGCTTGGAATTGGGGTGAATGGCATCCTTCAAGCCTCAAGTAAGAAGTGGTAGTGATTATAGTACCAAAAAATAATTGTGTATGGGGGGGATGTATATGAGAGAGAAAGAGTTAAGCCAGTAACCTGTTGTTATTGTCATTTGGGGTGAGATTATTGTTTTTTTTACTTATTTCACAGGATTATATAAGGGCTTACACTTCAGTAGTACTATGCCTACAGCACTTGTACATACAAGCTCATCAACAGCAGGTTCAGCCTTGTTACAGCCTTCAAATATAACACAGACTTTAAATTCTCACAGTGCACTGAGTCACCATGTAACTGCTGCCAATTCTACAACAACTCAGGTTCTGTTTGGGAACAACATTAGATTAACTGTACCCTCATCTGTTGCCACTGAAAACTCTATTAATATGCTCAGTGCATGTCACATACCTAGGACTCTAAGTGCTGTTCCATCATCTGCCTTAAAGCTGGCTGCAGCAAACTGTCAGGTGCCAGCCTCATCCTCTGTGAACACAGTATCAAGGTAAGTGCTTTTCTTACTTTTTATCACCTAGAATTCTTATTATTGAAAAAGAAAATATGTATGGGTGTCTAGTCTCAGTAGAAAATTCTTTCAAACTGTCCAATTTCTGCATTAAGAATTTCTTAATGAAAATGGAAATGCTATAGTTTGAAATATTAAATAAATGTATGGTAACTTTATATCAAAAGTGGGACAGGCTACTTTTGAAGAGCTTGATTTTTCCAAAGAAAAGGGGCCTTTTTGGTGCTGCTGAAAAGAAAACACCTACCAAAGTCTAAATAACAGCTTCTAATTTTCCTTTCATTTAATAAAATTTGAACCTGCTAATCATTCATTGTAAAGATTATAGAATTCTCACTTTTTACGTTTTAAATCTTCTGTTTTGTTTTGTTTTGTTTGGGTTTTTTTCATTTTACTATTTTTGTTGTAGATTTGGGTACCCCAAGCATATTACTACCTCCAACCTGGAAATGTGTATACAGGAATACTTGCAATATTAAGGTTGATGTGTTCAAACCCTGAAAATATTGCATGTGGTCAGAGTCTCTCCTCTCCCCTCCCCTATGTTTTTTAATTTTCAACATTAATATATTAAAACCAGTGTGGTGTAGTCATTAAATTGTTGGAGTGGCTCCACAGAGACTGGGGTTTAATCCATTCTTAGCCATGGAAGTTAGTCTCTCTCTCAGATCACAGGGTGATTGTTTTGTAGACAAATGAGAAGAGGGAGTGCTGTGGATACCACCTTGAGCTAATGAAAAAAGACAGGATATAAATCTGACAAATACTGGAATATGACATTACCTGGAAATACCAGGGCTATAGATTGGGAACTCAAATGAAAAATCCCAGATGATGGCTCCATGAATTTGTTCAAGAAATTGTCAGGATTCAGACTTCATTCAAAGAACACTACGGCTCTTTTCATCAATTTCATTGATATTTTCATTATTGCCACAGTTGGAGGGGATGGTGTTGGATTAATTTACTTGTACCCAATCTTGGCTACATTAAAGCTGCAGGTACTTTTCTTTCCTTTGAGAAGTTCTAATGAACTGACTGCCCAAAAAACAACTGATTTTCTCTATTAAAATCTTATTTCAGATTGGCAATATCTCATTTTGAAGTGTAGATGGTGCTTTTTTCCATAACATTTCCATAAGTATGAGAACACAGACTTGAAAATGTAAAGAAATATTTTATTACACTACTGAAGTTCCAAAGATGGAAAATAAGTACTTTTACCATTTTTAAGAGTGGCTTTTTTCTATTTAAATACTTAAAAATGCATTTGTGTTCTTTCCACTTTCATTTCACAGGGAAAACCATGAAACAGAAAAGTCAGCACTGAACAATATAGCAGACAATACAGTAGCAATGGAGGTGACATAGTTTCTGTAGTAATGAAACTCCAACTTTTGTGAACTTGTTTAGGTGCTATGCATCAGTAGCAATTTGAATGCAAGGGATGATAGAATGCAGCATATTGTGTTTCTGTGGCAGCTGTGGAAACTTGACAGCAGTGTATATCTCATGCTTTGGTTTTTCTATTCTTACTGTTAATAGGAAAGAATATCTGTAAATTAATATAACAGCAATTACCTGTACAATACTTCATATTTGTAATTCCCTTGTATATATGTTCATTGAATACAGAACTGTTCATTTGTGATGCTTTGCACTTGGGGGGGAGAGAATTGCAACAGTGTAAGAAGTGAGATTGTATAGAGATGAAGTCTCATGACATCATGTGCATGGTGAGGAACCTGCTGTTTTATCTATTTATTGTGCTGTGTTTACAGTTTTTGTACACTGTACCTTCATTTGTTCCTGTGTGGTAGTAAATGTGTTACATAGCTGTGGACTCCTTGGTATTTTGTAAATGGTATTAACAAAACTTGCTTCCCCTTCTGGGTCCTTGAGTTTTTTGTGTATCATGTGAAAAATGATGACATACATACAGATTTTTTTAAAGGCATCAGTTTAAAAATGGGGAATGTACTACTCAATATGATCTCCCTGTTCTAAAATCACAAGGAACATAACCTAAAAACGAAGTCTCATGGATTGTAGCTCACTGACTAACACACAAACATGTGCAATTTCTGGTACTTAAAGCACTTAAAGTTATGTTGCTGCTCTTTATATTGCCCCCTCTGTTGTCTCATTTTTTTAGACACCAAAATGGTGGTGTCAAATCAAATATGCGAATGGAGTCCTTACAACTGGAGTTTTATGCTGTGTTGCCATTCTTTTCATCACAAATTGTTTTTATTGTGTAATAGTTATTAAAGACTTCATTCTTCACTTGTTCCTTTTAAAAAGCTAAAAGGGAAAAGGATGTAATAATTCCTGTGTGTATCTCATCATTCCAGTTTCTGAAAACAGCCAGCTTTCCTCCCCCTACCCCCCTTTTCTTTTGAGATTCTCCAAAATGTTGCAAGGCCAGAACCACAGCTGTCAGGTGCCTTCCTTTGGAAATATTTGCCCTCTCTTCTGTGAAGAGAATGGTACTTAGGACTCTGCTGCTAGTGCTTTGTCAGTATACCCACTCTGATAGTGTACATTATCCTTAAGGTTTTTAATCCCACCTGGAAATTGTGATAGAACTCTCACAAAATAAACCCAGGGCATTACATGTTGACAGAGAAGTCTGTGGCGTGCGTTATACTGGTTTCATTTTATGAATTTATTCTGAGAGAATGTGACCCAAAACAGCTGAGCATGCTTGTTTTTAAATTAAAGTATTTTTAAATCAATAAATGAATAAATGGGGCTCAGTGATCTGTGGCTTCCATCACCTAGAGACTGTTGAGAATTGTTGAACAAAAGAAAATGGGACAAAAGACTGGTATGGTTCTGGTTGTAAGACTTCACTTAGTGGAGTGAAGCATTGGGTGAATCATGCTTTTTGAATCAAGTACTTTTTGAATGTATACAACATACTGAACCATAAAAATCAAGACTAAGTTTGTCTTGGTAGGTAAAAATGGCTAGGTTGTGGTTCAAACATGTTACATAAACCCCGTGCTATGAATATTTTCCTAATAGGTATACACTGGCAGAATGAATGCAGGAGTTAATCCTGATACAGCCTTATATTAATACTAGTGCATTTTAGTCTCTACAGAAAGAGATACATTAGATTTATCTCCTCTTTGCTCTGTCCCAGCTAGCCCTTTGATCTCTGCAGGTATTAAACTTTTCTACATTTAAAATGTGCCTCAAACTTCAATTTACAAAGGAGAATAATGCATTCTGTTCTGACACAGTTAATTGTCAACTCGCAAAGTATCCCTGACCTACTCTCGAGTTGCCATACGCAAGGGGGATGGAAAAGTGAATTTCGCAGCTGCATCAAGGAGCTGGTATCAGTCAAAACAAGGCACATTCCAACCGATACGCCGAGATCATCTCCACGGAAACCCACAGTGGCCGGAGGGAGTGACTTTTACAATCAGCAAAATTGCTTTGTTGGGGAATGTGACTGATGACACATATTGAGGGGAGGGGAAAACGGTCAGAGGCAAAGCGCGAATTAACTGAGGTCAGAGTTTGCTCCACCTGGTCCGTGCTGGCATGAAGCTCCTAATAAATAACTGGATTTCTTTTGAAGCTTGGCTTGAGGCTCATGATTTAATTAGGGCATCTGTCAGAACCCTGACTTTTTTTTTTAATAAACTAAGATTTGATTGTAAGTTATTCATACATTAATGTCTACTTCCTTGGATTCTTCCATCCTACAGGAAATAAGATACTTAATGTATTAAGATACATGAATTTCTGATACCAAATGTAACAATTGCCAGAAATGGAAGAGGCTTCTGTACTTCAGATTTGGTCCTTGAAGAATTCTTGGGTAAACAGACCTTAATTCTAGTGCTAAACACAAATTTCTGTCTTAATATGTGTGCCCTTTAACCCTGAAGACTGGATTCACATAGTGTGCTGAGACATAATAGGATTTGTCTTATTTGGGGGTTGCATATTGTGTGGGCCCAATCTAATATAAGGAGGTAGGGAGTAAAGAGAAGAAAAACTCAGATGCAAAGTAGGAGATATAGGAAGCATACTCAGGGTCGGCCACAAAGAAGTTAAATGCCTATACATGAACACTCAAAGTTTAGGAAACAAACAGGGTGAACTTGAAATACTAGTACACAAGGGCAAGTATGATACAGTTGCCATTACAGAAACTTTGTGGGATGAAACCCATGACTGGAATGTACTGATGGAAGGATAGAAACTATTCAAAAGAAACAGACCTAACAAAAGAGGTGGTGGAGTTGCATTATATGTAAGAGATCACTACATCTCTACAGAAATGCATAAAAGCTAGAATGAAAGCCTCCCAGAATGCATATGGGTTCATATAAAAGGAAAAAAGAAAATGGCATTGCCATAGGCGTATACTACAGGCCACCCAACCAAGCAGAAGAAATAGATGAACTTTTTGCTAGTTAGTTAACAAATGTATGTAGGAAACACACCACAATAGCAATGGAGGACTTTACCCTGATATCAACTGGGTGACAAACTCTGCATCAAGTGGAAAATCAAACAGGTTCCTGACAAACCTAGCAGACAACTTCATCACCCAAAAGGTAGAGGAGGCAACTAGAGGGACAGCTATACTGGAACTTATTGTTACCAACAGAGAAGAAGTGATAGAGGAGTTTGAAGTTGCAGGAACTTTAGGGGAGAGTAACAGTGTCATATTAGAATTTAATATAATATAAAACAGACACAAGCAACAGAACATGAACTAGTGCCTTAGACTTTAGAAGAGCTGATTTCAACAAATTTAGAGCTTGGGACTTCCGGTTGATGTCGCGGCGAGAATGGTTGGAAAATAGTGGGCTCCCCCGAGCCTCACAAAATCCAGCCAGTAACCGCTGTCGGGAGACCCTACGGGGTCATAGCCACCTTGTAAGGGCGGTGAAGGAAGGAGAGGCATTTTGCTGACCACAAGCAACTCGCAATTTCCTCGTTAGGTCCGAAGCAAGCTCTCCCGAACGACAGCAGGGACGACAGCCATTTTTGGTAGTCACAAACTGGGACAACCGGGACTACAAGTTTTGTGCTGGAGCAGTTTGTGGACAGAGCATTGAAACTGGGTGAGATAATTACCAACTTTTACTCTAAAGACCTGATTTAATACAAGAATTTTAAAAGATAACTTCCAAGCCTAAGAAAGCAGCAATTAAATACATGAAGAGGGGAAAAAAACTGAAAATCAAGAGGCAAAAGAAGCCCAAGGGAAGCTTTAAAACACAAAGCTTGAAAAAAGCTTAAAACAATTTTCGGGAGAAACTTGTCTTGTTTATTCGTATTTCTAAACCCCCTGGATTTATCAGATAATCAGCTGTTTTTGACAGACTGTTTAACGTTGGATTTGGGAATAAGAGAACCATCTACTGGAAGAAGAGAAGTACTACAGCACTATAGCCGCAGTATACTCAATGAAAGTGAACTCAACACACACAAAGTCTAATACACAGAATAGAAGTAATAACATCTGGAAGACGCCCTGACCTTGACTTTTATGTTAGAAGATGACTTGGATAACTTGAGAATATTTAATGAGTTTTTTTCCCCTTCTGAAGATTTCTAAAAGGAACTAACTTTCAAATAACTAAACTTTATTAAAATTGGCTATTGGATTAAGGATCTGAAAGATTGGAGGAATCTAGTGGATTAACTTGGATTTGGACTATTAATGTTGTTCAACAGAACACTCTACGAGACAAAAGAAGAAAGGTGAGAGAAGAAAAAAGTTAAGACTTTAAAATTTGGACAATTGGGAAGATATATAATTGGAAGATATAAGGTTGTAAATTACTGAAGAATTTTAAAGATAAATTTAGGGGGTTTGGAAGTATAATTATGGGATTAATGAATTTTTATTAAGCAGGAGTTTTTAAATATTGAGACATTGGAACTATAGAAATATACTGAGTAATTTTTATTAAATTGTTATCAAATGGATTTTCAGGGGATAATAGAGGCATATGAAGAAATATTCTTGATGCTAAAAAGTGTGCATGAAACTATAAAGAACAATAAGGAGACAAGGGGGTTGTTTAAAGATACAGAAATGAACATTGAAGTCACTCAACAATTGGGAAAAGAGGAACACGATATTCAAGAAATAGATGAGAAATTAGAAGAAGCAGTGGAAGGGAAAAATCAAAATGAGACTCAAGAAGCTAAAAATAAAGGATTAATAAGTAGGAATCAATTAGATAACTCCTTAAAAGCTTATAATAGAACAGAGGGAAAAGAGAAAAATACCTTTTAAAAAAAAAGATGTAGAGAAAAAAAGAAAAATCACTTTTAAAAAAGGAAGTCTTGTTGATGGGTGTTCAAATAATACAGCAGAAAGAGACTGTCACTGCGTTCTTTTATTTACCAGCTGAGCTCTCATTTTCTGGACTATCAGACTTTCCGTAGCTTGCCAAGAATCCTTATCAGTAAGCTAAACTACGCATGTCTCTCCACCCACTTTTCTTTTCTTTCTTCTCTTGCCAAGAAGTCCGACTGCTGAGAAGCAGCCGGCACGAACTTTATTCAAAATGTAACTAATTAGATCAGTAAGATGTTTTATTTTCTTTATAACAAATAAATGAGTTTATTAGAAGATATATCTTCGTGTTTTGTTTTCTTAAAGTATGTTTGCAAGGAAAAGTCTCTATCCACTCCTCTTAATCAAGGTGCGATTATCCCAAAGGCAGAATGGGATTAATCAGCGCCCTGACAGACACAAAGGATATGCAGAAGGGAATGTTCAGTAGGCACAAAAATATTAAACAGAGATACAAGATTCCAAGAGAGAGAGATAAAAGGCTGACTAAAAGGTCAATAAATGATGGAATTTTAAAAAGGTTAAGAGATGATGGATAATGAGAAAATATATTAATAAAATGGGAAAATACAAATAGGGAAAATAGTATATATATTAATAGATAATACAACTTATTATAACTAAAAATAAGTCAAGCTTAGTAGATGGAAATTTAGGATTAGGTAATTTAATTGTATTATTAACATTAATAGTGTGTTAAAGTATATTGTGAATTTAAAATATTAAGGATTAGAAATTGGGATTTTGAGATACACTCCCGGGATTAATTAAATATTGTTAATATTTGGCTTTATTAGTAATCCTACACATTTGGAATATTGAAGTTATGGTGGAATAATTAGTAATTCTTAAAATATTAAATAATAGTAATTTAGTAGGGGATAACAAATACATGGCACAAAGAAATGTTATCTATGCTTAAATGAATTAATGGGAAAAATGATAAAGAATTATGAAAAGAGAATAGTATTGTTGAATTTCGAAGATTAGGATTACACATACTTATTTGTATTATTATTGTTAGTGTTGTTTAAAAAAGATTTGACTCAGTCAATACACTGTCCACAAAATATGCATGGCGTGAAAAGAAAACTGCAAATAAAACATGTTTAAAAACAAACAAACAAACAAACTTAGAGCTTGGGAGGGATTCAATGGGTTAAATTCTTAAAGCGGAAATCAACTCAAGAAGCATGGGAAACTCTGAAAAATATTATTATAAAAGCCCAGTCCAACTCAATATGACTGAAAAAGAAAAGAAAAACCAAGAAAAAAACAGCATGATTCCACAAAGAACTCTCAGACCAACTGAGGCAAAAAATGGAAAGAGGGACACATAACTAAGGCAGAATACCAACAATTAGCTCAAACCTGCAAAGATGACGTTTGGAAAGCTAAGGCTTTGAACAAAGTAAGACTTGCAACAAATATCAAAAACAGTAAAAAAAAAAGTTTCTTCCAACACATAAAAAACAAGGCAAAAGTCAAAGAAACAAACGGTCCACTAATGGGAGAAGATGGCAAAGAAGTAACAGGTAATAGAAAGCAGAACTGCTTAATTCATACTTCACATCTGTCTTCACGTAAAAAGAAAACACTACTAAAGTTGCCAAAAACAGAACCATAAATGACAGGTTAGGAATGCAAATTAAAATATGCAAAAATATGGTAAGAGAACACCTGTCAGCGCTAGACAGATTCAAATCAGCAGGTCCTGACAGACTATATGCTAAAAGAACTGGCAGGCGGGATTTCAGAACCATTGAAACATATCTTTCAAAGTTCTTGGTTCACCGGGGAACTATCTGAGGACCAGAAAAGAGCTGATGTGGTCCCCATCTTCAAAAAAAAAAAGTGTGGGGACAGATCCAGGAAATTACAGACCAATCAGCCTGACATCAATACCTGGGAAAATCTTGGAAAAGATAAGCAACAAATCTGTGAACACCTAGAAGCAAACAAGGTTATAACTAGAAGTTCATCAAAAACAGTTCATGCCAAAAAAACCCTTATTTCATTCTTCGACAAAGTGACCAAATTAATAAATACTTAGATTTCATTAAAGCATTTGATAAAGTAGACCACAAAATTACCACAAAATTAGTGGACCAGAGGAATGCTGTCGATATAATTTACTTGGACTTCAGTAAAGCATTTGATAAAGTAGACCATAACCTACTACTAGATAAAGTAGAAAAATGTGGGATAGACAGCATCACCACCAGATGGATTCGTAACTGGCTGACCAACCACACTCAATGTGTAGTCCTCAATGGAACTGCATCTACATGGAGGGAAGGATGCAGTGGAGTACCCCAGGGCTCTGTTTTAGGCCCAGTGCTCTTCAACATCTTCATCAATGACTTGGACGAGGGGATAGATGGGGAACTCATCAAATTTGCAGATGACACCAAGCTGGCAGGAATAGCCAACACTCCAGAAGATAGGCTCAAGATACAGAAGGATCTTGACAGACTTGAACATTGGGCGCTATCTAACAAAATGAAATTCAACAGTGAAAAAAGCAAGGTTCTACATTTAGGGAAAAAAAACAAAATGCACAGGTACCGTATATGTGGTACCTTGCTCAATAGTAGTAACTGTGAGAGGGATCTTGGAGTCCTAGTGGACAGCCATTTAGATATGAGCCAGCAGTGTGCAGCAGCTGCCAAAAAAGCCAACACAGTTCTGGGCTGCATAAACAGAGGGATAGAATCAAGATCACATGAAGTGTTAATACCACTTTATAATGCCTTGGTAAGGCCACACTTGGAATATTGCATTCAGTTTTGGTCTCCACAATGTAAAAAAGATGTTGAGACTCTAGAAAGAGTGCAGAGAAGAGCAACAAAGATGATTAGAGGACTGGAGGCTAAAACATATGAGGAACGGTTGCAGGAACTGGGTATGTCTAGTTTGATGAAGAGAAGGACTAGGGGAGACATGATAGCAGTCTTCCAATATCTCAGGGGTTGCCACAAAAAAGAGGGAGTCAAACTATTTTTCAAAGCACCTGAGGGTAGAACAAGAAGCAATGGGTGGAAACTAATCAAGGAGAGAAGCAATTTAGAACCAAGGAGAAATTTCCTGACAGTTAGAACAATTAATAAGTGGAACAACTTGCCTGCAGAAGTTGTGAATGCCCCAACACTGGAAATTTTTAAGAAGATATTGGATAACCATTTGTCTGAAGTGGTGTAGGGTTTCCTGCCTGGGCAGGGGGTTGGACTAGAAGACCTCCAAGGTCCCTTCCAACTCTGTTATTCTATTCTATTCTATTCTATTCTATTCTATTCTATTCTATTCTATTCTATTCTATTCTATTCTATTCTATTCTATTCTATTCTATTCTATTCTATTCTACTCTTGGCAAGCTAATAAAATGTGGGATAGACAGTACCACCACCAGGTGGGTTTGTAACTGGGAGACAAATTGTACTCAATGTGTAGTCCTCAAAAGAACTACATCCACATGGAGGGAAGTAACCAGTGGGGTACCCCAAGGTTCTGTTTTAGGCCCAGTACTCTTCAATATCTTCATAAATGGTTTAGACGAGGGGGTTGAAGGGGAATTCATCAAGTGGACAATCACTTAAATATGAGCCAGCAGTGTGTGGCAGCAGTCAAAAAAGCCAATGCAATCCTAGGCTGCATTAACAGAGGGATAGAATCAAGATCATGTGATGTTCTAGTACTGCTTTACAAAGCTTAGTAAGACCACACTTGGAATACTGCATCCAGTTCTGGTCACCACAATATAAAAAAGATGTTGAGACTCTTGAAAGAGTTCAGAGAAGAGCAACAAAGATGATTAGGGGACTGGAGGCTAAAACATATAAAGAACGGTTGCTGGAATTGGGTAATGTAATGAAAAGAAGGACTGGGGTGACATGATAGCACTGTTCCAATATTTGAGGGCAGTGGTGAAATACAAATTTTTTTACTACCAGTTCTGTGGGCATGGCTTGGTGGGCGTGGTGTGGCTTGGTGGGCATGGCAGGGGAAGGATACTGCAAAATCTCCATTCCCACTCCACCCCAGGGGAAGGATACTGCAAAATCCTCATTCTCCACCCCAGACCACCCCAACGATGCCCTTGATGTGATGTCTCGCTGCCTGGAGGCCGTGCGGGTCTGGATGGGGAGGAACAGGCTCAGACTCAACCCTTCTAAGACCGAGTGGCTGTGGCTACCGGCGTCCCGATATAGTCAGCAGGTGCCATCGCTGACTATTGGGGGTGAATCTTTCCCCCCACAGAGAGGGCTCGCAATCTGGGTGTCCTCCTGGACGCACGGCTGTCTTTAGAAGAGCATATGACGGCCGTGGCCAGGGGGGCCTTTTATCAGGTTCGCCTGATCCGCCAGTTGCAGCCCTTTCTGGACCAGGACACCTTGCGCACGGTCACTCATGCCCTTGTCACCTCCCGGCTGGACTATTGTAATGCTCTCTACATGGGGCTCCCCTTGAAGAGCACTCGGAGGCTCCAGCTGGTCCAGAATGCGGCCGCGCGGGTGGTTATGGGCGCACCTCGTTGTGCCCGCGTGACACCCCTCCTGCGCGAGCTGCACTGGCTCCCAGTGGTCTTCCGGGTGCGATTCAAGGTATTGGTTACCACCTTTAAAGCGCTCCATGGCACAGGACCCGGGTACCTTCGAGACCGTCTTCTGCCACCAATAGCCTCCCACCGACCAGTCCGTTCCCACAGAGAGGGTCTCCTCAGGGTGCCATCAGCCAAGTTATGTCAGCTGGCGACACCCAGGGGGAGGGCCTTCTCTGTGGGAGCCCCAACCCTGTGGAATGAACTGCCCCCGGAAATACGTAAGATCTCCGACCTCCGGGTGTTCCGCTGCGCACTGAAGACCCTGTTGTTCCGCCAGGCAGGGCTGTCAATATAATAATTTTAAATTGGGGTATTTTAATTTTTGGGGTTTTAAATCGGCCAAATCTATTTAATTATTTTAATTTTTAATTATTGTTGTGTCTTGTGTTTTTAAATTGGCTGTACACCACCCTGAGTCCTTCGGGAGAAGGGCGGTATAGAAATAAAATTATTATTATTATTATTATTATTATTATTATTATTATTATTATTATTATTATTATTATTATTATTATTATTATTATTATTCTTCCCTCCCCACTCTTGGGCCAGCCAGAGGTATTTGCCAGTTCTCCGAACTGCTCAAAATTTCCGCTACCGGTTCTGCAGAACCTGATGGATTTCACCCCTGTTTGAGGGGCTCCTACAAACATGGGGAGGGGGGGTCAAACTATTTTCCAAAGCACCAAAAGGCAAGGCAAGAAACAATGGTTGGAAACTAACCAAGGAGAGAAGCAACCTAGAACTAAGGAAAAATTTCCTAACTCTGAGAGCAAACAACCAATGGAATAGCTTGCCTTCAGAAGTTGTGGGTTCTCCATCACTGGAGGCTTTCAAAAAGAGACTGGACAACCATTTGTCTGAAATGGTATACGGCAGTGATGGCTAACCCCCCCCCCCACACACACACACGCGCGTGCGACCCCCTGCACTCCCCCTGCTTTTGGCCTGTTTTTTGCTCTCCCCAGGCTCCAGAGCCTTTCTAGGAGCCTGAGAAGGGCGAAAACGGCCTCCCCCCCCCCCGGAGGCCCTCCGGAGCCTGGAAACGGCCTGTTTGCCCACTTCCGGTGGGACCGGAAGGCCCGAAAATCAGCTGAGCTAGGGCAACGCTCGCATGCCTACCGATATGGCTCTGTATGCCACCTGTGGCATGCGTGCCATAGGTTCACCATCACGGGTATAGGGTGTCCTGCTCGAGCAGGGGGTTGAACTAGAAGACCTCCGAGGTCCTTTCCAACTCTATCGTTCTATGTTCTGAATTGTTTCTCTGGGCCTATTTGTGTCCATTTATTAGGTCTTGGGATTCTTAGCAAAAAGAAGAAAATTTAGAATTTCTGAACCTGAAGTCTGTGCTAGAGAGCTTTTGCTTATTGGCTTAACAATGCCAGAAACTTACTGTCTGAAATGTAGTAAAAGGAAATTTTGGAAAAGGAAATTCCACAGGTTCTCATTCCCTTGGCTATCAATGGCAGTAGTACAACTCTGATGAGTGTGAAACTGCTATCTGGAAATGGATTTGCTGATAGTGTGATGAAGCAGTGAACTTTCAGATCTGGATACATAAACATAGAAAGCAGCCTTACAATAGGTTAGGCTACTCCTGGGTTTCTCTAATCGGCAATGATAATCAGGGTCTTTGCATTGTTTTTCCCAGCACTTGCTACCTGCATTTTTTTCTTTTTAACTAGAAAGGTCTGAAATTGAAACCCTCTGTATTCAAAACAGCCACTCAGCTAAAATCTCATTGCCCCTAGCCCAGACTAAGGTTTTATAAAACTTTTTGGGTGACATGCCAGAGTACACCAACTCTTGACAACTATTCTCAAAATCATGCCCATTCTCCCATGATTTTCAGAGGCCGTGGAAGAAGGGGGTATGCTCTCACACAGCCTCCAGAGCCGCTGAAAATTGCACAAGTACGGGGCAGAGGCTGCAAAGGCTGTGGAAGAGCCTTTTCTGAAGCTGCTTCAAAAATGAAGGCCTTCTGCGACCTGGAGCAGCCTTGGATAGGCCGAAGGGCCCTGTCAACAGAAAACACTGCCTTGAAGGTAAGAGGCACATGGCACATCCCAGTGTGAGAAACAGACTCACCAGTCAGAAATTTGACAGTCATGAAGTGAAGCAACAAGCAGTTTATTGCATGTAAAATATGTTCTTGCAAAAACGGGTGGCTACCAGGTAGGCACACAGAGGAATACATTTCTTCAACTTTTTATTCCCTCCACCCGAACCACAAATCCCTCCCAGCAGCCTCCTTTGACAAAGACCACAGGGTTGCAATCTTCCCGGAATGCCTGTTTCTCCATGAATTTCCTGATGCTTAATCTGTTTCCCCACCTTTTGCCCAGTTCCCCTTTTTCCAGACTACTTTTTGTCCCTGTGGTAAACAGGAAACCAGTATGTACCTTATTAGAAAGTAAGACAAAGACCATGAACATGCAAGACAGGATCTTTATTATAACTTTGCAAAGTGACTTTTCTCTCACAGGAAGAGAAAAGCAATTAAGCCTTCTTCTTGCAAATCTTTATACATTTTCAGAATACACAGGTCTGATTACAACAGGATACAAGCATGTCCCTAGAGTCCAGTTTCAGAACTTATATAACATATTTTGCACATGTTCTGCCCCCTGGAAAATCCCCACCTTTCCAGTAAAAAATACCCTACTCAAAAATATTGCTTATGCTTGTGATATCATTATATGTGTACTTCCCCTTAATAATGAGGGCACGTTGACCCAGAAAAAGATTTCCTGCAAAACAAGCATATCCTAAGAACATACATCAGCATTATACGCAGGAATTACACAGTTCCTTTTCTCATGTTCCTAAGTCTTATTATGTTCTCTTAGCTAAATTATATAATCAGGTTATACAAGGTAAAATAAGGCGTAGCTCAGGTTATACTTTTTACAGGAATAATCCGTATTGCTCTCAATCCCTACTCCTCCTCTTTACCAATTCTTATTCCTGTAAATTATGTATATCTTGCAGCATTATAGAAACCTCTCTACGGCCTAAGCCACCACACGATTCTCCAGTCAATTTCTTTTGTTTCTTCACTTTGCAGCAACATCTCCACCAGCATTTCCAAAAACTACAGCAAACAGGTATACATTTAATACAAAGACATGAGATAAGACCTATACCTATAATAAGTAAAATACCAACAAATAATTCCCTTAACCATGCAAAGCCTGGTAACCATGAGGTTAATGTATCCCAACCCCCCCTAAAAGCTGCATTTTCAGTTACATGAGTTAAATGTGTAGTAATATTATGTAATGTTTTTAACTTGGATTCTATAAATTGGGAGTGATCTGAAATATTGAAACAACAAAGGCCTTGGAATTCCTCACACCCATGACCCATTCTTAATAGCATATAATCAATAGCTATTTTGCAATATAGACTTCCTTACTTCTCCCATCTCATCAGCTAATGCAGCAATAGCAGACGATGTTTCATTTATACTCTTAGCTAAAGCACAAGCTAAATGTCCAAGTTGATATTGGTTATACTGCATAGAAAAGTTTCCCTGTGCATGCGCAAGATAGCGGACCTCCGAGGGGCTCGCTGTTGAGGTTGATGTGGAAAAGGAGAACTTTGGAAACGTCGGAGGCCGTTTTAGTGATCTTGGGCCCCATGTTCAGCATGCCGATGGTCTGACGGTTCGGATGTGCCATCCCTTATTGGGATTGGCCCTGGGATGGCAGAGCTACAGCAAGGAAACGTAATCGGAGCGCTGTAAGGAGGGCGGCGGCGGAGATGGCGGCCTCCACGATGACTCCACAGCCGCGGAGCCCCGGAGATCGGGCATTTCATCCTACGGACCGACTGTAGGAGGTGAAGGAGTTAAGGTGGTCCGGGGAGTCTAACTGAGCCGGATGGAGAACTGAGGGAGCCGAGGGAATAATCTATAGCGACCCAAGCCTCCCTTCGATTTGACGGTGGCCGGAAAAAAGCTGGGCTGCCGGGGGAGGGGGGGTGCGGGAAGCGGAGGGCGATGGACCCGGCACCCGGAGGCTCAGAGCCCTGTTGGCCGCTTCAAACAGTTATTTAGCCCAGATTTGAGGCTTGGGGTGTATGGTCCAGCGGTCAGCTGCGCCTGAAAACCCCCCACATGGACCGAGACCTGGGAAGATCGTGGCAGAATTTGCTCGGAGAAACCAGGCAGGACTATTGGGGGTGATTTGGCCCGGAACATCGAAGGGAGTTGGGGAGTGATAGAGGGGGATTGCCAATTACCATCTGGTTTCCCCCTTGGATTTGCCCCCCCCTATGAAAATGGCCTCCCCCCGTTGCTACCTGGACTCTCTATTAGGTCGGCCCATTTTTCCATCATTACTGACTCTGGGACTTTATTATCACCCTCCTGGATTTTTATGTTTGTTCTCTATCTCCTTCTGCTGCTGGCTAGTTTATTCCTGCCGCCCGATTACCACCTTTAGGCCTTGGCTCGGGGGAGGAGAGATTGCAGGCTGGAGGGAGAAGCTGAGAGTCCAGGTCAAGGACTGCTGCTCCATCTGCAGGGAGAGAGTGACTATTGTTGGCCTTTGACATCCAGCCGCGGTGAGAGAACGGCTGTGGCCATCCACCTGCACTGCAACCATCTGATCTGGTCGCCCCATCACTGTGAGAGAGTGAAGGGGTCCCAGCTTCATCCTGGCCAGCCTCTTTTGCCATCTGTCACCTCAATGACTATCTTTAAATATCGCTGACATCCAAGGTTCCCCTTTTCCATCTCATCATACTTGTATGGCTTACACCTCGGCAGATTTGCTCGCGCTGCGAGATGCCGCCCTCTCGCGGCGATGGCCTTCCACTCTATCAAAGGCCTACCTTAAGGACGGGCTTTGGAGCCCCGAGAGGTGGCATGTTTTAAAGCGGGGATTGAGGGGTTTTTTAATTAGGGTTTTTAATAATCTTTTAAGGGGAACTGGGAGGGAGACCAAAGGGGATGGGGGGGGGGGTAATCCACCTAGGTCAGGGCCCAGCCCGGCACAGGGTAACGGTTTGGAGGGCGCAGGACGATGGATTGGGGATATCATCAGCATGGTGGATGGGAGGGGCAGATATGGCGGGAGCAGAGGACCTTATCTTGTGCCGGGGGTGCGCACTCGCTACTTGAGAGCGATTGCGCGCCCCGGTCCTCAAGGCTCCCCTCGGATACTAGGCGGCTCAGATACTCAGGACCTGGGCCTCCGGCTGATGCTGTGCAACGCCAGGTCCGTGGTAAATAAGCCCCCCCCCCATTTACGATCTTATTCAAGAGGGGGGAGCGGACCTGGCGGGAATTACGGAGACCTGGTTGGGCCCGGAGGGAAGGGTCCCTCTGGTTGAGATGTGCCCACCAGGCTTCAGAGCATTCCATCAGCTGAGGGCCCAGGGGAGGGGCGGGGGGGGTGGCGGTTATTATTAACGAAGGTCTGGGTCCAAGGGAGACCACTGTGCCACAGATTGCCAGATGTGAGTCCCTCTTTGTGAGATGGGGTCATGGGGTTCAGATGGGCTTGCTGCTTACGTACCTGGCTCCCTGCCGCGTGGCAACGGCCCTGCCCGAGCTACTCGATGTGATAGCCACGGTGGCAGTTGATACACCCAGGCTTATGGTCATGGGTGATTTCAATCTGCCGTCCGTTGGTGAAACGTCGGAGATGGCTCGGGAGTTCATGGCTTCCATGACGGCCATGGACCTGACCCAGTTAGTTCATGGCCCCACTCACAGGGGGACACACACGCTGGACCTGAACTTTGTCTCTGGCCAGTGGTTGAGTGGTCTTATTATAGGGGATATAGACATGAAACCCTTGTCATGGTCAGATCACTCACTCCTTCGTCTGGACCTTCGAACCGCTACACCCCGCCGCAGGGAGGCGGACCCAATTAGATGGATCCGCCCCAGGCGCCTGATGGATCCTGATAGGTTCCAGACGGAGCTTGGGCCAATTCCTGAAGATCTGGCACACGACTCGGCCGAGGACCTGGTAGCTGCCTGGGATCGGGCGGCTGGTGGGGCCTTGGATCGAGTCGTGCCTTTGCGGCCTCTGACCCGGTGTCGATCCCTCGCGGCTCCTTGGTTTACCGAGGAGCTGAGGGAGATGAAACGCCGGAAAAGACGCCTAGAGAGCAGTTGGAGGGCCAGTCTCGCTGAATCTGACCGAACACTGGTAAGGTCGCATATTAAGACCTACCTAGTGGCGATAAAGACGGCAAAGTTTAATTACTTTTCCACCTCTATTGCATCATCAGGGAATCGTCCGGCCGCCCTGTTCAGGGTAACCCGCTCCCTGCTCCATCCGGGAGCGCGGGAGGATCCCTTGGAAGGCAGGGCGGAGGATTTCGGACAATACCTGTATGACAAAATCGCTCAGATCCGGGGGGATTTGGACTCTGACTGGGTAGATCAGGGCAGGGTGACGAGGAATAGTCTTGAGAATGTTACCTGGGAGGAGTTTGATGCTGTGACTCCCGATGATGTGGACAGGATTTTGGGGAGACTTAGTGCGGCCACATGTTTACTGGACCCGTGTCCCTTCTGGTTGGTACTGGCCTCCCGGGAGGTTACACGAGGCTGGCTCCAGGGTGTTATCAACGCTTCGTTGAGTGAGGGTCACTTCCCCGCCGCCTTGAAAGAAGCGGTGGTGAGGCCTCTCCTCAAGAAGCCGTCCCTTGATCCGGCAATATTTGTTGTGGCCCCGCCCTCTGAGCCTGTCCCATCGGAGGAAGAAAGCTCCGAGCTTGAGGAAGAGGAGTCAGCCAGGCCTCCCTCTCCAGGCCCCTCCCCTCTGGCATTGTCTCAAGTGCCGGTCGAGGGAGAGGAGACAGCTGATTCGAATCAAAGTGATAATGAAACATCATTCCTGGACGCACGCCTCCGAAGGCGTGATAAACGTTTGCAGCAGCTTAGGAGGCGTGCTAGGGATTAGAACTGAGTCACTGGACCACACCCCAGAGACTATATAATAGAGGGTAGTGGTCAAAGGATCCTTGAACTGCTGGGAGGAATATTATTTCTGTTTGGACTTTCTTGAACGTTCGTATCTTATCTGTCTGTTTGTGAAAATAAAGTCCCTTGGCAGACGGTGTGTCTATCGCTGCCAAGAGGGAGATAAGAACTGGGTGCGTTCCAAAGTGTTTCCTTAACCCTCGGCTGGCTGTGTTGTGTGTGTGTGGGGACGGGGACAGATCATCTTGTTCGTCACCCCATACTCCATCGTTAACCCACGATGGACCAACAGCTGCAGCAGCAGATACAGCAGATGCTGGAGGCCAATCAGCTTCTGCAACAGCAAGTAGCACAGCTAACTGCCCAACTTGCTTTGGGAAATGCTCCTGCAGCTCCACCTCCTCCCCCTCCCCGTCCGAGATGCCCAGTGAACGTGCCAGATAGGTTTTCTGGGCAGCAGGAGATGTTTCCGGCCTTCTTGGGACAATGCCAACTGTTTATGGCGATGAGGCCGGAGGATTTTCCGGATGACCGGGCTCGGGTGGCATTTGTTATCAGCTCCCTCTCTGGCACTGCCGCCCGATGGGCCACGCCCCTGTTGTTGCAAGATAGCCCCTTGCTCCTGGACTTTCAGGGGCTTACAACCTGGTGCGCGTGAGAGAGGGGGGACGAGTGGAAGACGGCGTTCGGCACGCGGTACGGACACTTCGAGTATACCGTCATGCCGTTCGGGTTGACCAACGCCCCCGCGGTCTTCCAGCACTTGATGAACGATGTGTTCCGGGACATGCTGGATCGGTTCGTGGTGATCTACTTGGATGACATTTTGATCTATTCCCGGACCCCAGAAAGTCACCTCCAGCATGTCCGCCAGGTCCTGCAGCGCCTGCGGGAGCACCAGCTCTATGCGAAGTTGGAGAAATGCTACTTCTTCCAGACTTCCATAGAGTTCCTCGGGCACATCATCACCCCCGAGTGCATCGCGATGGACCCGCACAAGGTGGAGGCCTTGCGCAGTTGGGAACCCCCGCGTCGGGTGAAGGACGTCCAGCGTCTGTTGGGATTCGCCAACTACTATCGGACCTTCATCCCGGGCTTCGCCACCCTGACCTTGCCGTTGACCCAGCTCCTTCGGAAGAAGGTCCCGTTCCAGTGGGGGCCCCCGGAGCAGCAGGCCTTCGAGGTCCTCAAGCAGGCCTTCCTCACGGAGCCAGTCCTGAGGCACCCCAATCCACACCGTCCGTTCGTGGTGGAGACGGACGCGTCCAACGTGGCGATTGGGGCGGTGCTGCTACAGGCTCCGGTGGATGGCGGCACTCTTTTTCCCTGCGCATACTACTCCCGGAAACTCAACCCTTCCGAGCGCAACTACACCATCTGGGAAAAGGAGTTGCTGGCCATCAAGGCCGCGTTCGAGGCTTGGCGACATCACCTCGAGGGGGCCCGACACCAGGTGGAGGTGCGGACGGACCATCGGAACCTGGAGCACCTCACCACGGCACGGAAGTTGAACCAGCGGCAGATCCGGTGGTCGTTGTTTTTCGCCCGGTTCAACTTCCACGTCACCTACATTCCGAGCAACCTCAACCAGAGGGCGGACGCGCTATCCCGTAAGCCGGAATACTTTTGCCCCAAGGACTCCCTTCCCCCCCGGACGGTGCTGCCAGCGGACTCCTTGGCCGCGGTCCAGGAACCGGTGGACCTGCGGGCTCAGGTGCTGGAAGCGCAGCGACGGGACGACTGGTCGCAGCAGCGGAGAGCAGACGTCGGCCCCGCATCCCCATGGACCGTGGAGGAGGGCTTGCTCAGACATCGGGGTCGGCTGTACGTGCCCACGAGTCCGCTCCGAGCCCTCGTCATGAACCAGTGTCATGACAACCCCGCGGCGGGGCACTTCGGCTTCTTTAAGACTTTGAACCTGGTGACACGGACTTTTTGGTGGCCTCGGGTACGGCACGACGTGCACGCCTACGTGACGTCCTGTGTGACGTGCCGACAGGCCAAAGCCGCGTCCGGCCCCCCTCCTGGACTCCTCCAGCCGCTGCCAACACCGGAGAGACCGTGGGGAGCCATCTCCATGGACTTCCTGACAGACCTGCCCCTGTCCGCTACGTACACGACCGTCCTCGTGGTGGTGGATGCGCTCACGAAGATGGCACATTTCATCCCGTGCCGTGGCCTGCCCTCGGCCCGCACCACGGCTCGCCTGTTCCTGCAACATATCTTCCGCCTCCACGGCCTGCCGGACCGGGTGGTTTCGGACCGCGGGGCCCAGTTCACGGCCCGCTTCTGGAAAAGCCTGATGGCCGCGCTGGAGGTGCAGGTGTGCCTGTCGTCGTCGCACCATCCGGAGACTGACGGGGGCACGGAGAAGGTCATCGGCATACTGGAGCAGTACCTCCGCTGTTTTGTCAACCAGCAGCAGGACAACTGGGCCGAGTACCTTCCCCTGGCGGAGTTCGCCTTTAATAACTCCCAACACACCTCCACCCAGATGACCCCGTTCCATGCCAACGTCGGATACCATCCACGGCTTTTCCCGTTGACCATCATGGACTCCCCTGTTCCCGAGACCCGGGACTTCCTCTCGGAGCAGGCGGTGCAGCAACTGGTGCGGCGGCAGCTGATCCGGGCGAAAGAGGATTATAAATGGTTCGCCGATCGCGCCCGCCGGGCGACGCCACCGCTGGAAGTAGGAGATCGGGTGTGGTTGTCCACGAAACATCTCCCCACGGACCGGCCGGTAAGGAAACTGGCCCAACGCTTTATCGGTCCCTTCCCTATCGAGGCGGTCATCAATCCGGTGGCCTACCGGTTGACTCTACCCCGCTCCATGCGGCTCCACCCTGTTTTTCATCGGTCCCTCCTGGTCCCTGAGGCCCCCGCGAGCCATCTCCGCCGCCCGCCGACACCTGCCCCCCCAGCCGCAGCCAACGAGGACGACGCCTCGACGTACGAGGTGGACAGTATCCGGGACTCCCGTTGGCTGAAGGGGCGCTTCCAATACCTCATCGCCTGGAAGGGGTACGGGCCCGAGGATTTCACCTGGGTGGACGCGTCTGCCGTTCAGGCCCCTGACCTGGTGCGGGCTTTCCACGAACAGTTCCCGTCCCGACCCCATCCCGACCGTCAGACCCGGGGGAAGGGCCCTGCGGTGGGGGATAGTGTTGTGGCCCCGCCCTCTGAGCCTGTCCCATCGGAGGAAGAAAGCTCCGAGCATGAGGAAGAGGAGTCAGCCAGGCCTCCCTCTCCAGGCCCCTCCCCTCTGGCATTGTCTCAAGTGCCGGTCGAGGGAGAGGAGACAGCTGATTCGAATCAAAGTGATAATGAAACATCATTCCTGGACGCACGCCTCCGAAGGCGTGATAAACGTTTGCAGCAGCTTAGGAGGCGTGCTAGGGATTAGAACTGAGTCACTGGACCACACCCCAGAGACTATATAATAGAGGGTAGTGGTCAAAGGATCCTTGTGACGAACAAAGCAAAACCTTGGACAGTCACTAAAGCCTCGTCCGGAACTGCTGGGAGGAATATTATTTCTGTTTGGACTTTCTTGAACGTTCGTATCTTATCTGTCTGTTTGTGAAAATAAAGTCCCTTGGCAGACGGTGTGTCTATCGCTGCCAAGAGGGAGATAAGAACTGGGTGCATTCCAAAGTGTTTCCTTAACCCTCGGCTGGCTGTGTTGTGTGTGTGTGGGGACGGGGACAGATCAATATTGGCCAACTATCGTCCTGTCTCCAACCTTCGCTTCCTGGCGAAGGTTGTTGAGAGTGTGGTCGCGCGACAGTTTCCACAATTCTTGGAGGAAACATCCTATCTAGATCCGTTCCAGTCGGGTTTCAGGCCTGGACACAGCACGGAAACAGCATTGGTCGCGTTGGTTGATGATCTCTGGAGGGCTCGGGACAGGGGTTGCTCCTCTGTTCTGGTCCTGTTAGACCTCTCAGCGGCTTTTGATACCATCGACCATGGTATCATGCTGCACCGGTTGGAAGAGTTGGGGATGGGGGGCACCGTATTACGGTGGTTCTCCTCCTTTCTCTCCGACCGGTTGCAGTTCGTGTTGGCAGGGGGGCAGAGGTCGACCTCAAGGCCTCTTATATGTGGAGTGCCTCAGGGGTTGGTCCTCTCGCCCCTCCTGTTCAACATTTATGTGAAGCCGCTGGGCGAGATCATCCGTGGCTTTGGGGTGAGATACCACCAGTACACTGATGACACCCAGCTGTACATCTCCACCCCAGGCCACCCCAATGATGCCCTTGAAGTGATGTCCCAGTGCCTGGAGGCTGTGCGGATCTGGATGGGGAGGAACAGGCTCAGGCTCAACCCTTCCAAGACTGAGTGGCTGTGGCTCCCGGCATCCCGATATAGTCAGTTGACTCCATCACTGACTATTGGGGGCGAGTCGTTGGCCCCCACTGAGAGGGCTCGCAATCTGGGAGTTCTCCTGGATACGCAGCTGTCCTTGGAGGAACATCTGACGGCTGTAACCAGGGGGACCTTTTGTCAGGTTCGCCTGATCCGCCAGTTGCGGCCCTTTCTTGATCGGGATTCCCTGTGCACAGTCACTCATGCCCTCGTCACCTCTCGCCTTGACTACTGCAACGCTCTCTACATGGGGCTCCCCTTGAGGAGCACCCGGAGGCTCCAACTGGTCCAGAACGCAGCAGCGCGGGTAGTGACGGGAGCAGCATGGCGCTCCCATGTAACACCACTCCTGCGCGAGCTGCACTGGCTCCCAGTGGTCTTCCAGGTGCACTTCAAGGTGTTGGTTATCACCTTTAAAGCGCTCCATGGCATAGGGCCTAGCTATCTTCGAGACCGACTGCTGCCACCGATGACCTCTCATCGACCCGTGCGCTCCCACAGAGAGGGCCTCCTCGGGGTGCCATCAGCCAAACAGTGCAGGCTGGTGACCCCCAGGGGGAGGGCCTTCTCTGTGGGGGCACCTACCCTCTGGAATCAATTGCCTCCAGAGATAAGGAGAATCCAAGACCTCAGTGCCTTCCGCCGTGCCCTTAAAACCTTCCTTTTCCAGCAAGCCGGGCTGGCCTAATTTTTTAAGTGTTTTTAAGTGTTTTGTTTATTGTTTTTAATTAATGGGGCCAAATTTATATATATATATTTTAACTGTATTTTAATATTTGTACTTGATGTTTTTACTTGGCTGTTCACCGCCCTGAGTCCTCAGGGAGAAGGGCGGTATACAAATTCAAAATAAAATAAAAAAATAAATAAAATAGATATCCATGGAAACATTCCCAAAAGTCCAGCTTGGACCTTATTTAATACTACCACATCATCATTACAGTTAGCATCAAATTCTCTTTGTGTAGTATCCCTCTTGCCTCTATAAACCCCTTTATATGTTCCTTCCCCAATATGGTCATATGATTCTATGGGTGTAATATGCCATCTAGTAGGATCCTTCGGAGCATATATAATCAAATGAGGTTCCTTCCCAGGCTTAGGGATTTCTCCATCTCCGTGTCCCTCCACAGGTTCAACACCTTCATGTGTAGTTACCTTGGTCACCACCTTCTTAGGAACACGATCAGTATGATATAAACTTTCATTCATCATCTCATAGTAAAACTCTGTTTTATAATTTATGTCTTTGAAATGTGCAACAGTCATAACAGTAGTTAAACGGCCAATAGTACAAGGACCACCTATGGCATGTGCAGGGATATATGCATAAGCATACAATGCACAAAAAAGAAACCAACCATTAGGTAAAAACAGAACCTGGCTAATAGTTTCCACTTCCTCTGTCTCGGAGCAGTGAAATACTTTTTCAGTAGGCACAGGAACATATATCACCTTTTCTTGTCGTTTCTCAGGGTGTTTATAAATCACACAATCATATGCTGGTAATATCGTTTTAACTTCAATCACCAGGTTTTTCTGATTAGTCCACCTAGTTGACCTTTGTGGACTCCCAAATAATGTAATAACATGTGACAAATTAAAATTATTTGGTTCTATGGTAATGCGTGCTTCCTCAAATAAAAATTTTCCTGGAACCGGCACCCCCACAAAACATGTCACCATTATATCAGAGACAGTCATCTCACCTCTGATACAAAAGGAAGAACTGTTTAAAGCTACCTTCATTAAATCCAGAAATACATTGCCTTCTTTCTTCCTTGTCTCAGCAATGCTTCTGGTATATCGTAAAGGTGCTTTAAGGTAACCAATAGTACATTGTCCCTTCCATAAATAAGGTAATTTAGGCAAAGCTATATTACCACAGAGGAACATTAATTTAGAAGGGGCTTTTAACTCTAAAAATGGAAAGTTTAATCCTTCCTCTATAATACGGAACATTTTATATGAAGGAGTATAATTACCATATCGCTCAGTGCATTGATTGTATAAGAACTCCATTCTATTTGAAAGATCAATGTGTTTAGGGGTTATTTCATATGTACGGTTACACCTGGCATATCTGCCCAATGGTATACCATCCCCATAAGATGATTTTACACATATATCAGCTTCTTCAGTGATATCTATCAGGGTCAGTGGTGTGTCTATCAAAGAATAACGGTGCTCGAGTTTGGTATGGAAACATAACTGCTGCCATGTTACCGGGTAACTAGGTAACACATCCAAAATTCCCATCCCTATCTGCACCTTTATAAGAATAAACAGAACCGCAACGAACCCCATTTTCCTAGTGGACTAGCCCCCCCCAACGTATTGTCCAAAGAGATAAAAAGTTATTATCTTACCTCCAATTCGTCAATCAATTGAGGGAAACTTACATCCACTGGATACCAAAGCATAGATTTACACCAATCAATAATATCTTTCCTCAATACAATCAAAAACACAGCAAAAAGCAATATTACTCCCAGCCAAATACAAATTTCTTCTTCCATCCGTTGGTCATCAATCGTCTAAGGTTTGTCGACGAAAAGTCAATTTAAGAGGATTTGTATGTTTTGTAGCAACTGTCCATCCATAGGGCGAAGCCACCGGTCCTTTCACTCTAGAATAATGCACCCAACCTCGTTCCTTTGTCCGCACAGCCGATTCAGTAGTTAGCAACACTTGAAACGGTCCTTCCCACACCGGCTGCAACTTTCTCTCCTTAAGGGCTTTTATCGGGACCCAGTCTCCGCTCTTATACTCATGTACTTGGAAATCAAGTGGTGGAGTTTGTGCCAAGAGTCCTTTGGACCTTAAAAAAGAAAAACACTGGGACAGTCCTTGTATATACTTTCATAGAAACACATCTTTCAGTTCTATTCTAGGCATTCCAACCTTTCCTGTATACGGCAATCCAAACATCATCTCATATGGAGATATTCCCAGATCCTTTCTAGGACTCATTCTCATTCGTAATAGAGCTAAAGGCAAACATTTCATCCAAGGTAGTTGTAATTCTACCATTAATTTTTTTTAAAGTAGATTTAATAGTCTGGTTCGCCCTCTCCACTCGGCCAGAGGAAGTGGGTGTATTACTTAAATGAAGTTGCCAATCAATTCCTAATTGATTCATTACCTGCTTCACCACCTGGGCCGCAAAATGTGTACCTCTATCACTATCAATGGATTCAATTAAACCATATTGTGGTATCAATTGTTCCAATATGATCTTAACAGTCATCTGAGCATTTGCCTTTGCACACGGAAAAGCCTCAACCCATCCAGTTAAATGTTCTACTATAACTAACAAATATTTAAGAGTCCCAACTGCCGGCATTTCTGTATAATCCACCTGGATTCGTTGGAAAGGCCAGACAGCTAAGTCTCTACCTCCCCTCAGTTGTTTCCTCATAATCTTCTTATTTATTCTTACACAATGTATACACTTTCGTACTATTTGCATAGCTATCGTATACATTCCCCTACATACATATGTACGTTTAATAAAATCAATAAGTGCTTGTGTTCCCCAATGAGTTCCCTCATGCACACGTTCAATCACATTCCTCGTTACAGCTTTATTTAAAATCTGCACTCCATCCTTAGTCATCCATTTGCCATTCACCTGATGCACCCCCTCATTCACCATCTGTTGTTCTTCATCAGCAGTAAATGTAGGAGTTACATCAAAAGCTAATGTAGGAACTAGAATCATAATAGTTTCTCCTCCCAAAACTGCCTCTTTAGCCGCTTCATCCGCCATTCTATTTCCCACAATCAGTTTCAAAGTTCCTTTCCTATGTGCTTCAACATGTATAACAGCAAGCTTAGTAGGGCCTTCAGCCGCTTTCAAAACAGCTGTTATAAGATCTACTTGTTTTAATTCCTTTCCCCTACTAGAAATCAATCCCTGCTCAATCCAGATTTTTCCAAAGGTATTTAAAATACCATAAGCATACTTAGAATCAGTATAAATGTTCCCCACTTCATTAACTAACAAATGCAAAGCTTGCAACAAAGCAAAAACTTCACATGTTTGTGCTGACCATTCAGACGGCAATCTCCCAGCTTCCAAAATTTCAGAAGTATCTCCATTCACAACTGCATAACCATTCAATCTTTTTCCATTCTCAACTCGGGGAAGAACCATCAATAAATAGGTTAATACCGCCCTCTAATGGACTATCCTCTAAATCTTCCCTAACCTTCGTTTGTAAATCAATAGCTTCTACACAGTTATGCTCAACATTATCCCATTCTTTCCTTTCCCCTGACAAGAATTCTGCTGGATTTAAATTCCTATCAGTAGAAAGAACCAAATTCTCTTGGGACAGTAAAATAACCTCATACTTCAAAAGTCTTGCATTCGTAAGCCATCTCTGCGCTTTCTGCATCAAAATTGTCCTAACTTGGTGTTGGCTACTCCCAACTAATGCACCTCCAAACGTTAACTTTCGGCTCTCTTCAACCAATAAAGCAGTCGCTGCTACTGCTTGCACACACAATAGCCAACCTCTCACTACTGGATCCATTAACTTAGACAGAAAAGCTATAGGTTTCTTCTTCCCAGCCCATGCCTGAGCTAACACTCCCTTAGCAATACCATCTTCTACTGCTACAAACAACTGAAACATTTTTTTCAAATCTGGCAAACTCAAGACTGGAGCCTGAATCAAAGACCTTTTCAAATCTTCCAATCTAGACTCATCACCTTCCTTCCACACAACTGTCCATGGTTCTTCTTCTACTAACTTATCATACAAAAACCGTACCTTATCTGTATAATCATCAATCCACAATCTACAATACCCCATCAAACCAAGCAATTTTCTAACCTCCTTTTTAGTTTTTGGTAACGGTTGAGTTATTATTCCTTCTATCCTCTCAGGATTAATCCTTTTACTTCCCTGGCTTATCAAATGCCCTAAGTACTTAACTTCTAGTTCTACATACTGAAGTTTCCTTTTAGACACTCGCAAGCCATTCTGTCCTAAAAAATTCAACAAATCATTTGTTCCTTTCTCAACCTCAACCTTCTTCTCTCCAGATAACAACAAATCATCCACATACTGCAACACCTGAATTCCAGAAGGAACACAGAATCTCTCCAATACCTGTTCTAACATCTGTCCAAACAGGTTTGGACTCTCTGAAAATCCCTGTGGCAAAACACACCATCTATACTGCTGGTTTCTATGAGTATCCGGATCAGCCCATTCAAAAGCAAAGATATCTCTTGACTCTTCAGCAAGGGGACATGTCCAAAACGCATCCTTCAAATCTATCACACTAAAATACTTATGACAATGGGGTATACGACCTAACAGAGTGTAGGGGTTACAAACCACTGAGTGTTGACTGGCAACTAGTAAATTAACCTTTCTCAAATCATGAACCACTCAAATCGACCCATCAGGCTTCCTGACAGGTAATATAGGTGTATTATACTGAGACATAGTAGGCTCAATCAATCCATCAGCTAATAATTTCTCTATTACTGGCTTCAATTCTCTCCGTAATTCTATAGGAATATTGTACTGCTTAATCTTCACAGGAACTGCCCCTTCCTTCAACATTACCTTTAACGGAGGAATATCCAATACTCCCCTGTTTCCTTCCTTTTCCCAAACAATCGGGTCAATATTCTTCTCCTGCTCTTCAGTTAACACATTAACAATAGAATCTGTTATGTCCTTATAAGGACATCCGCCCGGATTGGCTGCCAGCCATCGGGCGGGAAAGTTTGAATCTCTGTCAGGGGCGGTGCGACTGCCGGAGCGAATATAAGGAGAGCTCCGGCAGCGCGCGGCCAGTCTTGTCTTGTCTTGTTACTGTAGCTAATGAAGTTACTAAATGTATCGAGCTGGTCACGTCTTCATTTCCTGCGCCTGATCTAACACTGGCGACGAAGGACTAGAGAAGAGAACCTGAGCAAGACTCGTGGCACGATCGCCCAACCGAGCTGAAGTCACTCAACCGCAGCGACCTTCAGAATGGCAAACCCGCAAGCGCCGATTGCCTCGCTGAACCCATTCGACCCGGCACGAGAGAAATGGAGGTCGTACATGGTCAGATTCCGGCAATTCCTGCGAGGGAATGGATACCAGAACCTCGACGATGAGCGAAAAAGAGCCCTATTCCTGGCTCACTGCGGGTCCGATGTCCTGGAAATGGCCATTGACCTCGTGGCGCCCAGGGACATTGAGGAGATGTCCTGGAATGACCTGCAAGAAGCCCTACAGGAACACTACGCACCCACAGGCACCCCAATCGCCAACAGGTTCACCTTCCAACAGAGGAATCAACGGGAAGGTGAATCCATCAAAGAATTTGTGGCAGCGCTTCGCCAAATTGCTGCCAATTGCGAATTCGACAACGTGGACAATGCCATCCGGGACTGCGTTGTTTTCGGAATGCGGGATGTGGGTCTCCAGAAGAAGTTCCTGAGCCGCAAGAGGATCCCACTCAAGGAAGTCCTCAAAGAAGCCACAGCCGCCGAGACGTCTGAAAAAGCAGCCGCCACGATGGTGAAGGCAAGAGGGATCCACAAGATCCACAAGTCCAGCCCGAACTCATCAGATGACTCGACCACGCCATCAGAGTCTGATGAGGAAATGGCCGTCCACAAGGTTTCCCGCCCTCCCAGGCGGGAAAACCCCCAGCATGGCGACCGGGGGAAACGCTGCGGCAGCTGCAAAGGCGACCACCCCAGGGCAACCTGCAGATGGAGGGATGCAACCTGCCGCCGCTGTCTGAAGAGGGGACACATCGCCGAGGCATGCAGAGCAGCAGATCCAGCCCCGGAACCACCCAGGCCAAGATTCCACGAAAACTGCAGAGAAACCCAGAGGACATCCAAATGGTCCTCGAACCAGTCCAGGCGCGGAGATGAGGAATATCCCCACAGCAGAGCAGTGCACCAGACCACCATCGCCCACACGAATGACGAGGGTGCCACCAAGTTCCACGTGACACTGTTGGCAGAGGGGTCACCGTGCAAGATGGAAGTAGACTCCGGGTCCGCCTACTCCATCATGGACTGGCAGCATCTGAAGCGCCTAAAGCCATCCTGCGAGAAGACCCAGCTGAAACCCCTGAAGTTGAGGCTCGTGGATTTCAGCGGAAACCCCATCGGAGTCCTGGGTAGAACCACCATCCACATCACCTTCAAGGACTTCCAAGGCGAGCTTCCCATCACAGTCGTGGAGAACAGCCGACCGAACCTGCTAGGAGTGGAGTGGTTTAAGCCGCTGGGGCTATCCATCGGAGGCATCCACCAAATTCACAGGGATGAACTCGACAACCTCATCGAAGAGTTCAAAGAAGTCTTCGATGGTAAGCTGGGGAAATTTGTGGGAAGGCCAATCTCCTTTAATCTGGACAAGGGAATCACCCCGATTAGGCTAAAGCCCCGCCGGGTTCCTTTTGCCCTGCGGCCGAAAGTAGACGAGCAGCTGGATAAGCTGATCGCCCAGGGCGTCCTGGAACCGATCGATCATGCTTCATGGGAGACCCCCATTGTGATCCCACTGAAGCATGATGGGTCTGTGCGCATCTGCGCCGACTACCGTTGTACCATCAACAAGGCGTTGGCACAGAGCGCATACCCAGTCCCAGTAGTGCAACATCTGCTGCATTCCCTGGGAACTGGCTCAATTTTTGCGAAACTGGACCTGACCCAGGCTTACCAGCAACTGCCAGTGGACGAAAAAACGGCGGAGGCACAAACAATTGTCACGCACAGGGGGGCATTCAAATGCAACCGCCTCCAATTTGGAGTCAGCGCTGCCCCCGGCATTTTCCAATCTATGATGGAACGCCTACTCCAAGGCGTTCCAGGGGTGGTGCCTTACTTTGACGATGTGCTGATCTCCGGAGACTCACAAGCACAACTCCTTGAAAGGCTCAGGCTTGTCCTGCAGCGATTCAAGGCCAAGGGCTTGAGGGTCAGGCGTGATAAGTGCATCCTAGGAGTACAGGAAGTCGAGTTCCTGGGCTATCTCATAGATAGTACTGGCATCCACCCCACCAAATCAAAAGTGAAAGCAATCCATGAAGCTCCAAGCCCAAAAAACAAAACGGAACTTCAGGCATTCCTTGGGTTGCTTAACTTCTATGCCATATTTCTCAAACAGAAAGCCACAGCTGCTGAGCCACTCCACCGCCTGCTGGGGAAAGCGGCTTCCTGGAAGTGGGGCCAAGAAGAGGAAGCAGCATTCCGAGCCATAAAAGGACTTTTAACTTCCAAAAGCATCCTCATCCAGTACAATGAGACGCTCCCCATCAAGCTAACCTGCGACGCGTCGCCCTACAGGGTGGGGGCAGTCCTCAGCCACGAACTGCCCAACGGCTCAGAAGCCCCCATAGCATATTTCTCGAAGACCATGTCCGGCACAGAACGCAACTACAGCCATCTGGACAAAGAAGCTCTGGCCATCGTGGCAGGAGTGAAACGCTTCCATGAATACCTCTACGGGAGACGTTTCACCATAGTAACTGACCACAAGCCACTCCTGGGGCTCCTCGCAGGCGACCAACCCACCCCGACCTTCATGTCCCCGCGGATGACGAGATGGGCCATCTTCCTAGCCGGCTACTCCTACAGGCTCGTGCACCAGCCAGGCACAGCCATAGGAAATGCCGACACGCTGAGCAGATGCCCATTGGAGGATCCAGTAGAAGACCCAGCCCCCACGCTCCACCTCTTCCACATAGATGACGACGCCAGCTGTCCAGTCTCGTCCGCTGATGTGGCCGTCCACACCCAAAAGGACCCCACACTCCGCCAAGTGAAGTCCTGGATCCTCAGGGGGTGGCCATCTGAGAAGACAGAGGAGAAGTTCAGCCCGTTCGCCAGGAAGCAGAAGGAGCTGTCCACCATGAAGGGCTGTTTGCTCTGGGGAGACAGGGTGCTGATCCCAAGCACTCTGCAACGGCGGACGCTAGAGACTTTACATAAAGGGCATCCGGGCATCGTCCGCATGAAGGCCCTGGCACGGAGTTACGTCTGGTGGCCCTCACTGGACAGAGACATCGAAGAGTGGGTCTCCAGATGTGACCCGTGCCAAGAAGTACGCCCAGCGCCGCCACAAACCGAAACAGCGAAGTGGGAGACCCCCAGCAACCCCGGTCACGGATCCATATCGACTTCGCAGGTCTGATGCAAGGGCGACACCTCCTCATCGTGGTAGATGCCTTCTCCAAGTGGCTCGAGGTGGTACCCATGGCATCTACCACAACAGAAGCAACGATCCGGGCCCTGCGCCGCCTCTTCGCCACCCATGGTCTACCGGATGTGCTGGTCTCCGACAACGGCCCCCAACTCACATCCCTGGCCATGGAAGCATTCCTGGCAGGACTGGGCATCCGCCATGCCCTGTCCGCCCCGTACAGGCCGGCTGGGAACGGACAAGCGGAACGGATGGTGAGACTCACCAAGGAGGCACTCACCAAGATGGGCACGGGAGACTGGCAGGAAAGGATAGACAACTTCCTCCTCACCCAGCACATCACGCCGCATGCCACCACCCACAAGAGCCCGGCCGAACTGTTGATGGGCAGAAGGTTGAGGTCACCCTTGGACCGGCTGCACCCCCAATACAGCCCAGAAGTGACCGCAACGGCCAGCCGCCCGCTTCGCACCTTCAGCAAGGGAGATTCAGTTTTCACGCTGAATTTCAACGGCTCTCCTAAGTGGCTGAAGGGGAAGATAGACAGCACAACCGGCCCGAAGTCCTACACCGTGGAGCTGGAAGATGGACAGGTCTGTAGACGTCACATCGACCAGCTCCGGAAAAGGTGGGGGGGAGCGCACGAAAACCAGCCTGACGAGGGAGGCATACAACACCCCGACGAGGTAGGCCTGCAACACCCCGGCGAGGTAGGCCTACAACACCCCGGCGAGGTAGGCCTACAACACCCCGGCGAGGTAGGCCTGCGACACCCCGACAAGGTAGGCCTACCACACCCCTGCGAGGCAGACCACCGCCACCCCGACGAGGCCGGCCAAGCACACTACCAGGCACTATCACATCGACAGTCCAGCGTGGTAGACCGGGGCCAGCCGCATGGGGGATGGCAACACCAACCCAGCGAGGTGGGCACCCGGCACGACAGGGCAAGGGACTACCAACCCAGCCCCCGAGTAGACCGGGACCTGCCCAGAGTGGAAGCATCGCACCCCGCCAGTGAAGGCAGCCTACGCCAGCCCTGCCAGGGAGACCTCCGCTCCAGGCGAGTAGACCGGGACCCAGCCAAGATGGGCACCCCACTACCCATGGGTGAGGGTGGCACACGACTCCCTGGCGAGGGGGACCCCCGCCCAACACAGAAGACAACCCGGCAACAACAACCCGACCCAGATGACCCCAGTCACCAACCGGCGGTAGACCAGGGACTAGGGCGAAGGGAAAGCCGACAACAACCCGGCCAGGGAGACCTGCACCACCCCGGCAGGGGAGACCTCCGCCGATCCGCAGAGGTAGCCCCACAACGACATCCCGACCAGGTCGACCACCGCCGACCCGACGGGGTAGGCCAACGCCAGCCCGACCAAGGGGACCTGCGCCACCCCTGCGAGGTCGGACAGCACGACACGAGTCAACACCACCCACCGCTGGCAGACCGGACCCGAGGGCACCGATCCGAACCACCCCCCAGACGACAACAAGCCGAACCACAGCACCCGGGAGACCGGGGAAGAGCAAGTGACAGCCTGGGACTTACCGAGACTCAGACGCTCTTCCCGGGTCAGAACCGAGCAACCGCGACGAGACGATAGATCCACAGGCCAGGAGGAAGACCACCAGAACCAGCCATCCAAGGTCTGCGGTCCGGCCGGAGGTGCTGAGGGTGACCCCGCACACTTGCCAGCCGAACCGAGCCCGGTTCCGGGGAGGGAACCAGGAGACACAGGAGCCCCGTCCGTCCAGGTCGGGGATGAGGAAGAAGTGAGACTGCGCAGGTCAACTAGGGTGCCGAGGCGTCCTACGTACCTGCGTGATTACGTGACTTTCATTAATGAGAATTGATAGTTCCCGGACTAAGAGGGGAGGAGTGTTATGTCCTTATAAGGACATCCGCCCGGATTGGCTGCCAGCCATCGGGCGGGAAAGTTTGAATCTCTGTCAGGGGCGGTGCGACTGCCGGAGCGAATATAAGGAGAGCTCCGGCAGCGCGCGGCCAGTCTTGTCTTGTCTTGTTACTGTAGCTAATAAAGTTACTAAATGTATCGAGCTGGTCACGTCTTCATTTCCTGCGCCTGATCTAACAGAATCACTACCAGAGAACTTAAGCTCACAACCTAAAAGAGACAATGCATCTCTCCCAAGCAGATTTATCCCTGCTTCAGGTACAAGTATCACATCTAGATGTATAATTCGCTTTCCACAACCTAGTTTCATGTTCTTCAACAATGGCACATCAAAAGGTATACCCTTAACCCCCCTTATCTTAATGGTTACACCAGTTGGATGCACCCCACTAGGTAATTTACAGATAGAAGTTCTAGTTGCTCCAGTGTCTATTAAAAATACATTTTCTTCCTCATCTGGTCCCACTAACAAATTTATCAAGGGCTCTTGGTGGGATCCCTCTATCAAAAGCCCCTGACCCCACTAATCATCCTCTTCTCCCATAAGGGTATAGAGGCGTTGTTCCATCCTCTGGGATCTCCTCTTCTCTGGACAATTTTTAGCAAAATGACCATCCTTGCCACATGCAAAACATTTCCTGCTTTCTGTTCCATTAACTCCAGGCTTTCTCCACTGGAGAAAACCTCTCCCAATTCCAGGACGCTGCTGTGTCATCAAAGTGGAAGGCTGTTTGACAAAGCCCTTTCCCCTTCCTCCTCCCTCCTTTCTGTCCGCTGGCTTATTTGCAGCCTTTAACACAGACACCATCATCTGACTCTTCTGCCTAGTCTTCACTTCATCTCTATTCACATAAACCTTTTGAGCTTCCTTCAACAGAATGGTAATATCAGAGCCAGCCCAGTCATCAATTTTCTGTATCTTTTTCTTGATGTCTGGCCATGCCTTGGTCACAAACTGCATTTTCATTAAGGACACATAAGCTGGTGTTTCAGGAGAAAGACCAGAATACTTATTTAAATTGTCCTTAATACGTTCCAGAAACACTGAAGGTGTTTCATCTCGCAACTGTTCAACCTCAAAGGCTTTAGTTAAGTTTTTTCCTTGAGGCACAGCTGTTTTAACCCCCTGAAGTATAATCCTCTTCAGGTCTTCCATTTGCTCCCGGTCAGCTACATTATTATTATTCCAACCAGGATCAACCAATGGAAATTTAGTATCAGCAGCAACGGGCTGAGCAGCCCCCACTTGGGTTTTATCCCAATAAGCCATAGCTGCTTTCCTTATTTGTGACCTCTCCTCTGGGAAGAACAAATATCCCAATATATGCTGTAACTCTGCAAAAGTGTACAGATTGGGTCCCAGGAACAGATCTAAAGATTCAGATAGCTTAATAGGATCTGCCTGTAAAGACGGCATGTTGCTTTTATAATTTCTCAAATCTGAAGATGTTAAAGGCACATTCACAAATGTGGTAATCGGCACACCAGCACCTGTTGAACCATTTGGCATTTCCCTTAAAGGGAGCATCTTTTTCGTTTGTGAGCGTGTCATACGAGGGGAAGGGGGTTGATTCTGTCTCACTGTTACTGACAGTTCATCTACCTCCTTCTTCAACTGCTGATATTGCCGGACTGCTGAATCCTCTCCCCCACTACTCCCAGCAGCCTCATCAATTCCACCCATGGCACCTACCCCATTCGGATTATATGGAGGAGGAGGAGGTGGACATGTGGCATATGCTAAAGGATCCCAACCTTTCTCTTCCTCTTCCTTACCATACAACACTCTAGAACTTCTAGGAGGAAAAGGGTCAAACCACTGAACATGAAACCACGGCTCCACATATGGCAACTGAGACCTCAATTTCCTATTGTCCAAAACCTTCTTCAAAGCATTTATCCAATATGGGTCTGATTCCCCAAACTTACTCCACCTGTAATTAGGCTTTATCAACACAAATGTCGGCCACACCCTAGTACAATAATTAATCATAGTCACTTTATCCAACTGTTTTGTATAAGCCTTCAACCAGTCCTCTGTCCACTGAGTTAACAACTCCCCTAAAGGTGATATTGGAGGGATGGAGGGCATTTCAGTATCAGCATCATTCATCCGTTTGCTCAAAGAAAGCCCCATACTGTCCCTGCTTGTTTGATCACACAGACCATACAAACAACCCCAAACATACACAAAGCCAAACCATAAAAAGAAAAAAAACCCAAGAGGTTATACACACTCACTCCCAGTGCACTGCAGTCTCAGGAACGTTCCTCCTGTCTTGATGTTCACGTCTCTGCCCCAGGGTCTTAAGAGAAGCAGCCCCGACTGGTAAGAAAATAAACCTAGACACCCAAACAGTGTTATGTGCGCTTTCACAGGATATTCTCTTACCAGGCGAAAGGTCCTCAAGTCCCTGTTCGGGCGCCAATTGTGGTAAACAGGAAACCAGTATGTACCTTATTAGAAAGTAAGACAAAGACCATGAACATGCAAGACAGGATCTTTATTATAACTTTGCAAAGTGACTTTTCTCTCACAGGAAGAGAAAAGCAATTAAGCCTTCTTCTTGCAAATCTTTATACATTTTCAGAATACACAGGTCTGATTACAACAGGATACAAGCATGTCCCTAGAGTCCAGTTTCAGATCTTATATAACATATTTTGCACATGTTCTGCCCCCTGGAAAATCCCCACCTTTCCAGTAAAAAATACCCTACTCAAAAATATTGCTTATGCTTGTGATATCATTATATGTGTACTTCCCCTTAATAATGAGGGCACGTTGACCCAGAAGAAGATTTCCTGCAAAACAAGCATATCCTAAGAACATACATCAGCATTATACGCAGGAATTACACAGTTCCTTTTCTCATGTTCCTAAGTCTTATTATGTTCTCTTAGCTAAATTATATAATCAGGTTATACAAGGTAAAATAAGGCACTTAAAATGGCGTAGCTCAGGTTATACTTTTTACAAGAATAATTCATATTTCTCTCAGTCCCTTTTTAATTTCTTAACCTATATTTCTTGTTTCCTTACAATCCTTGCAGCATAAGCAAATTAAGGCAAGCAGTAAATTAATTTCTCCACTATATAACTAAACTGTGTGGTTAAAACTGTTAAATAATCTGCTTGTCCAAGCAGACTTACTTATCGGAATAGCAGACTCTTCCTGTTTTCCAGTCTTGAACTTTTTACCTTTAATGTCCCAATGTCCTACTGAATTTTTTCTCTTAAAAATTGCTTTCTTTGCAAAACCAACATTATCTCCATCAGTTTCTTACAATCCTTCCTTTTCTTTTTTACACAATTGTTGCTTTTTGCACTTTCCTAACAGGTGGTTCCACATGATCTTTCTAACCTTGACAACATTATGTCACATTCTTTGTCCAGCCAGCCTGTTAGGGAACTATCTATCCCAGAGTTCTCAGCCAATTCTGCTAGAGTGGTCAGGCCTTGTAAAGCTCTGGTGATTGTTCCATCAGGAGCAGTGTTATTTGGAATAAAAGTGCAGCACCTACCTCCTAGCATTATACATACCCCTACTTTCTCTGCCAATATCATGTCTAAAGCCATTCTATTTTCCCATGTCATTCTACTAGTAGCATCTAATTGTGCAGCTATGCCCTTCACAGCATCCCTTGTGTAATTGATAAATCTCTGTTGATTATAATAGATATCATTGATCCAATCTACATTCTTATTTATAGTCACCCACCAAAATAGTGTTTTGAACCTAGCAGCTATCTGGTTTCAGGCCTTATATTCATCAGGGACTCCTCTAGGGATCCCAATGGCATCCAGGTACACTCCATCATTAAAGGTGGTTCCCAACACATCTCTTTATATTCTACTGTTTTCCTTTATTACCTTGTCTTTTTCAATGCCAGGGTAAATGGGATAGCTAATTGAACAATTGCACAGATCCCTGCCCAATTTGGGGGAAGTACATGACAATGTCTTTCCCCCACAGTACCACCACAAGTCAGCTCTAGGAATACTCATTCTGGAGTAATTCCTCTTTTCAGCTGCTGTGGTTACATCTACTGTTTCTATACAGGTTCCCAGTTCTCCTACAATCTTGTCAGAATCCACACCTTGTCATGTAAGACATGCAGTGTGGTTACCATAGGCTGCAGAGAACACAGGAGGCTTTTTAACATCCTGGCCTTTTATTGGTGGAAATAAGAGGGAAAGAGATTTACAACTCTCATTTCCCCAAGCTGTTCTATCTTGATAAAGGTTCAGTATACACCTCATGCCACCTGGATCCTTTGTCCATCCCAGTGGAAAGGGGACCACTTGAGCTACTGGTCTCCCCTGGGCACAGGCATAGCAATTGCTTTTGTTTACTGTATATTTCACCCGTTCTACCCAGGCATTTGTATCTCCATATTCAGTTTCTATTTCAAAAGTCTGTCTTAAATTTTCTATTTCCACTATGGTCACTGCTTTTGTATCATTAGGTGGAACAAAAGGTTTAATTGGAGGTATTTTATTCCTATCATCTAGTTGCTTGCTAGGTTCTCTTGCCTTATTCACTGCAATCCTAAAGCAACAACCCAGAGGATCTGCTCCTGCTATACTAATTCCCATGCTGTACAAGGTATTGTTTATTTGTTGCACACTTTTTATGGTTATGCTGACTGTTAGATCGGCGCAGGGAAAAGAAGACGCGACTCAGCAGAGGTCCGTTCAGCACTTTAATCAGCTCATACGGAACTGCCAGCTGAGCTGCCGAGCCCTCCTTATATAAAAGCTCCGGCAAGCTAGCCGGCCAATGACATTTATTTAAATTTCCCGCCGGTGGATTAGCCAACCACCGGCGGATGCCCATATAAGGATACAACACCCCTCCCCTCCTAGTTCTTAGTCTGTCAATCCGTGACCGACGTAGGTCACGTAGTCGTGCAGGTAGGCGGGGCGTCTAATAGCCCTACCTGACCTGCGCGGTTCAGTTCTTTCTTCGTTGTCGACCCGGATGGGTCGGGCTTCTGTCCTCTCCAGTTTCTGCCGTGGAACTGTCTGGAACTCGGCCATCAAGTGTGCTGGATCCTGTCTGGTGCCTCCGGCTGGGTTTTGTTCTGTCCCCATTCCACTCACGCACCCCCACAGACGGCCCGGAGTTAATAAGCCACACAACAAAATTCTTTGAAAATAAAGCTGGCAGCAACCCAGTGGCTAGCTGCCAATTCAGACTTTACTCACACAAAACAAAGATTAGCCTGCCAGCATTCCGATAAAACAGGCAGAGTTTTCAACAATAATGCAGTCCGATAAAGCAGGCAAAGTCCAGTAACGCAGAAATCATGGATTAGTTCTAGTTTTTGCTTGTCACAAACTGAACCGGCCACCACACCCACATTTATACCCTGTGGGGTGTGGTCCAGTGACTCAGCTAATCTTTGGCACGCCTTCCCCTCTGCTGTGCACGCTTCTCCCTGCCCCTCTGGCAAGGGTCCAGCCAGCACTTATCTCCTTCATCACTGTCCACCTGTGGCTGCGGGGACGTGCTTGGCTCTGGGCCTATCTTTTGGCCTTCGGTGTCCTCCGGAGGCATTGCCAGAGAGGAGGGTCCTGGAGAGGGAGGCCTTGCCAACTCCTCTTCCTCACTCTCAGAGTCTGCATCTGTCGATAGCCCAGGCTCAGGCAACGGAGCCACAACAGGTTTGCTGGATTGTCCCGCAGGCGGCGGAGTCCCTCTCCCTGGCCGGGATGACGGAGACTCGGCCGCTGGAGTTCACCTTGGACCCGGGCTGTGCAGCTGAACTGCGGTAGGTCCTTGGGCTCTTTCCTCCCTTCTTTGGCTTGCGCTCCGGGTCTCTGGCGGACTGTCGTGGTGGGGCGTCCCTGCGGCTGTGGTAGTGGTCGATGCGGTGTTTGTTGCCGGCCGACCCTGTCGAGGTAGCGGTAGTCGACCCTGCCGGGGTGGTGTAGGTCTGCGTCGTCGGGGTGGTGCAGGCCTGCCTCATCGGGGCAGTGCAGGTCTACCTCGTCGGGGTGGCGGAAGTCTACCTCGCCGGGATGGTGTAGGCCTACCTCGTTGGGGTGGCGGAAGTCTGCCTTGCTGGGGTGGTGTAGGCCTACCTTGTCGGGGTGGCGGAAGTCTACCTTGCCGGGGGGCGCAGGCCTACCTCGTCTGGCTGGTTTTCCTCAACTCCCCTCCACCTTTTCCAGAGCTGGTCGATGTGGCGTCTGCAGGTTTGTCCGTCTTCCAGCTCCACTTTGTAAGACCTCGGACCGGTCACTCTCTCGATCAGTCCCTTCAGCCACTTCGGATGGCCCTGTAAGTTTAGTGCGAAAATCGGATCTCCGATTCTGAAACTCCGTGGCGGCTGGGCATTGCTTGGTTGGCGCTGCGGATTGTACTGGGGATGTAGCTGATCCAAGGGTGATTGCAGTCTTCTCCCCATCAGGAGCTCTGCTGGGCTCTTCCTTGTGGTGGAGTGCGGAGTGATGTGCTGGGTGAACAGGAACTTATCAATTTTCTCCTGCCAGTCTCCTGCGCCCATTTTGGTGAGTGTGTCTTTGGTGAGTCTCACCATTTTATCCGCTTGCCCATTTCCTGCCGGCCTGTAAGGGGCGATGAGGGCGTGCCTGATGCCCAGCTCTGCTAAGAAGTCTTCCATGGTCTTGGACGTGAGCTGGGGGCCGTTGTCCGAGACCAGGATGTCTGGAAGGCCGTGCGTGGCGAACAGCCGGCGGAGTGCCCTGATGGTGGCCTCCATCGTGGTGGTGGGCATCGCGATTACCTCCAGCCATTTTGAGAATGCGTCCACCACGATGAGGAGAGACTTGCCATCTATGGGTCCCGTGAAGTCGATGTGAATTCTTGACCAGGGGCTGCTGGGCGTCTCCCACTCTGTTGGCTGGGTTTGCAGTGGCGCCGGTCTCACCTCCTGTCACGAGTCACATCTGGCGATCCATTCTTCAATGTCTTTGTCTAGCGTTGGCCACCAGACATAGCTCCGTGCCAGGGCCTTCATTCTGACGATGCCCGGATGCCTGCTGTGCAGTGTCTCCAAGGTCTTTTTCTGTAGGGTGTGTGGAATCACCACCCTGTCGCCCCAGAGGAGGCATCCTTGCATTGTGGAGAGTTCTAGTTGTTTTCGCACAAACGGACTGAACTCTTCGCCCACTCTCTCCATCGGCCAGCCCCTCAAGACCCAGGACATGACTTGCCTAAGGGTTTTTTCTCTGTGTGTGTGCTTCGCCACGGTGGTGGATGATATTGGGCACAACTGGTCGTCATCGATGTGGAACAGTCCGAGAGTGGGTGCTGGGTCTTCCACAGGCTCTTGGATGGGGCATCTGCTGAGGGCATCGGCGTTGCAGATGGTCTTGCCGGGTCTGTGTACCAGTCTATATGAGTAGCCGGCGAGGAAGATGGCCCAGCGTGTCATCCTGGGCGACATGTAGGTGGGCGTTTGCTTGTCTCCTGCGAGGAGTCCCAGCAGCGGCTTGTGGTCCGTCACGATGGTGAACACTCTTCCATATAAATATTCATGGAAGCGCTTGATGCCAGCTATGATGGCCAAGGCTTGTCCAGCTGACTGTAGTTGTGCTCAGTCGTGGACATTGTTTTGGAAAAGAACGCAATGGGCACTTCTGATCCATTGGAAAGTTGGTGGCTGAGGACGGCCCCAACTCCATATGGTGAGGCATCACAGGTCAGCAGCAGGGGGAGTGTCTCATGGTACTGCATGAGGACACTGTCCAAAGATAGTAGTCTTTTGATGTTCCGGAACGCCGACTCTCCTTCCTCTCCCCATTTCCAAGGGACCGCCTTCCCTAAAAGTCAATGGAGTGGCTCAGCTTTCTGTTTTAAAAAGACACTGTAAAAATTCAGTAGTCCCAAGAAAGCCTGAAGCTGCTTTATTTTGGGGGGCTGGAGCTTCGTGGATTGCTTTTACTTTGCTTTTGGTGGGGTGGATGCCTTTGCTATCAATTAGGTAGCCCAGGAACTCGACCTCCTGGACCCCGATGATGCACTTTTCCCTCCTGACTCTTAGACCCTTCGCCTGAAACCGCTGCAGGGCAAGCCTGAGTCATTCCAGTAGTTGGGTTTCCGAGTGGCTGGAGACCAAGACATCATCGAAGTATGGCACCACCCCTGGAATGCCTTGTAGAAGGCGTTCCATCATTGATTGGAAGATGCCTGGGGCAGCACTGACTCCAAATTGGAGGTGGTTGCATTTGAATGCGCCCCTGTGAGTGACAATGGTCTGAGCCTCCGCAGTTTTATCATTGACTGGCAGTTGCTGATAAGCCTGGGCCAGGTCCAGTTTTGCGAATATGGTTCCACTCCCTAGCAAATGCAACAGATGTTGCACCACTGGGACTGGGTATGCACTCTGCTGTAATGCCCTGTTAATGGTGCATTTATAGTCAGCGCAGATGCGCACAGATCCATCATGCTTCATCGGGGTCACAATGGGGGTCTCCCATGCAGCATGATCAATCGGCTCCAATATGCCCTGGGCGATTAATTTGTCCAGCTGGGCATCAACTTTAGGCCGGAGGGCAAATGGAACCCTGCGGGGCTTTAGCCGAATTGGAGTAATTGTAGGATCTAAATTGAATGATATGGGTTTCCCCAAAAATTTACCTAGGCTCCCGTTGAAGACGTCCTGGAAGTCCTCTAGGAGTTTGTCGAGTTCGCTCTGCCTGATCTGATTAATTCCGCCAATGGTGAGCCCTAGAGGCTTGAACCACTCCACTCCAAGAAGGGTAGGTCGGGTCTCCCTGACCACTGCGATGGGTAGGTCCCTGGAGAAGTCTTTGTAGTGGACTCTGAGTTTGGTCCTTCCCAGGATTCTGATGGGATGGCCTCCAAAATCCACCAATTTCGCTTGCAGCGGCTGGAGGTGGCTTTTGGCAATCTGCGGCTTGAGTCTCGTGAGCTGAACCCAGTCTATGATGGAATAGGGCGATCCGGAGTCGATCGCCATGGGGCATGGTGTCCCTTCCATGTGGACGGTCACATGGAACTTGTTGGATTCCTCAGCAGCGGTGTGCGCTATGGTGGTCTGATGGACCCCTCTGCTCTTCGCGTAGCCTTCTCCCTCGCGCCTGGGGTATTGAGACCGTCTGGATGATCTCTGGTTCTCGCGGTCGCGGGTTCTGGGAGCCTCCATAACCGGTTCTGCCGCTCTGCACGCCTCGGCGATGTGGCCCTTCCTCCTGCAACGCCAGCAGGTCGCATCCCGCCAGCGACATCTGGCGTGCACATGATCCCCGTTGCAGCTGGCACAGCATTCCTCTCGTCCGCCATCTTGAGGGTTTTCTCGCCGTTGGGGTCTGAGGACCTTGTGGACAGCCATTTCGGCTTCGGACTCTGACCCCGTGGTGGTCTCGTCTGATGAAGGTTGGGGATTCTTGTAAATCTTACGGATCCTCTTAGACCTCCTCATAGCGGCTGCAGCTTTCTCCGACGATTCTGCAGCTGTGGCTTCTTCGAGCACATCTCTCAGTGAGACCTTCTTACGGCTGAGGAGTTTCTTTTGGACGGAAACATCCCTCATCCGGAAGATGATCCGGTCTCGCAGTTGGATGTCTATGTTTTCGAACTCACAGCTGGCTGCGATTGTCTGGAGCGCAGATACGAAATTCTTGACGGATTCGCCATCCCGTTGATTCCATTGGTGGAAATCAAACCGGTTGGCTAAGGGGGTGCTGGTTGGAGCATAATGCTCTTGCAAGACTTCCTGTAGTTCGGTCCACGGCATCAGCTCAATGTCCCTCGGTGCGACAAGATCCATGGCCATTTCCAGGACCCCGGAGCCGCAGTGAGCCAGGAACAGGGCTCGCTTTCTGTTGTCGTCCAGGTCGGTGAAACCGCTGTCCACCAGGAATTGCCTGAACTGGACCATGAAGGACTTCCATTTCTCCTGGTTCAGATCGAACGGAGCCAGCAAGATCTGTGGTCCAGACATGGTTCTGTGGTTCAGTTTCAGTGACTTAGCTCAAGTGACTCAGTTTTTGGTAGATGGTGGCGATCGTGCCACGAAGTATGCTGTCGGTTCTTTTGTGTCCTTCGTCGCCAGTGTTAGATCGGCGCAGGGAAAAGAAGACGCGACTCAGCAGAGGTCCGTTCAGCACTTTAATCAGCTCATACGGAACTGCCAGCTGAGCTGCTGAGCCCTCCTTATATACAGCTCCGGCAAGCTAGCCGGCCAATGACATTTTTTTTTTTTGACAATTGAATAATTCTGTATTTATTGACATTTAAATACATCTATCATTTCAATACTTTTTGTACACTATAGATAGAAGATTCCATTTTGGCAACATGTCATACTGTACTGTTTAGAAAACATCATAGATTAAAATATTTTTTCAGTAGAATCAATGTAAAATTCTTTAAAACTTTAATCAGGAGAAGCTCAAAGCTATGAGAGACAATTGTTTAAAAATGCTTAAGGTGTGTATATTTGCATCTGTATTCCATGAATAAAAGGATATCAATTTCTTTTTTTTTTATTGAAAAAGTTTTCAATTACAAATTTTCCCCCTTTTTCCCCCCTCCTCCCTAACCCCCCCTCACCACCCCCATCCCCCCTGTGACTTCTTCAAAATAAAAACCTAATACATAACAGATTATATAATATTTTACCATCCCCTTACTCCCTCCTCCAAATACTGACCCTTACTTCTAATGATATTATTAATATTATTACTTCCCCCTCTTACCACGCACTTCAAAATAACATTCTACTATAACACTGTATAATAACTTCTGATTTAACACAGTAATATTATTATGACTCCCAATTTAGCAATAATCTGCCCTTTTTTCTCCTCCCCCATACTTATGTCTGTATATTAATATAACATTCAAAACAGCCTTCCACTTTAAAACTATATAATAAATCCTACTTTAACATTTAATCTTTTGTGTATATTAATATAACATTTCAAAGCAGCCTTCCCCATAAATTCTAATTTTACATTTGTTCTGCTCTATCCATTTCCTCCACTCCCATAAATATATCTCCCTTTTCTTGATCTATACAATCAATACACTAGCCTGTCTCCACCCACTTTCCTACAAAATTACCATACACAACAATTCTTAATATCTTTGTTCTTCTGCCCATCTACTAAAAAAATATTCCCTTATATAGATAAAATCCATGACTTTAAACTTATAATCTATATAATATCTTCTTTGATGTCTTTCCACTGGATTGCTGACTCCATCATCCGTATTAGGGTAACATAACATCCCAGTTGCAACAGAATATTCAAAATCCTCAGTTATCATCTGCCCCCATCATTAATGAATATCTTCATATATATATATATATATATAAAAACAACCACCCGAGTGACTTTATAATTGTATTCCATATAATATCTGTAATAGTGGCTTTCTTCAGGATTATTAATTGCCATCATCATAATGGGGTAACAGCCAGATCTTCTGCATGCCCCAGCTTAACTCTCTTGCCTTATAGCTCAGCATAGATATAGTACATTGATCAATGAAAAGAAAACCAAAATAGATGATTCCAATCCAACAATTTAAGGCCCTTTTCACACCCCCAAATTACGGCATTGCAGAGGTCTGTCACTCTCCTCAGGATAATATTAACCACTACTTCACCTCAACCATCTTTTCATATATTCAGTCATGTATTTTTAAAAATAACTGGCTTCGCTGTTGCTTAGTTTAGAAATTTTTATTTTTGTGAGACCTGTTTCTTTTTTTCCTTTCTTTTTGTGGGTTTGATCTCCATCCTAATTTCCTTTCTGCAAGTTGTATATCAACTGATCAGTTTTCATTCTGATTTATGACTTGATCTTGTTGGTTTTGCTTTTGTGACTCATATTTCTTTTCTATAAGTTGTGTATCAACTAGTTGATTTCCATGGTTGTCTGTGACTTGATGAATCATCACGTTAGAATCCGATGCCACTTCTCTCTTATTTATAAATAATCCAGCTGAGGTGTCTGAAGAATCCAAAGGCAATTCATCTACAGAGGCCTCTGTAACTCGATATTTTTACTTTATTTCTAACTCCTTCTGCTTGTCTTGTGTTGTGCATAAAGATGTTAAGTTCATTTTTAAAATTTTTTGATAAAATTCTTCCGCTTTTTCAACAGTATTTAATTGATATCTTTCTCCTTGATATCTCAATATTATACCAACTGGAGCATTCCATCTGAATAAGATATTTCTTTTTTTAAGCTCAGCCACCAGAAAACCAAATTTCTTTCTTTCCAATAACATCTTAGGCGGTAGTTCTTTGTATATCCAAATCTTTCTTCCAAACAGTTGCAAAGTAGACTTAAAAGATTTTTGCACAATATTATTCCTTATTTCTTTATCTGTAAAATAAATCACCACATCTCTAGGCAATTGTCTTTGCTTTGCAATCCAGGAATTTATTCTATAGACTCTATCGATCCTACAAAATACCTCCTCAGGTTGAACCTTTAAAATCCCAGCCAGAACTTCAAAAGATATTTTCCTTAAGTCATCTCTGTTATTTTCCTGTAACCCTCTCAGTCTAATCGCATATTCGGTAAAATTATATTGCATCATTAAAACTTCCTTTTCAATCCGTTGTTGTATATTTTCTACATTACAAATCTTTGGATCAACTTCCATTTTAGGTTTTTCTTCTAAACTATTGTCTTGAATATTTATCAAATCATTTTCAATTTTTTGTGTTTTATTGTCCAAATTGTCCTCAATTTCCTCCATTTTAGACTCTAATAGATTAATATTTGTATCCAACTTGATCATAAATTCTGAGAAACCATTAGCCATTTTTGTAATCTTTTGTTGCAAAATATCAAACTTTAATTGCACCAGTTCTTTAATTTCCTGCTTAAATTTCTCAAAGTTCTGATTCATAATCTCATCCCTTCTTACAATCTCCTCCAGGAGAAATTCAATTATATTAAAATCAGTTTTCTGAGACTGTAGGTTAAGAACTTGTTCATATAGTTTGTGGATGGGGGGGTCCCCCCATCCAACTGCTTGTTTATCCGGCTTTGTAAGCCTAAACGCCATATTTCCACACAGGCAAACTTTTTTAGAAAAGAAAAAAAAAAGCAAAGTAAAGAGAAAAAAGCTTCTTTCCAAACGAGATCAATATCAAATCAACTCTCCAGGAAAGAGAAAACACAAAAGTGGAGCTTTTCCTTCAATTGTAGCCAGGAGTATTTATTCCGCTACTTTGTGGCTTAATAAGAAACAGAAGGACTTTCCCTTTTCAGCTTCCCTGCTCAAACTTCGGCAGTCACCATTTTAAAAGTTCTTTTTTACTTTGTTCAATATCCTTTGCAAAATAAGTATAAATACTTGCGATTTAAGGTCACAGGTCCAGGTCCAGATCTCATCCTCTTTGCTTAATCTGTTAATTATCTTGAAAAGCTTGTTTTCGTAGCCTTGCTCTGCAAAAATGCAGAGGTCTCCCAGCGCCCGGAGCAAACGGCGAGTGATATAGGGAGCCTCATCCGCTCGCCCCCAAGAGTAAAAAAAAAACTCTGGGGGCTTCGCGGAAAGCTCTACCTACACTCACCTGCTCTATCTCACATTTCCTCCTGGAAATGGAGTTTTTCGAGCCGCCTTTCCGTTGTAATTTATTTAAACTTCCCACCGGTGGATTAGCCAACCACCGGCAGATGCCCATATAAGGACACAACACTGACCATATTATATGCCTTCTCCTTGCACTTTGATGAAGAGGGCTTTTTGAAAAGGAAGATATGAGATTTTATCCCTGCTATCCCTGATTTAGGATAAGAGCTCCACCCCTTAGCTTCTGTTGTCCACCATACATCCCCCCAAAGAGAGCAATCTGAGTTCACACACATGTATTTCTCATTGTTTGTGTATTGTCTCTGGTTGCTTAAATCTCCAAAGTTTATCAAATGACAAACATAAATTTGACAGTACCAAATTTGTGGAAGTTTTGAGCAAACTGAAGTTTCTTATCATAATTAGTGACTCCCAACCTTGTGTCACATACATCACCTGGAACATACCCACACACCATAACATGCATCCCATTTTCATAAAAGTACCTTAGCACTGTAAGGGAGTACACTTTGAACAGTTTAAAGCATGTAATTCTTTTTTGTCCAATAGCTTCCCTTCGGTGGAAATTATTTGCTTCTTTGTCACCTGAGCAGAGAAAAATCCAGGTCTATTTTCTTCACCTAACCTGAACAACCAAAACCTCTCAGGATGATCCTATCGATGTTGAAAATATAATTTATCTTCCCACCTCCTCACACTCTGTCTAAGCCTTGTTTTATATTCCACCTGCTACCTACTTTCTTCTTCTACCAGATAATACCAAATACGATATTTAAACCAAGGACACAAATAACCTGATTCAATTATGCTTGGTCCATATGGCCATTGTAATGGGTCAGTAAACTGTTGCCCAAATATTTTCCACCTGTGGGTTAAAGTCCTGTTCTGACCTAGGCTTCCTTAGAAATTAAACAGAACAAACTTAGTCCCGGCAAACCTCTTTAATTCATACGGCTGTAAATTACTTTCATTTACAGTCCACAAGGCTTGATAAACGGTCTTGCAGAGGAAAGTTATCAACACCCACCTATCTCACGTGGAACGCTGCCAAAGAGCTAATTTCCAGACGTAGGGCAAGGCCAAACTTGGCACAGAGTCACAAACAGAATTTTCAAATCTTGAATCGGCCAGATGAACTAATTGCTTCCTGCAAAAGCTCACGTCCCGTTCGCGTCTCTTTTATGTCTTATGGGAGGGGCCAATCATCTCCAAGCCTTACTCCCAAGTCGACCCTGTTTCCTTAATTGTTCCTGTCTCCTGGCAGCTCTGCGCATGCACACACTGGGAACAGTCTCATGCTGTTCTTCTGCCTCACTGATGTCAGACTCCGGACACTCCGGAGGCAGCAAAGAACTACCAGATGGCCTTGGCCCCCTCTCTGCCTCCGACTCAGAGCCATCATCCAAGCCTTCCCCAGACTCCAGGACTGTCCCACGTTCCTCCCCAACCTCCTCACTGTCTGAATCTGCTGCCAGCTCTGCTGTCTGCTGGCAGGCCACAAGAAGTCCAGACAAAGTTATCTTCTTCCCATGTGTCCTGTACCCTAAAAGCAAACATATACTTTATTGTTTTGTTATTCTCAGCTTTTTTAAAAAAAGTTTTTTATTTTTTAGACAAACAAACATTTAATACATCAGTTTTCTCTTCCCTGTGTCATCTCGGTGTTATCTTCCAAAGTTCTTTCTTCTTCTGTATAGTTGTCATTACTTCTATCTTGATCCTTATCCAGTCCACAATATCAATTCATCACTAACATAATATTCAACTCATCACATATTTTTACATACTTATATAATTAATCATTTATATCTTTTCTCCAACCAATAATAAAAATCATTCCAT